>NC_135310.1:97159694-98439694 GCF_048772815.1 Callospermophilus lateralis
ATCTGTAAAATGAAGAGATATTTTATGAGAATGAAATGAAGAAAATTTAACCAAAAAAAAATGAAACTAATAATGCAAGTGTTAGTTGCTAGTTTAATAGCAACTAACTAGCTAGTTTTTTTAAAAAAAAAAAAAACATTTTTTAACCTTTATTTTATTTATTTATTTTTGTGTGATGCTAAGGATTAAACCCAGTGCCTCACACATGCTAGACAAGCACTCTACCACTGAGCCACAACCCCATCCCTTAACTAGCTAGTTTTTGAGCACTATCTCATGATTTCTGAGGGTGGTATGTACTTTAAAGTTGGAATTGTTTCCACAAAGACAAAAGATCACGGTTTTTTTTTTACTCTAGATCTAAACTCTCTTGGTCACTACAGGGAGTATATGAAATTGAGATTAGTAAATTCTGCCTCTTTCAGAAGTAAATACATTTTCTTCAATTTTCCTCTCCTCATTTGCAAGTTTCTTTTTGCTTTTAAAAACTTCGAGATTTGCAACATAACTCAACACTTCTGAATTTGTATTGTTTTAGCTTTAATATATTTCTCTTCATAAAGATAGTCCATAGTCATTATAAAAACATAGAATATTAATAAACTTAAATGAACTATAAAAAAAAAGGTCTATTATGTTGAAATGAAAACAAACTAAACAGTGTAATGGATTTGGGCTCAAACTCCAATACTACTTGTCTCTTACTCTGAACTTTGAGAAACAAATGATTAAACAAATTATTAAATGAGTTTGTGTCTCAATTTGTTGAGTAAATGACATGGACAATGATATCTGTTTTTCCAAGATACTCTGTGTGAGCAGTGTGAGGTAATGCATGTATAAAGCACCTTTCGTGATGCCTACATTTCAGAAGTGTTTATTAATGGTGATCTTTTTCATTAAAAGACTATCATTCCCTGTGGAACTATCATTAATATTCTTAGTTCTTTGTTTAGCATTCTAAAATGACTTTTTACCTAAAATAAAATCATAAAATGTAATTTCTTTTTTTAAAAAAATTAAGGGTTATCAATCCAAATATCTTTGGATCTCTTTGGGTGTGGATGCTTACCTCAATCCTCTGGTTTACATACGAGTTTAAATAACAGTTCACAGAGACCATTAGGGCAAAGGAAGAGGATCAGGAGAAAGACTATGGGAGGGTAAAAGAAGGTGTTCAGGAATAAAATTGATCAAATTATGCTTTATGCATGTGTAAATTTGCCATAACAAAATCCACTATTATGTATAATTAATATGCACTGATAATATGGAATACTTCTCAGGCATTTTGACCTTCTAGATAAGTGTTTGTTTTCTAAACTCATATTCAAAACCTAGAATCAAAAATATTGTTGTTAGTAAGTATTACAATGAGACTCTTTTGTCTCTTTGTCTGAACAATATGTTTGTATTAATAGAAACTCTTCTCCAATTTTCATTTTCACCCTTACAATCACAAGAGGATGGCATTGGGTTAAGCTTGAATTCCACTGACACATATTATCTGCCACCCCTCAAAGAGCCACTAAATTGTTTCTTCTCATCTAATATCTGTTTTTAAACTGCACTCATAAATAATATGTTTTAAATGTATTCTTAAACTTCATCTCCTTTCTTAGATCATTATTCCAACCCTATTTTCATATATTTTTATTTTGTTCCTGTCATCTAGTATTTTAACAAGCCTCTCTGTTTTGTAACATTGATACAACTGCTTTACATATCTTTCAACTCTTGTTGATGTTTAAAAGTTAAATAGAATAAAACCAAAATATCTTACAACATACCCCTAGAGTAATATCTTTAAGTTGACAACATTTCATCAATCAATACTCATTTTTTTGAGAGAATTGCTCAAATAGCCTTGAATTCACATGTCTGTAATCTAATTGTCTCTCTCTTCTCCTTATTTATTTTGCTCTTATATTTTGCTGAATACAGACCAAAATAAAATAGGCTATTTATACAGAAGTCACTTTATCCATTGGTATGAAGATGTAATCAGGATATAAAAAGGCTTCTTAATTTTACATGATGTCTTTTGACAAGTAATTAGAGTTACGACTTGTGTAGAGCTTAGCAAATTTAATAATCAACTGTGGACTTTTTATGTTGTTATCAAACATTTTGGTTTGATATGCTAGACTCTAGAATCCATTTTTTAATTGAAAAGTTCATGTCCATTATTTTCATTTAATTAAATTGTTTTCCTTTCCCTAAAATGTTATACATACATATGTATAATCACCTCTGATGTGCTAAGCCCAGCAATACTTGCAATGTTGAATGAGATAGACAAGTTTCCTTTCCTCATTACATTTATGTTATAGGGAGCTAGATAAATAATAAATATATCACAATACATAAATAAAGGAATGTAGAAGAAAGTAGAATTAAGAAGGAAAAAATGGGTTACTAAAATAGGGGACAATAGAAGAAGTTTTAATTAGATAAATGACAACAATTTTTTAATGGGGTAAGATTTTAAATTAAAAAGGGCAGATTAAGTGAAGAACCAGAAAAATAACATTTCAGTAGAAAGAACAAAGCAAAGACCCTTGACAGAAAATATTTAATATTTTCAGAATATATTTAATCTTGCTGGAGTGGGATAGAAAGCAAGACAACCAACGTGTGATACAAAGGAAGAGAATAGCATGAGAGGAAGCTGAAGATAAAGTCAGGGTGATACAAAGACTGAAAGACCTGCTGGTTTCAGCTGAGGAGTTCAGACCTTACTGTGTAATGGACTGTAAGTGGGCAGCAGCATAATCCCCAGAGCATGTCAAGGTGAACTTTCTGACTGCTGGGTAGAACCCTCAAGAATGAAAAGAAAAGAAAAACTCAGCAGGAAGAACTGCAACATTCCAGACAATATAGTGACTGAATTATTTTAGTGTTATTTTTCCAAAAGAAAACATATATAAAATGACTGATTTTCTTTTCTTTTTTGGGGGGAGGGTGGGGGTGCAAGGTCTAAGTCACTGGGCCTTCCCGTGAACTTTTGATCCTTCTGCCTCAGCCACCTGAATCACTGGGATTATAGGCAAGTGACACCAAGCCCAGCCTCCATATATGTTTCTCTGCTGTGGTTCTGGTCAATTAGTTGCTTGGCTACCTTGTCTGGGGTGGCGGGGGCAGTAAAGACTCGGAATCAACACAGAGTCCGGGAGCTGGTGAGAGAACTAGCTGGAGACCCACCTCAGGGTATCCATTTATTTTTGAAATGCATACAATTGTTATAGGGTTTGAGTGGGGTGTGCCCATCAATCAAACACAAGCAAGATAGTATCCATAAGCCAATCAATCATCTTATGCCTAATGTAACCACACTATGAGGATGCTCTAAATATTGCTATCACCAGGAAGGGTCTTTGTCCCTAGGGGAGGGGGTTTCTAAGTTAGAAGTTCCATTCCTGAAGCGCCTGGCTATCAGTTTCCTGGCCTGGCAACTTGGTAATGCCAGGATGTGGTTGGATGTGGTTGCACTAACGGTTCGCTACAGCAGAGCATCCCATCCTGCAGGCGTTCCTGAAAAGTGTAGATTTTTCAAGCACTCCGAGCTACTCATAGCTGCTAGCTGCTATCTGTAAACTGAAAGTTATTCCAACATTTCTCTACTTTTTTATTCTTTCTCCTCCTCCTCCTTCTTCTTCTTCTCACTTCTTCTTCTCATCATTATAGTTATACACAGTATCGTTGCTCCCTTTTCCCCTCCCTCTCTTGACATCCCTCTCCACTCCAGTAATCCTCTCCTTACTCATCCCTTTATCCATCCTTCATTGGTGCTTCCAAAATATACATAATGGTAAAATTTCCTGTGTTATATTTACATATGCTCGTAACATGATTTCTTAAGAATTCATTCTGCCTTCCCTCCCCTCTCCTGTTCCTTCTTCCTCCCTCTCAATCTCCTACTCTATTGATCTTCCCTGTATCTTTATTATATCTGATCCCCTCTCCTTCTTTCCTGTATTTTGCTCTAGCTTCCACATATGAGAGAAGATATTTGATACATGGTTTTTTCAGGCTGGCTTATTTCAGTTAGCATGAAGTCCTGATTTCCATCCATTTGCAGGCAAATGACATAATTTCATTCTTCTTTACGGCTGAGTAAAACTTTATTGATTATATATGTCATATTTTCTTAATCCATTCATCTATTGAAAGACATCTAAGCTAATTCCATAACTTGGCTATTGTGAATTGTGCTGCTATAAACATTGATGTAGCTGTTTTGCTATAATGTGCTGATTTTAAGTCCTTGGGATAAACATCAAGAAGTGGGATAACTCGGTCATATGGTGGCTCCATTTCTAGTGTTTTCAAGAATCTATATATTGCTTTCCAGAGTAGTTTTACTAATTTGCATTCTCATGATCAATATATAAGTATACCTTTTTCCCTCACATCCATGCCATTTATATTAATATTATTTATATTTATATTCTTGATCATTTTGCCATTCTGACAGAAATGAAATGGACTTTTAGTGTAGTTTTGATTTTTATTTCCCTGATTGCTAGGGATGTAGAACATTTTTTTCTTATATTTGTTGGCCATTTGTGTTTCTTCTTGTGAGAAGTGACTGGTTAATTCTATTGAACATTTGTTGATTGGGTTATTTTTTTTGGTTTGTTGTTGTTGTTGTTTGTTTGTTTTGGTATTTGTTTGATTTCTTTATGTGCTCTGAATATTAATCCCCTTCCAGAGAAGTAGTTGGCAAATATTTTCTACCATTCTGTAGAGTCTCTGTTCATAGTTTTTTTTTGCTTTGCAGAAGCTTTGTAATTTGATGACATCATGATTATTGATTCTTGGTTTTATTTCTTGTGCTTTAGGGGTCTTGGTAAGGAAGTCAACACCAGTAACAATATATGGAGTGTTGACCTCATGTTTTCTTTTAGCAATTGTAAGGTTTCTGGTCTAATTCCTCAGTTTTTCATTCATTTTGATTGGACTTTGGTGAAAGGTCAGATATAGAGGTTTAGTTTCATTCTTCTACATATGGATATGCAGTTTCCTAACACTATTCATTTAAAAGGCTATCTTTTCTCCAACATATGTTTATGGCACCTTTATCAAATATGATGTTCATAAGCATAAGGATTTATCTCTGTGTCTGTGTATAATGAAAATGACTAAATCTTTAAAAATAATTCATAAATATGGTGTATGATCCATATGTTGAATGGTCAATTTGCTAAATTTATGAATTATCTGGAAAATACTATTTATTCATAAAGGTCAGAGATATTTTGATAAAAATTAGTGATTTTAATAAAATCACTTTGAAGATTCCTGAGATGTTTTAGTCAAACAACTTTTAAAAATTGGTCTATTTTCATATATGGTTTATTTTATATTTATTTTGATAAATTTTACTCTAGCAAGTCAAAGTTTATTATACTCCTAATTGCTCAAATATTCACTGGCTTGAGACTACAAATGACAAGTCTTGGGCAAGTGTTCAATATTGGGACTTCAAAAGAGTAAATTTCTACCTTCCTATAAATTTTTAATCATATATTCATGAGTAAGTTCAATTGAGTTAACATTTCAGATTTCTTAAGTTCTTAAATGTGATTCACTCTTAAAACAGACATTTCAATTAATTCTGACAAATTCACTGCAAAACACATGAAATAAGGTTTAGCAGAATTGAAACTACTATGAATCAACTCATCTTACAATTTTAAAATTTTTCACAGCTTCTTGAAACCATCTATGTAAAATTATATTCTGGAAACTATACAATTACTGCATATAAATGTGTTTGAATCCATTTGCATTTTTGGTAATTGGATTTTAATAAGTTGTCTTTTAAATTTTTATTTTAACTAATTCATCATTCAAAAAAATAACATTTTGGTAAATTAATCATTTGACAAATTCAGTAAACTCGGCAATCAATGAATTGATTACTAGACACATTTATTTTGGTGATATCTATTTGATTTTAAAAGAATACTAATTAAATTCATATTAGTATTCTAGTTATAAATTTTATCTTACAAATTAATATAAATACATTGGCCTGCATTTGCCAATTGTCTTATAGCAGAGATAGAGAAAAAATGAGTAGATGTGACATTTTGGTGGGAAAGATGACAAGATTTGATGTTGGATTGCATGTGAAGGACAGGAGGCAAAAAGAGGTCAACAATTACTTCTAACTCTAAGATTTGAAGACATGGTCAGTGCTAGCACCATTAACTGATATAGTAATATATGGGATGAACTATAGTGGAAAAACTATTTATAAATTGGCATTTATGTATTTGGAATGCTAATAAAATAATCACATGAAGACTCCAAGTAGCCAATAGAATATGCCAGCAGGATATGAGTATGGTTGTAAAAATTCAATATGAATCAGATTATGGATGACCCAAGAAGGAGAAGTGAAAACAGAGATACTACAGTTCAACCTTAAGGTTCTCCTACATTTGCATTGTATGTAGAAGTAATAAAGCTAGGAAAGGAACCTAAAAGGTAGAGCCAGTGAGTTGTTCTGCTGCTTTAATGTGAAACTTTTTCAGAAAAGGGAAGTTGGTCATGTATATCCTATAAAATAGCAGAGTTTTATCTAGGCTGTTCCACTTGAATCCCTCCCCACTTGTATAAGATCTTCCAATTTATTATTCATATTTTCTGTACTTTGTCTAATGAATTCATACAAAATTACGTAGTTGGTGTATGTATGATTATATCCGTATTTTACATCATTTTTCACTGTAAACTCTTTAAAGGAAGGCACTCTGTCATTCATCTTTATATAAACAGTCCAATATCAGGAAAATAAAATGTAGTCAGAAATATTGGTTGATTTGCATCAGGTTATTTTTAATAAGATCTTCATCTTAGTCACTATTAATATGCACATATAAATAGTGAAAAATGTAAATGCATCTTGGTTCCCCAAGCCAAACCGGGAATATGTTTCAATTCTGTTTGAGCTTTTTAATATCTGTACCTGAAAAGTACACATTGATTTTTGTTGTTTTATTTGAAGGAGGATGAATAGGTATTATTTCTCTTTTTTAATTCTAAAGTTTACTATTTGATTTTTTATGAACATTTCTTGAAACCATATAGTTAAATCACAAATGCAGATACCAAGAGCAGAAAATTTACAAAAAGCAAAGTCTGCTTGCTACACCAGCTCATGATCAGAAACAGCAAACTGCACCTGTAGTGCTAAAATTGATTTTATTCATCTTTGCATCTGTCATCAAGATCAGCATGCATTTTGAACCATTACTTAAGATTCTGTTATGAAAGGCTGGAAGTTGCAGTCTGTGAGAATGATTGTTTTTCTGAAAAGCTTCTTTGCTCACTTGCACAAAGACAAAGGCCACGTGTAAGCTCCTCCACAAAGCTATAAATTTGGTATTATGTCATTAGACAAACAAAATTCCTAGACATTTTTTCCCGATATTGAAATATTCACTGAAATAATGTAAATAGGAATGAGCTTTGTAAGTCAACTTAATAAACTAATAGAAGGGGATGGAGATGTGGCTCAAGCGGTAGCGCACTTGCCTGGCATGCATGCGGCCCGGGTTGGATCCTCAGCACCACATACAAACAAAGATGTTGTGTCTGCCGAAAACTAAAAAATAAATATTAAAAAAAAATTCTCTCTCTCTCTCTTAAAAAAATTAAACTAATAGAAGAATATAGTATGTGTGCTATAAATATTCTAATATTTTAACCTCATTTTTTATGATTCTATTCTCATAAAATTATTTAAAAAAATAACAACATAAGATGAATCAGAGTGACCATTAAGCCAAATTACTTCCACATTCAGGAATGACCATAAGATTTCCAGCTAGTGATAGTTCAGATTCTGTGAAGAGATATCCAATAAGGGGTATTTTATTCTACCAGTGGCAATACATTAGAAAAGATGAATTTTACAGTTATTAAAGTTAATAATATATTATCTTTCTCTCTTGCTAGGTTTTGGCAATTTGAGAACAAAAATTGTATTTTACTCATACATTGACTGTAATGCATACCACATTTTCTGGTACATTAAAAGCATTTATAGAATTTTTGTGTTTTTTTTAAAATATTTTTTGTTGTTGCTGATTAGCTTTCATTTTATTTATTTATTTTTATGTGGTGCTGAGAATCAAACCCGGTGCCTCACATATGCTAGGCAAGGACTCTACCACTGAGCCACAACCCCCGATCCCTTTTTGTGTTTTTTATTTCTTTTGTTTTGATTTGCTTTATCATAACAAGGACATGAGTAGTTGAAGTGAAAACACAACCCTTTTCCTACATCCTCCATGTATAATGGTTTTAAATTTCTGTAAAGTCTAATTTTCGCTTCTGCTGCAGAATAACCAGGTTTCAGTCTCCATAACTTTCCTCATTCAACTATAACACTGTTTAGTACCAATTTATGGTCTCCCATTTGACATTGAGAGGAAACTGGATTTAGATTCATTTAAATTTTCCTCCCCTTATCTTGGTCTTGCAGCAAAAGTTCTGCAGGGCTTTGTGGGGGAGAGTGTCATGATTTAGGGTAGATAGTATGCCTCTCCTTTTCAACTTCCATCACTTACGCATTTTTTGATGTCCTTCAAGAGAAGTTTTCTTTTCTATTTGATCTTTACCTTAAGTCAATCCAATCTGATGCTTTCAGCTCTCATTCTATAAAGTAAGTAAGGCTACTATTACTAGTCATATAATACATGATAAAGCCAAATAAAAAGAAAAGGTTTAACTATTGTTTTTTGCCGCTTGAATTTTGAGTACAACTGAAAGCAGATTGCTATCTAGCGATCATACCTAATATTTACTGGGAAACTTCAAGTGCTGATCTGGATAGATTATAATGAAAGTTTTTACCTCTCCTTCAATTCGTATGATTTGGTAGAAAAACTATGTTGACTGAAACAGGCATACAGATTTTCTTGCCCCCTTCCCTTACATTGCCTTAAATCTTATGGTCCCCTTCCTTTGAATCAGATAAGGACACTCTGTGTCATCATTTCCAGGAAAGAATGAGCAACAGAATACTTTTAAGTTTCAAATCCTGGATCTCACAGGGAAGACAAGATGCTCATGAGCAGCAAGGGTAGCTATGGAGAAGGGATGGATATTTCAGAGTATAAATTTTCACTCCTGAGATTAGATCACAGCTCGTTTAAGTTATCTAGTGATTTTACCCCTAGGTCTTTGGAGGTGATGCGCCATCAGAGTGTTCCTGGAGAGGACTGGGAAGATACAGGATCTCCAGTTTTCTGTCTTTGCAAATAAAAGCCATTGTATTTCAAAAGTACATGCAAGTGTTTCTACATATGACATTTCTACATAACTACATTTCAGAGGAGCTCAGGAAGATCACATTTATATGAGGGTTGCTATGGTTGTTGTTTATAAAAATTTTATGTTAATTTTTATAAGGATAATTATAATTGGTGATAAATGGGTTACAGAAGGTCATTTATGCTTTGAACTATATAATGTCTGCTTCAATTTTAAATTGTCTGTTTGATTCACTTAAAAATGAAAAACAAATCCATCAAGATAAAAAAATCATCTTTTAGTATGATCATCTTTTTTATTCTGGAGGAAAATTATAATCTAGTTTTTATTGGCACGTGAGGTCTGAGAATATATATACAAGCTGCTTTAGTTCATTTGCCTAATATGAAATGAAAAATTGTCTCATAAGGAATGAATTTGATATGGCAAGAAAATTTTTGTGACTTTTTTATTTTGATAAAATAAACATAACAAAATCTATTGTTTTACCATTTTAAGTTCGCAGCACAGTGGTATTAAATATGTTCCTACTGTTGGGCAACCATTACCACCTCTATCTCCAGAGCTCCTTTCATCCTACAGACCTGTGACTCTGTACCCACTCATCAACTCTCCCATCCTTCCCTCTCATTATCCTCTGGCAGACATTATTGGGTTTTCTGTATCTATGAAATTGAGGTAATCTGAAAACCTCATATAAGTCGAACTATACAGTACTTGAGACTTGTGAAAGGGGAGCTGGCTTATTTCACTTGGCATAATGTCCTCAAAGTCCATCTATGTTTTAGTAAGTATCAGAATTTTTCCTTTTTAAGTCTCAATAATAATCTGTTTTACATATATACTACATTTGTTTATATATTCATCCATTAGTAGATAGTGAGTTGCTTCCGTATTTTAGTTATTGTGAATAATGCTGCTATAAACATAGGCAGGCAAATATGTCTTTGCAATCTTGCTTTTGATTTGTTTGAGTGTATACCCCAGAAGTATAATTGCAGATCAAATGGTAGATCTATATTAAATTTTTTGAGAAATTACTATACTATTTTTCACAATTGTTGTGCTATTTTACATTTCTACAGCACACAGTTTCAATTTCTCCACATATTTGCAAATATTTGCTATATGCTTTTTGATTGATAGTTGTCACCTTACTGGATATAAGGTGGTATCTCTCTGTGTTTTTTATTTGTATTTCCCTAATTATTAGTGACCTTAAACACATTTTCATGAGGACCCACTAGATTTTTTTATTTGTTCTTTTTAGTTATAAATGACAGAAGAGTTGATGTATTTATACAAATATGGGGTATAACTTATTCTAATGAGGATCCCTGTCTTATGGATATACATGATGTGGCAATTCACTGTGGTTATTCATATATGAACATAGGAAAGTCATGTCAGAATCATTCTACTGTCTTTCCCATTCTAATTCCTCCTCTCTTCCCTTCATTCCTTTTGTCTAATCCACTGAACTTCTATTCTCCCCCGCCCCACCACCTCTTGTTGTGTGTTAGCATCCACATATCAGAGAGAACATTTGACATTGGTTTTGTGGGATTGGTTTATTTCACTTAGCATGATAGTCTCCAACTCTGTCCATTTGGAAATGTCTTAAAGTCATTCTTCTTTATGGCTGATATATATATATATATATATATATATATATATATATATATATATATATATATATATTATCACAATCTCTTCAACCATTCTTCTTTTTGATGAGCAGCTAGCTTGGTTCCATAGCTTAACTATTGTGAGCTGTGCTTCTATAAATATTGATGTGGCTGCATCACTGTACTATGCTCCACACAGTTTTCCAGAGTAGTTACACCAGTTTCCAGTCACACCAGCAATATATGAGTGTGCTCTTTCCCCCACATCCTCACCAACATTAATTTTTACTTGTATTCTTATAATTGCCATTCTTAGTGCAGTTAAGGTGAAATCTCAATATATTTTAAATTTGCATTTTTCTAATTGCTAGAGATGTTGAACATTTTTTTCTTGTATTTATTGACCATTTGTATTTATTCTTTTGAGAGGTGTCTGTTTGGCTCTTTTCTCCATTTATTTGCAATCTTGTTTTTTTTTATTTGTTTAAGTGTATACTCCAGAAGTATAATTGCAGGGGTTTATGTATAAAACTTTTTTAATTATTTGTATATTCTGGAAATTAATGCCTTATCTGAGATCCAGGTGGCAAAGATTTTTCTCCCATTCTGTAGGCTCTCTCTTTACAATTATTGTTTCCTTTGCTGAGAAGAAGCTTTTTAGTTTGATACTATCTCATTTATTGATTTTTAAATTTTACTTCTTATGCTTTAGTAAACTTGTTTAGGAATTCAAAAGTCAACATGATGGAGAGTTGGGCCTACTTTTTCTTCTAGTAGGTGCACTGTCTCATCTAATTCCCAGGTGCAGGGTAAGAGATAGAAGTTAAAGTTCATTCTGCTACATGTGGATTTACAGCACCATTTGTTGAAGAGGTTATCTTTCCTCCATGGTATGTTTTTGCCACCTTTGTCTAGTATGAACTAACTATATTAATGTGGATTTGTCTCTATGTCTTCTATTCTGTACCATTGGTCTTCATGCCTGGTTTGGTTCAAATACCATGCTGCTTTTGTTAACAGAGCTCTTTAGTATAATGCTGTTTTTGTTACATAGCTCTACTTGTAATTTAATCTGGTATTGTGGTGCTATTTTGATATGATTTCCACTTTGACAATATTAATTCTGCCTATCCAAGATCATGGGAGATCTTTTTATCTTCTAAGGAGGTCTTCTTCAATTTCTTTAATTAGCTTTTGTAGTTTTCATTGTAGAGGTCTTTCAACTGTTTTATTAGATTGATTCCAAGATTTTTGTTTGTTTGTTTTTAGGCTATTGTGAATGGATAATTTTCCTAATTTCTCTTTCATCTGATTTATCACTGATATATATGAACATAATTGATTTTGGAGTGTTAATTTTATATTCTACTACTTTGCTGAATTCATTTATGAGTTCTAGAAGTTCTATGGTGGAATTTTAACTAAAATCATTTTCTCTGAAAACTGTGGACAAAGGGGAATGAAGGAAAGGGAGGGGGAACAGGAATATGAAAGACAGTGGGATGAATCTGACTTAACTTTCCTATGTACACACCACAGTGAATCTCGTGTACAACCACAAGACTGGGATCCTAATTAGAATAAGTCATACTCCATATTTATAAAAATATATTGCCATGTATAAATAAGGAGAATGAATAAAACAAAAAGAAAAAACTGTAATAAGACAGGTATGCCCTCTTTCACGACTTCTATTCAACATAGTCCTTGAAACTCTAGTCAGAGCAACTAGGTGAAAGAAAAATTAAGTGGATATGAATAGGAAAAGAATACCTCAAATAACTCATTCTTATTTGCCAATGACATGATCCTATATTTAGAGGACCCACTAGATTTTTGAGCTATTTTTCATGATCCAAATTTTTATAATTCTAGGCAATTCCACTAGTTGTACATATTGACTACCTCTGTGTTTGACTCCTTTTGTCACTTTTATATCCTAAGCCATGCTTTACTTTATTTCTCCATTGTTTATATTGAGCACTCTATTATTTTGAAGTTTTCCACAGAAGAAAACCTAGTTTTCTTCTAGGTTTTTCGACTATTTAATGGTTGTTATTCTGTGATACATTAAATATAATGCTAATAGTATTAATGGAAAAAATATCATGGTGTCTATATTTCTTTTATAGAGTTTTACTAATGACTCTATTGTAAATTTATTTATAAACTTTATGAAAATAAATTTGAGCTTTAGATCTTTCCTGACAAGCCTGCTTCCTCTACAATCTTCTTCAATGTAGGAATTCCTTCATGAGAATGTATTGAATAATATATTGTAGAGTATTAGAAATAGGCCAGGGTTCTGAAAACAGTGTGATTTGATTACACTATTTGTATTAGTCAACTAGTCAAAATATGTGACAAGAACAACTTAGTGTAAGATTTATTTCATTCACCATTTCAGAGATTTCATCCACGGCCAGCAGGTTCCAGGGGGAAACCATGGCAGAAGGGCATGGCAGAGGACAGCTACTCAGCTCATGACCACCAGGAAGCAGGGGGTGAAGTAGATTAGGGAAATAGAAACCCTTCCATGATATGCCCCCAGTGACCTAGTTCCTACAACTAGGTCTCCACTTCCCAGTCGTCCATTCAGCTATCAGTAGATTAATTCACTGATGAGGTCAGAGCCCTCATGGTCAATCATCAACTGAAAGCCAGATCTCTGAATCTTGCTACATTAGGGGTCGTGCTTTCAATACATGAACTTTGGGGGGACATTCCATATCAAAACCATAACAGCTTGTTTCACAGGTGAGTAGAATTAATACTACAGGAAAGTCATTAATTTCTTCAAGCTGAGGTTCACTTTATGGGTAAATGGGATGGCCATAGAAATAAAATGGCCCCCACTCTGACAAGCTGGATGACACTAAATAAGTACTGGATGACAGACAGATATTTAAAGACAGTCTTTATGTCAATCATTCTTCTATTTCTGTCTGTATAAAACTGCTGACATATTTCTAATTGCCTAGCATGTCTGAATGTGTATTTTCCACCACAGAGAGAATCCAAGTATTGAAGATATAGAAAACAATTTACCAGTATATGTAATCCAAACTTTTCCCTAAGAAATACATCAGTCTGGATTTACTAAATTTTCATTTAAATTATATTTTGACTGGCATATCAAAACAAAATCTGTGCCTATTAATGGGGTACTATTTGATGTTCCAATCTATGCACACTGCAAGATGTTTTATCAGATTAAACAAATCTATCTCCTCAAGCTCTTGTCATTTCTTTATGACAAAAACTTTGAGAATACTTTCTTCTAGGGTTATGAAATGTACAGAATATAATTTTTATCTATGATCACCTAATGTGCATTGGCATGCCAGGGCTGCTTACTCCGATCCAACTTGGTAGTTCTTACTACCTATTGCTCCAACTATCCAGTGGGTTTCTTAGTACCTATTCTTCCTTCCCATCTTCTTCTGAACCTCTGAGAACCATTATTTTACTCTCTGAGATCAACATTTGAAAATTCCACATGAGTGTGATCGTGCAATAATTGTCTTTCTGTGCCATCCATATTGCTTCAAGTGACAGGATTTTATTTTTTTCTGACTAAATAGTATTCCATTGTGTATATTTACCACATTTTCTTTATTCATTCATCAAGTGGTCAACCTTCAGTTATTTCCATTTCTTGTTCATTTTTAATAACGCTACAATGAATATGGGATTGTAGATGTCTCTTTGATATACTGATTTTATTTCCTTTAGAAATATAGTCAGTAGTAAAGTTGCTAGGTGATATGGTAGTTCTATTTTTAATTTTTTGAGGAACCTTCAGACTGTTTTCCAAAATAGCTCCACTAATGTACGTTCATATCAATAGTAGGGCTCCCTTTTCTCCATATCCTCAAAAAAACAAAGCAACAACAACAAAATAACTTGTCTGCTCTCTATTTAATAATACTCATTCTTACTAGAGTGAGATGGTATCTTATTATGTTTTCATTTGCAATTTCCTACTTATAGTGATGTTGAGCATGTTTTTCATATTCTTGTAAGCCATGTATATGTCTTCTTTTTTTTTAAAGAGAGAGAGAGAAAAAGAGAGAGAGATAGAGAGAGAGAGAAAGAGAATTTTTTTAATATTTATTTTTTAGTCTCGGCAGACACAGCATCTTTGTTTGTATGTGGTGCTGAGGATCGAACCCGGGCCGTACACATGCCAGGCGAGCGCGCTACCACTTGAGTCACATCCCCAGCCATGTGTATGTCTTCTTTTCAGAAATAACTAATTATTTTTTTCCCCAATTTTTTAAATCAGTTTTTTTGTTTTTGCTGTTGAGATTTTAGAATACCTTATGTAGTCTGAATATTAGCTCTTTGTTAGATATATAGGTTGCAAATGTTTTCTGCCATTCTCTGACTTGTCTCTTTGGTGATTATTTTTTATTGCTATGCAGTTTTGTTTTGTTTTGTTGTTTTTGTCTTAAGTACTCCCATTTTTCTACTTTAGCTCTTGTTTTCTGTGTTTTGTTCTAAGTATATTGTCCATTCTGGTTTCCTAAAGCATTTACCCTGTGTTTTCTTCTGGATTTTTTATACTTTCAGGCTATAGTGTAAGTTTTCTATGCATTTTGAATTGATTTTTTTGTAGTTGGTAAGAGACAGAGGCACTGTTCTTTTGTGTATGAATACCCAGTTATCCCAGAAGCAGTTATTGAAAAGACTGTCCTTTTTCCAATGTATGCTTTTAGCACTTTGGTCAAAAATCAGTTGAGTGTAGATGTGTTGATATTCTTCTAGGATCTCCAGTCTTTTGATCTATGAGTCTATGTTAATGCCCATACTATGTTGTTTTGATTACTACTGCTTCGTACTATATTTTTGAGGTAAGGTAGGATAATACTTCCTTTATTGTTTTTTTGCTTGAGATTGCTTTGGATACTTAGGGATTTTGTGGTTCCTTTTACATTTTAGGACTAGTTTTTCTAATTCTTCAAAGAATTTTTTGACATTTTGATATTGATTGCCTTGAATATATAGATAA
The DNA here is from genome assembly GCF_048772815.1 of Callospermophilus lateralis. Classification (NCBI taxonomy): domain Eukaryota; kingdom Metazoa; phylum Chordata; class Mammalia; order Rodentia; family Sciuridae; genus Callospermophilus; species Callospermophilus lateralis. The sequence goes on from NC_135310.1 coordinate 97,175,628, forward strand.
TCTGGTATAATATGGACATGTTAACAATATTTATCTTCCAGTCAATGAACCGAACATGGAGTATATTTCATTTTTGTGTGTCCTTTCAAATTCTTTCATCATTGGGTTATGGTTTTCATTATAGAGATTTTTTTTTTCATCTTTGAGTAAATTTATTCTGAGTGTTTTGGTGTTTGGTGTGTTTTTTTTGTAGATATTTAAATTGGATTGCTTTTTAAATTTCTATTTCAGATACTTTGCTATCAGAATACATAAATGATACTAATTTTTGTATGTTGATTTTGTATCTCATAATTTTGTTGAATTCATTTATTCTTAACAGTTTTTAATGGAGTCTCTGGAATTTTCTAGATATACAATCATGTCATTCAAAAGTGATAATTTGTGTTATCTTCCAATTGGAATGCCATTTATTTCTTTCTCTTGCCTAATTGCTCAGAGTAGGACTTTCAGAACTACAGCGAATGAAAAGTGGACATATAAAATACTATGTTGCATAAAAGAAGTAAAAGTGGGCATATTTATCTTTTTCCCAATCTTGGAAACTTTCAGCTATCCTCATTTATTATAATGTTATCTGTTGCCCTGTTAAATTTATCCTGAATTATATACAGGTACTTTCCTTCTGTACATAAATTGTTCAGAGTTTTTATCATGAAGAGATTCTGAATTTTATCAAATGACTTTTCTCTGTCCATTGAGAGGATAATATGGTTTTTGTCCTTCATTCTCTTAATGTGGCATATGCATTGACTGATTTGTATGTATTGAACTACACTTGCATTCATATGATGACTACCAAATGACCACGATGAATAATCTCTTCAGTGTGATGTTGGAGTCAGCTTGCTAGTATTCTGTTGATGATTTTTACATCTAAGTTCATCAGGGATATTGGCCTTCTGATTTCTTTTTTTGTTGTTGTTGTTGTTTTGTTATTTTTTGTTATGGCATTTTTTGTTTTGGTATTAGGTTAACATTTGCTGATGCATTGTGTTTGGAAGAACTTCCTCCTCTTCAATCTTTTCTTTTGTAGGATGGGGGGGAGCTGGGGACATAATTTAAGAAGACCTGGTATTAGTTCTTCAAGTGTTTGGTAGAATGCAATGGAAAAATCAACAGGTCCCAGGCTTTTCTCTCATGAGAGACTTTTTATAACTTAATCTTATTTTATTTGTTATGGATCTGTTTAGTTTTTCTATTTATTCATCATTTAATACTGAAAACTGTGTTTAGAAAATTTTCCATTTATTATAGATTATATAATTTGTTAGTGTATAGTTGTTTATAATATCGAATAATCATTTGTGTGTCTGTGGTATTAATTACCATGCCTCCCTTTTTATCTCTGCTTTTACTTATTGAATCTTCTCTTTTTCTTAGCTAAGTGTTTGTCTATTTTGTTTTTCTTTTTGAAGATCCAACTCTTCATTTTGCTAATTTTGTTTTATTTTAATCTCTATTTCATTATTTCATTTGTCTCTCTTATGATTCTTATTTTTTTTCCTAATAATTTTGAATTTTGTATTTTAGTCAGCTTTTTCACTGCTGTAACTAAAAGACTCAACAAGAACAATTTTAGAGAAGGAAAAGTTTATTTAAGGACTCACAGTTTCAGAGATCTCAGTCTATATGTAGTTGGCTCCATTCCTCAGTGCTTAAGGTGAGGCTGAACATCCATCATGGCCAAAGAGTGTGGGAGAGGGAAGCAGCTCACATGATGATCAGGCAGCAGAGACAGAGGGAAAGAGAGAGAGAGAGAGAGAGAGAGAGAGAGAGAGAGAGAGAGAGAGAGAGAGAGAGAGAGAGAGATCCACTTACCAAATACAAATACATACCCCAAAGCCATGTTCCCAATTCCCCACCACCACTAGCCACACCTACCTGCCTTCAATTACCACTCAATTAATCCCATCAGGTGATTAGTTCACTGACTGAGCTAAGGCTCTCATAATCCAATACTTTCACTTCTGAACCTTATTGCATTATGTCACACATGAGCTTTTAGGGGACACCTCACATCCATACCGTAACATCTTGCTTTTTAAGTATTTTTTTGAGATGCTGCAATAGACTGCTTATTTGAGATCTTTCTGCTTTTTGATGTAGGCTCTGATTGTGATAAACTTTCCCCTTTGTAAAACTTTTGCTAGATCACCTAGATTTTGGCATATTATATACTCATTTCTACTTATTACAAGAAAATTTTAAATTTCCTTATTGATTTCTTCCTTGATCCATTGGTTATTCAGTGATTATTTTCTATGAATTTTTATCATATCCACATTTTTTTTGTTATTGATTTCCAAGTTTAGTGCATGATAGTCAAAAAAGATACTCACACTGATGCTGATTGTTTTAAATTAGTTGAGACTTGTTTTGTGACCTATCATATGACATGTCTTGGAGAATGTTCCATGTGGTGATAAGAAGAATATGTATTTTGTAGCTGTGGGGCAGAATGTTCTGTAGATGTTTTAATTTTGTGTGGCTTACAGCACTCTCTAACTCTGTTTCTTTTTTCTTTTTTCTTTTTTTTTTGTTGTTGTTGTTTTGTTTGTATGATACATCCATTGCTGAAAGCATGCTGTTAAAGTACCCTAGTATTATTGTGTTGTGATCTCTTTGCCTTTAGGTTTATTAATATTTGCTTTATAAAATTAGTTATTTCTCTTCTGAATTGGCCCTTTTATTATTATGTAATGACATTCTTTGTCTCTACTGCTCTCGATTTAAAATCTATTTCATCTTAGTTAATCTTGCTTTATTTCCGATTCCATATGCATGTGATATCTGGTTCTATTTCTTCACCTTCCATCTATGTGTGAAGTGAATTTCTTGAAAGCAACATTTAGTTCTTTCTTGTTTTTTTTTAATCTTTTCAGTCAATTTATGTCTTTTAATTGAGTAATTTAATCCATTTCATTTAAGATAATTTTGGGCAGGTAAGGTCTTCACTACAGCTACTGAGAGACATGTTTTCTAATTTGTTGTGCCTCCTTCATTTCTGTCTCTTACAATATTCCTTTGTGGCTAAGAAATTTACTCTAGTAGTGTGTCTTTATTCCTTGATGATTATTTTGGCTTGTCTTTTACTGATGATAACAAGGTATTTTGAAATGATAACAACTTAACATGATCATTAAAATAAGAAACAGAAAATATCCTAATTAAAATCTACACTTGCACTCTATCCTTCTCCACATTTAAAATTTTTAATATTCCGTTTTGCATCTTTCTATACTGCCTTACTCATAACATACTGTTATTATGTGGGTTTTGTCTTTATGCTAAAGATATCATTGATGTACACAACATATTTACAATATTAGAGCGTTCTGAATTGTCCAGTTACACATACCAGTGTATTTATACCTGTTAATGTTTTCTTTTTACTTATCAATAAATCATTCTTCCTTTTTTAGAATTCTTGTAAGACAGGATTTATGGAGATATAGTTACTTGGCTTTTGTTGGAGAATGTCTTTATCTCTCCTTCTAAAGAATAGATTTGCTAAGTACAGTATTCTCACTTAATAGGTTTTTCATTATTACTGTGAAAATATTATGCCATTGCCTTCTGCCCTGTAAGAAATATACTGATGGGCAGGTTGGACACTGCTTTTATTGTTTCTTTCTTTTCTCTTACTGCCTTGAGAATCTTCTCTTTATTTTTCACCTTTGAGAGCTTGTACAGAAGGTGTTCCAGCGATGCCTTGGTTGAGTTAATCTGATTGGCTTTCTTTGAACTTCCTGTACCTGGATATTTGTGTCCTTCTCTGGGTGTAGGGATTTTTTGTTATTTTTTTCAAATAATCTTTCTGCTCCTTTATCATTCTTAAGTCTCGCTTAAACCCAAATAACCTGAATATTTATGATTGTGACAATGTCCTAAATTTCCTGTAACCTTTCTCCATCCTACTACATTCTTTTTCTCCTCTAACTATGCATTTTCAAATAGCTGTCTTTGATCTCACTAATACTTTCTTCTGTTTGATCTATCCTGCTACTGGTTTCTCCTATCACATTTTAAATTTATTTAAAATATATATTTTATTCCCACAGATTTGTTTGTTTTTTTTAATGTATTGCTTTCATCTTCCTATTTAGTTTATCTGTTAGAATAGTCGATCATTTCCATGTTTTTTCTTTAAGGTTGTTGAATGTTCTTAAAAGAGCTCTTTAAAATTTCTGTAGTGTTCTCTCAAAGTTGTTATTATCCAGTCAGTTTCTGACACCTTTTTTGACCATTAAGTGAGGTCATTTTTTTCTGAAAACTTTTGATGCTTGTCAGCATATGATGTCATCTAGGTATTGAAGGGTTAGGTATTTATTCCAGTCTTCCTTAACTGGCTTTGTTTGTGCCTAACTTTCTAGAAATTCAAAGCAAGCTATTTATTTTCTCCTAGTTTGTGGTCATTTTCACTATTTCGGCACTAGATGAAGCCCAAAATCCAGTTTTCCATGAGTCTGCTGTTGGTGTTTTGTCACTCTTTCAGTCCTGGAGGGTGGTCCACAGTTTGAGTATTATATGGCATCAACCAGCAGAATAATTAAAAAGCATAGTCTATCCCATTTGAAGCCCTCTCTGGGATTACTGAGATGCTTTATCCACCCTCCACCAACCTATAGGTAAGCACTGCCAGTTTCTTCCCAACTTTGGACTGAATCAATGGATGGACAAACCCAATCTCCTATTCCATCCTGTGACCACCAATGACAGAAAGCAGTGTCACACTCTGAGCCTAGAGTTTGCCCAAACCAGCAGAACATTGGGGTAGAACCAAGATCAACACTGTTATGGGCTGCTTACTTCTGAGTAGGCTTGTCTCTGAGACTGCTACCACCAGCCAAAATCCTGGCCCAAATAAAAGTCTGATAGACTGGGGCTATGTGCTAGTATGCATGGCACAAAGGCTACCCCAGTGGCACTAAAGTTATTCAAGAAATTATATTCATGAGAAGTGGCCTGATATTGGTGTCCACTAGGATCTATTCAGTCTTAGGTTTCTCTAGCCCAGCACTGAGTTCCAAGGCAAAGTCTTATGCTTACCCTGTCCTACAATCAGGGAAGGCAGTATTGCATCATGCTAAGCTGCCCACGGTTGGGGTGGTGTTGGTGAAAATAGTCTCTTGGCCAGCAAGGTTGACTCTTAACTAGGTGGTACCTGAGTCTCATAGTCATGTTATTTCTATTTTTTATACAAATGCCAGGCACTAGGGTCTTTCACCTGGCTTCTTTTGCCTTTGTGATGGGAGTTCGGTGCATGAATAGCTGTAGGGTGATGATCACTACCTACATTTGTGAGAACATTTTTATGTTCTTTATGGGCACCAATGGAGTTTTGTTGTTCCCAATGTTTGCATAGACATATATATATTTGTGTAAATGGATTTTATTTAGCCATCTTCTTACTCCATGTCTCTATATTTTTATCAAGATAATTGAACATAATAAAAATCTAATGAGGACCCAGTGACATGGGAGGCTGAGGCAGGAGGAGTGCGACTTCAAAGCCAGCCTCAGAAAAAGTGAGGTGCTAAACAACTCAGTGAGACCCTGTCTCTAAATAAAATACAAAATCAGGCTGGGGATGTGGAACAGTGGCCAAGTGCCCCCCAATTCAATCCCTGGTACCCACCCCTCAAAACATACCAAACTAATGTGGAAAGAGTATAGAGGTGAAGATGCTGGCTAAGAAACTAACAGTATTTCAAGTGATATTTAAAAGGCCATAAAAATGTGATAATGGAGAAATAGGGATTTATATAAAAATTAAGAGTAAGTCCAACAGTTTTTGTGGAAGATTTAACTTGGGAAATTGTGAAAAGGAGGATTTATTCTGAATGTTTGTGATTGTGTCTGAGTGTATTTCTCACTTGATGATGCTCCTAAAAAAGTAGAAAAAAAAGAGAATTGGAAAAATAATTGGAAAGAAAAAAAATAACCCTAAAGCTAAGCAGAGACATGCTGATAGATACAAAAAAAAAAGATGCCCAAATGATAGTACTGTAAAAAATGTTACTAGATATTTTCCGATTTATTTAGGAACTTAAGTATACATAGCTCACCTTATGTGCAGTATATCCACAAGAACATAATTGATATACTCCTTTGTATATTTGGGTGTTTGCCAAAATAGCTAATCATAATTAAAATTCAAAAAGCAATTGAAGTTTAGAAAATTTTCAGATATTTCAGAGTACATAGTGAAAATAGTAGTGCCTTAGGTATAAAGAAGACTGAAGGGGCAGTGCTTTAAGAAAAGGCAGCTGACTAAGCACTGGACTTTAAAGATCATATGGCTGGAAAAGTTATCCTAGGGTCCTCCATGTAGAATCAGTGTAATCTTGAGAAACTGGGGAACAAAGGTCCACTGTTATGTTATTAGCACTGAACCAGCCAGAACTCTCATATCATCTGTAGTCAATGTCACCCCTTCTGGAACAAAGATGATATGGATCAGATAGCCCAATTTCAGGCCTGATTACCACTTTAGCTTATGTCTAAAGAAACAATTGAGTCTATAGCTTTGGATCCAGTTCTGAGATGAGATTTACTAGTTTGTGAAAAATAACTTGCTTTTATAGATCCAAATTCTTCACTAAAAACTTACAAAATCCTAAAATTAAAGACAAGTTTGTAAAAAGTATGCTTAACTTGCTAATTGACCATGAACCACAAAACTATAGATTTATATTGCTCTGCTTGGTCGGCATTAAAAAAAGTATTCAGACTATCTTAAATAACATACATTTTCTTTCTCAGAGCTCTGGAGATTAGAAGCCCAAGAACAAGATGCCAGCAGGGTTGGTTCCCAGTGAGACTTCTATCCCTGACTTGCAGGTAGCAACATTTTATGTTCTTCTCATATGACTTTTTCTCTATGCTTCTGGGGTGTGTGTGTGTGTGTGTGTGTGTGTGTGTGTATCTATGAAAGATAGAGAGAGAGAGATGTTCTCCCTGGTGCTCTTCCTTTTCTTATAGGGACATTTTTCTATGGGATTAGGGACCCACTATTATGCCTGGGGTCATAACGTCCTAATTAGTTATACATGACAGTAGAATGCATTTTGACACATCATAATTTCTCATTCTTCTGGTTGTACATAATGTAGAGTCACAAAGGTCATGTAATCATATATGTACATAAGATAATAATGCCTTATTGACTCTACCATCATTCCTACCTCCATACTGCCTTCCCTCCCTTCACTCCCCTCTCCCTAATCCAAAGTAACTATACTCTTCCCTACCTCCCCCTGCCCCATCTTATTGTGAATTAGCATTACATTCTCCAGCTCCATCCATTTACTTGGAAATGCCATAATTCCATTCTTCTTGAAGACTGAGTAATATTTCATTGTGTATGTATACCACATTTTCTTTATCCATTCACCTGTTGAAGGGCATTTATGTTTGTTCCATAGTTTAACTATTGTGAATTGGGGTGCTTTACACATTGATGTAGCTGTGTCACTGTAGTATGCTGATTTTAAGACCTTTGTGTGTAAACCAAGGAGTGGGATAACTGGGTCAAATTGTTTCCATTCCAAGTTTTCTGCAGAATCTCCATACTGATTGCCAGAGTGGTTGCACCAATTTGCAGACCTACCCCCCACACACAAAAAAAGCAAAGTATGAGTGTACCTTTTTCCCCACATCCTCACTAATATTTACTGTTGTTTGTGTTCTTGATAATTGCCATTCTGACTGAAGTGAGATGGAATCTCAGTAAAGTTTTGATTTGCATTTCTTTAATTGCTAGAGATGTTGAACATTTTTCCATATATATGTTGAGTGAATGTATTTCTTATGTGAAATGTCTGCTCAGTTCCTTAGCCCATTTATTGATTGGCTTATTTGTTTGGGGGTGTTAAGTTCTCAGATTACTTTATATATATCCTAGAGATTAATGCTCTATCTGAGGTGCATGTGGTAAAGATTTTCTCCTATTGTGTAAACTCTCTTTTCATGTTATTATTTCCTTTGCTGGGAAGAAGCTCTTTAGTTTGAATCCATCCCATTTATTGAATTTTAATTTTACTTCTTGTGTTTAGGAGTCTTTTTAAAGAAGTCAGATTCTAAGCCAACATGATGAAGATTTGGGCCTACTTTTTCTTCTGTTAGGCACATGGTCTCTGTTCTAGTGCCTAAGTCTTTGATCCAATTTGAGTTTGCAGGGTGAGAGAAAGGGGTTTAATTTCATTTTGTTACATGTGGATTTCCAATTTTCCCAGTACCATTTGTTAAATAGACTATCTTCTCTTCAACGTGTGTTTTTGATGCCTTTATAATATAACTGTAATTATGTGTGTTAGTCTCTTTGTCCTCTATTCTGTACCATTGTTCTACATGTCTGTTTTGGTGCCACATCTACATGCCTTTTTTGTTACTATGGCTTTGTATTATAGTTTAAGATCTGGTATTGTAATGCCTCCTGCTTCATTCTTCATGCTAAAGATTGCTTTGGCTATTCTGGGTCTCTAACTATACAATCAAACAAGAAAAGTAAAACAGTGTGGAGTCATTCTTCCTTGAAGTGATTAATGTGTTCTCCCACATTAAGGATTTGTATGATGTTTTCCTTTTAGGAAATTCTTCTGTTCCCCATAGGAAATCTTCTCTATATTAACATGTTAATTCAAATTTGTCTGTACTCACTAATAGATATTTTAACATTTACATGTATATAAATCTGTTTATTGCCCACTCAGCCAGATAATTAAAGGGCTTAAAATAAATAAACTAGAAAATGTTTATTTTAAAAGTCCTTTTATTTGCTTGTGTACTTGCTAGCCCAGCAGAGTGGCACATGCCTATAATTCCAACTCCAGAGATAGGCAGGAAGGTCCTAAGTTAAAGGCCACTTGGGCAGTATAGCAACACCCTGGCTCAAAAGCAAAAACAAAAACAAAATGTTTTTTTAACAAAGCCCACATGCACTTCTTTTCAATACTTTAATGACAGTAAAATGGCATTTAAATGTACTAGTAAATCTTTTTTAAATATACTAGTAAATCACTGCTGTGAGTCTCCAGTTAGACCTGCTCATTTTAAGGGAAAAAGAGAAGGCCGAGAAGGACAAAACAAACAAAAGTCAGGTTCAATATCTGAGGTAATTCTACTAGGTGTGGGAGTTTTCTGGCACCAAAATTTATTCTTAATATGTAAACTACAAATATGTTTATGCACGAAGTGCATAAAGGAAAACAACAAAACCATTCAAAACCTTATTATCCAGTTATCTGTATTGACTGGTTAAAATAAAGACAAGAAGGGTATATATTTAAAAAATGACAAGTAAACCCTCCCTATCCCAAAATTATACCCATTTTCTAATTCAGCTATACTTACTTTAAGAATTTCTTATGGGGGCTGGGGATGTGGCTCGAGCGGTAGCGCACTCGCCTGGCATGCGTGAGGCCCGGGTTCAATCCTCAGCACCACATACAAACAAAGATGTTGTGCCTGCCAAAAAAATAAAGAATTTCTTATGTACATTGTACAATACATAGGAGTATATCATTTGAATTATATAACATTGCTAATTGTGGACCAGCAATTTTCTATTATTCAAACTAACACATATAATTTTGAACCATTTTTAATTTAATAATGTATTTTATAAGTATTTCTTTATCAGTGACTACAGCACTACATTCAAACTATTATACAGACATAATGGATTGAATTTTACTAAAGCTGTTGATAAAAATTTATGTTTCATTTTGTTATTGCAAACTTTGTAGATATATCTATACATCTGTATTTAGAGTTCTTATATTACAGAAATTATTATATTAATGGTACATAATTTCTGTATTAAATTAATGGTAAATATATTAAATTTTTATAGATACATTCTATAGATACTCAAAATTTTGTTGTATTAATTTATATTTCTATATAGACATAACATGTGCACCCCATAAAATACTTTTCAAAAGCACATAATTTATGACTGATATAAATTAGTACCATGTTTTCTTTAAGTGAAGTTGAACATTTTTCTCATATGTATTCATCTATCATTTATGTTTATATTTGCCCTTCAATATATTGCCTTTTTACCTTGTTCCTTATTATTTTCTTATTGATTTATCTAACTTGTTAAAGTGTATGAGGTTTTGTAAATTAAAACAATTGGTGCTTTATCTCTCATATATCTTACAACTTTTCTGAGTTTGTTTTACACCATTCCAAAGTCACCAAAACAATCCAAAATTGCTTTTTAAAATGTTAGGTTCATTTGTACATTTAAATCTTTGATTCATCTAGAATCTATTTCAATATAATGTAGTTGGTGTTTAGCTTTATTTTTCCTTCCCCAAACATAGCCTATTGGCACAATTATAAATAATCTACCATTTTTCTTTACACACACCTTACAAAATTTTCTCAATTTACATAGATTTTATCAACTTGTACTCTTGGGTTTTCCAAGAATACAAGTGTATCCTTCACAAATTATAGTAATTTTACTTATTCCATGATAATGTTTGAATTCCACAGAAGAGAAAAAAATTTATAAATGTGTAAGCCTAGAGATTTTTTGACAAATACAAAATATCATTGTATAGCTAATATGAAGGAAGGCAGGAAAAATAATTAAATTAGACATTGCTCTAATTGGGGTGGGAGAGCTCTGAGAGTATATTATTACATAAGTCAGAGAATTTGAGAAAGTGAAAATTGAGACCAGTTCACTAAAACTGGCAAGAAAAGCAATTCTGATTCAATTACATGCACAAAGTCAACACTGGAGAAGATTGAAGCGGAAACAGGGCGAGCAAGTGATGTCTGAGTTTATGTAGGATGTTTTCTAGAAGTTTGAGATGAAAAGATAAGAGGCAAAACCATGCAAACTGCTGTGAGTCTCCAGTTAGACCTGCTCATTTTAAGGGAAAAAGAGAAGGCCGCGAAGGACAAAACAAACAAAAAGAAGCAGCAGAAATCAATGAGTAAGAAAAGTGGAGAGAAAGGAAAGAAGGATGGAATAGTTCTTCCAAGTCAAGGACTAAAATTGTGCTGTCACTATAATTTAGAAAAAAAATATGGGTGTGGTAAGGACAGGATGCCAAACAAGAACATGCCTTCTTATTCCACAGAGCAAAGCTACGTATTTAGGAGGCTTTGAAACAGCTAATGTGAAAATTAGCTGAATGACATTTAAGCTGGGTTGAGTAAGAATTTAAATAAATATTCTCTCAATAATACTCAGTAATTATCCATAACTTTCATGGGAAAAATAATAAGGAAGTTAAAAAACATTTGCAGTGATCCAAATAACTATTTAAATAAAATTAAGGACAAAATACAAATGTATGCATGTAGTAACACAAGGGAAAGTATATATAAAATACTTCCTTTTTTATTATTAGTTGTTCAAAACATTACATAGCTCCTGACATATCATATTTCATACATTTGATTCAAGTGGGTTATGAACTCCCATTTTACCCCATATACAGATTGCAGAATCACATCGGTTACACATGCATGTTTTTACATACTGCCATACTAGTGTCTGTTGTATTCTGCTGTCTTTCCTATCCTCTACTATTCCCCCTTTCCTCCACTCCCCTCCCATCTTCTCTCTCTACCCCATCTACTGTACTTCATTTCTCTCCCTTGTTTTCTTTCCCTTTGCCCTCACTTCCTCTTATATGTAATTTTGTATAACGATGAGGGTCTCCTTCTATTTCCATGCAATTTCCCTTCTCTCTCCTTTTCCCTCCCACCTCTCGGCCCTGTTTAATGTTAATCTTCTTCTCATGTTCTTCCTCCCTATTCTGTTCTTAGTTGCTCCACTTATATCAAAGAAGACATTTAGCATTTGTTTTTTAGGGATTGGCTAGCTTCCCTTAGCAAAATCTGCTCTAGTGCCATCCATTTCCATAAAAATGCCATGATTTTGTCATTTTTTAATGCTGAGTAATACTCCATTGTGTATAAATGCCACATTTTTTTACCCATTCATCTATTGAAGGGCATCTAAGTTGGTTCCACACACTAGCTATTGTGAATTGTGCTGCTATGAACATCGATGTGGCAGTATCCCTATAGTACACTCTTTTAAGGTCTTTAGGGAATAGTCCGAGAAGGGGAATAGCTGGGTCAAATGGTGGTTCCATTCCCAGCTTTCCAAGGAATCTCCATACTGCTTTCCAAATTGGCCACACCAATTTGCAGTCCCACCAGGAATGTACAAGTGTACCCTTTTCCCCACATCCTCGCCAGCACTTGTTGTTATTTGACTTCATAATGGCTGTCAATCTTAGTGGAGTGAGATGGTATCTTAGGGTGGTTTTGATTTGCATTTCTCTGACTGCTAGAAATGGTGAGCATTTTTTCATGTACTTGTTGATTGATTGTATGTCCTCCTCTGAGAAGTGTCTGTTCAGGTCCTTGGCCCATTTGTTAATTGGGTTATTTGTTTCCTTATTGTTTAATTTTTTGAGATCTTTGTATACTCTGGATATTAGGGCTCTATCTGAAGTGTGAGGAGTAAAAATTTGTTCCCAGGATGTAGACTCCCTATTTACCTCTCTTATTGTTTCTCTTGCTGAGAAAAAACTTTTTAGTTTGAGTAAGTCCCATTTGTTGATTCTTGTTTTTAACTCTTGTGCTATGGGTGTCCTATTAAGGAATTTGGAGACCGACCCCACAGTATGTAGATTGGAGCCAACTTTTTCTTCTATCAGATGTAGAGTCTCTGTTTTGATATCAAGCTCCTTGATCCATTTTGAGTTAACTTTTGTGCATGGCGAGAGAAAGGATTTCAGATTCATTTTGTTGCATATGGATTTCCAGTTTTCTCAGCACCATTTATTGAAGATGCTATCCTTCCTCCATTGCATGCTTTTAGCCCCTTTGTCAAAAATAAGATAGTTGTAGTTTTGTGGATTAGTCTCTGTTCCTCTATTCTGTACCATTGGTCAACCCGCCTGTTTTGGTACCAGTACTATGTTGTTTTGGGTACTATTACTCTGTAGTATAGTTTGAAGTCTGGTAATGCTATACCGCCTGATTCACTCTTCCTGATTAGAATTGCTTTTGCTATTCTGGGTTTTTTATTTTTACATATGAATTTCATGATTGCTTTATCTATTTCTATAAGAAATGCCATTGGGATTTTAATTAGCATTGCATTAAACCTATAGAGAACTTTTTGTAATATCGCCATTTTGATGATGTTAGTTCTGCCTATCCATGAACAGGGTATATTTTTCCATCTTCTAAGATCTTCTTCTATTTCTCTCTTTAGGGTTCTGTAGTTTTTATTGTATAAATGTTTCACCTCTTTTGTTAGGTTGATTCCCAAGTATTTTATTTTATTTTATTTTATTGAGGATATTGTGAATGGGGTGGTTGTCCTCATTTCCATTTTAGAAGATTTGTCGCTGATATACAGGAATGCCTTTGATTTATGTGTGTTGATTTTATATCCTGCCACTTTGCTGAATTCATTTATTAGCTCTAGTAGGGACTTTGCAGACCCTTTTGGGTCTCCTAGGTATAGAATCATGTCATCTGCAAATAGTGATAATTTAAGTTCTTCTTTTCCTATGTTTATGCATTTAATTTCTTTCATTTGTCTAATTGCTCTGGCCAGTATTTCGAGAACTATATTGAATAGAAGTGGTGAGAGAGGGCATCCCTGTCTTGTTCCAGATTTTAGAGGGAATGCCTTCAGTTTTTTTCCATTTAGAATGATGCTAGCCTGAGGCTTAGCATAGATAGCTTTTACAATGTTGAGGTAAGTTCCTGTTATCCCTAGTTTTTCTAGTGTTTTGAACATAAAGGGGTGCTGTACTTTGTCAAATGTTTTTCTGCATCTATCGAGATGATCATATGGTTCTTATCTTTAAGTCTATTGATGTGGTGAATAACATTTATTGATTTCCATATATAGAACCAGCCTTGCATCCCAGGAATGAATCCTACTTGATCATGGTGCACAATTTTTTTGATATGTTTTTGATTCGCCAGAATTTTATTGAGGATTTTTGCATCTAGGTTCATTAGAAATATTGATCTGTAGTTTTCTTTCTTTGAAGTGTCTTTGTCTGGTTTCGGGATCAGGGTGATGTTGGCCTCATAGAATAAATTTGGAAGAGCTCCTTCTTTTTCTATTTCCTGAAATAACTTGAAAAGTATTGGTATTAATTCTTCTTTAAAGGTTTTGTAAAACTCCACTGTATACCCATCTGGTCCAGGGCTTTTCTTGGTTGGTAGTCTTTTGATGGCTTCTTCTATTTCCTCCTTTGTTATTGGACTGTTTAAATTGTGTGTATCTTCCTGACTGAATCTGGGCAAATCATATGACTTAAGAAATTTATCGATATCTTCACTATCTTCTATTTTATTGGAATATAGGGTTTCAAAATAATTTCTAATTATCTTCTGTATTTCTGTAGTGTCTTTTGTGATATTGCCTTTTTCATCCTTATGTTAGTAATTTGAGTTCTCTCTCTTCTTCTCTTCGTTAGCATGGCTAAGGGTCTGTTGATATTATTTTATTTTTTCAAAGAACCAACTTCTAGTTTTGTCAATTTTTTCAATGATTTCTTTTGTCTCAATTTTGTTGATTTCAGCTCTGATTTTAATTATTTCTTGCCTTCTGCTACATTTGCTGTTGTTTTGCTCTTCCTTTTCTAGGGTTTTGAGATGAAGTGTGAGCTCATTTATTTGTTGCTTTTTTTTTTCTTTTTTTTTTTTGAGGAACTCCAGACAATAAATTTCCCTCTTAAAACTGCTTTCATTGTGTTCCATAAATTCTGATATGATGTGTCTGTATTTTCATTTATCTCTAAGAATTTTTTGATTTCCTCCTTTATGTCTTCTGTAACCCATTGATCATTCAGTAACATATTTTCATTTTCCAGGTGATACAGGATTTTTCCTTCCTTCTTTTATCATTGATTTCCAGTTTCATTTCATTATGATCAGATAAGATGCATGGTATTATCTCCACACCTTTATATTTACTAAGGGTTGCCCTATGACATAATATATGGTCTATCTTTGAGAAGGATCCATGTGCTGCTGAGAAAAATGTATATCCACTTGATGATGATTGATATATTCTATATATGTCGGTTAAGTCTAGGTTATTGATTGTGTTATTGAGTTCTATAGTTTCTTTATTCAACTTTTGTTTGGAGGATCTGTCCAATGGTGAGAGAGGTGTGTTGAAGTCACCCATAATTATTGTGTTGTGGTCTATTTGATTCTTGAACTTGAGGAGAGTTTGTTTTATGAACGTTGCAGCACCTTTATTTGGTGCATACATATTGATACTTGTTATGTCTTGTTGAAGAATAGTTCCTTTTAACAGTATATAGTGTCCTTCTTTATCCTTTTTGAGTAACTTATGTTTGAAGTTGATTTTATTTGATATGAATATGGCCATTCCTGCTTGCTTCCGAGGACCATGTGAGTGGTATGATTTTTGCCAACCTTTCACCCTCATCCTGTGTATGTCTTTTCCTATCATATGTGTCTCCTGGAGGCAGCATATTGTTGGATCTGTTTTTTTAATCCAAGTTACTAGCCTATGTTGCTTTATTGGTGAGTTTAAGCCATTAATGTGTAGGGTTACTATTGATATATGGTGTGTACTTCCAGTCATGTTTGTTTGTTTGTTTGTTTGTTTATTTATTTAAATTTGGCTTGTTCTCCCTCTTTGATTATTTTTTCCCCATTTTACTGAGTTACCTCCCACTGTTGGTTTTGGGTGCTGTTTTACATTTCCTCTTCTTGTAGTTTTTTACTCAAAATGCTTTGTAGTGCTGGTTTTATAGCTGCCAATTCTTTTAACTTTTGTTTATCATGAAATATTTTTATTTCTTCGTCAAACCTTAATCTTAATTTTGCTGAATACAATATTCTTGGTTGGAATCCATTTTTTTTTCAGCGTTTGAAATACGTTGTTCCAGGATCTTCTCACTATCAACATCTGTGATGAAAAATCAGCCATTAACCTAATTGGTTTACCACTGAATGTAATCTGCTTCCTTTCTCTTGTAGCTTTTAATATTCTTTTCTTGTTCTGTATGTTGGATATCTTCATAATAATGTGTCTTGGAGTTGGTCTGTTACGGTTTTGTATGTTTGGGGTCCTGTAGGCTTCCAGGATTTGGCAATCCATTCCATCTTTCATATCTGGGAAGTTTTCTAAAATTATTTCATTCAACAGATTGCTCATTTCCGTGGTTTGGACCTCTATACCTTCCTCTATCCCAATGACTCTTAAGTTTGGTTTTTTTATGACATCCCATATCTCTTGGATGTTTTGCTCATGGTTTCTTACCAGCCTTTCTGGGTTGACTATACTCTTTTAGAGATGATAAACTTTGTCTTCATTATCTGATGTTCTGACTTCTATTTGATCTAGTCTACTTGTAATATTCTCATTTGAGTTTTTGATTTGGTTTTTGGTTTCCTGCATATCTAGTATTACTGTTTGATTTTTTTTAGATCTCTATCTCCTGGTAGAGTTGATTTATTGCTTCTTGAATCTGCTTATGGAATTCATTTTCAAAGTATTCTTTTATTGTTTGTACTTGCTGTCTAATGACTTCTTTAAGATTCCATTCCATCTGAGTCAGGTATGCCCTGAGTTCTTTCTCTGTCCATTTTTCTGATGCCTCTAGGTTCTCCTGTAAATTTAAATTGTCCTGCATTGTTTGTAATCCTTTTTTCCCTTGTTTTTTCATGGTGTTCACGTTACCTTCCAACTCTGTTTAAATGCTGTGCTTCTGTTTTCTCCTATAAATTTGTTTTGGTTTTGTATATCTCTGTGGTCTCTCCTTTCTGGTAGGAGACTATGTCTAGAGCTGTTGGGCTTTATTGTAATTTAAAGTTGATTCATTCATTCATAAATGTTCACGGATTCTTTAAGCATATAGTGATCTGTTGTTTGGTCTTAGGCTTTATGTTTAGGTTGGGTGCTATGATGGTATGAAGGTTAATATGTCTTGGCTACTTGGAAGATTGCTCTACTGAAGGGGGATATTAAGAGGCGAATGGATCAGGGTATTTGGTAATAGCTAGGTACTTAGGAGCCCTATAGACAGCCTCGGAACATTCACCTATTTGCATTTAGAAAATTACCCGTAATGAAAGTCATAATGCTTGGGGTGAACATTAGGGGGAAGGGGAAGGAAAAAGTTCTTAAAGAGAAAGAGGGAGATAAAAATAGTTAGAATAAAGGAGAATGGAAAGAACAATAAAAATTGAAAAGGGAAAAAAAGAAAAAAGAAAAAAAAGAAATGATAAATGAAGTCTTAGAGTTTTATTTTCTTCTCTTCCAGTAGGTGGAGCTGTGCCCTCTGAGCCGAGCTTCTGCCCTTCTGCCCTTCTGCCCCTGTAAGGCGGCTCTTCTTCCCCTACTGGGCATCTCTCCAATCCTGTTAGTCCAGAGCCGTTTCTCTTCTCTGGCCCCTCCCCCCTTCCTTCTGCCCGCCAGTCAGGCCCCGCTCACCGGACACAATCTCCACAGATCTAGTTACACTTGCAGCCCCCCTGAGTGCCCTATTTCCCGATCAACTGAGCACTCTCTGTTTGCCATTCACCTAGACCCCAAGGTTGTGGAGTGGGTGATCTGGGAACTGTCAGCTTAATTTGCCTGGACTCCTTCGGTGGCCATGCCCTGGGAGCTGGCGGCTAAGGCCTTGGGTGTCGCTGCTGGTGGTAGGGGGAGTTGGGGGTTGGGAGTCCCCTCTGTTTTCCTCAGCCCCTACAGTCATGCCCACGGAGCTCTGCAGCAAGATTTTTGAGGTTTCCCAGCTGTATGTATCTGGTAGGGATGGGAGTCACATACCTGCTGAAGCCGATTTCACTGGGAAGGGATCCAGTCTGCCGAAATCTGGTGACGTCAGCTCTCTGCTATGTCGGGCCCCAGACTCCTTGCTGGAGTGTCCGATGGGAGGGGTGGGTCTGGCCTGTCTCTGGTCTGTACTGGTCTCAGTTTCAGTTCTCGGTCCGTTGTTTCATGAAGGTTTGGTTAGCAACCTCTTCAAAGGGTCTCTCTGCCACACACGGTCTCCGGCAGTGCTGAAACGCCTCCCTCTGCACCGGTCGCCAGACAGAGGTGGTCCGGACCTCCGCACGCAGGGTGGCCAAGATTCACCCATCCGCGTCAAGCTGTCACCTCCAATAATCCCAAACTCCCCACCTAGGTCTCACTTCAGCGGAATTTTGCTGGGAGTTTCTCAGCAGGCAGAATCTGAACGTTCTGATGTGTCTCTCTGTCCCTCTGGCTGAGGAGGTATTGAAAGCGCTGCCTCCCCGCCTGCCACCATATTGAGTCCTAAAATACTTCCTTAAAAATACATTTCAAATACAAAATCAAAAAGATTAACATCTAGTTTACCTATTATGTATCTGCCATGTATTTCTAAGGCCAATAAATCATAGATTTTGAAAAAATTCTCTTTATGAGTAAATATATCCAAATACCTGCATCTATAAGAATAATTTTATATTCTTTATGGGCACAATGGAATGTCCACATGGAGTTTTCTTCTTCCTAATATGTTTGTATATATGTGGATATAAGAAAATAGAAAATCCATTATGGATACGTTCAAAAAATATCTTATGGTAAATGTGTTTTCCAAAGTACATAGCATTCTTTTTATAGACAGAGTAAACTTAAATATGAATGGTGGCTTCCAGTTCTATATGGCAAATCAATTCTATATATGTTTCTCCCTTTTTTTCCAGTCTTTAAATAATTTTAATTTCTCTGTATATTGTGTTGGATCATCTTTAATTTGATGTAATTGAAAGTGGAATTTATTGCTCTATTTTCTGAACATTTCAAAGTACTTTAGCAGTTTGGGGTAGGGTGGGAGAAGTACTGGGGTTGAACCAGGAGATGCTTTACCACTGAGCCATATCTACTGCTGTTTTTATTTTTATCATATTTTGAGATAGAGTCTCACTAACTTGTGCAGGGCATCACTACATTTCTGAGGCTGGCCTGGAACTTGTGATACTCCTACCTCAGCCTCAGTTTGGGATTACAGGCATGTACTACTGTGCATGGCTTCTAAATAATTTTAAAAGTTTAAATGTTTGAATGTGTTTTTAAATTAAATAATTTTATTTTCACTTAAATACAAAAAGGAATTTTTATTTAAAAGAGAAAGGTAGCAAGGCAAACTATTACAATATTTTAAGAACTATTTTTCCCAAAATATGATTGGCATTGAATTAAATAAATAAAGATGAAACATGTCAATGAGGATATTGATAATATTATTCTTTACAGGTGACAATATTTGCCATTAAGTTAAACCTTTTCCTGAATATAAATATTAGTAGTAGTTGTGTGTGTGTGTGTGTGTGTGTGTGTGTGTGTAGATTCACAATGTACACTACAAATATATAGAATTTTATTTACCAATTCAAAAATTATTTTTTTAATAAAAAATAATTGTTTATTTTTGGAGACCAGTTGGCCTTGTTATAGTTTATGAATCTACATGAAGAAGACAATAAAGAAGTAAGCAACATGAACCCTTTTTCCTTGTATACTTTTATGCTTTAAAATAACATATACTGTATATATTCATGGATGTCATTATATCAAGTTCTGGAGTAAAAAAAATCTATGCTTTAGTTGTTTTATAACTTTTTAGTTGTTTTATGACTTTAGCAGTTTTATTGAGGTTTTAAAATCTAATAGGACATACCTCCCCTTTTCACTCTTGAGGCTACAGATTTCATGAGGCCAGAGCAGATGTGTTTGCATATTGACAAGAATCAGCCTTAACTTTTAGAGTTACCAAGAATCTTTCAACTGAGGAAATATATTTCCAACATAAAGTAGCATTCATCTTTTGTACAAAGCAAATTTAGATATTCATCACCTTCAGTTATGATGGCAAAGAAAATGAGTCACTTTTTTAAAGAAATGTTTCAGCTTAGGAAAGTTCCTTTCATATTTTGTTTTGTTTTTAAAGAAATGTTGAAAATACATTGTTCTGATTAAAAATCTCAATGGGCTTTCTAATAACATAAAATATGTGTTGCAGTTTTCATTTATAAAGGAATTTTCCAATTTTCATTTTTAAATGTAATTATTTCCATAAATATGATATTTATAATGACAACAGTTTGTATTCCTCCTGAAGAGGCAGGCACTGTTGGGCTTTTTCATTTAGCCCTTGATTTTTCTTTTAAAGAGCTTCTAGTAGTAGAAGCTTAATGATGCACAGTCACAATTTTGGCAAAAACCAGGAAGAAATAAAATTAGAAGAAAAAAGGCTGAAATAAATAAAAGGGTTATATACTTCCCTTAAAAAAAATGAGCTCTTAGCTGTTCTTGGTTGACGAGATTGTACAGGGAGAACTAGCAGAATTGGTAGGTGATATTCCTGCAGCTATAAACTTTACAGGAAGCCAAGACAGCCTGCTTCAGATCTGGTGCATAGGTGCCAATGGGTAGATGTGGGAAGCACCGATAATGAGGACTAGAAAGAGAGAGGAATGCTGCATTTCAGCAGTGCTGAACTGCTCACATTCTTTCTGACAGCACCTATTCACCAATATCCAAACTAAAATCCTGATTGCTCTTATCTACAGTAGACAAGGGGCAGATATTGGCAGCAAGGAGACAGATAAAGGAAGTCATCCAAACCACAATGTGAGATACAAATAGCTGTCCCACTATATTTTTTAGAATTACAGAGAATATTCTTTCAACTCTTAACATTTAAGAAAGACATTAACTCAGCTTTGAAAATGAAGCTAAAAATGAACTTGTTTTGTATACTACAAAGATTAATTTTTTAAGTAATAGGGGAAAAAATAAGATTTAGAAAAAAGAAGGGGATAGTAACCAGAAAAAAAATTACAATTATTCTTCAGTATTATTTCTATATTTCTTATAATTAGCAAAAATGGACCTAATATTCTTCACCTTTTGAAATACATTAGGTATAATTGCTGCTATTTTCTTGGGTAGTTTGACTTTCTAAAAATCTAGCAACTGGAATAAATTACTTCTCTATGATACTTTCAGCTACTTGAGTCTATAATCTAGACTTTTTATTCAAATTTATACTGGCAATTCATGTTGTTTTTTATAATGTCCGTGAATTCATAGACTTTCTAGGAACCTATTCTTATTCCTAAAAATGAGAATAGATTAAAAGTGAATTTTTAGTATCATCAGTGAGACCTATTATACACTGGAAAGAAGATAAAGACCTGAAATAGGAAAAAAATTCTTAAAATTATATCATTTAACTCATTAACAAATAATCTTAAAGCACTGGGTTTATGCAAGGCAATTTGCTAGGTGCTACAAAATACCGTAAAATGGAGCTTCTCCTCTTCAAGAATAATTCCACTTGCCTGGTTTAAATTCATATATATATATATATATATATATATATATATATATATATATTTACTTTGTTAAAATAATTGTGTTTTTTTTTTTTAATCTGACTCTTTCCCCTTTAAAACCACCTGAGTTCTCATGACATCTATTTAAAATTTCCTGTGATTCTCCATTTCTCTGAACTGCTTAGCATGTTTTCCATACTGTTCCCAGTGGTGATTCTAGCCATCCTGTCACTGTTAGAAGATGTTTCTGTCATACATGTACACTGAGCTGTACCATCTTTTCTCCCAGGTGCTCTACAACATGCACCATCGAAACACTTGTTACAGAATAACTTGATGATTTTGTAAATATCCTCTTGATCTGGAGGCTTTTCTCCATTTATCAAAGTGTTCTTGTCTATCACCTTCAATGTCAATTTCTCAAAAAAGTATTCTTTGATCTTTTCCTACCTTATACAAAATATTTCCTGTGCTCCAACAACAGCTTTTCTACTAGAGTTTTATTTCACTCTCCCCTTACGTCATAGTTAATTTTTCATTTCTTTCCCTCTTGATTTGAATCTTTTTTACATTGTTAGTCTTAATTTTTTTCAGGATAGAAGTCTTTCATAAAGGGCATTTTAAAAATGCTTTTTATAAATAAAAAAATATGTCAATGAATAAATGTCATCCCTCTAGGCTGGACACTATATAATAAAGTCAGGGATCATGTTTGTGGTTACCTTTGTCTTTATCAATACATATATAATGATTGAATTGAAAGATGATATAAATTGAATTGCTTTGAGTGCCAAGTACATGGAAAATAGTTTATTAAAAAATTTATAAATGCTGGGCGTGGTGGTGCATGCCTGTAATCCCCGTGGCTCTGGAGGCTGAGGCAGGAAGATTTCAAGTTCAAAGCCAGCCTCAGTAAAAAGTGATATGCTAAGCAACTCAGTGAGACCCTGCCTCTAAATAAAACACAAAATTGGGCTGGGGGTGTGACTCAGTGGTTAAGTACCCCTGAGTTCAATCCCCAGTAAACCTACCCCCCAAAAAACAATGTATAAAGCCATTTCTGCCCAGGGATGCTGATGAGAAAGAATTGTTAAAGTCTCTCTTCCTACTACCTAAATCAGAGTCGTGTAAAGTACCTGAACAGCCACAGAAGATATTCATCGTAGGGCTGAGCTTTGGAACAACTGATGAGAGTCTGAGATGCCATTTTGAGCAATGGGGAATGCTCAAGGACTGTATGGTTATGAGAGACCAAAACACCAAGCACTCCAGGGGCTTTGGGTTTGTCACTTATGCCACTGTGGAGGGAGTGGATGCAGCTATGAATGAAAGACCACACAAGGTGAATGGAACAGTTATAGGACCAAAGAGAGTTGTCTCAAGAGAAGATTCTCAAAGACCAAGGACCCACTT
This sequence comes from Callospermophilus lateralis, assembly GCF_048772815.1. NCBI lineage: Eukaryota > Metazoa > Chordata > Mammalia > Rodentia > Sciuridae > Callospermophilus > Callospermophilus lateralis. The sequence continues at coordinate 97,198,410 of NC_135310.1, forward strand.
AACTGTGAAAAATATCTGTGTTGGCGGCATTAAAGAAGACACTGAAGAACATCACCTATGGGATTATTTTGAACAGTATGGGAAAATTTAAGCTACTGAAATCATGATTAACCAAGGCAGTGGAAAGAAAAGGGGCTTTGCTTTTGTTACTTTTGATGACCATGACTCTGTGGATAAGATGGTTATTCAGAAATACCATATTGTGAATGGCCACAACTGCGAAGTGAGGAAAGCCTTGTCAAAGCAACAGACGTCTAGTGCTTCATCTGGCCAAAGAGGTCGAGGTGGTTTTGGAAACTGGTGGTGGTTGTGGAGCTGGTTTTGGTGGAAAGAACAATTTTGATAGTGGAGGAAACTTCAGTGGCCATGGTGGCTTAAGGGGCAACCATGGTGATAGATATGGTAGCAGCAGGTTGGCTACAATGGGTTTGATAATGATGGTGGTTATGGAGGAGGTGGCCCTGGTTACTCTGGAGGAAAAAGAGGCTATGGAAGTGGTGGACCGGTTTATGGAAACTAGGGAAATGGCTATGGCAGGAGGGGTAGCTATGACAGCTATAACAATGGAGGAGGCAGAGGCGGCTTTGGAGGTGGTAGTGAAAGCAATTTTGAAGGTGGTGGGAGTTACGATGATTTTGGCAATTACTACAATCAGTCATCAGATTTTGAACCCATGAAGGGTAGAAACTTTGGAAGCAGAATCTCTAGACTTTATGGTGGTAGAGGCCAGTACTTTGCCAAACCATGAAACTAAGATGGCTATGGCAGTTCCAGCAGCAGCAGTAGCTATGGCAGCGGCACAAGGTTTTAATACTGCTAGGAAACAATGCTTAGCAGGAGAGGAGAGCCAACGAAGTGATGGGGAAAAAGAAGACATGGTTTAGACAATATTCATGTGTATGGGTAAAAAAACTCAAGGAGTGTATTTGTGACTAATTGTATAACAGTTTATTTTAGTTTCTGTTCTGTGGAAACTGTAATGCATTCCAACAAAGGGTTTTAATGTAGACTTTCTTTTTTATTTGCACCCATGCTGTTGATTGCTAAACTGTAATAAATAGTGTGATACGATGCTGAATAAATGCCTTTTCAAAAAAAATATAAAGAAATAAAGGTACCTGAAACTTACTATTCAAATTAATACTACTAATAAAAATCATCTGAGTAAAAAGACACTTTGTAAGTTTCATGTTTCATTGGACATAATATATATTTCAAATTATTGAAGAACTGAAAATTGTAACAGCAAAAACAATTTCTGATACAATAAAATATTTTCAAAGCAAATGTTTAATCTTATAAAGAATCAAAAGATTATTTAATGTACTTTTATTTAGATATTATGGTTCTGGCTAATGAATGAGAAATTAGTGGAAAGAAAAAAAAGAAGCACAAGTATACACCAGAATGAAATAAGTGCTAGAATGATCATGGTTCATCTAATTAAATGTCCCAAATTCACTTGGTGGCAAGGATATTTGTCTGGAGGGCAATGTTCTCCATGAAAATAATCTTTAAATGTATTTAGGTAATTTGATCTGCTTATTTAAAAAAAATTAAATTTATTTTTGAACTGATACATAAAAACACAAAAATCAAACAATAGAAACTATGTAATGTTTGACACATGTATATAATGAATAAAGTCTAAATCAGTTTAAATATATCTGTCTCTTTAAACACTTATCATTTCTTTAAGGTGAAAATATTCAAAGTCTGTCCTTTTAGCTTTTTGATATACAGAGGATTATCATTATCTAGAGTCACCATGTTGTGCAAGCACACCATATATTTTATCCACCTTATCTAAGTATTTTTCAATACTTCTTGAACATATTAATAGTTTTAAATTTTATCACAGCTTTAACAGATTTCTAAAGAACCTATTCAACTACTTAAAACCAAATTATAATATTCAACGCATGCCTATGGTAAGGTGGACTCTCTTTTGAGCAATAAAATGCAAAGACCTAGCAACCACTTATGTTCTTAAGAATGTTGACCAACATAATCACTTTTATAAAAAAGTATAGTAAGATTACATGTTAATCTTAATGGTAATATTACATGTTAAGTATTATAGGTGCCTGTCAGAAAACTTTAGGTAAGTCTAAGTGATTAGAATTGGAGAAAGATAGGAGGTCTCAAGATGGCAGAATAGAGAAAGTCACTTTCCTGGCTGCCGGATGGCATGAAATCAAGAAAGCAGATAGGCATCTTCTCAGTGAGATGGGTTAAAAAAAAAAATTGGGGTGGGACTTTACTGGGCATTCAAACCATCAGGAGGTTGGGTATAATAAAATAAGAAAAAAATCCTCAGCTCTACAGCTGCTGCCCCAACCAGAAGCAAAAGCCAGAACAGTCCCTCCTTAGCCAAAGTGGAAGGATAGGAATTAAAGGAACCCGCATTTTTTAGGAGTCCTGTGATGTGTCTTTATATGCAGAGTTTAGAGATCAAAGACAATGCCTACCTAATGTAAAATGCATGCTGCACAATATCCTTGTGCAGAAAAGAAGCCACATCTGTGTGGAGGGCAAGAAAAAAACATTTTGCAGCCATGACGTGGGCCAGCAGTTGGGGAAGCCAATTCTTGGAAAACTCAAGTTTGCACCAAATACAGGCCTGGAAATCCCACATTGAATGACATAGTGTGCCTAAGTTACCAGTATAGAATCAGACACTGTGAGAAGTTTACACAGGGTACTACTGGTCATGGAAACCCACCAGACTCTTCCTCTTCCTCTCCAATCCGGGGATAGCGGGACCAGCTAGGAGAGATGCAACTGGCCTGGAATTTGAAAGGGCAGGGGTGGGAGAGATTAACTTTGGAGACGCAATCCAAGACCAGGAAATATGGGGTCTAAGAATTGGCTCCTCCACCACATGAGAGAAACCTAGAAGAGATTCCTAAGGTACAGTCTTCCAGTGTGGACCAACAGTTGCTGGGCCCTACAAGTGCACTTATTTAAAATCTCCAGGCTAATTGATATTCAGTGAAAAACATGGAGCATTCCTAAGCCTAAACCCCACCTTCAGGAGTTTTGCCTACCAGATTGCCTCTCTCACTCCAGCGACCTAACACTGATGGAGCAAGCATCACACTCCAGGTGACCCCACCTGAGAAGCTGCTGAGAAGGGAAGCTGAGAGAGAACTCATTGATTTTTTTTTTCTGTTTAATTGTGGCCTTAATGGGTCATAGACATTTACATATATTCATATTTGGATTTTTTTTCTCATTTTTAGCATTTTTGAAGCCAGCTATTTTCCATAGATCAGAATTTTGAGGACTAGGACATTTGATTAATATATTTCCATTTTTATATTACTTTTTAAAATTTTTACTTTATATATATATATATATATATATATATATATATATATTTAATTTTACATATCTGTTTTCCTTGATTCTCTTCCTCACTTATCTTCTAGGAACCAATCTCTATTGTTTTTTCTTTCACTCTTTCTTTAATATCTACCCCTATGTTCTTTTCTCTCATAATCATCACATCCTAAATCACTTCTGTTATCTCTCTGTCCACCACTGAAATTGTAAACCCTTTTGCAAACTTGCTGTTTTCATTATAGCCAATAACTGATCATATCATATCTGTTTATTGTGTCAATTAACATTGTAGACGTCATAGGAAGAAATATTTTTAGTTACTGCTCTATATTGTTTGAATGGGATGTTGTTATTATTTGTCTCCCCCCAAATAGTGAGGTACTGGGAACCTTCTGGGATACTATAAGTCCACAGGATAGAAACACTATTTCCTCACTCTATGTGTGTCAGATGGGTAGACACACAAACAACATGAAAAAGCAAGGGAATAAATACCCCCCAAACCAAGATATTTCATTAACAGAATACATTACCATGGTGGAACAAAATGTCAGAGATGGAGTTTAGATGTGCAAAGTTAAACTGATCTGAGAGGTAAAGGACAATGTAAAGGGTGAAATCACAGAGAAAATACAGAAAGGTTAAGAATTTACAAAAGAATGAAAAATATCCATGATAAACAAAAGTTAAAAGAATTCATAACTAGAAAGCCTGCGTTACAAAAACATACTCGATAAAATATGAATAAGAAATGAAAAATAAAAGTGAAAGGGAGGAATTATCCTAGAAGAATAGTCAATCAAATCAGAAACTAATTTAAATTTTAAAAAAAGAAATAAAATGAGAAGGAATAAAAATTACTTCTCACTAAAAATATTGAATGTAAATTGCCTAAACTCATCAATCAAAAGACACAGACTGGCAGATTGGATTTTTTAAAAGACCCAAAAATAGGCTGTCTCCATGAGATTCACCTCATAGGCAAAGACATCCATGGGCTGAAGATAAAAGGCTGGGAAAAATCATATCATTTACATGGACCTTTTAAACAAGCAGAGGTATCTATCTTCATAGAAGATAAAGTGGACTTCAAGCCAAAATTAATCAGAAGGGACAAAGAAGAATATTTCATACTGCTTAAGGGAATTGTACATCAACCAGATATAACAATCATAAATATTTATGCCCCAAACAATGGAATATTTATGTATATCAAGCAAACTCTTCTCAATTTCTAGAATCAAATAGATCACAACACAATAATGCCAGGTGACTTTGACACACCTCCCTCACTACTGGATATATCTTCCAAACAAAAACTAGATAAAGAAGTTACAGAACTAAAAATACAATGAATAATTTAGACCTAACAAACATATAAAGAATATTTCAAGCTAGATGTGATAACACATGCCTGTAATCCCATTGGCTTGGGAGGCTGAAGCAGGAGAATAGCAAGTTCAAAGCTAGCCTTAGCAAAGGCAAGGCACTAGGCAACTCAGTGAGACCCTGTCTCTAAATAAAATAGAAAACAGGGCTGGAGATGTGGCTCAGTTTTAGAATGCCCCTGAGTTCAGTCCCCAGTACCACTTCACCACCAAAAAAAAAAGAATAATTCATCCATCAATGACTGAATACACTTTGTCCTCAGCAGCACATGGATCCTTCTCTAAAATAGGCCATATTTTAGGCCACAAAAGCAATTCTAACTAAATACAAAATTAGAAATCAATGATAAAATAAAAAATAAAAGCTACTCTAACACCTGGAGACTAAATAATATGCTATTGAATGGCCAATGGATTCTAGAAGATACCAGGATGAAATTTAAAAAAAATACTTAGAGGCAAATGAGAATAGCAATACAACATATCAAAATCTCTGGGAAACTATGAATGAATGTGGTTTTAAGAGAAAATTTCATTGCACTGAGCTCATTCATTAAAAGAACAAACAGAGAGTCATCAAGTAAATAACCTAACATTATTGTCAAAACCATAGAAAAAGAAGAACAAATCAATACCAAAAGCAGTAAAAGACATAAAATAATTCAAATCAAAGCTGAAATCAACAAAATTGAAACAAAAAATCCTAAAAATCGATGAAACAAAAAGTTGGTTCTTTAAAAATACAAATAAAAAATTTATAAACAATTAGCCAAGATAACGAAGAGAGAGAAAAATGAACTTACTAAAATTTGTGATGAAAAAGGAAATATCAAAAAGGACACTACTGAAATATAGGTGATAATCAAACTATTTTAAAAATTTATATGCTGATAAAGTAGAAAATCTTGAAGATATTGACAATTTCTAGGGACATGACCAACCCAGATTGAATCAGGAAGACAGAATATTTAAACAGATAATTTCAGCATTAAAATTGAAGATACTATAAAAAGCCTACTAACAAAGAAAGGCCATGTCCAGACATATTCTCAACCAAGTTCTACCAGACCTTCAAAGAATAGCTACACCAAACCTCCTCAAATTATTTCATGAACAAGAAAAGGAGGGAATCCTTCCAAACTCTTTCTATGAAGCTAGTATTAACCTGATACCAAAACAGACAAAGACACATCAAAGGAAGAAAACTTCAGACCAATATCCCTGATGAACATAGGCGCAAAAATTCTTAATAAAATACTGGCAAATTTCATACAGAAACATTAAAAAGATAATGAACCATGATCAAGTAGTGTTCATCCTAGGGATGCAAGGATGGTTCAACATATGAAAATCAATAAGTGTAAATCATCACCCCAGTAGCTTTAAAGACAAGAATCCTGATTATTTCAATAGATGCAGAAAAAGCATTTGACAAAATATAACACACCTTCATGTGCAAAACATTAGAGAAAAACTAGGGATAGTAGGAACATACCTCAACATTGCAAAAGTTGTCTATGCTAAACCCATGGTCAACATCATTCTAAATGGAGAAAAATTGAAAACATTCCCTCTAAAAACTGGAACAAGACAAAGAAGTACTCTTTTGCCACTTCTATTCAACATAGTCCTGGAAACTCTAGCCAGAGCAATTAGACAGAAGAAAGAAGTTAAATGAATATGAACAGAAAAAGAACTCAAACTATCCCTATTTACCAACATCATGATTCTATATTTAAAAGACCCTCAAAAAAACTCTACTAGAAAACATCTAGAACTCATAAATGAATTCAGTAAAGTAGCAGAATATAAAATTAACACCCATAAATCAATTGTGTTTGTACACATCAGTGGTAAAGCAACTGAGAGAAATTAGGAAAACTACCCCAATCACAAAAGCCTCAGAAAAAAAAAATATTTGGGAATGAATCTAACAAAAGTGATGAAAGACCTCTACCATGAAAACCACAGAACACTATAGAAAGACATTGAAGAAGACATTAGAAGGTGTAAAGCTCTCCCATATTCTTGGATAGGCAGAATAAATATCATCAAAATGGCCATACTACCAAAAGCACTGTACAGATTTAATGCAGTACTTATTAAAGTTCTAAAGTGTTCTTCATAGAAATAGAAATGGCAATTATGAAATTCATTTGGAAAAATAAGAGGCCCAGAATTGCCAAAGCAATCCACATCAAGAAAACTGACTTAGGAGGCATCGCAATACCAGACCTTAAATTATACTACAGAGCTATAACAAAAATGGCATGGTATTGGCACAAAAACAGATATGAAGACAAATGAAATAGAATAGAAGACACAGAGAACAAACTCACATAAATACAGTTATCTCATACTAGATAAAGGCACCATAAACAATTCATAGGAGAAAAGATGGCTTCTGCAACAAATGGTGCTAGGAAAAATGCAACTCCAAATGTAGCAAAATGAAATTTAACCCTTATCTCTCTGAACAAAACTACCCTGAACAAAACTCAACTCAAGGTGGATCAAAGACCTAGGTATTACATGAAACATTACACCTACTAGAAGAAAAATAGTCCCACCTCTCAATCGTGTTGACTTTTGAACTGAATACCTCAACAAGACTCCTAAAGCACAAGAGTAAAATTTTAAAAATCAATAAATGGGATGGTATCAAACTAAAAACTTCACATTAAAGGAAACAATCCATAATGTGAAGAGAGAGCCTCCAAATGGGAGAAAATCTTCTCCACCTGCAGCTCAGAGCATTAATCTCCATGATATATAAAGAATAAAAAAAGCTTCACACCAAAAAACAAATAACACAATCAATAAATGGCTTAAGAAACTCAAGAGACACTTGACAAAAGAAGAAATATAGTCAACAAATATGTGAAAAAATGTTCAACATCACTAGCAATTAGAGAAATACAAATTAAAACTACCCTGAGATTTCATCTCACTCTAGTCAGAATGGCAGTTATCAAGACTACGAGTAACAATGAATATTTGCATGGATGTGGTGAAAGAGGTTCACTCATACATTGCTGGTGGGGATGCAAAGTAGCACAACCACTCTGGAAAGCAGTATGGAGAGTCTTCAGAAAACTTAAAATGGAACCATCATTTCACCCAATTATCTCACTCCTCTGTATATACCCAAAGGACTTAAAATCAGCATAGTATAGTGACATGGCCACATCAATATTTATAGCAGCTCAATTCACAATAGCTAATTTATGGAACCAACCTAAGTGCCCTTCAACAGATGAGTGGATGAAGAAAATACGGTGGGTGTATATATGCAATGGACTATTACTCATCCGCAGAAAACAATGAAATTATATTTCATGCTAAGTGAAATAAGCCAATCCCAGAAAACCAAAAGCTGGAAGTTTTCTCTAGTATGTGAATGCTAACACACAACAAGATGGAGAGGGAAAGAATAGAAGTTTAATAGATTAGAGTAAGGGAAATGAAGGGAAGAAAGGATGGATGGGAACAGAAAAGACAGCAGAATGACTCAGACATTACTTTCCTATGTTCATGTATGATTACATGACCAGTGTAACTCCACATCATGTACAACCACAAGAATAGGTTTCTAATTAGAATAACTTATAGTCCATTTATGTATAATATGTCAAAATACACTCTACTGTCATGTGTATCTAAGAAGAACAAATAAAAGGAAAAAATGTGGGAGAATAAAGAAATAGAAATTCCAAGCAGAGAAGATTGTGTGATTAAAAGCAAAGAGAAGCATAAACCATCAAATCTAAAACTACAAACAGATCATGATTTCTGAAAGATGAACATCTCTCAAAATGACCTTAAAGTATATTCCAGTATTCCTAATTTATAGATCTCAGTGAAAAGAAGCCATACTTACTTGCTTTTTCTTTGGAACTAGATATCTTTTTTTCATCTATATTTTTATAACAGTTGTAGCAGATATAACAATAAGACTGACTTTTCTCAAAGACCTATATTCAAGACATTGCACAAAATACTTCACAGCTGTTCTATAGTTTGGATCTGCAATGTCCCACAGAGGTCCACATGTTGAGGTCTTGTTCCCCAGCCCTTGGACTATTGCAAAGTAATGGAAACTTTAAGAGGGTAGGCCTAGTGGGGGCTCTCAGGTCATTGGAGGTGTGCCCTTGAAGGGAATTGTGGAATATTGGTCTCCCTCTCTCTCTTCACTTCCTATCCTCATTAGGTGAGTGGCTTTACTCCACCACAGTTCCTCACCGTGATGTGCTGCCTCGCAAGTCCAGAAGCAATGTGGCCAACTCATGTGCTGGAGCCACCAAAAATACGAACCAAAACAATCTTTTCCTCTTTGTAGGTTGATTATCTCAGCTACTTTTTACAGTAATGAAATGCTAACTAACCCTGCCTGTCATTCAACTTCACCCTCACAGTCATCTGAAGAAGGTATTATTACCCCCCATATTTTATAGAATAAGGAAGTAAAAATAAATAAATTTACTTGCCCAAGTTCTTAATGTTACCAAATATCAGAATCCAGATAATTCCTAGTGCCTTCTCTGAAATGTGTTGTTTCTATCATTTGGAGGTACTAATTAATCTTTTACTGATTTCTATTCAAGAAAAGAAGTTGTTTTTTAAAGTTGCAACTTTTCAGGTTTAAGGAATTGTATGTTTTTTGTTCTGTCCCCAGATGATGTAGAATTTGTCATGTAAAGTAATAGCAACTCAATTTGTCATTGATTTTCTTGTAGAAATAATTATTTTTGCTTGCCCCAATTCTTTAACTCCCTATCTAATTGTTTAAAAATCATTTTTTAAATTACCATTATCCATTCAGTTATTCAGTATTAGACCATGTTTGTTATATCCTAAAATCTGTTCTCTCTTTCTTCTTTGAGCTAGAAAGTTTCTTCTAAAAATGTACATATTTCTTTTCTTTTCTTTTGTTTTTACATCAGATGATGCATGTATTATTAAAACAACATCAATAATGTGACTTCTTAGCCCTCATTAAATTCTCTATTTTGAAGCTATCTAATATTATATCTGTCCTTCAAACTCAGTTAAAAATTAGTTTCATTTGTTTTGTCCTTAGCTTTAGAGTATTTGAATTATATTCCTAACACTTAAAAAAGTAACTATGTCAACAACTTAAACAACTTTTATTTAATATGGTATGATTAAGTTCCATTCAATCCCACTCAATATTCCTTCCTTTCTTGTTTTGTTATTGCTCTCATTAAATAAAAACTATTTATTATGTGCTAAGGCTTTACCTTATATAAAATAATTTATAATATAAACTCTCCAACACTCAAACATTTTCTTTCCATAATAAAAATGGTAGCATAAAATATTTTTTATTCTTCAGTTTATTTGCATGTGCTTATCTTGCATGAAGGATACCATTTATAGAGATTGCTAGTTGTTTAGCTCAACCTCTATGCTCCCTTCCTCTTTAAGTAATGAAATTTTTATTTTTACTGAGTATATTGTCACCTCAATCACAAAACTCTCAAATTTCATTGAAGTGAAGCATGACCATGTGATTAAGTCCCAAAGAGCTGAGTTATTTCATGAGTTATTGTGGTTTTGAAATTTGAAAGTAATTTATTTCTATTAACTTGAATAAATTTGTTAATTTCTTCAAATGTTTGAGATAAATCATGACATTATGCCAGAAAATGAAATTCTAGTTGAGCTCAGAAGTATCTACCTCTTCATTCTAACCCAGATTCTCAATATGCTGTATTGTTAACCTGAACTACATAATCTCTTTGACTAAGAATTCTCAGATACTAGGGTATAAATAATTACTTGAATAATTCATTAAGCTGATAATTATCTAGTCACAATCTAGGATGACTGGATGCAATGTGAGAACATGAATCTGAATAAGCTTTGTTGTTTAATGTAGTGGGGTCCTCAGGCAGACCTAAGAATCACTGCAAATAACTGCTATAAAACATTCACTTTTACACAGCTCTTCTTTTTCTAGTACACTTCCTTGACACATCTTCCCTAGAAGCTCATGTAAATTGTTTCTTTTGAAATAATATTATCAAGGCAGAATCCACATATGGCAAAGTACACCAATTGTAAGAGCATAATTCCAGGACGTTTCATGAATTTATTGAATCATGTAACCATTATCACAATCCAACTTTGATAAGTTCACTATCTGAAAAATTTTCCTTATGACCCCTTAGTATGCATTTGACTTTCTGCCTCTCTATATTTATATATTATATATAAGTATATAATATATATTTAGATGTATATGTATTTATGTATCATATATATATATGATTGGGGGAGAGGAGGGAGTAAAAAAGCCCTATTTGGGCCCTATTCTGTGGCAGCTTCTTGTTCTATAGGGTTAAAGAAGAAATAAAAGTTGAGGAAATAAAAGTTGTTTGGAAATATCCAGTTGTAGTTGCTTTGTATGTTGCAACAGGTAGAAGAGATGAAGTGAAGTGTGAAGGCCCCTCACACCCTCCATCTTGCCTCAGAATATGTCCTGGAACCCTGGTGGGGGTGGGGGGTAACCGACACTTTCCTTCCTGCTTCTTGGTATTGTTGGTGGCCATGTAGTGATAGAGCACCACAAGCAAGAAGAGCGTCACTCCCAGCATGTTAAGGAAGATGACCAGCTGCATGTCTGTAATCATTCTGACCAGCTGGACTCTGCTTCAACGCTGCCTGAGCACCAGCTGGAGATAGGAGCCCTGGACCTAGACTTCCTAACATCAGCTGTAGTCCAAGCAGGCACTTCTGCCGGTCAGTGTGCTGGAATGACCTCTTTGTATATATTCTCTTTTTTTGTGTGTGTGAATATTTCCTATAAGTAAAATGATTCACTGTAGTTTTTCTTGGCTGGACTTTTTCCACTTACCATATGGATTTAAGATCCATCCACACACTATAGTGTGAATCAGTGATTCATTCCTTTTCATTGATGAATTGTATATCATTGATGGATTTATAACATTTTAAAAATATCCATCTGCCAAATTGGGGGTTATTATGAATACTGCTGCAATATTTATATGCCTTTATGTTGACACTATACTTTTATTTTTCTTGAATAGATTTATGTGATTGGGTTGGGGGAGTCTATTTGTTCCTTTTGTGGTGCTGAGGGTTGAACCCAGGGTCTTGCACATGCTAGGCAAGCACTCTAACATTGAGCCACATCCCTAGCTCCATATAATTTGTTTGGTTTTTTTTTAGAATAAATTATCTACTATTCAAATATTTTGTTTCCATAAAACATAATTTTTATTCCTCAAAAGAGTTTATTTGCAGGCATTGCCTATGTTACATAAAGGATACCATTTATTGACTATATGCTAGAGATCACTAGTTATCCAGCCCAACCTTTATGCTCCCTTTCTCAATAAGTAATGGAATTTTTACTTTTACTGAGTACCTTGTCACTCCTCAAATTCCTTGAAGTGCAGCCAAGTGACCAAGCCCTAGGCAAAGAGCTGTAACTGGATGTTTTGTTCAGAGTATCTGGGAAGGAAACATGAACCTTATTTACTAGGCCTAGGGTATAATTCCTTGCTCTTATACCTTTGAGGCATTTTTCTGCCTTCAACAGTGATGCAATATCTGGATTTTGGCAGACAACTTGGACTACAAAGTAATTTAGAAGATAGAATCCATAACTTGGGCACAATAAAAAACCAGAAGTTGAGTCCCTGCCAATGTGGAGAGAAGAGTTCTGCAAATCACTTCACTCTGGCACCAGCTTCAAATACAGGAATCCCTAAGACCACCCTGAGATTTGAAAATTTGCTAGAAGAACTCACAAACCTCACTAAAAGCTGTTTTATGCATGGAGATATTATATTGCAGTTAAAGGTTTAAATACAGTCAAGATACAAGGTACATACAGCACAGCACAGGAAAATTCCAAACACAGAGGGTCTGGATTCTGATTTCAAGTAGTCCTCTATTCATAGAATGGTGAAAAAGGTTAATTTCCCAGCAGTGAAGGTGACAGTAGGCACAGAGTACTACCAGCAAGAAAGTTCACTAGAGCCTTGGTAGCTAGAGCCTATCTTGGTGGCCTTGTTGACTCTCCATGTGGCTGACTCAGTCTCCAACTCTTTAGAAGCCCAACTAATATTAAGTAACCAAATCCCCTACCTTTAATCACCTTGTGAATACCTGGTCCTGCCCATACTCCCAAACATACATCACATTGTTAGTGTTATACAAAGCTCTCATTCTAAATCCCATTATTATATTTAGCTAACCCAGGTAAACAGACATTTTTATCAAGCCAAATATTCTAATGATTTAGAGATACCATGCAGGAGTCCAATGATAAAAACTAGATCTCTTTTTAGGTAAGGATAAATTATTTATTGTACAGTATTTGCAGACACCATGGAGCCACAGCTCAACTGTTCATATTCAGGTTTTCTTAACATGACAAATTTTAATCTTATTTATGCCACTCTGGGGAAACAGACTGAATTTTTGCTATGTGATACCAAACCTCCTAAACAACCAAAATGGGAATGGGTAACATTAGGTTTACAAAGAAAATAAAATATACTCCTTATAATTTTTTCTAACAATATATGAAATATTTAAAAACAAAGGAAAATTTGTACTTAAAAGCTCTGTTAAAAGACACACAGTTGTTATGATCATATGGCATGATTATAGGATAGCCATTTAAATGTAAGAATGCTACTTAGCAAACAACTAAATAAAATATATAAAGCAAAACGCTATAGAATGTAGAAATAAAATGCAATTATATGCACCAATAAATAAAAACTCTTATGATATAGGTGTAAGTTTGAAAAATTTCTCCAAGTAAAATGAAATCATCCTTTCACCAAGATTCAACTAAAATCATGGTGGGAGTGAGGACTGTCACTATAGTTCCCAAATTACTAACCACAATAAAAGATGTTACAAAATTTCCTTCACCTTTCAGATGATCAAAGGGATTCAATATCCAAATGGTCTATAATTTCAAACTAAGAATGAGCAAACTGATCTAGAATCAATTTCTGGCATAGAATATAGTATACGGGTGATGGAATGAATGAGATGAATCAGAAACACTATAACAGTGTTTTAACTACATGTGGTTTCTATTTATTGATTGTGAGAAATCTGAAAGTCAGCTTATAAAGCAGATGAAATTGCTTAAATAAGTAAACAAGGATGATGGTTTACTCAAGCTTCACGTTTTGCTTTCTAGACTCAATCACACAGATTACAAGATGACTGATCTACCTCAAAGACAGGCAAGGTGAAAGGATAAAGGGCAAAGAGCAAAAGATGCAGGCTACCTAAGGCTGTCCTCTCTGTTAGAGAAACTGTATTCTCTGAAGTCCCTCCTCAGTGGATGTAGCTGCATCTTGTTGCAAAAAGCAAGGCCTCATATCCACCCCTGCTTCACGGCCATCTAGGGATGGAAGTGTTTTCATTAGTGACATTGCCCTCAACAAAACCAGCAGGCAAGTAAGGTCTGTTATGAGAAAAAACAGAGTGGGTGTAAAATCTAGTTTTACCAGTGAAGTTTAAAACACAGCTATAAAAATCATTTTTCATGATATAATTTATTTGTATACTATTCCTACATTTTTATTAATAATACAAGTCCAATGTGAAATGAACTGAGCTTGATAAACAAAAGTTTCCTATTTCTCTTACTGTATTATGAATAAATTAAATAAAAATACTTCAGATAATGTTTTTAATTCCTTTGTGGAGCATAATGTTTTGCTATTGCATGTTGAAATACCAATGATGCAAATTTAGAGACTATTATTTTATTATCTTTTATGTTTTTCTTACTTTATTTCAAAAAGCCTATTTTTGATATCAAGATAGATTTATTCCCAATATTTTATAACTAAGATTTAGAAGAAACATCAAAAATATCAGAGGTCTGTTTGTAGATCACTTTGTGTTATTGTAAATAGTGCAAAAGAATTTATATTATCAACAATAAAATTTCAATTTGGTCTTATTTTCTAGAATGAATTGAGACAAATTGAGAGGGGAAAATACATGATATACATTATATGGTATTCTCCTTGATTTTAATGTCTAGAATTTTTCTCCTGAAGTTGAGAAATTATGACTAAGCTAATGTCATATCTAGCTTTAAGATGAAGGTTTTTCTCTCTGTATGCATAATGTAACTTTCACAACTATTAAATTACTAGCTTTTTATTAAATAAAGATATTTTAACCCTGGAAAATTTTTAAAAAACCATTTCTATAAAAAGTTAAATATATATATATATATATATATATATATATATATATATATATATATATATATATACATACACATACATTTAAGTTTTAAAGTAAATTTTTATTTTGGAACAATTGAGAAAAGTTTCAAAGATAATAAAAATAGTTGCTGCATATCTTGCATCCAATACCCTGCATTTTAGTCTTACATTACCATATTGGTACATGACTATTAAATAAACTCCAGAATTTATATGGATATCACTAGTTTTTCAGGAAATATCCTCTTTCCTTTCTGAGATTCAGTTCAAGACCACATTGTATTTACTCATGTCCTCCCAGTCTCCTCTGGGCTGTGACATTTTCTCAGTCTTGTTAGGATTTTGGCAGTTTTGAGGAGGACCGTCCACATGTTCCATAGAATTTTCCCCAATCTGTGTTTATGTGATGTTCCTCTTATGCTTATTCTGAGATTATGGGCTTTGGAGGATGAACAACACAGAGGTGGGGAACTGTCCTTGTCATGACACATTGGGATATATGCTTCAGTATGCATCACTGGGGTAAGAGTGTTTGCCAGCTTTCTCCAGTATAAACCTACTGTTTTCCCTTTCTGTGCTCTACTCTGAAAAGTGGGTCATTAAGTCTAGCTTAGCTTTCCAAGTAAGGATGTATCTGTACACAAGATTTGAAATTCTGCTGTAACGAAGATTTGTATCTTCCTCCTCATTTACTTATTTAATGTAAATATTTTCTTGATGACAAACAAAATTTCTCCATGTAGTATATTATACAATATGACACATGCAGAATATTACTTGAGAGTATTATACAATAGAGTAGTTCAGGTTCTTACAGAGAAACAGAACATGAATACATATATTTATGTGTGTGTGTGTGTGTGTGTGTGTGTGTGTGTGTGTGTGTGTGTGTGTATAACATATGTTAAGTAAAAGAGACTTATTTCAAGGAACTGGCTCATGTGATTATGGAGACTAACAAATCTTATTTTTAAAGTAGGGCAAAACAGCAGGGTTTGTGGAAGCTCTCAGTCAGGAGATGAGGCTGCAGTTTTAAGGCACATTTTTTTTTTCTACAGGAAACCTCAGTTTTGGCATTTAAAGCCTTTGAATTGACGCAGTGAAGCCCACTGACGTTATTCAGGGTAATCTCCTTTACTAGAAGCCAGCAGATCATAGATATTAACTACATCTTGAAATGCATTCACAAAAGCACCTCGATTAGTGTTTAGTTGTATCAGTGGGTCCTACAGACTAGCCAAATTAACACATAAAACTGAACTTTACACATGGTCTATAGATTAAATTTGTGTTGACACAGAGGAAGATACTGGTTTTAGTTTTTGTTTTTGTTTTCCTAAAGTAAACTCAAAGCAACTTTATTTCCTTCCATGTGCCTTTTTAAATATGCAAACAGATAAACAAATGAAATAAAATATATGAAGCTATATGACTAACTTAGCAAATTAACTGACTTTTTATGGAAAAGAGAAAAATAAAAAAAGAAAAATTATCACACAGAAGGCAGAAGCAACTAGTACATCTAGGTTTTCCCCAAGCCCAACTTACAACAGAGGCTTGTGTGGAATTTATCTGGGAATGCCAGCCAAGAATGCAAGAGTGACGGACAAAGTGAATAAACAGGGAAGAAGAAATTAGAATAAAAAAATGTCTGTGAAGGTAGCCAATTCTATGAGTAATGGGTACTTCGCTTCTGAGGAATCATAAAATCCACCTGCAAATTGCTTTCATTTCCAATAGGCATGAGGTAGCCACCCTGGAATACCATACCGTTTTGGTAAAAACCCACACTCTGCAAGAGTGCTAGATGGATTTGTGGGAAACAGGGGCAGGAAGGGAGAGAACCCATGCAGGCTCAGGAAGGTGCTCATACATTGCACTTGCAAGAAGCTGCTGAAGCTGGGGCATGGGAGTGGGGGAGTTGGCTGCTGGAGCAGTGGATGCCGCATGAACAGGTTATGAGGAGAAAAGAGGTGCATAAAGGGTGTCTAGACATGCTCTTAGGTTGCATGATCAAGTCCAATAAAATCATCTCCACTGTCTAATTCAGGGTCAGAAAATATATGCCATTAAAAATAATCTCTTTAATTTCTCACAAGCAAGCACATCCGTTTCCTTATTAGGTTTGGTAGATTCATAGGGCTAGAATGAATGGAGCAATGAATTTTTCAAATGTTAAAAATTGAATTAATTTTCTCCTAGACATTTGAGGATTCATTATTTTGCCATGGTGCATGGCTTCCTGATTGAGGCACCTGACTCCAGGGTCTCTCCTGTCCAATACCTACTTACTCTTCTGTCAGATAAATCTTTTTATTCCATTCCTTTTGAACAAATTGTTGCATCCCACTGCAGTGATTTTGGTAACATTAGAATTCATTTCAAGACTTCACTCACTGCTTTCAGTCTGTGGATAATTTCCAAAACTTATTCAACTTGTGGTATTCCTCTCCCACTGACAGAAATCACTAATTTTATTTTTCTGATATCCTTGTTGGTAATTCCCATGGTCCACTGAATCATAGTATTTCCTTATGATAATACTTCAAAGCCATTTGCTTTAAAAATTAACTCTTCTATCTTGGCTTAATATTTTCCATTTGAGCCATCGATCACAAATATATCCTGCATTTATTTTTTCTTTTTAATTTAAGAAGTTTGAAATTTCAACAACTAAGATTTTCTCTGACAAATAATACTATAAATGAAAGAATCCTATACATACAATGACCATGTAATGGTAAGTGAAAAAAGCATGATTCAGTTTTATACATTGCCACAAAAACTTAAACTGAAGCAGATACCTCTCTTATTTGCCCATCTCTTGTCAAGTGGGAAGTTTTTGCCTTCATATGTTTTTAATTATGTTTGTTCAATTTCTCTGGGCCTCATCAAATGACTTTCAAATTGTCAGTTTCTGAAATAGTCAGACTTTGAAATAAGTGTCTGATTATTAATGACAGCACAAACCATTGTATACCTATCATGAGCCAAACACTGTGCTAAGAATTTCACACACATTACTTCATTCAGTCCTCACAAAGAACCAATCTGGAAATGAGGACACTGAAGCCCATACAGTGACCTAGCTTACCAAGGCCTGCAGAGCCAACTACAGGAATAAATCATTAGATTGAACATGTTTATAATCAGTGTGACAAGCCTAATTTTGGAGATACAGCAGAATCTGGCCCCAAACTAACAATATTGTAAATTTCTGCCTTATCCATACTATCTTCGCTTTAATCCTCTCTGCAGTTCTCATAACAGATCTAAGTATACAGCTTTGACAAGACTTTCTGTAACTTTATCACAGTATCCGGGTTTCTCCTAATTTAAGCACACAGTCTTCTTTTGTTTCACCATAAGAGAAGAATTCATTTTCCCTCTCTGTCTACACCCCTATCACCCACTGTTTCTTTATTGCTTTCTACTCTAGTACACTGTCTTGAATCCTCTCTTTCTTGCCTGTAAGCTCAATTGCTCTCTCTTCTCTAATTCCTCCTCTTCCCCATGAGACATGCTTACATATTTCTTATTCTATTTTTATGCAATTTTGAAACTAATAAAGTTCCTTTAAGAATGTTTTTATGAGACTGGATGGGTGTATTCTAGATTGAGGGGGGAAATGAGCAAAGGAAGAATGGTTCTGGCAAGTTCAATGGATAGAAAAGTTGTGTTCCTTAATTAGCAGAGACAAAAATTCTTGGTGAACTCACCAAGAATTCACAATTCTAGTCTGGCTACAGATTTAAATGAGTATACCTGGAAGAGCTATGCTGTCATTCATTGACAGAACAATGAAATAAAATGATGTTTCTGAAAGGGGGATCAGATGAAAATAAGAAGACCATGGTAGATAATATCTAGAGTCAGAAATACCACCTGAAATAGGCAGTAATTCTGCCGATACCGTAGCCTAAGTCTGAAAAGTGATGAAATTGAGCTAAAGATTATTCTTGTTGTAAAACCACCAGAAAAATATAATACCTAAATTGATAAGGATAAGCAAGGTGCACTGAATGATAATTCCAAAATTCCAAAGATGATGGACTAAGAAATTTACAATCCTTATAGTTTGGTATAATTTTGTGGAGGAAACCAAAGAAACGTTCTTATTGTCATATTTCTAAGAACTACAGGATTTCTGAAGTTCTCAGGGAACAAAAAAAAAGATTTGGTATCCAAAGAACAGAATTTTCAGCTGTGGGTACTGTTCAGTGGTAGAGTGTTTGCCTGGTATGCATGAGGCTCAGGTTCAATTCTCAGCACTGAAAAAAAAAAAAATCACACACAATGCTACAGAGGAGACCTGTCCATGGAGGGTCCATTGCCACCTGTTCTTGTGATCCCTCAGGAATAATTTCAAGCATGTAGATGTAATTCATTAGGAAAGGATGAGAAGTGTTACTCGGATCACCTCTGGATAGAACAGCACGGCCTTTACAGAGTGTGGGCCTTTTAAGGATGTGGAGTCCTTTTGTTCTTATCCTATTCTTTCTTACCTCCTTAATCAGTTGATTACACCTTTGTTTAGTCCCCAGCAAATTTTCTTTGGGAGGGTCCTGATGAGCTAGTCACAAGAAGTGGGTGTGACATGATCTTGAAACAACAGTTTTCTTAAGGGGTTATAATTAACTGACTGGGGGAGGTTGAGCACACCTGTTCCCATTTTCCAGATATTTGTTTTCTATCATCCCTGGTCCTTTGAGGCATACCTCTGATTTTTCATTGTCCTCCCGAACCACATGCTCAAGACTAACCTATCTACCTAACTAAAAACAGAGTTTTTAAAAAATATTTATTTTTTAGTTGTAGTTGGACACAATAACTTTGTTTCATTTATTTATTTCTATGTGAGGCTGAGGATTGAAACCAGGGCCTCGAACATGCTAGGCGAGCACTCTACTGCTGAGTCACAACCCCCATTCCCCCCCACCAAAAAAATAGAGTTTTTGTAATGGCTTTGTTTTAGCTAAAATTCTAGGGACATGTGCATTAAATTGTGAAAATTATTTCAGGTCGTAATGCATTTGAAATGCAGTTAATTTGTATAAATTTCTTGTGTATTCAAATAGTTGACCTTTTGTGACTAGATCAATAATTTCAAGGTGATCTTTAAATACTAGCCACATTTTCTGGATATCAAGTTTTAGCTTTCTAATCAATTTTTTAACTCCTAGGAAATTAAGAAAATGAAGATATGTTGTGTGTGTGTCTCTCTCTGTCTCTTTCTCTCTCTCTCTTCCTGAACTTAGATTTGAATACTGACCCCAATGTCTTTGACCTCTGAATATGGATGCAATACAACTTTTAAATATCTGATTAATAGACAAAAATATAAACACGAGCCAGGAACTAAACTACTATTAGTTTTACTAGGAATTTCCTCCCATCTCTGATCTAAACTCTGTAGGAGTTTTTCTTTCTATTTCTCATCATTCATTAGTATGTATTTATTGAACACCTAAGAAGTGCTAACACTAGGTACCCAACAGTAACCCAGCCCTTTGCAAGGTTATATTCTAGTGGGTAGACATTGACAATATATAAGAAAGTATATGAATAAATGGGGTAATAATTTCTGATGACTGAAGCTACTTTGAAGGATATAATTATGGTACTGTGACAGAGAAAGTATTCAGAGAGGAGAGTCAAAATGAGATAGAATGGAAGGCAAAGAACTTTCTGAAGGCAGGACTTTGAGACAAACACTGAAGACTGAAACTGCTGATCATACTAAGAGCCCAGTGATGAGGATTCCAAGCAGAGGATGTAAGAATTAAAGGCTAACTGTAAACTCTTAAAAGAAAATATAGTGATGTGTTTTCAAGACCTTGGAATTACTAATGAATTTTTAGGCAACACTAGAATCACAAGTTGATATCAGGGGAAAAAAATAGTTTAACTGGACTTCATCAAAATTAAAAACTATGCACCTAGGGACTTGGCTTGGTGGTAGAACATTTGCCCAGTATATGTGAGGCCCTGATTCTCAATTCTCAAGAATGAAAAAAAAAGAAAGAAAGAAATTATTTCATTTTCAAGGTGACCATTAAAAAAAAAAACCCAAAGGCAAATATACAGTGTGGGAAACAAATATTTGCAAACATATGTCTGATAAGGGACTCCTGTCCAAACTAAATGGCTTAACAACTCAATAATGTAAACCCAAAAACTCAAAAATGGACAAAAGTTCTGAATAGGCATTTCTCAAAGACAGTATGCAAGTGGGAAATAAGCACATAAATGATGACTGACTTCATTAGAATAAAAAAATGGAAACCAAATCCACAAAAAGATACCACTTTACAGACTAAGGCAATAGACAAAGATACTGAAATGATAACAGTCTACTTGGAATGATAGAACAAAAACCTTAAACCAGTGACAATTGAAATTTATTTCTTACATTCTGCAGACAAAAGTCCAAAATCGAGGTGCAAGTAGATTTGGTGCCTGGAGAGGACTTGCTTCCTCTTTAAACCAATGCCTTCTTTCTGTGTCCTCACAAGGTGGAAGTGGTGAGCTAGCTTTCTGGGGTTTCTCGTATTGGTACTACTGCCATTCATGAAACCCTGCTCGCATGACCTTATCACATGCCAAAGGGCCCACCTTTGAATGCCATCCCCTTGGGAGCTGGGATTTCAGCATATGAATTTTGGGGGAACATAAACATTCAGGCCACTGAAGATAGCTATAATTAAGAAGTCAAATAATAACAAGTATTGGTGAAGGTTTGAAGAGATCAGAGGAATCATGCACTGCTGGTGGGAATGGAAAAAGGCTCACTTGCTTGTAAAACCGGTTGTTTCCTCAAACAATTGAATTTATAGTCAATTGTTATAGTCTCCATATGACAAACCAATTCTACTCCTAGGTGTATACTAAGATAAATGAAAACATATGTCCATACTAAAACTCATACTTGGATGTTTAAAACAGCATTATTAATAATATCCAAGAGTTAGAAACAACCCAATTGCCCATTAACTAACAAATGCAGAAATAAGATATAGCATGACCATACAATAGCATACTATTTGGCCATGAAAAGAAAGGAAGTATTGATACATCCTATAATAAGAAAGAAATTTGAAAACATGGTAAAACGTTGTTTATTCATGTAAAAATCTAGCACAAATAAATACACATAATAGATTAATTCTTGTTGAGGGCTTGGAGTGTACAAAAGGAGGAAAGGGGAGTGAAAGCTACAGGTTATAGGATTTTTTTTTTTTTGAGTTGATGAAAATATTCAAAAGTTGACTGCAATTATGGCTGCACACATCTGAGGCTGTAAAAAACCATGGGTTTTACACATTAAATAAATGAATTGTACAGTATATGGGTTATGACTCAATTCATCTGGGAGATTTTTTTAGGAAGAATAGACCTCATGGAAATGAACCTGTGGGATTCCCCTCCTCCCTCTTGACTCATCTCAATAGCTGCCTACCCAACAATTGGGATTATCAGCAGGTCCTGAATAGCTGCTGGAGTTTATCTTCACAGTCATCACCATGACATATGACTTCTCTTTATAGTTAAAACCTAACCTCGGCTTTTCTAAAAAAATGAATAGTAAAGAGTCCCACACCTCAAGCTGTAAGTAACTGTGTCCTCGTCCAACCTAAAAACTCTCTACCCTAACCCTGGGACCTCATTGTTCTTCCACTTTTTTTTTTTTTAAGAGAGAGAGAGAGAGAGAGAGAGAGAGAGAGAGAGAGAGGATTTTTTAATATTTATTTTTTAGTTCTTGGCGGACACAACATCTTTGTTTGTATGTGGTGCTGAGGATCGAACCCGGGCCGCACGCATGCCAGGCGAGCACACTACGGCTTGAGCCACATCCCCAGCCCTCTTCTTCTACTTTTTAAGAAAAGATCGAGTCTGATAAATTAATGGGGAAAGCTACAGGTTTCCATGAGGAGCTACACTGTAAGTTTTAAATTAATATTCAAAGGCTTTCTATACTTGGACATACAGTGCTTTCATTTCAGCAAGTGTAACCCCAAAAGAGCAGGTCTCCCTAAGTGAACCAAAATCCACTCATGCCCATATTTCCATCTCTTCGATCATGATATGAAATAATAATAAATTAGAAGTGCTAATTATATAACCATAGTGAAAGCTTTGTTTATAGAAATATATATATATATATATATATAAATATTTATAAATATATATATATTTATAAATATATATATATATATATATATATATATATATATATATATATATTTACTCTATGATATGCAATGCCCAATACTTTATACTATAATTTAAGCCTCTGAACAATCCTATAAGTATAATAGGTCCTGAAAAAACAGAGTTTCAAATGTGTTGTTACCTTGCAAATCAGAGACACGCATATATGCAAGACCTCTCATATTTGGGACATGGTTGAGAGATGGCAAGAAGGTAGAATAGTGCTCACTCAGTGTGGAAGGAGTGATGTTCCCCACAGTGCCCCAATTCTGAAATATCCAAGAATTCTAAATTTGACCCTGAATTGATGAATTGTTACGAGTGTAGGGGATAGGACATTTATTTAACAATGTTGACTAAATTTGTATCTAAACCTTAGACATGTGACATGTGGCCATCCTTTGTCCTTTCATGCCAGCCCTTCAATGTCAGGGGCAGGCTGTGTCTCTAAGCGAGATGGCAAGGGTTGACTAGAGGCTTGAAGTTGCATTGGTTAAGCAATTGCAAATCCGGTTTATAGGACATGATACACAAAGATGAAAGATTAAAGTATTGGGCACAAAGTCTAGAAGAAACTATTCTACTCTGCAGAGGATGCTTCTTATAGATTCTTCTCTAGAAAGGAAGAAAGAATAGATATCTGGCTGGGACCCAGAGGCAATTAAGGGTGTTTGCTGCTGACCAAAGGGACTCACAGTGTCATCTCAGCCCTTTTCTTTTAAAAATTTGTCAGCAGAAAAAAGACTTTGGAGGCTGGGGTTTGGGCTCAGTGGAAGAGCACTTTGTCTAGCATGTGTGAGGCATTGGGCTCAATCCTCATCACCACATAAAAATAAGTAAATAAAATAAAGTTATTGCATTCATGTACAACTAAAAATCTTTAAAAAGAAAAGAAAGAAAGAAAAATACTTTCGTCAATGTTCTTTGTGGGTTTTTCTAAGCAGATAGTGATTCCTGTGGGAATAAGAAAATCAACCATCCAAACTGAGACTAGGTAGAAAATTGTCAATGGTTGAGAATATTACAGAACATCTATGAGTTCTCATTTCTACTCCAAGAGAGTCAGTGTGAACTCAGTGAAACAGGTATGATCACTTATTTCCCCAAAGACCAAAAGAGGCACAATTGAAAAGTGTATAGGATGGGGGGTAAAGGAAGAGAAAGAGCACAGGTAGTTCTCTGTTATAATGCTAACTTCAAACCCTGTTAATATGGAAGATTTACCAATTTTTTAGTTACTTTGAAATATATTTCTCTTCCTTTTAGTGTGCCTAGGCCAAAGGTCACAAAGCAGTGATACATTCAGTCTACTGACACTTTGCTTACTGTTCACAGTGCTCTATGAGACATTGAGTTTGATGCATTTGGAGAAGCATACACATATACAGTTCTCCACTTCCTAAAATTTATATGCTATCACTTTTATTCTATATATATATTATCTAGCAGGTCAGTGTGTCATTTTGTGACCCCAGTTTTAGAACATGTTGTCTCTGAAAATTAATATTTGTGTTTTGAAGTTGTGTGTATCTGAGAGAGAGAGAGAGAGAAAGAGAGATAGACAAAAAGAAAACAGAGATAGAGACACAGAGTGACAGAGACAGGAATACAGCTTCAGAAGGCAGACACTCACACACACACATACACACACACACACACACCCTGAAAAAAAAAAAGCAGGGAATTCTTTTCAACTATTAGCTGCAGCATACACTGATAGGGAAAACTTGCAGTAGCCCAAATATAGGGTACTCACTCTATGCATGATTGGGATCCACTGAAATAAGATACATTAGGAAAATATATTGCTATGAAATTGTATTCCCATTCTCTAAATTTATGTGTTGAAAATCTAACCCCTAATGTGAGTATGTTGCAGAGAGAACTTTTCAGAGGTCATAAAAGGTCAGATGAGGTCAGTAGGATGAGATATTAGTCTGATAGGATTGGTGGCCTTCTAAAAAGCAGATGATCCACCCTCGCTGTTCCCCACACTGAGGAAAGGCCATCGAAAGGAGGAGGCTAAGAAGAGATCCCTCTCCAGATACCAGATCTGCTAGGACTTTGATCAGAATGCCAGTCCCCAGCACTGTGAGACAATAAATTTCTGTTATTTAATCCATTAGGTTATGGTATTATTGTCAAACTAAACTGGCTGAGAAAATAAATTTCTGTTATTGAATCCATTAGGTTATGGTATTATTGTCAGACTAAACTGGCTAACAGACATATTAAAAAGAGAGAGGGATGCTTTTTATGATAAAGATACATTTGCAGTAATAGACAAGGTCTCTTCTCGGAATGCACAGAAAGAGGAAGTGCTAGAAAGCTACATATTGAGAACAGGGCAGCCACAGCAGGCAATGGGGATATTTGGGTAGTTAACTTTAGAGTGTTTTTCTCTTATATTCTGGGAAATTAGTATTTAGAGCAATGTCTGAAATTTCTCTGTCTGCTTTATTTTATTTATTTATTTATTTTTTTATTTATTTTTGGTTCTGGGAATTGAACTCAGGGGCACTCAACCACTGAGCCCACATTCCCAACCCTATTTTGTATTTTATTTAGAGACAGGGTCTCACTGAGTTGCTTAGTGCCACACTTTTGTTGAGGCTGGCTTTGAACTCCTGATCCTCCTGCCTTAGGAGCCACTGGGATTACAGGAATGCGTGCATCTGCATCCCCTTTACAATGCAATTGTCTGTAGTAACCCCATTCCTACAATTTGCAAGACTTTGGTGTTCTCTGCTGATGTGGAAAATAAAGATGTGCAGATAAAGATGTTCCATCACCTTTGCTGCAAAAAGAGAAGTGGACTATTAGATAAAGAATGAGAGGGTTGGGGATGTTGCTCAGTGGTACAGTGCTTACCTCACAGGTGGGAGGCCCTCGGTTTGATCCCTAGAACTACAAAATAAAGGAGAGAGAGGGAGAGAAAGAGAAAGTGACTGATAATTGCTTTGGGCTGATAATTGTTCATATCATGAGAAAGAAGGGATCCAAAAGCAAATCATTCTGCAGTCTTTTCCAGAGTGACTAGTCATGGGAAGGGGCTGAGCCTGATGAAGGGATGTAAAAATGAGAATGTACTTCTTTTCAAAGTACTTTTGTTACCTCCGTACCCAATCCCTGAAGATTCTTGCTTGTTTGGTGCAAAAGATGGTCCGTATATAGATTGACAGATTTTTAATCATTGCCAGTCTTTTATTTTTCTCAATATATTCTATGTACCATATTAGGAAGGGAAGTAAGTGTAATGCAAACATTTGTTGGTGAAGGGTCTGTATTAACTTGTGTGAGTCATGAACTGAAAGTACAGATGACGTGATATTGAATCAACATTAGCTACAAAACTATGACGGGGTTTCCATGAAAAAAAAAAAAATAATACTAATGTCATGCGTCTGTATTATGCTTGATAAATTACCACATGCAATCATATAGCTGAGCTCATTAGATCTTCACAATAGTCCTGTAATCTAGGATAAATAGATATCACACTAATTTAATACTTTTTGCAAATCAAGATGATTCATGTCAAAGTTTACCAAGGAAATAAGCAAGAACTTACTGAGTACAAAGCCAGTGCTCTGTCCATCACACCACAGCTGTTTTCTGTAGCAGGCAGACCAGGAATAGAGGAGGATGGAATACAGCTTCCGCCACCGGACTAGCAAGAGTTCCCATCTTCACTATGACAGACATTTTCTGTTTTCATAATTCAGGATTCTATTATAGTAAAAATCTATGGATGAGTGCCCTGATGCAATCCTCTGATATACTAAATATATAAGCAGAACCTTACCAAGGCAATAGAATTCCATAATTCTTTGTTTAACTTTTGAAATTCCACAGATAAGTTTATCTTTAAACAATTAGAACAGAGTTCTAATGACTAATTCAGTATTGCTATTAGGCTTTCTGTACCTTCAGAGACTTACTGAGATTACGGCACTGTCAAAGATAAATTGAAGTTTGAGGATAGCTTCATAAGATACTCTCCAAGTAGCTAGTTAATGATGTGAATGTTTCTTAACTTTTGTTGCTGTTTCTTTGTTTAGTGTATATAAGTGAAAATTTCATTACCCAAATTCAAACTACATTAAGAACTGGTTTTTAGCAATATAAATGACAATCTATAGGTGCCATGATAATTTCCTAAATCAGTTAATAAAATATATATTATGTTAATTAAATTTTTATAATTTACCACTACAAGTCTTTTCCTTGCCCACCAATCTAATTCCTAACAAACATAGGATAAATTTAATAATTTCATTTTATCATTAGATATTATAAATTAAAATTATACTTTCACATTATATTTTAGGATTGGTCAAATATTTATTTTTGAAATCAAGAGTAGTTGTCAAAAATTCACAAATCCATATACATATTAGATGGTGAGATCCATACAAATAGAATATTTGTCTTTGATGTATTTGCAGTCTCAGCACTAAATACAACTCCTGGGACATAATTAGTATCAGATAAATACTTAGCAAATTGAATTGCAGGGCATAAATGACCACACTCAAGAGGTTGGAGGTGTGAATTTAAGTTATAAACATTATAACACTCCAGATAAAATAAATCTAGAAATAATATCATTGATGACATAATCATTAATGGGTAGCAATGAATAGCTATGCATATATCTGCATCTTTTCCTTTCCTTTAAAGTCATAATTTTAAAAATCATGTAAATTCTGAAATCATATTGAAAAGCTAGGTTTCACATTATTTTTATCCTGTATTATGTTCTCCAATGGACAGTAAATTTATTTTTTAAGTGTTTAATTTGAATTTTTAACTAATACATAAAAACTGTGCATATTTATTGGGTACCATGTGACATTTAGATACATGTCCACATTATGCAATCTTTAAATCAGTGTAAACAAATCTCTTCTGAGAACTATGATTGACCTGAGGGTGTAGAATGGGCTTTAGTGCACCATATTCCTATAGCAAAATTTACTTGCTTCCACAAGTCATTCCATAGAATAAATACATATGTGAATTGCTCATTAAACTACAACTCCAAGAAGACATGGATTGATATTTGTTTTGTTGCTATTGTATATTCAAGATCATGTATATATCTGGCACATAATAGGCACTTAACAAATATTCATTGACTATCAAAATTACAGAAGTATCGGGACTGGGGTCATAGCTCAGTGGTAGAACACTTGCCTAGCACATATGAGGCACTGGGTTTGATCCTCGGCACCACATCAATCAATCAATCAATCAATCATGTCCATCTACAACTAAAATTTTGAAAAGGTTTAGAAATTATAGAAGTATTAATATTCACAGGTAATTTCATACTAGCATATGATAGTGTACAGCAAAGTTGAATCAGTGTATTATATTACTGAACCACCACTGGGTATGGAAAATTGCACTATATACATGGAGACAATATAAAAGAAGTGTTTTACAATAAAATCAACATAAAGTATATGGAATTACTTAAGTCTTATTTGACCAGATAGGCTGGCATTTACTAAATATGATGTTGATAGGTTCATTTTCTTTTATCCACTTTCATTAGGAAAAGAAAAAAGAAAAAAATCAATTATTTTTGCATTCCAGGACTGTATTTGTGTTTACAGCCAGTTACATGCTGTGATTCACTCAGTTATTCCTGGGGCACTCTGTAGTCAGAATCTGAAAATACTTTGCCCTTTTTTTTATTCAGTGTTTCCTTCTCCTCAAATCTCAAGGCAAGCAAACAAAATGTACAAGAAAAAACTTTCATTGAGGCACAATGTTTCAAATTTTGAAAGAGGACTAAGCAAAATATTGACAAGGAGTGAGTCATGCCTTCCCCTTTGTGTTTTCATCCTGGAACCTCAGGCTCTTTGTAAACCCAGAAGAAGGAGTGATGGAGTTGGGGACAACCCCTATCTCAACCATAACAACAATATCTGAAGCAAAAGATGACCTCATACTGCCTATTGATTCAATATCACATTTTAAGACTAGGAAGGAAATGAATTAAATTGATATTTATAGGTAGAAAAGCAAAGGCAATGGTAGTCAACAATGCCAACATTTCCATGTCATACAATGCTCTCTGGAATTGCACAGAAGGAAAGTAACACATTTGACAAATATTTAAAAAAAGAAAGAAATTCATAAAACTTCATAATTTTAAATCTCAAGCACATGCCAATAGCACTTGTAAAATTTCTGTTTTAGGTAAATTTAATAAAAAAAACTAAGTAAATCTATTGGAAAGATGAGATATCAGAATATTCCTACTTGATGTCATTTTTATTTTTTAGAAACTTCAGCCTTATAATGGTGTTTTTTTATTTCACCCAAGTTACTAGGATGGTTTCCCAGCTCCTCTTCATTATTGTAGCTTCACAATTACAAAATATCTCTAACAGAGATCTTAAAATAATTTTCTTCAACATCAATTTAAGAAATGATCTTTGTTCTAGAATAGTAAGAAGGGTCTGGACACAGTGCTAAACAGCCTGGAATCCTCAGAAAACACCTTAATAGACCCCCCCAAAAAAATTATACGTAGGGAGTTAAAATTTAGAAGTACATATTTTTTTTCTAGAGAGTACAGAAGTAGCCTCAGAGTTGTTTTTTTTTTCCCCCTAAAGAAGATTAAGTGATCAGCAACAGAAAACACTGAAATAATCCCACCAGGACCACAGGGGCTCTTTAAATGGATAGATTTGGAACTACAATGTGAACCAAAGAATCCCATGGGAAGATATCATCATAAGAAAACATTTTCTGAGCATAGCATCGCTGCTCTCATGTGAGTTTTTCCCCAGTTCTCTTTCCAATTTGATCTGAGTGCCTGAGTTAAAGTATGCAAATCCCAAAGGAAATGATTCATTGACTCAGCATCATCAGGTATGGAAGACAATGGTGTCCACAGTTCTTTCAATGGCTTTGTGCCAATAGAGTCATGCAGAGGCATGTCATAAAGAAAAAAAAAAAAGACTTGTGAGTGAGTAAACTAAGGCAGGTGTGGCAAATAAAATGATAACATCACTGCAGAAAAACAAAAGATTCATTTCTGAAACTGATGTGAGAAGTAGTATTCAGAAGGAAGGCTTAGAGGCATTTGAGGTGGGGGAATTCTTTCATTCCTGGAACTATCATTTATTTTGTTAGAGGTTTCATTCCCTCTCCAGCTGTTCAATCTGTTGATGCAATTCTAGGACTTATAGTTTCATCCTTATGTAAAATGCATTTTCAATTGCATAACAACAATTCTACCTGGATGACCTACTTGGACCTTGAAATCAGCATGAGCAAACCCAAATTTATTACTTTGGCTCCAAAATCAGCAACTCCTGTTGATTTGCATGTTTTAATTAATGGCCCATGCAGTGTCTGACTTTTTAGAATTAAACCTCTGAGATATCTTTGAGTTCTTCCTCTATCTACCGGAAAAGTTGCAAAATACTCAGTTGTCTTTCATTTCTATATTCTGATTTTCATTTTCACTTCTACTAATTTTTTTAAATTAGGACTATTGATGGTTTAATAGCTGTGACTATTTGGTGCTTATTATATGTCCATAGTGCATTAAGGGCTTTTCATGCCTTATCTCGCATAATCCTCATAACAAATATAAAAAGAATATAAAATTACAGTCACTATTTTCCAAATGAGAGAAACAGTCCTCAAAGAGAACTAATTATTTGCTTAAAGTCATCAAATCAATAAATCAGGAACCCAGGAGTTCACCAAAAACACAGTATCTCCAGAACCCAAAGTCTTATGCATATACTCATTGGTCTTTCACAGAGATATTATTACTTTACAGAACAGTTTAAATAGACACCTGACTGAGTCATCCACCTGACAGTCACTCTGAACACCTAATTGTCCTAAACATTGCTGTCAGAAAACTTTTGTGACACTGCAAAACCGCAATTTTATCAGCTTCACAGTCTTTAATGGTTGTCCACTGACATCACAGTCATTTTTAAAACTCTCCCCTCCAAAATCCCAGGCCTTCATGGTTAGTCAAAGTATGTCATTCTCATCCTATTTCCTTCTATTTTTCCTGTATAACAATTCCTGAGCATGTCTTCTTATGGCTTGATAACTCATTTCTTTTTAGTGATGAATAATATTTTTATTAAATGAACATGGCAAAGTTTATTTATACTTTCTTAATGGAGGACGACTGGACATTTTTCAGAATTATGAACAGAGCCATCATTAACATCGATCTTCATGTGTTTGTACATATATACGTTTTCAATTCATTTGAGTAAATACCAAGGGTAATTGTTGGGCTTCTAAGCTAAGACTATGTTTAATTTTCCAGAAACTGCCCAGATGTCTTCCAAAGTGGCCATACCATTTTGCATTCTCACCAATAATAAATGAGTTTCAGTCACTGCATTTCCTCAGTAGTATCTGGTGGTGTCATCATCTTGGACTTTCACCATTTTAATAGTTGAATAGTGAAATCTTGTTAAAATTGCATTCCTCTAATAGTATACGATGTTTGAGCACAGAGGTTTTTGTTTTTATTTTTTATTTTTATTTTTTTTGGTATCAGAGATTGAACCAAGGGGCCCTTAACCACTGAGCCATATCCCCACCCTCACCACCTTTTTTGAACTTTATATAGAGACAGGGTCTCACTAATCTGCTGAGACTGGCTTTGAACTCACAAGTCTCCTGCCTCAGCCTTCTGAGCTGCTGGGATTACAGGTGTACAGCCACCATTCCTGGCCTTGAACATAGAATTTTAAAACATAATGTGTGTATATGTATGCATATGCACAAATAGTCAATTTTGGTGCCAAGTAGTTCTTAAATCCAAGAAACAATGGATTTTATAGAGTTAAGGCACGTATATTTATAGATACAGCATTTGAATATATTATACCTAATTATATATTTTAATTAAATGTAATATATGCATATATATTAATTAAATGCCAAACACAGATGAGAAAAGCAAGTAATTCATAAAATGAAAGTTTTTTTCAAAAAACTTTAGTGTTAATTTTCAAATGCAGCTGATTTTAATTAAAGTAGATGACTGAATACAAACTATTTAAATAGATCAAAATATAATAATTTTTCTGGATTTATAAAAGCTGTCTTCTTGGTGATGATTTTCACCTAAATGTGGATCTCTTTTTCATTAAGTCTTCCCCTCTTTTAATCAAATGAAAAATATTCGTACTCTACTTATTATACAACTATTTTTCTGGGATCATTTTGTTTGTTTTGTTACTGGGGATTGAACCCAGGGCCTTGCACTTGTTAGGCAAGAGCTCCAAACACTGAGCTACATCTCAATCCCTTTTCATTTTATTTTGAGAGAGCGTCTCTCTAAGTTGCCCAGGCTGGCTTTGAGTTTGAAATCCTCCTGTCTCAGCCTCCTGAGCAGGGGGCTTACAGATATGTGCCACTGCATCCAGCTATAAAATTATTTTTCTGTATAAATGTTCACATCTCTTCACCTAAATGGTACTTGCCCATGCATTCAATTAATATGGACCAGAAGATGCTAGTAAATGACACTGGACTAAATATAGGTTTTGTCTTTGGTCACCCTTTCTAGAAGCAGACTCTTAAAAAGAATTCATGTGTAAGTGATTACACGAGTTGTGCTCATGGAAAATTTTCTAGGTGAAGGGAAGAAGCAGAATGAAAGGATGAGGTAGACAAGGGATGGGATGAAGTGCGGTTTCAAAGTCCTGCCAAGCCTTTGTTCTTGGGATGAACCACTTCCAATCCATCCTTTCCTTCTTACTTCTCCCCCCACTTCCTCTTCCTTGTTCCTTTCTTTATCTTGAAACATTGAGTATATGGTTTTTGTGCTGTAGCCCTCTGACAACATTATTGGAAGACAAACTTTCCCCAATTATGGTATAAAAGACAAAAATAAAAGAAAAAATTAATGATTTTGGATAATTTTAAGTTATTTCTGGAGAATGTGACTAATCGGGATCAGGTCGTTCAGAAATGCCTAACTGAGTGAGATATGCTAGCTAAGAAAAGAGACATGGATCAGAATTTTCCATACAGAGGACACTAGTACTTCCCAAGCAGAGTAAAAATTGGTTTTCTTTCAGGAAAAGGAAATATGCTCAGGAGGCTGAGAAAAGATAATGAGGTCAGAGATATTTATGAGAGCAGACTCATGATGGTCTTTTAGTCTGGGCAAAGGTTGAACTTCTTTCTAATTGCAATGAGAAGCCACTGTAAGAATTTGGTTTTGTTTTTTAACTTGTGGTATTTATAGTGTGGAAAATGGATTGTAAAGTGGGCATAAAGAGAAAAATCTAGAACATTTCAAATAATGTAAGGAAGAAATAATGTGAATTTTGATTTCAGTAAAGTTGTAAAATTAAACAATGTGATATAAAAGAAGTCGAAATCGTAATGTATATCCTGTTCAAAGATCATAACACTACTCTAACAGTATGACTCTTTTATTAAGGCTACACATATATAAAACTGTAGTTATTTAACATGGAAGGGATCCAATACCAGCTGATTTGTTATGTGAATGTGAATGGTGGTTCTTCATTTTTTCCGGGTTTATGTCTTGCTCATTTATTCCAGTCCCCACAAAGACCTCTGTCCATATCAAGTGCTGAAATATTAGTTTTCTAGAGATGTCATAACTACTAGGCTTAAACAATAGACATTCACTTCCTCACAGTTCTGAGGGCTGGCAGTCACAGGCAGAGGTGGGGGCAGTTTGGGTTTCTCCCCAGGCCTCTTCTTTCTCCCCAGGCCTCTTCCTGCTATGTCCTCACATGGTCTTGTCTCTAAGCACACACACCCCTGTTGTCTATTTAATTTTCACAATTAATTTTCTTATATGAAAACTTATATAGACCAAGTCCACCCCTAAAGCCTTATTTTAGCTTCCTCACCTCTTTAAAGGTCTTATTTCCAAATTCAGCAACATTTTCAGATATTGACGGTTAGGGCTTCAATATATGATTTTGGGAGGAGAGAGCTCAGTGCACAATAAGCAGCCTCTCCATAATACTAATTCTCTGAATTTCTGCCTATTGCCAGATACTCTGTTAATGAAAAATTATCTGGATTTTTTTTTCTCCAGTAAACCTAACAAACATATCTGGACATTCCTTTGTACCACTACTTTGTTCTCACATTTCCATTCCCTATCCCATGCCAGGGTAGTTCTCTCCATATCAAATCCTATTTCTTTTTAATCTTTGAAATAGATTATTAATTTTTATTTTGTAAAACACCTTTCTTATGTAAAAACTTTCTGAAACTTTAGGATTTCATTTTCTAGAAAGGATGTGCTTATTGTATTTGAACTTGAAATTAATAACAAAAATGCATAACTGACCAACATTTATATTGCTTCATTAAGATTCAACATATATTTTACCAAACTGACAAGAATCATTTCATTGAAATGGAGAAAATGGAGGTCACTTTGATGAAGAATTAGAAATGAGTTGGAAATGAAAAGTTCAGTCCCACACTTCTGTAGATTCTGCTTTCTGAAGCTTAGACAAGAGAGAGACCAATAGCTGGTGCATTTGGACCTTCAAAAGATTACTTTATGAATTTATTTTTACATTTCTCATTTTAATTGATACTCATCAAATATCTGCTACATATCAGTCAATGGGACACTGGGATGAATTAAAAAGTTAGCATAAGGAATTTCCATCATGGAATTTACTTGGAGTAGAAGGAGAAGGAATGAATAAGTAACTAGGCAAATGTGAGATGAAGTCATAAATACCATGGAGAGACAGGAAATAGGAAGACAGGATAACAGTGGGGAGGAATGCTGCAGTTTAATCGGTGATCAGAGAAGAACTCACTGATGAAGCAACATTAAGCAAAAACCTAAAAGTCTGGAGTCATATCGAGACCAGGAATAAGCATGTCTCTAATGGAAGCAATATTCATGTTTAAATGCCAATAAGCAAGAAACAATACTCAGGGAGAAAAGTAAAATAATTGAGAGAGTGTGGTCCCTAGTGAGGTGAAAATTAATGGGAAACAATAAGCCTAACCTGTTTACTTGGCCAGCCTTGGAGAAGAGAAGCAACAGAACAGGAGTTTACATTTGATCTCATGATAGCAGTGAGTAGCACTGGTAGATTACCTCCTGTGTTTCAGACACTGTCCTAAACCCTTTTAGTAGACTTGCTCATTCAATCCTCATAATGACATCCTAAGGTAGACGTTATTATTCACATTGCACACATCAAGAAGCTGAAGCCCAAAGAGAAAATTGCCACAGGTTACAAGACAATAAGTAGTGGGATTATATTGAGACCCAGACATTACAAAAATAATTAGTTTTTTCTGGTGGGGGAATGTAATGAAAAAAAATGATAGTAATGTTGTAAGGGGTGATACTTCAGTGAAGAGGGAAATAGAAGAGATAACAAGGATCTAGTTCTTGTGAGTAAACAACAAATTTTATAATTTATAATTATTTCTCATCAAATTTTCTGTTCCATTTTAAGCACAGCAAACCCTGGCATTTCTTTGCATGCTCAAAATTAATCTTCTTATAGAGATACCAGCCAGATTGGAATGAATATATATATTATATATATATAATTGTTGACTGGTTTACATAAGTGATGTGTCACTTGAATAATATGTCTGTATCTATTTGAGATTCAAAAATGTGGCTCAAATATATTCTCTGTAACTGAAACTTTAAAATGTGAGATAATATAAAAAGTGTTTCATTGTGCTCATAAAATAAATATTGGATTAGAAACTGAATTAATTGGTAATTCACTCAGCAATAAAGTGAATTAAGTATTGATCCTGAATACTTAAAGCTTAAAAAAACTCATTCACATCTGAATTTGATAGTACATATGCCCCACAAAAAATAAGAAGCTTTTGAAAAGATAAATAATATAAAGATTAACAGAAGTAATTCTTGGCTTAATGAGTATTAATGAGGTACTAATTAGTTGATGTAGTAAGTTAGCACAAGACTATGTAGAAAATGAAACATGCAGGAAACCTGGTCATAAATGTAACAGAAAAGAGATCTGAAACATTAGGGGATCAGGGGTTGTCAGGAGATGTTTAAGAAAAACAGTCCGCTTTCTATCTTACATTTTATTGTGCTTGCTTCTGGCCTAACACGATGACAATGGCAGAAACCCAGAAAATTATGGGATATGAATAACGTGTTGGGAAGTTTAAACGAATGGGAAATGTAAAGGTTGGAAAATGGTGTTATCTCATCTGATTTTTAAAGTAATAATCTCCCTAACTTTAAACAATGTATGGAAGGAAGAGGAGGGAATACTACTTGTAGTCTGGGAAAGTTTTCAAGAGGATACAGCAAAGTGCAAGGTGATGATGGCATTAAAGCAGTGGCAGTAATAATGTGGGAAGGAAACCATAAATATGTAACATAGTGAGAAGTAAAGGGCTGAGGTGCAGCTCAGAGATAGAGTGCACACCTGGCATGTGTGGGCACTGCATTCAATCTCAGCACCACAAAAATAAATTAAAATAACAAGTGAATGAAACCATGAACTGAAGAAGAAGAGGAGGAGGAGGAGGAGGAAGAGGAGGAGGATCACCATTAGCGGCCCATTGGACGTTAGGAGACAAGGGACATGAATGAAAAATGACAATCAGGTCACTGGCTTATGCAACCAAGCAGGTAGAGGAATGTCAAAGAATACACTGTGTTGGGCATCTTCTATTGTCCTTGCAAATCCACCTGCACTGTGCTCTGAGAGGTGAACTATGTATATTATTTCATGTGCCTTCTTGCTCTTTGGCTTCTGGTTTCCTTTTTTGCCATAAGTAGAATAAAAGAGGAAAGGAAGCAGTTGAAATCCGTGTAGTTACCTAGCTTCCTCTCCTCTAAATCACCTCAGTTGGTGGGACCTTTCAAGGTAGGCTTCTCAGCTTGAGGCTCTGTGAAGTACTTTAGTCCTATACCCAAAGGAACCAAAGTTAGTCACAACTCTGCTACTAAAATCTGGGATTATTACACTGATCATTGTAGTGTTCTGATATTCCACCACCCTCTGTAAATACAACCCAACTTGGATATAAACACTCTTCAGAATTTTCTAATCTGTGCTACACTTCCTGTTGGGACCATCACTGAAAGAGATATGTTCAGTATTACTCTTGAAATAGAAACAAAAATATACAAGCTCTAGGATTACTCCCTCCCTTTGACTGCTATGAGAATGTCTCAATGCTAAGGTACCAGGAGGGTAACCGAGATGGAGAGGGAAGTGAGTGGAGAGAGACCAGGAAGCTCAAATGCACAAGAAAGAGTAACAAAAGAAGGGAGCTGCCCAGAGAGAAGTCCAGAGATCCATAGAAAGTCTCCATTAATTACTTAACAAAAACTTAGCCTTACTATGAAAAAAACTACCCAAAACTGGGGCAAACGGCCATCTGGAAGAATCAAGGGGAACAGTGCCCATCACTGAAGAAGACAGGAAAAGCACCTGTTTCAACCAACCATAGGGAAACATTCCACAACTTAGAGGACAAAGGGTAGAGTGTTTAGCAAGGCTTCTTCCATTAGTGGAGAAAACGCAGTTTACAATGTTCCAGAATTAAATAACAAATCATTTTTGCAAAATAGCATGAAAATGGAACAAAAAGAGTATGAACAAACAAAAAAAAGTACTATTAAAAATGGAGACTTAAATCCAGATCTATTTATTTATTTATTTATTTATTTATTTATTTATTATTTATTTATTTATTTTTTTATTACTGATCAAATAAACCAGTCATGAACAATTGAGTAAGTATTTCCATCTCCTAATATAATGGACACATTTCCTAAAACATAAAGTGTACCTATGAATATTTTTAAAAACTCACAATGAACATAATTTTACTATAAACAATAGGCATGAAAAGTGTTCACAGCAAAGGAAATAAAAATGTTTCTTAAGCGTAGTAAGAGATACTCAATCTCTTTGGCTTGTGCAACTGAGTAGGTCATATAACATGAAAATTTGCCAATTTATGTAAATTTGAATAAAATTATATATTTCGCCTCTGTATCAATTTAGAAAGAATCCAAAAGTTTGACACTTTGATACATTATTTATGGGAACATGAATCAAAAAGAACAGAGACCAATATGGAAAGCAGTATGGAGATTTCTTGGAAAATTGGGAATGAAACCACCATTTGACTCAGTTATCCCTCTCCACAATTTATACCCAAAAGACTTAAAACAGCATACTACAGGGACACAGCCACATCAATGTTTATAGCAGCACAATTCACAATAGCTAAACTGTGGAACCAACCTAGGTGCCCTTCAATAGATGAATGGATAAAAAAAATGTGGCATATATACACAATAGAATATTACTCAGCAATAAAAGAGAATAAAATCATCGCATTTTCAGGTAAATGGATGGAGTTAGAGAAGATAAAACTAAGTGAAGTTAGCCAATCCCAAACAACCAAATGCCAAATGTTTTCTTTGATATAAGAAGGCTGATTCACAGTGGGATAGGGAGCAAGAGCATGGGAGGAATAGACAAACTCTAGATAAGGGAGAGGGGTTGGAAGGGAATGGAGGGGGCATGAGGTTATTAATGATGATGAAATGTGATGATCATTATTACCCAAAGAACATGTATGAAGACACGAATTGGTGTGAATATACTGTGTATTCAACCAGAAATATGAAAAAATGTGCTCTATTATGTGTAATAAGAATTGTAATGCATTCTGCTGTCATATATAGGTAAAAAAATAAATAAAAAATTAAAAGAAAAAAGAATGGAGGCAAATTTAGAGGTATCTCTCAGTATTTTAAAAATCTATGATGTACTTATAGGAAATTGTCCTTAGAAATGTACATATAAATGTGAAAAATGACATAACTGAATACTTTTAGTTAACAAACTTGGAAAGCAATCTAAATGTGCTTCAGTAGGTGTGGCAGAGATACTCATAATGCCCAGCAATATTACCCTGACCTCATTGTATTTTCCCTATTTTTAAGTGAGACCTTGTGGCTGATTTTTATGGGCTAAAGAAATATGAGCAGAATTATGTGACTTCTAAACCTACCCATATAATCTTCCATTCCTCTAACACAGATATTTAAAACAATAGTGGCCTGAGGAAGAGGAATTTGATGAATGGCTTTGTTGGAATAAATAAGAGTAACTATGATAATATAACAATAATTTATAAATCATTAATTTAAGCTTTCTCTTCCTTATCTTAATTAAGTATTTTCCTTAATTAGCTTCTTATTGATTTTTAAGTTTTCAATAGTGGATATTATATTTAATGTAATGTTTTTTCAGATTATATTTATCTGTTAATATGTTGCCAATGATATATTAGTGTGTTAAATTGTTATTAATTTTTCTAATAACTAATCTTAATAATTAATATTACTATTAATATTAACTAACAAATATTGAACTTTTACAATTTTCCAAACATGCTCTTAAGCCTTTTAAAAAGTATTAAAAGAGCCTACATCTCCATAACACTTGCAAGAAATAGGTAACCTTGTATTATGGATAAAGAAAATGAGGCATGGCAAATCTCATTAATTTGACAAACTTAACTGTTTACTTTAGAAAATGTAATTATTTTTCATAAAAAGAATAAGTTACAGTAAGATGTTTAAAGAACATATTAATTGAGGTAAATTAAAACAAACAAAAACAACAACAACAACAACAAAAACAAAGATGGGCAGATTTGGGTGACATATGCCTATAATCCCAGCAGTTCAGGAGGCTGATAGGGAAGGGCCTCAAATTCAAGGTCAGCCTCAGCAACTTAGTGAGACTCTGTAGAAAAAAAAAAAAAAAAATGAAAAAGGGGTGGGGATGTAGTTTAGTATTGAAGTGCCTCTAGGTTCAATGGAATTTTCAGAAATGTACACATACCTTTTCTGTTCTGAGAAAATATAAGGACCATAGCTTTTAAAATGTAAACATACCATTAAATAGAAATAAAAGTAACTTCAAATACACAAAAGGATTTCAATGTCTATTAAGAAGTTTCGAGATCAAGACTGGACAAAGCAAGGATTAAATTTGGGACAGGGCAGGGGTGCTGCCTTTAAAGGTAGGGAGGACAGCAACACCAAAGTGTAGAGCCCTTGGCCAGAGAGAGGCCGTATTTCTCTCAACAGAGGCAGCCCAGCCAGGCACAGCAAGGCAGGTCACAGGTAAAGAGGTATGTGTATATTTCTGAAAGTTCCATTGTTTCTGATGGAAAAAAAAAAGGTTGATGTAGCAGGGGTGGAAGGCCTTATGGAATACCAAAAATATGCTAGGAAACATCACGAAGAAGGAAAGTATATAATAAGAGACAAGGTGGGGTAGGGTAAATGATTGCTATTGCACTAATTGTTCTTTAGTCAGCTGAAAAAGTCTTAATTTGGGGTTAAATATCATTGGGTTGTCAATATACATTGTTCAAACATGCCAACTGAATGTAAATTTAAGACCACTTATGAAGGCACCGTTTATTGATGTATTAAATTATTGTTTATTTCTCCAACATGACCATTATCAATGAACTACATGGAAAATAAGCACATGAGCAGCAAAGCTTGTTTTTGTTGACTTAGAATTAGAGCATAAACATAATGACAGCCTTATCCTGAGTGCAGTTATTTGTGTATATATGTTACTTTCAGCAAGACGTGATCTCCTTCAGGTGAGAAACTATTCATTTCTCTTTTGTATCCACTCACCTAGTACAAATCCTTTCCTATAATAGGTTCTCAATGACTGTAAGCATGGTGTTTGTGTTTTTATATAACCTCTTTACATTTGAATCTAAACCTAAGGACAAGCCATTTGCATGAAGGTTTACTCAACATAGATAGCAAAATAACTGAACTCTAGGACATTTCACAATGATATGCTAAAAAAGAGCAGAGCAGTTTTAGAGGAAGGAATCTAGGGAAAAGAACTCTATATCACTAAATTATTATTTTCTATAAAAATATATTCCAGCCTTTTTCCCAGTGGATGCACCATAATTTCTCCTGGCTGGAATTGGCAGTGCCCTTTTATTTACTCCCCTTACTTCTCATTTAAATATCATGCACTAGACTATCATTCTTGATTTTACTACTTTTTACTGCCTGTGGCCTTTTTTTTTCCAACTCATTTAAAAGGCATTATGCTTTGATAATGGACTGTCTGAAGAAGGAACTGAATTATAATTTTTTTAAACTTCAATTTAATCAATGCCAGAGGCTACCTAGAGATACAGATTTTCTCAGAAAGAGTTTTACTCTAGTTGAACTCTTTGTATATTGTTCTTTATTAGGAATTTTTTTCAGAGTATATAATATGAACACATATGACTAAATATGTAAATATGATAACAAAAATCATTTTACTTATAAATAATTAGCATTAAGATAGTATCTGGAAGTTCAATTTTATTTATAGAGTGAACATATAGGAAAGAAGCAACTTTTAGTTATGAGGACACTGGTCTGGGGGTTTGTCAGACTAGCTTTTCCTTCTCTGCCTTTTTCTAACTACGTCACCTTGGTAATGTTACTTAACTTCTCTCAGTTACTCATCTGGAAAATTATGATGAGAAGCCGTATGACTAAAGTACAAATTTGATAACATTGTAAATTACTAGCATGGTAAAGAGCCTTAAAATACATAGCTATTCCACTTCAAAAAAAAATGAGAGAAGCTACTAGTTTAAATATACATTGCTGTTGTTGGTGGCTTTTACCTCTAAAATACCAAAGAAAATGGAATGTTTTCACAGCAACTTAATCTATTTTATGTATAACATAATAAAAAATAAACTCAAGTTCAGTGAGAATTCCTAAACTAGCTCTGGGTTTTTTGGTAAAATTGTAACTATAAAGTTATAAATGGTATATGATTGATTTAGTACATCTATATACCATGTATATATGATATATGATTGATTTAGCACATATTTAAAACAAATTTGAAGAACTTGGTATGTTTTTCCATATGCAAAATTAAAGTATTGATTCCCTCTCAAATATGTATTGCAAGAATTCCTCCCCAATCAGTAATGATAGCACCATCTCCCATAATTGCTTAAATCACAGATCTGAGGTCAATTTTTGACCTGTTTCCCTCACCCTCTCCTCCTTTGTGTCCTACCTCTAAAAGGTATCTTGAATTTGATCTATTTTCTCCATGTCCACTGGTGTTTACAGCCCAAGGCACTCTCTTTCATTTGAACTACCACATCAATCTTCTGAATTATTAGCTGAAATAACAGAAGCACCCTCAAATAACAATTGCTTTAAAAATTTAGTTGTTTCCTCTCTAATATATAAAGAAATGAAGAGTAAAATAAGGAAGAGCTGGTTGTGATGACTCTGTGAGGCTGTCAGAGGACCAAGTTTCAGTTCATAACATGAGGTGAGATTCTCAAGCTCACTCATGGTCCATGCTGAGGGCAAGAACCTCATGCATCACAAGTGACAGTGTGTAGGAAGGAGGACAGAAAGTTGTGCTCCTTGCTTTTAAAGAGACCGATAAAGAGCACATGACACTTCAATTTCAGTAACAATGGCCAAAAGTTAGATTGTCCACCTACCTGGAAAATACCTTTAGGTAGATGTGACCAGCTCACAACTGGCTGTTTTTATCTGGCTCTTTTCTGCCTCTCCATGTGATATTGCATCACGCTGCCATCATTTTTGTGTACAGTCAACTAATCATACAATGGTATAGCACATACTGAGTTTTCTACCTCAGAGATTCTAACTCCACGCCCCCATAGCTGCTTACCTGTCAGATTTTACTTTAATGTGACTTCTTCAAACAGATCTTACCTTAGACTGCAAGGAAAATTTGCCACCTTCCATTAATTAATGCCCTGTTCCTCTCTCTGAGAATCAATTTTCCCCCCTTATAATGCCAATAACAAGGTCAAATATTTGATTTTCGTCTGCCCCATCCACCAGTGTAAAAAGCCTGTGAGGGTAGGCATCATTTTTGTTGTTGTTTATCAAAAAGTAGAGTTTTTGGCATCATGCTTATGAATTAGCTAAAAGGCCTCTCTGCAAGTCCAGGCACAGAATATAGGAATGAAATGCCTATAAGGAGTGCTTTGTAAAGGTGCTTTGTCTTCTGCTGTAATAGTGAGGATGTAATAGTACTTTAAAAGGCCTTTTTGCCTCTGCAGTAAGGACTATGAAAGCATTCCAGTACACACAAAAGCATTTACTTCCCCTGGAAACCAATCTAATTGGATTAAGTGTCCCTGACTACCTTATGAAAGTTCATCAATACTAAACATGTCTCCTAAACTTGCTCTGTGCTCAATCATCAACAATAGGATCTTGTTTTACCTTTGCCTGAATGATACTTTTACCATCAATAATGATTATAAGAAAATCTAAAGTCAGTGTTCATCTTGAGTAGCATTATTCTCAGTGTTCTCACAAATGCAATCTGTATTTTGATTAATTTTATTTAGAGATTCTTTTTATTGTATGTTGTTGGATTTTTCATTTTACTTTCCATAAGGCATCTTCGAAACGTTAGTACCTTTTTTTTAAAAAAAACTTTGCCAAAGAAAGCTCCATAAATGTTGGTGAAACAATGTGCTGCCAATACTTTTAGCTAAGCAATATTTTATTTTTAATGAAAGCATGTATTAGTATTCATGGGAGAATATTATATATTTTGAGCTCGGTCACATTTTCATTTGGCTGCCTTGTAGAAATAGTTTTTCTCGTTATGGAGGACTTATCAGGAAATTTTTAAAAAAGGAAAAAAAAAGCTTTTGAAATCATTACATTGCCATCAGCAAATGAATACATTTTGGATGCAGTAGTTATCATCAAATATGCAAATTATTTTCACCTACAAGAGTAGAAGAGAATTTTTAACTGGCTAATACAATTACATGCATGAATATTTCAGAAAGTATTCACCTACAAATATGAATGTTGTGGTAGGCAAAATAATGCCTCTTCCAAAAGATATACACTTCCTAACACAAGAAACCATTGAACATGTTGAAGTTGTATCATGCGAGTTTTCTGTGGTTGCTGTAAGAGATTACCACACATAGTAGCTCAAAACAAGACTGCTTTATTATTTTATAGTGCTGAAGGTCAGAATTCTAAAACGGGTTGGTAGGGCTGTGCTTTTTCTGAAGGC
The DNA here is from genome assembly GCF_048772815.1 of Callospermophilus lateralis. NCBI lineage: Eukaryota > Metazoa > Chordata > Mammalia > Rodentia > Sciuridae > Callospermophilus > Callospermophilus lateralis. The sequence continues at coordinate 97,242,777 of NC_135310.1, forward strand.
TCTACGGGACAGTTCATTTCCCTGCTGTTTTTAATTTCTTGACACTGAATATAATTTGTGGCCAGTAGTTCCTTCCTTCATCTTCAAAGGCAATGAAGTAACACCTCCAAATTTCTCTTTCTCTTCCTGTGCTATTGCCTCCATTTATAAGGACCCCTTGTGATGGCCTTGGGCTCTCCCCCCCAAACAATCTGGGATAATCTTCCCTTTCGAAGATCCTTTACTTAATCACATTGCTGAAGTCCTCTGCTTTGTAAATTAACACAGAGTCTGAGAATTAGGTCATAAACATTGAGTGGGGTTACTATTCAGGCTACTGCAGTTTAAATGGAGTAAAGATTGCTAATCTTCTGGCTTCAAAATGGGGAGATTATTCTGGACTAGAAAGGTAGGTTCAATGAAATCACAAGTTTCTTTAAAAGTGGAAGGAGGAAGAAAAGGAGGATAGAGTGGTGCACTTTGAGATGGCCACAACCTGATGTTGCTGGATTTGAAGATGAAGAAACAGATCCATGAGCCAAGGAATACTGATGGCCTCTAGACAGGAAAGGGTGGGTCCCCCTAAAGGAATACAAAATGGCAATGCCAACACACGTAATTTATCCTAAGGAAGCTCTCATCAGACTTCTGACCTACATAACCATAACATAACAATTTTTGTTGTTTTAAACCAGTAAACTTGTCATAATCTTTTATTGTATTCAGGTGCCCCCTTTTAAATACAAAAATGATTGTTACATGTTGTTCTCATATTCTTCATGTAATTTATTAAAATAATAAAGCAGGTCATGGCAGACATGCAGTTTTATGGAGCAATTCAAAAATATGTTGATTGCTTCACTTATTCCTTAGACCATTTGAAGACGTCTAACATCTGGAAAGAGAACACGTGAATTGATGGGTTTGTGTATAATCATTGTCTTTCTTTAATTTTTTTCATTATTGAGTGAGATTTATTGCAGAAATACAAGATAGGTTTAATATTAGAAAATCAATCAGCATAATTCATACATCGTTAAACTAAAAGAGAAAAACATATGATCAGCTTAATAAATCAAGATAGATTATTTGACAAATTTCAGTCCCTTTTCAAAAATGTCTTCCTTTAATTAACATTAAAGGAAAACAGAATAATAACTGAAATTCAGCACATTTAATATTTTTCAGGCATATTTAATTCATAACCTCTGAATTGGTATTTACAATCATAGGCAGATAATTTTCTGTTTTTGTAACTCAATGTAGAGTTGAATAAAAGAAAAAGTCTGTAGGTCATGAAGATATATCTTGACTTTCTATTCTGCATTTAAAATATTGTTTTATAATGTATAACTCACATGGAACATGACTAATACTAGTGCTGAAAAACTAGTCCTATGAAAAAGATAATCTATGTTACTTCACTGATAGGTATTTACAAAGAACCTTTAAATTAGCATTGCCTATACATGCTCACCATCACTGGCCACATTTAGTTATCCACTTTTTTATACAGTTATTTTTTATACCTTTGTTTTATTTATTTATTTTTATGTGGTGCTGAGGATTGAACCCAGTGCCTCACATGTGCTAGGCAAATGCTCTGCCCCTGGGCTACAATCCCAGCCCAGTTATGTATTTTTTTAATGTCATGTAGTGTTTAAGTGCATGGATTCTTGAACCTAACTACTTGTGTTACATGTTTATGTTTCCTTAGAGACTGTGGCTAACTGAATCTTCTCATGCTCAACTATTTTCTTTATAAAATTGAAAGCATGGTAATAAACCCTCTTCTAAGGAATCAAGTGGATTGTGATAGCCAGCTTGCAAAATGCTCATCCACATGCCATGATCCTTGCCTCCTGGCCTGTATTGCCTTGTGAGCCTAAAAGTCAGTGGCCTTTGGTGAACAGCTCTATGGGGAGATCTGTGTCATGATAAACTTAGGTCTAGGGCTCACACCTACATTAGATGAGTTTCTGTGTCAGTCAAGCTTCAAGTGACTATAGCACTGACCCAAACTGGACCTTTTGAGAGACCCGAAGCTAAACCTACCTATTAAATCAATCCAGATCCCTAACTCCCAGAAACACTGTAATATATCAAATGCTTATTTTTAAAAACTGCTATACTCTGGGGTCATTTGTTGAAAAGTAGAAAAAAATGCAAGTATTAATATATACTTGGAAGATAAAATGACTGGTATCAGTATTCTACTTCTGAGGGTATCTTACATCATCAACCCAATCCCAGTGAGAATTCCTAAAATCAGAGTAGAGGGCCATCAAATCTGCTCACTCTGCAGCGTAAGCCTTCTTGGTCACACAACCTCATTGGTGGCTGTGATATTTCCTTGGGACTCTGCTCACGTCCCCTCATGTCCTCTTTTTCGAAGAGTCAGGTTCACACACCTGGTCACTGACCTCCACCTTCAGAGATAGAATATGATAATTTAGGATTAGTCTGCTAGAAAGTGGACAGATGAGGCCAAGAAAAAATTGGATGGGGGAACTCATAGTTAATAAGTAGAAAGGGTAATGTATGTGTGTTCTGAATATGGTGTCTGTGTGTATGTGTGCACGTGCACTTCTGTGAGTTAAGTGAATGTATTAAGGATTCAACATGTTGTGACTAATTGCTTTACTTAATTGGTACTCAGGGCAAAATAATTTGAGAACCTATTAATAAAACAGCAAAGCAAGTTCAGTTCCAGACAAAATTCAGTGAGTGTCTAATTGTGGTGAAGCCTATTTCAAAAACTCTTGGTATTGGTTTGCTGAATAAGTAACTTTTGATGGGTTTGGTTTCTAAGGACCTCATGTTTAATGCATATTATACATCTAAAAATTTGTCTATTTTCAATTGAGGGCAAATTAGGATTAATTTTTTTTTATTACTAATCTTTCGGTTGCTATGACCAATATATCTGACATAAACAACTTACAGGAGGAAGGCCTTATTTTGGCTCACAGTTTCAGAGGTTTCAGTCCATGGTCTACTGGCTCCAAGGCAAATATCATGGTAGAAGCATGTGTCAGAGGGAAACTGACTGCTCAAGGCAGCCAGAATGGAAGAGGGGAGAAAACTGGGGGTGCGGGAGAGGAGAAGGGGACAGGGCTAGGAAGGGGCTGGGGACAAGTGGGAACAAGATGTAACCTTCTGGATCACACTCCAGTGACCTATTTCCTTCACCTAGACTGGACTACCTACAGTTTCTGCCACCTCCCACTAATGTCATTGAATTATTAATCCATCTGTAAATTACTTCACCAATGAGGTCAGAGCTCTCCTGATCCAATTACTGCCCAGGAGCCCCACCTGTGAACACTGATGCATTGTGGACCAAACCTTCCACATGAACCTTTAGTAGATGCTTCTCACCCAAACAACAGCAAATTTGAAATTACCGATTGCCTTATTAACTTTATTTATTTTTCATTTAAGCAGTATACTTTCTAAAAGTCTTAAATTAACTCATTCAGGATGAATATGAGATTGATTCTGTTCCTTTAAAATTCTTGATTCCCTGGTTAGTTTGACTAGCTTATACTTATATATGTCCTTCTTGTTTTTATATTTTATTCCCTAAGAAATCTTGAACATTTCCATGAAGTCTAATGGAACTAACATAATTTGATACCGTAAGTGAATAAAGTTCCTTATTCCTCATGCATCTGTTTGCACAAAAGCCTAAATTTCTTTCAAATAATAACTGAATTATGCTTTGTTATTTCTTAGTGGCTTTGAGAAAATGATCTGAATGAAAGATAAAAAAGCAACTTAATCAGAAAAACAAAGGGGCAGAGTTGGATCTGGTTCTCAGTTCTTTATCTCCTTTGAATAAGTGAAATAAATAAAGACATATCCAAGCTTGAGGTTCTATAGTTACATTTTATGTATCCAAATATTTTTTTTTTGAGAGAGAGAGAGAGAGAGAGAGAGAGAGAGAGAATTTTTTCAATATTTATTTTTTAGTTCTCCGTAGACACATCTTTATTTTATTTTATGTGGATCAAACCCAGGGCCCCGCGCATGCCAGGCAAGTGCGTTACAGCTTGAGCCACATCCCCAGCCCCTATCTAAATATTTTTAAAAATTAATTCTCCTTTTAAAATTTTATTGTGATTAATTTCACATAAAACAAAAGTGAACACATTCACATTTCAAAATAAGCAATTCAATGACATTCAATGTTGTAAACCACAAACTCTTTCTAGTTCTAAAACATTTTATCATTCAAAAGAAAAAAAAAAACTTGTCCATTAAACAATCACCCTCCACTCCTCCCTCCGTCTCAACTCTCCCGTCTGTGTTTTGTCTCTATTTGCCTATTCTAGATATTTCAAATAAACGGATTTATAAAACATATAACCTTTGTGAATGATACTTATTGATTACAATGTTTTCAAGGTATCTAAATAGCATATATCAGTATCTTTTCCTTTTTATGACCGAATAATACTCCATTATATAGACATATCACATTTGGTTTATCATTCAACGGATGATGAGCCTTTGTGCTTTCACATTTTGACTATTGTACATAGCACTGATATAAGTATGTGGGGACATTTATAAGTTAGTGCAGTTTTCTATTTCAGTATGTACCTAGAAGTAGAACTGCTGGGTCTTGGTTAATTTTATACTTTTAGAAGAGCTATCAAAACTGTGTTCCATAGCCACTCTACCCCTAGCTCTACAACAGACTCTGCATTATACATTCCCATCAGATATGTACAAGGATTTCATTTTCTCCACAGCCCTTTCAAGATTTGTTATTTTCCATTTTTTTAACTAATTAAAGCCAACCAAATGGGAAGTTGATATTATACCATGGCTTTATTTGCACTTATTCTGGATTCAAGACCTTTATCAGATATTTCATTTTTCAGATATTATTTCACATTTTGTAGAGTGTCTTTACTTTTTCTTGACATTATCCTTTGAGGCATAAAAATTTCAAGTACTATTAAGTTCAACTTATCTACTTTTTCTTTGGGTGCATATGCTTTTGGTCTCTAAGAATTCATTGCCAATTCAAGGTCATGAAATTTTGTTCCTGTTTTCTTGTAAGAGTTTCTAAGTGTATTATGGTTTTAGATCTTAGATTCTCAGTACAATTTTTTTAAGATAATTATTGTATATGGTGTAAGGAAGGGCTACAACTTCTCTGTTTTCATATAAATGTCTTGTTCTAAAAACATTTTGAAGATTATTTTTGCTCCCATTGAATGGCCTGGCACCATGGTTGAAAATCAGTTTGTCACTATTGCTTCTTGACTCTGAGTTGTGTTCCATTGTTCTATATGTCTATCTTTATTCCAGGACTATGCTGTTTTGGATACTGTAGATTTGTAGTAAGTTTTTAAAACAAAAGTGTGATTTCTCCAACTTTGCTTCTTTTTTTTTTTCAATATCAGTTATTTAAGATGATTTGCAATTCCATATGACTTTGAGGAATGGCTTTTGGGGGTATTTACAGGAATTACATGGATTCTATAGATTGCTTTGGGTAGTATTGCCATCTTAATAATATTAACTCTTCCAAAACATTAACAATTTAACAATTCCATGTATTTAGGTGTATTTTAGTTTACAGAATATAATTCTCTGCTCTCCTAGGTTATATTTACTACTACAAATTCTTCTAGGTATCACTGAAAATTAAATTATTTCTTTAAATTTCTTTTTCGATTGTTCATTGCTGTTGCACAGAAATATATCTCCTTTTTGGGGTTTGACCCTGTGATTAATTATTTTTTAACTTTCATAGTTTTTTGTGAAGGCTCTGGAATTTTCTGCTTATAGAATCATACCATCTGTGAGAGATACAGACTTAAATATTCCTTACAAATTCGGATGCTATTTCTTGTTCTTTTCTTAATACTCTGAATAGAACTTCAAATACTATGTTGAATAAAAGTGGTGATAGTGGTAGAAGTGTCTTATCTCTGAGCCTAGGAGGAAAATTTTGCCTTTGGTTTGCTGTTGAGTATGATTTAGCTAGATTTTTCCATAAACACTTTTTTTTTTTTACCATGTTGAGGAAATTCCCATCAATTTCTAATTTCCCAAGAGTTCTTTTAATGAAGCAATGACTGATCCCAACTTTTGCAGCAATAATGTAGTAGCATTACTGCTTCTGAAACTTTGCCACATAAAAGTAATACCTTTTGTTCCTGTGCCCTGTTACTCCTATTCCTCTCCTTGGATTCTGAACCACCCAACTAAATGCATTCAAGAAACTACAGAACACATTATTTTGGAAAGAAGCATGCACTTTGTCCATGATGTCCATTAAACTGGATGAAAGCATTCAGAAGATGCAGGGTAAAGCCACAAATGCAGGAATATCAGGACACAGTCAAAGTCCAAGATCATATCCGAAATGAATGTAAACTAAAGATTTCTTTAAACTTTCATATCTGTCATTAAAATAAAACTGTAGTAATTTATACTATCTATTCAAAACAAACGTGTATGTCTATAATTTATTTAGAGTAATTTTAAAAATAGCCAAATGTTTATAAAGTGACACAATTGCAATATTTAAAAGTAAAATTTAAGCAAACACTTATTTTTATTATTTTTTGGAAAGAAGAGATAAATAGGTAATTCATATATATGTGTTTGTATCCTTAATGAGAGTTATAATTATATTTTTAAATTGGTATTTTTGAGGCCAAATTTGTAAATTCAGTGGACACTTTTACAAACACTGTTGGAGGTAAGTATGGGCTTGTTCTTTCTATGTCTAGCTGGCAAAATGTGATATTCAATCCATTATGTGAATGAAATACCTCGAGGCTATTCTTGTTAATGCTTACATAATTTTTGTTTATTCTGAAAAAAATTCAGCTTACAGAAAAGTTACAAAAAAAGAAATTTCTCATTATGCCCCTTATCCAATTTCTCAAAGTGTTCATGTTTTACCGCATTCACTAAACCTCATTGTTATTCTCTGTCTTTGCCTCTGAGCCTCTTTCTGTATATATACTTATTTTTTTCTTAATTATTTGGGAGTAAGTGGCAACTAAGATGACCCTTTGCCCCTTGAATACTTTATTGCTTACTTCTAAAAAACACAGACACAGACACTCTCTCCAGTGTTGAACTGCTAAATTCTTGAACTTGGAATAATGCTTTCTAATTTCATTATCATTCTTTCCTAATGCCTATTACCTGATTTGTAAAAGATATTTTGTGTAGTACTGTTTTATGTTTATTTTATACAGTAGGATTTCATAAGAATTGTTTTGTGCATTATATTATCTTAACATGAGAGACTAAAATGATAAAAAAATAATTTATCAAAAAAGTATCACTACTAATTGAAAACTTTGAAAGGGATGGCATTTTCCTAAAATACTACTTCAATTTTAGGTATTTTTTTTTCTAGGAATGATTTTTAAAATAATATCTAAATTAAAATTTAATCTAACCTTATTTACTTTTATTGGTCATGATATAAAATAATTTCTTATATGTTTGTCTCCATGGCACAAGTGTTACTATATTGGATGACAGTTTTTATTAAATCATCTCTTAGCCTTCACTTCTTTATTTTATACTGAGTACAAATACAACAGAGATCAGATCTTTTTTCGCTGTGTATGAAAATATTGCATTTTACTGATGTGATTTCTTACTTTAATATATTGATCTTCAGAAATAATCAATACCTGAGCCACAATTCAACAATTCAAAGGTTTAATTTTAAGAAGACAGTCAATAGCTTTCTCCTGAAATGACAGCTTCCTTCCCCTCTCCCAAAATGAAGTACTACTCCTTGGCTGCCATCAAAGCAGCCAGAAGGTGTCAGTGTGGCTAATGTCCATGGAGATACAACTTGAATGGATCTCAGTTTCCCAAACACACATAATTTCAAAATTAGAAACAAATTATTTAGGCTCTCAGGCCACTTTAGAATGAGAACTGTTTTTTCTGTGTACTTTATTCCAGTCCTAAGCATTCAGAACAGCCTTGTTCCAAACACTCATCAAATGTCTACTCCTCTCCCTTCTGCTCTTCCTAAATCATACATTTGTATTAGCTTAAATATTACACCCAAATTTGAAAGCTTTCCAGTCAGCACATATACATATTTAAGGTATCAGTGGTAAATATTAATGTTGTGCTGTGACATATTAGTGTGTAGCATAACTTTCTGTTCTAAGCACATTACAAATGACAGATTTTTCATTGTCCATGCTATTTACTAGTATTGGTTATCAATAGAGCCAAACCTCCAGTCCCCTCTGCTCTTTCATATATCATGGATGTTATAAGAGAAACTGGAGCTCATTTCACTTGTGTATTTAGTGAAACTAAAAGAAACTGCAATATTAGACTAATGCCTTCTAAAAAATGGGCTCTGTCAGGCTCTTCAGTAAATAAGAGTTGGTGAACATTTCAGTTCTTTATTGTATCCTGTGTTAGGCATCAAGTCATTAGAAGGTTAAGTAAATGTTAAATGTGTAAATGGAGTTCATCAGTTTTCATTATCATTACATAAATTACTGAGTTCTAAAAATTTTGCTAATCCCTGGTTCTTATTTTGAGTGAGTTCTATTGAATCCTTGCAGTAAGTATTCAAGCCAGTGTGGTATCCATAAAGTTGATAAAAACTCTGAAAGAAGTAGAAACTCTGTATTTTATTTGATATTGCAGAATGTGTATTTTTTATTAGTGTGCAAAGATAAGCCTGATTAAATGCCCTTTATCCTGGCCTTTCTTACAAGGGTATGTGAAAGTATTGAATACACAGTTTCTGCATTAATCACAGAACATAGTCTCTAGGGCATCATGTCTTACACATCCTTTAAACTGAAATTCGGTTGTGGCAAGTTTTTTTTTTTTCTCATAATATTCCATCATTGAAATAATAGCTCAGTACATGTAACCTCATTAAAAACAAAAGCCCTTTCAGGACTAGAAGTCCTGTTTAAAGTAAGAGGAACCTTTACCTATGGTAAATAAATCAATTTGATGGTGATTTTGATTATATACAACATTAGAAGAGGACGTGAGCTACCAGCCATTATAATTTATTCATGTACAGGCACTATTACACTATATTAAATAATAATTTATAGAAGGTTCTTGTTATTTCCATTTATGTTTGTAAAATGTTGCATTCATAAGGTTTATCTGAGAATATTTAATGAATAATTGTTGTCCTCATAAAATATTTATATATAAACCAGTAGAGAACACATAGTGACATAGAGCCATCTATTGAAAACACATGGATCTGATACTGATGTGTAAGTGTATAGCACTGGAGTTTGCTTTTATTTGGCTATAATCTCTTTGGAAAAAGGCAGTATTTTGTGAGTCAATTCTGAAGCATATTGATTTCTAATGGTCAATGTTGCTTATATATGTCTATCATGTTCTAAGTATACAAGTTATCCTAAAGTTTAGAATAATATTAATTTTCTAAGCTACATAAGTATATTGTTTCTGGTGAAATGCACTTTAGGTGTTTGAAGAGGGTTATAGTAAAAAGTATAAATAAGAAGTCTCTAGTTTTGATAATATGTAGGAAATGTAAAGGTAGGTAGTTGACCATATTTGTAAGGATCTAGGTTAAGGACATTTCATAATAGTTAGCAATTGGACAGCTCTCTGTGGTATCTCCTTAGTGCACCTTTAATTGTGGAAAAGAAGACTATAAATAATAATGTAATTGTTGTTGCTAGACATAATAAATTTATGATATCTTTTGATTTGTAAAACTAGGATTGTGTATGCCCCCATAAGCAACATTTACTTTTAATTTCTTGGTATGCTGCAACATAAAATATAGTTTCAATTATTGTACAACACTTTTTCTAATTTGTATTATAAAACTTCTACAGTTTTTTAGCTATGGTTGATAACTTATCCAATCTTTACTGCTCTGGCAGGTTTTGGCCACCTTTATGAAGATTGGCAGCTTGTTTTATCTTCATGTCTCTATCACCTCAGGTGCAGGACACATAACCCTTCAACCACTAAACATCCTGCACAGGATCAAATAAAAAAATAACACTCTCTGTACATATCTTCAATTCTAAATTGCACCTTCTTTGAAAGTAAGGTAAGAGCAAGAAGGCAATCTTCTCAGAAGCACGTCCAAACTGAAAGGTAACAATCCTTTAGGATCCCTCATTATATGTAGAATGAGATCAAAATTATTTCCTATCCATCAAATCCTGGGTAGTCTGTCTTACCCCCAACTCTCCCATTTTTTTTTTCCCCTTACAGATCACTATGGTTACATTGACCTTAGTGGATTTCAAGAATAGGCCCAGCTCTTGAGTCAGAGGACTTTTGCAAGGGCAGGTTTCCTTGCTTGGAATGTCTTTTTATTTTTTATTTATTTATTTTTCCTCATTTTACACAGCTAATTTCTTTATTTGTTAGGTTTTATCTTAAATGTCTTAAGAATACATATCTATCTATCTATCTATCTATATATATATGGATATATATATGTACAAACGCACACACACATACACACACACACACAGTAGAGCATCAGTCTTGTGTTTTCTTTTCCTTGATTGGGTCCCCTCTTTATCACAACCAACAATTACCATTTCTTTTGTTTACATAGTTTTATTTGTCTTCCTCCATTATAAAACATCTCTATGATGACAAGAAATGGAATGTGTGTATCTTGTTCATCAAAAAATATCCAATAATTTTTTACCAAATGAACACAACAGATAAATAGTTAACGGTAGGCTAAAGCAGTGCAATCTAAAGCTAAGGACAAATTAGTTATGAGACTTGAATTCTCTTGGTCTCAGTCTCCTCATCTGTAAAACCAGAGAAAGTAATACTTAGCCTACGTTTTTCAGAGTGCTTTTGTGAAGCCAAATTGAGATAATGGATTTGAGGCATGCTAAACTTTTTAAACATTACATAAATACGAGATAATGTCCCAACTTCATTAAAAAAATAATATATAAGGAAAAGATTTGAATATAGTAAGAGAGCTTGGAAAAGTTTCAGCATATTTTATTCGTAGGAAAGTTGGCCCCATAATTCCACACCAAAAGGGGAATTGGAAAATGATTGTTTAACCATGGAAAGTATCCTAGCATTTGAAGTATGCACATTACATTTTAGGGCCCCAGGGATCAGAGAAGGATGGGCTTTGCCTTAGTTGTTGGTTAAACCCATGTGGGCTTAACTCTCCTTAAAATAGAGATGGCACAGATATAAAGCGGCTCAGCAACAGTACCTGAAACAACGAAAGAGACTAGCACACCTAAAATAAGGAGAAAAGGGAAAACTAGAGCAACCGCTGTTATCTATTTTCTAGACTTTTCTTTCATATTTCTTCTTAATTCTTTCGCACACCGTGGGCAATTAACTGGTTTTAAAAATCAGCGTCCCCGCCCCCGAAAGGCCTGAAGGGGAGGAGGAAGGGATGGATGGGGGAACTGGAACTAATTCAATGTTGTAATGATCCTATCGCCCCTCAATATCGCCCCTCAGCCGCTTTATTTGTTTATCAATGAACATCCTACTGCGTCCCCAAGATGTAGGTCATCTGAAATCTCCGCCACAGATCACCTGCGGTCTTTATTATATTTCCAGACCCAGTGCGCTGTGGATTCCTGGAGTGCGTCTGAGCTGCAAGAGGGAAAGGAGACACCTGTGCCTTAGGGACGCAGGTGAAGTCCATCTACCTTTCTGAGACTTTCCCTGGAGCTTTCCCACCCCCACAGAGGCTCACTACTTATCCCCATTTCCTCCGTTTTAAACCAGAACCTCTCTGTTTAACTAGTGCTTTTCCCGCTCTCTCCATCCTCCGCACCTCAGCAGACAGCACAGAGGGCTCTACAGAACTGGGCATGCCTAATAACCAGAGAAGGCTGGGCTGCAAGAAGAAAGCGTTTGCACCTTCTGAGCTCCCCTCCCCTCTGCAGCGGCCTCCTGCCAGTAAGACAACTCGACGTGCAGTGTGGCCCAATGAGAGACCGAATCCTTTGCGGGCGTCCCGCCTCTCCTGGCACCACCACCAATGAGTGGTTGGTGGAGGTGGGCCGCGCCCTGTTCCCGCCTCCCCAGTTAAGGCCGCTGGTGTGAGCCGAGGCTCAGCGCGAGCGAGGGACGACGGAAGGGACCGGTAGGTGTGGGCGCGGGGCCGCGCAGCCCGACGGCGGGAGTAGCAGGCACTCGGTGCATGGGCCAGTGAAGACGCGCAGAGATCCCTTTGCAGCGGCGGAGGCGGAGCCGCGCGGGAGCTAGGCGCTGCCCGGCGACCCTGCGTCCAAGCGAGCGAAACCTCGCGCTTCGCCCGGGGACGGTCCGAAGTCCGCGCTATGGAAGAGGAGAAATATTTGCCTGAGCTGATGGCAGAGAAAGATAGCCTGGATCCATCTTTTGTGCATGCATCGCGCCTTTTGGCCGAAGGTAGGACTAGCCCCTATGGATGGGCACAAACCGTCGGCTGCCCATCTTCCCCGCGGCTTGATTAGGGGAGTGAAGTTGGGGAGGGACGCCTTTCTTAGCCTTCGCAGAAAGTGTCCTCCCTGAAGATGCTGGCTTCCCAGCTCAGGAAGACGAACCTGTTCTTGGGGAGGGCAGCAGTGCTCCTTCTCTATGTCTTAATTTGGGGAAGACCAAAGCTACAAGATTCTGTGACCTGTTAGGCTCATTGACCAAGGGAGGGGAAAAGCATAAAGTGTTACACGGTCTACTTCGCTTAGGGAAGGAAGGGAAATCAGTTTGGAAGTAAATAGTGATCAATGTAGTGTTCTAAGAGCTTCTTTGCTACGGATCAGTTTCCCGCTCCCCCCACCCCTGCTGCAATTGGGAAGTGATTTGGATACCCTTTAATCAAAGTCTTTTCTATGGAAAGTCATAGATTTAATCAAGATGAAACTATCCATGATCGTGTATTTATGTGAAGGTGGTAAGCAGAGACTAAAGTGCTTATACATTTATTTGAAGTGTGATGATTGGGTACTCTGCCAGATATTGGTCCCTGGGAACACTCCATAATTGATCAACTGTTCTACCAAGTGTGCATTTTCTTTTGTGTACCTGTAATGTTGAAGGAGATTCCATTCCCAGAGGAACATATATGTATTGCCTTTTGCTTTGCTTTGAAAGGTTTTTTTTAAAAAAAGGCGCACGCGCTCACACACACACACACACACACAGACACACACACACACACACACACACACACACAAACTTCTGTATAACAAATATTATCCCAAATTACTCAATTTATATTGAAATAATGACTAACTATTAAAGACACTGCTTATATCTGTAGTAATCTACACATGCCTTTTTAAAAACAATTGCAGATTTGGGGGGATGAATGCTTCATTAATAATGAATTGCTTCATCATCAAATTGGCTTCAGTGTGTTTTGTATCTTGGGTTGTTATGGACTTACCTACCACAAAACTAAAAGTGACAACTTCCTTTACTCCAGCTCCTCTGCATTAATATAATTTTTTTTGAGTCTTAGTTGTACATGGAAGGAAAAATTATTCTCCACATATGATTTATAAGACATTAGCTTTATTTTTATATTTTACTGATGGATGTTATTTATACTAAAAGCAAAATGTTTGCATGCTAAATAGGAAAAAATTATAATCAGAATATGGAACATGTGAAATAGCTGAACTGTTTTCAAGGAAAGGGCTGGTTTTGTAAAGTGATTGAGAGTAAAATGCAATTATGCTGGTTACTTTCTTGATTACTGAATATAAAAGCATAGGAATTAAAGTGGAAAGTAAAGTCGATTAAAAAACTAAACTCTATGTCTCCTTTTTAAAGACAGCTACATAAAAATAATAGGAATACTGAAGCATGAGTTAATGAAGGCTTACAATTGTTAAAAATGATTAAAAATGCAACTCAGCTGTCTGTTTACTTCACTATTTTCCAGTGTCTTCATTTAGCATATAATGTCTTTAAAGTGCAAAAAAAAGTTACAAATTGATAATTTTTTATTATCTGCTAATTGGAGTTTGCTTTGGGACAGCTGACTCAATGACTGATTCATCAGTCATTAATGTGAGTTTTTGTACCTGAAAACTGCCAAATTATCAAGATGCGTAAGAGAAACTCTTCAGAGAGTGGAGGACATATTTATTTCTGCAACTGGTAAAACAGTAGAGAAGACTGTGCACCTGGCTCTTTTAACATTTTTTCTTTTCTACCGAACTTGATTTCTTCATACTTAGGACCATTCTGATGTACCCTGTAATTTAATTTTTTCCCAGCAGGGGGAAGCATGTCCTGCTTTTGTAAAGAATTAGGAGGAAAGCTCCTAAACAGAAAAGCATCTAAGTAAGAAACAAAGAAGGTGCCCAAATTTCAGAGAAATCATAATAAGGAAAAGAGAATGAAGGAGATGATGATTATAATCTTACAGTACATAAAGAGTTATGCTAAAGGATGCTTAAGGTTTAAATTTCTTCTCTAATTGTACCTGGGGAACTTTATGTGTTTATTAAAGAATATAAGGTGAGTGTTCTTTGGAAGCTCAGTGAATCTTAGTGTATATTTTATGTTATAGATTTTTCATTATATTTTCAAAGGCAGTTTGCCAAGATTTCTAGGTTTTGTTTCAGGTCTCTGTAGAAGATTGTTGAGATTATTTTATTTCTCATACTTGGAAATGCACTGATTGAAGGCAGTGGCTATAAATAAACCTGACATAGATATTCATTTGGAAGAAAGGTGCACACTGAAGTACATTTCAGTCAGTACTGTGCAGACAGTCTCAAGACTGAGTGAGTAATAAAAATGATCCAGATGATTCAGTTCTTTCGAATGATTTTCCAGAAGCTAATACATATAAGGGCAATGTGATATAAACCAACGAGTTTCTACAGTGATTTTGTTTTGCTTTTTGATTGGAGATAGATGCAAATCAGTGCACCTTTGGGACTGCTTCATTTAGAATTGAAGGCCATGAGGTTAAAAGTACTAGTTTCTTGGTTATTTTGTTGTATTTTACTTTTTTTGTGTTAAGATTTCAGTAGAGATGATTCTGAGAACACTGCTGGGAAAAAAACTGAACAATTTATGTATTTGTTACTTAGAAGAGATCTTGAAGAATGTGCTTTAGAGAGTGTTTTCAAAGTGTGTGATTAGTTAAAATAATTTTCCTCCTGTAATTATAATGTTATTTAGTTATCCATTTATTATAGAAGGTGTTTTTGCATATGATAAAACAGCGAACTCAGCATGATTCTTAAGTTCTACTGCGCTTCTGAATTTGCTTGCCAGATGAAATTACATGAGGTTATTTATATCTATGCTACTTCTGGGAAATGCATTAAACTCTGAGTCCAGATACCTGGATTTTAATTCCACTTTTACCTAAACTGAATCTTGGTAAGCTTCCCTTCCCTGGGTCCAGTGTCCTTGTCTCTCAAATTAAGGAGCTGGACTACATGATCTGTACATTTTTTTGCAATTCTAATTAAGTTCCAGATTACTGCTGATGTACAGGAAGGGTGTTTGTATATTCAGAACATAAAAATTAATGTCTGCATATTCTTGAAACTTTTTTCATTTGTTCCTAGTTTGATAATTAATAATTCATTCATCACACTATAATGTAATTTGAGACATACACATTATTTCGGGTGCTGCATACATTTATATTCTTCAGTCTATTGAACTATTATCAAGTCTTGGGCCCAAAAATGTATGTGTATGAAAATATTCTTATTTGCAGTAAGTCATCACTGCCGATAGACATAGATAAGTTCAAATTTATAGATTTAGTTACAGTAATTCTAGGAGCATTATTAATTTCTAAGACTTCCTAGTCTGAATTCCTTTGCTATCTTTTTTTTTTTTTTTTTTTTTTTTGGTATTGGGGATTGAACGGGGTGCTTTACTACTGAGCTACATCCCTGGCTCTTTTTATTTTTCAGTTTTGGGACAGGGTTGCCCTAAGTTTCCAAGGCTGCCCTGGAACTTGCCATCATCCTGCCTCAGCCTTCAGACTCAATATAGAATTGTGCCACTGTGCTTGTCTCCTACCTTAGATTCCTTACAAACATTTGTATACTGCTCAGAGTTTTGGTTAACACATGGTATGATGAAATCAAATATTGCCAAATATTCCAGCACTTCAAAAAATTTTTTAAACACCCAGGGCACTGTTTGTAAATTTTGATGATATCCAGGCTAGATCTTCATTTTTGTAGATGTCTGAGCCCTTTAAAACATGACAGCAGAGGTTAATACATATTACAAATGTATTTGTAGTGACTTCACCACATTTAAATTCTCCAAAGGACCATTTTAAAGTTTATATTGTGTGCCTAAAATATTTTTAATAAATGTTGACAAATTCTTAAGTTAGGTAATTTATTGGTACCTGATATAAAACCAGTTTGGGATAAAATTAATAGAACTCTTTAAGTTGACTTTTTTCTTGATGAATGTAGTCTTTTTCTCAGTAGATTCAGGGCAATATTACTAATGTTTCTTAAATACAAAACAAACCTGGATTAAATTTCAGTTATCTTAGATATGCATTTAAAACAAATATATGGTATAGTGGAAAAGTTCTGTTTAGCAAGCAAAACACTTGGGATTGAATGTTGACATTTCTACTTTCTGTAAAACATTGGACGTGTCATTTTTCTCCTCTCTGATACTCAATTTTTTTTTTTTTGTCTACACAACAAAAGATGTAATACCTACCAGGCAGGATTCTTTTAAGGTTAAAAAATTCTGCTTGGGATAATACAAGCAGCATTTTATACAAATACTACAGAAATACAAGCGGAAATTATATAAGTATAATTATTTTACGATTTTCCTTTATCTTAGTGTCACTGTGGACTTGACCTCAATTAGAAGCTAGCTCTTGTAGGAAAATAAGCACTGCCTTACCCTTTGAATCACTGCTGTGTAAAATTTGAACTCATAAACCAAATTAAGAAAGAAATTACCTTGTGAAAAATGATTCCTTGAGGGTTTTTAAAATATCATGTTCCCTAGTGAATGGTCACCTGTCAGGCTTTATCTTGAGTTTGAGTAGCCCAGATCCTGTTTCTTTCAGGGGTAATTCCAGACCTCCTAGGTCTCCTCTTAAACCCACATGTCTCAACAGATGATTTCACTGTCTATTTTATTCAGGAAAATGAATATGTCTTTTCTGGTGCTTCTCAACCTTCCCTGCCCACCCTCTCACTGCCTTTCGTTCTCAGTAGACTGAATACTTCCTTTTTATTCAATGTTCATCCATGTCCTTGACCCTCATGTTGTTCGACTCATTCTGTAGTTATAACCTTTCTTTGTATTTCCAAGTTCTTCCAACCTATGCATTTTTTTTTTGTAGCATCCTGTCAATGTGATCCAGTTGGAATACCTTAAAAAACCCAAATATGTGGTTCACTTGCAAAAGGAGTAAAATTAATCTTTCATGATGCTTACCCTCCCCGGTTTCCTTTAAGCTTCTGATAGCATTAGTCCATACTAGCTTTCTTGCTCTCATAACTTTCTTCTTTAAAACAGTCTGCTGTGCCTTCATCGCTGTCCTGAGATAGGTAATTCTAAGTGACAGAATCATCTCCTCATTTCAAAGCTAATAAAAGTTTCCCAACCTCTCCTCATGCCTCCTAGTCATACTTTCCACTGTTGATATTTTTCTAATTTATTTCCTTCTCACTGGGCTTCTAAACACCAGATACTGCTTTTTCTAATTTCTTCTATGACCATCCTCTATCCCTGTCTTCTCCACCCCAATATACACAGTGATTTCAGATAGAATCATTCAAAATTACAGTCTCATCTTGTCACCCATGTGAATAACTCCCATTTCCTGCAGGGTGTCTTTGATACTCCTTGACATTCTTACAACCTACCCACCTTTCCAGACTTTTCTGTTGGCCCTTTCTAATTTATCTCAGACAAAAAAACAAAGTACTTATAGTTCACTCTCAAAACCCTGCTCTGTTCACACAAAGCTAGATATGTTTCTTTTCCCTCTTCTTATAGCAAACAGCTCTAGATCACTGTCCATGCTGTCATCATTTCACGATTGCTAGGTCAGGCCTGCCTCTCTCACTAGGCTGGAAACCCCTTGAGAAGAGCCCAGTGCTTATCGCCGTGTCTGGCATATGGTGCTGCTCAGTGGAGGCCTGAAAGGCTTTTCTCCTTCAGACTTTGGGACCTGCCTCCTGTGGGCCTCTGTGCTATCTCTTGGAACCTGACTTACATGTAGCAGCCTCCCCTTTTGTCTGCCTCTCCCCTTATCTAAGGTGTTGCCCATGCTGTGAACTGTCATAATGACTTCCTCATCTTATTCATTATGGATTAAATGAACCTCTGTTTTTCTCCTTCTTGACCTTTCCACTGCTACACTGAAACATGTAATTCTGTTTGATCTTGTCAGTCTCCCTTTAAGCTTGAGGGCCAGAAATATGACTTCTGTCTCAGAATCCTTAATTCCTGCCTTCATTCTCATTTGTAGAAGGCTTTAATAATGATTATTAAGTGAATCATGTCAGTCTTGTATTTTTCCTTTCTCCTACTATGTATTTAGAAGATATCTTCATAAATAAAATACCAGGAATTCTGTGACTGTTTAGTTATATGTTATCATTGCTTACTTCAGAACCACAAGGAACCACATTGAAAGTCTCCATTCATTTGGGGGGGAAGAGATTTTTTAATTATTATAATTATTAACACATTTAGTTGTGCAAATTAATGGGATAAACTGTGATATTTCCATTCACTCATTTTCACTTATTTTGAAATAATTATGTATCCATAGGAGATTGCAAAGATGGTACAGAGAATTCCTATTTTCCTCTTCTGTATCTTGGATTACTATCATTTGATATACAAACCAAGAAAGTGGCCCTGATACAATGTATACATGTAATTTTATCATGTGTGTAATATATGTGACTTGTTATTTCTATCAACACATAAAATCATTCTACCTCCACAAATGTCTTCCTCCTTCAAAATCGTACCTACTCTTCTTCCCATTGTTTTCAACCATTTGAAGTAATTTTTCAGTATCACCTTTTCTTTTTTTCCCTTTTTGGATGTTGATGGAAAAAAGGTTAGATCTTTGGCTATACTATGAGAAGGCCTTGGAGTTTCTGTCCATTTATTTCCTTGTTGTTTAGTTTGGGTAATTCTAATGTTCTATTTTAAGTGGACTGATTCTGTCGGCTGCTCTCTCACTGCTGCTACTGAGTCTATCTCATAGAATTTTTTTTTTTAAAAATCATTTATTATATTTCCTAATTCTTAATTTTCTATTTGGTTCTTCTTCAGATCTTTTATTTATTTGCTAAGACTGTGCTTTTTCACTTGTTCCAAGTATGACACTTGTTACCTGTGGTAGTATTTCTGTTACAATTGCATAAAAATCCTTGTCATATAATTCCAACTTGTGCTGGCATCTGTAGATTGTCTTTTGTCATTCAAGTGAGGCTTTCCTAGTTCTTGGTATATAACATGTGATTTTCAATTTTATCCTGGACATTTTCAGTCTTATGTTATCACACTATGGATTTCATTTACACATTTATTTCTAGCAGACTTCGTGTGACACTGTTGTAACAGCTGGGGGACTCCCCATTTCTACTTTCAGGTGGAGGTGAATATCCATACTCCCCACAGGCATCCATTGCCCTCTCTCTGACTTGGGGGTTGAGCATCACATACTAATTTTTCCTGTGTGGCTTTTGCCTAACACCAAGAGGGATGGCTAGGCTTCATTTTTAGTGGATCATGGTGAGTGCTTTTGTTGTTACCCTGGTTTGGAGAGAGAGAGGTGCCTTACTGCTGCTCATGAGAGTAGAAGTTCAAGATCTCCAGGTGGCCTCCACTGACCCTGCAGGAGGCCTCCTTACTGGTAGGCAGACATGAAATTCCTATTCCTCATTTATTCTTAGATACCAGAGGGTATATCATAGATACCATGGTTGTCTACCCCTGGTGACCTCTGGGAGAGACTGGAAGTTTAGACTCCATGCTTAACCTCTCTTGACTGCTGTGAGCAGGAAATGCAACTTTTTTGTTTTTGTTTTCACTGGATAAGGATGTTTGCTCTCAAACTGTTTTGTTTTGCTAGGTTGCCCTTTTTTTTTTCTAATATTTGGCTAGAAAGAGTAGGGGTGTGTGTGTGTGTGTGTGCGCTGCTTCTGCTACTTTTTTGGATTGCCACTTTTTTTTTGTACTGGGGAACCCAGAGGTGTTCTGTTCTGCCAGTAAGTTACATACTTAGCCCCCCCTTTTTATGTGATAGCAGAATGCATTACAATTCTTATTGCATATATAGAGCACAATTTTTCATATCTTTGGTTGTATACATCTTAGCCCTTTTTATTTTATTTTGTATATTGAGACAGGGTCTCACTAAGTTGCTGAGGCTGGGCTTGAACTTGTGATTTCCCTGTCTTAGCCTCTGGAGGAGCCATGTACCACCACACCTAGATTTTACAGCACCAAGTCTAGCATTTATAACAACAAAGAAAATATAAGAAAATCACTCCTGGGTCTGGATCTGCATCTTGTAATACCCACTCAGTCCACCTTCCAGAAAGTTCTCTCTTATTTATATGTAACATCCAGTCCCCATCACTTGTTTTATTTCTTGATAAGATTTCCTAATAACTATATATATTTTGCCTTATTCATAAATATTTTATTAAGTATCTCTACACGCATGGGCAGTATCAAGATAAATCCATGTGGATAAGGGCCACATGGTTTTCTCTCATTTTCAATTTTTTTTTTTTTTTAATTTTGGCACAGTACCTAAGAGTGGAAACGAAGGGGAACAAAGTTGATCATTGTTTTCTATTTCTTCTTAAATACAGAGTCTGGAGGGAAGCTCTTTATTGGTAGAGCAGCTGGAGAAGTGAAGGAACTAAGATTTAGATGGAGTTTTTGGAAATTCTTGGAACTAGCTAAGCTTTCTTTACGTACTTCTTTGTTTGATCTCTAGATTTGACTTTCTCTCTCTCTCTCTCTCTCTCTCTCTCTCTCTTTAATCTGTATATAAGACAAAATTGAAATTATATTCTAACACTGTCTGTTTTGTTAAAGCTATAAACACTGTCAAATATCATCTATTTTTAGATTGAAATATCCTTGTTTTTACAAATGTTGAATTCCAGCAAAATAAGAATGGTATACAAATAGGTTTGCTTTTTCTTTATTATTATTTTTTTAATATTTATTTTTTAGTTGTAGTTGAACACAATATCTTTATTTATTTATTTATTTTTATGTGGTGTTGAGGATCGAACCCAGCGCCTCACACTTGCTAGGCAAGCACTCTGTCGCTGAGCCACAACCCCAGCCCCATAGGTTTGTTTTCTAGATTAATGGCTAGCAGTTGACCTCCCAAATTTAGATCTGAACGTATCCATGCAATGTGATTTCCTCATGTTCTTAAATTCAAACTTGTAATGATTGCATATTTTTTTGTCCAATATTTGAGAAATTATGGCCAAGCATCCTTGTGCTCCATCATTAACTTTTTTTTAAAAAAAACAGTCATTTGTATCATAAGGCCAGATATTAATATGCAGAGTTTGTCTAGGAGACCAATATTATTGTTGCTGTTAACTTCTGAAACATGTTTGCCAGTGCAGGTGCTGGATCATTACCACAGAATATCATAAGTATGGTATACACAAGTGAAGTAGATTGATAAGTGGGGGCTGTTTTTTACCCAGATATAGATTCAGGTTGAGTATGGTGGAGACAGCCTGCATTTTCTGAACACCTCATATTGATTGTTGTTTCTGAGACAGGGGCACAGGGGAACAGTTCAGGCATTTTTTCTTTTTAATCCAGAAAAAGGATTGGAAAACTTTGTGATTTGCTGAGGCATTTTTATTTTCATGTTTTTTAAAGAACTGCTTACATTTGCTGAATTCTTCTAAAAACAAAGAGGAACTCTAGGATCTTTTGTGTTTTGAAGCATTGCAGGTTTTGTTTAACATTTGAAAGTGAGCAGATTTCACATTTTGTCTGACAACGTGGCTTGATTTAAATGTTATCTATAGGCTCTGAGATGTTAGGATTTAATAACTTGGAAACAGATTGGCTAGTGTTATTGTACTGTTATCAGAAATGACACAGTTGATGCCCATTTCCTTTGAACATTGAAGATTAGACTTGACTCTTCTTACAAAACAGCAGAAGAAGTGTGTTTTCACTAGAGTATAGATAATTTTATCAGGTTCCCAGAATTGTGTGTTAAATAATGTCGGGCCATGACTGCAACTCAGGAGAGGGAGCCTCTTTGACAGAAACACAGTAAAGAGGTTGAAGTAGAAGTGTGTTTCATTTTGAGAAGAAAAGGGATGACTATAGTAATAGTCCCTTTCATGAAGCATATTCTTGTTTAAGTCCTTACATTGCATTATAAAAGGCAAGTAGTACTGTCCCTATGCTATGAGAAAAGATAAACAGATTAGAGTGTAGCATAATAAATTTGGATTTTTAAAAACACAATATATCAGAGGTTAGGTAAGTGTCCAATGAAAGTTTGAGAAAGTGTCAAACTCAGCCACTAGACAATGACATATTAAAATTATGGAAGAATGTTACTTGTTTAAGGGGAGAGAAAAATCTTCCTTTGAAAAACTTTTTGAAGAATTAAATAACTGTGTAACTGTAGAATTTATTGTTCCCTCTAAAATAATTTTTCCAGGAAATTTATGGCATTAGATTTTATATGGAAGGATACATTCACTATATAAAACAAGACTTTGCAATGTAAATAGTAGATGATTAAATCAATAAGAGAATACTTTTATTATGATATGGTTAGGCATGTACATTTTACCAGTGCAGAAATTTAAGCGTGAAGTTGGAATACGGATCATCCATGCCTCCAGAGTCTGTTTCTTTTTCTACACATAAAGAGTAGAAGCTACCTTTTTATCCATTCAAGACCTGGTGGAAGGAGAGGGTCAGGCCCTTTAAGGAATTGCGTGAAGAAGAAAGTATACTTGGTATGCGGAGACAGATGGGATTTTATCGTATGACATTGCTTTGGAACGGATTGCAGGATGATAGATGGCAGTGCATTAAGCTGGGATTCCAAAGTTGGTGCAAGTTTGGAAATGATTTAATAGCCGCAGAAAGGAAATCTGGTAGAATAAAATATTATGATTATTAAAAGCAATTTAACAGAGTTAGATGAAATGCTAAGTATTTGGAATGAGCTGCAACAAGATAAATGATTTCTTTTTGAGTAAAATAAGTAGAATATGTACATACTTATGTATGGGTAATACTACTGTATGTGCATTAAGCATGTACTAGACTAGGGAATTGAACAACAGTACAGACTTGGTCACTTTGGTTCTTACTATCTGATTTTCATTACTCTCTCAGACTTTTATTTATGGAAGAAGGGAGGAGATACAAGCAATTAAATAAGTGGTTTTCATAGAATCCATGAAGTACAATGATAAGGGAAGAAGATACTTTAGGAGTGCTGAGTAGGTCACTTAAAGGAATCCATGGAGATCATGAGAGGCTTCAGTAGGACGGGTTGTGTTGGTTGAAATCTGACAATATGTGCAATATGGCCAGGATTCAGAACTGTAATCTGGAAGAATTATACATGGATATAGAAAAAAAAAAATACCTCCAAAGTCTGGCAAGAAAGAAAACTTTTTTTTTTTTTTTTTTTTCAGATAGGTAGAAGTTAAGTATGCTTGGACATACCATAAAAAGTAAAGAATCAAGAAAAGTGGATTAAATAGAATGTTGGAAGTTTTTTGTTGTTGGTTTTAAATTTTTTATTTGTTCTTTTTTAGTTATACATGGCAATGGAATATATTTTGACATATCATACGTACATAGAGTACAACTTCCCATTTTTGTGTTTGTACATGACGTGGAATTGCGCTGGTCATGTATTCATATATGAACATATGAAATTTAAATCTGATTCATTTTGCTGTCTTTCTGAATGGTGGAAGTTTATCACACATACCTTGTGAACTGTGTTAAGGACTTTAGACTTTATGCTAAAAGGCATGGTAAATCATTTAAAGGTTTCAAAAGGGGGAAAATGTGAAAAGAGTTTCATTTAAAGCACCATGTGGCTACATTGTTGGAAACTGGATTGAACAGATATAAGAGAGGCCATTTGGTGGTTAGAGCAGCAAGCCAGGTTAAAAGTCATGGAGACCTGAATTCAAATAATGGAGTACAGTCAGGGAAAAATGGACAGAGCTAATATAAATTTGTAAGTACAATGTAAAGGATTCAATTGGATAGAGGGTATGAAAAATAAAGGATGGTCAAGGCTGCTGTCTAGGGTGTAACTTGATAATTGGTTTAATTGTGTCAATACTGAGATATTAATTAAAAGACTGTTAGAGCTGAGTTCAGTTGAATAGACATTGAAGGGTCTATGGAGGCTGAAGTAAAAATGTAGGTGGTGATGTTTGGAACAAGATCTGTGCTGGATGGAATGGTTTAGGTTTTATCAGCATCCAGGTGATAAAAGAAGACCTTGGGAATAGAAGAGGTCACTTTTAGAGAGCATATGGAGTCAGTATGAAGGAGACATGGGGCAAAACCTCAAGGAACATCAGTATTTAAGAGAAAGAAGAAAAATATCTGCAGAGTTGACTAAAAGTTTTAGAACATATGTAGAAGGATCAAATACCTTCAGATAAGGTATTTGAAGAAAGAAGGATTTGGTTAGTGTGATCAAATATCATAGATCAAGTAAGACAAGGTTTAGAAAACTCCAATGAATCTGGCAACCAAGAACTGATTGAAAGAGAAGTTGGAGGAGATCCCATTTTTCTGCAGGTTGGTAAGTGATTAGAAAGTGAGATTGTGAGAGAATGAAATTGGAAAACTCTCATGAGAACTTTGACTTCCTGTGGGAGGAAGAACTAATTTGATCATTATATAATGTGTGATCAATATGTGGAACTGTACAAAATTGACAATATTTCACCACTTTGACCTACAAAAAAAAATAGCAACTGTGTGCAATTTAACAAATAGAAGCAGAAAATAGGATAAGAGAGGCTTTTGGGCACAGGGGTTAAAAGCATAGGTGTTATTCTGTTCCTATTAATTACAGAACTGTATTATTTTTGGTGGGTGACTTTAACCTCTGTATGCTTCCTTTTTCTCAAATATAAAAGGGACACTATTATTTTGCAACTAAGAAAATATATCACTGGCATGTTATTGTTTCTTTTCCTTATTTTAAGTGGCAACCTCACTTCTGTACTCTGCCCTGTTTGTTCTCCATCCCTTCTGCTTCGATGTTGCTCATTTTCTTAGTGTTGCTGACCAGTGATGTATGAAAATTCTGATTGTTGCACTTCCTTTTCAGCATTTCAAGTTCAAAGTGTTTAGTAGTAACACATTCTAATGGTTTAATGTGGGAACTTACTTTTTTTTCTGCTTTATGAATTTTATTTATTAGTTCTTTTTAGTATTATATGGCAGTAGAATCCATTTTGATATGATTTGCATTTCCTTGATAATTATGCTAAGCATATTTTCGTGTGCTTTTTTTTAACCATTTATATGTATTTTCTTATTTGAAATGATCACTTGGAACATTGGCATATTTTAATTGGACTGTTGGTCTTTTATTGTTTGGGGAGTTATTCCTACATTCTGGATTTGCATCTGTTGTTAAGTATGTGCATTGCAGATACTTTCCTCCAATATGTGGCTTAGCTTTTTAATTTCTTAAGTGTCTTTTTGAAGAGCAGAAGTTATTAATTTTGTTGAAGTCCAATTTAACATTTTTTTCTTTATGTTTTGTGCAGTTTTTGCCTTCTCTAGGAAATCTTTGCCTATCTCAAGGTCACAGAGTTATCCTCAATGTTTTCTTTGGAAAATCTGTAGTTTTAGCTTTTGCTTTTAAATGTAAGTTCATGTTCCGTCTAGAATTATTTTTTGTATGAGTGTCAAGACAGGGTTACATTCTTTATTTTAAGATTTGAATATTCAATTGTTCCATCATCATGTACTAAACATTTTTCTTTGCTCCATGTTCTGTTTAAAGTGCAGCAAAACATAGTGTAGACACAATGAACCCATGTTTCAATACATAAAACAGAGCAAAATGAAGATTTTAATGATATGTAAATTTCCTACCAATACCCATCTTCATATATTTGTTTCAGTAGGGAAGGAAACACTGATTACCTTGGGATTGTTAAGGATAATGTGTTTCTGCTGAACTTTAAACTTATACATAATTGTATAACATTGTTGCCTTAATTTAAAACAATCTTTGCAGGAAATATGAACATATTTCACTTTCCATAACTGAAAAGAACACAAGCCATCTTAGAGGCCTTGGTATTCACTGAATTTGACAAGTATATCATTCTTCCAATGAAGAAATTAGGCATTTTCTGCAAATGAGCAATAGTAATGCATAGTAAAATTAAGCATTGCACTGTCTTGAGTAACAAAGAAAGTTGTGGTAATCAAAAAGATAAAGGAAAATAGCCATTTCCATTAGAAAGTACCATGTAATTTTAGATAGATGTTTATATACTTTTCTGTTTTTGCAAGAAAAACTATGTTGCATAGGAACAAAATTGGTATCCTCATGTTAGTTAAGCAAATAATACTTATTGACTAACAACTTAAACCTACATCTGCATTGGCAGAGATAACCAATTTTTATCTCTTGATCTTTACTGGCATGTTAACTGCCAGCATTGCTATCATCCTGAAATGTGACATAAAGTTTTTGAAATTGCTCGAGGGCGTAAGTGACTGGTGACTTTACACTCATCCCTAAAGCACAGGTACCAAACCACTATTCATTCAGTAAACACGTATGTACTCATCATGTCAACACTAGCAACCAAAAAGAAGATTTAACAGTGATCCATACCGACAGGAAATGTCAGTGCTGGCATCTGACAAGGTAATTCTCAGAGAAGTGGGTCTGTACAGGTGGGGAGGCTAATACCCCTGGAGGAAAATGAACTTGTATTATACAGCTTAGAAGTAAGCTTGTAGTGGAAAATTTTCCTTTGCATTTTGGACAGTAGGAAAAATAGATTTAGATGCCATAAACTGATATTGAAAGATGAAGTTCTAAAATATGTTTTCACAGGAGTATTTAGAACCTCCTGTAGAAAGTTTTGAGAAAAGGAAAAGTACTTTGTTTTCCTCAAAGACTATATATTAATATTTTCTTGGAAATGAGAATTTTGGCTATATGACTTATGAATGTCCAAGTAAAATTGTGGGTTTATTTATTTTTCTTTTTTTTACAATTTTATAGTGTTGGTCAACAATTCCTTCAGTTACTATAAATGAAAAGCAATTTTAAAATTCATCTAAAAACACAATGTTCAAATGTATGATTTGATATTAAGGGTATTTGAAATATAAAAATCACTAAAAGTATCTCTTATGAACCTATCAAACATTTACAACAATAGTTAAAGTTCCACATGGGAGAATAAGTGAGAATAATGTCTCTGGTGCATCTAGAGTTTATCATTAGGAGCTCATTTTGAGCACTCCCAGGTAGAATTAGAAGTAACCACTGTCTTCCATGCAATTCACTGTCTAGTCCCTAGTAACTGATGCCATTATATAATTGATATTTTAGGGGATTCTCTAAGTTTGTTTTGATTGTTTTTAGAATCCCAGCCCCTTCTTTGTGGCTTGTATTTCAGACCATTGTTCACCTGAATGAAGATCAGAGCAGCCACGGGACTCTGGTGAGAATTTGGCATTAAAATCGAGAGGAAGAAAAACAATTTGGGCTCATCTCTTATACAGGGAAAATATGAACTCTCTGGAATTGTAGGCCCAGTTTTCAGACAGAACAAAACAGATGTATAGAATGAGGCCACAGTGACTGAGAATTTTCCTGGTTGCCTCTGGCCTTTCAAGGAACCCAGCCAACCTGGTACTCTTGAGAAACTGCAAAAGTTTTAATAGATTTGTCATGTTTTTCTTTTTATTTTCTTCCTTATTTTGATACCGATTGCTATACTCAATATCTTAAAAAAAATTATCTATTATAAAGTGATAGATAACAGTGTTTTCATCACATACTACATGATGTTCTGAAGTAGATATGTATTGTGGGGTTGTTATACCAGCTAGTTAACGGACACATTACCTCACATCATCATCCTTTTTTTTTTTTTTTTTTTTTTTTTTGTGATGAGAACACTTAACGCATACTTTCTTTACGTTTCTCAAGTATACAACATTGTATAATTACTGTAGTCATCTAGCTATACAGTAAATCTCTTTTCTGGTCATATGACTGCAATTTATTATTATTTGCAGTCTAAAGAATTTTGACTACAGGAAAACAGAACTTATCCTCCAATAATAGCAATCTCTTAAAATGTTTTAGTTTGGTTTCTCCTAAAAGCTGACATTAAAAGAACTAGCTTCCACTACTCCTAATTACCAGCAGTGACATTAACTAAAATGAAAAAAGAACTTTATTAATTTCCAAAAAGTAGACATTTTATTTTAAATGTAATTATGTACTAATTAAAAAGTCTGTGCATAATGTACATCATTATCTAAAATATTTCCTTTTCAAATTTCACTGGTCCTCGAAGATCAAAGTAAGAAGGACAAAGAATATAGCCATTCTGTGTTGACATCTTCATTTTTGTGGATTGTTAGAATAATTATGTATCTTAGTGTTTCCTTTATTAATTTTGGCTGAAGTGAGATCCAGACTTACTTAGCAATAGGTGCATGGTGTTTACAGTGAGTGTTCTCTTGAGCTAAATGGCTTGAAGTGCAAGTAAGTTACTTTGGAATTGATTTCAGGAAATTGGGAAGTGAGACTTGGAAGAACTGGGTAACAAAGCGTTCATTTATAAGCAAGTTACCATTATAGGCAGTTGGTCCTAATTCACATTGGGAAATTGGGGGATCCACTGTAAAACATACACACGTTGAAAGGTGAGGGACCCAGGGCATTTACCCCAATCTCCTCAGCCACAGGTGGAAAGCGGCTCCTTGGAGACATTGCTTCCCCAATAGTTAAGCTTATTTAGGGGGCAAAAAGGTAGATTCTGATAGCCAGGCATGGCCTTCTAGCAATAAATGTAGTGGCCACTGTCTATTGGAAGATGAGTGGATATACATTGAGCCAAAAGGAGATGGAGAGGACGAGTGCAGACTTGCAGTGCATGGGATGTTATGATGTAGCATTGTCTATAATCCTTTTTTGGCTATGTTGAACAAATAAACCATGTGACGGTTCTTCTTGCTTAGAAATAATTCAACCAAGAAAGGAGGAAGATGATTGTCTATGCAGCTTCCTCCCACCCCTTCAAACAACAAATGGATGAACATGAATTAGGTTTGGAGAGTATCTCCCCTGAAATGTTTCTGTATGAATGAACTTTAGAATAACACTGCTTTTTATTGAGGTGAAGTAAAATATTGTAGCTGCCTGATAACAGCCTGCCACATTACAAATCACCACTTGCAAGGTTACACAAGGTGCCTTTAGAAAAAGCTAAATGAATTACTTCAAATGGTATGTTTGTATTCAAATAGGAAATAGCTGGTAGTTTGGGAGTGACAGTCTTTTCTTTTGGTTTCAAAAGACCCATTGCCATGCTCTGCCTTTTTGTTTGCTGCTGGGACCTGAAAGCCTGCAGTGAACAGGTGAATAGAAGACATTCCTAATTGAGAAAGAAAATAAAGAATTTTTGTATGAAATAGTCACAACATCTCTCATTTTACTATTGTGATATTTTTAGAAGACTTTTGGGTTGGTTAAATGCAACTGAAAATATAATACTTAGCTGATTCATTTTCTTAATCTTCCCTCAATTAACATTTTTATTTTTGTTAAACACCCCATCTTTTAAAATTCTTTAAGTATTAAATCTGAAGGAGTCCACTTACTATGGCTAAGGACTCTCAAACATACACTCATATACACACAGGCTCATGGTGTATACCTCACATACTTGTTAATGGAAATTCTATTATTTCTGCCCATTAATGTGGAAGCTAATGAATTAGCAAATATGGTTTGTAATTTGGAGGAGACAGTTACTTTCAGCAAGGATAGAATTCAGGAGATAGTCTTTTCTGTGATCTAATTTATCCTTCCTTTCTATCATTTATTAACTTATTGTTTGTTAATAAAAATCATTTTATCTAAAAATAATATTTTATTTATAATCTTGCATCATCAATATGTCCAGGAGCCCCCCTTATATATCTCTTAGTTAAATTTTAAGTACCACTTCTCAGCTGTGATAGTTTGGGAATGTAAGCTCATTTAAAAGTTTTCCTTTCCTTACTGATATTAACCAAAATGTAAATTTCTCATTTTTATTCCTATGTGATTTAGAATTTCTTTTCATGTTAGATGGTTGGAATTGATAATCTGATGAGGGGTAGGGACAGAAGACATGATGGACAATCAATGATGTTAGAATTAAGTAGTTATAAAGTATCTTAAGAATTGCAGAGCTATTTCGCTGTCACATTTTTCAATAAGAGGAAGACAATTTGAAACTGTTAACAGCTCTATATGAGTTTTTAAAAAAGAGAGTCCTATAGGAATAGGATAGGGTGAAGGCTAAAGGAAAGGAAAAGAAAGGTAAAGGGAAAGAAAATAGCCCAAATAGCCCATATTTGTCCTTCTGTAGTTTCAAAAAGTCACAAATCAAATTGAAAAATCACTATGAGAACAAGTGGACTGACTTTCTGTTGAAGTGGGAATGTGACCACTATATTTGGATGCATAGAATTGAAGAGGATTATAGGTGTATTTCTCTGTCTTAGAATTTTTGATGTGTGGACACATAATTATATTTCAGTTTGACATGCTGCTACAGGAAAAGCCTTCTGACAGATCATTGAAAAACTGATTATTATTTTTAAAATGTGCATTAAAATATGGTGCTTTATAAAGGAAGCATAGTAAAATGGTCACCTTGGGTTTAAAAAAACTGCTGTAGCTCAATCATTTTTCATAGCTACTGATTTCTGTCACATAATTTTAAGTAATTATCAAGAATATAGATTGTTTATATCTTCTTGGGTGGACAACCAATTTAGTTGTCCCGTTAAGGCAGGTTGACTTGAAATGATAATGTCTTGTTGATGTTTTCTGATTGCATTCTGTGTAAAACTGTGTCTGATGGTACCTTTTGAGAGTAAAAGCCTCTGTTGGTGCTTTTATTGGGCAAAATGACAGTGATGATCTATGATTTTCATCCTGAGGGTTAGCACAATATCTCTAAAATTAAAGCATTTTCTGACTTGCACAAAATGTGAGCAACTTATCTTAGAGCAAGGATTAATTATAAATGTTAATCTGTGGGCAAAGATACCAGACCCATGAGGCAAAGTCTTACCTCAAGACTTGATGCAAGTTTTTACATATTATTGAGTGTTAATTAGTAATAAAACTTAGTAGAATTGGTTTCCTATTTAAAGAAACCTGAATTCAAAAGTAAAAGAAACCATTAGTTACGTACTTGTGAAGACATTCTCTGTGTCTGTTTGCACTGGTGGAGGAGTGAAGTTTTTTATGCCAGTCAGGTGCTGTACTACAGAGCTACATCCCCAGCCCTGAAGCATTATTTTTTGGATACTAAAATATGAAAACAGTTGATATTAATTCTGGTTGCAATTAACAATTTATCACTCTGCTAAACAAAAATGTTGTTTTCATTGCAATGGATCTTAATCATATATCAAATGTATTTGATTGAGACAATATGTAGTCACTCTTATTATAAAAAATATTTTCAAGAAATATGGTTAATTATAAGTGATGGGGAAAATGAATGGGCATTACAACAACTGCAGGATCCTGTAAATGTCAGAAATAGAGGATGGATTTTTAAGTATTGAAAATAATCCACATCCTTCAGTTAATTATATACTTATTAAAAGTACAATAACGTATATACTTATTCTAAAAAATAAATGGTTTTTCTGTATAGAAAAAAAAATCATACCTCATCATTCTGCTCCACTGGCATTCAACCAAAAAAATAGAATAAATACAGCAATTTGTCATTGAATGTGCTTTTTAAAATGAGGTTGAACAAAGTACACTTTGCTGTGAGTGGTATGGAAAAAAGAATATAAAATTCTACATCACTAATAAGTATGCATTTTCATGGCAAATGCAGTGTATGGCAGTGTATGAGTACCAGGTTTATTTCATGTTATTTTTATGTTTATACTGATATTCAAACTTTGATCTATTGCTTTTTACTTGCTTGCCTGTGTGTTTTAAATGTAGGCATGACAATATGACATAAGTAAAGCTGGCAGTGACACTATTTTTTTAAAATTCTTTTTAGTTATACATTAAAGTAGAGTCTATTTTAATATATTCATACAAACATAGGATGCATCTTATTCTAATTAGGATCCAGACTTATGGATATACACGATGTTGAGAGTCACTGTGGTGTATTCATATGTGTACATAGGGAGGTTATATCTGATTCATGGTGCTAGTTTTTATCTATATATTTAAAAAAGATGTTTTCTCTATAGAGACAATTTTAGAAGACATTTTCTATATAGTAGTAGATTATTGTTTCATGAAGTTTGGTGTATTTATTTTCAACAGTGATGTGTATAACTGATGATTTCATATATTGAGTATATTCTAATAATTTAACTTAGCAGATATTTACTCAGTATAACTGTTAAGGCGCTGTTCCAAAATTCCAAATAAAACTTTGGGTCTTTTTGAAGTAAAAACAAAGTATTTATTCTGACCGAGATTAAGGGAGCCGAAAGTAGACAGTTCTGCAGCCCAAGACACTAAACATGGGTGAGGGAGCCACTCAAAAACAGAAAAACCACAAAGGAGTGGGGCAGGAGAGGCAAGCACAGTCATAAGACACAATTATAAAGTGTCACCAAGTTCTCAGAATTGGCAGCTTTTTGTACGTGCTCTGGAAGCAATCTAGTATTAGCTCCTGAGTTTAAAGGGCCAATTCTGTGCAGGATGAGATGTCTGAGCAGGATGGGATCAATTTGACTTAACTTTCAAATCAGCCTATAACATAACTATGTCTCAAGCATTGTGCTAAATGTTAGTCAACAAGGGTGATAAAACTACACTTGCCTAAAACTAAGATCCCCAGCCTACAAGAAATATATTAGAATTTCAGATAGTATTAGTCTAGATGTTAGTTGAGATTTGATGAATTTCAATAAATCTTTGCTTGTTAACACTTGCATTATAAGTTCTTGAGAGAGATTTTTTAGCACTTAACTTTATTTCTGCATTATTATTTTAAAAAGTAGATTAATATAAAATGTAACTATTTCTTCTTTTATTATTTCAAGATGTAGATTAATACAAAATGTTTGAGTTTGCTGACAGCAACAGAAATGATATAATCTCAAATGGTTTGGCTGACAGATGTATTTTAATATATTTT
Organism: Callospermophilus lateralis; assembly: GCF_048772815.1. Classification (NCBI taxonomy): domain Eukaryota; kingdom Metazoa; phylum Chordata; class Mammalia; order Rodentia; family Sciuridae; genus Callospermophilus; species Callospermophilus lateralis. The sequence continues at coordinate 97,276,175 of NC_135310.1, forward strand.
CACTTGAAGTTAAATTCACCCAGTTATGTACAAAACTATAATCATTTTATGTGATCAATAGTGAGGTTAAGTGCTGAAAATTTAGAATGGATTCCTGAATTCTCATTTCTATGGTCATGTACTAAAAGAATATTGTATTTCCACAGTTAATCAGACATTGAATTCAGATCCTGGGGCATACTTCCTGCCTCTTCTTGGTGGAATAAACAAAGTATATTTGAGAAGTTCAAAGTCAGGAGGGGGAAAGATGGACTGAGAGAATCTATATAATGTGTAATTTCTTTTTTCTTTTTTTTTCTCTATTTTTTATTTTTTATTTTTTATTATTGGTTGTTCAAAACATTACATAGCTCTTGACATATCATATTTCATACTTTAGATTCAAGTGGGTTATGAACTCCCATTTTTACCCCAAATACAGATTGCAGAAACACATTGGTTACACATCCACTGATTTACATATTGCCATATTAGCAACTGTTGTATTCTTCTACCTTTCCTATCCTCTACTATCCCCCCTCCCCTCCCCTCCCATCTTCTCTCTCTATCCCATCTGCTGTAATTTACTTCTCTCCCTTGTTTTTTTTCCCCTTTCCCCCCACAACCTCTTACATGTAATTTTGTATAACAATGAGGGTCTCCTTCCATTTCCATGCAATTTCCCTTTTCTCTCCCTTTCCCTCCCACCTCATGTCTCTGATCAGTGTTAATCTTTTCCTCCTGCTCTTCCTCCCTGCTCTGTTCTTAGTTGCTCTCATTATATCAAAGAAGACATTTGGCATTTGTTCGTTAGGCATTGGCTAGCTTCACTTAGCATAATCTGCTGTAATGCCATCCATTTTCCTGCAAATTCCATGATTTTGTCATTTTTTAGTGCTGCGTAATACTCCATTGTGTATAAATGCCACATTTTTTTTAATCCATTCATCTATTGAAGGGCATCTGGGTTGGTTCCACAGTCTAGCTATTGTGAATTGTGCTGCTATGAACATCGATGTGGCAGTATCCCTGTAGTATGCTATTTTAAGGTCTTCAGGGAATAGTCCAAGAAGGGCAATAGCTGGGTCAAATGGTGGTTCCATTCCCAGCTTTCACAGGAATCTCCATACTGCTTTCCAAATTGGCTGCACCAATTTGCAGTCCCATCAGCAGTGTACAAGAGTACCACTTTCCCCACATCCTCGCCAGCACTTGTTGTTGTTTGACTTCCTAATGGCTGCCATTCTTACTGGAGTGAGATGGTATCTTAGGGTGGTTTTGATTTGCATTTCTCTGACTGCTAGAGATGGTGAGCATTTTTTCATGTACTTGTTGGTTGATTGTATGTCCTCCTCTGAGAAGTGTGTGTTCAGGTCTTTGGCCCATTTGTTGATTGGGTTATTTGTTATCTTATTCTTTAATTTTTTGAGTTCTTTGTATACTCTGGATATTACGGCTCTATCTGAAGTGTGAGGATAAAAATTTGTTCCCAGGATGTAGGCTCCCTATTTACCTCTCTTATTGTTTCTCTTGCTGAGAAAAATCATTTTAGTTTGAGTAAGTCCCATTTGTTGATTCTTGTTATTAACTCTTGTGCTATGGGTGTCCTATTAAGGAATTTGGAGCCTGACCCCACAATATGTAGATCGGAGCCAACTTTTTCTTCTATCAGGTGCAGAGTCTCTGATTTGATATCAAGCTCTTTGATCCATTTTGAGTTAACTTTTGTGCATGGCAAGAGAAAGGGATTCAGTTTCATTTTGTTGCATATGAATTTCCAGTTTTCCCAACAACATTTGTTGAAGATGCTATCCTTCCTCCATTGCATGCTTTTAGCCCCTTTATCAAATATAAGAAAGTTGTAGTTTTGTGGATTGGTCTCTGTGTCCTTCATTGGTCCACCTGCCTGTTTTGGTACCAGTGCCATGCTGTTTTTGTTACTATTGCTCTGTATTATAGTTTGAAATCTGATATCACTATACTGCCTGATTCACACTTCCTGCTTAGAATTGTTTTTGCTATTCTGGGTCTTTTGTTTTTCCATATGAATTTCATGATTGCTTTATCTATTTCTACAAGAAATGCCTTTGGGATTTTGATTGGCATTGCATTAAACCTATAGAGAACTTTTGGTAATATTGCCATTTTGATGATGTTAGTTCTGCCTATCCATGAACAGGGTATATTTTTCCATCTTCTAAGGTCTTCTTCTATTTCTCTCTTTAGGGTTCTGTAGTTTTCATTATATAAATCTTTCACCTCTTTTGTTAGGTTGATTCCCAAGTATTTTTTTTTTTTTTGAGGATATTGTGAATGGGGTAGTTGTCCTCATTTCCATTTCAGAAGATGTATCACTGATATACAGGAATGCCTTTGATTCATGCATGTTGATTTTATATCCTGCCACTTTGATGAATTCATTTATTAGCTCTAGTAGTTTCTTTGTAGACCCTTTTGTATCTGTTAGATATAGTATCATATCATCCACAAATAGTGATAATTTAAGTTCTTCTTTTCCTATTTTTATGCCTTTAATTTCTTTTGTCTGTCTAATTGCTCTGGCTAGTATTTCGAGAACTAAATTGAATAGAAGTGGTGAGTGAGGGCATCCCTGTCTTGTTCCAGTTTTTAGAGGGAATGTCTTTAGTTTTTCTCCATTCAGGATGATGCTAGCCTGAGGCTGAGCATAGATAGCTTTTACAATGTTGAGGTAAGTTCCTGTTATTCCTAGTTTTTCTAGCGTTTTGAACATAAAGGGATGCTGTACTTTGTCGAATGCTTTTTCTGCATCTATCGAGATGATCATGTGGTTCTTATCTTTGAGTCTATTGATGTGGTGAATAACATTTATTGATTTCCGTATATTGAACCAGCCTTGCATCCCAGGGATGAATCCTACTTGATCATGGTGCACAATTTTTTTGATATGCTTTTGTATTCGATTCGCCACAATTTTATTGAGGATTTTTGCATCTAATTTCATTAGAGATATTGGTCTGTAGTTTTCTTTCTTTGAATTGTCTTTGTCTGGTTTCGGGATCAGGATGATGTTGACCTCATAGAATGAATTTGGAAGAACTCCTTCTTTTTCTGTTTCTTGAAATAACTTGAAAAGTATTGGTATTAATTCTTCTTTGAAGGTTTTGTAAAACTCTGCTGTATATCCATCCGGTCCTGGGCTTTTCTTGGTTGGTAGTCTTTTGATGGCTTCTTCTATTTCCTCCTTTGTTATTGATCTGTTCAAATTGTGTGTATCTTCCTCACTCAATCTGGGCAAATCATATGACTTAAGAAATTTATCGATATCTTCACTATCTTCTATTTTATTAGAATATAGGGTTTCAAAATAATTATGTCTTCTGTAACCCATTGATCATTCAGTAACATATTGTTCATTTTCCAGGTGATGCAGGATTTTTCCCTCCTTCTTTTATCATTGATTTCCAGTTTCATTTCGTTATGATCAGATAAGATGCATGGTATTATCTCCACACCTTTATATTTACTAAGAGTTTCCCCATGGCATAATATATGGTGTATCTTTGAGAAGGATCCATGTGCTGCTGAGAAGAACGTGTATCCACTTGATGATGGTTGATATATTCTATATATGTCGGTTAAGTCTAGGTTATTGATTGCGTTATTGAGTTCTATAGTTTCTTTATTCAGCTTTTGTCTGGAGGCTCTATCCAATGGAGAGAGTGGTGTGTTGAAGTCACCCATAATTATTGTGTTGTGGTCTATTTGACTCTTGAACTTGAGGAGAGTTTGTTTTATGAACATTGCAGCACCATTGTTTGGTGCATATGTATTGATAATTGTTATGTCTTATTGGTGGATGGTTCCTTTTAACAGTATATAGTGTCCTTCTTTATCCGTTTTGATTAACTTAGGTTTGAAGTTGATTTTATTCAATATGAGTATGGCCACTTCTGCTTGCTTCCGAGGACCATGTGAGTGGTATGATTTCTGCCAACCTTTCACCTTCAGTCTGTGTATGTCTTCTCCTATCATATGAGTCTCCTGAAGGCAGCATATTGTTGGATTTGTTTTTTTAATCCAGGTTACTAGCCTATGTCTCTGATTGGTGAATTTATGCCATTAATGTTTAAGGTTACTATTGAGATATGGTTTATACTTCCTGTCATGCTTATTTATTTATTTATTATAATTTGGCTAGTTTTTCCTTTTTGGTTATTTTTTTCCTTCCCTTTACTGAGTTACCTCCCACTGTTAGTTTTGGGTGCTTTTTTCATTCCTCTTCTTGTAGTGTTTTGCTCAGAATGCCTTGCACTGCTGGTTTTCTGACTGCGAATTCTTTTTAACTTTTGTTTATCGTGAAATATTTTAATTTCATTGTCAAATCTGAAGCTTAATTTTGCTGGATACAGTATTCTTGGTTGGAATCCATTATTTTTCAGCATTTGAAATACGTTGTTCCAGGAACTTCTCGCTTTCAATGTCTGTGATGAAAAATCAGCCATTAACCTAATTGGTTTACCCCTGAATGTAATCTGCCTCCTTCCTCTCGTAGCTTTTAATATTCTCTCCTTGTTCTGTATGTTGGATATCTTCATAATTATATGTCTTGGAGTTGGTTTATTACGGTTTTGAATGTTTGGTGTCCTGTAGGCTTCCAGGATTTGGCAATCCATTCCATCTTTCATATCTGGGAAATTTTCTAAGATTATTTCATTCAATAGATTGTTCATTCCTTTGGTTTGAACCTCTACACCTTCTTCTATCTCAATGACTCTCAAGTTTGTTTTTTTTTATGACATCCCATATCTCTTGGATGGATTGCTCGTGATTTTTTAGGATCCTTTCTGTGTTGGCTATATTCTTTTCAAGAAGATAAACTTTGTCTTCATTTTCTGATGTTCTGACTTCTATTTGATCTAGTCTATTTGTAATATTCTCGTTTGAGTGTTTAATTTGGTTTATGGTTTCCTGAATTTCTAGGATTACTGTTTAATTTTTTTTTAAATCTCTATCTCCTGGTAGAGCTCATTCTTTGCCATTTGAATTTGCTTACTTAATTTGTTTTCAAAGTATACTTTCATTGTTTGGACTTGCTGTCTAAAGTCTTCTCTAAGATTCTATTCCATCTGTGTTTGGTATGCCTTGAGTTCTTTCTCTGTCCATTTTTCTGATGCCTCTAGGTTCTCCTATGAATTTAAGTTGTCCTGCATTGTTTGTAATCCTTTTTTCTCTTGTTTTTTTCATGGCACTCACGTTACTTTCCACTCAGTTTGACTGCTGTGTTTCTGTTTTCTTCTTTAAATTTGTTTTGGTTTTTATAGTTCCAATATCTCTCCTGTTCTATCGCTGAATGACCTGCAATCTGTCGAAAACTGGCGATGGTGACATAAGCTCTCCACCTCCGTGGGCTATCCTATGTGGAGGATAGAACTAGACTGCTTCCTTCCCCGTCTCAAACCCAGAACTCAGCCTGGAGCACAGTGAGGGCACAGCCGGCATGAGCCCACAGAATCTGCAGCACTGTTCCTCTACGTTGCCAGCACGCCGTTTCCCGGCCCGCCGCAGTCTCTAGCAGCAGGGCGGGCCACCGAACAAACAGCTTGAATCTCCGGGCGCATGGTTCACTTGTAGTTGAGCCCCAGTAACCGATCTTCAGCGATGGAAATCCTTCCTCTAGGTTTTGATGCACCCTGATTTTGCTGAAAATTCCTAACAAGATAGCTTTTGGCCATTCTAACTCGTTATTCACCTGCGCAGTGACGCGGTACACACGGGTGATGCACTCTATTCGCCGCCATCTTCCTGTCTCTACAATGTGTAATTTCTTTGCACAAAATACCACAGGATAGATGACCTTAATGAGCTTTTTTTTTTTTTTTTTTTTTTTTTTTTTTTTAAAGAGAGAGTGAGAGAGGAGAGAGAGAGAGAGAGAGAATTCTTTAATATTTATTTTTTAGTTATCGGCGGACACAACATCTTTGTTTGTACGTGGTGCTGAGAATCAAACCCGGGCAACACGCATGCCAGGCGAGCGCGCTACCACTTGAGCCACATCCCCAGCCCCAATGAGCTTTTGATGTACATTCTCATGTGCATTTAGCTCAAGCTAGAATGCACATTAACCTAAACCCAGGAAATAACTTAGTGAAAATTACCTTATTTTTCTTAGTTTTAAGAGTAATGTAGGTCATGGGCAACATTTATCAGTTTTTAAAATAAATGCAGCAAAGCCTCAAATGAATACCTCCAGTGTGTTCCATTGTCTCCCACAGCTGATGTTTATGTGAACTTTGAAATGAGAAAAATCTATTGCTATATTAGTGTTTTCAGAATTATCATCCAATTTATAAGTTATTTAGTCTACCCCAAATATTAGAGAGTGATCATGAATTTTAAAATTAATATTCATTGATTTAAAATTAATAAATTCCAATTATTTCTGGCTGAATACCAGTGGAGCAGATTGGTAAGTATTATTTTGAATAACTGATTCTAGCTTAACAACTAATTTAGTTTTGATAACCAAAGACATTGTTTACTTTTGGTCTCAAGAAGGCTTGCTGGCTAACACCATCATTATTGGGGAATGGTTCATTTGTCTCTTACTGAGACCTGTCCTCTCTTTTATACGGTATTAGAGCATTATGAAGACTATACATACACAATTTTAGTTAAAGGACATTGTATATAATGATTTGGGGTGTCATTTTAGCATATAGTAATGCATTTCACATATTATAAAATATCGGCTTTCTATAGTACTTCATTTCACATATTATAAAAAAGGTGCTTTTCTCATTATCTGCAATTTATTGAGACAGGTGGGCTTCTGTCACATTACAAACATACTCAACACACTGATAAATCATATCTTCAGGTACAAAACTGTTAAGCCATGGAGCTAGAACATAGAAACACATCAGTGATTGAGACTGGAAAAGTTGACAAGGACAAAATCATGATGAGATTAATGCCTGTTGACTTCAGTGCTTATCCTTTGGTAATAAGGAACATGCATAGAAAAGAAATAAAATTATCATATTTGCTCCATGCAACTTAACTAAACAATTTTAGTACTTTGATTTGAGATACCTTCTATTTTTGAAATTTAAGTTATTATTATGGATTAAAAGCAAATAACATTTGTTTAGTAACCTATAACTTAGTTTATTTTCAATGACTACATTTTCAGAGGGGAGACTCTTGGCTCTGAGGAAAGTAAATGAAGTCCTTAAAAAAAGAATACTGGAAAGCAAGGCTACATTCACTCTGGTGTAACTTGTTAATAAATTACTTTTCTCATAAACATATTTCTTAATTTTGCTTGACTCTTAAGTTTAGTTGTCATGCTTACCCAGCATAGATGAGAAAACAATAGAAATGGAAGTATTCATACTTAAAACTTTTAATACACTAAATTTTCCTTAAATCTACCACAGAGAGATTGAAACAGATCTTAAAGTGATTTTCCTAGAAAATGTTCTTTGAGGTTTTTCTACCTACCTGCCTACCTATTTATGTCTCTATCTACAATTGTTAATTTTATCAGAGATCACTGTATAAAAGCCAGATTAATCAAGTTTTTTTCATTGTAATCTGCATATCATTTATTGGAGATATTTTATATATATAAATATATTTATATTTATATATATATATATATATATATATATATATATATATATATATGTATATATAAATTATATATCTCCTTAGGTAAGAGAGAAGTCAAGATCAAGGGCTGATGAGTAACTACTTAGGAATAGTGTGAAATTTCTATTTTTTTTTTTTTGAAGGCCTGAGGAATTATAAGCAAGTGATGCTGATTTAGAAAGTCTGTGGGTGACTGTCACTGTGTTCCATTCAATCTGAATACACAATTTAGTTTGGATCACTTTAGCCATTAGAATTTTGGTAATAGGACTTAGAATGGCATTTGATGAAGAAGTCCTTTTATCTCTAAGGTTTTATAAATGCGGTAACTGGCACTTATTAGTTCATTCATTCTCAAACACGCCCTCATAATATACATGGTACTATTTCCATTTACTGATGACAGGGCCAAGGCCCATGTAGCTAGTAAGTGGCCAGGCTTGACTTGGACTACAGGTGTTACTGGCAGCAAATTCTGGGTTCCAGGTGCAACACCACATGGCCTTGCTGACTGCAGCTAAACAGCTGGATCATATCACACTGACAGATAACCAGTTCTGTGCCGAATAATGGTCACCACTTACAGCTGACTTGAAAAGTAGATTTACAGAAATGTGCAAGGAAAGTGAATGTTTTCTTTTCCATGTCAGACTAAGTAAACACAAAAATTTAAGTTCTAATTCTGATTAGAACTTTTATTTATGAGTTTATTGATAAGAGGAATAGTATCTTTTAGGGCTAAGTGTCAATGATGATGGTGAGTAGGAAATGCGTTGGGATAGCTTTTATCTTTATTTATTCTAAGATTTAATGTCACACAACTTAGCACAAAATATTAAGCTGATTATTTAATCAAGTTATTAGAGCCAGAGTTTGTTGATTTCAATCAAGAAAACTTCTCTGTCATCTGATTTTTATGTTAAATAATCCCAAACATTGTCTGCTGTTCTATAATCATATTAACCAAACAAAATATTAGCAAGTGTTTATTATTTATATACAAAGATGTTTGTCCATCATAGTAGTATGTAATGGAATGGTGAATGATGAACTTGTAAATGGAGAGGTGGAATGATAAAACAGTAAATTGAACAAATAATAAAAAATGAAAAATTGTGAATCTGTAGGCCTAGTTAATAATTATATGATATCCTTTAAATGGAATATTACATAAATGATAAAATATAATATTTGAAATGTATATAAGGATTAAATAATTAAAATCATAGCCTGAATATTATATTTATAATATGATCCTAACATAAATATTAGATTATGTATGGCAAAATTTTTCTTTGAATTTTGGTTTTAACCATAATTATTTTCATTATATTTTTACTTATTTTCAGATTTTCTACAATGATCATGTATTTCTTTTAGAATCAGAAAGATATTATTAAAAAAAAAAACCTTTTTGCTGTTTGGACTTGTTTCAGAGAAATTAGAGAACAGGCATAATTCCTTGTTGAAACACATCCTTTTCTCTTCTCATCTGTGCAGCACAAGACTGGTTTCTCTCCTGGGCTGTGTCTTGGGAACTGAAACCTTGAAAAAATGTTCATCTCTCTCTTCATCATTTTCTTCTCTAAAATTAAGGCATTTTTGTCTGATTTTCTGAGGTCCATTTCTGTGCTAGCATTGAGTCCTCTTTCAAATACAGTCATATCTAAGAGGCCATGGGGAAAGGTGCACAGCTGCAGCCACCTACCAGGGGACACAGTAGGAGCACTAATATTTCCCCATGTTGCTAATATTTCCCCATGTTGCAAACTGGGCTTGAGGATCTACCTGCCCATGATTTCAGGGTATAGAAGTGAAAATGTTTCTTTGATGGATAGAGATTAGAAGGTGTATGAGTTTATGCTTCATGGGAAAAGGCAAAGGACTCGTTCCATGGTTTCTGTATTTCACAAAGAAAACCTCCTCAGGAAATAGGTTGAGTGAGAAGTTTGAAATTCCTGAAGTAGGTCAAGAAAACTGAGAAATATGTGGCTGAAGATAGCTGTTCAATTCCAAAGCAAGAAAGATGTGGACTTCCTCTTATTTAATGGGGAAAATAAGCCAAGGGTTGAAGATCATCAACTGTCTAAAAAATTTCTGCCACTAACTTAATATTCGCAGTGACATTTCAAAATAAATATGAGTTATTAAAGGACAAGTAAAAATTAGTAGTAAATGATTCGGATGACTATTATAGGAGGCTTAATTGCTTCATGTTGCTATAAATAATGATCTTTTATTTATTTAAGATATTCTCATGTTTGATAGTTTTAATAAAGCCAAACAGATAATTCATAATTTATAGAATGGAGGAAGGAATCAGTGTATGAAGCATTAGCTTTGTGCTACTTGATATTTTGGTGCTTTATATTTCCTTAAATTCACCTAAGAACCCATGATAGAATAAGATAATAGGGAAGGTAATAAAAATCATAATAATGCATTGCATTACTAACTAAATATTTAGAAGAATTTTAAATTAGTAGTTAAGACTAGGACTGAGTGCCTAGAGTAAGTACCATCTTTAAATCTCAGTGTCAGTACTTTTACTCCGTGTTGTCTTGGAAAAAGTTCTCATTATGGCAAACTTCAATTCCCTTTCTATAAAATGGAGATTGCATTTGACCTAACATGTAAGGAAGTATTGAGGATTCATCCATATAAAGCAGATGACATACGGGAAGGCCATAGTGAGGTGCCTGCTGCTCCCCCTCCCATTATTATCTTATTATCTGCACACCCACCCCAATGCTACAGATATTATTTTAGGCCTATTTAAGAAATGAAGATTAAAGAACACAAGTAAGTAGCTCAGAGTCATACAATTCATACAAACCCAAAGGATCCAGCCCCATATTCCATAGTGGTTTTCTTCCTGTGCTTCCTGCATTCATAGGAATTACTACAGCACTCTCCTTAGCCTGAATACTGGGTTATCATTGCTATCCCTCTGGCAGTCTTTAAGAAGAATGATTTAAATTCTTCAGAAGTAAGTATAAGTTACTGGGCAAAAAAATAATAGGTTAAAAGTTTCCTTGGTATTTTGCAGCCTAGAGTCTTGATATCTAGGCAGTGGTGATCCTGGTACCTACTGCTTAAAATCTGAAATATTTCCTTAGCCCTGATATGAAGGTCATTGTTTTAGGTTTGTTTTTAAATTTGTGGCATTGTAGAATTTTTTAAAATATTCATTTTACGAACTTATGTAATGGTTTTGCCTGGGGTTGTACACTAGGATACCTGGTATTCTGAAGTGCAGTACCAGGATATGGGAATAAAATTCCAGAAAAGGGGTTCCTAAGGATTTGCAGGCAAACAGTGACCTCCCCGCTACCTCTCTCTGTGTCTGTGCATTTTAAAGCGTGAAAAATGAGAGTAAACACAGCGGCACATGCCTGTAAACAGGATTTAATAGAATAGATGCTCGTTTTTGAACTGCCTGAGTCTGACTCCTTGCTCTGCAACTGCTGACTTCATGGGTTGGTTTGCTCATCATTGTGTTTCTTAGTGTTTCATCTCTGAGATGGACATAGCAGTAACATCCACCTCATGATGTTGCAACAGGTTTACTCAGTGATTAGAATGCAGTTGGCCCTTGTTGAGTGCCCAATCAGTGGTGCAGTTGTTATTTTCCTCTTCTGTATTATGTGGATCTTGACTCTAAACCCAAATTGCTATTGTTAACACATTATAGATGAAATAGAATTCTGCAGGCTACCATGGGAAAAAAACTAATATTCATTGCTTCTGTGGAAAAGTGTGCCCTGGATTTCCAGTGATTAGTATGTGAGGGGACTTTTGGTAGATGATCCCTCTGTAAATTGTAAAGTTCATGTTTATTTTTTTTTTCCACGTTATAAAGTGCCACCCTCTGCAGTGATTACATCTGCTTGACCTTGAACAGAATTTACCCTAGTTTAACTCTCAGGATAAGGTTCTTGACTCACAGCACAGTTTTCAGAACTCATGGGGCAAATAACAATAATACATTTTTATCACTAACATTTATTTTGGGCATACAATATGCTGTGTACTCCATTGGCATTTTACATGCATTATCAATTTAATTGAATAATGATTTTATGATTGCATGATTATCCTTTTATAATATACCTCAATCTATTCTTTCATCTGCTCTCCAAGGTTTCAGAAGTTAAGAGCATATTGTAAACTTTCTCTGAATCCTAACTGCTCATTGTAATTGGGATGAAATGCAATCGATATTTATTAGGATGGAGGCCTACTCTACTTCCCTATCTGGCCACTGTCTATTGTTATGACATGATTTCATACCACTTTCATTCTGCTGCCCATTTGTTCCAGGAGCACTGCTTTCCTGACCTTTTCCCCCCGTCTTTTGACCATCTATTTCCTTTTACTGTGATACATCCTTTGTGTGAACTGTTCATATTTCTGGGAAAGCATCATCCCCCAGATCTTTGCATGACTGATTCCATCTCCCTCATTCTTCCTTCAGCTCTGAGTAGCCTTCTGTGACCAGTTTAATAGTTGCCTCACCTTTGTCGGCCCCATTATTATCTTTTATCAAAAGCATTTGTCACTAACTTGGATGTGTTAACTTCTATATATCCTTATTGCCTGCCTCCTTTGGATAATGTTATAATTTCAATGATAACAGGATATTTTGTCCCTCTGGCTCTGTGCCTAGAAAAGTTCTTAGCATATTTTAAGTGTTCAAATATTAATGAATGAATAGTTTAGAAAACTTATAAAATGTGTCCATCACCTTAGAGCCAGTCAAATGGCAGGGCTTTAATATTTGGATCTAAACTCTTCTGTTTTCCGAGGTCGAAGGACATAAATTCACGAACAGCACCTGAAAAAAAAATTGTAAAGCACAAGTTTTGATGCAATAATAGCTTTTTGAAGTTTCTTTTATTTTTTTGTCAACCTTTCTGCAAGGAAGAAATGCCAGGTTTTACTTGCTGCACCTTTACTTCCTATATGAATGAATTACTGTCAACAGTGATGTTCTGGGTCAGTCATTTCAGTCTTTGTTAAGAGTTAGAATTGTGCCGGTGCATTCTGCATGGCTGCTGACTAATGGAAGAATTCCTTGGATAAAAGAACAACTCTTGCATTTGGTCCCCAGGGCTATTTGAAAGGAGGAATAAATATTCCCCATAGTTGTACCAGAATAGCAAAATTTTATTATTTTTATTATTGCTAATTGCAGGAGGTTTTATAAGTAACAGCACTCCAGTCAATACAGATCATTTAAGGAAAGGTGAGAAGACATTTGGCCCTCAGGGACAGGTGAAAATATAGACTCCAGGGACAGAAGCTGTTAATGTAGTAATTACTAAAAATATTTTTACTTGTTAAGTGATTTCAAATATATTACAAAAATTATAAGAGTTTTTCCCCTTCTTTTCCTTCTACTTCTGTGTGTCAATTTTTTTCATGCATGTAATAGATGATTTTTATAGAAAAGGGAACCTGTTAAGTCAAACAACTTTCAGGTTGTAACTTCTTGCAGTTATAGCCAAGAGAAAGGAGAGGGAGGAAGGAGGGAAGGAGATGAGAAGGTAGGTGACAGAGAAAGAGAGGTGACTTTATGAATTTTCTGGTTCCAAATACAAAAGATGCCAGGGAAGTGTCTCATTGGCCCAGGTTTGGCTCAGTTTTTTCTCAGGGAAGAGCCATCTAGAGGATAGCAAAGTGAACAACTCATGAGTGTCCATAATCTTATGTGAATGTGCATTAATTATGTCTAATTCACAGATAAATAAATGTAAAGTCAAAAATTTCTCCTGATTAAAATATAAAGATAGTGTTCATATTTGACAGCAGTGTTATATGCCAAACAGTTCCAAAAATAGTGTTGGCCTCAGACATTATGCAGTGAAATTTTGGATACATAAAAAACAACAAATAAAAAACTCATTCTGTGTTCCTTCTTTATTTTTTTTAAAGAGCATAATGTTATGTGCACACTTTAAAGTATATATATTTTAAGAAAGTCCATGGAAAAATTAAAAGAAAAGTCATTCAGTGTTCTACTCTGAGGCTATTACTCATAATATGTTTATATATGCCATTCAAGTTGCTTTATATTGCAATTTGTTTTTTTATGGTTATGATCATATTTTATATACATTTTTATTTGTTGTTTTTACTTAACACTTTGAGCACAGGTCTGTAAACTGCCAATGGACTGGCCAGAAGAAGAGGTGCAAATGGAAAATTCTATGAAAAAGTCTTCATTTGAATTGGAGTTTCATGGAATAGAATACTTTATGCAGAGAGAAAAAGGTATTCCAAAGTTTTGTCAAAAATTTTAAAGTCATTTTAGTTTTGTTTGTGAAACTTTGGGACAAATAAAAATACAATTAATAAATCCACATTGATTTGGTTCATCCAGAGTCTGTTAAGCATCATAATTGATGCAAAGAAATCTGACACAGTCCCTGGCTTCAAGGAGTTTATAATCTGTTTGGTTAGAGATAATGAAACTGGCTTTAAAAATCCAATTTCTATAATAAGATTTAAATAGCTGTTGAAGGTAATAATGAGAAAGTATAATAGAAGGTATTTTTTTGCTACACAAATGCAAAAATCTGAGTTTGAAACAGGAAGAGATGCCATGAAACAGATCTTAGTGGATGAATGGAGAGCAGCAGTCATGCTAATTTCTGGCTGGCACAGAGTAGGACAAAAGCAGAGACCTGGAATATACCAAGCATTGCTGTAAACCAGTGGTCACGAAATGTTCTCTAGCAAATCCTTTGCTGAAAATTGTCTAGTGATATCATCAAGCAATGGATATTATTTTGATTGCTTGTCAAAATGTTAATATATCCAAATCTGTGGGAAATAAAATGTTTAAGAAATTTATTATAGCTTTTCTATTTTTTCCCATATTTTTATTGATGCATTATAATTGTACATAATGGTTGGGATTCGTTGTTACATATTCATAGTGCACACCATATGACAATTTAATTTGGCCTATACCATTCCTCATTATTTCCCTTTTTATTCTCTTTCTCCCTCCCCTGGTTCCTTTCCTCCGCTCTACTGATCTCCTTCTGACTATCATGAGACCATTCCTAACCCCTTCAATTTTCTTTTCCCTTTTCTTCTCTAACTTCCAGAAATGAGAGAAAACATATCACCCCTGACTTTCTGAGTTTTGACTTATTTCATGTAAAATAATGTTCTCAAGCTCCACCCATTTTCCTGCAAATGACATAATTTCATTCTTTATGGCTGAATAAAACTGTTATGTATATGTACCACATTTTCCTCATCCATTCATCCATTGACCAACACCTAGGCTGGTTCCATACTTTGCATGTTCATAGCTGCACAATTCATAATAAGCATATTCATGTATTGCTATGATATACTGACTTTAATTCTTCAGGATAAACCTTTCCTCTTATAAATTCAGACAATAAATATGATCTTATGAAGTGCTATGCCAAGAATGGTAATGGGCAAGCTATTCATTCATGTTCACAAAGGCTCTATTTGAGATGTTATAAATGATGGTGGCATTGGATTCTAAATTACTTTTAACATGTAGTGATCTTTAGGATCCTTATTATTCATGCAACTTTAAATGTTACTTATTCTTTGATCTTTAAAACTACATTTACTTCTTCTTAATAAT
The DNA here is from genome assembly GCF_048772815.1 of Callospermophilus lateralis. NCBI lineage: Eukaryota > Metazoa > Chordata > Mammalia > Rodentia > Sciuridae > Callospermophilus > Callospermophilus lateralis. The sequence continues at coordinate 97,291,428 of NC_135310.1, forward strand.
TGTGAATTATAAGAAAAAATGTAATACTGTGCATGTCTGTTGGAAATGTCATCTATTTTTGTTTAATATTGTAAATGATTTTCTTAGTGTGTGATTATATTAAATATGAAGTTTTAGGCACATATGTAGATAATTATGAGATTTAGTGCCTGGAGTTGTTACCAAGTAGACATCTTCTAATCCATCATGGGGATCATTTTCCTAATTCAGTATTATTTTCATGTGTTAAAATTTCTGAGCTTCCTTTGCTATTTATACAAAGCTAATTTTCTGTGTATTTAATGGAACAGAATTATCATAAGAATAGGGACTTTGTACTTTAGCTGCTTAGGTTTAAATCTTACCTCTGCCCATTGCCAGTTGTGTGTTATAGAACAAGTTGTTAGACTTTCTGTACCTGTTTAAACCTATATGGAAGCATTGATTTAAGAATGAGTTGGTAGTTATCTGAAACTATGTATAGAGAATATAGTAAATGCTTTGTATATTTGTTTAAAAAGTTGCTCAAAAATACTAAGAATTCCAGCGTTTCTCCACCACATTCTAATGTTTTATAATGATTCATTGACTTATAAGGAAAATGTGAAAATAAAAACAGTACAAGGAGCAGCAGTATAACTTGTAGCCAAATTTACATATTTGTTTCTTTTTTATGAATTGCTTGAGGATAAGTACTTAAGTCATGACTGTATCACTATGTAACTGAGTGGGTATTGTCTTTGAGTAGGCATAGTTTGTTTACATAATTAGTTGTCAATCTTAGTAAGTTAACTTTGGTGCAAAACTTTAATCTACCTTTCTTAATGCAATTATGTAATTGACACTGTAATGTCTTTATGTATTTTCTAAAAAAATCTATCGCTATTTCTAATGCAGCATCTACTGTAGGATTAAATGTTCCCTCGTTGAGTTGTGTCTCTAAAAATTCTTTATCTAGAACATTTCTATATCCTGTTTTTGTCTTGCATGATTGGCAGCTTTTTGGTTTTAGTACCAGGGGTTGAACACAGGGGTGCTTAACCACTGAGCCACATCTCCAGCCCTTTTTTACTTTTATTTTGAGATGGGGCTCCCTAAGTTGCTCAGGGCCTCAGGAAATTGCTGAGGTAGGCTTTGAACCTTGATCCTCCTGAGTCAGCCTTCTGATCTGCTGGGATTACAAGTGTGCGCCCTAGCCCCCAGCTTACTGGCAGTTTTGGAGGAAACAGTTACACCAATTCCCAACTTGGGTTTTTGGGGAACAACAAAAAAACTTTTCCAATTTATTTTATAATTAATACTTTCTCTTTCTTGATTGCAACTAATGAGTCTGACAAGACACTTAGACACTAAGAAAATGTCTAGTTCCTCCTAGAGTTAGCATCTATTGATATTTTATGCCTGAACTAATTTTTACTACGATGATTAAAAAATGATGATTTTTTGCCTACTCCAGCATTTCCTCCACATACCCAAACTTCTGAGCAACAGTGCTGTCTCTGTGCCTACCTGTCTTCTTTCTCTCCTTCCCTCTTGCCTTCCTTTCTTTTGATATGAGCTCTATTTTTCCCACACTTTAAATAAAAGCTTATATAAGTTTCCTGAATTGGGTTATAGAATTCCTCATAAGATTTTTTTCTATTTAAGTACATCAAGCAAACTGAATAGCAATGGTGTTACTAGACTTATAATGCATTTGTCTAATTACACTTAGATCAATCAAAGCTAGTTACTTACTGAAGTTTGTATTTATGGTATAATTCACAGGAAATATATCAAAAGAATATTATCTATGTGTACAAATATGTTTAAACAATGATTTATAATTAGAGTATTTCATTAATAATAGCTAATCTTGAGGAAATAATTTGTCTTCTTTTAAAAATGAACTTTTATTCTGCTGACAGGAGAATCCATGTGTATCTTATATTCTCTGGAGATGACTATTGAAGGTTTTCTTGATGGCAGACCATTGCCCCTGGAACTCTTTCCATTTATCATATTAAGTGACACAAAAATATTTTCTTCTAACTTAATTCTAGTTCTCAATGCAAGAACAGAGTGCAGCAATTAATAAAGATCAGTAAGAACAACATTGGGGTAAGACTGGCACCTCAGTGGAAAGTCTGAACATCTGAGGAAGTAGACTTTTTACATGCAGGCTTCAATTAAATTTATTTTAGTTATTTGAAGCAAGATCTTTTATGGAAATATGTCATGAACTTAATCATTAAGTGAGAGTGGAAGAGCACATTTATGTGTTCTTTTTTTTTCTTTCTTTCTTTCTTTCTTTTTTTTTTTTTTTTGGTACTGGGGATTGAACTCAAGGACACTTGCCCACTGAGCCACATCCCAACCCTATTTTGTACTGTATTTAGAGATAGGGTCTCACTGAGTTGCTTAGTGCCTTGCTTTTGCTGAGGCTGGCTTTGAACTTGTGGTCCTTCTGTCTCAGCCTCTCCAGCTGCTGGGATTACAAGCATGTGCCACTGTGACCAGCTATCATGTTCTGTTTATAGGCATTTCTTTGAGTCATTCTATATGGAAAATAAGCAATTCATAGAGAAATAAATAGAACATAGGTAATATATTGGTTTGGGCACGGATAGTAAGCTGACAGTTTTTAATTTCAGTATCCCATAGGATATAGGAAGTGAATGTGAGAATTAAACATTGTTTTTATTTTATCTTATATATTTCATACATTATTTAACATGTATTTAAGCCGTGTAAAGAGAAAAATACACAAATTAATGATTTTAAAATATGAAAGTAGGCTTTAGCTATATAATTATTTATAGCAAGATTTTGTTATGTTAATTTGTGAGATTTATAGCAAATATCTTTTAATGTTAGATACATTTCCATAGAAACTGACATTTATAAAGAACTTCCAGGTTAAGATGTGTTTTCATTATTTTGTGAGGTGTACCTTATTGTGTAATTAACAAAATCTATTCTGAGAACCCTGTAGGGAAAGGTATTCCATGAGGCTAGATGGATTTTCTGTATTTTTGATCATTGGGACTACAAATAAATGCAAAATGATATATGCATGAATACATAATTGTTGCATTTAAACAATAGTGTAATACCTTTACTGATACATTTTATAAATTTAATCTATAAATTACATTAGGGAATCTATATGAAAATGGATGAATGGACATGTGTGAAGCATCTTCTAAAACAGATTGTTCAGCACTGAATTGCAAAAGATTGATGAGACTCATTATTAATTTCTCTATAAACATTTTGTTAACTGTCCATGGTCAAAATGCAAAGAATTATTTATCAAAAAATATTACATTTAAGAATGATAGCATTTAATCTAGTTTTGTCTGTCTTCTCTCTTCTCCCTCAGGTCCTTAAGTTTAGATGCCCACATTCTCTTGAACAGTCTTTACCAATCTATTTTTGTACATTTCAATTCTTCATGGTTGTTTTTCCCTGTTTGCAGTGCCAATGGTGCAGCATGTTTATTTTGTAATTATTTTGTGATGTGTCTTTTTCCTTTGGGGTTTCCCTGTATGTAAGATCAGGCAATTCAATTGCACTCTGCACCAGTCTTTTGAAGTTGAAGATTATGCCTCAATAAAACTGAAACATATCAAATATTTCTGAGTGATGTGTCAACACACACACACACACACACACACACTCACACTCTTTCAATGTGTTAATTATTTTATCTAATTCATTTAAATTACCCATGTTCTTGTGTTAATAACTGCCTTTCCTTTTTTGAATCATAGAGGAGTAATGGAAGTTAGTTGAGAAACAACCGTAATTAATGTTAATTGTATTAATTTTTCCTTGTGACTACAGAATAGATAAAAAGTGAAGCTAAAAGCTGTAATGTAGGTCAATAATGAGAATTATTCACTTATGAGTAACTTATTTCCTAGTTAGCAATTCTATCTTAAAATAATTTAGAGACTGAGATTTGAAATGGCATGTTTCAGAGTAGTATTCCATTTACGATGGAGTAAAGGAAGACTCACATTTTAGGAAAGCTTGTCTGCACCCCCACTGATTCTTTGTTGGATTTGAATAATGGAGATATTCTGATGTAGTTCCCCAAATAGGAACTTAATATCTACCTAAAGCCTCTTCATTGACAAGAAAAATGATCCTGTTGCTATTCTAATTACCTAAAATTAGTAGCATTAACTGAGAATTTTTAGCCATGGACTTCTTACAAGTTACTATGCAAAAAATGCTTATAACTTTCATCTTTTTTTGTAATCATGACCACTTGATAAAATAGAAGTTATCACATGTTCTCTTTCACAAACAAGGTGTATGAATCATAGAGAAAAAACCTAAGGCTGTCTTGTTAGCAAATGGTGTAACAGCAAGGTACGGAATACATGTTTGCCAGCTTCTCAAAGCCTTCGTTCTAAGTGACTTTGATTTGTTTAATGTATTTGTAAAATATTTATTGTAGTTGGTTTCCCTATTTTAAGATGCACCTTTATTACTTTAGTATGATTCTGCAAAATCTCTTCTTGAAAAACGTCTTGCTGATGTTAAATAACTACAGATATAAGCCTTGGTGTGACTTGTACATTAATATCCATGAAAACAGAACTTGAACATTGTAGTAGAGTTGTGGCCCATGAGGGTAGAGCTGAAAATGTACCAGAAGTGTTAACCACAGTACTCCTGCTCACCAGAGGAGTCCCAGCAAAGAGGTGCAGATTCCCTGAGATTTTAGAGGAAATCTTGCTCTTTTCTCTCCCAGGCTTGCAGTTGGTGTGAATGTTTGGGAAGTTATCAAATAGCTTTCATCTTTTTTCTTCCTTCTGTTTTTTAAGTTTCAGAAAAAAGACAAGTGTCTTGCTTCTTGATCTCTGTCAAGATTTATACCTTTATGTCATATGAGCATTTGAGATTTTTTAGCATTTAAAATATACAAAACTTAGGCTTGGGATGCAGCACGGTGGTACAGATCTTACCTAGCATGTGTGAAACCCTGGATTTTTATTTAGCACTACACACCCCGACACACACACAACAAAATATTGCAGAGTTGAATGATGAACTTACCACTCCCTGATATTGATGTTATTTGGGGAATACATTTTTTAAATTGTTATTATATTCTGTTCTATTATAAGCACCACATACTATTGTTTTATGTGATTTCAAGCTTATACAAGTGTTGTTATACTATGCTTTCTTGAGATTACCTTTTAGTGCATTATAGTTATACATAATATTGGGGTTCATTTTAACATAATATATAATTTGCTCTAATTCAGGCTTCAGGATTTCTTCTTTCCTTTCCACCCTCCCTTTCCCTGTTCCTTTTCCACTATTCTATCAATCTTCCTTCTATTTATTTATGTATATTTTGAATTAGTGCTTTATAATGGTACATAAAGGTGAAATTCACTCTGGTATATTCCTATATGTACACAGGATAGTTTGGTCAGTTTCATTCCACTGTTCCTTCCATTTCCTATGCCTTCTACCTCCCCCCTCTATCCTTTTGAACTTGACTGTTTTCACAGGAATCCCTCCCAACCTTTTGATTTTCCTTAGTTTTGTTTAGCTTCCTTTTATGAGAGAAAACAATAAACCCTTAACTTTCTGAGTCTGACTTATTTCACTTAGCGTCATGTTTTCCAGTTTTATCTATTTATTGGCAAATGCCCTAATTTCATTCTTCTTAATGGCTGAGGAAAAACTCCATTGTGTATATATTCTGCATTTTATTTATCCATTCATCTGTTGATGGACACCTGGGCTGGTTCTGTAACTTGGCTATTGTGAATTGTGCTGCTACAATCATGGATGTGATCGTATCATTATAATGTGCTAATTTTAGCTCTTTTGGATATATACCAAGTAGTGGGATTTCTGGATCATATGGTGATTCCATTTCTAGTTTTTTGAGGAATCTCCATACTGCTTTCCAGAGTGGTTGTTCTAATTGGCAGTTCCACCAGAGTGTATGAGCCTTAATCTTGATAATGAATAATTGATAAAATTATTTTCAACTGCATATTTTGGTCTTGGACTCAGTAGTCTACGAATTTCCTCAGGAAAAAAAAAAAAAAACCAGAAAACTTATTTCACCAACAGATAATTCTACAATATTGTCGCTTGCCATTACTAGTTTGCCCACTTTTTTTTTTTTTTTTTTTTTTTACTTAAAAAAAGTAATGCTTTATATTTGATCAGTATAGAGTATTTGGTTGAAATTGAAATCAAGTGGAGGGTGTAATCACAATATTTTAATTTACAAAATTGGGACCATATTTTAAAAATCAGAATTCACTCACTAAGATATGTATAGATGTATTTCTCTGAAAGCTTCATTAAAGATACATGAGAGTTCATTTCTCTTTTCCTACTTTGTCAGCATTTGGAAAAGGCTCTATATCTTTCTTCTGAAAGCTGACTTTGATTAAATGTCCCATGTACTATGCACAGAAAAGTTTCTTATTCCTTTTATTTTGTAAAGCAGGATATTTAAAGTTGGGGTGCTGTAGATTGCCAAGAACAGGAAGCGAATTTCTGTTATACACCCTTCCAAACTAGTTGATAAGAAAGTATGAAAAACCACACTTGAAAAATGAGCTGTTGGCAGTAGAAGAGAAAAAGGAGTCAAGGTATTTCTTAGTTAACTTGGTTTTACATTAGCTTATGTTTTATTTTTTATCTTAAATGCTTTCTAAGGCTCAAAGTCATGTAATTCTAGCTAGCATATGTTACTTGCTGAATAATGAAAAGAATCTTATCCATATCAGGAAGCCCTTTAACCTGGCTGTGCTTCTTTGTTCTGGTTCCCTGACTGCAATACTTTCCCTTGTCCTCTTTTGTAGATAGCTCAGTATGCTAAGAACCCCTTAGTTTAATATACATTCCTTCACTTTATGCAATTCTTCTATGTATCAAACAATGTTACTCTTAGCTTATGGGGATAATCTTAATATATTTGACATATATCAAATAATTAACTACATTGCAATTTTTAAATTCTCAACTGTAGCATAGTTCTTTGGCATATTAGTCCATGCATATGTATATATGTATATTAATAATATGACTGTCGTATTTCTGGAAACTCCTCAATAAATACATATTCCATTATTTCTATCTATTTTGCATTTTTAAGATGGAATCTTTTAAAGATCTAAATAAACATTGTTTGGGGTGATCATTGCCTATCGTTATTTTAACATCACATTTATTTAGGACGAACTTTGCTTTCAGCTGAAAGTGCTTGAAGTAGACATAGAAAGAAAATCACATCTAATTATTTAATGTTGAGTTTTCAGGATTTCAGCCACTTTTATGAATATAGAAGAACTGCACAGTCCTCTAGCAATGTCAATAAAATCTCTTAGAATAGTGAAGCAAAGATTTTCTTTCTGAAACCTGCATTAGTTAAGCAGGTCCTTTTTAAGGTACCTACACAACAAAGATGACATTTCTTAGATTATATTGCCAGGAGAGTAATCAGAAAATGTGTTTAAAATTAACAAAGAAGGGCTGGGATTGTGACTCAGCAGTAGAGCGCTCGCCTAGCCCGGGTGGGACCCGGGTTCGATTCTCAGCACCACATAAAAAAATAAAAAGGCATTGTGTTGTGTCCATCTACAAAAAAAAAAAAAAAAAAAAATCATATTCTCTCTCTCTCTCTCTCTCTCTCTCTCTCTCTCTCTCTCTCTCCTTTAAAAAATTAACAAAGAACAGCAAAAACAGGAGAAGGCTGCACACCTTCTACTTTAACAGGAAGCATTAACATGAAGACCTTTTCTGAATTTCATGTTTCATCTTGTGTTCAGATATTTAGCATTCAGTCTCTGAAAACCTTTCCAGCTGCATGAAAATATTGGTTTTGTTTTCAGTTTCCTAGTACATAGGGACCTTGAAAATAAGCTGTAGAACTCATAAAGTGCTGTAATTCCCATCTTCTTCTGTATTGAGTCACCTTTACCTCTGGATTGAGCTTACTACTGTGTCGCCCAGGAGACCACAGCCCTGAGTTGTGAGGTCCAAATGTTTATCTGGCTGGCTGTGCCCCTTCTTCTACTTAATAATCACAAACTGCTGCAGGTGCAAATGCTGAGCCATGGCAAGACAGATGCAAACTGCTGTGTTCCATTGAGATTACATTCTGAAGATATGAAATGTGGTTACACAATGGCTTAGTTTAGAGATCTGTGGAAAAAATCTTTAGAAACAGATTGAATCTATTGTTTATTTTTATTTATCAATCTATAATGGGATGCTGAGTTGATACCATAGTGATTTGGTTCACTGACTTACACAGATAAGGATGTAGAATAAACAATGAACAATTTCTTAAACTAAGCTTCCCAAAGGTCTAGCACATTTGTCTCTAATTTATTCCAAAATAGTCTTTTAATTGCTATTTGACAATGCTCATGTGTTTTCATTATTACCTTGTCATGCTGACACTTGATACTCTTTTCTCTACCTTCTTTTGTTTTTTAAGACAAAACCAGAACTATGGGGAGACTTTATAGCAGACATATTTCAACTTCCTTTGAATTCTTTTTAAAAATCATCATTGCTTAATAATGAAAGGAGTCATCTAAAAATAGGCAGATCCCATCCGAATTTCATGGAACTTATGATATTTATGATATGTAAAGACTTTTGAACATGGCAAAGTGGAAATAGCCAGTAGAGTGGTGCCTGCCTAGAGTTCTAGGTATTTTGGAGGCTGAGGTAGGAGGATCATTTAAAACTGTGGGTTCAAAGCCAGCAGTATTTCAAATTATACTTATGTTGGTAGCAAAACCAAACACAGGGCTGGGGATGGGGCTCAAGCGGTAGTGAGCTCGCCTGGCATGTGTGGGGTGCTGGGTTCGATCCTCAACATCACATAAAAATAAAAAATAAAGATATCATGTCCACCTTAAAAAAAAAAACAAACCTAAAAAATAAATATTTAGAAAATATTTATATAAAAAACCCAGACACAATAAGCAGCAAATAAAGCAAAACGAAAATAATTTTATGTGTAAATTTAGATACAAAATCCTTCAAAAGTTATCAGGAAACTCAGCAATCATTTTAAAAGGAGCAAGTGACAAGAGCAGACAATATAATGTTTCTGTTTTCTGAGAATGGCAGCATGATTCAGTCGGTGGAAATGTGATTCATAAAATTAATCACACTAATTTATTAAAGAGGAAAAGAAGACTTGAGATACTTTTGAAACTTTGAAAGAAGTATTGCAAAATTGCAATAGATTCTTTATATGCTATGCACGGTATTCTTCCTCAACCTGTTAAAGACTCACAGCTTCCATTTGGTAAACATCTGCTTTGTCAGGCTATCCATTTCACATTTAGCATACCTCCTGGGAAGCCCTGTAGGGTTCCTGATGGCATCTTTACTTTAGAGATGAAGTCACAAAGCATTAGGAACTGAGAGCTATGGTTCCATACAAACCCCATTTTCCCCACTAGTTCCTTATTACAGCAAACTTGTGTTTTTGTAGTTCTTTACATTTTTTTCTATCCCATTTGAATGAAGTCTTCCCCCCCCCCCAAGTAGTTCTTATGCCTTATTTTCTGCTGAACACTGTGCTTTTTCATCACTTTTCAAAGTAAAAGCAAAGTACAAAAATATTCCTGAGGGTAGACATCTCAACACTTCACATGTAATTGATTTACAACCAGGACTCGAAGCTTGATCATTTTTTGTTTTAGATTTTTATGCAGAGGCCATGGATCTTAGTGCATATATTATATTGGAGTAATATTTGAATTATAAATTTGAAATTGACCCGTAAGCAGATAGGACTGCATTATGTGAGTCTTTAGAAGCACAGAGAAACTCAGTTTCCTGCCTATAAGACACCAACAGTTTCACAAAAAAGTCCCATTAATATGTATATGTCTTGCTAGAGCAACTTGTCCAAACAGCTAGCACTATGTCTTATATTTAGGCCACTGTGTCACTTTCCTTTAACATCAGAGTCAGGCTAAACTGATGCAGAGCCCACCGGATGGGTGGGTGTTTCTGAAAAATTTGATCTGAGAACATGCACTACTTCTTTCATACCTTTGTCATTCTGTGAGTGTTATGGTTGTGGCACCTGACAAAGCATATAAAATAAAAAAGGTATGTCCTGCAGGTGTAACAAGCAGACCTGCTTGGGATTGGATTTTAAATTGTGTCAGTGCCATAAGGGCAGATGTCTTTAAAGAAACAAGAAAAGCATTGGTTCTGAAAGAGATTACATTGTTCAGTTCTACACTTGTGAGGATGTAATTTATAAAGGAAACATTTTTCTTTTTTCTTTGGTACTACTGACGTTCACTCTGTTTTGGAATAAAATTTAGTTAACTCTTAGAAAAACGCTCTTTTAAACTCAGATGTCTTTTGTTTATTATCGAAGATTCTTCTGGTTAAATTCAGTAAATACTATTTTTCTAAAATATTGTTTCCCAACTAGGAAGCTGTTCTTCCCAGGAGACATTTGGCCATGTCTGGAGATTGTTTTGCTTGTCACAACAGGGCAAGTGCTCCTGGCATCTACTGTGCAGATGTCAGGGGTGCTACTAAATATCCTACAATGCACAGCATAACCACCACAACCAAAACTTCCTGTCACAGTGTATCAGTAGTTGAGAAACCTTGCTCAAAAATGTAACTTCACTTTTATTTACAGTAAGTGGAGGAAAAGGAATCATCAAGTAAAATGAATAACCCATCCCTATGATTTTGGTAGCTTGGATAATACTGAAAGTTAGAGACATGCAACTGGTGGAGAATGGATGATGATGTATTGAACTGGGTTCCTAAGTCTACAAGAATTATTATTATTTTTTTTCTATGCATGATGATGCTTCTCTTGAATTACTAGTTTCTGCCCAAATTTTAGTAATACTCTTTTAAATATGTGTTTTTCTTGTTTTGAGTAAAGAAAAATATATAGGTTATCTAATGAAGGCTCTGAAGTTGAAGTTTTCACTTGTTATAATAAACTCTGTAAATTAAGTCATTCTGAACTCCCTGATATTGAAATGTTGTAAGAGTTGGGAGATCTTTCCTTGCTTCCAACAAAATGCCATGGTTCTGTGGGCATAAGACCAATTAGAAAGCGTCGCTTTCCATTTTCAGAGACAGACCATGCATGTACATGTGATACTACCTACTTGTTCTTCAAATGCCCTTAGCTCACTCATCAGGGATCCTGAATAGTCATGATAGTGATTGCTAATATTTTAGAGCAATGAATGGGTGCCAGACTCCATGTCAACTGTTTTATTGTCCCCCTTTTCAAATAAAATTTAGATATACATTATTTTAGTAATTTATTTGAAGTCACACTCTTAATGTAGAAACCATGAGTCAAATCATCTGGTTCTAGAGCTAAGTTCTTTAGCACACCAGAATGGTGTGCTGCATCTTCAGCAGTAATATTCAGGATAACTTATTATTGCTGGGTAAAAAATAAACTGCACAAAAATATGTGGACCAGTGCAGGTGTAAATGTATTTCCCAACCTCAGCTGGTTTATAGTACTTGATTTATTTGTTTCCTTCTATTTTCAAAACAACCTTTGGTGCCTTCAGCACTTTCCTGAAGTTTATTCTGGACTTCTCACTTCAAATATGTGACTTTGTTGCTTTTTTTCACAGGAAAAAAAAGGAAGAGGGAAAAAAATCCCACTTATTGGGGGCGGGGGGATTTCCTATTAATTCTTGCTGAGCACCTTCTTCTGCATTTATGATGAATGGTGGGAGTTATATTTCTCATTATCAAAATAAGAAGTTATGGACAAGCAAGGGGAGAAGTGTGGAATAATCATCACAGTAGTGGGTTTCAGTTGAAGGCATCGCTGTGAACTTGTGTTTAGTTATGTGTGTGTGTGTACCTTTGTACATGATATAAAGAGGGATTTAGAAATACTGTATGTACACATTAATTATACAAACATTTGATTGTTCTGTCAGCTCAAATTGCCTAGAATTAATGGCACCCCAGTAGGAACGTACATACTCATCATACAGATTTAAATTTTGCTAGACTTTTCCAATAAAAGAATAGATCTACAGTGATTCCTGGAAAATATGTTAGAAGAACACAGGAGCCCACTGAGAAAACTCTCAAGTGCAAATCTGGCACAATTTTAGTAAAAATCAGTCAATCAATCAATGAATATGGGATTAGAACTCAAAATACAAGATAATTACTTATGAGTCCATAGTGATATAAGTTAATGGAGAATATACAACTTGAGCAAGATATTCCCAAATAATTCGTGTTAATACTTCATTGTTAAGGATGAAGGTGATAAAGCACAATTTTCCATTTTTATTTAAATATGGGCTTTTCCTTCCAAAGAATCATTTGGATTGTTCTCTCATGATTTGATTCAGGTTAAATATTTTAGTAAAAATACTGATAAGAACTGTAAGCTTCTCATACTCATTCATTTGGGTGGTAAATGATTTCACCTTGTCCCATCATTGCTTATACTTTCTTCATTTGTTTAATATGGTGCTGATATATCAATTTTAAAAGTTAAACAATTCCAATTATGATTTCCAAATAATCTGTTTTATTGCTGTGTGTCTATATTTTTCCTAAAAATCTTTACCTAATGGTCTTAGCATCTATTGATGATGGTTGTCTGAATAAGTTGTTACTCAGAGGATTGAATATGGTAATTTGATTATCATCAGTTTTTCGACACTTAGTAACTTATATTCTTCTGTAAATAAGATTTTTCCTTCTTTCCTGAACTAATTGTAGTTCTTATATATTTTTGCAGAAACAGTTTTGTTTTATAAATAGAAATTGTATTAAGCATAATGCTTAGCTCATCACCTAAGAAAGGAATAATATTCATAAGATTATTAAATAATAAAAACTAGTCTAGACACAATTTGAAAGTTTTGTATAGAGTTAAAAATGTATACTTTATATATATATATATATATATATATATATATATATATATATATATATATATTTTTTTTTTTTTTCCATAATATATAGCAATCAGTCATGCTCTATAGCAGTCAGTCTCTCTGATATGAGGCCTCTTATAAATTGAGTAACTAGCAGCACCAACACATCCTGTACATAAAGAAGTATATTTTCCTATACATAGTTATTGATGAACTAATGTGCCAAATAATGTATACCAGACCACATGGATCCAAAAATTAATATATACCAAATGAAACTGACATGTAAGAAATTTGAACATTTTTAAAATTATATCATCTATGCCCTGCCAAGGAAGCATACCATCTTTTTCTTGGTGTGAGACAGAACAATGGATGGTGTTGATTTCCAGATAAGGTGAAGGTTTTCCCTCTAGTGAGAACAATTGGTATATTTTTCTCATTCCCTTTCATTATATTGTGCATATTCTGAAATATTTTTAGGATTTTCTCAGCTTATAATTTTATTCTTAGGCCTAACAACTGCTTTCTAAAGATATCAGACATTTATTCCCCCCCAACATTTCTACTTTTTGATATTATTGTACAAAATATCCCATTTAGAACTCTTTATATATGTCCAAATTCAGTTACTCATTTGGATTCTGATATGACAGGACTTTCAGTAGATCATTTAAAATTCTTTTAAGTTTGTTTTTGTAATACTGCTCTTTGAAATTCAACTAGTAATGTTCATTGATTAATCTGAAATTTTTTCCTTACTACAAGAATATATATTCGTAAGATATGAAGCTTTCAAAAGAAAAAAAAAACATTCCTTTGTTTTTTGAAGCATAGAATATTATGCAATAAGCAATTAATAAGGAACTGACCCATTATATTATGTAGCATAGTTTTATGCTATGTCCAAAAAAAATAAGTAGCAATTAAGAATTCCTTTGAAAGTAAGTTAGTAGCCTATGTCAAAACAGTGAACAATTTTAATGATTACTTTCACTAAGCGAATTCTGTAAAAAGAAATAGCCTATGGAGAGATCATAAAGATGATCTAGTATTCTTTCTGGGTTATTAAAAATGAGAGTCTAGATAGATAATGTGACTAAGTTGAGAGTACAGTGCTAGTTAATGGGAAATAAAAATGTTTGATCCACAAATTATTTTCCATTAATGTTTTTAAAATTTGGTAAATCTCTAAATTTTACCATGAAGAGTTATTGTATGTTGTTTATTTTGGGGAGGTAAATGGTGATGAGTTAGGGAAATAACTTGCTGTTCTTGCCCTTTATTTTGTTTAATGTTTTCATCTTTTAAGGGGAGAGACTGGATTTTTCTTACCTTTCTGAGATAGACATTGGGGACAGTCAGTGAGAAAACAGAACTCAAGTCCACATAATATCTAATCCTGGAGGAAATAAATATAATTTTGGGGCCAGAAGAAAAACCTAAAATCAAAATTCTCTGTAATAATTATTATCAGAAAGTTTTGAGATGAGAAGGGGACTTCTTGTTTCAGAGTCACTAAAGGACAGAGAATGTAGGCTGCAGGTAGATTCTAAAATTAACATGTGGCTGAAGGAAAAAATATCCCTATGAGTGTGTGAAAAGATCATGGTACCAGTTGATCAAGTATTAAGATCCAAACACTCAAAGAATGTCAGGAAGCAGTGGAAAGATAAATATAAAATAGAGATCAGAGGTGGGTTGGGTTTGAAAGTGGAAAAAGAGTAACATTTTTGGAAGTTTTCCTTTCCACTCAATGTGTCAAGTACATGATCATCTTTAAACTGAGAATCTAAAATAGAAACAGACCATAGAAACATTTGTCCAGTGTTTTCTTATTTTGAGTTGACTCAGAAAAGCTCCAGCAAATGGAAACATGTTCAGTTTGTAAAAAGAATGTATTTTAGAACTCTGCAGAATAATGTTTAAAAACCTTTTATTCGATAGTCATCGCTATTAAACACATCATTTAAAAATAAGGTAGGCTAGTGTTTTAAAGATAATCATTTCTGTATTTCTATAGTTGAAAGGTTGTTCTACTTGGGTTTTGGTGCAGGAGAGGAACGTCCTGGATCTTTACTGTGACCTAGAACCTCAGCCTCAATTTTTATCCAGTCTATTTTAGCCATTAGAGTTGACAATAGATGATGATTTTGTGGTGAGGTCAGATGCTCCACTGGATGGACCTGTGACTGCTTACCTTACTGCCTAAGTCAGGGAATGAGGCAGTCAATGCCAAGGAAACTTTGGGTGTGTGGTGACATCAATTTCTATTCTCTCTACCAGACTTGCTCAGAGTCCTCTGTGGCTAAATCAGACTGACAGTGCAGTGATACTTGTCTTTTTCATCAGTGTGTTCATAATTCTTGGCATAGAGAAAGTATTCCTTAAATATTTTTGACTGAATGAATAAATTATTTGACTCATTTGAACTGACCTTTTGTATTCAGGTTGCTAAATCTTTACAAAAAAAGTATGTTATAATTAATGATAAATTTACATTTCACCCTGGGAGAGGTAGATGACTTGCCCAAGTGTGTAGCAAACTGGGTCTTTAATCGATTATTTTGTCTGAAGCTGTTTTCTCCAAGCTGTAGATTCTAGTTTAGGAGAAGGGTACTATTTTTGAGAATGTCAGAGAGATCTTAATAGAATTTAATTTCATGTTTTTTGTAGACAGCAGCCTTGAACCTAGTTTTGTGGACATATCACTTTAAAAAAGACCTAATTTTTAAAAATTCTGCTATTCTTAAAGACACCTTATGTTAAAACTCTTTTAAATGTTAAAAAGGCTCAACAGCTAACTGTATTGATGGGATACTAAAAGTTAAACCTTCAATTTTTGTGAACTGAATGTGATATTGATAGCTTTTAAGAAAAACTATTAAATTGCCATTTCACCTCTGAAGAGTCTAGAAACACCGAGATGATAATGGGTATCCGGGGAGGAGGCAGTGGGATGTATATGTTGTCTCCTTACACATGATGCCTTCTCTGTCCAGCAGAAGCCTAATTTTGCCCTGGAATATGAGCCTCCTTCACACCACTCTGTGCTCTGCAGAAGCTGCTCTCTTTCTGGCTTCAAGGGTAGATCCCAAGTAGTCAGCTATCACATGACATTTCCTAGTAACTGTCCCCAACCTCATATGGTGCAATGAGAATAAAAGGAAAGACTCAGAGAGGGGTTTCTTGCTCTTCATGTAAAGCCGTCACAAGGAGCTGTGGCCCTGATGGCTTCTCTTTTGTTCAGTGGTAGAGCAGAGAAATTGAGTTCTCTGAGACAGCATTCTGCCATGTTGGTGGCCTCTAGCTACCTGGTGGCTTGCTTTAATTCTGAAGTTTTAGGTTTCTAAAATATGTAAAATAGTCAGTTTCCATATTGAAGCCCATTTGAGTTTGTTTTCTGTTACTAGCAGTTAAAACCAACCTATCTCAACTCTTCTGAAGAAATTTTGAGAGTTTTGAAATGGGAAAATAAAATTAGGAGTGTGCTTAAATAAAGCCTATGCTCAGTATATAGTCACTGGGTTTTAGGTGTGGGTGTCTCATGCATGTTTTCAGTGGAAAGTGGTTAGTACCATCTCCTATTTGAGTCTTAATGAGTTATTCCATAAATGGGCAATGGACTCCTCAAAAAATGTAATAATTTTTATTCTTTATACATTGGGATTGAGTAGGATGAAAACCATTCTCAGTGATATAAAGGGAACAACAATTAGACTCATTTTGTGATGTTTATTCATTAATTAACTATTTATTAAGAGATTATTACTTACCATGTACTCTTTTGAGCACTGGAAATAGAGGTTTTAGCCTGACAGAATAGGTCTTTTCTTCCTAACACTTATAGTCTAAATACATACAAATTCCCTCATATTACTATTATAGTATCTGTACTGTTCATGTCAATTTGAAATTCTGTGTAAGTAAAAAGCAAAATGTTATTCCCCGTTCTAAGAATAATCATTTGTTCCAATAGCTTCCTTTTTATGACAAATAGTGGTAATGTTACCTGAATTTAATACTACCCTTTATAGAATGCAACAGTAAACTCATTAGAAAGGTACATTATTTCAAAACATTTATCTAGTAAATTCTGTATTGATTCATTTATATGAAATATGATAAATTAATGTTCATAAGAAATGTTTTAACAGCACTTCATATGAATTCATCAGGAGGCAATCAAGACAGTTTGGTGACTGGAGCAGTATGTCATAACTAGTTAGACCATTTATCTTGCCTTATCTCAAGTAAACACAGTAAATGCTTCTAGTGAATGTGTAATTTTCAGAAAGCAAAACAAAAGAAAAAAAAATGAAAGGTTACTTTCTTTGGAATTTACATATCATGCAGACAATAGTTTATATATTTTGAAAATTAATGTTAGGCTGTGCCTAGTGTTATGGTTTGAATGTGAGATGATCCCCCAAAAGCTAACATGTGAGACAATGTAAGAATTTTGGAGGAGAAATGATCAGATTATAGCCTCATCCCAATCAGTACGCTTATCCCTGATGGGATTAACTGAAATGGTAAGGGTGTGGCTGGAAGAGGTGGGAACTGGGGCATGGTTTTGAGTATACATTTGTATCTGGAGAGTGGAGTTTCTCTCTCTGCTTCTTGATCACCATGATGTCGTCTACTTCCCTCTGCCACACACTCTGCCATGATCTTCAGCCTCATCTTGAGCCCCAAGAAATGGAGCCAGCTTCTATGGACCTCTAAAACCATAATCCCTCAAATAAACTTTCTTCATCTACAATTGTTCTGGTCAGATCCTTTAGTCACAGCAGTAAAAAAAGCTGACTAAAACAGCTCGATATACATGCTTTATCAGGCTTTTATGCAAGGTATTGTTGGTGATTTTATTTTCTTTAATGATGAATAAACTGGTACCTTTGAAATCGCTGGGAAAATTTTCATTTGTGCCTACATTTGTACTTCTTAAACAGTAATTAGAGTATGAGACTATTAAAATAAAAACAAAAGATATACCTAAAATTACCTGAAATATTTTAATATTTGTAATCTCTGAAATAGGACTTAAAATAAGTTTGAAGGTAACCTATGCATTTAATTTCTCAAATGTATACTCACCCAAAGTTAAAACTCAGTAACTCAGTAATTATCCAAATCAGTTTAACACTTATTCACATATTATTCTATTAAAATATTTTAAAAATCACCCTATCATTCACATTTGCTTTAGCACAACTCTAGTAAATTACATTAATGTGAGCTGCTGATCATATGGTGATTAAGATCCTAGGTTATTCACAAAAATCAAAGTAATCAAACCAGTAAGGCTTTTAACAATGTGTGTTGTTAATTCCTAATGATACAGCATCACCTGATTTAGTCGACCTGAAATGATCATAGTTTAAGTTTTTAATTGACCCTGAATCCTGAATTGGTCATTTTCTCCTAACTTTCAAAAGGCTTTGGAGAGTATTGAATTGGGAATAATAATATTTGAACATTAATTTAAATACAATGATGATGATTAGGTATATTCTTTTCAGTGCTAGACATCACTTTCTGAGTGTTGCATCTTGTCAGTTGCTCTGAAGCAGCAAAGCATAATTTGATTTCTGGCAGTCTGGCTCTGGATTCTGTGATAGTCACCACTGTACTATACTATTATAGTCTGTTTAAAATAAACTTTAGAAAGAGGGAAAAATGTTGCCTTGTTACAAATGGAAGTCTCAGGTGATCTGGGAATTTTAACTTTTTGTTTATTGAACAGTTTCCTTACATTTTAAATTCCAGCAATCTATCAATTTAGAGAGTCTGTGATTGATTTAATGGTGGAAGAACACTAAAAATATTATCATTTGGGGGCTTTATTGGTCATCATATTTGTTATTTAATTTTCTTGATGAATATAACTAAAAAGTAACCCCAAACTGTTATGTACAATTTTATTAAACATTTGTTTAGATATTTTATAGACATATATAAAGAAAAGGGGGAAGAAAGGGAAGATGGCTGCGAAAGGAGTGCAGCACTCCCGTGTACTGCGTCACTGAGCAGGAAAAAGACAAGGTAGAATGGATAAAAGCTAGCTTGTTAGGAATTTCCAGCAAAATAGGGGTGCTCCGAAACCTAGAGGAAGGATTTCCATTGCATAAGGACCTGCTACTGGAGCTCAAACGCGAGAGATTTGTCCGCACGGAGGGCCACGCTGCGTATGCAGCAAATCGCCCTGCGGCCAGAGTCTGCGGCGCTCGCTGGGAAACGACGGTAAGATAACAATGCAAAGATACAGTGCTACGGATTCTGCAGGCTCCCGCCAGCTGTGCAAATACTGTACTCAGAGCTGAATTCTGGGCTTGAGACGGGGAAGGAAGCCATCCAATTCGGTTCTCCACATCGGTCAGACCACAGAGGAAGCCAGCGGCCACCATCTTGGAGAGCTGACGTCATCATCTCTGTTTTTGTGTTTTTTTTTTTTTTTCTTTTTTTTTTTTTGACTGATCACAGCTCTTTCAGCTATAGATCAGCGGGGAAAACTTAAGGGCCCCTCCCAGCTCTCCTGTGAGCGCAATAGCCAGACCGAGGGCGGCACGGAGCCGGCGGGAGCTGCGGCTTCGGCAACGGAGCCGGCGGCAGAGGCGGCTGCGGCGAGGGAGCCGGCGGCAGCGGCGGCTGCGGCGAGGGAGACGGCGGCAGCGGCGGCTGCGGTGAGGGAGCCGGCGGGAGCTGGGACTGCGGCGAGGGAGCCGGTGGCAGCCGGGGCAGCGGCACGGGAGCCGGCCGGAACCCGCGGGAGCCGCAGCAGCGGCGTGGGAACCAGTGGGAGCCGCGGCGGTGCTGGCACAGGAGCCGGCGGGAACCGCGCGGCGCGGGACTCCCAGCTACTGCTCCCACCAGTGCTGACAACTGAGGTCTCTTGCACCGACTCGCCTTGGCATGGGACTCACGGCTACAGCTCCCACCGGTGCTGACAACTGAGGTCTCTTGCATCAGATACGGGGGCGTGGCTACCAGAAGGTAAGCAAGTTTGCTGGGGGTGCTCAGCACCAAGCTCTACAAACTAAGGGCCTGAGGGAGGCAAACAAGGAGAGTGTGCCCAGGCACTAATGAAACAGCTGCTCCACGTGTGTGCAAGGTAGGCAGAACTGTGACCACCGACAAAACAGGTCCAGTGGACTGCCAGACACATCGCTCAGGTTGGGGGAGGGGCAGAGTCGCCGGGCGCCTGCAAGTTACGCAGACCTGCGAATCACCAGCTGATCAGACCCAGCAACCGCGGAGCAGCAGAGCCACCCCGGGCCTGCAAGGTAGGGGCACTTGCCACCCACTGGCAGGTCAGGCCCAACAAATTGCGGAGGGGCACAGCTGCCCCACGAGCCTGCTAGGTAGGCAGAACCCTGACTACCAAGAGAACAGGCCCAGAGGCCGGCCAGACACATCGCCCCGCCCCAGTTGGGGGAGGGGCAGAGCCGCTGGGCGCCTGCAAGTTACACAGACCTGCGACTCACCAACAGATCAGGCCCAGCAACCGCGGAGCGGCAGAGCCACCCCCGGGCCTGCAAGGAAGGCGCACTTGCCACACACCAGCAGGTCAGGCCCAACAAACTGCGGAGGGGCACAACTGCCCCACGAGCCTGCTAGGTAGGCAGTACCCTGACCACCAACAGAACAGGCTCAGAGGACGGCCAGACACATCGCCCCGCCCCGGTTGGGGGAGGGGCAGAGCCGCCAGGTGCCTGCAAGGTAGGCAAACCTGCGTCTCACCAGCATATCAGGCCCAGCAACCAGCGGAGCGGCAGAGCTACCCCCGGGCCTGCAAGGTAGGTGCACTTGACACCCATTGGCAGGTTAGGCCCAGCAACTCTCGGAGGGACACAGCTGCTCCACGCACGTGCAAGGTAGGCGGAACCGTGACCACTGACAAAACAGGCCCAGTGGCCCGCCAGATACATTGCCCCAGTTGGGGGAGGGGCAGAGCCGCCACCAGCGCCTTTTAGGTAGACAGACCTGCAACCAACAGACAGAACAGGCCTAGTGGCCAGCGGAGGGGCAAAGCCACTGCTCACGCCTGCAAGGTAGACGGACCTGTGACCACCGAAAGAACAGGCCCATCGAAAGTACAGGCACAGCGGCCTCCCGGCGTGGTAGGCACATTGCCTCAATTGGAGGAGGGGAAGAACCACCGCCAAAGCCTGCGAGGGAGACTTTGCAGCTATACAAGAGCAATATAAATATATAGGGGGAAAAATCAATAACACAACAGTTTCACCAAGCAGAAAGAAACGCGATCAATATGAAAAGACAAGGAAAGAAAGGACCACAAGCAATGCAGGTCAACTCAACTTTAGAAGAGGTAATTTCTGCAGCAGATGGGATGTCAGATAAAGAATTCAGGATATACATGCTTCAGATGATCTGGAGTCTCAAGGAAGACATTAGACAGCAAAATCAGTCAATGAAAGACCACTTCGACCACTTTGACAATCAATTACATAAACAAATCCAAGAAGTAAAAGATCAGTTATACAGGGAGATAGAGGTTATAAAAAACAAACAAACAGAAATCCTGGAAATGCAGGAAACAATAAACCAACTTAAAAACTCAATTGAGAATACTACCAGCAGAGTAGAACACTTAGAAGATAGAACATCAGACAATGAAGACAAAGTATTTCAACTGGAGAAGAACATAGACAGCTCAGCAAAGCTGTTAAGAAACCATGAGCAGAACATTCAAGAAATATGGGATAACATAAAGAGACCAAACTTAAGAGTCATTGGGATACAGGAAGGTACTGAGGTCCATACCAAAGGAATGAGCAATCTATTCAACGAAATAATACGAGAAAACTTCCCAGACTTGAAGAATGAGTCAGAATCCCAAATCCTAGAAGCCTACAGGACGCCGAATGTGCAAAATCATAAGAGATCCACACCTAGACACATTATAATGAAGATGCCCAACATACAGAATAAGGAGAGAATTTTAAAAGCTACAAGAGAAAGGAAGCAGATTACATTTAGGGGTAAACCAATCAGGATAACAGCTGATCTTTCAACACAGACTCTCAAAGCTAGAAGATCCTGGAATAACATATTTCAAACACTGAAAGAAAAGGGGTTCCAACCAAGAATTGTGTATCCCGCGAAATTAAGCTTCAGGATGGAAGATGAAATTAAAACCTTCCATGATAAACAAAAGTTAAAAGAATTTGCAGCTAGAAAACCATCTCTTCAAAACATCCTTGGCAAAATATTACAGGAAGAGGAAATGGAAAATATCAATGAAAACCAACAGCGGGAGGTAGTACAGTAAAGGGGGGGGGGAATAATCAAAGAGGAAACAAACCATGTTTAGTAACATAAATAAACAAATATGGCTGGAAGAACAACCCATATCTCAATAATAACCCTAAATGTTAATGGCTTAAACTCACCAATTAAGAGACACAGGCTAGTAGAATGGATCACAAAACAAGACCCAACAATATGCTGCCTTCAGGAGACACATTTGATAGGAAAAGACATACATAGACTGAAGGTGAAAGGTTGGGAAAAATCATATCACTCATATGGACTTCGGAAACAAGCAGGAGTGTCCATACTCATATCAAATAAAATAGATTTCAAGCCAAAGTTAATCAAAAGGGATGAAGAGGGACACTACATACTTCTTAAGGGAACCATACACCAACAAGACATAACAATCATAAATATATATGCCCCAAACAATGGTGCAGCTATGTTCATCAAACAAACTCTTCTCAAGTTCAAGAGTCTAATAGACCACCATACAATAATCATGGGAGACTTCAACACACCTCTCTCACCACTGGACAGATCTTCCAAACAAAAGTTGAATAAGGAAACTGTAGAGCTCAATAACACAATTAATAACCTAGACTTAATTGACATATATAGAATATACCACCCAACATCAAGCAGTTACACTTTTTTCTCAGCAGCACATGGATCCTTCTCAAAAATAGATCATATATTATGTCACAGGGCAACTCTTAGACAATATAAAGGAGTAGAGATAATACCATGCATCTTATCTGACCATAATGGAATGAAATTGAAAATTAACGATAAAAGAAGTAAGGAAAAATCATGCATCACCTGGAGAATGAACAATAGGTTACTGAATGATCAATGGGTTATAGAAGACATCAAGGAGGAAATTAAAAAATTCTTAGAGATAAATGAAAACACAGACACAACATATCGGAATCTATGGGACACATTGAAAGCAGTTCTAAGGGGAAAATTTATTGCTTGGAGTTCATTCCTTAGAAAAAGAAAAAACCAACAAATAAATGATCTAATACTTCAACTCAGAATCCTAGAAAAAGAAGAGCAAAACAACAGCAAAAGAAGTAGAAGACAAGAAATAATTAAAATCAGAGCTGAAATTAATGAAATTGAAACAAAAGAAACAATTGAAAAAATTGACAAAACTAAAAGTTGGTTCTTTGAAAAAATAAATAAAATCGACAGACCCTTAGCCGCGTTAACGAAGAGAAGAAGAGAGAGAACTCAAATTACCAGCATACGGGATGAAAAAGGCAATATCAC
This sequence comes from Callospermophilus lateralis, assembly GCF_048772815.1. NCBI lineage: Eukaryota > Metazoa > Chordata > Mammalia > Rodentia > Sciuridae > Callospermophilus > Callospermophilus lateralis. The sequence goes on from NC_135310.1 coordinate 97,314,878, forward strand.
AACAGACACTTCAGAAATACAGAAGATTATCAGAAACTATTTTGAATCCTTATACTCCAATAAAATAGAAGATAGTGAAGGCATCGATAAATTTCTTAAGTCATATGATTTGCCCAGATTGAGTCAGGAGGATATTGACAACCTAAACAGACCAATATCAATTGAGGAAATAGAAGATACCATCAAAAGACTACCAACTAAGAAAAGCCCAGGACCGGATGGGTATACAGCAGAGTTTTACAAAACCTTTAAAGAGGAACTAATACCAATACTTCTCAAGCTATTTCAGGAAATAGAAAAAGAGGGAGAACTACCAAATTCATTCTATGAGGCCAACATCACCCTGATTCCTAAACCAGACAAAGACACTACAAAGAAAGAAAACTACAGACCAATATCTCTAATGAACCTAGATGCAAAAATCCTCAATAAACTTCTGGCGAACCGGATACAAAAACATATCAAAAAAATTGTGCACCATGATCAGGTAGGATTTATCCCAGGGATGCAAGGCTGGTTCAATATACGGAAATCAATAAATGTTATTCACCACATCAATAGGCTTAAAAATAAGAACCATATGATCATCTCGATAGATGCGGAAAAAGCATTCGACAAAGTACAGCATCCCTTTATGTTCAAAACTCTAGAAAAAATAGGGATAACAGGAACATACCTCAATATTGTAAAAGCAATCTATGCCAAGCCTCAGGCTAGCATCATTCTGAATGGAGAAAAACTGAAGGCATTCCCTCTAAAATCTGGAACAAGACAGGGATGCCCTCTCTCACCACTTCTGTTCAACATAGTTCTCGAATCACTGGCCAGAGCAATTAGACAGACGAAAGAAATTAAAGGCATAAAAATAGGAAAAGAAGAACTCAAATTATCACTATTTGCAGATGACATGATTCTATACCTAGCAGACCCAAAAGGGTCTACAAAGAAACTATTAGAGCTAATAAATGAATTCAGCAAAGTGGCAGGCTATAAAATCAACACGCATAAATCAAAGGCATTCCTGTATATCAGTGACAAATCCTCTGAAATGGAAATGAGGACAACCACCCCATTTACAATATCCTCAAAAAAAATAAAATACTTGGGAATCAACCTAACAAAAGAGGTGAAAGACTTATACAATGAAAACTACAGAACCCTAAAGAGAGAAATAGAAGAAGATCTTAGAAGATGGAAAAATATACCCTGTTCATGGATAGGTAGAAGTAACATCATCAAAATGGCGATATTACCAAAAGTTCTCTATAGGTTTAATGCAATGCCAATCAAAATCCCAACGGCATTTCTTGTAGAAATAGAGAAAGCAATCATGAAATTCATATGGAAAAATAAAAGACCCAGAATAGCAAAAACAATGCTAAGCAGGAAGTGTGAATCAGGCGGTATAGCTATACCAGACTTCAAACTATACTACAGAGCAATAGTAACAAAAACAGCATGGTACTGGTACCAAAACAGGCGGGTGGACCAATGGTACAGAATAGAGGACACAGAAACCAATCCACAAAACTACAACTATCTTATATTCGATAAAGGGGCTAAAAGCATGCAATGGAAGAAGGATAGCATCTTCAACAAATGGTGTTGGGAAAACTGGAAATCCATTTGCAACAAAATGAAACTGAATCCCTTTCTCTCGCCATGCACAAAAGTTAACTCAAAGTGGATCAAGGAACTTGATATCAAATCAGAGACATGGCGTCTGATAGAAGAAAAAGTTGGCTATGATCTACATACTGTGGGGTCGGGCTCCAAATTCCTCAATAGGACACCCATAGCACAACAGTTAATAACTAGAATCAACAAATGGGACTTACTCAAACTAAAAAGTTTTTTCTCAGCAAAAGAAACAATAAGAGAGGTAAATAGGGAGCCTACGTCCTGGGAACAAATCTTTACTCCTCACACTTCAGACAGAGCCCTAATATCCAGAATATACAAAGAACTAAAAAAATTAGACAATGAGATAACGAATAACACAATCAACAAATGGGCCAAGGACCTGAACAGAAATTTCTCAGAGGAGGACATACAATCAATCAACAAGTATATGAAAAAATGCTCACCATCTCTAGCAGTCAGAGAAATGCAAATCAAAACCACCCTAAGATACCATCTCACTCCAGTAAGATTGGCAGCCATTAGGAAATCAAACAGCAACAAGTGCTGGCGAGGATGTGGGGAAAAGGGTACTCTTGTACATTGCTGGTGGGACTGCAAATTGGTGCGGCCAATTTGGAAAGCAGTATGGAGATTTCTTGGAAAGCTCGGAATGGAACCACCATTTGATCCAGCTATTCCCCTACTCGGTCTATTCCCTAAAGACCTAAAAAGAGCACACTATAGGGACACTGCTACATCCATGTTCATAGCAGCACAATTCACAATAGCAAGACTGTGGAACCAACCTAGATGCCCTTCAATAGACGAATGGATAAAAAAAATGTGGCATTTATACACAATGGAGTATTACTCTGCATTAAGAAATGACAAAATCATAGAATTTGGAGGGAAATGGATGGCATTAGAGCAGATTATGCTAAGTGAAGCCAGCCAATCCCTTAAAAACAAATGCCAAATGTCTTCTTTGATATAAGGAGAGTAGCTAAGAACAGAGTAGGGACAAAGAGCATGAGAAGAAGATTAACATTAAACAGGGATGAGAGGTGGGAGGGAAAGGGAGAGAGAAGGGAAAATGCATGTAAATGGAAGGAGACCCTCAGGGGTATACAAAATTACATACAAGAGGAAGTGAGGGGAAAGGAGGAAAAATATAAGGGGGAGAAATGAATTACAGTAGAGGGGGTAGAGAGAGAAGAGGGGAGGGGAGGGGGGAGGGGGGATAGTAGAGGATAGGAAAGGCAGCAGAATACAACAGACACCAGAATGGCAATATGTAAATCAATGGTTGTGCAAATGATGTGATTCTGCAATCTGTATATGGGGTAAAAATGGGAGCGCATATCCCACTTGAATCAAAGTGTGAAATATGATATATCAAGAACTATGTAATGTTTTGAACAACCTACAATAAAAATTAATTAAAAAAAAAAAAAAAAAAAAAGAAAAGGGGGAGCTGAAATACATTTTATACCTATAGATAAAACAGACTAGCCTCTTTCAGGTTTGCATACTGCATATTAAAAAACACATAATATATTCTGGTTTTTAGCAGGGAATGAGTTTGTCCTCCACTATGTTAATTCCAGATTCATGGTCTCTAGACATACATAAAGGAAATCTCCAGGTTTCATGAAGACCATTATGTTTCTAATACCAGTGTGTAAAATATAAAATAATTTTATTATTTAAATCCCTTTTTAAATGAACAGATCCTAAATTGACACGTTTCTTCTACTTATTAGATATGAGTTAAATGTTCTTTCAAGGAAATGTGAATAGTTTCCTAAAATTATACTGAGTTCACAGATTATATAGCTAAGCTTTATGCCTTAGAGTTTTGACTTATTTCAGTTTTTTCCCTTATTCTAAGGATGATCTCTGTCCAATCTAGAAATATGAAGGAACATGATACAGTGATTTTCACAGAAAGACCTGTAGTATGGAAAAATTCTCCAGATCGATCTGATTATACCAGGGTTTCTCAATGTGGTTCTATTGATATTTTAGGCTAGATAATTAAAATTTGGGGGGCTGTTCTGTGAATTGTAGGAAGTTTGACAGCATTTCTCATGTCTCCTGGCCCCAATGCTGGTAGCATCTTCCTCAATTATGAAAAAAATCTGCATAGTACCAAATATCTCCTCTCAATTATGAAAAATAAAAATATATCTGCATAGTATCAGATATCCCCTAGGGATAAAATTAACCTCAATTAGGAGTTACAGGATCAGCCACTATTAGAGGGAATGTTGAAACTATTTTTATACTGTTATGGAAAGTATGGATATATTTGAGGATGCAACTTTTCTTTATTGATATTTGGATAATGAGTCATCATTTATTATATGGCAGCATAACTCAGTCACAAAGTCTCATATAAGAAGTTTTTGCTTAACTAATTTTTAAGTTATTAATTTTTAGTCAGTAACAATGGAAACCTATGCTACTCTTAAGCACTTCATATAGATATCAGAAATGACTAGGGCTGACACTTATTTAAAAATTAAAAAGGAGTAACTCTAAAGATAGAATGTAAGAAGAAAGTTGGGTATATCAAAATAATTCTTGAAATTCAGAAAATGTTACCCGATTGAAATTGATATTCAGTCTCCTAGTAAGTCTCTACATAATTGTTTCTAACAATGTTAGGAAAGTATAGCCATTTCTTCATCTGAATACCACACAAGGGAACTACGTTTACAGAGTCACTGTCCTGTATATACCACACATGCGCTCGCACACACACACACACACACACACACACAGTATCCCATGGAAATTTGCAAAATACTTATGCATAAGAGGTGTACCTAATCCATTCCTACTGCGTCTTACACATTCTGAAGTTTTATGTTTAATTTTCAGTTTAAAACATTTTACAATTTCTGCTGTCTTTGTCAGTGGGTCAGTGGATTATGGAAAATTATATGCCTTAACTTCCAAATTTGCAAGGTTGTCTAATAATTTTAACTAAGTATTTTTGCTCAATGTTTCCAACAATTGTAACCAATTATATCATCTATTATTTCTATTTGTTAAAATTGGTAAAACTTAGTTTTGGACTCAGGGTCAATTTTGTCCATTTGTGAACTTTGTGTGCACCAATAAAATTAGTGGTCTATATGTCTATGAGGTTAATTTATATTTCTTTGATCCAAGTCTTGATTCTTTTTCTGAGCAATCTATTAGTTTACTAAGCAAATCAAGTTTAACTCCAATGTGGACAGTGGGTTTTTTTCTATTTTTTTCCTTTTATAGAACATCATCATGTTTTGCTTCATAAAGGTTAAGACCATGCAATTAAGTGTTTATTAAATTATTTTTGGTTATTTATGGTTTAGTATTGTTTTTATTAATCTTTATAAATATGTAAACTATACAATGTTATGTTACAAGTTGTATCTAGGTAGTAAATTTGTAACATTTGTGAAGTGGATGAACATATCTAGCATCTTGAATAGGGAGCCATTTGTGTGTGAGGGTGGGCAAGAGAAGCTAAAATGTACTCACTTAGTGAAATTCTAAATGCACCATAATATTATTAACTATATTCCTAATGTTGTATATTAGCTCTCTAGACTTACTCAGACATGTCTTTTGTAGCCTTTGACCTAAATCTTCCCATTCCACCAATCCCCAAATTCTGTTCCTGATAACCACTGTTTCATTATTTGTCTCTATATTTCAACATATTTTAAGATTCTACCAAAAAGTGAGATCATGCAATATTTTTCTTTATATGTCTTGTCTTATTTCACTTAGCACAATGTCCTCCAGGTTCATTTCTGTTGAGACAAATGTGTTATTTAGCCTTCTTTTTTTTAGGCTAAATAATGTTCCATTGGTGGGGGGGATTACACATACACACACACAGCAGTTCCTTTATCCATATATCCATCAGTGGACTATTAAATTATTGTCACATCTTAAGTGTTGTGACTAATACCTCAATAATAATGCAATTCAGATATCTTTATGAGTTGGTGATTTTATTACCCTTGGGTATGTACTTACAAGAGAAATTGATGGTTCATATGGTTAATTGGTCTTTTAATTATTAAATAAAAGCTAATGATTATTTGTATTCTGACAAACTCTTTAAATTGAAGCTTTAATGTCATTTTAATTGTTATTAAAATGATCATGGATGTATTTGCTTTTAAATCATTAATATTCTAAGTGGTTTCTGTATGCCTTACTTGTTTGCTATTTCTGTTTTTTTTTTTTTTTTTTTTTTTTAAATAGTCCTGGGGATTGAATCCAAGGGCACTCTACACTGTGTTTCATCCCCAGACCTTTCTGTTTTTATTTTGAGACAAAGGCTAGCCTTGAACTCCAGATTCTTTTGCCTCAGACTGCTGAATTACTGGAATTACAGGAATATGCAACCACACTCAGCTGGTTTTGTTGTTGTTGTTGAGTATTATTTCATGTGTACTCAGCTGTCAAACTATCATTATACATTTTTTTTTCTTTCATTGCTCTAGAAATTGTAATATGTAATTTCTAATTTTTGAGTGATAATAGTCTATTGTTAGTTCAGTTTCCTTCTTCTATCTAATGAGTTTAAGTTACTTTGTCCTCTGGGTTTATCTGCTCTATTTACTGTATGCTTTAATCATGTATGTGAGTGTGCCTATGATATACATACATGTATGTATATGCATATATACTTGCATGTATATGTATGATATAAATCTGTCCCATTAAAATCTGTTTTGTGAAGGACATAATCATTTAGATTTCTCCACTTAGTTACTATTTCATTGTTCTGCTTTGTCCCTTTATCTTTGTGCTTTTATCTGAGATAAGTTTTGTACTGCTGAGGAAGAAATAACATTCAGTTTTAATATTTCAGTGTCTTCAGTTTGTTGGTGGTAAACTATTTAGTTTGACTGGCTCTGTCATTTTTTCACCTTCAATTTTGAAAGAGATTTGATCCAGAGTTCTACATTGCTGGTTACATTATTTAGTCTTTTTTTAGTCTTTTGTTTTGTTTTGTTTTGTTTTAGAGATTGAATCCTGGGGCACTCAACTACTAAACCACATCCTGGCCCTATTTTGTATTTTATTTAGATACAGGGTCTCACTGAGTTGCTTTGTGCCTTGCTGATGTTGAGGCTGGCTTTGAACTCTAGATCCTTCTGCCTCAGCCTCCAGAGCTGCTGGGATTACAGGTGGGCGCCATTGTGCCCAGCTTCTTTCACTCTTTGAGGACACCATTCAACTATATTCTGGTTTGTCCTGCTGCTTGAGAAGCTGTTGTTCAGGCCACTAATATTCCCCTCCAGAAAATCTCTTCTTTCCTCTACTTACTTATATTATATTCTCTTTTCCTTTTTCCCTTGTTTCCAACATTTTATTTTGAAATTTTCAAGCATACAGAAAAGTTGTAAAAAGTTGTAAAAAAAAAAAAAAAGTACAAAGTTAATCATTAACATTTTATGATTAAATTTTATGATTTATGATTATTAAAATTTATGATTATATTTTATCTCTCTATATAATTTATGTGTAATTATATAAATGAATATAATTTTCTAAATAATTTTACTGTAGGTTTTTGGTATTGTGAAACTTTTTTACCTGATACATCAGCATGTATTCCCTAAGGATAAAGATATTTCCCTACATAACTACAGTATATCATCAATCTGAAGAAAATTAATGATGAGCTCTTAATATCCTTTCCACATAAATTTCCCAAATTAAAAAATGTTTTCTATAACTAGTTTTTATTGGCATGGATCTTTCATTTTGATAATTGGTCTTTTGAATTTAATTATATATTGATTTTTTTTCATGTTGTTGGAATCAAGCATGGATTCTTTTTTATTTGTCTTTCTTGGGATTGACTTTAAAGTTGAATGTGTGATCTGATGTCTTTCAAACATTATGGAACCTTTCCATAAATATTATTAATATTTTTACTTTTAATCTATTTTTAATCTATTTTTTAATCTATTTTCTCTCTTTTCTCATAGCACTATTATAAAATGTATGTTAGATCCTTTTGCTCTAATTTCTGAATTTCTTATATGATTTTTTTTCTTTTATGATTTTCATACTTTCTTCTACAAAGTCCGAGTTTATTAATTCTCAATTTATCTATGTTTTATCTGCAGATGATTCTGTCCATTTAGGTTTTATTGGATTTTTGTATTTCTAGATATTCTGCTTGATTCTTTTTCACATCTATCATGTACCTCCTTAAATGTTTCCCAATTCTTTGACTAATTTTTTAGTTTCAAATTTTATCTCCATAGGTATTGAATACCCATCTTTCCCTGATAATTTTTTTTCTTTTTTTGGTACTGACAATTGATCCCAGGGTCACTTAATTGCTGAACCACTTCCCCAACCCTTTTTGGGTTTTATTTGAGACGGGTCTCACTAAGTTGCTTATGACCTCTCTAAGTTTCTGAGGCTGGCTTTGAACTTGTGACTCTCCTGCCTCAGTCTCCTCAGGTACTGGGATTATAGGCATGTACTAACATACCTGGCTGCCTGATAATTTATATCTCTGTACTCTCTTCAGGTATTTGTGGATCTTCTATAATGTGGTCATATATATCTTCCATGCAGAATATTTATTCAATATTATTTATTGAAAAATCAGAATTAAGCTAAACTATCCTTGGTTAATGAGATTATTTAATTTATTGGTTACGCATTTCTTTCTCAAAGAATCCGTTAAGATTTAAAAAAGGTGAAAATAGAGGAAGGATGCTACTCTGCGAGTCACACTTTATGAAAAAGAAGTATTCCTTTTCTGTTGTTTGTGTTGGTACTGTCCACATTGCCTTATGTTTGTTCATATACCTGATGTTCTTTGTGTGCTAGACATTGTTATTAAGTAAATTACATGAATAAATAATTATTCATCTGCGATGATGACATCTGATTCTGAGAAAAAAGGTCTTTTTTTGCTCTGTTATTTGCCTTAGCACTAGAGATTCAAAAATTATTCTTTAATCGTATGTCAAGGCACAAAGTGATTTGAACTGCTCAGAGAACTAGCAGCATGGCTGCTATCCACTGAGGGTTGCTTTCTGTTGCTATGCCTTTCCTCTTTTTACCATTTCACTATCATTGACTCTACATTTTGTAGTTCCAGGGACAGTTAACATGCTACCTGATTGACCCTTTTACTGTAACTTCTGTGTTTAGATGCATCAAGGACAACAGAAATTCAAATGCTAGACTTTCTTTTCCTACTTTCAGGTGTCTCTTAGATCTTGAAATAGCTTCTCCCTCTTTTGACTCTTGTTGTTTTTAAGATTTTGAAGATATTAAATTCATTTGGAGAATTGATTCAGATTATTCAGTCTATCACTTTTTGAAGCAGCATCCTTCCTACAATGGCAATCAATAATTAAGTTTAAACATTTACATAAACTTAAGAATTCTACATTTTGGTGCTTTATCATGTTATTATAGCTTTTTCCTTTGTCATTTTCAGCATAAATTCTTATGCTCATAAAAAGCAAGTTATGTTTCCATGTTACATATTTAAGACACTTTGACACTTATTTTAGAGTCAAGCTGTTCTAATCAAGGCACCAATTTGTCACTCTCCTGGAAAATGTAACTTATATGTCATTTTTCTTGTGAGCCTATCTCCGAATACTCTGCCTAATTATCTTTCATTCTCTGTCCCCTTAGTATTTTGCTAATTCGTCTTATCACACTTAGCCACATTGTGTTGCCAATTATATGTTTGGAAAGCAGCACTAATATTTGCATTTTTAGATCCTGTTACAGTTTCTAGAATTTTGTAAGTCCATAATAATGGTCAAATAAATTAAAACAGGTTCCTTCTGGTAAAAAATGTTGATGGAGAATAGTCAATGACATAGCATAGAGTATGTTCTGTTAAAATGAAAAAGTCACAAAACATTTGTTAAAGATCCCTTTATTCATTTAAATTTTGTTTCTTCTCATCTTATGAATGTAGGGTTAATTGATCAGAAACAATTTGTGTCTGATTTTTAGATTTATGAGAGAGGCTTCATATTCTTTCGAAAAAGGCTTAGACACATTTCTCCTTCCGCATTGTTTAAGTACATGTATTATTTCTCTTTGAACTGATTCAATATTTAGAATAAATAATAATATTGTGGAGATGCTGGATAGAATCACAATACAGTGTCATATTTTGTTCTTTGGCAGCATATTTTTAATTAGATTATCCTTTTTTGAGATGAGAAGAATTTTAGGATAAGCAAATTTTATGGTTTGTTAGTTGATTTCAACTCCTACAAACACTCACAGTTTCGGAGTCTTTTATTTCAAATAACACTTGGTTTTTCAGAATCTTAAGGTGCTGGGACAAAGGTTTTCAGGTAAAAATTTGTCTAACTAAAGTTTAGGGATCTGCCCTGCTCTAATTGAAACTTGTTCTTCTTCCATTGGAAGAAAAATTGCATGTGTTGAATATGAGTAAGCAAAGGAAGGAAGGGAGGGAGGGAGGGAGGGAGAGAGGGAGGGAGGGAGGGGTTTGAATTATTTGAAGTAGATTGAACCCAACTCATGTGATTTTCTTTTTTCTGTTTCCTATGACTACCACCATCTCAGTGAATCCTTATAATGACTCCTGTGAAACTTTCATTTTCCAGAGACTTTTAGAATTAACATACTTTAAATGTTGAGGCTATGACATTTAGCTCTTTTAGTCTATAAATGGGCTATTGCTGTTGTGGGATAGTAAATATTCCTCTGTGTTTTATAAGGAATTTTAGATTTCATGTTTAAAACAGATTAGAGAGATTTTAAATTTTCACAAAGTAAATCATCTCATTAGTTTTATTTATAAATATCACTTATCCGTATGTTTTTGTTTTGTTTTGTTTTTGAACAAGGCATAGTTACTAATCTAGATTGTCAGATTTTTTTCTTTTTTCTTTTATTTGAGGGGAGTATCAAGGATTGAACTCAGGGACACTCAACAACTGAGCCACATCCCCAGCCGTATTTTGTATTTCATTTAGAGACAGGGTCTCACTGAGTTGCTTAGTACCATGCAGTTATTGAGGCTGGTTTTGAACTCACGATCCTCCTGCCTCAACCTCCAGAGCCACTGGGATTATAGGTGCATGCCACTATGCCTGGCCAGATTCTTAATGATTATGATAAATTTTATAATTTGGATTATGTAGAATATGGTACTGGTTTCCAAAAGATAAAGTATTACATTTTATTTTAGGATACTAAAAAAAAAAAAAAAGTCATTTATTTGGAGGTGGGGAAAATGGTTTGGTATTTAAGAGAGTTTTTTAGGGTCAGAAATCTGAGAGTTGGAAGGAGGCAAAGTGGAGAAATGAGGGTGAGGGACTGGTCAGGTGCAAGGAAGTGTTGAGGATTAAGGACGTTTTGCTAACTGACATAAGCCAGGCCCAAGACAGTAGTACTGCATGGTCTCACTTCTGTGTGGAATCTAATAAAGCCAAACTTACAGAATCAGAATGTACATTAGTGGTCTCCATGGACTTGAGAGGAGGAAAACTGCAGGTTTTTATTTAGAAGTATCACTCACCCTTATTCTAGATCATATTATGCAAACTTTTTTGGATGATTCCCAATCATGAAATATTTTGTGTAACTGTGTGAATGCTTTTATGTAAAGTGATTCTAATCCTCAAAGGGCAGCTTTATTGAGCTTATTGGGAATTAAAACATAAAATCTGAAAGGATTGTTAAAACTTTTACAGTTGTGGTACAACTCATGTATCTTATGGCTAAATGAAAGTGTTGAGGCTAGCTGGAATATGACCACCTCAACATGCATAAGCATATTAATTATATCTGAGATCTTTAAACATTTTTAAAATTACAAGATAATATTTTGTTGGTGATATATCTGAAGGAGATTTCAAACTTTGGGGAGATATAGCTGAGGTATATAAATGACCACAAAGTCATATTAGTTCTCAAATGTCTGTTGTTAATTTACAAGGATTTACAAATGAAAACTGTGAGTGATTTACACAGATTATCTTGGTTTAATTATGATCCAGATTTAGTGAAGATTGTGTTTATTTGCCTTTCCTGCTTTAAGTATTATATTTATTGTCTTTTAAAAGAGATTCTCCTTACTCTGAGTGGGGCTGGCTTTTTTCCAGTTTCTGCTAGATCTTCCCCCTCCCTCATGTTCTAGACTGTTCTCCAATTCTTCTCTTCTCTGGGAGGAGTGATGACTTATGTGTTTAACTGGAGGAAGAAGCCAAGCAGTCATAATCCAGCCCCTACCTTCTTCCTTCAAGTGAAGGTTGCTCTGCTGTAGGAAATACATTTTTTCTCCACTTCTTCATGACTTATTTTACAATGAACAAATTCCCCATCTATAGGCAATGCTCTGTAGCAGAAAATTTGTAGAGTATTGCATATGGCTAAGTGAGGAGGTGTGTTGAATTTTAGAGTTCAGAACTGGAAGACTCACTTGCTTGTGTTTCTTTTTTTTCTTTTAATAACTTGGTATCTTAGTCTTTGTACTGCTTACTTTTATTTTTCATCTGCTTCCGAATTTCCACAGGGAAAAGGAATCTATCTTTAGACAGTTCTAGCTTTCTAAGAGAGCAGTAAGAAGTCCAATAAACTGTTGCAACTTTGTATTTTTATTATTTTTTTCACAATCTTATATGCATTTCTTTCCTTAATTAACTGAATGAATAAAAATTGTGTGTTAAATGAAGAAAAAGCTATCATCAGAGTTGTTAGTGAAAAAGAGATGAAAGTTTTTTGCTGTTCAACTTTGAAAAAAAGTAGAGTGGAATGGAAAAAGAGGAAATTGAATATTTTGATCTGTTAGGGAGGAAAGAGAAGTATGGGTGAGAAATACCTACTGTCCAGCTCAGGTTTGCTACTGAGCAGAAAATCTGCATATGACAGAAATTTGCTGGATGCCATTTACTCAATTTTCTCTTTCTGAGCATTCAGATAAACTACTGTCCTAAGCCTTTTTTTCAGATAAGTTGAAATTGTGTGAACGAGTTCTGGTCAAAGGCATGTGAGAAAAATGATGCCAACTATATCTAAAAACCTACTTCTGTTCCTTTTAAAATTCCTTCAGTTTGCTGCTTTTCATAATTATGTCCAGTGTTTGCTTTTGTTAACTGAATGAAGATTTGTCTGGTGAGGCCAGCCATTATGAACAGTCAACTTTTAAGTGGTGTAGAGTCCACATAAGTTACTATTTCTAAGATATTTTATCTTCGGAATGACATAGCAGTACAGATTTCAAGGGTCATAATCCCATTTAGTAGTTAGTAAAAACTGTGATATTAAAATTTTATACTTCATATAATCATGAACAGGGGTTCTAATTTGATATATACTCTTTCTGTGCATTTGAAGAAATGCTATAAAATATCTATAATGAGGCTAAACAAATAAAAGATGTCAGTAGTCCAACAGCCATCTATTTGTACAAGAACATTTTGTCATGAATGCATTTTACAGCAATATGAATCAAATCCCAAAAGTAAACAAATGAAACATCAAAAGGTATAAAGCAGGATTTGAGCATGCAATAAGAAAGACCTGCAAGTGATAAAAGACAAAATTGTCTCATTTGCCACAGGCAGAATCTCAGTTTGATAATTATTTTCTGAAAACATTTTATCCTTAAATTTAATGCCAGAGTATTTCAACACAAGTGTTTGTTTTGTCATAAAATCTGTTTTGAGTTAACACATGAATATTAGAATAAACAGTTTAATATACTTTCTTCTCTATTTTAATAAGGGCATCATGACCCAGGCTTGTTCTGTTTTATGTCAGAAATCTTATGACTACCATGTGGCTTCTCCTTTCCTGGTGATTCTACTAATTCTGTCCTGTAAAATGTCAGTTTTTCCAATATTTTGTCTGTCCTGAAGGTGTTTTGTACTTTCACTGTTTCTGGTTTTCCTTTGATTCCTTAGACTTTACTCTCTTTACTAAGCTTCATAATGCCTTTTTCCTCCATCGGCCCATAAATTAGAAGGGGTTCCACAGACCTTTATTTTCAGAGAATTCTTTTTTTTTTTTCATTCTTGCAATTATTATGATTCCATAACAACCTCAGACTCAGGACATGAAAAGTACCTTGGCGTCTTTCCACTAAACATTTTTCTCTTTTCGAATATTTTTTGCCTCAAAGAAACCTTCCCCTGAAAGTCAAAGGAAGAATAAAGTTGGACACTCATTGTCACATTTTCCACCATCCAGCGTTATATTGGTTGCTATTACTAAAAGATTAAATTTTAAGCCCTGAATATTTCTGAAATCCTACAGATCCTTACATTTCTCATTCTACTATCCTGGATTAACCAAGGAGCTGTATTTCTTTTTTCTGGAGTAATTTTTGAGAAACCTTTTTTATAATCTCCCCTGCCTTTATGATTTCCACTTTTTCCCTGAAATATTTGATCACTTTACTCATATATTTGAATCTTTTGTTAACTGACTTTCTAGAACAGCTCCTCATACATATTAAGCTACTGTTTCTTCTCTTTTCTCACCCTCCTGCATTGGTTGGGTACATCTTCCTTAACAAAATACCACACACTGCATGGCTTGAAATGACAGAAATTTATTGTCTCACAGTTGTTGAGGCCACAAGACTAAAATCATGGTGCCTGTAGGACCATCCTCCTTCTGAAGGTACTGGGGAAGTCTTCTTTCTTGTTTTTTTAGTCTCAGATATTCCTTAGTTTGTAGGTGTATCACTCCAATAATCTGTTTTCCAGTGGTATCTTCTCTGTTTGTCTTTCCTCTTTTTAAAAGGATGTCAGTCATATTGAATTAAAGGTTGAACCAAATCCAATATGACATTTTCTTTTTAACTTTACTAATGAAATCTAAAATAACCCTATTTCCAGATAAATTCATATTCTGAGGTATAGGAGGCTTATGACATACTTTTTATATCTTTTTGGAGGGAAACAATGCAAACTGCAACACTTCTTGCTCCTTTTGTCCTTCTTTCTTTTCTCATCCATCCCAATTTCATATATGTATGTGTATGTCTCTCTCTATATATTGACACATATACACTCATACTCATAATAAACATATTTTATATATATATATGTACACACATATATATACACATAGTATATGATTAAATAATTTTTATTATGAATATATATGTGTATATGAGATGGAAAATACATTTTAGTGTTTACTCTTATACATACATACATATTCTCATATATGTATATATATTATATATATTTTGTATACCTATTTATTTACCTATTCAAGTATTTTCTATATATAAGATGAAACAAATACCTGAACTCTTCAGTGCAATTTCAAGATCACTCTGCTTTGGTTTCATAAAGCCCCACATTGTGTTTGACTTAGCTTTTGTCTTGAGCAAATTGGCACACAGTAGCACAATTTCAAGAGTTGTTTGAACCCGTACTCAAAAATATCACCATCATTAACTTTTCAATCTAGAGTTCAGGATCCTTGTAAGCCTCAAATAATGCTAGCCTGACACAACTGACAAGATAGATATCCAGATAATTTCTACCCTAGTACAGTAAAATATTTCATTTTTTAGCTGACAAAACCATGTTATCAGGGAGAATGTGGTTCTACATGAGAACTATCATAATTCTTATTTTCTAAATAATTGGACATTTTTATGTATCAATTAATATATTATTATTACCTATGACAATTTTATTTCTACTCCAACTATTTCTGCATTTGAAGGTAGATTAAATATTAAATTTAGGCAATGTCCTAAGCCCTAGATTTAATCACTTTTATTGGATAATATCCTGTGTTTAAAAGAATTTAATGTTCCATGATGATGTTATTTCATAAGGAATTAATATTGTTTTGGTAAAGATTTGTGTTTACAAGAATTTGAAGCTTAATTTATGGTATACCTTTGTTGTTTTAATGTATATCAATTTAAGAGAAAAGCTGAAGAGAATCCTTTGAAACTATGTGTGTGTGTGTTTATACAAACATATATTTAGAAGAAGAAAAATATTGAAATAATTTAGGTAAATTTTGAAATCTGCACGAATTTGTTTCATTTTGGTTATACATTATGGATAGAAACTTGCAGTATAACAGAATGTTAAGAAATATACTAGGTTGGTGCCCTATAATGGGCCTTACATTCTCTTTATCTTTATTTTGGAGAATAACTCTGGTAAAGTTTCTTAAACTATCTCTAAAATCCTAGAAATAAATCTGTTGTTAGGATATGACTGTTTATTAAATCAGAATGTTAATTTAACTATTCATGTTCTGGCTTCTCTGGAGTATAATGTATTCTGTGAACAAATTTTAACTGGAAACACATGAAGAAATATGACATGTCTAAAAATAGATAATCTAGTGTGCATGTTTTTATAAATATCAAGATGGTATGTCTTATTTATCCATAGTGACTAGAATGTGGTATTTATTAGGAATATGTTAATTTCATCCAGAGAGTTTTTAGGAACATCATCATATTTTCTACTATTGTAAAATAGGTGGTCTGGAATTCTTTCATAATTTCCTTGGCAGATAAACAAAAGCACAAGTAGTTTCAGTTTTTCTTGCTTAGGAAGCATTAGTCTTAATGGTGCTTTGTGTAGTAGTCTCAATTTATAATGGCAGTGTGGCAATGAATGTGGGTGAGTGTATGCACTTACAGTCACACAGACACATCTGTGTACAAGTGGTATATGCAATCACTTACACAATTTATTGAGAAATGGCCTCTAAATCACAAAAACGAAGTTCATTATTTTCGTAGAATAAGATGTTGGCTTCCATCTTAATCTAAAGTCTTTGATTCTTCTGGATAATCCTCTCTTTTTTTATTATTAGTTGTTCAAAACATTACAAAGTTCTTGACACAACAATGAGGGTCTCCTTCTTCTACCATGCAATTTCCCTTCTCTCTCTCTTTCCCTCCCCCCTGTCGTCCCTGTTTAGTGGTGATCTTCTCATGCTCTTCCTCTCTATTCTGTTCTTAGTTGCTCTCCTTATATCAAAGAAGACATTTGGCATTTATTTTTTAGGGATTGGCTAACTTCACTTAGCATAATCTGCTCTAGTGCCATCCATTTCCCTGCAAATTCCATGATTTTGTCATTTTTTTAGAGCAGAGTAATACTCCATTGTGTATAAATGCCACATTTTTTTTTATCCATTCATCTATTGAAGGGCATCTACTTTGGTTCCACAGTCTAGCTATTGTGAATTGTGCTGCTATGAAAATTGTTGTAGCAGTGTCCCTATAGTACGCTCTTTTAAGGTCTTTAGGAAATAGTCCAAGAAGGGGAATAACTGGGTCAAAAGGTGGTTCCATTCCCAGCTTTCCAAGGAATGTCCATACTGCTTTCCAAATTGGCCACACCAATTTGCAGTCCCACCAGCAATGTACAAGAGTACCCTTTTCCCCACATCCTTGCCAGCACTTGTTGTTGTTTGACTTCCTAATGGCTGCCAATCTTACTGGAGTGAGATGGTGTGTTAGGGTGGTTTTGATTTGCATTTCTCTGACTGCTAGAGATGGTGAGCATTTTTTCATGTACTTGTTGATTGATTGTATGTCCTCCTCTGAGAAGTGTCTGTTCAGGTCCTTGGCCCACTTGGTGATTGGGTTATTTGTAATCTTATTGCTTAATTTTTTGAGTTCTTTGTATACTCTGGATATTAGGGCTCTATCTGAAGTGTGAGGATAAAAATTTGTTCCCAGAATGTAGGCTCCCTATTTACCTCTCTTATTGTTTCTCTTGCTGAGAAAAAACTTTTTAGTATAAGTAAGTCCCATTTATTGATTCTTGTTATTAACTCTTGTGCTATGGGTGTCCTATTAAGAAATTTGGAGCCCGACCCCACAATCTGTAGATCGGAGTCAACTTTTTCTTCTATCAGATGCAGAGTCTCTGATTTGATATCAAGCTCCTTGATCCATTTTGAGTTAACTTTTGTGCATGGCGAGAGAAGGGAATTCAGTTTCATTTTGTTGCATATGTGTTTCTAGTTTTCCCAGCACCATTTGTTGAAGATGCTATCCTTCCTCCATCGCATGCTTTTAGCCCCTTTATCAAATATAAGATAATTGTAACTTTGTGGAAATCAAATAGCTACTTCTCCAAAACAGACATAAAAATGAATAAAAGGTATATGAAAAGCTGTTCAACATCACTATTCATCAAGGAAATGCAAATTAAAATCACTGTGAGATATCACCTCACACCTAAATTTTAGGATGGTTTTTATGATAGAGATAAAAGATAAGGTCAGGCTTGTCGGTGTGTAGCTGTAGTTCCAGGTACTCAGAAAGCTGAGGCAGGAGGATCTGGAATGTACCAATTTTGAGACAAGTCAAGGAAACCTAGTGAAACCTTAAACAAAACAAAACAAAACAAACAAAAACCCCAAAGAGATTGCATATGTAAAGAAAAAGAGTTTACATATGTTGACCAGGGTGTATTGTGGACAAAAGAGAATTCTAGTACACTGCTGATGGGTATGAAGATTGGTACAGCCATTATGAAAAACAATATGGACGTTCTAAAGAAATCAAACCAGAACTATTTTATGACCCAGTTATTCCTTTTCTGGGTATTACTCTAAAGAAACAAAAGCACCACCTAATGAAGATCCTTGTTCCCATGTTCAAGACAGCAACATCACCAGTAGCAAAAATATGGAAACAACCTGAAAGTTTATTGACAGACAAAAGGATAAATAAAATAGCATGTTTATACAATAGAATTTGTTCATTCTTTAAAAAGGTGTTTCTGTTACTGGATTACAGAGTGCTTAATTCTTATCCACAACGTGGATAGACCTAGAGGACATTATGCTAAGTGAAATAAGTCAAACACAGGAAAAAATTGCGCAGTCTCTCTCTCTTTCATATATTATATATATGATTTCCTTAAAAATGTTCAGTGATAGAGAAAAAACAGTGATTACCATCGATATGGAGTGGGGAAAGTGAAGGGGGAGATGTAAGTCATAGAACACAAGTAGCAGATAGATAGAATGACCAGATCTAGAAATCTAATGTATAACATGAGCAGTATAGTTAATAAAATTGTACTGTATCAGGGATTTTAGCTGTTCCTGTCACAAAGAAAGTAACCATGCCAGATGCTGGATATGTGACTGCTTCACTATAGTAACCATTTTAACACCTACATGTATCATAGAATCATGTTATAAACCTCATATATTCAATAAAATTTATTTTTAAAAATCCATACCTTTTAAAATAACAACTTTATGGAAAGCTCAAAATATGGAGATGATATTGTGTTTGACCATAAGATAATCAGTGGAGGTGATGCCAAAGACAATTTATGCTCCTCTAATTATGTTAGATTAGTATAAGGAGCTTTGTGGATTCCTTTTAAATTTCTTTGAATTTTTATCATGTGCATCTTTTATTTCTTGTAGAGTTGTTTTTAAATTTAAAATTTACATAGCTTTGGGCAGTTTAGAAGATGAATTGGTAGAGTTTTGCACACTCACCTTCAGGGTGAAATAGGTATCCAGTTTTATAATGTAAATATAATGGGTTCCATTTTTTTTCCCAGTTCCTAAGCTTAAACTGGTGGAGTCAAGAATCTTGTTAAATACATCATGCACTCTGGCTTTGGAGATTTTTATTAAAATAGACATTCTCAATACATACCAGACTACATCTCTGGATACTAAATCAAACCTTTAAAATAAATAATTTTGATGATATTAATGTCTGTGTTTTTATATGTATGTATGTGCCATTCTGATTTTTTATATTATGCTTTATGGATTACAGAGTGCTAAATCTTTTTTTCATTTGTTTCTCATAACATAGGCATGATTCTGTTTTATAGTTTACAGACTTAGATGTTAAACAAGTTTCTTTTTTGAATAACTCACAGAGAGGAAGTGGCACAGCCTGGATGGGTACTTAAGGCTTGAAGATTAAAGTCCTACAAGATTAAAGTCCATTGCTTCTTTCATACATTACTCAGTGGGGTGTATTTGTGGATGTGTGTGCGTGTGTGTACATGCACCTGTAAGTTGAAGGACTAGGATAAGAGTATTCTTGCAAATTAATTATAGGATTAAAATTTCAAGCTAAAAAACCAGGATGTTAGTCAAACCTTTTCCTACTTCTCAAGCACTAAGAAAGAATATTCTTTCAATTCTGCCCTTAATTCTTATTCTCATATACTTTCCAGATAAGAGTCTAAATTGCTGCACATTGTCTGACATGTAGTGAAACAAACTAAAGTAGAGATTTTTGGATAGGAAAACAGAGATAAATAATCATGAGGAAGTGAAAATTACTAGAAAAACAGTAATTAATTATGTAGATGTTAGCAAAAATATTCCTGATTTGAAATTCTTATGACTTTATTTGCATATTTATCAGAAATATCCAGATTCATCGTTTTTTTTTCATTTTACTGAAGATAGTTAAATATTTAAGCAAATCAATGAATAATGAAATATATGGTAATGTTTGGCAAGAAATAGGACTCAGCATAATATTGGTGCTTAGAATTCTTTAAGCACAAATGGTTTCTATTGATAACAAAGCATCTGAGAATGTCTTCCATTTACAGTCAATAACATGATTCAATCAATACACATTTGTCTGAGTTTCTTTTTACCAAAGAACATTGTGGAGAATTTGAGCATTGCTAAATGTATTATGACATGTTGGTGCATAAAGTTTTAGGCTGGAAAATGAATTTTTTCCATAATTTTAAGAAATAAGGTACTAATTTTAAAGGACGTACTTTTAATTTGGGTCTCCATGATATATGGATTCTGCAGTCTCCCCAAAAAATCTTAAGAAGTACTAATGGATGGTTATTTCTAATGTGTAAACCATGCTGTTATTCACCATAAAGCATGTTAGATTCTGACAGCTCTTCTCCATCAATATTCTTTCACTGTCTAACCTGCTTCAGTTACTTGCTGTCTTCATTACTGAGCCTTTTCTAGCTGATCTAAAAGTCATTAAGTGATCTCTGTCTTCTTTCTTTGATCACACTGCAACTCCTTTTGAAGTTTATCTACTGGCTTCCAAGATGCTACTTTATTTCTCTGATAAATTTTTCTAATTTTCCTTGACTAAGTGTACATCTCATTTTTTTAATTATTATTATTATTTAATAATTAAATCACCATTGCCCAGTTTTCTGCTATAGACCCTTTTCTATTTTGCCATGCCTCTTGGATGTTCACTTATATGTGTTCTCTCTCAAATCTCTCCTTTTTCTTGATTCCTGTCCTGGCCTCCTGACTTATTACAGATCTTCAGCTGTATGTTCAATTATTATAACCAACTCAAAAGAGTCCCTAAATGAAATTACTCTTTCCATCCCCACCAATGTGTTCTTTCTTTTGCATTTCCTATCACAGTAATCATTCAAAATCTATTCATTAATCCGTGATTGACACTGTGGTATAAACCTGGATACTACCTGTCTACCATTCCCTATGTTCTTTGATTAGGAAAAGCTGATTTTATTTGAGATATAATATGAGGAGGAAAGTTGTTATCAATGAAAACCTGCCTTATTCTGTGTGCTTTGTCTTTAAATCGATTTTCCCGTCATTATTCATCTCTACCTTTTTCTTATTAATGCACAAAGGATAAGCCCTTATGTATCCTGCACCTTTTATAGCCAGTGGGTCCAGAAGTTATATCTGTACTTATCATATGGGGAAGTGATTCTTTCCTAGTCCAGGAGAGTGCTGTTATTATGTGCATAAATGTTATGGTTTGGATGTGAGGTGTCCCCCAAAAGATGATGCAAGAAAGTTTAGAAGAGAAATGACTTGGTTATAAGAGTCTTAATCCAATCAGTGAATTAATGCCCTGATGGGATTAACCAAGAGGTAACTGAAGGCACGTAGGGTGTGGCTGGAGGAGGTGAGTTCATGGAGGTGTGCCTTTGAGGTATATATTTGGTATCTGGTGAGTGGAGTCTCTCTCTGCTTCTGATTATTATGTGAATTGCTTCCCTCCACCATATTCTTCCACTATGATGTTCTTCATCACATCAAGACCCAAGGACGGATCCTGCCTTTGGTGGACTAAGACCTCTGAAACTGTGACCTATCAAATAAACTTTTCTTCCTCTACAACTGTTCTGGTCAGGTCTTTTAGTCACAGCAGCAAAAAGCTGAATAAAACAACAAGAGATACAACTAATAATTAAGGGGGGCCTAACTTTTTTTTGTCCTTTCATCTTATGACTTTGTGAATATAAAGGTAAGACACAGCAGATGGAATAAAACTTGATTCAGATATTTCTGTCTTTTGGCCATAATATATCAAGAACTGTAAATCACTGAGATATAACCTTAACAAGTTCAGGTTGTATTCTAACAAGTAATCTGACACATTTTTATGGATACTGGCAGAAGAAGACATAAAGCTCTTGGATCAGAAATGAAGGACTTTATTACTTATAGCACTATTCAAAGTATCAGGATTGGTGTTGATATCTTGAGTCCAACTTACCACAGGGTAATGTTAAAAGGGCCAGATGAGGACTACACATGTTATAGATTATTTTAGGAGAATTCTAAGGTTAGGGAATCTGGATCTTTTTCAATGGGTGACATGCCCAAAAAAGGGGATGTTTTCTTCATTGTTTAATAAACAGATCTTTCCTTGTCTCCAAAGGGAAACACTCTTTTTGTCACTGAGGCTGTACCTGTATAAACATCTTTGATACCTATTGACAACGCAAGTCAGTGCTTTTGCTCACAAGTTCTGCAGAAACAAATGCCATCTAGCATCCCAGTAGTATCCATACTCACCTCATTCCATAATACTACTTTCCAGAGATTTCATGCATAAGTTCTTTGCTAAGAAACACAAAACCTTTGTTTTGGTGGTGAAACACTACTATATATGCCAAACTGACCTTTGACATTATTTCATCCTCTTTAAGATTCCAGTGATATATTGCTTGGTGTATAAGAAGTGCCTTATGAATGGATACAGAAAATGTGGTGTGTATACACAGTGAAGTTTTATTCAACCATAAACAAAAATGAAATTATGGCATTTGCAGGAAATAGATGGAACTAGAATCCAACATGTTAATGAAATAAGTCAAACTCAGAAGTTTAAGGGCCTGATGTTTTCTCTCATATGTGAAAGCCAGAGAAGAAAAATAACAATAAAAGTGGGGTTGCATCTCTAAAATTCAAAGGGAGAACTGTAGAAGAAAAGGATCAAGGGTTAGGAGGCAGGGAGAGAGAGGAGAAATGCTGGGGAGCAATATTGGCTAAATTATATCATGTACACAAATGAATTTGTAACAACAAATCCCATCAATCTGTGCAATTCTAATGCACCAATAAAAATGAAAAAAATTAATCTTACCTGCAATATTTTTTCTTAAACTTATATTTTATATAAAGCCTTTTGTGTTCTAGCCATAGCCTACTTCTTCTGAACTCAGATATGCATTTGGATAGCCTTATGTATATGTTTCCGACAGCTCAAACTCAGTATGTCTCACACAAGTCTCCTGGACCTTCTCCCGACTTCTCCCCCACCCTCACATAGATGTACTCACCCTCTGACAGTGTGCCCATTCTGAGTGAATTACACAACCACCTGTGTGGCAAATGAAAAACTAAGCATTAAGCATCCCTCTTTCCTCCCCACATCCCCATTCTGTTTCTTGATATTTCAAAAATATATATTCTCAAAAGACGTCAAATTCTTTTCCTTCCTTCCATTACTACTCTAATCCAAACATTATTAGCTACTGTTTCACCTGAACCACTTCAGTGTCTCTTTTTTATCCATATCATTCCTGTACTCCCAGCTGTCCTCACAAGTATTTCATTATGCTTGGATAAGTATGCTCATGGGAATTCTTAAAAGCTTTGTCTGACTTCCTGTTGTCATGAAGACAAAACTCTTTAACAAGGACGGTAAATACCTGCAAGGTCTGTTCCTGCTACATCTCCATTCTTCATCTCACTCTGGCTTCCCTGGACTCCCTCTGCTCCAAGTTCATGTAATTCATCCTATACCAGATACTCAGCAATTCCAAGTGATGAAGTTGCATAAGTAAATAAAGAGAAAACACGGTTTTCAGTGTTATCTTAATGGGAGACAGGCAAAAAAACAATGTAAAATGCAATGTTCTATGATGGTCATACTTTATAGTTGCAGTATGACATGTTCTGCCATGTGAATGTGTGACATGGATTGTTGCACTCTATTCACAGAGAATCTCATCCCTCATTTCGCAGATCAAGTATCCCTTGAGGCAGTCCGCCCACCCCTGTAATCATAGACTAGATTCATTTTGTTGGAAGCTCTAGTAAAAACACATAGTTTTCTTTAGTGGTACTTGTAAGGATCATAATTTCATATTGATTAATGTGATTAATAGACTGATATTTACCTTACCCAGAAAGACTATTATAAGAAACTACTTCAGTTTTTTCTTTTATAAAACATATTTTGGATCTAGGGATAGTAGATCCCTAGAAGTTAGCTCGTCAAAGCCAAAGACTGTTCTGTTTTATTCACTGGTGTGTTCCAATCACTTGAACAACCAGTCAGGAAGGGGAAAATTATCTCTCCTTCTTCCCTCTCTCCTTCTTCTACCACTCTTTTCCTCTTCCTCCTCTTCCTTTCTTCCTCTCAGTCTTTCTTGGTATTATACAGCATAGTATTTCTTGACTATACTTAAATATATCTAGTAAGTATGCCTGGAGATACTGAAAAATTTTTAAAGGGACATTGGGAAATTTAACAATGTCTTCATTCATTTTGTTCATATAAATAAATAAATACACACACACACATACATATAGATGTATGTATATACATACATATATACACATATATGTGTATATAATTTATTTATACATACATATATAGATAGAAAAGAGATCATGGGTGTTATAAAGTTTTTGTGTTTTGGGGTTACCAAAAAACAATGATTTGTAATGTTATTTAGTCATAATTGATGTGAGAGTTGTAAGAATACATCCCAAATAATTAAAGGTAGCTGGGCATGGTACCATACTCTTGTAAACCCAGGGATTTGGCTAAAGAAGGAGGATTGCAAGTTCAAGGTCAGCCTCAGCAATTTAAGGAGACCCTGTATCAAAACAAACAAACAAACAAATAAAAAAAGAACTGTTATGTAGCTCAGTGGTAAACACACCCCCCCGCCCCCGCCTTGGTTCAATCCTGAGTACTGCAAAAGAAAAAAAAATTTCTATTTACTGATTATACATATTTAGATTCCTATTTACTGATTATATACATTTAGGAAATGGTATAATATATTTTTAAATATTATTTTCTGTTAAAATCTACAATTTTTATACTAGTTTACAATGCATAATGATAAAAACAAGCCATTTATCTAGTTCTAGTTTCTCATTAAGATTATTCTTAAAGCTAGAAAACTACATATTAAAAAACAAATATTTATTGCATGTACATTTAATGATTATTACTTTTTGACCCTTAATGCTATTTAAAGATAGCTTTTAGATATCCATAAGAAAATATTTTAGAAATTTAGAAAATAAATTACACAGGCCTTAAAAATTTATGAAGTTTAAGAATTTTATGAAAGTGCCTAACTTCAAAATGTGTAAACATTGACATGACAAAACTTAGATATTTTTTAATAAAAATGTTTTCGTCTCCCTATTGGTTTAAGGCATTGTGTACAAATGACTTTATAATAGTTACTAGTTTTAGGGCCATGGGACAGAATATTTTGTATTTCTAATCAATTTGTCCAAAGCAAAAGTGTAGGCTTGAACTGGCAAATTACTTTAGTTTTGTTGGAAGCATAATTATTTCCCAATGAGTAGCTCATTGTCTTCTATTATTTAAACATTGGCTGCATTTCATTGATGGGATGCCTTAAAGTATTTTGAGCATTTTAATATGAACTATACATTATTGTTCTAAGCATGTTTCAAAATTCATAACCCTTTCTTATAACTTTGAAGATGTCTTTCAAATGTCTGCCACATCTGTCACATTTTAAGTATACCTTTTCTATGCTATTTTTATATAAGCTTCTTTTATCTGTTTATATAAGCATAGAATTCTTAGCCATACTCTAAAATCTGTATTTATAAATTCATGGGCTTTGTTTCTGTGAGACACAGTAGAGGCTTTCATGTTTATTAGTCTGAAACACTGGGCTCAAGAAAGCTCATTTTTAATGCTTGGTGTGATAAACCCTTGAATTGACAAATATACATCTTACAGTAGGGTAAACTCCTTCAGGACCTGTTATCCTCAGAAGCAGTGTTCTTAGAGTAATCTTAAAGAACACTTTCTGTAGATGACTTGTGATGTATTGTATATGATCCCAGTTAGAATTCATGCTGATTTGATTGTAACCACAGGTTTTCTTCAGCAAAATACAGCTTTTCAGAAATACTGTTTGATCTATGTTCAAAATTGAGTTTGCAAGTTTTAACTTGGTATTACAGTACATATCTTTATCACATTTGCCTCAGATTGTGACAGAATTTTAGAGGACAGTATATGACTTAAATCTGTTTACATATCCAAGGGGACTTGAAATTACCTCTCTATGACAAATCCATTTATAACTGAATATCTCACGTTTGAAGGGAAATTTTCATGTTTTTGAGTCTTTTTTTTTTTTAAATCTCTCATACGATTAAAACTTAAGTAGTCCTTTTTAGGCCAGAAGTTGCCTTCCCTGAGCTCCTTGTGATCTCATCTGGATGTAACCAAGGAGCCCCTCAGGGCCAAGTCATGCCCAATAACGACACAGTGCACTCCTTGGTATTTTCTGGGACACATTCTGATCACTGAAACACCCAAGTCGCTGCTCATTTGGCACCAGGCCTCTTCCAGAGCCTGCTCAAACCAAATCCTCAAGTCCATCCTCCTGAGAGTAGACCCACATATCAACATGTAAGTCTGAAGGGTTCCAAGGAGTAGATATGTGAAGGAGCTACGTGAGTGGAGATTGGCACTGTGGTATGGATATTCATCTTCCGTAAGGTAGACCATAAAACGGAAGTGAACATACAGGCCTAAAAATTCTAAGACACAGCTCTGGGCATGGAGGCTGGTAATGTGAAATGAATGTCTTCACAAATACGTTCATGGTCTCTTGGAGTAAATCTTAAGTCTTCTCACATCATTCTGTTCTAGCACAGAACTTGAGGGAGTTCTGGAGATGAAAATTGCATCAGAATGTTCACTAAATGGATGTATACACCTATCGGGAAGCAATTAATATAAATGCCAATAGTATTTAGGAAGGTAAGCTTTTCATGGTAGAAGAATTAAAATTATTTAACAGTTTGTCAACTTGGTTTATCACTAAGTATTCAAATTTATGGTAGAGGAGTTTCTGTATACACTTGTACCTCAGATTGCACAAATGCTAGGACTTAGTATAATCACGATTTCCAAATTATGTTCTTTAAAACTAGTGTTCACTTTTTATTAGTGAATGGAATTCTTTTATGTTATAGATCCCAAAGGAAACTTTAAGGTCACAGGCCCACTTATCTAACTCTGATGGAAAAATTATTTTCTGTAGCAGATGTTTATTTTGCCTGTTTTAATATTTTAGATACAGACAGCTCAACAACTTACAAAGTAGTGCTTCCATTTTATTAATTTATGCTTTTAAAAAGTTATTTCTAATGTTTAGTCTTAGTCGTCTTCTTCTCCCCATTTATCCACATGAAATTGGGCTCCACACATTTGCTGTCCAGTACAAGCCAAAGCTATCTTCTCCACATCGACACCTATCTTTGGGAGAAAATGCACTGTTTTTCATTGTTAGATTATGCACACTTTATTTATTTATTTGTTTCTTTGTTTGTTCAGTGCTGGGGATTGAATGCAGGGCCTGGCACATGCTAAGTAAGTGTTGTACCTCTGTCTGAGCTATACCCCCATTTTAAGATAAGATCTTGTCCAGACTGGACTTGAACTAGTGATTCTCTTGCCTCAGCCTCCCAAGTTGCTGGGATTATAGGTGTGTTCCACCATGCCCCTCTCACTTTAGGTATTTTTATACGCATCATTCAACTTCATATTTGTTTAGTGAAGATTTATTTAATGTCCAGTGCCTGAGTGCTTTTATTTATTCTTTTCCCTCAAAAAATTCTTAGAATTCCATCATTATTTCACAATATTAGTTTCAATTCTACCAGCATAAGAAAAATATTAAGCTGTGTTTTATAACAAATGCTTTTATCTAAGGGAGAACTCTTGTTTGATGACTAAGAAATTTCTCATTTAGGTATTCCTTAGCTTGAATTTATGTTATTAAAATCTTTGCTGATTTAGGGGAAAAATACGGATGATATTTTCACTTCCAAAAAAAATTGTGATGGCAAACGAGGAAGATGGATTGTTAAGAGAATGCAGATGTCAACATGTAATTGATATAAAAACCCTGAAAATTCACATGATATTAGAATAATAAGTAAATTCAGCAAAATTATAGAATATAAGATTATACAAAATTAATTCTGTTTTTTCACATAAATAAGAAAGTATTGGAAAATGAAATTAAGTAGCTTCATGTAATACACTTGATCTTAGCCAAAAAGCTGAGAGACAACATAATGACATCAGAAAGAAAAAATATCTAAAATAAAATTTAAAAGAATAAATACAAGCATGTGTGCTGAAAATTATAAAATCTTGTTGAAAGTTATTAAAAAGACCTAAATAAATGGAAATGCATCCCATGTTCATGGTTTAAAAGTCTATATATTATTAATATGGCAGTTTTCTTTATTATAGATTCAGTGCAATCCTATCAAAATTCCAGCTGCTTTCTTACATAAACTACTAAGCTAGTCTAAAGTTTAAAGTGAAATGCAAGAGATCTAAAATAGTTAAAACAAAAATTGTGAATAATATGAACAAATTTGGAATACTCATACTTTCTGATTTGAAAATCACTACAAAACTGCAGTAATATGAGGTATTCATATAAATCAATGGAACAGACACAAAAGCCCAGAAATAGACTTTTGATTTTAATGTCAGTTGATTTTTTTTTTTTAAATCAAATGCTTTTCTTCTTCCAAGGATATTCGCACAAGCCTAGAGAGATCAGGGTTGCAGAGAGGTATGCTTGATCCCAGGAGTTCTAGACCAGCATGAGCAACATAGTGAGATATCCACCTTAAAAAAGTTAAAAAAATGTATTAGTGGGTCAACAGGACATTACAGAACATGTATTTGTTGTACAATGTTTAAATTAAGGTAATGCATATTTATCTTGTCAATCATTTAGCATTTCTTTGTGATGAAAACTTTCAAATTCATTTCTTCTGGCTTTCTAAAGTGTACACTACATTATTATTATTATTATTTTTAATCTATGGTCACCCTACTATTCAATAGTACACTGAAACTTCTTGCTCCTGTGTAACTCAGTTCCTATTGACCCACATTTCCCATGCCTCTGACTCTCTGTAGCCTCTGGTAACCACCATTTAGTATCAATTTCTGTGATACCAACTTCTTTCACCTCATGTATGTCACTCCATGGTATCATGTGGCAGTTATCTTATTTACTTAATGTACTGATCTCCAGTTCCACTCATATTGCTACTAATGAAAAAAATTTCATTATTTTAATACTACATAGACTTGCATTGTATATATGTACCACATCTTTATCTCTTCACCAGTTGGTGGACACTCAGGTTCTTTCCATTTCTTGGCTATTATGAGTAGTGCCATCATGAATTTCAGAATGCAAATGGTCTTCAAGTTAACCGAATTCATTTTCTTTTTTTTATTGGTTGCTCAAAACATTATAATTCTCTTGATATATCATATTTCATACATTTGATTCAAGTAGGTTATGAACTCCCATTTTTACCACGTGTACAGATTGCAGGATCACATTGGTTACACATCCACGTTTATACATACTGCCATACTAATGTCTGTTGTATCCTGCTGCCCTTCCTATCCTCTACTATCCCTCCTCCCCTCCCCTCCCTTCCCCTCCCATCTTCTCTCTCTACCCCGTTTACTGTAATTCATTTCTCTCTCTTGTTTTTTTTTTCCCTTTCCGCTCACATCCTCTTATATGTAATTTTGTATACCAGTGAGGGTCTCCTTCCATTTTCATGCAATTCCCCTTCTCTCTCCCATTTCCTCCCACCTCTCCTCCCTGTTTAATGGTAATCATCTTCTCATGCTCTTCCTCCCTGCTCTGTTTTGAGTTGCTCTCCTTATACCAAAGAAGACATTCGGCATTTGTTTTTTAGGGATTGGCTAACTTCACTTAGCATAATCTGCTCTAATGTCATCCATTTCCCTGTAAATGCCATGATTTTGTTATTTTTTAGTGCTGAGTAATATTCCATTGTGTATAAATGCCACATTTTTTTAATCCATTCATCTATTGAAGGGCATCTAGGTTGGTTCCACAGTGTAGCTACTGTGAATTGTGCTGCTATAAACACTGATGTAGCTGTATCCCTATAGTGTGCTCTTTCTAGGTCTTTGGGGAATAGTCCGAGAAGGGGAATAGCTGGGTCAAATGGTGGTTCCATTCCCAGCTTTCCAAGGAATCTCCATACTGCTTTCCACATTGGCTGCACCAATTTGCAGTCCCACCAGCAATGTATAAGTGTACCCTTTTCCCCACATCCTCGCCAGCACTTGTTTGACTTCATAATGGCTGCCATTCTTACTGGAGTGAGATGGTATCTTAGAGTGGTTTTAATTTGCATTTCTCTGACTGCTAGAGATGGTGAGCATTTTTCGTGTATTTGTTGATTAATTGTATATCCTTCTCTGAGAAGTGTCTGTTCAGGTCCTTGGCCCATTTGTTGTTTGGGTTATTTGTTTTCTTATTGTTTAATTTTTTGAGTTCTTTGTATACTCTGGATATTAGGGCTCTATCTGAAGTGTGAGGAGTAAAAATTTGTTCCCAGGATGTAGGCTCCCTATTTACCTCTCTTATTGTTTCTCTTGCTGAGAAAAAACTTTTTAGTTTGAGTAAGTCCCATTTGTTGATTCTAGTTATTAACTCTTGTGCTATGGGTGTCCTATTAAGGAATTTGGAGCCTGACCCATGAGATGGAGATTAGAGCCAACTTTTTCTTCTATCAGATGCAGAGTTTCTGGTTTGATATCAAGCTCCTTGATCCATTTTGAGTTAACTTTTGTGCATGGAGAGAGAAAGGGATTCAGTTTCATTTTGTTGCATATGGATTTCCAGTTTTCCCAGCACCATTTGTTAAAGATGCTATCCTTCCTCCATTGCATGCTTTTAGCCCCTTTGTCTAATATAAGGTAGTTGTAATTTTGTGTATTGGTCTCTGTGTCCTCTATTCTGTACCATTGGTCCACCTGCCTGTTTTGGTACCAGTACCATGCTGTTTTTGTTACTATTGCCCGGTAGTATAGTTCGAAGTCTAGTATTGCTATACTGCCTGTTTCACTCTTCCTGCTTAGAACTGCTTTTGCTATTCTGGGTCTTTTATTTTTCCAGATGAATTTCATAATTGCTTTATCTATTTCTACAAGAAATGCCTTTGGGATTTTGATTGGCATTGCATTAAACCTATAGAGAACTTTTGGTAATAATGCCATTTTGATGATGTTAGTTCTGCCTATCCATGAACAGGATATATCTTTACATCTTATAAGATCTTCTTCTATTTCTCTCTTTAGGGTTCTGTAGTTTTCATTGTATAAATCTTTCACCTCTTTTGTTAGGTTGATTCCCAAGTATTTTATTTTTTTTGAGGACATTGTGAATGGGGTGTTTTTCCTCATTTCCATTTCAGAAGATTTGTCGCTGATATACAGGAATGCCTTTGATTTATGCGTGTTGATTTTATATTCTGCCACTTTGCTGAATTCATTTACTAGCTCTAGAAGTTTCTTTGTAGAACCTTTTTGGTCTGCTAGGATCATGTCATCCACAAATAGTGCCTATTTAAGTTCTTCTTTTCCTATCTTTATGCCTTTAATTTCTTTCATCTGTCTAATTGCTCTGGCCAGTGTTTCGAGAACTATGTTGAACAGAAGTAGTGAGAGAGGGCATCCCTGTCTTGTTCCAGATTTTAGAGAGAATGCCTTCTATTTTTCTCCGTTTAGAATGATGCTTCTAGCCTGAGGCTTAGCATAGATAGCTTTTACAATGTTGAGGTAAGTTCCTGTTATCCCTAATTTTTCTAGTGTTTTGAACATAAAGTGATGCTGTACTTTGTCGAATGCTTTTTCTGCGTCTATCGAGATGATCATATGTTTCTTATCTTTATGATGTGGTCTCACACTTCATCTCAAAACCCTAGAAAAAGAATAGCAAAACAACAGCAAATGTAGCAGAAGGCAAGGAATAATGAAAATCAGAGCTGAAATCAATGAAATTGAAACAAAAGAAACAATTGAAAAAATTGACAAAACTAAAAGTTGGTTCTTTGAAAAAATAAATAAGATCAACAGACCCTTAGCCATGCTAACGAAGAGAAGAAGAGAAATTACTAGCATACAGGATGAAAAAGGGAATATCACAACAAACACTACAGAAATACAAAAGATAATTAGAAATTATTTTGAAACCCTATATTCCAATAAAATAGAAGATAGTGAAGGCATCGATAAATTTCTTAAGTCATATGATCTGCCCAGATTGAGTCAGGAGGATACACACAACTTAAACAGACCAATATCAATGGAGGAAATAGAAGAAGCCATCAAAAGACTACCAACCAAGAAAAGCCCAGGATCGGATGGGTATACAGCGGAGTTTTACAAAACCTTCAAAGAAGAATTAATACCAATACTTTTCAAGTTATTTCATGAAATAGAAAAAAAGGGGGCTCTTTCACATTCATTTTACGAGGCCAACATGACCCTGATTCCGAAACCAGACAAAGATACCTCAAAGAAAGAAAACTACAGACCAATATCTCTAATGAACTTAGATGCAAAAATCCTCAATAAAATTCTGGCAAATTGGATACAGAAACATATAAAAAAAATTGTGCACCATGATCAAGTAGGATTCATCCCTGGGATGCAAGGCTGGTTCCATATGCAGAAATCAATAAATCTTATTCAAATTCATTTCTTTTGTGTATATGTTCATTAGTAGGATTGTTGGATTATGTGAAATTATCTGTTTTTAAGTTTTTGAGGACCCTCTATATTGTTTTTCTTAAAGGCTACACTAAGTTGAATTCCCACTAATAATATATGAGAATTCCTTTTTCTCCCAATCTGTGCCAGAACTCATTATATTTAGTGTCTGTGATTTTTTTTAACAACAGTACCCAGAGCATACAATATCACAAAATAGTCATTTCTGCAAATCATGAGAGGACAGCCTGATATGCATGCAAAGGAATGAAGTTGGATTTCTATATAGAAGCATATGTTACCAGTTAATCCAACATGAATCAAAGAATAAAATTTTGATCCTTAACACCACATAAAAGTAAACAAAATAAAGATATTCTGTCTGTGTATGTATTTAAAAAAAGAGCAAAGTACAATAGTTGAAATTTTAAATCTGTTAGAAAAAAGATGGGAATAAGTCTTTGTGACTGTGGTTTAGGCAGTGATTTCTTGTATATTTCATAAAAGTCAAGCACAGAAAAGAAAAATCTTAATAAATAGGACTACATCAAAACTAAAAATTTTAAGGTACAGAAGATACTGAAGAAATAAAAGACAACATGCAAAATAGGATACATTATTTACAAATTATTTGTCACATAAAGAACTTTTATCTAGAAATGTAAAGAGCTTTTTATCCAGAAATGTAAAGAGCTTTTGTGATGTAATGTTAAAAAATAATCGAATTACAAGTAGAATATAACTTTGAATTGTAGTTTTTGATAGAAAGTATACAAATTTAGTAATTATCACATGAAATTATGTTCAACACCATGAGTTATTAAAGGAATCAAAATCAAGTCCTCAGCCGGGCATGGTGGTGCATGCTTTTAATCCCAGCACCCCTGAAGGCTGAGACAGGAGGGCCCAGATTTCAAAGCCAGCCTCAGCAACAGTGAGGTACTAACCAACTCAATGAGACCCTGTTTCTAAATAAAATTCAAAATTGGGCTGGGTATGTGGCTCATGGTTGAGTGATCTGAGTTCAAGCTCTGGTACCAATAAATAAATAAAGTCCTCCATGAGACACTACTTCACACACATACTGGGATAACTAAAATAAACACAGAAAAACAATAAGTTTTGAATAGAATAAAGAGAAATCAAATCCCTCATCATTGCTGGTGGGACTATAAAAAGATATAGTTACTTTGGAAAACAACTTGACAGTTCCTCAGAATGTTAATCATGTAGCTATTGAGTGACTAATCCATGCCTAGGAATCTGCCCAGAAAATTCACCTATTAGAAGAGCTCTTTTCTTGAATTGGGTGAAGATGATGAAGTCAAAGAAAAGAAAGGGTTGATAAATTTTCCTCCCAAATGAAAAGCAGCACAATCACTGAGCCCCTAAAATATGTCTAATTTTCAAACCACCTAACAAGATAAGAGATGGTTCTTCATTTTACCTGAAGTCCATTTACATTTTGGGGCACATAAAAATTAGGATGCATTTTGGAATAGTCTGCAAAATAATGGCTGTTTTTCTACTTTTCCTTTCTCCAAGTTTAGAATCAGTTTACAAAATGGTATGTTATGTACCTGAAGCAAAGAGAACTTTGTAATATTTCAAGTAGACCTTAAATGTAACAAAATGACAATCTCTAGTGAAGCAATTACTTTCTGAAATTATATATATATATGTATGTGTATATATGTATGTGTGTGTGTGTATGTGTATATATGCATACACATATACACACAGGTATACATATACTTACACAAAACTATACTTAAATCATATATAATACACATATATAGGTATATGTGTATTATATATATATATAAGTATACCTATATATGTGTATCACATAATACACATATATAGGTATATATGTGTATTTTACATATATATATATGTATATATATATATACCTATATATGTGTATTATATATGATTTAAGTTTAGTTTGGTGTAAGTATGTGTATATATGTGCGTATATATGTATGTGTATATATATACACACACACACACACACACACACACAGAGCTATACTTTAATCATATATATGTGTGTATATTTAAAGAACTCGTTAATTCCTTGTATATACTGGTATAATATTGGATATTATTTGCATTCATTATATTCAACTAAAACATTGAAGTTAAGAAAGACGTGTTTCCAATTTATATTAAAGCTATTCATAAATGCTTTGAGGATATTTAATAATCTTTTCAGTTTACCTTAGTTTGAGTAGTTAAAATACAGAGTTAGGAAATTAGGAGTGGTGTGAGAAAAAACAATAACTATAAAAAGCCCGAATATTTTATTGCAGTGAGTGGTTCCTGGACAGCTAACAGTCCACCAAAGTTGCTGAGGCTGGCCTTTAACTTGCAGTCCTCCTGCCTCAGCCTCATGATTTGCTGAGATTTCAGGTGTGCACCACCCACCCAGGCCTCTCAGGGTTTTTCTAATATTTTACATGAAATATTGAGGATGATATTTTGCATATTCCTCCCTGTGTCTTACACAGGAAGCACCTCTATACCATGCTGAGTGACAGAAGCATTTGATGAAGACATTGTGCCACACAGCATGATGCATGTGAATCAGGTCATATTCAATTCTACTTGAATAACAGCTATTGACATATTAGAAACTTTTATTTTCAATGAATAATGGCTCACCTTTGTACAGTACAGGAAGATTGATTTTAAACACAAGTCATGCCTAAAGTAATGAAACTTCTGAACATCTTGAAAATAAATTAATACAAATTCAAGCACATCTAGTTGTAGCTTTTCTGTAAATTTAGCCTAAAAGATGAATAAATTTTATTTTATATAACAATCATAGTAAATGCAGGTTTATAAAAAAGTCTTTTAATTTGAACCAAATCAACACAATTTGAGTTGCTGACTTTAAAGTGTTGTTAAAGTTAGTTTATTAAGATAGTTTATTTTTTTCAAGAAATCTTTGATGACAGTATTTTATTTTTTCTACACACATATAGGACAGATGTCTTATTCTTTCAATAAATATAATTGAATATATGTGAGAAAATCAGACATACCTTAGTCATGTTTTTAGGTTACTTCACTTAATATTAGTGATTCATTTTTAATATCAAGTATATTAAATATAAATTCTCTGAGAGGTTTTTTTTTTTTTTTTTTTTTTTTGGTACCAGGGTTTGAACCCAAGGGCACTTAACCACTGAGCCACATCCCCAGCCCTTCTTATTTTTTATTTTGAGACAAGCTCTTGCTAAGTTACTTAGGGCCCCACTAAGTTGCTGAGTGTAGCCTTGAACTTGTGATCCTCCTGCCTCAGCTTCCTGAGTTACTGGAATTGCGGGTGTTTGCCACCATACCCAGCCTCTCAAAGTTTTTCTAATATTTTACCTGAAATAATTTGTTACCTAACAACTCAAAACCTTCATTTTCCTAAAGTATAACCATACTCACATGTAAACCTCAATTTATACATAAAAGATTTATGTGAGTTTTTGTTTGTTTGTTTGTTTGTTTGTTTTTTTGCTTAAAATATCGATTTTTGGGGACAAAACAGATTGTTTTAAAGAGTTGCTCTGAATGCATATCACCTCTCTGGGTTGTCCTCCCTTTTTCTTTATGCTTTCTAAGACATGTACATGAGATTAAAAACAATCCAGGTGATAGAAATGTTATATTGATTTTTTTTTAAATAAAATGAATTTTAAAATGTACTACTGTGTTTTGTGGAAAAAATGTATTAATGTAAACAGTAATCAAAAAAATATTGTATTGAGAACCACATATATTTTATGAAGTTTTTTTTTTCATTTTTTTTTTCATTTTTTTTTATCGATTGTTCAAAACATTACAGAGCTCATGATATATCATCTTTCATACATTTGACTCGATTGGGTTATGAATTCCCATTTTTTCCCCAAATTGCAGAATCACATCGGTTACACACTCACATTTTTACATAATGGCATATTAGCGACTGTTGTGTTCTGCTACCATTCCTATCCCCTACTATCCCCCCTCCCCTCCCCTCCCCTCCCATCTTCCCTCTCTACCTCCTCTGCTATTGTTTAATTCTCTCCCTTTTTTCCCTCCTCCTTTCCCCTCACAACCTCTTATAATTTTGTGTAACATTGAAGGTCTCCTACTTTTTCCATATGCTTTCCCTTCTCTCTCCCTTTCTCTCCCCCCCTCTCATCTTTGTTTAATGTTAGTCTTTTCCTCATGCTCATCCTTCCTGTTCTGTTCTTAGTTGCTCTTTTTATATCAAAGAAGACATTTGGCATTTGTTTTTTAAGGATTGGCTAGCTTCGCTTAGCATAATCTGCTCTAATGCCATCCATTTCCCTGCAAATTCTATGATTTTGTCATTTTTAGTGCTGCATAATATTCCATTGCGTAGTTTTTATATTAAAAACAAAGACATTATTCTAGAAAAACTTATTGAAAGTGATGGGTAGTCCTGACTTTGGGTTTATTCAAGTCATTAATTTTGTATTGAATGCTGGAATTGAACAATAATGTACGACATGGTCCTTGGTTTCAAGAAAGTCAAAGAGTAATGAGGAAAATACTTGTAAACAGAGCATTATGAAGTGACAAAAGTGCTGTGTTTACAGGACAGAGTACAGATGGAGGCCTGGGATGGCATAACCATGTGATGTGAGCATTCCTCTTAAAGGAAGAGTGGTGCTTCATTGGTCAGAAGGAGGAAAGATCATTAGCCAATGTCTAAGGACTTTGAAAGTACTTGTGAGATAGGATAAAATGTACCTGTTTCATGATGGAAAGGTGCAAATCTAGAAGGTAGCAAGAGACGAATACTGGAATGGTTGATCAATTTTTAATGACAGGAGAAAAATTAAGAATTTAACTTTGGGGAAGTGTAAAGCAGGTATTTATCAAGTACTGACATTCATTTGACAGATTTTAATGCTTACTATCGCCAGGGAAGAAACATAGTACAAATATCATATTCCAATAGAAAAGCGTTTTTGTATTGCTCAAATCTGTGTTTTCCTTAGGAAGAGGCCTTAGATATGGAAGATGTTACAGGTGTGTCTTCAGGGATACTTACTGAAAGGCTCCTGACATTTGTGAAAACAATGGCAAAGTAAGTTGCAGCAGTGACAGGGAACCTGGAGCGGAGAGCTGGGTGTGAGAGGAGCATGAGAGAGAGAGAGAGAGAGAGAGAGAGAGAGAGAGAGAGAGAGAGAGAGAGAGAGAGTGTGTCAGCAGGCTGCCTGGCAGCTATATGTAGAATGGTGAGGACCAGGGAATAGCAAATGTTTAAATGATAAAGAATGTGCCTTGGTTGTTCTTGGGTGATTGAGGATTATAGTGCAAGGGAAGACAGAGAAGAGATTTTAGAGTAAAGGAGAATGTAGTGAACCATGCTGAGTTTCATATGTTTTGGAAATTTGAGAGAGGACATAGAGAGTAAATATATGAAAATAAAACCCAGGGTGATAGTTTAGACCTACTGTCTGAAATGATGAAAGGTGGTATGAATTGTGATAATGGATGAGATCAACTTATAAGTGTGCTTAGCTTAGCTCACCTAAACAGAGGGTAGCTCCAAGGGGGTAATGTTATCAGGATCTGCAGTAGAGGTAAGTGTCAAGAATTTAGAACAATGTTCAGAAAGGCCATGAAACAGAGTCGCCCTACTGAGGTAGAGAGATGCTTTATAGTTGCTCTTAATTCCTCTTCTCTCACGATTCTCTCATAAATCCACTCCAAAGAGCAGCTAAAACTGTTCCTATAAAAATAACATCATCTTTCACCTTGTCAAGTCCAATAGACAAAGCACGGTTTTCATTTAACTAAACTCTGTAGGATAAGCCAGTTTCTTTCTTTCTTATTCTTTCGAATTTTATTATCTGTGTTCTCCTGGTTTTCTTTGCCTTTTACTGGAAGTCCTTGGTTATTTCTTTTACTGGATCCTCCTTCTGCCCTGACTTCTCTGTATTAGGGTATCACTAGGCTCAATCTTTGGCAGTCTTCTTTCTCCATTCCAACCTATTTCTATGAATTTGAGCATCAATCTTGTGCTGATGACTCAAAAATTTATATGCCAAACTTCAACCTTTTCCCTGGGCTCAAGAATTATGTACCCAACATCTTATCCTACATCTGCACTTAGATACCACCCACATATAACAAAAGTACAACTCATGGTTTTCCATCCTGCGCCTGCTCGTATGCCAGTTATTTTCATGTTTCTAAGTGCTGCTATTCTTTACTTATTTGTTCAAGTCAAAATCCTGATAGTCATCTTTAATTCCTGGCTTTAAGCCTACAATTTAATCTACAGCCAACCTCTACCTTCAAAATAACTAATCACATTTTAGGCCTCCAATTCCACCACTTTATCCTTCAGTATAGTTCACCGGTTCTAGTGCAGGAGCCTCACAGCTGGTCCCATATTGCTGCTCTGATCTTCCTGTACAGGACTCTCAGAATAATCTCTTAATAATGCAAATCAGGGGCAGTGGTAGAGTGCTTGTCTAGCAAGAGCAAAGCCCTGGATTTGATCCCCAGTACTGGGAGACAAACTAAAAATACCGCAGATCAGATTAAAACTGCTAAAAATCTGCAGAAGATTAGCATCACACCAAGAAGAAAAAACAGTTCTGTATCCTGATAGATTTCTGTATTATGTAATGATTACTTCCAAATATAATGACTTAAAATGACATTTTCTCACAGATTTTGCAAATATGGAGCTTGAAGAAGCTTGGATACATGGTTTTGGCTTAGGATCTCTGAAGAAGTTGCCCTCATTTGAAGGTTTTGATAGGGATAGAATATGTACTTACAAGATGGTTCCCTCACATCATTATTGACAAAGACCTCAGTTCCTCACAACATGGACCTCTACATAGGTCTGGTTCAGTATCCTCAGAACATGGCACCTGACTGTCTCTAGATGCATGATTTAAGAGAGGAAGGAAGAAACCACGTATCTCTTACAACTTTGTCTAGAAGTTCCACAACATCACTTCTACCATATTTTATTCTTTAAAAGCATGTTACTACTTGGAAAGGTGGTGCACACTCATAATCCTGGCTATGTTGGGAGGCTGTAACAGGAGGACCACAATTAGGAGTCCAATATGGGCAACTTAGTGTGACTTAATCTTAAATTAAAAAAACAAAACAAAACAAAACAAAAAAACTAAAGTGCTCCCAGTGCTAGAGCACTTGCCTAGCCTGTGCAAGGTCCTGGCTTTAATCCCCAACACTATAAACAAATAAAGCAGATTACTATGTGCACATAGACTTTACAAGGCCTTATATGCTGCCCATTGCACTTCTCCTACCCTTTAATTTTTTCCTACTTTCTTCCATATTAATTTCCCTATCCTTTTGGCCGTTTCTCAAATATGCCAAATTCTTCGCAGTTTTAGATGCTTTGCAACTTTCTTTTCCCTCTGCCTTGAAAACTCTACCCACGGATCCTCGTGCATTTATCCCCATACTAAATGCAGGTTTCTGATCAAATGTCACCTCATCAAAGAGGATTTTTTTAGTCACACCATTTAGACATTATACTCTTTTCACAATTTTCTGTGCTGTCATCCTGCTTTCCTTTTCTTCAAAATATGTATGCCTTCTGTGACAACACAGATGAACCCAGAGGACATTATGCTCTGTGAACTAAGCCAGTGAACTAAGCCAATACTGCATAATTCCATTTATGTGAATTATCAAAATAGTCAAATGCATAGAATCAGAGAATGGAACTGTGAAGCTGGAAGGAGACAGGAATAAGGAATTGTTGCTTAATGAATATAAAATTTGTTGTATAAAATGAGTAAGTTCTAGAGATCTGTCATATAAGCACCTCTAGCTAACAACACAATATAGTATTCTTTAAAGTATGTCGAGATGATAGATATCATTATAAGGGTTCTTAGATAAAACAAAACAAAAAACTCCCTGGAAACAAAACACAGATGTAAGATGATCCAAAGAAATTTTTGGAGATGATGAATATGTGTATTACCTTGATTGTGGTGATGATATCACTGGTGTATGCATATGTTGAAACTCATCACAATATATCATTAAATATGCATGGCATTTTGTTTATCAATTCTATTTCAGTACAATTTAAGAAATTATTTTCTTTTAAATTGTGTCATAATTGACTTATTTGCTCTCTTTCTACCTCATTACCTTATAAGATTCAAGAGAACAGGGACTTTGTCTGCCTGCTTCACAGGTGTCTAGTCCTGGATAGATGCTCAATAAATGTGTATTGAATGAAGGAAGTGAGTGGTTAAAAGATCAGCAAGAACTAGAGCTTTGGATTTAAACCTCTGCTATATTACTTTTTATTTCTACCACCTGGGGAAATAGTTCTTTAGGTTCTGCTTTTGATGTATATCATTGGGTTAATTTCAGGATTGAAAGATACAATGCATGTAAATCCCTTGGGCAATTCTGTACACTAGGTTCAAGGTTGGGGAAACTTGTCTTTTTTCAGTGTATGATATTGCCTTTTTCAGAATGATGCACTATGGAAATTTAACCTACACAGTAGAATATCAATGTAAGATATGCTACATAAT
The DNA here is from genome assembly GCF_048772815.1 of Callospermophilus lateralis. NCBI lineage: Eukaryota > Metazoa > Chordata > Mammalia > Rodentia > Sciuridae > Callospermophilus > Callospermophilus lateralis. The sequence goes on from NC_135310.1 coordinate 97,356,179, forward strand.
TTTCTTATGTGGTATGATTATAATTGCTCAAGCAAGCAGAAATATGTCTCTTGCATTGTTTTGTTGTGTAGAACTTTATGTGTGTCTAACTTAGAAGAAATGCGTTGAATGCATTTCAATAAAGGAAGCCAAACTGGAAGACTGCCTATGAATATATATATAGAATGAGTATCAATGAAATTAAGTTCTATTCTTTAAAAAGAAAAAGAATTCAAGTTTTAAACTTTAAAATGTAAGAATTTGTGTCTAGCACTTAACATAGTTGAGTAAAAAAGCAAAATTGACCTCTTGCTTTTTGTGAAGTATCAGTGCTTATTGTTAGTTGATAATGATATCCAAAAGGTTTCACCATTTTTCTGATGACCATTTTAGCAAATTTATTCCATGTCATATTCTTCCCATCACTGAATACTCATTTTTTCTCATTCTTCTTCATTTTTTGTCCTATTTCTTATTTAAAGGACTATGGATGATGTTCTTAACATGCAGAATGATATTAGTCTGTTGTAGGACATATTGAAATGTAAATCATGGATGTGTCATCAATTATTAACAATCTACCTAAGGACAAGGTATAAACTGTGAAACATAATAACAATGGGTGTCATGATATTTGATTTTAATGATGCAGAAGACCTCAAAGAAGTCTTGTTTCCATACCAAAAGGAAGTGCATAATAATAGTTAACATTTATTACATTTTTATATTGTTCCAGAAACATTGTAAATACGTTGAATAACTTAACTCATTTAATCATTACAATGGTTTTATGTTACAAGTAAGTAGTGTAAGACAGAAAACAAAGTAATTAAATGTATTTTTGTGTGTGTAGGAATTACAACACTGCCTAGGACCTAGAAAGGTTTAGAAAGAAATGGCTAGGTCACTCCTATTGCGGGGGTCACACCACTAATAAGTGGCAAATACAGTACTGAAGCAGGGAGTCTGTGTTCTAAGGCTATATTAGGATGTCCTTTGTAATATCTATTCCAGCCTTGGGGTGGGTGGGTGAGAAGGAACAACAGGAGCCTGGAAAGCTTGAGTGAGTTGACCACAAAGAAGGATAGGTTGAATATAATTAGAGGAGTAAAGCTATGGGATTTCTAGGTGGCGAACTTGCTATGAGTTGCTCTAGATCTCCAAGGTGAAGTAGAACAGTGGGCTGAGCATTGAAGTGATTGGCATTTGTATATTCATCTGGATAGTGTGGACATGGTGGCTGTCAGATAATTTCACAATTTTAGTATGACCAGGGCATTAAACTGGATTAGTAGTAATTAAAATGCTTCATGGTTTGTAGTTAATCTTGTGCAAAACAAATGCTTGAGTAATTCTAAAATCAATTTGGGCATCTAATATTTATTTTTCTATTTCAAGAAATCAAAATTGCTAATGTAATTTTCTTAATATTATTTGTAAATTATTTAGCACTGATTTATTATTAATATATCTGATGGTTTTCCATGCCTTCCACAAAAAGGAAAATATCACTCCATGTTCAAGAACAGCTCTTCACCCCTTCAATGCTTTGGGAGTTAGTCCCGTAACCCCTGGACTTACCTACTAACCTTGAGTCTGAGAGAGCCACAGTGCCTAGCATTATTATTCACATATATGGTAACCATCTTATGATTGAAATCTGTTTGTATGAAATTATGCATTTCATTTTTTTCTGTGATGGAAAACAGATGTTTAGTGTACAATTTCCTCCTTCTTGTCAGTCACTGGGCTGGGTAGAGGGTATAAAGTCTAGTAAAATGAACATTCAGCTCAGAGATTACAAAACAAGGAGACTAATAGGAGACATTATATTACGAAAACTTTGAGACAATTACTGCCAGAGAGCTGTGCACAAAATGCTAATTCTCATAATATCACCAATTAAAGTTTTACTTTCTTTTAAAAAAATTAAGAAAACTAAGACAAATGAGCTTTTTGGTGAAGCTACCTTTATCACCCAGATTTAACTTCACAAATCACAAACTGAATTTACAGAAATTTTGAATGAGTAAGGATTGTAAGATTAATGATTATTAATGCAGAATAACAAATAATTTTCAAATACCATTTTTATCAGTTACCTATTTTTGAGATTGGTTAGAGGCAGCTTATAATAAAAATATATACAGAATAAAGATAAAACTATTTATCTTTATTTTGGTTATAGGTGAGCATAAATTCCAGAACATTGTATAGTGGCACCATTCCCTGTTGTAATATATAAACATCATTATCACATGATACAATAAAAAGTTGTAAAGATAGTGAAATGAAAACAACTCAAGAAATTCCTATTTGATATATTTGAGGCATACTTAGCTTGGAGCCTCCTGGAAGTGGTCAAGGCAACACACAAACATAAGTGCCCTTGTCTGAAAAATATTTTACATAATGACAAATGTATAAATGTATTTTAGAAAAGCTAGCTCCTTTTCGTATTGTTTTTGTTTACGTTATTAAATGTGAGGTTACTCTGAGGATCCCTCAATTTTTAAGTAATTTTTCTTCCATTTTCTCTCATGTGCTTATAATATATATTTTGTTAGCTCTTTGAACTCCTGTTTATTTAGGCAGCTTGTAGTAAAAACATGTACAAAATAAAGATGAAAGTATTATTCATTGAAAAGTAAGGTAATTGTTACCTCACAGAACTATGATGCAAAAAAAGTACATTTCAAATCACCACTGATGTTTCTTCATCCTTTCTTAAGATTGAAATGTGAAAGGTTTTATCTTTCTTATCAGAATCAATGAAGTAAAATTTATGGCAAAAATATTTTATTTTTAAGATAGAGTTTCGTTGCATAGCAAATTGTTATAGTATATTTGCTCTTTTATTCTGGATATTGATATAGGAATGATGAACGCTTGCAGTTTTATACTGATCTCTGATATTTCACATGGGAGAGGCTATAAGGATGATGAAAATTACCCTATGTTGGGCTCTTACATTCTGCTAACAAAAAACATTAAATGTTTGGTTCTGTATTCAAATACAAAGTACAGAATACATTTCTACTTAGAAATTAAGTGGACATAATTAATTTGAGGATGGTACAATCAGAATAATTTGTATCCATTACATTAGTCATATTTTATTTTTTATAAGTATAAGTTGTTTGTGTTTCACTTATAATGACAAATTCTAAACACCAATAGTTAAGCATCCTTAAAAATATCTATAAATAAAAAAAATATATATTTTTTACAACCTTTTATTGAATTTTGGTTATAGGTGAGCATGAATTCCAAAACATTGTATAGTGACAATATTCCTTGTTGTAATATATAAATATCATTTCCATTTTATTTGTAAATACTTGTTTTTTCCTGAACTAATTATACAATTTTTGTTTAAAATATATTCCAAAATTATAGCTTATGTATAAATGCTTTTATATGGTATTAAAAATTACATTCAAAATCATCTACATAATTAAATATATCTTGATTCTTTAAAATTTCCTTAAAACTAGAAGCCTTTAATTTGCATATATTTGTTTATCTTAATTTTTTTTTTAAATTTCAGAAATAAAATTTCCAGAAGAGCATGTATTTCACTCTCCATAAAGAAATTAGGTATAAAACGTTGCATACAAATCATTCACTTAAAAACATCAGTATTCTTTCACAGTTCTAACATAATTGATTATATAATTTAATTGGTATAGATAGAATAGATATAAAGCAGAGTAAAACTTTAACAAATATGACTAAAATAAAACAAATATTTATGACAAAATAAACAAATGTGGTATATATTCCAAATTCATATTTTCCCTCATGCCATCTTGTTGCTATGTTGGCAAGAATACTTCCTTAGGAGTTGCCCTCTGTTCTTCTTTCCTTTTACCTAGACTTCCTAAACACAGTTAGGGTGAGGTGTCTTATCTGCAAATATTTTTCACCAATTTACTGACAGGTGTGCCTTCAACCAATGTCACATAGGCTAAATGTCCCTATTGTTCCTGGCCTTTACTCTTGTCCTTCTATAGTTAGTCCCACACATGAGATCAGCTGTTATTCTGTAATATTTATTAAAATAAAGGAAAGCATCATTATTCCTATTGATTAGGATGAGAGAATAACTGATACACATCATGAAGTCCCTGTATCATGCAAAGTAAATTGTCTTTGAAATGACTGGGAATGTAAGTAATTTCTTTTACAAAAAAAAATAGTTAAAATATTTAAGTAAATTAAATTTGACTTTTAGGGGAAATGTTATATAATTAAAAACTCTTATGTTGAGTAGTTTTCATTGTGAACAGATAATTTTGATTTCTGTATTTGTATATGTGTACTTACATCATATACATTTTAAAATATGAACCTCTATAATATACCAGTAGCAAAAATAAATGTAATCACAATAAAATAGCTTCTATAAAGCATCAAGATACAGACATAGCCTAATACATCAATTGCATAGCTATTAACATTTCCAAAATCTTGAGTGAAGTATGTTCTGGAGGTCAGATAAATACATGGAAGGCCGGTGTTAAATGCTCAGCATAGCTACTATAGCAAGTATGAATTGTGACTGCAAACAAAAACCAAATGGCCTCAGACAGTGACTTCAATGTGAAGCTGCAGGTGGATACCCTCAACTAGTGTCCCTTTCACTTAAATTTTGCTCATATTTTGAGAATGAACTTAAAATTCAAACTGATACTAATTCATTCTTGAGTCTATAGATTATACTAAACTACATCTATAGGATATATATGGAAATTTTAAAACATACTATAACCAAAATGACAAGAATTATGAGTATAACTTATAGGTAATTTTATCTCCCATCTCTGATTCTTTCTTTAAAAACAAAAATCAAAACCTACCAATAAAAATATGATAAAAATATATATATTTAATGTGTGTACCTTGATGAGTTAGAAAATAAGTATTTACCTGTGAAACCATCACTGTAACCAATAACAAATGCATCTATCCCCTCCAAAAGTTCCCTTTCACATCTTCATTTATGTATGGGTTTTGTGATAAATACACTTAAGTTCTACACTATTAGCAAGGTTTTAGCTATAGAATATAGACTTATTAACTATAGACACTCTGTTGTATTGTTGATCTCTATTCATTTTGCATAGTTGAAATCTGGTACTCTTTAACTAATGTTTCCTCATCCCCTTCACTTCAGCCATTCCACTCTATGCTTCTATGAGAGTGACTTTTTGTTTTTTCAAGTAAGTGGTTTCTTAGTCCAGTTCTGCTATAACAAATGTCATAGACTGGGTGGCTCATAACCAAAAATGTATTTCTCACAATTCTGTTTGTTGTAAAGTCCAGGTTCAAGGCACCAGCAGATTTGATGTCTGGTGAGGGACAGTTTCCTGGCTCCCTGGTGCCTTCTCATTGTGTCTTCATTTGGTGCAAGGGTCAAATGAGCTCCCTTGGGCCTCTTATTAGGGCATTGATTCCTTCATGAGGGCTTTATGCTCCTCCTGATCTAATCATCTCCCAAAGGCTTAACATCCCCAACCCATCACCTTGGGCGTTACCTTTCAACAGAACATAGCAGCCAGATCCTATTTTTAATTTTCTGAGGAACTGTCACAGTGTTTCCCATAATGACTAAATCACTTTATATTATTAACAGCCATTTATGAGGCTTCCCTTTTCTCTACATCCTTTCTAACACTTTTATTTTTCAAATTAGCTATCCTAACAGATGTGAGGTAATATCTCATTGTGGTTTTGATTGACTTTTCTTTGATAGTGACATTGTGAACATTTTTATATACCTGTTATCCATTTGCATATCTTCTTTGGAGAAATATCTATTTAAGTCCTTTGTGCGTTTTTTTTTTACATTATTCTTTGTTGTTTGAGTTTCTTTATATTTTGCATATTAATCCTTTGTCAGATATGGTTTTCAATTATTTGTTCACAGTCCATAGACTGCCATGTCATTTTGCTGACTGTTTTATTGCTGTGTAGACTTTTTCTTTGGATATAATCCCCCTTATCTATTTTTGCTTTTATTGCCTGTGCTTTTTGGGACATATTTAAGAAATCATGGTCAAGACCACTGTCATAAAGCTTTTACTTTATGATTTCTTCTGTGAGTTTTATAGATCTAGGTCTAACATTTAAGTTTTTAATTGATTTTATGTTTGTGTGCATATTGTTAAAGTTAAATTTAATTTTTTTTATGTTGATATCCAGTATTCCCAGCAGGATTTATTCAAGAGACTGTAGTTTCCCCAGTTTTGTATTCTTGATATATGTGGATTAAATTTTGTACTCTGTATACTATTTCATTAGTCTATATGTCTGGTTTTATACTATTACTATACTATTTTTAATCTTATAATTTTATACTATATTTGAAGTCAGGAAGTGTAATACCTCTAGCTTAGTTCTTTATTAAAATTACTTGACTATTTGAGGCCTTTTGTGAATTTTAGGATGGATTTTTTTCCTATCTCTGTAAAAATGCATTGAATTTTGATTGAAGTTGCACTAATCACTTGGGCAGTCTGGACATTTTTACAGTATTCTTTCAACCATCAATATTGAATGTCTTTCCTTTTGTTTTTGTCTTAAATTTTTCATCAATATTTTATAATTTTCAATGCACAAGTCTTTCACTCCCTTAATTAAATTTATAACTAAGTGTTTTATTTTTTGATGTATTTTGTATCCTGCAACTTTACTGAATTCACTTGATAATAGTAATAGCTCCTATGTGGAGTCTACAGGGTTTTCTACATGTATGATCGTGTGAACTGTAAACAGGTATTTTTACTTTTTCCTTTACAATTTTGATATTTTCAATTTTCTTTTTGCCCTGTTTTCTAGTTAGGACTCACAGTAGTACCTTGAAGTGGCAAGTGTGGGTATCTTTACCTTATTCTTGATCTTGGAGGAAAAGGTTTTTTTTTTTTTTTTTTTTTGTATGATTTTTTTTTCATATGTAGGCTTTACTCTGTTGTGGAAAGTTTGTCTATATTGTTGAAAATTTTTATTATGAAAAAATGCTAAACTTTTTTAAGTGCTTTTTTCTCTACTGTTATTGAGATGATCATATGGTTTTGTTCTTCTGTTAATGTGGTGTATTACAATGGTTGGTTTTCACATGTTGAAATACTATTTATTCACAGGGATGAATCCCACTTAGACATGGGGTATGTTTGTGTTTTTTTTTCTTTCCCATACTGGGTATTGGACCTAGGGGCATTTACCCTCTGAGCCACAACCCCAGCCATTTTAATTTTGAGACAGGGTCTCCCTAAGTTTCTCAGAACCTTGCTAATTTCCTGAAGCTGATCTTGAACTCCTAATCTTCTTGCCTCAGCCACCTGAGTCACTGGGATTACAGGCCATGAGCCACCATATCTGGCTTGTATGATCCTTTCAATATGCTGTCAAATTCAGTTTGATAATATTTTGTTGAGGATTTTTGCATCTGTGTTCCTCAAGGATATTGGACTATAATTTTTTTTTCTTGTGAGGTCTTTGGCTGGTCGCAGCATATGAATTTATAGTGTTTCCACTTCTTCTATTTTTTGGAAGAGTTTAAGAGAGACTTGAGAAGCCATTGGTCCTGGGTCCTATACTCCTTTCTTAATCTAAGGATCAGTTCCTAGCTCCTCCTTCAGTGTAATTTTCCTTATGAATCTAGTACAAGTGTCACCTGCTTCTTTCAGGTTTAATATATATGAATAATGACAATAATAACAACAATGGTTTTTCCCAGGCACTGTTTTAAGAACCTTCTTTTACTATTGATTTATTTTTTAATTATATTAACATATTAATTGTACTAATTAACCAATTCATCATGTCTCAATACATGCATACATTATGCATTGAACCTTTTCATCTATCCTTCTCCCATGACCACTTCCCAGTTCCTAGTTGCATTATATTTAATCTTTATGACCACAATAAGAGGTTTCATTTTTTTTTCTAATTTCCAGGTTAGAAACTGAGGTAGACATATGTTAAGTAAATCAACCAGCAAATATCAACTTGAGCCAAGATATGGACCCAGCTGTATTCTATAGGTATCTGGAAATAGTTATTCTGTTGCCTTACTCCCAGTTTATAGAGCCTCATATTAATTTTCACATCTGTTTCTCTCCTTTTCACACTTTCTTCTCCTTTTTTTCCACTCTTTTTTTTTCCTTTTCTTCCTTCTCTCTCTACATTAAATCTGAAATTGAGCCAATCATACTCAGCAATATCATATTGTCACATAGTTCTCTTATAATTATTAAAACATATTAGTTGTATGAAATTATGTGTTTCTGTAACATTTTCATAATTTTTACCAGATACTTTAAGTAATTTCACCCTCCATATTACACTTTTTTAAAAGGCGTTTTCTGGAGTAGCAGTTCTTAGTTTTTCTTCAGTTCTGTGACTTTATTTTTCATTATCTACAACTCCAATTATGCATACTATGGTCCTTCTTAGCTTATCTTCTGTATCTGTCTTGTTTTATAAAAAATTTTATTTCATTTTTCTAATTTTATCAAGGTTCTTGATTATTTCTTGTTGCTTCTGTCCTTTTGTTTATTTAGTCTTGCTTTACTTATGGTTTATTATTTATTTATTTTTAAAAATATTTTTATTTATTTTAATTAGTTATACATGACAGTAGAATGCATTTATCCACTTTGATAGATCATACACAGATTGGATATAGTTTCTCATTTTTCTGAGTGTACATGTTGCAGAATCATATTGGTCATGCAGTCACATATATACATACAGTAATAATGTCTGTTTCATTCTACTGTCTTTCCTATCCCCACCTCCCCTCCCCTTCCCTACCATCACTTCCCTGTACCTAATCTAAGGTAATGCTATTCTTCCCTAGTACCCCTCACGTTATTGTGAATTAGTATCCACATATTAGATAAAACATTCAGCCTTTGATTTTGTGGGATTGGCTTATTTCGCTTAGCATGTTATTCTCCAACTTCACCCACTTACTAAAGCTGAGTAATATTTCATTGAGTATACATAGTACATTTTCTTTATCCATTCCTCTGATGAAGGGCACCTAGGTTGGTTCCACAGTCTAGCTATTGTGAATTGAGCTGTTGTAAACATTGATGTGGCTGCCTCACTATAGTATGCTGAATTTAAGTCCTTTGGGTATAAACCAAGGAGTGGGATAACTGGATCAAATGGTGGTTCCATTCCTAATTTTATGAGGAATCTCAATACTGCTTTCCGTAGTGGTTGCACCAATTTGCATTCCCACTAGCAATGAGTGTACTTTTCCCCCCACATCCTTGCTAACATTTATTGTTGCCTGTATTCTTGATGATTGCCATTCTGAATGGAGTGACATGAAATCTTAGAGTAGTTTTGATTTGCATTTCTCTAATTGCTAGAGATGTTGAATACTTTTTTCATATATTTTTTTGATCAGTTGTATTTGTTTTCCTGTGAAGTGTAGGTTCAGTTCCTTAGCACATTTATTGATTGGTATATTTATTGTTTTGGTGTTAAGTTTTTTGAGTTCATTATATATTCCAGAGATTAGTGCTTTATTGGAGGTGCATGAGGTGAAGATTTTCTCCCAATCTATAGGCTCTCTCCTCACTTTATTAATTGTTTACTTTTCTGAGAAAAATCTTTTTAATTTATATGCATCCTATTTATTAATTCTTGATTTTTACTTCTTGTGCTTTAGGAGTCTTGTTGACACTAGGCCAACATGGTGAAGATTTGGGCCTATTTTTTTCTATTAGGCGCAGGGTCTCTGTTTTGGTGCCTAAGTCTTTGATTCACTTTGAGTTGATTTTTGTGCAGGGTGAGAGGTAGAGGTTTAATTTCATTTTGCTACATATGGATTTCCAGTTTTGCCAGCACCATTTGTTTAATAAGATATCTTTTCTACAGTGAATGTTTTTGGCACCTTTGTCTAGTATGGCATAATCATATTTATGTGGGTTTGTCTCTGTGTCCTCTATTTTGTACCATTGGTTTACAAGTATACTTTGGTGCCAATACCATGCCATTTTTATTTCTATAGCTCTGTAGTTTAGTTTAAAGCCTGGTATTGTGATGCTTCCTGCTTCACTTTTCTTGCTAAGGATTGCTTTAGCTATTCTGGGTCTCTTATTTTTTCCAAATAAACTTTATGATTGCTCTTTCTGTTTCTATGAAGAATATCATTAGAATTTTAATAGGAATTGCATTAAATCTGTATAATGCTTTTGGTAGTATGGCCATTTTGACAATGTTAATTCTGCCTATTGAGGAGCATGGGAGATCTTTCCATCTTCTGAGGTTTTCTTCAATTTCTTTCTTTAGTGTTGTGTATTTTTCATTGTAGAGGTCTGTTATCTCTTTTGTTATATTGATTCCAAGGTATTTTATTTTTATTTTTTGAGGCTATTGTGTATAAAGTAGTTTTCCTAATTTCTCTTTCAATGGATTCATCACTGATGTATAGGAATTCATTTGATTTATGGGTGTTGATTTTATATCCTGCTTCTTTGCTGAATTCATTTATTAGTTCTAGGAAGTTTTCTGATGGAATTTTTTGGGCCTTCTAGATATAGAATCATGTCATTGGCAAGTAGTGATAGTTTGAGTGTTTCTCTACCTATTAGTATCCCTTTAATTTCTTTCTTTTGTCTAATTGCTCTGGCTAGAGTTTCAAGAACTATGTTGAATAGAAGTGGTGAAGGAGGACATCCTTGTCTTGTTTCAGATTTTAGCGAGAATGCCTACAATTTTTCTCCATTTCGAATGATGCTGGCCTTGAGTTTAGCATATATAGCTTTTACAATGTTGAGGTATGTTCCTACTCTCTCTAGTTTTTCTAGTGTTTTGATCATGAAGGTGTGTTGTATTTTGTCAAATGCTTTTTCTGCATCTATTGAGATGATCATATGATTCTTGTTTTTAAGTCTATTAATATGATGTATTACATTTATTGATTTCCATATGTTGGACCAACCCTGCAAAAATAAATAAAATAGATAAACCTGTGGCCATGCTAATGAAGAGAAAAAGAGAGAAACTCAAGTTACTAAAATACAAGATGAAGAAGGAAGTATTACATGTCTGAAATACAGAAGATAATTAGAAACTATTTTGAAAATTCATAGTATAATAAAATAGAAAATATCAAAGACATTGACAAATTTCTAGAGACATATGACCTGCTCAAACTGAATGAGGAGGTCATACATGATTTAAATAGAGCATTTTCAAGTAATGAAATAGAAAACACCATCAAAAGCCTACCAACCAAGAAAATCCCAGGACCAGATGGATTCTCAGCTGAGTTCTACAAGACTTTCAAAGAAGAATTAACACCAGTTCTCCTCAAAGTATTCCATGAAATTGAAAAGGAGGGAACCCTTCCAAATTCGTTCTATGAGGCTAATATCACCCTGATACCAAAACCAGACAAAGGCATATCAAGGAAAGAAACTTCAGACCAATATTCCTGATGAACAAGTATGCAAAAATTCTCAATTACATTATGGTTTATTATTTATATCTGAAATGAATTTTTCTGTTATTACTGTGTTCTGATATTTCTTTTCATTTTATCTTCTAATACTTGTTAAATATTTACTTTATCCAATTCATTTTATTTCTGATATAATTTATTATTTTCATTTTGTTCATTCTTATTTTTTTTCATTTTTCTGCTTTGTTATATCTCTATTCTGTTTTCGATATTTGCCAATATATTAGTTAGTTCATTTTTCTTTTTTTATGTAGTATATATTGTATGGACATAGACATAATCTATTTCTTTTATTTATGGTTCAATGAGAAAATCATGCCTGTGCTTTTAGAAGGTTTCTGTGGCAATAGATTCTTTAATTGGGATGGTTTCCTCACTTCACGTTCTAATGGTACTTTTATTTAAGCTATTTTTCCCCATTAGGAAAAAACTTGTCCTAGGAAATTGTTTCTGTTTAAATTTTCTCCAGTATTTCTGGAATGGTACTTTATTACCTTAAGTCTTGTACTCATCATTAAATGGTCTGCTTCAAAATTATTCATAAATTGGAGCTTATATAATTGTGTCCCAGTTTACACATTGTTGACAGGTTACCACTTGAGAATTATTCATTGAAGGGTTGTCTTCCCTTTGTAATATAAATGTTCGCTTGAAATTTCTGTGTTTTAGGATTCTTGGGATCATCATGATTCTTATTTTTTTTCCCTCTCCAATCTTCTCACAATTTCTAACCCACACAAAACCCAGCAGTGTGTTTATTATTTTTTGGGTTCAGAAAAAAATCACTTTTATGTATGATTTCTGTAGATTCCTTGTACTAGAATTGTGAGGGTATTTTTAGTATTTAGTCCCCCAATAACTGGAGTAAGATAAAGTTCAAAACCGAACCACATTGTAAGGATTTGGAATTTTTAGAAACATTCATACTCTGTGGGAAAGTGTTAGATATATTTTACACAGCAGAATGATAGTTTAGTTTATCTAATAAATTAAAATATGTGCATAATTTATGAACAAAATTCTACTCTTAAATACATATATAGAAAAATGTTCACATACTGTTTTTATCCCAAGATGAATCCTATTGGCAAAAAAACATCTCATTGATTTACATCCAGCTCTTAACCAACAACAGAGAATAGAATGCTTTTCATGAAATATTCATGAGTCATGTCCAAAAATGTAACCACTAAGAAATCTGCTTTGAATTCCAAAATATAGACATAATTTAATCAATTTAAAAAATAAATTAATAAAAAATAAGACTCTGCAACCCAGATATTTCTATAAAATGCCGCTAAATATTTCGAACGTAGCAAAACAGAATTGCAGAAATTCTACAAATAAATTTTAATAAAAAGATAGCTAATTCAAATATACAGCCATAGTATGTGATGTTTTTTAGGGAATATACATAACATTAAATATTTTATCTATAAAAAAGAATTAAAATGCAACTTAAGAGCATTATAAAATGAAATAAACCAAAAGGGAGCATATTTAAGATGTATATAAGGAAAATGAAGTAATACAAGAGCAGAACTAAATTTTTTCTTTAAAATATCTGGTACAAAGTGAATGTTCACAATCAAAGATAGTCTGTTATGCAGTATCTGCATAATACTAGTATTGTGGCAAAAGCCACTTAAAATAGTCAATGATAGATAAAATAAATTTCAAATAAATATATACATTAATAGATAAACCATAAAATGAGAATAGAAAACATTAAAATCTCTGTAGTTTACCATTTTTCTACAAAATATAAATCTACCCAAAGATATTAAATCTGTTTTTTTAATAACACAGCAGCCAACTTAAATAGATAATATAAACCAGTGAAATGACTCAATGTTTTGGCACAGCACTATTCAGTAATTCCTGGTGACGACAGAATGTATTCCTTTGAAATATTAGGGATACCTGTGTATTGTCTAAAAGTTACATTAAGAACATGCATTAATTATGGAATAACAAATTATTTCAAACTAAAAATTAAAATAAGAAAGGTACTATATAAATTGGCTCTCTGTATATAAACTTGCTCTCTCTATACAAATTGGTACTATATAAATTTCTCTTAAAGCCAGAAAAGTTTGTAGCATTATATGACTATGCAACTGACAAACACAATTATTGAGCTAGTTGGGTATGTAGACATGTCGGGGAAGACAAGATAACTTCATGAAGAAAAGAAATACCCAGTTTTAAAAGGAATTGCAGAAATGACCAGAAAGACTAGTGGGAATTTTATTTTATTTAGCCAGAATTCTTAATAGGAAACTTATTATAATTAAGGATAGAATGATCAAATTGTAAATGTCTTTAAAAGCCTGAGGTGGTAGTTTGGTGGAGAGCAAATAATGTCAGACATATTTAATTTCTTTTATAACAGAGTGACAAAGAAGTCATTCATTGATTTGGGAATTGAGTCAGTTTCTTCATTGGGCTCCACAGTACAATCACCTCAGCAAGCTTGGAAGTGAGACAGGTACAAGTACCCAGAGGGCAGTGATCAGATGTCCATTGTCAGTGTCAGAGGATGGGAAGAATATTCTTTCTTTACAGTTGTCAGAGTTCTGGGGTAATAATCATACAAGGGATTGAAAGGCCTGAATAAGGAGTGCGTTTCAGTTTAAAAAGGCAATTGAAAGTTACTTGTTAGTACTTTGGAGTGGGAAAGTAGGAAATAATGCTATAATACTAAGTAGAATCTGTGGACATATAACTTATTTTTAAACAGTTTGGTTTATTTAAAGATACTTTAGGTAAACCGCAGCATATGATTGATAAAATGGTTGTAAATGACTGTATAAACTATATTTTGGAGCTCTCATTCAAGCATTATGTGTGTAAGCAATGTAATATTACTTCAAAAAGATTAGGTTTCCCATGGGTCCTATAAGTATTGTGCTAATAGATTACTATCTGGCTTACTATGGGAATTTTTCTATTACCTATATTAAATCATTTTTGGACATATGTTAATTAAAAGTAGAACAGCAAAGAACAAAGCAAAGATATGCTATAGTAGCCATATTTGGAAGTAGACAAATAGCTGTTTCAAAATGCAAAAAAAACCCAAGTATTAAAATATTCATATTTAATAGCTACCATCATCTTTCTCTACTCCAAAACAACAGAAGCAAAATGTTTTGTTCCATTTATAACAAAATTAAGAAACTTCTGCATGTAATATCCATAGCTTCATTTACTTTGTATTTTGGAATGGTACATTTGGCCAAGAGGAAGGACAGAAAACCCATTTACAGATATGTTATGGAAATAACAACCAATTAACGTAAGGGAATTAGTTCAATGAAAACTTTCTGTAATCCAAAACATTCATTTCGTATAGTGAATTCTATGGAGTTACTCTAGCTTTAACTTGTCCTCTCATTCCTCCCTTATTAGTCCAAGTGAGCATCATTTCTCAGCCACACAAATGTTATGTTTTTTTTTTTTTTTCTTTGCTTGCCCTCTGCTCTGAATGGTTGTGAATATCACCCATCAAATGTTTTCTACATTTACTGTTCTGCAGCCCATAGGTTTTCTTGCTTCTTGCTCTTTCTCATCCTTCAGAATTGTGCTCAATGGTACTCTGGAAATCTAAAGTAATAGCCCACACCTTGCCTCTGCTCTCCTGTACATTCTCTCTAGCTTTACTATATTTATTCTCTACTCCCATATGCAAATGTTTCTGCACATGTATTCCTTTTCTATTGTGTTTTCCTCATAAAAATATAGATTCCATAAAAGCAGGAACATTTTCTTATTTTCTGCTGTAAGTGTCTTTGGTCACTATATTAGAATTTCAAAAAACTTTATGAAATTAGCTCATTAAAAGATGCAAGGGTAGATAAATTATGTACATGTACTTAGAAATAGCCATTTTGGCAAGATTCTCACAGGATGAAACTAATAGTTCCTCTCTACCATCTCAACAGATACTTTCGTCCTGATGAATGATAATGCTTATGCTTACAGATTTCACCATTTATCTGACATTTGTGACCACTTTTAAATTGTTTTTAAGATTGGTTGGAATGTAAAACTACTGTGCAGTTTCTCTTTACTATGTATTTTTGATAATTGGATGATTACAATCTTTAAATTATTTTTATTTAGGAATGATCTAAGTAAAAAATGACACATAACTTTAAAATGTTTTGTTCTGTTCATTGCTCCTTAGAAACTTATGTTTGTTTAGACAATTTAGGTAGTCAGGGTGAATATTTCCTCTTTCGTTACACGATGTTTAAAATGAATTAAATATATCACTTGTTTCACAGAAGACAGAGTCACATCTTAAAGTGTCACCTGTTGGTTTTAGTTGACAGCAGTCACCTTATTCACAGTAGTGACATTCACATTGTTGTTAGAAAGATTTTGTTACTGGCCTTTTATCAAGATTCTTCAAAATCTGATCTGGGAAGAGGAAGAATATGAACAGTCAGCATGTTTATGATGATTTATTTCAATTTTTTTCTTCTAATTTTTTCAGAAATTGAAAAATTTCAAGGTTCTGATGGAAAAAAGGAAGATGAAGAAAAGAAATATCTTGATGTCATCAGCAACAAAAACATAAAGCTCTCAGAAAGAGTATTGATTCCTGTCAAGCAATATCCAAAGGTACTGCAACGTAAGCTTTATTCTCATTGAACTAAGAAAAAATGACAAAAATAGGACTTGACATTTTATTAATTGCCTTTTATAAATTAAATATTTAAAGATTCATTATATACATATATGCAAACATATAATACTGACATAGAGGGAGGAAAACTCTTAGAAAATACTATTGTGAGGGTAATTTTCAACTGAAAGCTATAAC
Source organism: Callospermophilus lateralis (assembly GCF_048772815.1). Classification (NCBI taxonomy): domain Eukaryota; kingdom Metazoa; phylum Chordata; class Mammalia; order Rodentia; family Sciuridae; genus Callospermophilus; species Callospermophilus lateralis. The sequence goes on from NC_135310.1 coordinate 97,372,483, forward strand.
ATTTTTGTTTTATGACTGTGGGAAGCATAATTAGGTACTTTAATAATTTATTTAACATATAAATGATTAACCAGTTTTCCAAATATGTACAGCTAAGTTATTATATTTTGGTTCATTTTAAAATGAATATTCTTATTATAAAAATAGATTCAAGTTTATTAATATAAAATATTAGCTAATCAGGAAAAAATTATTATACAAAGGAAAGTAACATAGTCTTTCATAGACTCTTGGATTATAGCTTTACATCTTCTCTATTCAAGATTTCATTTGTGGAAATAAATTTCATATTGTTCTTAGTATAATAGCATCTCTCTTTTAACTACTTTTCCACTAGTACAGCATTGATTATAAAACACAGAATTTAATGGCTTGCTTTCATTGATTATATTAAAAAATGGGTAAAAAGAGTTTCTTTTTTTTTTTTCAAATAAATGAAAGAACCAAAAATAGAAACTCAAAGAGTCAGGCTGATAATTTACTTTCTGAAGTGTGAATCTGAAGCAAGAACCATGTAATTATCTTAATAATAAAGATTATAGAAATAAGTGTTGTAGTTTACTGATTGTCTTCTAACATGATAAATTTTAGCAAATATAATTAAGTGGAATGTTTTGTTTACAATTATTTCAAATAAGAAAAAACTGTTACAACCCAGCAAACCATAAAATTTAACTTTCAAATGAGATTTTTTGGACATGCAAAATTTTTGTTTTGTTTTGGTCTGTTGAGTTAGTCTTAATCTATTGCAAGAAAAACGTGTGTAGAAGGTATATGTTTTTTGGAAGTAAACATTATTTGACTTACCCTGTAATTATGTTTTATGAATATTAAATTGGACAATATAAATGTACATGAAAATTTTGGCATAGTAATAAAATATGATAGAAGTGTGAATAAAATATTAGGAAAAATTATCTTCTTCAAAAAACTTGATTCATTAACCTTTGCAGTCTTGATTAGAGAGTTATTTCCTTAAAGTATATTTAAATATGCTGTATGTTGATACTGATTCTTGGAATAATATTTGTTTATTTTCTGGATATGGGAAGCCCAATGACAGACTCAGTATATACTGCTAAAAAGCATGCATCTCCATATTTTCTGTCCACATGAATTAGTAAGGAATAGAAGGCATTTGAATTCCTCATGGCTCTTCAAGTTCCAGTACCAGTGGTTTGATTCTATTACAATAGTCTGTTTTTGATTCATAATGGTGACTATTGAAACAAGAATGTTCTGTAGCACCAAATTTTTGTGTAAAGTTTAATTTCATAATTCATAAGAAGATGCTCAAACAACAAAACTGCCTATTTTCATTGCAGTAACCATTGATTGCTTGAAATTTTTTTTTGCTTCTTAGAATTTTTAGAATCATAAAATATTTAAGCAGGAACTAATCTTGGAAATCACAGAATGTATAAAACTTTCACATAGTGGGAAGATGGGACCTTGAGTTGCCCAAGGTCCTATCTTGGTTACAGATGGAGATATTTAGTGTAGTTGTTGTTATTTCAGATGTTTTATTGTTTTTTGAACCATTGCATTTTTTAAAATATTTATTTTTTAGTTGTAGTTGGACACAATACCTTTATTTTATTTATTTATTTTTATGTGGTGCTGAGGATCGAACATAGAGCATCGCACACACTAGGCAAGCACTCTACTGCTGAGCCACAACCCCAGTCCCCCATTGCATTTTTAATGTAACTGAACATGCTTGCATTACTTTTTTTTTTAAGGAGAGAGAGAGAGAGAGAGAGAGAGAGAGAGAGAGAGAGAGAGAGAGAGAGAGAGATTTTAATATTTATTTTTTAGTTATCAGCGTACACAACATCTTTGTATGTGGTGCTGAGGATCGAACCCGGGCTGCACGCATGCCAGGGGAGTGTGCTACCGCTTGAGCCACATCCCCAGCCCCTGCATTACTTTTTCATATAAAATGTGGAAGGAATGTGAAAAATGATAAGTCTTAGTGACTAATACTTGTATGAATTAGCCTGAAATAGCAATTCATATTCACCAAAATTTAGAATTTATTTAATTAGTGAATAGCCTGCTGAAATCTTTTAATTTATTTTTAAAGGAGTGTCCATTTCTTCTAATTATCATGCTTAAAAAAATTCTAGAGCCCTTTTATAAAAAGAGGGTAGAATTCTGAGAAACCAACCAAAATTGTATATCAACATTGACCTATTTTTTCTTATACTACAATAAAATCATAATATTCCAAAAACAAACCATATTTTATTACAAAAGTAACATTCTTTCATGCTGTTTATTGCCTTCTTCTCACAAAAATATTAGTGAAATAGTATGAAAAGTATGGCCACTAAACTTGAGCTGTATTTGACATACATTTGTAAACTGTAAAATGTGTGGTGTGGCATGATAATATGAGCCATTGAGCAGAGCACAACAGTTTTATGGGTTTAAAGTTTAATCTTTTATAATAAAAAGTGATTTATCTCTCAGGGGGCATGCTGGAGAAGGACCTGTTTTACATAACTCTCTCAGAACCATCTCTCCCCTTGATGCCTGCTTTCTTTTTGAACCAGTAATTATTGCGTTGATGACACAGTCCTTTCAAACAAAGGGCAATAAATAACTATGGGAATTCTTGGGGAAATGACCTTATCATGACTTCACTACATGACCTTTTTGGGATAGATTTTGTTTCAATTAGTCTCCAACTTCAAGTTAATTTGCTGACTTGGTTGGATACTACAAGGAATTGAAAGAAGTTTAAGATTTTAAATTATAGAACATATAAGAATGCCGTTCAAGCACTTTAAGAATGATTTATCTTGTGCTAACAATTTATATTTAGTGATTTAAATTTGGGAAAATATCTTATTACTAATTTTTTTAATAGGAAGTTTTAAAACATTTTTGTAACAATATTAATAGATATTTGGGATCTGTGCTAAGTGAACAAATTGTAGTAGTTTTTGCTATCATACAAAAAATGGGTAACTAGTTGAGAAAATGGTGATCTTTATTTGATTAACTGTAGTTACCTTTTCAATCCATACATTTTCCATATATCATGTTGCATATCTTAAGTATACACAATACAGTTTATTTAAAAAAAAATAGAGAAATAGACAACAACTTGTATTTGTTTGCATTTGCAAATGTTTTGAACTAGAGTAATTATTTCTTGATAGTTAAACCTCAAAGAATGAGAAGTATGTGCCAGCACAGTGCACTGTATTCCTGAGAGATGCATGTGTAAGACCCTGGAGAACTGTGTCCAATCCGTAACTCTCTATTTCCCAAGCCCACATATGTCATAGTGCAATATACTTTTATCCCAAATTTTAATGTGTCTGACTGGTATGCATATTGTAGTTAGAATCATTTTGCCGTCTCTCTAAGGAAGCAGTGGTCATAACTCATTGTTTTTGCCTGTGCATATAGAAAATTTGTTCCTGGCTTTTTATATTAAATTATTTGTAGTTTTCAAACTCTGTGTGTTGAGTTCAGATTCAGCTTGAAATGTCTTCAAACAAGATTTCATTATGATTTAGGCTGGACATGCAAAGCTATGATTTAGGCTGGACATACAAAGCTAATAAAAAAAAAAGAATAAAAGCATAGCTTGGGGTATAAATTTGATAATAATAAAGACAGTTTTTATTTCATATTTTCTTTGATTGCAGTGAACAAGTAGGACTTTGGAAACCAAGACATCCATATGTAGCCAAAGCTGTGCGTATGTTTTATGATTCTAGACATGCAAAGGATTCCTTTCACAAGTCTGGGTGACCTGAGATGCGTCAGAGAACTGGAGAAGCATTGCCTCCAGTTGTGAGAAGAGCTCCGCTTGTTGCTTGTTACTGTACCTGTTTGTTCACCTGGGCAATTCAACTTCGAAATGCCTTTTAAAAATGTCTTTTTGATGTGCTTTTAGAATCCTCTAAAATATATCAGACCCCTTCCTTCAATTAAATTTGCCCTAAGGTCCACTTTTTATTTCTTTACTTGAGTTACTGCTAACTTTTTAAAGTAATGTATTGCCAAGAGTGAGATCTGACCCAAATTTTGCCCCTTTTAAGATCAAACACAGCCATGTTCCCCTCTGCTGCTTTTCAAATCAATTCCTTATGTAGATTAATGCAGAAAATTAAAGTTCCAAAATATGTTCAAAAGTGTCTCACTTGCTTTATATTTTTCCTTACTATGCTCAGTCCTGAATAGGCGGGTAGTCTTCTGTGCCTGGCTGGATAGTCTCATCTGCACTTCCAATTTGCCATGTCCTCCCACAGAGCCTGTGTTTTCTCTTTACACTTCAGAGTATGAAATATCCAAATCCAAATCCTTGGTCTGTGTTATTTTTCTAACTTTCTATTAATTATTTAAAAATAATTAATAGAGATTCAGTTTTTCTGAATTTGGAAATTCACTGAGTTTCAAAGCCAATGTAACCACTTAATCTTGGGCAAAACCTCTCTAGTTTTCTAAGGAATTTGTTTTTCTAGAAACCACTGTGTAGCCTACAAGTAAACCTGTTTTATCAGACAGAGACCACTGGACAAGCATTGTTTTTTATTTTCCTAAAGGAAATAGAAGAGAGGATTTGAGGTGCTTTCTGACTTCAGTTTTATTCATATTAGTTTTCTAGCCTCTCAACTGTGAATTTAAATCTCAATTGAGGAAATGATATGACACTCAGATTCACAATTCCTATGAGGAAAAAAAGATTTCAAGGTGCTATTAGGGCACATTCTTTCCAGTAGAATGATTTTGAAATAACCCCATTTTCTAGCAAAATTAAAATAAATTGTAAGGGTATTATATCTTGTATTTGTCTTATTTGATCAAACTTTGTCTTAATTAATGCTCATTAATTAATGCACTTTAAATGGTATGTTTTCCTTTTATATTTTTTTCACTATCTGTTTCTACATCTCACATTGGCCCATACATTCTCAATTTTTAATTATGTGAACTTTTTCTCACAACATTCATTTTTGTGGATTCAGAAGACCCTCACAAAATATGTCCTTGTACCTCCTGAAATAATACCAATCTCTCCTGCTTTTGCCTGTCTAGATCTTCATTCTGTTTTCACCAGTGATTGCTGTTCTGCTGTGTGCCTGCCTGTCTGCCTCTCCTCTCCCTCTTTTTCTCCCCATACTCATCCCCCTCTCTCTGCTCTATTTTTCTTTCTCATACTCAGGCTAATGTTTTCAACTATGTATTAGTCATCTTTCTATTACTGAACAAATATCTAAGGCAATCAGCTTACAAAGAGAAGATAGTTATTTTGCCTGATAGTCCCATGGGTTTCTATCCAAGGTCAGTTGGCCCTTAAGCTTTTGGACCTGTGGCATGGCAGTATGTTATTGTGGTGGGGGAGTATAATAGAGAAAAAGTACTCATCAAGACAGGAAGCAAAAGAGAGAGGAAGAGGAGGAGCTGGGGTTCCCCCCATGACGTTCAAGGTCATGCCCCTTGAGGGATGTGCCAAAGTGTCCAGTTGTTTTAAATATTTGTAATGCACAATCCACATTTGCATTAGGTCCCCTCCCACTAGGCCCCATGTAAGGTTTCTGTCATCTCCCAACAGTATCAGTTCTGGGTCTTTAACACGTGAACCTTTGGGGAGCATTTCAGTCTAAACTATTGCATACCTTGTATGGGAGGATTGTTTCTTATTTTTCACATTTACATGCAACTGGAAAACTCAAAAAACTTTTTCAAAAGGATCATTAAATCCAAGTGCCTCTTGAAATGCATCCAAATCTGTATCCTTGTTTAAGGGATCTGTGAGAGCCAAAAAGGTCTTCCATCTCACATCTCTATAATCTTGCCATTCTTTGCTTGTTTGCTGATTTGTTTGCTAATTTTAAGTCAGAGGCCTCTCAGTGAATTTCTCTATACCCAGATGGCCTTTCCATTGCTACTTTGTTGCTGCAGTAGGAGTGACTATTTATATAAAAAGATATTTAAGATACCTGAAAAGGTAAGTGAATTTTAAAATCTAGAGTCACTGCATTACCAACTGAATAGGATTCCCATTTTAATATAAATTTCCTCAGACTTCTTGATAATGTGAAGGTAAGTCAATTTTATATAAATTCAAGGGCTGTCCGTTTTTGAGGTTAGCAGAAAACAAGCTTTCTCTTAAAAAACGTACTGTAAATAAAACAATGCATTTACTTCCCCCAGAAACCAGTAAAGGATAATTATTAATTTTATTTATTAACACCTGACTGACTTTAGATTCATATAGAATAATTGTGACTTATTTTTCAAATGTAAACTATTGTGTAAAGTTCATTTATACATATGCCATTTTATGAATATTTTTATTAATCATATAATTTTTAACAACTATATCACAAATACAATATTCTAGAACAATCTCAACAGTTAGTATTCATGCAAAAGCTTTAAAATGTTACCAAATTTTGTATATGAAAGTTCATAGCACCATTGCTCACAATAGTCAAAGGGGGTAACAACCTAAATATATTCAACAGATAAATGGGTAAATGAATTGTGGAATTACCTACAATGGAATATTATTCAGACTTAGAATAGTTATGTATTTCTCATGTAGGTTGCAACATGCATGACTGTTGAATGCATTATACTAAGTGAAGTAAGCCAGACAATGTTTTAGGTTCCACTTTTATGAGGTAGGTAGAATAGATAATAAATTCATTTAGATACAAAGTATTGATTATTGTTGAATGGGTGCAGAGTTTCCGGTGGGGACGATGAGAAACTTGTGAAAATGGAAAATCATGATGTTTGTATGACATTGTAAATACACTTAATGCCCATTGAATTGTGCATTAAAAATATTTAAAATGACTGGACACTTTGGCACATCCCTCTAGTCCCAGTGAGACCCTATCTCAAACAAAACAAAACAAAACAAAAGGACTAGAGCTATAGTTCAATGGTAGAGTTCCCCTGGGTTCATCCCCAGTACTGAAAAAGTAAATAAATATAAATTGTAAATTTTATTATAATATTTTAATAAATTAAAAAGTTCTAAAAATATTATTAATGTATTTCAAGGGCTCAGTATAAGCTATGAATTACACTAAAATATAGATTATTTCAAGGATGTAAGGTTGGTTTAGTACTTAGAATAGTTAAATGAATTTGCTGACCTTCTAAATCAAATATTTAATGAAATAATTTCCATTCCTCATGAAATATACATGGACATATATAAGTAGTTATTAGTTACCATGTGGAGAAACCATTTATTTAATAAGTGTAAGATTTTGAGCCATTTGAGAAAAAGAATAGAAAATCTAAATCATTTTGTACACAGATATTAATTCTAACTATGTTTAAAATTAAATTCCAATAAATAAATAAAGGTACTAGAATAAGTTGTAAGCAATCATATCTCCTGGGAAAGTATTTTTAAGAAAGATGAAAAATATTAAAGTCATAATTAAATAAATTTATAATATAAATTTATAAAATATAAATATATAACATATAAATATAAATATAAATTTATAAAATATAATATAAAGCAAATATGGGGAAAATACCTGACCCTCAATTATTAGAAGAATAGAAGTAAAAATAAATTCTTTTGCTTTATGTTAGCCTGGCAAGTAAATGAAATTTTATTATAAACCATAATGAATTTAGGACCTGGGCAAAATGATACCCATGGGTCTGAGTATGTTGATTCTACTATTTTGGAGAGGAATTTTATATTTACATCACAAAGATATATACTTTTGAAAGCAGTATTTATCTAGCAATTTAATTTAGAATTATGTATTTGTATACATATGTATTATTAAATGAAGTATAAGAGATTATAGTTTATTTTCATTGCGTTTATATGGAGATATGTAAGATATATCAGATACCTGTGTGTGTGTAAAACCGGAGCTCATTTTTTTGTAAATTGGAGACATTTTCATATTTGAATTAATTATTGTTAATATGTAATTTCACTAATGATAAAGGTAATCTTTTAAAGATCTTGGGCCAGTTGAAAACATTTAAAATATAAACATCAGTTCCATAGAGGTTTTTTGCCCCCTAGAATAGAGAAATAATAAATGATAAAGATTACTAAGCACTGTCTGGATGTTAGGTAGCTTATAGTTTTTACATGGATTCACTCATTTGATTCTAATGATGCTGTTCTTCCCATTGTAGAGATAAAGGAACTGAGTCTCAGAAGCTCTTCAAAATCCTGTCATTAGGAAATGAATATTTGGGAGTCATATCCAGTTATTCGGATTTTGAAGCCTATTTTACTTAACTCATTACCATCTTATGGTTCTATTATTATAATTTAAGCAAATGTTCTTTTACAATACACAGAAAATTTGACAACAATCATGATGACAATCTTGTCATAAGAAAAAACAATAAACTTTCTATTTCTAGTTAATGACTAGAAGTGATTAAATGAAGAGTATAGTATATAACTCAGGCTAGAGAACAACTTTAAAATTCAAGTCAGTCATTAAACTTGGAACCTCACACTTAGAGAATTAAGGTTTTTATGAGTGCCCACTGTATATCAGATACAGAGCAAAGCCCATTAAGCTAATACTTTTTTCTCAAGAACAATGCGAGTCTTCTGAAGAAGGTTTTAAAGTTTAAAAATATTTAAGTTTTTTGAGTTCTTTCTATATCCTGGAGATTAGTGCTCTATCTGACGTACATGTGGTAAAAATTTGCTCCCATTGTCTAGGCTTTCTCTTTACCTCACTGTTTCTTTTGCTGAGAAGAAGCTTTTTAGTTTGAGTATACACAATGGAATATAACTCAGCTTTAAATAGAATGAAATTATGGCATTTACAGTGGACGGAGTTGGAGAATATCATGCTAAGCGAAGTAAGCCAATGCCCCCAAACCAAAGGCCAAATGTTTTCTCGGATAAGTGGATGCTGATGCATAATGGGGAAGGGGCTAGGGAAGAATGGAGAGACTTTGAATTGAATAGATGGGTGGCGGAGGGGAAAGGAGGGTGTTTGTGTATTGGAGGAAGAGGTTGGAATGACATGGTCATTATTAGCCCTATGTATGGGTATGATTGTACGAATGGTGTGATGCTATATCATGTACAACCAGAGAAATGAAAAGTTGTGCTTCATTTGTACAAACAGTAAAATTAATTAAATAAAAAACTCTCACCTCACATTAAAAAATAAAATAAATAAATAAGAATACTTAAGAAACTTCCTAAAGCCACGTAGTTTATCAGTGACAGTGTCATAACAGCAACTCAGGTCTATCTTCACTAAATCCTTCTTCTTTGTATTAAATTATTATATAATTCATCTTCTTTTATACAAAGATCCATTAAGATAATTCTGGACACAAATTGCTAAGATTGCAAAAGCCTACAGATGGAAAAGCCGATATATATTTCTTCTCTGGAGTTAAGTGCGGCAGCAATAACATGTGCATTATTCAGAGTGTATCTTATAGGTTGTATGGTTGAATCTTTTGCCCAGTTCAGGAATGATTTCTACTATATTCTGACTAATCATTATGGTCTAAAATATATCTTTTGATTAAAAAGAAAATTCACTTCATTATAATTCACAGCTGGATGCCATATTGAAGAGACATTACAGCTCAATTTTTTTCTTCTCATTCAAAATATGATCCTATCCCTATAAGATTCCATTGTGCTTAGTTTTGCCTACTGAAGCAATATAGTATTTATTGGAAGTAAGTCTTAACTTGAACAATCATTGATATACTGTCTTCATTTGGTTTCTAAGACAACACAATTTATTTTTATCTCCATACCAAACAAAAATAACCTGCTGCATTCTCAGACTAATTTGCTGGCTTCTCTTCTCCCACACAACTTATTAGTGTTGGAGTTCTACAAGGATTGTTCTCTATGTACAATGAAGCATGCTTTATGATTTTATCTATGTCATGTTTTTACCTAACATATAAGCTGACACTCCTATCATGATATCTGACCAAGAGAGGAGATGCTTTCTTGACATCATCTGAATATCCTGATATCTCAGACTCACATGGTATCCTTCTCACCACACATCTCGTTCAACTATAACCAACCACATTTCAGTTGGAGACAACATTATCAATCTACTTGGTTAAGCCAAAAGACATGCACACTCCCTTGATACCTTTCTCCTGTATGCCTTATTCAATGTGCCAGGCAAGCCTAGAGTTCTATCTTAAATATTTATCAAGAATTAGAAAAAAATTCTGGAAATATGATAGAGTAGGAAACAGCAGAATTTTATCTGCCCATCTAGATAGCAATTGCACTGGCATACTTTGACACATGTAACTGTTTTGTAATTGCAGCCTATGCATGGAATGCAGCATCCACAGAAAGGCTTAGGTAGTATTCTGACATCAATTTTGGTCTATTCCTGCTCTTAGCACATGTATTATCCATGTCATCATCAGCTTATGTGTGCCACAGAAGGTAAAAGAGATACTGTCCACCAAATATTAAATAGCTGTGCTCTGATCACTCATTGCTTCTGATCACAGAGGTTCAAAGAAGCAGTCAGCCATTAATTTGAAACTCTACTATTGTTGCAAGTTTCTCTTGCACAAACTGAAATAAATTTCTAGGGATTAAAGCATTAGCTCTGATTTCTCCTCCACCCACCTCCTTCGTTTTTCTCTTTTTCTTGTTTGGGAGTGAAATATTAAAGACCAGAATGTTCAAAATCATCAAATAGCATATATATTCAAAACTTAACAGTGGCCAAACATGCCCAGGTAAAGTCATGGGCCCTGAACATAACTTTAAATTTACATATGAGGCTGATTCTTGGCATGAAGACGGACTATGGCAATTAAAATACAACAACAAACAAAAAATAAGCAATAACAGAAAATCTTGGGGAGAAGGGAAAATCTGACTTTCAGAATTTTCACAGTTCTATTTTCAACAGAAAAATTAAAAAAAAAATACAGGGCATACAAAGAAACAGAAAAATATGGCTGATTGGAAAACAAATAAGTCAGTAGAAACTGTCCCTGAAAATGTTCTGATGGCAGATCAACTAGATAAAGACTTTAAAACAGCTATCTTAAAGATACTCAAAGAACTAGAGAAAGGCATGTAGAAAATCATGAAGACAGTGTCTGTAGAAAATGGAAATTCTATCAGTAAAGAGATAACAAGCCAAAAAGGAAATTTGCAGATGAAAAATGTAATAACAAAATGAAAATATTCATGAGATGGATTCTAGGACAAATTCAAGCTAGCAGATAAAAGAATTAGCAAACTAGAAGATAGGACAATAGATATTATTGTCTGGGGAAATAAAAATTGAACAAAAGTGAAGAGAACCTATGGGTCTTGTGGCATACCATCAAAAAGACCAAATTCATATTGTAGGAATCCCAGAATAAGAGAGAAAAAGGAGAGCAGAGAAAACATTTGAAGAAAGAATAGGTGAAAATCCCCAAATTTGTCAATATATTACTAAAGGCAATCCAACAAGGTAACTAAACTCCAAGGAAGATGGACTCAAAGAGACCTAATCTGAGACATACCAAAAAAAAAATTGCAGAAGAGAAAATCTTGACAGCAGTAAGAGAGAATCAGTTTGTCACTTATAAGAGATAATAACATAATTGGCAGATTTCTTACCTGAAACAATGCTGGCCAAATGGCATTGGGATTGTCTTCCAAGTACTAAAAGACAGAAAAACAAATATAAACTTCAACCAAGTATCCTACTTTAGCAAAACGCTCCCTCAGAAGTGATAGAAAAATTAAGACATTCTAGGGCAACAAAAGCTGAGGGAGTTTATTACCATATGTTCTCTGCAAGAAATGCACAGGTGAGTCCCTCAGGGTAAAATTAAATTGAAAGCCACTAGACAATACCTTGAAGCCTTATGAAGCAGTAAATATTGCACTAAAGGCAAATAAATGGACAACTATAACATCTAGTCTTATTCTAACAATGCAACAACTATATTTTTGTTTTCTATATTATTTAAGGCACTAATATTTTTAAAAACTGTGTTAAGGTTATCATTATTGTTACCTCAGTTTTCAGATCCACATTTTGCTTGCTACATAATTGAAGAGATAAATGAAATTTAGAGAATCGTTAGTTTATGTTTTTGCATACACAATGAATAAACATAATTTTGTAACATCAACATCTATCTCAAAGAGGTGTTGATGGAACTGTAGAGGAATAGAATTTTTGTTTTTGAAATTAAGCTTATAACATAACTTGATTTTAATTAAAGTATTATTACTTTAGGATGTTTAAATTTCATATCCATGTTAACCACAAATAAAGGAAATAAAGAAATTAAACATTTCACTACCAAAAATGATGTAAGCACAAAAGATAGTAATGCATGGAATGAGAGATAAAAATGAATATGCCGTATAGAAACAAGTACAAAATGACAGAAGTAAATTCTTCCTTAACAATGATTACTTTAATTGGATTAATTGCTGCCATCAAAACACAAGAGATTGGCAGAATGAAGGCAAGACACATGATAAACCTAAATTCTGTCTACAAGCGACTCATTTTAAATTCAAAGTCACAATAGATTGAAAGTAAGGACATCTTATAACACACTACAATGTACATGAATCTTCAGGGTATAATGCTGCTTAAAATCAGTCACTTAGAAAGGACAGATACTGGACTGGGGATGTGGCTCAAGCGGTAGCGCGCTTGCCTGGCATGCGTACAGTCTGGGTTCGATCCTCAGCACCACATACAAACAAAGATGTTGTGTCCGCCAAGAAATAAATATTTAAAAAAATCTCTCTCTCTCTCTCTCTCTCTCTCTCTCTCTCTCTCTCTCTCTCTCTCTCTCTCCCCCCCCTCTCTCTCTTAAAAAAAAAAAAGAAAGGACAGATACTGTCTTATTCCATTTATGTAAGGTACTTAGAACAGTCAAAAATCATAGAGTCAGAAAGTAGAATAGTAATTAGCAGAGACTTGAAGGAGTAATGAATGAGGAGTTATTTTTTAATGTGTACAGTTTCAGTTTTACAGGATGAAAATTATACAAGTAGGTGATAGGAACTCTACACTTAAAATCTTAGCATGGTGATTTTTTATAATGTGTATCTTACCATAATCTTCAAGAACTGGATATTTTTGAAGTTCCACTGGTATTATCCTAGTCTAATTCTTCATCTTCTCCTCCCTGAATTATGGCAGTAGCTTCTTAATTGGTCTAAATGGTCTTTGAGCTTCTGCACACACCCCTTTCCAACCACTCCTTAACAGGCAGGCGTAGTCAGCCTCTAAAAGTAGTAAGATCATGTAACTTCTTGACTTGTAAAGCTTTAATTGCTCTCCATTTTACTCAAGAGTAAGGTAGGAGCTTACAATTGTTACCATCCTGATCTCATTTCCTAAGTTTCCTTGTTCATTAATTCACCCCGGAGCTGGCTTTCTTAAAACTTGGCAGCACCCTTGCACTAGGTCTTCTACAATCTAACTACTTCACCTAATTTCCCTTGTTGTTCAGATAACACTGCCTACATGAGGTCTTTCCTTTGAACATCCCATTTAATACAGCAGTCTTCTTCTTTCTCTACTCTAGTACTCAAAATAACCTTACCCCTCTTTAGTTTTTCTTTTTTCCATAGCATATATGACCTTTTAACATACATTGTAATTTTCTTGTTTGCTTTGGAATGGTCTTTAAACACTGGAATGTAAACTGAAAATGGCAAGCTCATTGCCTTTTTCAGAGTTGTCTATTCCAGTTATATGGAACAAAGCCCAACAAAGAGTAGTGCTTAATAAATATTTGCTGAATGTATATGGAATAAGTAAACATTTGCTAAGACACTCTTACTGGAGGAAACACAGTTACTATAGAACAGAGCCAGAAGATGGGTCATCTGATCACCTCTTGCTTCATCTTACAGAATTTCTAGGGAACCTGTTGCAGCTGCAGCAGTCCCATCACAGATCCTCTGAAAGAAACCCATTATTGCTATCTTCACTGCAGCCTCAATGGTGCTCTAATCTTGGCAGTTCAAGGAGGGAGTCCAATTACAAGAATAAAACAATGATGGTGAAAATAATATTTTACTCTATTACCTAGGTAGTCGATTACTTTGCTTAACCAAATTTTATAATTAAAAGGTTAACTCAAGAATTACTTTCAATTCATTACTGCATACCATATTATGATTTTATTATTTAATTATGCAATTTATGTGTATATTGAACATCATTTGACCTTGTACAAAAGATCTTACAGAACATGCATATCATTTTCCAGAACCTTAATTCCAACTCATTCATTCATTAAGTCAGGAGTTACTATTAGTTAGTTTTTGAGTTGGATTCTCACCATGTTGCCCAGGATGGTTTTAAAACTCCTGGGCTCAAGTCCTCTTCCCAACTCAACCTCCAAAGTAGCTGAGATTAAAAGCATGTGCCAGCACACTTGACTTGGATATTATTGAATCTTTATGACAGTAACTTAGTGTTAAACTTGTAAATAAGAAAATGAAAAAGACATTATCCCTAGTCTCAAAAAGTTGTATAATACATTAAACAATTTTTCTAACATGATCTTAAAGCAGGATGGATCTATAAAATTGGAATTATTTTAATTTGAATAAAAGATTCAAAATCAGATTTTCTTAAACAATTTTCCTTAAGATTTAAAGGCTAAGGTATGAAAATGAAGCAAGGCTATGTAAAAATATTTTATTATTTGAAAAACACAAGAGAAAGTGGGGAGAGGATATTTGTGTTGCCATGTTGAGAAGAGCAAAGAGAAAGTCATGTTATTGCTGTCAAATCTTTTCAATAGAGAAACCTTAAGTCATATGGATATTTTTGTAGCCTGGTAATTTTTAGATCTGGCCTCTTTCCTTTCCTGTAGAGTTTTTCTTTCTTTAAGAAAGAAAACTCTAAGAATACAGGATACTAACCTGTAGAGGTTTTAGACACTGAAGAGAGCTGTGAGGAGAGTGTAATGTAATGGGAAAATAATAGAATCTTGACCCAGATAGTCCTGTCAGTCACAGCTATGCTCTCATTCAATGATGACCAGTGAAGAGTTTCATAAACACCTTCATCATCAATGTTGTTTAATTCAACATAAATATAATGGCATGCCATATGGTTTCACCAGGAAAACCTGAGAATGTGTAAGCAGGCTTGGTATAGTGTCAGCATACACAAGCCTACCCACAAAGTAAATATTCTGTTTTTTCATTTTATAACACTCTTTTGGGGAAGCACCTACTTTGTACCAGATTCTGTATATATGTGATAAAATGTAGTTGAGGTTATTTCTCTAAGAGATCTGCTACACAGTTCATCAGTGGATAATGATTAAGACACTAATAAAAATAGTGATGAAGTGGATGAAAGGAGAAAATGATTACATTAGTGGCAAAAAATGTGTTGACAGCTACTATATCATCCACTCTCTCTGTGATTTCTTTTACCTGATTTAATCTATTTTGTATCTCTATGGAATAAGTATTATGCAGAGGAGAAAACTGAAGTATGGAGAATTAGTTGAAAATCACATAAACATTAGTTTATATATCAAAATTGAAGAAAAGGGGAAAGTTTCCCTTGAATATTTTTTTCTCCATATCTACAGTGTTTATTTACAAAGCTTTCCATCCATATCTATTTAAATACAATTCTGAAACATTTTTCTTTACCCCCCCCCACCACATATACACTTGTTCCAATGTTTGGAGATTGAGAATTGTGAATTGTCATACATTGGAAAGTGAATATTCTGTGTATGGTATTAAATCATGAAATAAAAGTTTGCATCAACCATGTTGTTATTGTTTTTGCAAAGATCTTTGATTTATTGTCATATACAACTCTGTATTAAGACAGATGAGTCTGTACTTTAGCAATATATGTTTACTTCCTACATTCCCAGAGGTAGTACTGCTGCTGCTGCTTAATATCCCTGAATCTAGTTTATTTTTAATTACATGTTCTGAGGGGGAAATTTTCTTTATTCTACATATAGTTGGACTTTGTTGATAGTTCCAGAATTACCTAACAAATATTCAAGCTTCACATAGTTCTTTATCACTTGTGCCAATGGTAACTGTGCTTCATTCATATGGCAGATGCTATATTATGAAATTGGAAGCTGTGCCCATGTTAGGCATAGTATGCATTGTTTTTATTTTATTCCTTTAGAGTAAGGTATGTTTAAAATAATGAAAATAATTTCATGTTGTTATAAAAAGCTCTTTTTTCAGAAAAGTAAAACCCAGTGGCAGAAAAATCTAATAATACTTTTTTTTGGTTTTATAACATTAGAATCAAGTAGAATCTAACAAAAATACTTAAAAGTATATTACTCTTACTATATGCTGTTTGATTGCAATTCAATATTAAGCAAATTTTAGGTCAAAATGGAGTTTCAGCATGGAAAATTTAATTTCTGGGATAGCCAATACATATTTTATCTTTTATCAAATAAAAAACCCCTTCAATTTTATGAACACTTTCAATAGTTTTGATTATCTGTCAACTCCAAAGTTTGAAAGTTTTTTTTTTTAATTTAGTACCTTCAGACTATTCTTGGTACTAAAATTGACTTTATTCCAAACTATGATCATGTGTCCCATTATTATATCTTGCTTTATTTCAACATGTCTATGTAGCTATCAAAGAAATGTTTTGTTGTAAGATTTAATGTAATCTTCAAATTTTTTCTTTGAAATTGACTATTAAAATATTAATTCTTGGTTTATGAAAAATATGTAGCACAAGATAACCAAAAAACACATAGTTTAGTAGAACTTGGAACACATTTTTCATGGTTGTCATCTTTATCTTTGGATCACAGATGATTTGAAATTAGTAAAATTTTCTTTACACACAGTGATTCTGTACCTGAGCTATCAGGTATATATTTAGATTGTTGGCATTGCCAAGAGCCTTATACTTTTTAATATATATAGAATTGTTTCTATACTGTATGGGGAAATATGCTCAATTAACTTACAAAACTCTGCTGCCAAACAATATGTTGTTTAACTAGACAGAAATTGCAGCAATCTTATTTCACGTGTGTGAAAGAATGAGTCCATTATGTCCTCTAAAATTATGATGGTTGTTTTTCATACATACACATACACCAGTGGGATAGAGAACTCCAATCTTCACAAAAATGGAAAGATTATGCAGAAGTACTTCTGTTTTTCCCCCATTTTCATCTTTCTTGTAAATGACTTATGTGAACTTATGTATTTTTGTAAATGTGAAAGACAGGCCTGGGAATAGCTTGTACTGTGCATTTTAAAAAATAAACTGTATGAGGAAAAGAGTTTCAGATTATATGAATAGTATTCATGAATTAAAAAATATAGCTTAGTGGTGAAGTTGAATATAATGATGTATGCATTCTTCGCTGAGTCCTGGAGAGAGACAAGCCTAGTGGTCATGAAGGCTGTGTGCTTTGTGGTCTTGGATTAGGTCCTTTATATTACTCTGTTCCAATCCATGATAATCTCATCTCTTGCCATTATCTTCAGAATCATGTATTTTCCAAAAAAGTTCTAGGCCTGTATTTTTAGCTAATATCTTTTCTTGATCTCCAGATTTGTGGATTCAATAACTTGGGTGATATTTTCACTTGAATGTCCCTAAGGCAACTCCTCACTCAAAAAGATCAAACCCGAATATCTTTCCATTAGCATCTACTCATCCTCTTTTATCCCTATGGGAATTAATGGCACGTCATTTTCCAGAGTCAAGTGTTATGTTTGACTTTTGTTTTGATTTTTTTCAATCACCAAATATCTCAATTCTTAATGCCTAAACACATCTCAAGTCCGTTCATGTCCCTGCAGCCCACTGTCATCCCTGTCTTCTAGACCACCATTATAAGACTATATTTATTCCTGTGATAGCCTTCTGTTTTTTTCAGAATTCAGTCTTTATACTTCTGATTTATTTTTCAGAAAGGATCTTGACATTTTAAAATAATGTCATTACCTGGTATAAGAAATTTCAATGTTTCTCAGCCCCCCATGTGACACATCCATGATTTCAGTGTTCCTGTTCACCCTCCCGGGAATCATGCCGTTGGTCACTTCCATCTTTTGGTATACTGGAGATGAGAATAATCCTGAAAACTAAATGAGTTTTAATATAAGTACATAACCAAAATTTAAATAAAATGAAGGCATGTGGTCTAATACTTTTCATACAATAACCCTTCAGTTAATATTATTCTTAATGTCATCTATGAGACTCTTATTATTTTATCTTTTTGGTTTGCATGATCTTTCTAACTCCTTTTATTCATGAATCCTTTATTCCTTTCCTTGTTTTCTCCTCTACTTCTTAACTCTAAGATGGATGGTAGAAAGTAGGGGAATTTTAAGACGTGATTTCCCACAGAGGACATGAGGACAGATGGAGAGGGCATGTAAGTTGGAACTCTTCTTTTTCAATAGATAGTCAGGTCTTTTATTGTTTATTTTTAATTAAAATTTGAAATATTATGGAAGCTGTCTTTCTAGGAGTCCTATGAAATAACTTTGGTGAAATAATGAAGGCTTTTCATTTCCCCTCCTATTCAAATTTAGATTAGGAAGGAACACAACAGACAAAATAAGGGAGAAGAAAATAGGAATGGAAGAGGGAAATAAAGAGAAGCTGCCCACAGAACCCGGTGACATCAGTGCTGTTGTGTGCCTGGAGCCAGGTGTGTTTGTTCTCCCTCTTTGCCTGACTTTCCTGAGCTAGCCACTTACTCATGGAAGTGTCTTCTATAAAAATCTCCTCTGATAGCTTGTTTTGTGATGGCAGGCATGTGTGTGTGGACTGGATGGTGCAGCATAATGCTTGTGATGAATGGCTGAGATTATTTCCTTTGAAATCTTACTTTAGGCAATGTCTGGATGGAGGGCTTCTGGGGACAGGGTAAAATGTCCCTTAAATTATAATAATGGTTCAAGAGCATGAGTATACTTTATTACAAACATTTTAGAAAAGACTATGAGCGTCCTTCATCGGGTTTTATATAAAGACAGCAAGTGGCTGCAAGTATGGCTGCAGGAACCTCATGGCAGCTGCTTTCAGGCTCCTGCTCAGCTTGCCATGATGTGAGCTTGGCCCAGGTAAAAGGACTGCTCATCTTTTGTCATTTTCTCTCCATGCTTTAAAACCAAATCAACAAAAATAAAATATTGGGGCTAATATTTATATTCTTTATTTTTAAATGCATGCTCTTTTAATGGGGGCAGGAATGGTGCTTAAAACTTCTAACCAGATACTCATTCTATCAAGAATTATTAATTACTTTTATCATAATACTAATCAAAGTACACTTTTAAAAAGAAAGTGACCATGTGCTATCTGAGATGGAATATAAATGGGTTCCAGGAATAGGACTCTAGACTCATTTTTTTTTGGCTTTATCACTAACTAGAACTCATTTTACAATAAGAGACATTAAGGTGTTTGTTATTTGCTGAGCATTGGAATTATACAAGCAAATCTGGATTTGGAATTTGACTCGGCAGCATGTTCTGTTAAATACTAAGCAGGCTATTCCCTAATGCTCCATTCATTCATAGTTTATGATAATGAATTTAAGTCTTGGAAGAGAGTGAAACTAATCATTGAGATATGACCTTAAAATGTGTACTTTAATGTTTATCCCATTGAGCAAGCTATAAACTAGGAAATAAAGTTTCATAATCCAGCATTTCTTTTCCAAGCCCTTCATTCATGTACATAATCACTAGTGAGCCTCGCATGGGACAAGGCCCAGATGCTGTCAGGTGGGTTCAGGACTCCCTAAGCCTGCTGTGTTCATGGAATCTAAATATGCAATTTGAAGAACCTGTAGCAGGCTGAAGATATTAATTTGTTTATTTCAGTTCTGAGTTGTACTCCCTGGGGTTACTTGTCATGCACAAGTCACTTCTCAGACATTCCTGAGGAGGTGTGTGTGTGTCTCAGATCAGTCTGTGGGAGTTTAAGCCAGTCATTCTCATGCATTAAATAGGTGATAGAGGGATAAATGAAGAACACAGTATAGCTTATCAGGTCAAGATTTAAAAATGGATTTTCCATCATCATCTCTAATAGGATTTTAGGCAGTCTCCTATGCAAGTTGTATATATATTCAGATTATTATATAATCTAATAGATTGAATGCATAGTTATATATTGCACCGAAAAGTTTTCCTGAGGTCTATTATATATCTTCTTCAGTCTCCCTGGACTTTTAAGTAAATAAAATAACTTCTTTTCAAAGAGAGGTATTAAATTCCAGTTATCTTATATATATTATAACTGACATTTAATGAGTTCTTACCACGTGATAGGCACTGTGATACCTGCTTTATTTGCATTATGTCATTTTAGCCTCACGTTAACTCCAGGTGTTAAGTACTGTTATTCTGTTTAACAGATGAAAACCTATGGCATAAAGTAAAACATACTGCCCAGTCACATAGCTATCAAGATGTGGAACTAGGTCATACACTGTAGAAATCCAACTGTAATCCACATACTTACATAAGCTGCTGTGTAGGGGAACTATTGTACATATTTTCTTTCTCTTTCCATTCCTTATTGATATGGTTCATATTTTCTGCATAAAATATATCTTTTTTAAAAGGATACTGCTTGTTTTGTTAGGGTCTTCTATTGACAGGTTTCAGTTATGCCTTATTACTTGAGATATGTGTGTGTGTGTGTGTGTGTGTGTGTGTGTGTGTGTGTATCATTTTTCTTATTTCTGTGCTAATAGCAACTTCAGTTCACTGCCTGACCTCAAGCATCTTTCTGCCACTTCTGTCATTGTTTGTTTAGTTAATCTAATGTTAAATGTGTGCCATTGTTTAGCTATTATGAATTGTGCTGCTAAAAACATTGATGTAGCTGTGTCCCTGTAGTATGCTGTTTTTAAGTCTTTTGGGTATGGACCAAGGAGAGGAATAGCTGGGTCAAAAGGTGGTTCCATTCCCAGTTTTCCAAGGAATCTCCATACTGCTTTCCATATTGGCTGCACCTATTTGCAATCCCACCAGCAATGTATGAGTGTACCTTTTCCCCCACATCCTCACCAACACTTGTTGTTGTTTGTCTCCATAATAACTTCCATTCTGCCTGGAGTGAGATGATATCTTAGAGTAGTTTTGATTTGCATTTCTCTAATTGCTAGCGATGGTGAACATTTTTTCATATATTTGTTGATTGATTGTATATCCTCTTCTGAGAAGTGTCTGTTCATGTCCTTGGCCCATTTATTAATTGGGTTATTTGATTTTTTTTTTTCGGTGCTTAGCTTTTTGAGTTCTTTATATATCCTAGAGATTAATGCTTTATCTGATATGTGAGGGGTAAAAATTTGCTCCTAAGATGTAGGCTGTCTAATCACCTCACAGATTCTTTTGCTGAGAAGAAACGTTTTAGTTTGAGTCCATCCCATTTATTAATTCTTTGTTTTAATTCTTGTCCTATAGGAATCTTATTAAGGAAGTAACTTAGATGCCCTTCAGTAGATGAATGATTAAAAGATGTGGTATATATACAAAATGGAATATTATTTAGCAATAAAAGAGAATAAAATCATGGCATTTGTAGGTAAGTGGATGAAGCTGGAGAAGATAATGCTAAGAGAAGTTAGCCAAAAAAAAAAAAATGCTGAATGTTTTCTCTGATATAAGGAGTCTGACTCATAGTGGGGTAGGGAGGGGGAGCATGGGAGGAATAGACAAACTCTAGATAGGGCAGAGGGGTAGGAGAGAAAGGGAGGGGGCAGGAGGTTAGCAATGATGGTGGAATATGTGATGGGCATCATTATCCAAAGTACATGTATGAAGACATGAATT
This sequence comes from Callospermophilus lateralis, assembly GCF_048772815.1. Classification (NCBI taxonomy): domain Eukaryota; kingdom Metazoa; phylum Chordata; class Mammalia; order Rodentia; family Sciuridae; genus Callospermophilus; species Callospermophilus lateralis. The sequence continues at coordinate 97,394,294 of NC_135310.1, forward strand.
AGTGTGAACATACTTTATATACAAACACAGATATGAAAAATTGTGCTCTATATGTGTTATAAGAATTGTAATGCATCTCACTGTCATTTATTTTAAAAAATAAAATCAATTAAAAAATATGTGCCATTATTACAACATATGGACCTGGGGAAGATTGGATTTTCCTTTTCCATAACTTTAGAAATATTTAATTGAGTTAAATTTCAAAGGAAGCCCTAGTCATCAGTAAAGAGGAAAATCTTAAATATTGATGCAACCCTATCATTTAATATATTTACCAAAAAAAGCTGCATTTGGGAAGAAGAGTAATTAAGCCCATGATTATGATTGTGAATCACAGAGATAGATGGGTTTCATGTTACAGTATGCTAATTCAGTTTGGATTTTGTACTAGAAAAAGTAGGGAGACTCATCCTATTAACTGAATGATAAGGGGAATGTTCTGGTATAGGAACTTCTTGTATCCAATTTAGGGGTAAGGAAATGAAACCAAGGCTAAGGAAAATTCATTATCTATCTTGGAATCACAGCAGTATTTGGTGGCTTAGCCAGAATATGAGGATTCTGGGTCCAGAGTCCAGATGTACTTCTACTCCCTGTTCTTCTACCTTATAATAAAAGATGCAGCTAAAATCCCAGGGAGTAGGGGAGAGACAAAGGTTACATTAGAACCCAGAAGGAAGATGGTCCTGGGAGAATTGAGATTAAAATAAGAGCAAGCATGAAGCATAAACAAGTATTACCTTTGGCTTTCACAGTGTGTATATAAACAAGATAGAGGTCTGTCAGTTGTCTATAGAACCATAAATTAAAACATTAACATATTGATTTGGTGTTTCCTTGAAAAATATTCACTGGGTTGAGGGAATCTGAAGACTTCTGTGACTTGGCTCAACACTTAAAGGCTAATGCAGTGCTTGTGGGGAACAATGACTTACACATTGAAGGAAAATAAATAAGTGGAGAAGGGGAACTAGCAGTTTTATTTGGTTGCTTTGAAAGTTGTGAAATGTTTTGAACAACTAATAATAAAAAAAAGAATTTAAAAAAAAGAAAGTTGTCCATTTGGATCAGATATTTAAAAAATAATAATTTGGATTTCATTCCTTGGTGGAATACCATTTAGAAAGAAGGACCAAAAGCACTGTTCAGTGTTTAGGCTCTGAAATGGTACTACTCTGAATTAAAATGCGACTCCACCTCTGTGCATAGACATAAGCAAGACCTATTTCTCCCAACTCCAGTGATCATTGGCCTTCTGTACAATGGGGGTGCAAATAGCAACGACTGAACAGGGGTTTTCTTTTCTTTGTTTATTTAAAAATTAAGACATTGAACACATTTTCTGGACCATGGTAAGGAAGCCCTTAATATTTGTTATGGTTTCTAAAGTTTTTTTTTTTTTTTTTTAAGTGATCTCTTAAGCATGATTCTTTCATAAACTACAAAAATACAGTCTCGGGGACCATTATTCTCCTCCAATGATGAAACTTCTATGTGGCACTGAATGAACCAGCCCAGTACAGCTGGACTGAATCAAGTATTTCTCCTTGGCTGGGTGACTTTCTAAGATTCCCCTAATGCTGATCTGGGTTTACCAAGTATTAAAATGAAAAGAGGTAGAAAAGATTAGCCTGAATTTAGAATGTAAATTCTAAATAGCTTTTAGAATTATTGTGCCAGAAACAAGGCTAAATGCTTTACATTTGTTATCACATTTAATCCTTCTAACAGTTTATGACGGAGACCCTAAAAGTTCACCTATGAAAAAAATTATTGAGTTCATTTAGGTAGAATTGCTTGCTTACCATCCACTGCTAACACAGTTAAGATGTAAGAGGACAGAATGCGGCTTTGTCTAATTTAGGCCTATAGTGATAATGCTGGTGATAGGTGCCTGCCATCTCCATGTTTCTGGTATATTTCTAAGAGTGATTTAATTTTATTTTGTTTTAGTTGTGACTTAACATCTAATTTCTTGCACACTGCATCCTATTAAATTTAGCAGCCAAAGGACTAATGTCTGTTGCACTCTTATAAAGTGCTTTACTTTTATTATATTGGTAACCTTCACATTTATTCTCCAGAGTTAAATCATTTAATTAATATTTGTTGAGCAAATGACATTTGTCATGAACTTATGCTAGGGATGGATCCACCAACACCAGCAGAAATACTTGCTTTTTCAATGCCCACTTTTCCTTGGAAGAGCTTGGGAATGGACAGAAGAGCAGAGCACTACAATACAGTATGGATAGACCCTGAGAAGTGAACTGCTGCAGAGCATTTAAGATAGACATATATAAGCATATATAGCATACAAGATAGACTGTCCTGACTTTGAATGAGGAAAGGCCCCTCCAGGGCCTTCAGTAATTAAATGTAAAGGAGAGGAACAGGGAGAGGGCAGAGGTAAAAGCATAGGATTCTTCAGGGTGTTCCAAGTAAATATCCAGAGGCCCCAAATGTGTGGTTGTGATTTTAAAAGTAGCTTTAGGTGCAAATGGGAAAAATTCGGATTGTTTCTTTTGTTTGTTTGTTTGTTTTAATTGTTATGATGGCTACTGTGTTTACCTATGTAAATATGCTGTGTAGCATATTACAGTATAATTCTCTGCTAAGGCGTTGCACTTGTCTCGAGATTGATAGGCTTCCTTAGGCTGGAGAATGTTTGAAGTCATCTTAGTGTTGAGCAGAGTGTGAAGTTCATAAAGGTCAATGAATAAGCATCTAGTTCATTAGCTAATTTATGTTCACATTACGGGCCTTGGTCTTTTTATTGCTAAATGCTAAAAAACAGAGTTTGATCTATGGTCAGAAAATAGAGTTTGTTTAAAATGAGTACACCATAACGTTTGTTTTATGTATCTATTGCCTATAATCAATTAAAAATATGACCAAAAATAATCCTATTATAATAACTTTTTATGAATTTCCTAAGTCAATTCATGAAGTCAGTCTGCTCTGTAAATGTTAACATAAAAGTGTCTTAATCAATTGGCCGTAATTTGTATTTATCCTTTCAGTTTGTTTATTTTAGAACATTTATCATTTTTTTCCCTATATCCTGTGGAGCATGTCTGTCCTTGTTTATTTGTTCCTAGTTCTAAAATGGGTAACAGTTGTAAACTTTGTGTTATCCTCGAATATGCAGAATTTTTAGAGCTAAAATGAATTACTTAGTCACTGTCTGTCTGACCTCCTCAGACACTGGTGCCAGGTATATAAAGAGTGCAGAATACCCTAGGTGTAAAGAGAAAAGATAATACTATCAGTATTATCCCACAGGTACACAGCCCTTCTTGACCAAACCCAGCGAGTAGTTTAATGATTACATTTATCATCCCTTCTACCATTGTACTTTCCAGATTATTCCAGGGCACACTCTCAAAAATGTTTGAAATTCTTAGGTTTTTATGAATTATTTCTTTGCGACATCACATTCCTCTTAAAATGTGATTACTCTAAAGGGGTGTGTTGGCAGCTTCTGCCGCAGCATCTAAGAAGGAACAAAGTTGCACCCTTTCTGGAGAGGAAAAGGAAAACATGAGGGAATGGAGCAAAGCAAAATATAGCCCATCCCTAATGACTTCTAATAAGAGGTATGTTTTCTCTTTCATTCTCTCTTTACAAGAATACTGATAATGTAATTTATTAAATGAAAGAATCCTAGCTTACTAAGCATATTTGCTATTATTTGGCAGATTTTAGGATGCTCTTCTACTTTGTAAGGCATTTTTGAGAATTGTAGCAAAAAAAGACCTGGATTTATCTGACTTTGTCACAAGATTAATAATCCTAGGGAAATTGAGGCAACACAGTGCACACTTCTGAACTCCTTAACTAGGCTATTAGTAAGAATAACTAAAAAGATATTCAAAATGAAGTTTCTGAATAGAAATCAGAAGGCTTGATAAATGTGCATGTGGTCATGTGATTGGCCTGTGGGATTTCTTTTATTATAAGCATTTTTAATAGATCTTAATGACTGAGTGTAAGTATAACTGCTGGGACTGTATACTTGAGCATAAAGTGTATTCAGCCTTTTATAGGGGGGAGCTGATTGTGGGCTGAAGGTGGGGCTCCTGTACCAATGTAGAAGCCTATGCTCACACTTTTATGCCAAAGTATTTTTTGTATCTGCATGTGAATGTGTCTGTTGATATTTCAAAAGTTAGAATTATCATAGATGCATAAACTTTTCCTTCCCTCCTCCTCCTCCTCCTCCTCCTCCTCCTCCTCCTCCTCCTTCTTCTTCTCTCTCTCTCTCTCTCTCTCTCCCTCTCCCTCTCCCTCTCCCTCTCCCTCTCCCTCTCCCTCTTCCTCTCCCTCTCCCTCTCCCCCTAAATTGGGACTGCAACAGAAGAGAAGAATCTTGCTTCTCAGCTCCTGTGACACTGTGCTGTGATTCATGTCAGGCTTAATTATGATAATCAGTTTACAAAAAATTATGATAGAAGTGAATATGATTTAAGGTAGAGCTTTCTTTGTATCTTCTTATATATATATTGGCACATAAATGGAGCTTTTGAGTAAGAGTCCCCCTTTATTTTTCTTTTATGGAAAATAAATTTATTATTGTATAGATAAGAGGCTTTGGCAGGGTTGGGGCTGCAGCTCAGTGGCAGAGCGCTTGCCTAGCATGTGTGAGGCACTGGGTTCAATCCTTAGCCCCACATAAAATAAATAAATAAATAAATAAATAAATAAATAAATAAATAAAAGAGGCCTTGGCAGTAAGAAGAAAAGCACTGTAGCATTTATAGGAATGGGAATTAAGTCTGCCAAAACTTACACAAAAGCTATACTTCCAACTTGAGAAGGATGCAAGGACATTTTGAAATCTTTAGTTGTTTTCCTTTTAAAATCCATCTGTGAAGTAACTACTTAACATGCAAGATCTAATGAAGGATGGCACAGAAAGGAGGCACCAACTAGTGAATTTTAAAACATTTTCCTTTGTTTAGGTGATTTGAGAAAATGGCTGTCCAGGATAGAACCCTGGATTTATGCCAGCTTCAGGGGATTTTATGAAAACAAGAGGTAGTGAGGAAAGTTTTAAAACTATGGATTACTTTTTTCTGTTTCTTGGAGGTATTAATTAATAACAGTGGTACGCTGGGGATAGTGACCAAGCAGTTTTCCCTGTGGGTAGAATAGAGAAAAAATTACACGATAATTCTCAAGGGGAGAACATGCATATGGACTAAGAACAGAAACATGGTGGAGAATGAGGTTAAGCATATTCATCTTATTATTTCATCAACATCATTGCCAAATCCCATGTGAGGATCTTTTGCTGAATTACAAGTATGAAAAGTGAAGGGAAAATGAATTTGTAAAAAGAATGCAAAATTGACTTCCAGAACCAAAGGCAGTTTAACTGGAGGAGAGCTTCATCCCCACATGTAGGAAGCTGTAGGGAAAAGGGAGAAACACTGCACTATAGATACCGCATGGTAAGCAAGACATTTCACTCAGCCATAACAGTATCTGTTGTCATGGGTTGAATCGTGTCCTTTTTCCCCGTTCAAGTTCGTATGTGGAGGCCATCCCTGGGATGTGACTTTTATGGAGACAGGGAATAAAGAGGTGGTTAAGGTAAACTGATCTGTAAAAGTGGGCCCTAATCCAATATGACTGGTGTCCTTGTGAGAAGAGGGAATTTGGCCACACGGGGACCTCTTCCTTGAGATGAAATTCCCAATGAAGACACAGCAAGGAAGTGCCCATCCACAAGCTGAGGAGAGAACTAAACTTACTAACAACCTGATCATGAATTTCTAGACCACAGTACTAAGAGAAAACAAGTTCAAGTGACTTAGTCTGTGTGATTTTGTGGTGGCTGTCCTGGAAACTAATAAATCTGACCTTCATAAAGTAAGTGCCCTTGAGAGAAGTCAAATCCTAATTAGAAAAATGTGAAGTGGAATAAAAGAGGAAGGAAGCAGCTGCCGTGGTGGCAAACATCTGTAGTCCCAGCTATTCTGAAGGCTCAGGTGGTGGAAGGCTCCCTTGAGCCCAGAGTTCAAGGCCAGACTTGCACTGTAAATGTAATATCTGTCATTGAATTGTACATATAAAATGAGTCGATAGTATGATGTGTCAATAGACCTCAATATACCTGCTTGGCTAAGACAAAAGATATATTGATCATATTAATATACAACTATCCAACTATTAAGGAACTTTTAATTATTCTTAATAGTAAAATATAAGTATTTGGAATTAATGTACTGGTCAATGCAATGAATTCTGATTAGGGAAACATAATGAGAGAAGATCTCCTATGTCATAGAAATCTATGTCATGAGATTTATGGTCAAGAGATTCATTATAGTAGTTTTTATTATTCTAGGTGAAGTCCTCTTTATTTTATTTTTATTTAAATTTATTTTTAGTTATTCATGGACACAATACATTTATTTTGCTTTATTTATTTTTTTGTTGTGCTTAGGATCAAACCCAGTGTCTCACATGTTCGAGGCATGAGCTCTGCCCCTGAGCCACAACCACAGCCCCTTGATTTTATTTTAATTTTTAATTAAACATTAATTTACCAAAAAATAAATTACCATTAGAAGAATAGGAATGGCATTTACCCTTTCAAATCACCTTTGGAAAAGATATCAAGATAAACTCCAAATATGACTGGGTTAAGAGACACTTATTAACAGACTTCATATTCACAACATTGTTGTTTCCCTTTTTATAAGAGGTGTATCTAGTGGAAATCAGAGTCACTAACTCTGCCTGCTTTTGATTTCCATTTATATGGTCTCTCTTTTATCATTTTTTACCTTCAGTCTGAGGTGAATCTCTTATAAACAACATATGATTGAGTCATGCTTTCTAATATAATCTGCCAATCTATGTCTTTGAAGAGTTTAGACTATTTATATCCAGTGTTGTTATTGTTATTACAGAGTGATGAATTTTATTTTCTGGAATTTTGATGTATTTCTAATGCTCAATTCATACTTGGTTCTCCTTTAATTGAATATTCTTCTAGTATAATTCATCCCTATGTTGGTTTTCATTTCTTCTCCATGAAAGATTTCATTGAGTATGTTTTGTAGTATAGAGTTAGTGGCTATGAATCATTTTAGTTTCTGCTTATTGTGGCAGATTTTTGTTTCAACTTTATTTCTGTTGTTTATCATGGAAGGTTTCTGGGTGTATATTATTCCAAGACCACCTGGTTTCTAAGGTTTGGATTGAAAAATAAGTTAAATCCAAATTGATTTACCTTTAAATGTGACCTACTGTTTTTCTCTTGTGACTTTTAAAATTCAATCTTTTTTTATATCAAGCATTTTATTTATAATGTGTCTTTGACAGGATCTTTTTCTTTTATCTTGCCCATTTTGGGTTCTGTATGCACTTATATTTGTATTTGTGTCTCCTTCCTAAGATTTGGAAAATTCTCTAATATTATTTCATTAAAATCATTCAGTATTCCTTTACTTTTATTTCAGAGCCTTCTGGCACCCTAACAATTCTAATATTTGGTTTCTTTACACTAAGATTACTTTAATATTCTGGTATTGCCTGTTAACATCTTTCTTTATTGTTAACTTTGTTTTCAAGATTATGTACTTTGTCTCCAAGGCTTCAAATCTATCTTCCTAGTGATCTAATTCATTGGTGATGCTGCTCATTGAATTTTTGCTGTGATTTACTTTGATTTCAGAGTTTTGGTTAATATTCAAAATCTCTCTCTCTCTTTATAGAAATGGTCTTTCACTTCCTGTATTTTCCGAGTTCATTCTTTTTATCTTCTCCTCGCTTGTTGAACATTTTAACTATGAACTTCCAAATTTCTTCTCCAACATTTCCTCCTCTGCTGTGTCAAGTTGTTCAAGTTGTTTGAGTGTTTGTTCCCTGGCTTTTTCATATTGCGTATGGGATGATTATTTCTTCTTCCTTTATGCAGTAGTTTATTTTCTGAGCTTCTTTATCTTGTGAGCCCCACAGTGAGTGAATGCCTAGTTTTTTTTATATTTTCATTCAATGTGTGTCCTCTGCTGTTCCCTGGATCAACACCACTTTGAGAGAAGACACTAAACCTGTTTACTGCAAGACGTTTAGAGAAAAAGTCTTGTACTAATCAACCTTAGGAAAAACTAAAACTTGCTTATAGAGAGACTTCAAGTCTGTCCAAGTCTCAGACTCTCCAACATTGGATCTGATAGCATTTATTCTGTTACCCTCCTCTTTTTTCAGCTGTTTCTGAGCTTCCTCCTTTCTGTCCTGTGGAGGAGCCAGGGGTCACCACCTAGCTCTGCACTGCTCTGCCATCTTCAGGTCTCCTCTAAGTATTTGTTTGAAAAGGAAGCAGAGTATTGGAAGACTTGAAGGAACTTAATATGCCTGCTAATTGTTATAAAATATTAGCTGATTGGCTGACATTCTGTTGATTCTAAATATAATTGTAGCATAATTCACTTAAAATGCATATTTTGTTAACATTTGAAATAGGAAGAAATGTGTGATTACAAGTAATTGGTGTGGATGTGTAAATGTAAATCATGTCAAAAAATATAACAGGTTTAATATTCTTTGTTTTTATGAAGTTTTGTTTTTTTTTTACTCTTAAAGATATAGTAGACAAAAATGGGAACTAGGAAAAAAGCAACTAAGAAGATGGTAACTGATTGAAATTTTGTGTAATTGTTAATTTTGAAAGACACTTTTGTTTGTTTTTTTTGTTTGTTTGTTTTGGTTATGTTGTAGAGATAAGTTCACTGCTTTACCACTTACTAGAATGACATTCTGGAATGACATTCCACTTTGTTGTTTCAAACTTCAAAAGGTAGCTATCATAGTTTTTAATTGAATTAAGAGGTGTATCTTGCATCTTTTAAAAGGATAGATTTCTAAAGAGATAATATAAGATCATGTAATTTGTTCCCGACACTTATGTCTGAAGTACTTTCAATAGGAATCCTTAATATAGGATGGCTTTAAGAATAGTATGCCATTCAGAATAAGTGAGTTAGTGATTCAATTCTGTACTAGCAAGAAAATTAAATATTACATGCCTTTCTAAGACTGACATTTTAAAATAGAGAAAAAAATATAGTACTCTGAAACAAGCCAGAAGAAAATAGCCATTACCATTGAGGAGTTGCTGCGTATTTGTAATATGTAGATTCATTGTAGGACTTCAAAATTTATTTAATTTAAAAAGGAAAATATAGTTGATAGCAGCTTCAGGTCTTACTTAGGTCTTCTCAATTTAAGGATAGAATTCAACCTGATTTAAAGTAGTCCTATTTTCTTTTTACCATGAAATTTCTTCAAATATTCATGCTGATTATACCACTGTTTTGTTCGAGACCTTGAAATAGTGTACTGTTATTTACTTTGAAGTAATTACATTAATTAAAGTTTTAGATGGAAAATAAACCCACATTTATATGCAAAACACTGTTTAACTGCTTAGAAGAGCTAATCATGTTTATGGACACCCAATGTTTCTCATTGAAATCCATGTAAAATTCCGAAGAAGGTACAAGGTTGCTAAGTAATATGCTCAGGGAATATTAATCAATAATCTCTCACACTATAAGATACATTTCTAAACATCAGAACACTAATCACTCTATAAAACAAACCAGACAGATAGGAAGGAAGTAGAGGTTTTTCATTCTATTCTAACTTTGTATCCTCTCTTCCTAGACCTAGGCTTTGATAACTACAAATCTAGCTACAGTTTTGCCCACTGCTATTTTATAGTATCTTTGCAAATTAAATAATAATAATATAATTATTATATAATAATTATAATAATAAATAATAATACTAATTATTATTATTATATGTACCAGGGATGAAACCCAGGTTCACTTGACACTGAGCCACATCTCCAGCTCTTGTTTATTTTTCATTTTGAGACAGGGTTTTGCTAGGTTGCTAAGGCTGGCTTTGACCTTTCGATCCTACTGCCTTAGCTTCCTGAGCCTCTTGGATTACAGGTGTGCACCACCATGCCTGGCTAACTCCACTTTCTTGCATCAGAATCTTTCTGCCTATATCTTCCCACAAATTCAGTGTAATTGGGAATAAGTATAAAGATTCTACTGATGAGGCAGAAGTATAGTTGCAAAGACCTCTGGGTCTAATGATTATTATTTTTTTCTTCTCTATATTAGGTGAGTTAAAATGTAAGGACTATTACAATTACCCAAAATATTTCCCCCTACCTACAGTGTTTGAAGAAAGCTTTAGAAAAAGCAAATATTTTAAACTCAGGAAAATAATAATAGGATTAATGCTTTAGCTACAGTAGATTTAAGAATTTTGCATATTAATTTTTTTCTAACTTAAGATCTGTGGGTAGAATCATGTTAGCCCTCATGTAAATGAATGACATTCAAAGAAATCCATCTACCCTAAACATTAACATGTGCCTGAGTAATGTGTGGTATAGAGTAGGTGCTCAGAAAATATAGATGAATTATATACATATGTCAAAACTTTCAAAGTGTAATTATTAAGACATTTAGGATATAATTCTTCAAACAACTCAGGGACAGGATATTTTGGGAAAAGGTATACTTCAGTAAACAGAAGACAAATTAGAAATCATCTATTTCACTGACACTCTATTTTGTTGACAAGATTGAGGTCATCAAGCAAGATCTCCTTCATCAGCACCACCCACCCACTCAAAACCTGAGAATATGTCCCTCTTTTACATAAGATGAAGGTTTTCTCTCCTACCTATGGGCAAATCATCTGTGTTTTTGCTTATTCTCACATTGTCCAGCCATTTTTTCCATAGCCTCAGTTCATTATCGGTATTGCCTTCTCTTCAGAATTTTTCTTAGTCAATGTATATTTTTAAACCTTACCTATTCAAAAAAGAAAATATGTGTCCCGCTGTTTACATTTCAAATCCCTTTTTCAGTCTGTGTTCAATTTTATATTTTCCTTACTTGCCAAGTCCACTGCATTTTGGCTTTTGTGTATATTTATTCATTGTTAAAAATGGTTACATATTTCTTGAAAATGTTTAGTGTCCTCTAATCCTGTGAGCTAAATTTCAGTCTTTGTGCCAATCAGAAAATACTTCTTATAGTTACAAATGCCCATTGATGTGTTGGGATTATCCCTAACTGTAAATCACTGTTCTTGAAAAGTGTTCTCTTTAAAGTCTTCAGTGGCAATCCACTTTTAAACACCAATAGAATTTTCTTTCCATGAAAGACTTCCAGTTGTACTGTTAAGAGAAATCTTTTTTTTTTTTGTATTCTTGTATTTTCTTCATTTCCAAAGTAATACATTCATCAGTTTTTCTTTATACTTCTATAATTTCTCTCTTTACTCTTTTACCTCGATCTGTCACTTAAATATCAATGTGCCCCATAGTTCACACTCTTAATCCACTGTATGTAACACTAACATAACCAGTGGTTATTAATATTTTGAGGTTTTGTATATCTCTTTGACGATCTGTGATAGCTATAGACTTTGTTCCCTAAAGGGTCTTTGGGTGAATGGTACCATGTATATCATACAAACATAGTGAATTATGTATTTCAGAGCTTACGAATCCACTGCAGTCTATTATTGAACTTTTGATTAAAAATTCATGAGCATCAGCTCTCTATACTGGATTAATTTTGATAACCCCCAATTTTTATTATTTCACTCCATATTTACCACAAGTCTCCCAACTGTCTCTATCTCTGATCTTGACTTCATAAATATATATTCCATACAGCTGTCAGAATTATTTATCCAATATAGAAATTTGATGATAAAAACTGAAGTCCTCAATACCAGGCAGGAGGCTTCCCATGATGTCTGCTACCTATTTCCTGACTCAATTCTTGTCACCTACTCTATATAAACTTTTCACAGTGTTCTTGCAGTGTGCTAGAAATAGTATCATTTATTTCAATTTGTCTCAAGAGCATTGTATCATTTTTTAAAAGTATTGTTGAGATATTTGGTCTTAACAGGAACTACAAATCTAGGAGCTTTAGAGAAATATAGAAGCAAAGTAATATTGGAGGAAAGTTCTTCTTGGCAAATTTGGATTTTTGTCATTATGGATTAAGATTAATAAAACACCAGGTCGATGTTATTTATTTTTAAAATTATATGCAGACATTTTCTATATTCTAATGCAATATTTAAAAATAAGTAAAATGAAGTGATAAAGGGGTAGTGCTTCCAAGGTGAAATCTCATCTGACAAAGGCAAAAGGTGGAACTGGCTTTAGGGGGCAGTAGCAGAGCATAAACCATCTGTGGAAAGCTGGGTTAATTACCCACTGCTAAAGCAGCCTTTATGCTTGATTGTCATTTAATGAATGGTTTGACTTACCTCATGTTACTGTAATGGTTTAAAAGTCAATGACCTTCTCATTGTTCTCATCAGTATCATATAGCTCTGATTAAGTGTATATTGTACTGAGGAAGATGCTGCATAATGAGAACTATGTTGGCTGAATCAATATTTAGGAGATGGGACAATAAATGATAGTGTCAGGATATATTTGTATTTTGTTCAAGTGTGTCATTATGTATAAATGATAAAAAAAACCTTTTAAATCAAAGTAACAAAGTCATTTGTATAAAATAATATCCATTTCCTCTTTTGCCTTCCCACTGGCATCTAGTGAAACATTGTTTACTGAAAATTTTTTGTCAATGGCTTTTGAAAAGTAATAAAATCTGTGACTAAAGGTTTCAAAAATGCTGTGTTCTGAAATTGTTTTTCATCCTAAAAATACTATCAATTTGTTTTCAGCTTTATCCCTTTTGGGATAAAAATAATAGCATTGTATTTACAAAAGAAAAAGTGCACTACACAAAAATTACTTATGACTTGCCAGTGGCCATTTTATACATACCCTGGAATAATTTGAAATAACCAATTTTACACACTTCCTGGTAAAACATGCAGGTAGTTTGATAAGATAAGACTTTAAGGATGTGAGTTTGTTTCTATTTAACCTTGTAGTTTGTTGTAATAGCAACACATACAATTTTGGTGACATATCTCTATTTTCCTTAAATTTTTCTTGAGGGAGTAATCTATCTAAGTCATATCTGCAAAGTGTAATGGGTTCATAAATTCTAGTTCACAGTCAATTTCACATGGAACCATTTCTAGGTTTAATCAACCTCCTAGATGGTCTTGACAAGCTTCAGTTATTCTGTTATTTCTATTGTTTGGCAACAGACTTCTATTTTAAGATTAAGTGACAATGCAATATGAGCAACTTACTGTAGAAATCTTTCTTTATCAGCCTTTGAGTTGGTCACAGTAATAAGAGAGAACATTTTTGGTTAAATTTTCCTAAGTAGAAATTTAGCAGTCTACTTGCTTTACAAATAACAAGAATTTCATACAAATCGCTGTTGATAGTATAATTTTCTCCTGAAATATGGACCCATTAAAATACCAAATGACTCTTATGAATATTGTTTTTATTGCAGAAGTAGCAGTGCATCTTCAAGTTATCTGATTAGTCAAAAGAGCAAATGCATTCCAAGGGCACAACTGTTGAAAAACTGGCAATTACAGAATAACTGAAGCATGTCAAGATAACATAGATAGCTGAAAAGGAGTACATGATAACATTTATGCCTATGATATTTGGAAGCAAGAAGACAGAAGGTTATTGAGTGCCTTTGCATGCTGTTGCTGAGACTTCGAGTCTTTTTCTACACATAGGGATCAGGTGCGGTTGTGTTCCTATACTGTGGTAGGGTGAGCCTACAAGACAGTCATTGATATATGTCAGTTTTGGACCTGGGCAATGAAGGAATAGAAACTGCCCAAGTGAACTTAGCAGCAAAACATTGAACTGTGAACATGGGGAAAGGACATTTTGTGAACTATTTTGATAGGATTTCAAGAGTGCAGCTATACCTCAATGAACAGTCAGTCACTTAGAGGAAGCTTGGCTCATTTAACTTTGTGAACATCAGGAGATGAACTCAGACATTTAAAATAATTTATTAAACCTTAAATTTAAGGTTGTTAAAATGGCATTCCGTGAACTGAATGTTCAATCCTCATAATGTTTAAAAATCAGGAACTAGTGGACGTCAGTTTAAAACTTTGATATGAAAAAAACTGGGAAAGAGAGGAACACTTGACTTTTATAGCCAAAGGTTATTAATCAGTCAGTGAAATTTCGCTTTTTTCTATAGGATATCCCCTCTCTAGTCCAGCTCTCTAGCGGTCCCTATTGTTTGCTGACACTAAGGCCAAGGTTCAGTTTTCTTTTAATAGACTTGCAATGCTTTTGGAATTATATTTGATTTCTCATTCATTATTGTTACTTGCATTGTTCCAATTCTGCTCCAATTAAACTATTTTGGAATTAAATGCGTAAAATTAGTTATTCCCAGAAGTGGTTACTTTAAAATGACAGAAATCTAAAAGTTGAAACAATCTGGTACAGAATGCTGAGAATTTCATTTTTTAAGAAAAAATAATGTATGCAATACAATCAAATGAGGTTTTGCACCCAGAGGTTCAGACCCAACAGTAGGGAATGGGGAGGAGCACATTTCAAATAGTCCTAGCTGCATTCACAGGTGTCACAGAACAGAGTTCCTACACAGGTTACCAAAGAGGTCTGAGCTTTGCTGCAGGGAATAAGCTAAATGGCTATGCATCTAAATGACTGTGCTTTTAATGTGATTGGCAAACGTTTGCCAGGCAGATGCCAGGAATGTGTGGCTATTCAGTGTAGTAGCTAACCACTTACTGATATTTTAGCATTAGTGATAATCTTACATCATAATTCCGTTTTTCATGTTTTTATTATTAATACACAAAGCCTTAGGATTACAAAACATAATTTCAGAAAACCTAACCTGTCATCTTAAGCAAGACAAACATTATTCCTTATGCAATAGCCATAGACAATTAAGACAATCTTAAAGGGATTAAAGTCTCTATGTTAATAGAACAATGCTAAAATTTTAGCTGGAATTGGTTGCTCATATTTAATGAGGCATGTCACCTGATTGGAAATCAGTTAATGAAACTGCCTATTATTAAGCTATGTGGTTTGAACAAAATCTTTCACTTGCTTGAATTCTATTTATCTTTTGTAACATACAATCATTAGAAGCAAGATCCTTTAGACCAAGAGTTGACATACAATTCTGTAGACCAATTTCCAAGACTTATTAAAGTAAATAAAGTTCTTTATGCATACATTAAAATTTTTATTATACATATTTAAAGTGTAGGACATGATGTTTCCATATACATTTTACATAGTAAAGTGATTGCTACAGTCAAGTAAATTAGTATATCAGTATCTCACATATTTTTCTATTTCAATTTTTTTGTGATAAGCATATCTAAAACCTCTTAGCAAATTTCTAGTATATGTTGCAATACTGGCAATTCTAGTCCTCATGGTATACATTTGATCTCTAGACTTATTTAACTGAGATAACTAAATCTTCGTGCCCTTTGACCTATAATATTCCCATTTTTCCAACCATACTTGTAGTAACCACCTTCCTACTCTGTTCTATTTATGCCATTTTTTTTATTCCATATGAGTGAGATTATGCAATAGTTTTCTTTCTCTGGCTAATTCCATTTTTCATAATATTAGTTCTCCGGTTTCATCCACGTTGTTGCAAATGGCAGGATCTCCTATTTTAAGACTGAATACTGTTCCATTGTGTGTATTTACACACCACAGTTTCTTTATCCATTCGTGCTTTTCTGTACACTTAGGTTGTTTACATATTTTCAGAGCAGACATTTTTCTGAGGTGGTAATTTCATTTCCTTCTAGTATATATCAAGAATAGGGATTACTGGGTCAAATAGTAATTCTTTTTTCAATTTCTTTAGAAACTGCTGTAACTGTTTTCCATAATGGGTTCACCAATCTGTATTCCCACTGAAAATGTATAAGGGTTCTCTTTTCCACACCTTTACTTACAAGTGTTGTCTTTTTTCTTTTGATCGCAGGCACCCTTATTAGACCATGACCACAACCATTTGTTTATGTAGTGTCCATGGTTGTTTTGTGTTTATGTTGCAGTTGAGTAGTTCCAAGAGACCATATAGACCAGAAGCTCAAGTATTACTCTCTGTAACTGCAGGAAAAACTATTGCTGATGTGTGTCTTAGAGTCTCATTTAAATTTCATGAGCAAATTAGACCTCAACAATAAAAGTTCATCTGGTTCAAAGATGTTTGAGTCCATGTTATGATACATAATTTTTGGTGATGATGCTGGAATGTATAGAAATTTTCTAAAGGTCAATGAGGAGCGAAAAGAATAAGTGATCTGACAGTTAAAGAAGTATCACAATCAATGGCATAATGAAAATAACAATGCCATGTTGATGTGGTAGTAAGCATCTTCCTGAAACAGAAATCTGATAGTCAATAGGTGACCATGGTATCAGATTCATCATTTTATTTAATTTTTTTTTAAAGAGAAAAGACTTATTTCAGCTGACAGTTTTAGAGGTTTCACTCCAAAATCAGTTGGACCTGCTGCTTATGGCCTGTGGCAGCAAATCATGGAGGGAATGTTTAGTAGAACAAAATTACACGCACCATGGTCAGAAAGTAAAGGAGAAAGAGACAGAGGCCTCAAAATACTTCTCAAGGGCATGTCTCCAAAGACTTGATGCTTTCCTCTTAAAGGTTCCAACAACTACTTTTAAAAAAAAAAAAAACAATTGTTCTAATTAGTTATAGATGCCAGTAGAATGCATTTTGACACTTCATACATGAGTGGAGTATAACCTCTCATTCTTCTGGTTGTACATAATGTAGAATTACACTGGTTATGTAATTATATATACACACAGGGCAATAATGTTCAATTAATTCTATCTTTCCTGTCCCCTATCCCCTCTCTTCCCTTCACTCTCCTCTCTCTAATCAAAAGTACTTCTCTTTTCCCTACCACCTCCTCTTATTCTGAATTAGTAAGAACATATCAGAGAAAACATTGGGCCTTTAGTTCTTTGGGATTGCCATATTTCACTTAGCATGATATTCCCTAGCTCCATCCATTTACTGGCAAATGCCATAATTTCATTCTTCTTTTAGGCCAAGTAATATTTCATCATATATATATCTATCACATTTTCTTTATCCATTCATTGTTTGAAGGGCACCTAGTTGGTTTTATAGTTTAGGTATTTTGAGTTGAGCTGCTATAAACATTGATGTGGCTGCCTCACTGTAAGTTTTTAAGTCCTTTGGGTATAAATTGAGGAGTGGGGTAACTGGGTCAAATAGTGGTTCCATTCCAAGTTTTCGGGGAATCTCCATACTGCTTTACATAGTGGTTGCACCATTTTGCAGTCCTTTAGCAATATATAAGTGTACATTTCCCCCCACATCCTCACCAATATTTATTATTTATTATGTTTATTATTGTTGCTTGTATTCTTGATGATTGCCATTCTGACTGGATTGAGATGGAATCTCACTGTAGTTTTAATTTTTGTCTCTTTCTCTATTTTATTTTATTTTTAGTGGTGCAGGTAATTGAACCTAGGGTTTGTGTATGTGAGGCAAGCATTCTACCAACTGAGCCATATCCCCAGCCCTTGTATTTCTCTAATTGCTAGAGGTGTTGAACATTTTTTCATATGCTGTTGATTAATTGAATTTTGTATTTTGTGAAGAGTCTCTTCAGTTCCTCAGCCCATTCATTGATTGGATTACTTGTGGGGTCTATTTTGAGGGATGTTAGATTTTTTTTCAGTTCCTATAATATCCTGGAGATTAATGTTCTCTCTGAGGTACAGATAGTAAAGATTATTTCCCATTCTATAGACTCTCTTCACATTATTGATTGTTTCCTTTGCTGAAAAGAAGCTTTTTAGTTTGAATCCATCACATTTATTGATTCTTGATTTTTCTTCTTCTACTTTAGGAGTCTTGTTAAGGAAGTCAGATTCCAAGGTGACATGATGAAAATTTGGGTCTACTTTTTTTACTACTAGGCCCAGGGTCTTTGTTTTAATGTCTGAGTCTTTGATCCACTTTGGGATTCATGAAGGGTGAGAGATAGGGGTTTAATTTCATTTTGTTACATGTGGAATTCCACTTTTCCCACACTGTTTGTTGAAGAGCCTATCCTTTCTTCAGTGTATATTTATGGTGCCTTTGTCTAGTATGTGATAATTGGATTTATGTGGGTCTTTCTCTGTGTCTTCTATTCTGTACCATTTTTTCTACATGTCTGTTTTGGTGTCAATATGCCATTTCAGCCAAAAAACATAGAAAGATCCTTATTATATTTGTTTTTTCCAGATATTCAGATTTAGCTATGGCAGCTGACATTTGGTTATTAAAGAAAACTCATTAAAGGAGTTGTTATCAAACTAGTTGGATCAAGATCACCAAAAGCTTTGAGGAGATAGATTCCTGGGCTTCACCTTCAGAATTTCTGATTCATTAGGGTTGGGAAGAGACCACACTTTGAGAATGACCAGTTTAGGGTGTTTACCCCATGATAAGAAAGGAAGGTATGTCCTGCTTATGAATGCATTTGTACATTTTGTTATAAGAATGATTTAAGCATTAATCATTTAAGCAAAACAAATATACTTTAAAGCAAAAATAATGAGATGAATCTGAGTCCTGACTTTTTCATTTATTCATCAATTTGATTAAAGTATCAGTGTTCTTATAATTAAATGTTGGAGATGAATTTTTGCCTTCCCTATAGGATTATTTTGAGGTATTGTTGATTACTTAGTAATGTGAAAAAATATGATTAAAACTTAAGACAGTTACAAAAGTTTCAAGAATATTAACTTGTTTTTAGAGACAGCAGCCATCAAAATACACTTCATTTCATTGTTTTTCACCTAAAACTACTTAATTTTATCCTCAATATTTTGTTCACAAACAGATGTTAAGTACATTGTTAGAACATTTCACAAATTCATTCAGAACCCATTACACCACAGAAACGAGAAACCGTTCATTGAAAATGAGAATGCACTAAACACTTCGCATGTATGACATATCTCCCATTTATTTCTCTTTAAGATCCACTGTACACTGTCTTCTCCCTGTTTTCTGATATGAGAGACTGATACAAATGGAATGTATTAACAGGCTTCTGTGGCTTCTGGCTTCCTGTTGGGCTTAGCCAATTACAAGATCAGAGGGTAAGAATAGAGAATGAGGTGAGGGTATTGATTTTTGTTTCTTACATGTGAGGATCCCTTAGGAACTGTGCTCCATCAGGGTGACTGTTCTACTCCAGTAGCCTGCTGTACACAACTCCCTCTCTTCTGCTAACCTCTGTTCTCTCCTTCCTTCATACTGGAGGGAGGTACAGCTTGACACTGTGGCTCCACTGGGAACTACCTGTGCAGCCCCAATGCTACTCTGATCTTTGTAAGGAGCCCTTTTGTGAATAATCCCTGCTTAAGCCATTGCAATACCAGTGGAACTTATTTGGATCCTTATTAATTGCATCTTCTCAATGATCTGATGAAGTAAATATTAGTTTACCATTTTACTTATGAGGAAATTAAGGATACAATAAATGGGAGTGTCTAGATTCATATTCAGCCCTGATATTAACAATTATCAAATGTGAGTATGTATAAGAATTACTTGGGGGGAGTTTGTAAAACAAATTGATTCTAAATTCCACCGTCAAAAATTTGATTCCAATTAAGGTATAAGCTTTATAAATTTGTATTTTAACAACATTATAGATTTTTTTTCTGGAAAAATACTGCTAGTAATATCAATTTTTATAATTATCAATTCTTATTAACACATAATAAAATATATTAGCATAAATATTTAATATAATATTGCAAAATATTCACTTTGCTCTCATAAATACTACTACTAATGAAAATTTTATGCTCCCTGTTGACCAATATTTTAGTCAGCTTTATTGCTGCTGCTACTGAAAGACCCCACCAATACAATTGTAAAGCAGGAAACGTTTATTTAGGGGCTCACAGTTTCAGAACTCTCAATCCACAGACAGCAGGCACCATTCCTGGGGGCTCCAGGTGAGGCAGGGCATTATGGCAGATGAGTGTGGCAGAAGAGAGCAGCTCATGGTGAACAGGAAGCAGAGAGATAGAGACTCCACTTGCCAGATACAAACATATCCCAAAGCCATGCCCCAATTCCCTGCTTCTTCCAGTCACACCCTACTGCTTCACTTACCACTCAGTTAATCCCTATTATGGATTAAATCACTGATTGAGTTAAGACTCTCACAACCCCAATTTTTACTCTTCTGAACCTTCTTGCATTGTCTTACATGTGAGCTATTAGGGGACACCTCATATCCAAACCATAACAACTAGTTGTCTTCATAATAATTTTTAATAAAAAATGTGCTGTTCTCATTCTCCTTTTACAAATAATGACACTATGAATAGAAAATTTAAGTAATTTGAGTAGGATGATAAACCTCAGTTCAGTAGCTCAGGTTCAAGCACCCTTGAGTACCTTACCATGCATGGCCTTTGAACCATACATGGGGAGCTATAGCAAACTGCCAATAGGTCCTTAATGTCACTGCCTCAGTTTTCTTACCTTATCATATTGTTACTAGTTACTCTGCAAAGGGGATGATTCTACTATGATTACAGCCTCAGTATTTCTAAATTACCTTCCCATGCCAAAGGCTGTGAAGTTAATGACTCACTCTCTCTCTCTCACTCTCTCTCTCTCTCTCTCTCTCTCTCTCTCTCTTTGGATCATTAGTTTGTTTTTATTGATTTTTTAAAAAAACAAATGATAGTGGAATGCATTGCAATTCTTATTACACACATACAGCACAATTTTTCATATCTCTGGTTGTATATAAAGTGTAGCTCAGTGGCAGAGTGCTTGCCTTGCACATGATCATTAGTTTTATTAGAGTTCTTTGTATTCCTTATGGACATTTTAGAATTAAAAAATAATACCCATCAACAATGATGCCCATTTCTTTATATTAGGCTTTAGTAGTTATGCACAAATATGTGTCTAGTTAAAAAATGCATGGGTGTCCTTTCAGATAATCATGTAGAAAGGATCTCAGCTAATTTTCTCAGATTTGAAATATGTTAAACATCTGTAACATTTCCTTCAAGTGATAACACTTTATTTCTGTGTTTCTGATTTTCTAGGAATTCCATTGTCTAGAATATCCTGTCCAACAGAAAGTCCCCTGTGTTGATAGAAACATTCTGTCTGCACTAATACTGTAGTGACTAGCTACATGCAGCTACAGAGCAAATGGAATATATTTTTCACTGCAATTTAACAAAAAAAAAATTTCCAATACTATTTGTTTCCATTAATCTAAATTTAAATAGTCACTTGTGACTAGTGACCTTTTTATTGGTCCAGAAAACACAGTTCTAGAAAGCTCATTATAGAGCATTCTTTTGCCTGTTTGACACATTTTCAGAATATTTTAAATCTAGCCATGTTCTTTTTAAACTGGGAAGTAGTTTAGATATTTAGATCATTAAAAAGTTTTAGGTCTCCTTCATTAACAGTTTTCTCTTTATGGCTGTTTTAATTTAACTCAGTGTCTTAAATATATATTTGTATTATGGGAGTAATGACTTATGCTTTTTGTTCCTGTGTTCTATTTTTTCATGACTGCATTTTTTTTTCCACCTTGGAACTTATCTCTTTGTAGTGTGATGGATGTTGTCAGAGTTGGTGTAGTCCCCCATGAAATCATGACATTTGCCTATAAGAATGTGTTCCAGTGTGTCCTCTATAAATATTTGATATATAACTTGCTGTGGAGTTTTAATAAACCTGTAAGCATAGGATATTTAAAGCTATAATTTCACACACTTTAAATCCATTAAGTACAGAAAAGCGATTGTTATTTTTATCCATCTGCAAGGAAAATAACTTTAAGAAACCTCAGAATAAATACATTGAATATGATACACATTTTTCTGTTGAGTTTGACATTCACTTCATGAATAAAAAGTCCTGTTTATCATACAGTGATAGTCATATTTATCATGGCTGTAAGGTAGTAAGTTATTTCCTAACACTGTTCTATTACTACATAGGAATTATGTAATATAAACCAATTATAGTCATTTTAGGTACTTCTATAAGCAGAATACAACTATTTCAAATTTGTCTTTAATTTAATATTAATTTACATGTTGGTTAGGTTGTGATTTTAATATGTTGACATATTTAATAAATCATTATAATTTTTTCATCTGGAAGAAGTTAGAAATGCCATGATTATGAATAATCTATATTCAGAATACATTTAAGGTATATAAATCTAAAATTTATCAAGCTGATAAAAAAACTAGATTAATGCAGTTGACTTATCTAGCAGATTTGAAAGTTATTATTTTAAGAGACTGTGTTACTTCCCTATTCACCAGAAAATATTTAAGGAAAGAGAGAGAAAAAAAGAAAAAAAGAGAGAGACGAAGAGAAAGAAAATCATAAAGATAAATTTGAAGTCTTTGGCTTATATTGTGTTCATTTCCTAAAATCATCTTTCCTACATTTCCACTAAAGTACTTATTAAAACGTACCTTTAAAGAAAAAAGGCTCACATGAATATTTGGACTGACAATCCATCTATTTCCAGAATCTCTGAAATCTCTTCACCAACTACAAGGCCACTGGCAGTAAATTGAAAACTCCAACCACTAGTAGTCTCACAGCAACTTCATAAGGTGGCAACTGATAGTATCACTTTTTTACAGGTAGGGAAATGATCAGAGTTATATGCCCAAGATCCTAGAGAATAAGGGACAGAACAAGGATTGAACATACAGTGGTTCATTAGTCCATGCTGTTAACCACAGCTCCTATAAACACCTTCCCAGGGAAGAGATAAATTTTAACCATTTAAATGCAGGGAAATTACTGGTTCTATGAAATAATAGTGTACATGGTTATAATTTTTATCCTTGGTCTATATTTTAGTACCTAGGATTTTAAATCTGAAATTGTGCCAAGGTAAGGAGAGTCTGCATACCTTGCCTGTATTCTAAACCTCATCACATAAAATCTTTCTACTTATCATAGTTTATATGGACATCTCTGTTTGTAAGTTTCAAATATCACTGCTAAAATTAACTATGGTGGATTGTCTTTGTAATTATTGAACATCCATATGTAATACTAAATTACATGCTGTAATAATGAGGAAAAAGCCCAATCTCTGTTCATGGAGTTCCTAGATAAAAGGGGGTGACTGCAAACAAACTTACAAATACAATGGAATATGGTGACTGTAGGTGCCCCCTCCACCATCACTTACAGAGAGTGTGATGATGAGGAGAAGAATTCAGGAAAGCTACTTCTTTTTTTTTTTTTGTTGGTTGTTCAAAACATTACAAAGCTCATGACATATCATCTTTCATACATTTGATTCAAGTGAGTTATGAACTCCCATTTTTACCCCAAATACAAATTGCAGAATCACATCAGTTACACATTCACAATTTTTACGTAATGCCATATTAGTGACTGTTGTATTCTGCTGTCTTTCCTATCCCCTACTATCCCCCCTCCCCTCCCCTCCCATCTTCCCTCTCTACCTCATCTGCTGTTGTTCAGTTCTCTCCCTTGTTTCCCCCCCGCTTTCCCCTCACAACCTCTTATATGTAATTTTGTGTTACATTGAGGGTCTCCTACCATTTCCATATGCTTTCCCTTTTCTCTCCCTTTCTCTCCCCCCACTCGTCTCTGTTTAATGTTAATCTTTTCCTCATGCTCTTCCTCCCTGTTCTGTTCTTAGTTGCTCTCTTTATATCAAAGAAGACATTTGGCATTTGTTTGTTAAGGATTGGCTAGCTTTGCTTAGCATAATCTGTTCTAATGCCATCCATTTCCCTGCAAATTCTATGATTTTGTCATTTTTTAGTGCTGCGTAATACTCCATTGTGTATAGATGCCACATTTTTTATCCATGCATCTATTGAAGGGCATCTAGTTTGGTTCCACAGTCTAGCTATTGTGAATTGTGCCGCTATGATCATTGATGTGGCAGTATCCCTATTGTATGCACTTTTGAGATCCTCAGGGAATAGTCCGAGGATGTGGGGAAAAGGGTACACTTGTACACTGCTGGTGGGACTGCAAATTGGTGAGGCCAATTTGGAAAGCAGTATGGAGATTCCTGGGAAAGCTGGGAATGGATCTACCATTTGACCCAGCTACTTCTTATTTTGAGCTAGTTCACACTGAATTAAAAAGAGGACATACGTGCATAAGGAATAAAGCAGGCTACCTTTATTGAATCATGAGCTCACAGCACATGATTCAAAGTGGTGTCCTTGAAAGGTACATTTGAAAGGGAGGTGGAAGAGAACTGAGTCATGTAAGAACCATGTGTCTGTCTCTAAAAACTTGGACATTATCTTTTTAAAATTTTTTTTTTTTTAGCTGTAGACAAGACACAATACTATTATTTTATTTATTCATTTTTATATGGTGCTGAGGCTCAAACCCAGTGCCTCACACATGCCAGGCAAGTGCACTACCACTGAGCCTCAACCCCATCCCCTGGACTTTATCTTATTGCCAATGCAGAACCCATGGACAACTCTAAAAGTAAGTTATAAATTGCTTATTCTGGTGCTCAGGATTGAGGCTGTGATAAACATTTACTGTGGTATTTGAAGCCAAGTGGATGAACAAGGTCACTCCGGGAAGAGCAGAGACCATACCAGACCCCTGAGAATACTGATACAGTCTCCAAGTCTTTACAAAACAGTCAAGTAAGATAAGAACAGAAAAGTGTCCATCAAATTTAGCAATTTTGCAGTCACTCTTAACCTTTGCCAAAGCAGTTTAAACATATACAATGGAAAGGGCAGGCACAAAGTGTGGGGGAAAAAAATCAATGAATCAGTGTGGTACTGTTTTATGTACCCTGAATGCTATCAAGATTGAAAAGGGCAGTTGTTTTACAAGAAACATATGCCATTTGTTGGTATTTTAATTGACAAATGCAAATATGCCAACAAAATGGAACATACTAACAACTAAAGGCACAATAGTCAGAAATATTCACAGCCTCCAGACTACCTAATTTTGCTAAATAGCACCGTAAGATTTGCATGACTAAACACAGCAAAAGATGCTGTGGTCACAACGAGTGTTGCTACCAGTGATAAGATTCAAATATTTTTTATGTATGACCTAGTGCTCTCTTAAAACATCAAACAGAATTTTGAACAAACATAACCTGAGTGTTGTACAGTATAAAGAATAAACATAATGATATTAATATTTCTAAGATATTTGTGGTTCTGTTATACTATTTAAATAACAGGATTTAAGGATTCAGGATAAATTTATAACATGTTTTATAAAAAATCTTCTTAAAAATATGTTTAGAGTTTACCCTTAAGTACTTTGGTGATGATGTTTAAATGCATGTCATTCACTTGTGAGGCAAGTTTCTTCAAGAACCTTGTAGAATAAACACTGACTATACAATTATGGCATAGAAATAGCCTCATGAAGGTTTTTTACTAATTAGATATAAATATCTCTGGATTTTTGAAATTTGTTGCACTTTTACCAATTGCTTATTTAAAGCAAGTCACTATCTGCATGAACAAATTTTTTTTTCCTATATTTGATTTTTCCATCATTCTGTTTTTGGTGAAAGACCATTTCACAAAGCTGTAAGATTGAGTAAGTTTATCAAGGTGCTTAAGAGTTTGGGGGTTTGGCTTTCTTCCTACATTTGTTATTTGGCTTTGTGATCTGGAAAATGGTACTTGACTTTTCTCAGTTTTAATAAATCATAATCTGTATAATTGATGGAATGGAAGCACCTATATCCAGCAGCATATTTTAATGCTTACTGCAGGAGTAAGCCTGGAGTGGTGATGTGGTAATGCACACCTGTAATCCCAGAAACTTGGGAGGCTAAACAGGAGGATCACAGGTTTGAGATCTGCCTAGGCAACTTACAGAGACCATGTCTCAAAACTGAAAGAAATATATAAAGGGCTAGGGATGCAGATCCGTGGTAGAGCACTACTGGATTCAATCTCCAGTACCTGCCCCTCAACACACACACATAGATGCACAAGTGTCATAAGCCTTAGGTGAGCTAGTTTTGTATGTGTATAAGGTCCTGAGCAGAATAAAACTATATTTGCCTTTGACTTTGTTCTCTATGACCTCATGTTGTAAATACCCTTCTTTTAAAAATTAATGGTACTTTATATTCAACCCATTATCCTTTGGAGTAAAACTAAGTTTTGAAAGAAATGAAATAGCAGCCAGATCATTGATTTTCATTTTCTTTTTAGAAAAACATTCCCATTTTATTTATTTATTTATTATTTTGCTATACAGATTTTTAAAATTTAATCAATTTATTTATTTTTGCATTACAATTGTTAATACACCATTATATAATAATTTCTCATATCTCTGATTATATGTAAGGTATGTTGACACCAAATTCACATCTTCATGCATGTATTTTGTATAATGATGAGGGTCTCCTTTCACCATCCATGCTATTCCCCTTTCACCCTCCCTTTCCCCTCCCACCCCTATTCCCTATCTAGAGGTAATCTTCCTCCCTTGCTCTCCCTTCCATCCTAATTTTAAGTCACCCCCCTTATATCAGAGAAAACATTCAGCATGTTTTTTGAGATTGACTAATTTCACTTAGCATAATCTTCTCTAATGCCATCCATTTCCCTGCAAATGACATGATTTTATTCTTTTTTTATTTCTGAGTAATATTCCATTGTGGATAAATGCCACTTTTTTTATCCATTCTTCCACTGAAGGACATCTAGGTTGGCTCCACAGTTTAGCTATTGTGAATTGTGCTGCTATAAACATTGATGTGGCTGTGTCCCTGTATATACTGTTTTTAGGTCATTTGGGTATAGTCCAAGAAGAGGAATAGCTGGGTCAAATGGTGGTTCCATTCCCAGTTTTCCAAGGAATCTCCGTACTGCTTTCTAAATTGGCGGCACCAATTAATTTTCTTATGAAACATTGACATTGCTTTGTGGAAATTAAAACAAAATAGAATGATTTGAATACACCAAGTGAATTATTCCTAAATTAACTACAAATTAATTGAAAATTGAGATATAATTTTGAAAGTTAAACATGAATTTCTTTTCTAAAGTCTAATGAAATATTTGTAGATTTGAAAATTGCTTAGTAAATATTGAATATTATATTTACTCAGGAGTGAGACTATTTTTGTTTTCAAATTTTAACAAGATTGCTTTAAAAAGTTAATATTACTACATACTACAATCAATATGTATTTATTGTAGTGTTTTTATTTGTTTAATTAAGACTAACAAGATTGAAATGATCAAGAATTTAGACTCTGGAATCAACACGTACTTATTTACTGTGCGTGATTCCTTCTCTCTAAGTGGGTGTAATAGAACTGTTAATAAGTTATATAGTTAATATATGTAAAGTGTTTGGAATAATACCAAGGGACTATAATGCATATTAAATGTAAGCTACCATTTTCATTATTGATAGTACTCATTCTGTCTCCTATCACTTAGATTACAATATAATTAATTAGTCAGTAGATATTTGTTCAAATATTATTTTAAAAATACTTTTGCATATTCTATTTAATAACCTTCATGATTGATATTCTTGCCATCCTGCTTCTCAAATAAGGAAAAGTAGTCTCAGAAAGGCTTAGAATACTGCTCAACATTGCAGAATTATTATATTATAGAAGAATGTCATTAAAATATGCTGGGGTTTTTTTCTGGAAAAAGGCCCTACTAATTCCTTTTATTTATTTTCCTTTATGGCAAGTAAATGTTTTTGCAAGAGATACTGGATTTGGTCACCAAAGCTTTTTAATGGGCCCTGATTCATTCCAGAGAGGGAATGTTGCCTTCTTTCAGCTCCCGAGGGTCATTACCAATTGTGTGAACTGGGTAACATTAAAGTTTGAGATTTTTAAATTCCGTCGTAGTGAATATATCTTTTCAGTTCTCTGACCTTTGTTGATAACTTGTCAGATAACTTTTTCAGCTGATAAGTAGCAAATATGGAAGGTATTTTACACACATTAAAAGTCTCTGGAGAGAATCAGATGTCCACACTATTACTCAGGTATGAACACCGAGGTCACGGATGTAATTGTTTTAATAATAGTATCTGGAGAAATATGAGATAAGGTTTCTTAGCTCCACATAAAATTATTTGCCATGATTTTCTGAATTTAGAGCATAAAATACTTTATTTTTCTGCATTTCATGTTAAGTCCTAATGTGCATTTCTCAAACAATTTTATTCAAATTAACATTTCATAATTCTCAAAATTTCAAAATTTCTCAGAATCACACCACACACACACACACACACACACACACACACAGATACACATTTTAAATAACATTACAATTGTCAAAAGCAGTTCAGATCTAACTATAACATTGTTTGTTCTTTTCCTAATTTGAAATCTTGATTGCTTGACTTTAATATAGAAGTCAGTATGTCTTATCTGGGCACAGTGGCGAACACCTGTTATCCCAGAGATTTGGGAGGCCGAAGTAGGAGGATTGCAAGTTTGAGGCAAGCCTTAGAAACTTTGTGAGGCCCTAAGCACCTTAGTAAGACTCTGTATCAAAATAAAAGTAATTAAAAAGGCTGGGAATGTGGCTCAGTGGTATTTGGTTCAGGTATGAACACAGAGGTCATGTAATTGAAAAATGGTACCTGGAAAAATATTAAAGGTTGATAAGGTTGGTTAGCTCCACATAAAAATCATTTGCCATGATTTTCTGAGTTTAGAGCAGAACAAATACTGGTAGAACACTCCTGGGTTCAATCCCAGGTACCAAGAAAAAAAGTCAGTATGTCCCTGAAACATGCTCAACCAAATCCTGGATATGGTGACACACTGTGTGCAGAAGAACGCTTGATGAAAGTATTCTCCAGTGTACTAAGCTCTACTCTCCTAGTGACAAAATTCCCTTGGCTTAAATCCCAATGAGATATTTGTGGTAATCCATCTACTAGACAGATTTATTGTCTTTTTTTTTTTTTAATTTTTTAATATTTATTTATTTATTTTTTAGTTCTCGGCGGACACAACATCTTTGTTTGTATGTGGTGCTGAGGATCGAACCCGGGCGGCACGCATGCCAGGCAAGCACGCTACCGCTTGAGCCACATCCCCAGCCCGATTTATTGTCTTTAATTAAATAATCTCAAAGCATTTTGGATGCCTTGTATTAGGAAAAAGTTATACTTTAAAAAAAAAATCCCGACAGCTAGCTCTATAAACAGGCGAGTAAATGGGTGGAAAGAGAGAGAGAAAGAGCCATCACAGCTTTAGCTGTTTAAGTTTTTCTGTGCAATCTTATAATGTCAAAGAAGATGACTGGCTAAAGATAATTTCAACATGACTGCTATTCTGTAATTTTAACAATATTTGTATTGTACCATTTTTCTAAAGGTGTAGAATCCACTGAACTCTTTGGTGGACAATTCCTTTCTGTCTCCACAAAATAATCTATTTTTGTGAGATTAAAATAAAAACAGTTGACACTCTTTTAAGATATTTTAACATCTTTATTCATTTTTGCTAATACCCTTTATTAAATAACTTTTTATTTATAGAAAGTACCATCATATAAGATATAGGGTTAATTTTATTACTGTTTTCTATTTAAGTTCCTGTCTTCTATTTTCTTTTTCTCTTTATGGGAACTTAGTGAGCAGATTTGCTAGTATATAAATCCCAGAAGAGATGCCCTATTTATTCAGTGTTGCCTGAGTTTTGTATGCCTAGAGGTTTTCTTGTAGTTCCATTGTTCCACTCTGATATTTTAATATTCTTAGAGAAACAGAAAACAATTCATTGAGCTAGACATATGTATATGTGCAATTCTAGCTCAGTAAAGCAATGAAAAGAGAAAAGACAAAGGATAAAGAAATATTTTAAAGAATGAAAAAGCTTATGCTTTTAAATTTGGAATTTTGTTCTAATTACAGTAGATCTTTGCAATAACTTCATTAAATATACATAGTAAGTATCTTATTCTGGGACAGCTAAGGCACATAGCAATCGCTTACCATTTGTGACAACCAAAATCAGGAATATATGAGCTACTAAAATTTAAGTCTAATTTTCATGTTGTATGTTTTGTAGCTATTATGATTTTTTGAAGTTAAGTATACACGTATATAACTAGAATTCACAAACACACATATTAATATCTATGAAAATATATGCAATATACTAATACTTCCCTCATGCATAGAAACAGCATTTAAATATAATGTGTATTGGATAATTTTTTTAAAAATAATGAACTTCTTTCTTCACAAAGATTATTGGGTCAACCCATGGAACACTTCTCAAATGTTTAAACAACCTTGCATTTCTGTAATCAAAACTCTTGTTCTTGTTTCTGTAGCTCTGTAGTGTAATTTAAGTTCTAGTATACTGAAGTAACCAGTCTCCTTTTTATTGCTCAGAATTACTTTGGCTATTCTGGGTCATTAATTTTTCCCTATGAATTGTAGAACTGTTTTATTTTTTCTGTGAAGAATTTCATTGCTATTTTGCAGGGAATTGTATTGAATCTGTATAATTTTTTTTAGTAGTTTGGCCATTTTGATATTATTAGTTCTGCCTGTCCAAAAACATGGGACGTATTTCCAACTTCTAATGTCCTCTTGAATTTCTTTATTCAGTGATCCATAATTTTCATTAGGCCTTTTACATCCTTGGTTAGATTTATTCCTAGGGTTTTATTTGTTTATAAGCTACTGTGAATGGAATTGTTTCGATGATTTTCTTTTTACTGTCTCATTGGGTATAGAAAAACTAGTGATTTTGGTTGTTTCATTTCATACCCTGCCACTCTGTTGAATTTGTTTTTCAGCTCTAGAAGTCTTCTTCTTGAGTATTTTGTGTCTTCTAAGTAAAGGAACATATCATCTGCAAACAGAGATATTTTGACTTCTTTTCCTATTTGTATCTCTTTAGTTTCCTTTTCTTGCCTAATTACCCTGACTAAAATTCCAAAAACTATTTTGAATAGGAATGATGAGAATAGACATCCTTATCTTTTTCCTGATTTTAGAGGGAATACCTTTGGATTTTCTTCATTCGATATGATGTTGGCTTTGGGTTTGTCATATATAGCCTTTATGATGTTGGGGTAAATTTCTTTCATCCCTAGTTTTTTAATTTTTTTTCAATATGAATGAATGCTGGAACTTTTCAAAGGCTTTTTCCTCATCTATTTAGATCATCATGTGATTTTTCTTCTTAATTCTATTTATATGATTGAATTACATAAATTGATTTGTGAATGTTAACCCAAACTTATATCCTTAGAATGAAGCAAACCTGATCATTTTTATGTGTTTTTGAATGCTTATTTCTAGTATTTTAAGAATATTTTTGCATTTGTTTTCATCAGAGATATTGGTCTGTGATTTTCTTTCCTTAGTTTGTCTTCAGCTGATTTTGATATTAGGGTAATACTGATTTAGTAGAATCAATTTAGGAGTATTTATTTTCTTTTTATTTCATGAATTAATTTGAGAAGGATTGGAATTAATTCTTTAAAGTTCTGGTAGAATTCATCTGAGAATACATCTGACCCTGGGCTTTTATTTTTTGGAAACATTTTTATTACTTCTTCAATCTCATTTTGTATTTGGCATAAAAGTAGACATGAACATCAGTGGAGTAGAATAGAAGACACAGATATAAACCTGTGTAGATACAGTCATCTGATAGTCAACAAAGCTGCTGAAAACATGTTGGAGAAGATCGCCTTTTTAACAAATGACACAAGAGAAACTAGATATCCATATATAGAAAAATGAAACAGAAGAATGAAACTACATTTCTATGCATCTCACTACACAAAAAGTCAACTCAAAGTGGATCAAAGACCTGGAAAATAGAACAAAAACTCTGCAGCTGCTTGAAGAAAAAAAATGTAGGATCAACACTTTAGCTTATTGGCATAGGCAGCAGCTTCCTTATTAAAACTCATGAAGCTCAAAAAAAAAAAAAGGCTACAAGAATTAATAAGTGGGATGAATCAAATTAAAAAGCTTCTGCACACTGAAGGAAACAGAAACATGAAGAGAGAGACTACAAGATGGGAAAACAACTTTGCCAGCTACTCTTCTGACAGAGGTTTAATATCCAGAATATAAAAAGAACTCAAAAAACTTATGAACAAAAACAAGTGAATCAATCAATAAATGCGAACCTGAGCTAAATTGACATTTCTCAAAGTGAGAAATGTAGCTGACCAACCAATATGTGAAAAAAATACTCAAATCCTAGACAGGGGAATGTGAATCAAAACAACACTGAAATTTCATCTCACTCCTGTTATATTTGCAATAATCAAGAATATAAATGATGATAAACACTGAGTAGGATGTGGGGGAAAGGAATAATTATTGGTGTGAACTCGAATCAGTATAATCCCTATGGAAATCAGTATGGATATTCATTCCTCCAAATACTAGGAATGGAACCACCATATGACCCAGCATTTATATTCCTGGATATTTATCCTAAAGAGCTGAAATCAACATACTAGAGGGATACCTATAACTCAATGTTTGTAGCAGTACAGTTCACAATAGCC
The DNA here is from genome assembly GCF_048772815.1 of Callospermophilus lateralis. Classification (NCBI taxonomy): domain Eukaryota; kingdom Metazoa; phylum Chordata; class Mammalia; order Rodentia; family Sciuridae; genus Callospermophilus; species Callospermophilus lateralis. Next base: position 97,426,902 of record NC_135310.1, read on the forward strand.
AAATTATAAAACCACTGTAGCTGTCCATCAGCAGATAAATGGATAAAGAATATGTGATACATATGTGTGTGTGTGTGTGTGTGTGTGTGTGTCTGTGTGTGTCTGTGTACGCATGCGTGCACATACGCCCTACCCCACAATGGAGTTCTACTAAGTCATTAAGTAGAAATTGTTATTTGTTTGTAAATAGATAGAACTGGAATATATAATGCTAAGTGAAAGATGCCAGAAACGGAAAGCCAAAGATCAAATGTCTACTTTCATATGCAGAAGCTTTACAGAAATAAGAATAATAATGAAAGGACATCTTATCAAAATAGGAGGGACAACAGTAGAGAAGGGATATGGAGGGGAAAAGAGAAGTGCAAGAGGAAGGAGCAATGAAACGAAATCAACCAAATTATGTAGAAGTATAAATATGTTATAATCCAACCTTTTATGTAAATTGTAATGTATCAATTAGAAAACTAAAGAAAGAGAAGGACGTCCAGTAGAATAGAGGAATGGGATCATGGAGACGAAGAGGAAAGTGAAAGGGGGGAAGTGCTGATGAATTAAATGGAGCAAACTGTGTTCTATGCATTTATGAATATTTCAAAATGAACCCTACAATTATGTATACTTCTAACACACTAATAACATCATTAACATAGACTGTCAGTAAGAAAGAAAATGTCTTGCACATTTTTTTATATGTTCTAGGTTTCCATTAACTAAAATTTTGTTTGCAGTTCTTTTTTTTTTCTTTTGTGAATGTAGTTATAATTTTTTTAAATTTTAGTTTCACAAGGGATATTGGTCTGTACATTTCCTTTCTTATAACAATTGTTTTCTATCATATTAGAGTAATATTAGCCTATTGAAATGAATCAGGAATCACTAGCCCTTCTTCAATTTTTTTGGAAGAGTTTGTGTACAATTAGTATTATTTCTCTTTAAATAATTGATAAAATTTACATGTAAAGCCATCTTTGTTATTTATGAAAAAAACTTTTACCAAAATATCAAATTTCCTTAATTCATTTAGGCTACACAAATAATTTATTTTTTCCTGATGAGAGTTGATAGTTTGTTTGTAAGAAATGTATCCACCTTTCTGTAGGTACAACTTTGTTCACACTTTTTTTTTCTATTAGTGCATTACAGTAATGCATAATTATGGGATTCATTTTGACTTATTCACAAATGCATATAACATAATTGATCTATTTTAATCACCAGTACTACCCTTTTTCTCCTTGCCACCCAACCCCTTCCTCAGCTTCATTGATCTTTCTTCTACTTATTTCTTATTTTTAACTGCTACATTATTGTTATACATAAAAATGAAATTCATTGTAATGTATAAATACATGCACATAGATGATGTTCTTTTGTTTTCCTTTAAACTCTCATTATGTAATGATGTCAGTTAATTCATTCCTGTTACTGATAGTTTGTATTTTTTTTTTCGTTTTTCCTAACCTGCCAGGCTGAAGGTTTAACAATTTTATGAATCTTGAAACACCTTTTTGATTCATTGATTTTTTTCTATTATTATTTTTTCTCTATTCTACATATTTCCACTTCATTTTTTTCTGATAATTATTTTGTACTTCTCTAGTTTTCCTTTCTCTAGTTTTCTAAATGGAAATATGAGACCGTTGATTTGGGAACTTTCTGTGTTAATATCGTTATGGAATGCTGTAATTCCCCTCCTACGTGGCTTTGTTGAGAACCCTGACATTCTGGTTTGTAGAGATTTGTTTGCTTGTTTTGTACTCAGGTTGAACCTTATTCCTTATACAAGCTAGAGAGGCACTCTTATGCTGATCCATATTCCTTTTTGAAAAAATAATTATTTTGTGATCATGTCTTGCTAAATTGTTCAGGCTGTCCTGGAACTTTTGATTTTTCTGCATATGACTCTCAAGTATTATAAGATTATTATTATTATTATATTATATTATTATTAATGCATATAATCACATATTATAATATATATTATATTCAATAAAATATGTAATTGATGATAAATATAGTTGATATATTTAATAAATTGTACATATCAAATATGTGACATGTATGTATTATATGTTGCCACAGTCCGGCTGCAGCAAAATAACCAGGGGGTGACGAATAACTTGTGTACGTTGATACAGCAGGAGTGAGAGCCGTTTATTGTAGAATAAGAGCGGTATTTATACATTTTATACAGCTTATCTAATTAGCATAAAATAGATACAGCAGTCAACCAATAAGGAATCTCCACACTTAATGGCTCCCTTTTGTTACTTCACAAACCACTCCCTCTGGCATTTTGCCAGGCGCCATCCAGACTTGTTTACAGACTCTAACATTTCTCTGGCAAAATAACAGGTGCCAATCTGACTTGTTTACAGACCTTAACAATATGTAATATATAATACTTCCTATATATTAACATATTATTATTGTTATTATTATTGATGCATTACATGTTGTTATTATAGGATTTTAGTTATGTGTCACCATTCCTGGCTCTGGGTTTATTGAGTTTTGATTTTAATTCAGTTTAGAAAATATTATTTTTTCTATTTTGATTATGATTGGATCCATATGTAAGTGTGGTGTATAATTTTTCAAAATTTAAGAATGATCAAATTATTTCTATTAATAATATTCAATTTAATTCCATTATGGTTTTAGAACATTTCATGAATTGCTTGACATTTTAAAATTTCATAAGACCTATTTAATGGTCAAAATATTATCTCTATTTAGTCCAAGTATACATGGAAAAAGTGCTCTAAAGATGTTGATAAAGTCAAAGTGATTGATACTTTGGTTGAAGTCTCTAATACTTTACTAAATTCTTTAGTTATTATTTTTGTTTAAGCATTGTCTTCTAAATAATTAAAATCTTACATATTTTCCTTTATGTTTCCAGTTTCCAGTGTTCTTTATATTTTTATGTAGGTCTGATTTCCCTCTGATATCATTTTTTTTCTTGAAGGTCATTGTTTACATTTCTTGTAGTAAAATTTCTCTGTTGACTCTATTTCACCTGAATTTTCCAGAGTTTTTTACTATGTGTAGAATTCTAGGTTGACAGTGGTCTTTCTTTTAATACTTTAAAAGTCTTTCTTTACTGTCTTCTCACTTACAATCCTCCTGTCTGAGCCTGCTGAGTCTCTAGGATTATAGGCATGTGCCATTGTCCCCGGCAGCCATAATATTTCAAAATATTTTCTCTCCACTTTGGAGTGTATATTACATGAATATTTGGACTCTTGAAATTGTTCCACAGCTCAATGATATTCTTTCCTTTCATTTTGATTATCTCCTTTTGCTGTGTTTTATTTCAGTTTCTGTTGCTGTATATTCATTTTGTTTCCTGTGCTGTGTTTAATACATAGTTTATTCCATCTAGCATTTTTTTATTCTAGATATTTTAGGCTATATCTCGAGAAATTATATGGGTATTTAAAAAATCTTCTATATTGATTTTTTTCACATATGGAGAATAGTAAAACTGGTTTTTAATTTTTATTGTTTATTGGTGGTATGGGAGATTTAATTCAGTGGTACTCTACCACTGATCTACAACCCTAGACAGTTGTTTTATTGTATTTTTGGACAGGGTCTTGCTTAATTGCTCAGACTGTCTTTGAACTTGTGATCCTCCTGTCTCAGCTTCCTGAATAGCTGGGATTACAGGCATGTACCTCTATGCTTGACATAATTGTTTTTATGTCCTTGTCTATTAATGTTATCATAAATATTAGTTTGGGTTCCATTTTTATTTATAATTCTCCTCATAATGGTTTCTTGTTTTTTTGTATAGATGGCAATTTTTGATTAAATATCAGATTACCAGATTACATATTTTATTAGGTACTACTTTATTTTTAATTGCTTTTTTTCCTGCCTCTCAAGGAACTGACTTTCAGTATCTTATAAGTACTAACGTGAAAATTTTTCTCATATTTTCCTTTATATAATTGTTTTATTTATTTATGGTTGCTTCAGGAAAGAGCATAAATCTTCCTAGTATTTTTATCTTGCCCAGAAGCTGAAAAACCACCTGATTTTTTCCATGGTTTTCTTTCCCTTTAACAGTTTTTTGATTCAATATGTAAGTACACTCATATTTGAGACATCATAATATGTATATCATTTTCACTTGCATAACTATTTTTAGTGTAACTTACATTGTACAATGGCTCAATGTTTTGCCAGTGTTACTGGTTTAATTGTCTTCAAGTAGCATATCACAAAATTACATTTGTCTCTAATATAGACAATGGGACTTTCACTTTTGCTTATACAAAAACTAAATATTATTGTTAGCCTATCTATATACAGCCTCATTAAATTATATTGGTTAAGGTTAAAATACTGACTAAATTTAGTTCAAATGGACAAATATTATTTTGCACATATTATATGCTGTACTTAGTTGTTATTTTGTTGACAGATTATTATTTGATTCAATTGATATTTCTAGTGGTTACTGATTATTTTAAACAAGTTTGAGTCAAAAATATATATATTTATTTTCTGAAAAATTTCTGTTATTTAATGATATAATTTCAAAAAATAAAAATGAAATGGAAAAATATGTAAAATATTAACCACTCATAACCTATTGTAATACTTAAATATTATAATTGAGAATCCCTCTATATTCAAAATTTGAGGATTTATTCATTAGGTTAAAGGCTCCTGCATTTTCTTTATTTATTAAATAATTACAATTAGAACATAGTTCATTACTAGTATTTTAAAGACAATTGGAAAAATAAGTATGGCAAAAATTTCCGTTTAGTTCTAAGTAAATAATGTTGCTGAGAATTTGAAACAATGATATAACTAGTGCATAAGACTTTCAAACTTGAGGGGAAATTCCATTAATATTAGAAAACTTCACAATAAAGTTAATGCTTGTTTGTGCTTTTTAAAATGTCTGAGAAAACTATGTTAATACAACTGTTTCTTCGACTTTTTGAAGATGTGTGCACTAAAAGAATTATGTGGAAACAAAGAAGATAAGTCATATGGTTTCATTGCACTGAATTTTACATCCTTGATAATGAACTTTCATATATAATTACATTACTGAAGGTAATATTGCCAAAAATGATGATTTCTTCATTTGCTTTCCCTCCCCAAATTTCCTTTTGGTTCTTCCTTTTGCTCAGACCAAAACAATTTTGATTCCTTTTTCTCTCATACCCCACATCTATCAGTTAGGAAGATTGTTAGCTAGTTCTACCTAATAGAAACCCAGAATCTTACTGTTTTTCTAATGTTGGTGCTCTTGTCTGAACTTCTGTCATCTCTTGCCAAGATTATTACAATGGTCTTCTAACTAATTTCCTTGCTTCTCTTTGTACCCCTACATCTATTTACAGCAAAGCAGACAAAGTGATCTGTTAAAGTGGATTGTTTCCTAGTGCTGCTCAAAACCTGTGGTGGTACCCATTAAAACCCAAGACCTTGAAATTGCTTGAAAACTCTACATAATCTTTTTAAAGCTCACCTTTCTCCTTTGAGGCAACTGCTGCGAAGATATTCTTCTTGACATTTTGTAGAATAAGCTGAAATTAGTCATCACATCTAGGTAGGAATAAACATTCACATCTAAGACAACTTTGAATTTGACATCATCAGACAATCATCTGAATTTGATGATTTTGATAATAGAAACCTAATTTTTTTATACTTTTCATTTTTTATTTTTCCGACATTGAAAATAAAAAGCAATTACATGAACATTTTAAACTCAAGGTCACATTATGAATGAGCAATAGTTCTTCTATCTGTAAAAGTGATTTTAAAATCAGCTCTTTCAGGCAATTGAGATAGATTTCCTACCTGTGAAAGTAATTGGAGGACTGCTCTGAAAAATGAGTTTTCAACCTCATCAAATTGTAAGTCATTGTAAAAATCTAGAGCTGTGACAAAAGCCTTAATCCCCCTTTTTTAGTGTACAAATATTTATTTTTGTGCCTACAATATGATAGTCACTGATTTAGTTAGAAGCTGGATAAGCAAAATAAACAAAAATCATCCTCCAAGGTATTTTATTTTATATTAATTTTGTTGTTGTTGTTGTAAGTAACATTCCCTTTATTTTATTCCCTGGATACAAAATGGCAAGCTATTTGAGGGCAGAAACTCTGTCCCTTGCTTGAGATAGCAGAAACTGTCAACAATCAACAAGTGTTTGTTCATAAATAAGGACATTTTGGAATCACTTTTCCTAAAATTTCACTTTATTAGATGCAGAGAAGGAAACAACTTACTTTTTATTTTTACAGTAATATTGGATAAACACAACAATCAATTTAGTCTTTTTTATTAGTTTATTTTAATTAGGTATATATGACAATAGAATGCATTTTGATTAATTGTACACAGTTGCAGCACAACTTTTTATTTCTCTGGTTATACAGGATGTAGTATCACATCATACGTTCAGTCATTCATTTCCCTATGGTCAAGATGTCCATCTTATCTCACCATCTTTCCTGCTGCATGCACCCTGACCCCCTCTCTCCCCTTTGCCCAATCAAAGATCTTCCATTGTTCCCATGACACCCCTCCCTCATTATGAATCAGCATTCACTTATCACAGAGAACATTCAGCCTTTGTTTTTTTGGGATTGGCTTACTTTGATTAGCATGATATTCTCCAGCTTCATCCATTTACCTGCAAATGTCATGATTTTATTTTCTTTTAATGCTGAGTAATATTCCATTGTGTTTATATACCACAGTTGTTTTTTTTTTTTTAATCCATTCATCTACTGAAGGGAATCTAGGTTGGTTCCACAGTTTAGCTAATGTGAATTGAGCTGTTATAAACATTGATGTGGCTGTGTCACTCTAGTATGCTGATTTTAAGTCCTTTGGGTATAGACTGAGAAGTGGGATAGCTGGTCAAATGGTAGTTCCATTCCAAATATTCTAAGAATCTCCCTACTGCGATCCAGATTTGTTGGACCAATTTGCAGTCTCACCAGCAATGTATGAGTGTCCCTTTCCCCCCACACCCTTGGTAACATTTATTGTTGTTTGTATTCTTGATAACTGCCATTCTGACTGGTGTGAGATGAAATCTTAGAGTACATTTGATTTCCATTTCTCTAATTACTAGAGTTGTTGAACATTTTTTCACATATTTGTTAATTGAATGTATATCTTCTTCTGAGAAGTATCTGTTCAGCTTGTTACCCATTTATTGATTATTATTATTATTATTTTTTTTTTTGGTGATAAGTTTTTTGAGTTTTGTATATATCCTGGAGGTTAGTGTTCTCTCTGATGTGTGTGTGTGGCAAAAATTTTCTCCCAAAATGTAGACTCTCTCTTCACCTCATTGATTGTTTCTTTATCTGAGAAGCTTTTTGGTTTGAATCTATCCCATTTATTATTTCTTATGCTTTAGGAGTCTTGTTAAGGAATTAAAGGCCTAATCTGACGGAATGAAGATTTGGGCGTTCGTTTTCTTCTATTAGGCGCAGGGTCTCTCGACTAATTCCTAGGTCCTTGATCCATTTTGAATTGAGTTTTGTGCATGGTGAGAGATATGGATTTATTTTCATTTTGCTGCATATGGATTTCCAGTTTCCCAGCACATTTGTTGAAGAGGATATCTTTTCTCCAATATATATTTTTGGCACCTTTGTCTAGTATGAGATGACTATATTTATGTGGGTTTGTCTCTTTATCTTCTATTGTGTAGCATTGATCTACATATCTATTTTGGTGCTAATATGAATTTTTTTTCAAATAAATTTCATGATTGCTTTTTCTATTTCTATGAAGAATGTCATTGATACTTTAATAGGAATTGCATTAAATCTATATAATGCTTTTGGTAGTATGGCCCTTTTGACAATGTTAATTTTGCCTATCCAAAAGCATGGGAGAATCTTTTCATTTTCTAAGATCTTCTTCAATTTCTTTCTTTATTGTTCTGTAGTTTTCATTGTAGAGGTCTTTTGTTAAGTTGATTTCCAAGTATTTTATTTTGTTTTATTTTTTTGGAGACTATAGTGAATGGGGTAGTTTTCCTAATTTCTCTTTCAGAGGATTCATCAATGATGTTTAGAAATGCATTAGATGTATGGGTATTGATTGTATATCCTGCTACTTTGCTGAATTCATTAATTAATTGTAGAAGTTTTCTGGTGTTGTTTTTGGATACTGTAAGTATAGAATCATGTCACCAGCAAATAATGATAGTTTGAGTTATTTTTTCCTATTCAATCCTTTTAATTGGCTTTGGTTTAGCATAGATAGCTTTTACAATCTTGAGGTATATTTCCATTATCCCTAGTTTTTATAGTGTTTTTTAAACATGAAAGGGTTATATATTTTGTCAAATGCTATCTCTGCCTTAATTGATATATAATCATATGATTCTTACCTGTAAGTCTATTGATGTGATGAATTATATTTATTGATTTTTTTTTGTGCTGAAGCAACCTTGCATCCCTGGAATGAACCCCACTTGATCATGGTGCATTATTTTTTAATATGTTTTTTGTATGCAATTTGCCAAAATTTTATTGAGAATTTTTGCATCAATGTTCATTAGGCATATTGGTCTGGAATTTTCTTTCTTTGATGTGTCTCTGCCTAGTTGTGGCATCAGTATGATACTAGCTTTGTAGAATGAATTTTGAAAGGTTCCTTTCTTTTGTATTTTATGGAATAATTTGAGGAGTATTGGTATTAATTTTTCTTTGGTGGTCTTAGAACTCAGCTGTGATTCTGTCTGATACCAGGTTTTTCTTTGTTGATAGGCTTTTGATGGCATCTTCTATTCCCTTGCTTGAAATTGATCTCTTTAAATTGTGTATGTCCTCTTGACTCAGTTTAGGTTGATCATATGCCCCTAGAAATTTGTCAGTTTTCATTTTACTGAAGTATAAATTTTCAAAATATTTTTAATATTCTTCTGTATTTTAATAGTGTCTGTCATGATATTTCCTTTTCTTATCACAAATTTTATTAATTTGAGTTTTCTCCCTCCTTCTTTTCATTAGGGTGGCTAAAGGTTTGTTTATTTTATTTATTTTTTTCAAAGAACCAGCTTTTTGTTTTGTCAAATTTTGAATTGTTTCTTTTGTTTTAATATTATTGATTTCTGCCCTAATTTTAATTATTTCCTGTCTTCTACTACTATTGGTGTGTGTTTGTTCTTCTTTTTCTAGCTCTTTGAAATGTAATGTCAAGTCATTTATTTGTTGACTTTTTCTTCTTTTAATAAATGAACTTCAAGCAATAAACTTTCCTCTTAGCACTGCCTTTATAGTGTCCCAGAGATTTTGGAAGTTATATCAGAGTTCTCATTAACCTCTAAGAAATGTTTATCTCCTTTCTGATGTTTTCTGTTATCCATACATCATTCAATAGTGTTTTGTTAGTCTCTAGGTATAGGAGTAGCTTCTCTTTTTAATTTTATCATTGATTTTTAATTTTATTCCATTAAGATCAAAAGAATGCAGGGTTGATCTCTATTATTATTATTATTTTTTGTATTTGCTAAACTTATTTTGTGGCATAATGTATGGTCTATTTTGTAAAAGGATCCATGTGCTACTGAGAAGAAAGTGTATTCGCTCCTTGATGGATGGAATATTTTATATATTTCTGTTAAGTCCAAATTACTGATTGTATTATTGAGTTCTGTAGTTTCTTTGTTTCATTCTTGTTTGGAAGATCTATCCAATGGTGAGTCAGGTATATTAAAGTCACCCAGGATTGTTGTGTTGTGGTCTATTTGGTTCTTGTATTTGAGAAGGATTTGTTTGACATACATAGATGCCCCATTGTTTGGGGCATAGATATTTATGATTGTTATGTCTTGTTGATGTATGAACCCCACAAGCACTATGAAATGTCCTTTTTTATCCCTTTTCACTAGTTTTGGTTTGAAGTCTACTCTGATATGAGGATAGAAACCCCTGCTTGTTTGTGTGTTCCGGGTGAGTGGTATGTTTTTTCCCACCCTTTCACCATCAGTCTGTGGATGTCTTTTCCTATGAGATGAGTCTCTTGAAGGCAGCATATTGTTGGCTCTTTTTTAAAAAATTCAATCTGTCAATTTATATCTTTTACTTGATGAGTTTAGTCCATTCACATTCCGGATTATTATTGAAATATGATTTGTATTCCTAGACATTGTAGTTGCTTTTTGGTTTTTAACTTGATGTGGGTTCTCCTTTGATTGGCCTTTCCTTTATTGTAATTCTTACCTTTGTTGATTTTTGTTGTTGTTTTTCATTTCCTCCTCCTGGAATATTTTGCTGATGATGCTCTGTAGTACAGGCTTTTTCACTGTAAATTCTTTTAACTTTTGTTTATCATGAAAGGTTTTTATTTCATCATCAAATCTGAAGCTTAATTTTGCTGTATCTAAGATTCTTGATTGATATCAATTTTCTTTCAGAGCTTGGTATGTGTTGTCCCAGGATCTTCTGGATTTGAGGATCTGAGTTGAAAGATATGTGAGATACGAATTGGTCTCCCCCTGGGTGTGATCTTACTCCTCTCTTGTGGCCTTTAAGATGCTATCCTTATTCTGTATGCTAGGCATATTCAATATAATGTGCCTTGGCAAAGACCTGTTGTAATCTTGTGCATTTGTTATCCTATAAGCCTCCTGTATTTGATTTTCCAATTCATTCTTCATGTTTGGGAAATTTTCTGATATTATCTCTTTGAAGAGATTGTGCATTCCTTTGGTTTGAAACTCTGTGCCTTCCTCTATCAAAATAAATCTTAGATTTGGTCTTTTGATGCTATCCCATGATTCTTGGGTATTCTTTTCTTGGCTTATTACTGTCTTCACTGTGTGGTCAGCTTTATTTTTCAGATTTCATAGTTTGTCTTCATTTTCTGATGTTCTGTCTTCCAAGTGATCTAGTCTGTTGGTGATACTTTCCGTTGAATTTTTTATTGATTTATTGTTTTCTTCATTTCAAGGATTTCTGATTTTTTTCCAGAATCTCTCTTTCTTAAAGTAATCTTTTGTTACTTGTATTTGCTTCCTTATCTCTTTGTTAATATGATCAATGGTTGCCTGTACTTGCTTTCTTATTTCTTTGTTGGAGTGATCAATTCTTGCCTGTATTTACTTCTCTATGTCATTCTTTAATTTACTGATCATTTTAATTACAAATATTCTGAACTCTCTGACATTTCATTAACTACACTGTTCATGGATTCTACTATTGTAGTATCCTGGTTTGTTTGGGGTAGTTTCTTCTGTTTTTTTTTTCTTTTTTTTTTTTTTTCATGTTGTCTATATGTCTTCATTTTGTGCAATGTGGATCTGAGGAGGTATTATAGTTTCTACTCTATAATCTTGTAGTAACTGAGCAGATTATTTGTACCTCACCTTGATGTTGGGCTTCTACAGTCAGCTTGTGTTCCATGAAGGATGTTACTGCAACTAAAGATGGTGACAGCAATAGGAAAAGTAACTCGATATAGTAGTGGGGTTGTCCCAAGATGGATGCAACCTCTTTCAGAGATGGGGCTGAAAAGGTGGGCCTTACACTGGCTTAGGGATGCGTATTCCAAGATGCAGCTCCTTTTAGGCCCTGTTTGTTGTTGTAAGGTGGTGGCTACTGAGTCCGGAGGGCTATGTCAATGATTGTAGTATCCCAAGAAAAAGGTGGGCTCCTGGTGGTTGGGTGGGGGAGTGGATCTGGGTCTACCCTGGGCCTGGGCTTCCAAGAAGGTCATCAGAAGTGGTCCTAGGCCTGGTCCTTGATTCTGTGTGGGTCTACCACTTGGTTGTTGGGTCAGACCTGGGCCCAACCTGGGCCTGGGCTCCTGCATGGGTGGCAGGGGTGGTCCTGGGGTGGGGCCTGATCTCTGGTATCCCAGGTATATTTTATTTTGGTAGGTGACTAAGGTGGTGATCATATAATTATGCAAATATTTAATTACAAATATAGATCAATTTTTAAGAAGAAAAATCAGAAATATTTTTAAGGGACTATATCACAGTGATAATCAAAACCATCAGTAATACTTTCTTTAGGTAAATGTGGTTGGAACTGCAATCAGAAATATGGGAAGAATATCACTTTGCAAGGCCTAGGAGAGGTTAAAGTGCCTGAGGAGCAATGAGGAGTGTGATGCAAGAAAGGTCAGCAACAGCTAAATGATGGAGATTGTAAACCTGATAGATCCTACTAAGAACCGAGGTTTTCATTCTCATCCTTTTCTTGAAGATTTTTATAAGAGAAGATACACTGCTAATTCTTTAAAAGATAGTCATACTGAATATCAACTGTAGTATAGAGTTGGCAAGATAGAGAAGAATGTAGTAGAATTGACAAGGAGGATAGTCTAGTGATTTGAGCAACAAATGTTCTTGAGTCACAGTAAATGATAGATAAATAAAAATGAAAGGGACCAGAAGTATAGAAGATAAAATCAGCAGAACTGAATAAAGTGCAAATAAGAGGTATTTCAAGAAGGACTTTTAGGTTTTATACCTTTACAACTATACGGAATTTAGAGCATTTTACTGCATCACAAAATGTTGAGAGAATCACTGTAAGCTGTTTGAGTTCTAATTTAGTTGTATAGAATTAAGACACTTGAAGGTGTAATTTGGAGATGGCCAAAGACAAGTGAAAATTCATGTGCAGAGTGCAGAGTAGATGCCTGCTAAAAATGTCAATTTGGATTCACCAGGACATAGATAGTAACTAAAATCATTGGCATACATGAACTGACTTCCTGAGTGAAAAAAATAAAAAAGAAGAGAATTTCCAGACTGTAGTTCTAAGTACAATAACTCTATAATTACACACCACCCCCCTGCAATTAGGATCTTGCTGTATTCATTCATAGTCTTTCTTTAGAGTGTGAACTTTTTCTTTCAGTGGTATTCAGACAATATCTTTTGAGAGGAATAGACAGATATTGGCCATGTCTGTGTTGTTATTGGCTGATGTTATACTCAAGGTAACTTTAAGGAATTCCTTTAATAAAAAGAGACATTTGTTTGTGATTATTAACTGATTTTTCTAGGCATTTAATGTATGCACAGGCATTGGTATTTGGATAAATATATAAACTATTGTAGGCACCTGCTTTTCTGGAATCTTAATAATTCTATGTAAGTGTCATGCCTGATTGGGAAATTTGTTTTGTTTTGCTTTGCTTTGGTGTGAAGAAAAGAATGAAAGTTCTGCTAGTAAAATTATAATTTCCAAATGGTTCAAAAGCAAAGTGTGTTTTAGCATCCCTTCTTCTGAATTTGAATTTTAATGCTTGACCTGATTTTTACACTTGATATTAGCTGAAATACCAAGAAGTAATAACTCTGCTTTTTGAGGAGCAGAAAAAAATTATCCTTTCTCTATTTCTTTATTACCTACATTCTCTATAGATGACAGACACTTATCATTTTGTATATTCTTACATGTTTGTTTTTTATATATAAATAGAGTAGGGACCTTAATAATAATTATATAATTGGCCCAAACTCTCATGACAGAAAGTGTTATGCAAACACCACCTATTCCTTTGGTTTCTTCTCTCAACCTTGGAGAAAACCAAGGCCTAACTCTGTGGCTTAAAACTTAAGGATTTCAAGCACTCTGTGCTGACATGGATGTAGAATCTTTGTAAAATGCAGGTGTAGCCCTTTAATACATTTACTATATGGGAGTTATTTGGTCATTTTTTCAGACTTGAGTCTTATAAAGGTTTTCATTTGATTTTTTTAAATACGAAAATGTGAGTTTTTCTCTCATCTATTAGCCCCGTTTAAAATATGTATATTTGCCCTTAATCACCAAACTACACCATCTGCATTTCAGGTACTTTCCATGATATGACCTCAAACTTACTGATGTTTAATACGTATCGAAAACTTAGTTGGAAGAAATGATATTTATAGAGAATTGCTTGAAGCTTATCCATTCATGTAGGAACTCTACATTTTACCCTTGGATTTGGTGAGGTCATCTGAGACTTGTGTTTTGCGTATTATTCTTTTTCTTGACTTTGTCTTGCTTTACCTAATGATAGGCCAATTTCTCTACTTCCTTGCTTTTATCTTAATATATACTGTTGAAAGTTACCTTTTGATATCTCAAGTAAGGTTATGCCTCATTCACTGAATAAAAGGTAGAATATCTTATTTGCAAAATGTTCATAGTTGAATCATATATACAAATATATACACATGTCCTTACACAAAGGTAAGTGCTATAAAATGTCTTATTTGTTCATTGATTTCCCAATGTTAAATAGACCAATAGTATAAACTCTCAAAACCTTGCTATCAATACTTGTCTAATGATTCCTGAATTATTTAAATTAACATGATAATCAAAGCTAGAGGAGGAAATGCAGATGTTCATTATTTTATCCTTGTCCAGGGTTCATTAGCCCTATAGATTAGCTACTAATTGAACCTAAAAGTCAAATTTCTTTTTCTGCAATGGATATTAAATGATTACCTTGCCCTTTCATTGTTCAGTGCCTTTTCCACTTTGCCTATAAATTAGAGTCATAGAAGAATGATGAAAATAAAGGTCATTTATAAATTCATATCTATTCTAGAGAAAAAGTGATTTTAGGAAAACATATCATAGAAGAGGCAGAATTTACAATGAAATATTTTTGAATCAGGTAGACAATTTAGATTTGCATGAAATATCTATTTTGCCCATAGGCAGAAGCCAGAAGAGAAAGAAAATTAAACAGCCTTTACATTTGTTACTACCTTTCCAGTTTTTTGGGAAACTTTTTAAGAATCTGGTGAAGTTGTTCTTTGTAACATTTTGACTTAGTTATATCCATACTTTCTGATATCAGTGAAAGCTTGGACACAGTATTGGAAGCAGATCACATATTAGGAGATATTAATTTCCTTTAAGTTATTATCTGTTCCAAGGTCATGTTCATCAAATAATTCTCAAGAATAGTTTTATAGTTCTTTTTGTGGTTACTGCAGTCCAGTCAATGTTATTTGGATGAGTTATGCAGTAGGGTGGCAGTGTCAAACTCCAAGACTGATGTAGAGGGAAGTGAACAAATGTCTCAAGTTGCAGGGGACTCTGAAGAGCTAACGGAAACACTGAACAGCAGACCAAAAACCCTGGAAAACACGTGGAAGCATAACTTTAAGAATTGTTTGACAATGACTAGAGAACAGCAGTAATAGTCCTCAATATCACTAAGTTAATTTTATGCTACCTTTGCAGTGTGGTCCCAACAAATACCCAGCTGAGTGCATCCAGTGCATCCGCTTAGAGGCTCCTTTATTTATTCAAGTTTCATTAATCCAGAACCTGGATCATAATTTTAGTTAATAATGAATATGAGTTAAATATTGTTAGGCACTGTTATAAATGTCTGCTTTCTTGTTGCTTAATTAGTGTACTAGGATTGAACCCTAGGTCTTACACATGCTAGGCAAACACTCAACCACTGAGCTACATCCTGAGCCCTATAAATGCTTTCTTGATAGTCCTCAACACAAACTAGAGTGTACTAATATTAAGCCTGCATACTAGTTGAAGAAATGCCATGTTAAATAATTTATCTAAGTACTAGTGGAGCACAGCAAAGACTGTGCCAGGTCATCTGACTCTGTCATCTATAATTTTCACCTTTGTGTTCTGCTTTCTCATGATCATGAGATGATATGTGAATATTCGAGTATTTTTTTCTGACGAAAATTTGGTTATCTGTTATTGGCAATTCTGAAAGATGACTTATAAATATGCATCACAGTCATATGGTTTTTTAAATAATTCTAGAAAATGTAGTTTATTGGAAAGAAAATAAAGAATGTGTCCAACTTCCATTATTGCAGAATGAGGAATGTATTTAAATAAATTTATTTGGTAACTTTCTGTTAAATGCCAAGGGAGTTTTAGCTTTAAAGAAACAACTATTACCGTGATTATTTCCTTTAAGGTACTTCAGTAAATATAAATGTTTTATATTTAGAGTTATTAAAAATTAGGATTCTGTATGTACGTTATATAAACTAAAATATGCACAGAACTATGGTAGAATTATATTATTAACAACATTTACATGAGCCTAGAGACCTTTATAGCCCATTCTTGCAATAGATTATATGATCATTCTCATAAGGTTTCCACCTTGATAGCATAATTTATAAATACTGTTCAATAGGGTCAAGCCTGAGCCTGGGCTTTTAGGGATGCTGTGCTCTCCAGCCATCCAGTCAGATATCAGATGGCCTTGCAACTGTTCCCCATGGCAGCACAGCAGGGGGACTGCAAAGAAGGTTATGACAGATTCTACCACTCACAATTACTGTGTTACCTGTAGGTTATGGGAATGATATCTGTGGTAACTTTATGTTTATAAGAGGATTTACCACTTTAACCCTGCTGAGTGGTATTTAAAATACTTGTTAGTTGATATTCCCTGTGACACTTGCTAAAATTGATTTTCTAAATATACCTGAATAATACAATGATAGTTCCCCTTTCATTTAGCTGAGTTTAAAATAAAATTGAAGTCAATAAAATAGAATATAGAGTTCCTTGGAAAAATTGTCATTTAAATGCAGGGTAACATTTGTAGGGTACATTTCATTTTAGCAAATTCTATTTCTCTCAGAATCAGACTCTTGGATTATTAAAAAAATATACCTGCATTCTCTCTATGGCACATAAATATTTTCAGTTCTCTTTGGAGCATCATGCATGATTGCTGTCCAATAAATGCTAAACAAAAACTTGCCTGTAGTCCCTGGAGGTTACTGGAAGATACATTCCTGCTCCATTATGCAATTTATGTACCAGAAGGGGATTTGCTTTACCATTAAATTATCTGCCAATGTAATGCACTTAGAGTGCCAAGCACAGAGTTGTTGATTAATACATATCAGTTGATAATGGGTGTAATTTCTTCTGCTTTCTTGAGATAAAGAAACAATGCCTATTTTGGGAGCTGAACACTCTTGGGGCTTTCAAACTAGCAACTTAGAGAGGAAATATATGATCCTATTAAGAATTCCTGATCTTTTTAAGGATTAATTTCTTGAGGACCATAAAGAAGCTATTTCCTTAAACAGGTCTTGTTGATACAAATCCCAGATTTTTAAAAATATTTTTTTTTAGTTGTAGATGGACACAATATCATTATTTATTTTTTATGTAGTGCTGAGAATCGAACCTGGTGCCTCACACCTTCAAACGCTCTACCACTGAGCCCCAGCCCCAGCACCCCCAGATTTTTTTTTATAAAAAAGGTTTTTCTGTTGTATTTTCTCTACTGACATTTCTTAATATCTTTCACATCATTTGCCCAGTAGGCAAATCCCATACATTATTGGGTTTTCTACCCAGAAATTTTGTTTAGCCACCACCTAGGATATGTTTTAAGCTTGTGGATGCCCTGGGCCACAAGTTCCTGATGCTCCCAATTTACTTGACCTCAGAACCATTATCTGCAGACTCATGAGGGTTTTTCCTAAACCTAGAAATAATCTATTTTTTTTCACCTTTGTACATATGTTACACAAAGCATCTTTGAAAACCATAACCACCACAGAGTAATATAAAACATATACAGAAAAACACACGAACATATAGCTTAATGATTAGTCTAAGACAGAAAGTCTTGTACTGAAAAATTTAATTTAAAACAGAATATTGCTAAATCTTTCTATGTGCCCATTCCAAGTAAAACTGTCTCCTCTCTTAATTAACTGCTATTCTGACTACATAGTAACTTTTGTTTTATCCAACTTATTACTTTCTGCTAAATCTTTATAGTTTTATCTCTCAAATGTTAATTCTCAAACAATACTGTTTCCCCTTGCCCATTTTTTGTTTCCTTTCTATCTCTCTTTTTCTTAAAATTTGACCCTTTAATTTGTAGTTTCTCACCGCTTGATTTGGTTGGTTGCAAGCTTGACACACTCCAACACCTTCCTCTCTGGATTTTGCACATTGGCTGGACTATAACTTAGGTGCCATTGTGTGGTCTATCTCACCAGTTGTGATTTCAGCATTGTTGATGTCCAGTGTCCAGATATGCTGATTCATTAGGGGCTTCAGATTGATAATTTGTCATATCTATTATTGCCTTTTAGTTATTATTTGATATTACAAAAAATGCTTCCAAATATCTACTCTTTGGCAGGATACATACTTGCTTCTTTTACTTTGTGCAACAGTTTTCAAGACAATAAACTGACTAACAAAGTTGGCAAATTCATATATTTTAAAGTATCTTCATAAACTCTTGGTTTAAAATATATTTGAACACAATTTTTCAAGTCTCTGGTTGTACACAATGTAGAGTCACACTATTTGTGTCTTCATACATGTACTTAGGTTAATGATGTCCGACTCATTCCACCCTCTTTGCTACCCCCCTGCCCTCTCCCTTCCCTTCCCTCCCCTTTGCCTTATCTAAAATTCACTTATTCCTCCCATGACCCTCATCATCCCCATTATGAATCAACATCCTTATATCAGAGAAAACATTCAGCATTTTTTCTTTTTTTTTTTTTTTGGATTTGGCTTACTTCACTTAGCCTTATATTCTCCAACTCCATTCATTTACCTGCAAATGCCATGATATTATTCTCTTTTAATTCTGAGTAATATTCCATTGTGTATGTATATCACATTTTCTTTATCCACTAATCTACTGAAGGGCATCTAGGTTGGTTCCACAATTTAGCTATTGTGAATTGTGATGAATTGAATCATGTTCTGCTGTCATATATAACAAGTTAGAATAAATAAAATTTTTAAAATAATTGAGGGGCTGGGGATGTGGCTCAAGCAGTAGCGCGCTTGCCTGGCATGTGTGCGGCCTGGGTTCGATCCTCAGCACCACATACAAACAAAGATGTTGTATCCGCCGATTACTAAAAATTAAATATTAAAAAAAAATCTCTCTCTCTCTCAAAAAAAAAATAATTGAAAGGTTTCTGTACATTGTAAATTTCATCTTTGTTGAAACTCAAATATTGCCTAGGAGTTGTGTTCAGGTTTTATTTTATTTATAGGTATTCATCTCACTGTGTTGTTCAGACTCTCTTCAAACTCCTGGACTCAGGATCATCCTGATTCAGCCTTCCAGTAGCTGGGACTACAGTTACATGCCACTGTGCCCAGTTGCCCAGTTTGGTTCCTTAGTATTTTGTTGTTGTTGTTGTTTGTTTGCTAGTTTTGACATGACTCCTCTCATGTTCACATGCTAATTTCAGATTGGCCCAGTATGTATATTTATTTATTTATGGGATTCTCTTATTCTCAGGTTTGTCAGACACCCTGGGCTTCTGTCATTCATTCTGAGCAGAAGCTAACACACCTGTCACTATCATTTCTGCTTTGGGCTCAAGGAGAATTCTTATCACATAGTTCTGTTGTGGTGTTCCCTAGTGTTTTTGATTTGCCGTCTGCTTGCTCAGTTCATATTGACTACAGTACTCAAGACTTCAATACTCTGCAATCACCTTGGACTCTACCTTTTCCTAAATCTCTGATTTTTTTATGAAAAGACCAAATTTTTAAATTTTCCATGACATACTGTCTAGAATTTTAGATTTCCCACCATTTTACTAATTAACTCTTTTCTTCAGCTATACCAAATCTTCAAGTCTCCCTCCCCTTCCTGTTTTTGAAGCCTCTGAATCCTTTTGGATTCCGTCAGAATCCCAGGATTAATCTATCACTTTGAAACATTCAATAATGCTGTCATTTCCCTAGTCCTCTTTTCCTTTTCCTAAACAATTCCTGTCAAAGTTCTATTGTATTTTAAGCTAACTTTTATGCTTCTTTATCCTTATATAAATCTATCAAGCATCACTGAAAATTGACACATGGCATAATAGACACAATTAGAGACATAATTTCAAACTCCTTCAGACATCAAAAGTAGAGTTTTTAGTGTGCATTGCTAATTCTTTTATTTATTTTCTCTTGGTACTCTTTCAAATTCTTCATTTTTAATAAATCACCACTATTAAAAAAGCCCTGATCCATTCAATTATTAGCAGGTTACATTTTTCACTAAGTCCAAAGGAAAGTCAGCTCCCTCAGATATTACCTCCTTTCCCCAATTCGAACCCTGACCTATTCAAGCAGATTATTCGTTCTAATTAGTTGTGCATGACAACAGAATGCATTTCAACTCATTGTACACAATGGAGCAAAACTTATGATTTAACTGGTTGTACAAGATCCAAAGTCACCCCATTCCTGCAATCATGCCCATACATACAATAATAATGTCTGTCCCATTTCACCATCTTATACACCACTTATACCTACTCCCCTCCCCCATCCTTTGCCCAATCCAAAGTTCTTCCATTCTTCCCATGTCTCCTATTTCCATTATAGATCAGCATCCACTTATCAGAGAGAACATTTGGCCTTTGGTTTTTTGGGATTGGCTTACTTCACTTTGCATAATATTCTCCAACTCCATCTGTTTACCTGCAAATGCCATAATTTCATTCTTCTTTAAGGCTGAGTAATATTCTATTGTGTATATGTATCACAGTTTCTTTATCCATTCATCTATCAAAGGCATCTAGCTTGCTTCCACAGTTTCACTATTCTGAATTGAGCTGCTATAAACATTGATGTGGCTGTGTCCATTCTTCCCTTTCAATGTCTCTCTTGCATGCATTTTCTATTTCTAGTATACATGCTATGGCTCTGAAATCTTACAATTAACCCTAAACCCTTGACCCTTTCATTTTCAATATATTCCCAGTACATTGCCACAGATCTTTGTCCCTCAGCATTCTGCTGGCAACACAGTGCTCAGTTTCTCCTCTGATTTCTTTAGGACTAAGCTTCATGGCCTTGCTTCCTACACCTCTTTTTGTTGGTATTAATAAAAAAATTTATGTCACTTGTACACTAAACCCTTTACTTCTATAGATTCAGTACTTTTAACTGTGTATTAAATATAAAGTGCCTGGATTTTTCTGTAGCATGTTTTGCCCTTGAGTTTTCCTTTTTTTTTTTTTTCTTTTTAACTCATTTTATTTCTTTAATGCTAGTCTTTTTCATTTCCCTCTGATGATATTTCTTCTGTTTATCCCCCACCATACCCCCAGAGTTTGGTGATTTTCATCTTTTTTTACTATGCTTTTTATATTCCCACTCTATATGTTTTTGCTGATTCACTCATTGATCTGTGCCTTTTTTCTGTACGTATTCTCCATTGCTTTCATTCAGAGTTTCATCTTATGTGGCCTGAACACAGCTTGGTCTCGCAAATCTTACTGCCTTTTGTGTCTGTAATAAATGCTATGACTATTTTTTATGTATCTTAATATTGCTCATATTTCAAACACAATGGGCCTTTAAGATCAGACTTAGTAGGCAATAAACAATACTTCTTTAGACTTCTAGAGTATTGAGGAATATTTAAATTTTAATTTCTAAGAAACTTAATATGTAGAAAATTGTATGCCACTTTATCATTCAGTGTTTGAGCGTCACCTGTACATATTTAACTGTTTTGTTGTAGTGATTTTATAGACACTTGTGTTCATTTACATGTATATAAGAATTCAGATTTTACTAAATCACTTATCTCTCTTGAAGGAAAAGGAAAACATTTGTAATTTAATTTATCATGAAAATCATGTTTCTGTAATGGGTGAAATAAATTTAATGAACTACTTAATAGGAGTACTCTTGTCAGCTGAAGCGTATTTTGAAAAATGTGAGAAACTGTAATTATCAATCTACACAATACTTCATTAAGACTATTTACAGAAAACATATTTTTCATCTTTAATAATGCAACATGAATAATTCCATGTACTTTTCTTTAGTCTTTGTTATTAATTCAGAATAATTATGTTGATTCCAGAGAAACCTTTAAATAAATACTCCTACTTCTACTTTTTGTCATTTTAATTATGCCATAGAAATAGCCACATAAACATCTTTCATATTTCCAGAATCAGACTACCAAGTTCAGATCCGTAGACTTTCCTTGCTACCCATTGTTGCTTTGGGGAAATGCTGATCTAAATAGGGCTGACTCCTGGCTACAAGTATGTTGTGACCATTTGTCCTTACTCAGTCCCTTTTTGAGCTCTTCATTGTTTCACCAAGGAATAGGGAATGTGTCGGTCCCTAATTTTCTAGGTGTATATCACCAGGGCTCCCCAGCATCATTGGACACTGTTGAATCTCCAAAACCTTTTCATTTTTAACTTTATTTATTTATTTATTTATTTATTTGTACTGGGGATTGAACTCAGGGGCACTTAACCACTGAGCCACATTCCTAGCACTTTTTATATTTTATTTAGAGACAGGGTCTTGCTAAGTTGTTTAGGGTCTTGCTCAGTTGCAGAAGCTGGTTTTGAACTCATGATCCTCCTTCTTCAGCCTCCAGAGCTACTGAGATTATAGGAGTTCACCATACCATGCCTGTCTTTTTGACTTTTTTTTTTTCAGTAGAATCTAAAAGCCATACAGTGAAGGTGAGCAAGAACAGGACTTAAACCATCTTTTTCCTCTTTACATGATACTCTGCCTTCCTTCAGCAATGCATTACACAAATATATACCAAAGGCAGACAGGAAGTCTTTGCTGTCCCCAATATACTATATCTTCAGATCACAAAAACACCTGTGTTTATTGGAGGAATGCAAGAAATAATTAACAAAATATTGTTTGTATCATTCTCTAACATGAAAATTAGAAATGCATTCTATTTGCTATGGTATTTGGTCTGTAATTAGATTTATTTTGTCTTTCTTAATGATATTGATTATTATTTTCCTGATTGCTTCCAATGAGACAATAATAAATTTGGCAAACAGTTAACATGATGATAGATGATTTGAGGTAGACAGCTTGTTGCAAGCCTGCAACATACAAGAGTCTGTATAATAACTAGTTTACTACTGAATCTGCATTTGTCAGAATTCTTTTGATTGCAAGTGACAGAGACTTTGGATAACTTAATCATAAAGGGAATTAGGTGGATTCTGAGGCTGTCTGTCATATTTGGAGGACAGTTTTAATATGCAGTACTCTGACATAGAGGAATCCAACGAGCCTCAGGAACAACTACCAAACAGGACTTAATCTGCATGAGATCTCATTCTTCATTTCTAGTTTCTATTTTCCTTTGAATTTCAGTTCCATTTTTTCCCATTCTATATCTGTTTCTATATGGCAGGAAACATGGCTACTTTTAGCCTTGTATCTCATAGTTAACACATTTATTAAAGGGTAGGCTCTTATATTCACCTCTACTTTAAAATATTCCAAGTAAGGACCCTGATTGACAGGAATTAGATCCTGTATCTATCCTGTACCATTCCTACGTGGGAAGGCTGATGTGATGATGAAAGAATATGAAATATTTCTCTTAAAAGGAAAAACCTAGTATAAAGAGGAAGAACTTTATCTAAAATATACCTTGAGTGTTCTGTTATGTGCAGTAAACTTGAATTATTAACACATATGCACATTCATACACACAGTGCACTTGCTCACTAAATTTGTTCTGAAAATGGATTTTAATAACTTTTATGATTTGCTTATTAATTATTCTTAGTCTGGAAATCAGATGACTGGGCATTAATCCAGCTCTAGTCCTGAAATCCCTCTTTAAGAGATGAGTGAAATCTTGGCTCAGTCTGTTCCTGAAGTAGCTGTTTTAATGATGAATTATCAATTCCCATTGGTGGAACAACTGTTTTCTTCATTCTAAATTCTCAGATGAATACCCTATGTGATTTATTGCAGTATTTCAATTAATTTCTTGAATTATTTCCAACAATAGCTACAGCATTTTCTGTTTATTTTTGAGATTATGCTTGTGCTAGATACTTGAAACTAAACCACCAGAGATAAAAAGAAAAAGAGTAACTTTAAATATGCATATTTTTTCTTTTATCTTCTCCCCAAAAGTACATGAAAATATATGAATATTGAAATCTTAATAAATCCCTCACAGTTACTGAAAATAATAAAAGACAAATTAAAAACAAAGGAACAATTTGTGTAGTGTTATGGTACTTGTAATGAGAATATTTATATGAAAATATGTTCTATTTAGTAGTTTGAATAACTTCTGGAAACAAGCTACATTTAATACATTTGGCTGATTTAGAAATATCCCTTTCTTCCTCAGTCTTCTTTAACAGCACCGACTGTATCCTTCTATCTTACTCAGTTGTAGTTTTCCACTGTTTCAATTAAGTAACTTAAGCACATTATGTTCTCCAAAACCTCTCTTTAATAGCATATTTTTTTTCAGAAATTTAAATGTAATCTCTGTCTATGTGCAATTTCAGTATGCAGGAAAAATACTCTTGCCAAAGAGGCAATGCTAGGAGAACATTTTATCCATTAAACTTATTTCCCATAGTCCTGGAAGGTGGAAAGTCCTATGCTAAGGTGCCCGAAGATTTGGTATCTGATCAGGGCCTGTTCCTCATAGATGGTGCTTTCCTTTTTCTCATGAGGTGGGAGGGATGGAAGGCCAGCCAGTTTTCTGGAGTTATGTTTATAAAGTCACTAATTGCACTAGTGAGGGCTTTATGGTTGAATTGCTTTTGCAAATGCCCTACCTTTTCTTATAATTTCGTTGGAGATTAAGTTTCCACATGAATTTTGGAGGGCCACTAACGTTCCGGCCATACCACCTTTTCAAAACTCTCCAACTAGATATGAATTAATTTAAGATCTTGTTTATATCTAGGAAACTCTATTATCCTGGATTTATCAGCATACTTCTGTGTGTGACATGGTTCTAATTTTAGTTTGTTGAGGAATCCCCGTATTGTTTTCCATAATGGCTATACTAATTTACATTCCTGCCAACACTATACAAGAGTTTCCTTTTCTTTGTATCCTTACTAGAATTTAGGAATAAACATAACCAAGGAAATGAGAGGTCTCTACAATCATGATTATAAAATAATAATGAAAGAAATGGTAGAGAACTCAAAAAATGGAAAGATATCTCAAGGTCATAGGTTGGAAGAATCTATATTGTTAAAATGACCAAATTACCCAAAGCAATCTGTAAAGTCAATGTAATTCCCATCAAAAGACCTACAATAACTTCCTTTCCAGAAATAGGAAAAGCAATCCTAAAAGTCATACAAAATTACAAAAGACCAAGGGTAGTTTAATAATAATGAGGCAAAAAAGAAAAACAAATAAACAAAAACAATGCTGAAGACACCACAATATCTGAGTTCAAAACATATTACAAAGCCACAGTACATAAAACAGAATGATACATAAAAATAGACACA
This sequence comes from Callospermophilus lateralis, assembly GCF_048772815.1. NCBI lineage: Eukaryota > Metazoa > Chordata > Mammalia > Rodentia > Sciuridae > Callospermophilus > Callospermophilus lateralis. The sequence goes on from NC_135310.1 coordinate 97,452,166, forward strand.
TAGACCAATTTTTGAGAACAGAGAACCTAAGCTGATACAGACAACTGATATTTAAAAAACAAAAATTACAAAGAACCTACAGTGGGAAGAGTCTTCTCACTAAACATTGCTGGCAAAATTGTATATGCATATGCAAAAGAGTGAAATTAGATCCCTTCCTTTCACTATACACAGAAAACCACTCTTATGGATCAAAGACATAAATATTCAACATGAAACTATGAATGAGTACAAGAAGACACAGGGAAATACTTTAAGACATTGGTGTAGGAAATGCTTTTTTTAGATAGGACCTCAACAGGATAGGCTACAAAAGTAAAAATAAATAGATGGGATTATATCAAATCAGGAAGCTTTTGTACCACAAAGGAAATAATCAATAGAATTAGGTGACAACCTAAAGAATGGGATAAATATTTGTAAGCCAGTCATCTGACAAGGCACTTATATGTGGAATATATAAGGAACTAAAAAAAAAAAAAAAAAAAAAAGCTGATCACCAGGACAAACTAAAAAATTCAATACAAAAATAGATTAAAGAACCAAGCAGACACTTGGAAGAAGAAGGCATCAAATGGTCTGCAAGTATATTAATAAAATGTTCTATTTCACTGATGTCAGAAAAACTGCAGATTAAATCCATAGAGAGATATCAACTCACCTCAGTTAGAATGACTATCATCAAAAAGAAAAAAAAAATTTCAGGCTACATTGGAAGATTGTTCTGTTCACTAATGCATTTATAAGATATCTCAAAAATGTATCCCCTTAATAAAGAGATAATATTTTTCTGAATTCTCATGCCTAATAGAGTAACTCTTTTTGACCTGTTCTTCTCCATCAAAACTTCAGCATATTATTTAACATCTTCACTTTAACAAAAATAGTACTTCTCTCTGAGGCTTGGCTTATGTTATGGTTTATATGTAAGTTTAGATATAAGGTATATCCCAGAAAAGCTCTATGTGAAAAAATGCAGAAAGTTTAGAGGTGAAATGATTGAATAATAAGTGCCTTAACCTGATCAGTGCATTAATCCACTTGAATGGATTAACTGGGTGGCATGTAGGATGTGACTGGAGGAGGTGGTTTATTTGGAGTGTGCCCCAGTCAGGGAAGCTCTCTGTCTGCTTCTTGATTGTCTTGTCCTGAGCTGCTTTCCTCCAGCCCACCTTTAGCCATGATGTTTTGCCTCACCTTGGTTCCAGAGCCAGGGAGTTGGTCATCTATGGACTGAAACATCTGAAAATATGAGCACCAAAACCCTTTTTCTTGTTTAAAATTGTTCTTGTCAGGTCTTTTGATTAGAAAATGGTGAACAAGCTGAATAAAACAACTTCAGAAGTAAACAAGATCATAAATATAAAACAGTGTGTTTCTTGGCACATCACAAACATTTAATAAGTATAGGTTATTTTGTTTTTGGCTTACCTTGATGAATGCTGCCTGATGAAACATGTTTCCAAATGTATTATTCCACATAGTTGAGTATCTCTTCTTAGAGTCACTAGAATTTTATTTCACATATTTTACATATTTTATAAGTGTATTTAATTTTAAACTTATGTATAAATATGCATTTTTCGATCAGGAAATGTTGTAAATTTTATAATCCATCATCTTTCATTTAGATTTGACCACAAGAAAGCTCATAGTCCAATGGGCTGCCAACTCAGAAACTCTGTGGCACCTTCATGCTTGCATATCTATGGGCACTAATTTTTAATGTATTTATCATATGATTTTATTTATAAAGTTTCCATTATAAATTTAAGACTGTTATAAGTGTATAAGTGAATGCATTTTCCTGAGACTTCGAATTTGGTTATGTTTAAACTTGGGATATCTATCCCACTTTTGTTCTTTTTTTCAATATATGTTAAGGGTACAGAAAGTATTTGTAAAACTTAATTAGATATTATATTCATGACTACTTCTGTATTTTCAGACCTTCATCCAATGAAGTAAATGTGAACATTTATTTGGATAAAATTTGTTGGATTAAATTTTCACTTTTTCAGAGAAGTTCTTTTTGTTTGATTGTTTGAAATTCAACAACTAAATCCAATACCATTAAAATCCTGTACTCTTGTATACTGTTTTTCTATAATTGTGCATAGAATAATAAGTTTATCTTAGAATCCTCTGCAACAGAAAATGTAAAACACACAGTTTTTTTTTCCAATAAATTCTAATATGATCCCAGATTACACAAAAGAACTAGATGGGTAGCTAGATGGTAGCAAGATACCTACATTATTTCTAAAGCATGTTCTGGTATTTCTTAATTTAAATAAAGTCATTCTTGAAGTATTTTACAAAAATGCTAAAATTATTTGATACATATGCCTATGAATTTGATACACTATTATTCACATAATAAAGTTAATCAATTTCATGGAAAAAGCACTTTCTGGGCTGGGAATGTGACTCAAGCGGTAGCACGCTTGCCTGCATGCTCAAGGTGCTGGGTTCGATCCTCAGCACCACATAAAAAAAAATAAAATAAAATAAAGATGTTGTGTCCACCGAAAACTAAAAAATAAATATTAAGTTGTGTCCACCGAAAACTAAAAAATAAATATTAAGAAATTTCTCTCTCTCTCTCTTTAAAAGAAAAAAAAAGAAAAAGCACTTTCTACTTAAAGGAGAAAAATAACCATAGCATTAAATTAAAAACTTGATGAAATACATTTCTTTACACAAAAACCCCCAAGACCTATTTATTCAGTGGCCAGACAGTTATGGATAATTCTGAGTTGTTATTTGTGCTTAGTTCATGATTTAAAGCAATTTTTTTTCAGAGATACTGCACTAGATAATTCTAGTAGGCTTTGCCACATTATCATCTGCCACATTATCATTTGCCAGTCAGTTGGGAAGGCAGTTTAATTAGTACAATATATGAAAATGATTTTTTGAAGAAATTGTTTAAAAATATAGATGGCTTTTTCTCTCAGAGCAAATCTCCCAACAATGACACACACACACCCACACACAAGTGGTCCCTTTCAGTACAAATGCAGAATTATTGATTGTCTCTAAAACATGTCATTTGCCATTTTGCATCAAAGCACTTTAAAACCTTTTAACTCCATGGAAGTTGAACACAAAGTACCTTAAATGTACTTTCTGTGGTGTAATTTTCTTCAGAATATTAGATCTTAGGTATAGAATAATTATTACATTTCATGCACACTTGCATGAATTTAGTAATTTTTTTTTTAATTTCTGTCATGACTTTTATCGTGTATGAGTGATCACATAGTAGTTTTTTTCTCAGTTCCTCTAATATGAAATAAATTACAAATTTGAATGCTTTGCTTTTAGAAGTCAAATAATGAGCAATTTCTCCTTTGTTTGAAGGAAAATAATCATAAAATTCTTCTATCTAAAGATGGAAATATTTATTAATTATAAAATTTGATAATTTGATTGAAACTAATTTTACAGATTTAATAATAAAAACATACTTGTTGGTAAAGCTTTGTGTCTCTGATAAATTTGTGTGGACCTTGATAAAGTAAAACACACACACACACGCACACACACACACTATTTTTATAATGACATCTATTAGTTATCTGTTACTTTATGGTATTTATCATAGAGTTCTAAAACATAGACATTTTAAAACTTCTCAACCACTTGGTTTTCATTATTGGGGCATGTTATGTTTATAAGATATGTCAAGGTACTATATGCTCAGAGTGAATTATAAAACTGGAAAATAGGAGTTTTGTAAAACAGGTGTGATGCAAATTTTCTTAGCAATATTTATTAAGTCATTTTACTGGAAAAGAAAGAAAAAATACCATTGTAATGATGCTATATGTACAAATGTATGGTAAGATGCTTTGGGTGTTAATTTTCAACATGGAAATTTTGGGAGAACATAGCATTCGGGCTTTAACACGAGGTTAAACACACACAAATACACTACTGTCTAAGAAATTCACAAAATCCAGGTTCAAGTCTCATTTTCTCTCAGTTTTTCTCTCTTGCAGATTCTCCCCACTACCCCTACTCCCCCACACACACAAACTCTCACTGAATAATATAAAATCAAAATTATATAATAAAAAGCATAGTTTTAAAAGTAGAGAAAATTAGTGCGAATATGTTTGACAGCAAAATTTACATATTTGAACAAAAGTAATTAACTGTATAGTCTGAAATAATCTTAGAGGATGAAGACCAGAGAAATGAAAAGTTAAATCTATGATGAAGTGTTTTAGAGTCCCGGAGGATATAATGAAAATATTTAGTTTATTTCTAATGGCAGTTCTAAAAGAAGGAAAAAAGCATATTGTAACATATGGTGACTGAGAAGGTGTCATAAAGCTAGGTGGACATATTTAGCCATGAGCACCTATCTTAAAATACAAAAATTTGAAAATAATATTCATGTTAAGAAAATATTAAATAATGTTAGTATAAATAAAGTGAGAGCTGGAAAATATATCAACCTAATAAAAATGAGAAAAGCAATGTAGACCATCAGTAAGTCCAAAAGGAATCTTTTTGCAGGATAAAAACGCAAAACAAATTTCTAATAATACAGTTCAATAAATATTAAGCGCCAATAAGCAAAATGGGGTACATAAGTAAAGATGGAATAGTTCAAGAACTGGTTGGCCTGTCTTTTACTACATTTACTGAATATGTTAGTTACAAGAACTTAAGGAGGCTGATGGAAAATGCAGGACTGAGTCAGAGACAGGGCTATATGCTACGTATAATTATAGCAACCGCTATAAGTGTTGGCCCATTTTACCAGTTTTCTGGTCCTCAATTCAGAAAGGCTAACATGGTAGGATAATACAGATTCCTGTACACTCGTTAGCTTGCATTACAGGAAGATAAACTTCAGCTGAAGGATCCCAAAATGTGAAGATAAGGAAGATAACATATAACTAAAAAATAATTGTTTGTAGTAATTATACTGGTGAGATAGAAATAAAACTGTCATTCTAAGATTATTAAATGAGTCATTAGTGATAAAGCCAGTGAGTGTTTATTTTGGGATGTATTAGTTTTCCATTACTGCATAACAAGTCATCAGACATGTAGTGGCTTAAAACAAGATACATTTATTGTCTCACTTTTATATAAGTCAACGTCCCAGCATGGCTGAAGTGGATCCTAATTTACTATTTGAAGAATATGTGTCTAGCCACTGTTTAAGCACCATATGTCAGTGAGGGTTCAGCTTTGCATTGGTGAGCCTGATTTGAATGCTCTCAAGTCAGCCACATATTCTGCTCTGATTGCTCCTGAAGGAGTCCAGTTTCATGCATGTCATAGCCTTTCCTCAGAGTCAGCTGTGATCCACACTTACAGAATAGGGGTGTTACTATAAGAAAAGTGGGTCCCATGCCCTCTTCAGCTGCAGTGGGTCAGAAGTTCTGTTCAGGAGGAAAAGAAGGCCATATTAGCAGATAATGGACATTGTCATTGTACACAGGTATTCGGACACTGATTGATGGCTACATGATTAAAAAAATAAGACAAAACAAAAACATAATTTGGGAACAGGATTTAATAGAACAGCATTGACAATCAAGAAGTGCCCTTCTGTGATCACAATATGTGCCTATATTTACAAATATAAATGATTCAAATTATTAAACTAAACATCCATGTTATGAAACTAGAGGGGAAAGGGGACAAACTAAAATAAAAGCAAGCAAAAGAGAGCAAATAATGTTAGAACCAAAATAAAGGAAATAAGAATACAGTTTTAAAAATTTAAAAATAACCAAAATCAAAAGTTGTTTAATGGTAAAGATCAGCAAAATTGGTAAATATTTAATCAGACTCATTAAGAAACAGAGTCAAAATTAATGTAATCAGGAACAAAAGTGGGGATATTACTACTGACCTTAAAATAATATCAAATATTAGGAAGGAATATCATGAGAAATTGTATAGCCACCAAGTAACTAACAAAATGACTGAAGAAGAAATAGAATACCTCAATAAAAAGTTATGATAAATACAGATAAAACTGGTAATTAAAACTTCCTATGATGATATTCCACATACAGGTATCTTTATTGGAGTATTCTAAAAACATTCAAAACATAAAATCAAGGAATTAATTTCAAGTGTGAATGACTTTTCCAAAGATTTGGAGAGTAATTCCTAATCCATTTTACAAAGCCAGTGTGATTTTGATGCCAAACCATGAAAAGATAACAAAAGAAAGCTCCATATAAACATCCCTTATGAATACAGATAGAAATATTCATATTCAGCAAAATACTACAAGTTAAATCTAGCATTGGGCTAGGATTATATACTATTATAGAGAAGGATATCCCAAAAAAGCAATTTTAGCTTGATAGCTATAGATCAATTAATGAAATGCACTGTACTAATTAAATGAGAGACAGAAACCCTATCAGCTTCTCAGTCTAATCAAGGAAAGTATCTGACAAAATCCAGTATCTTTTTTTATTATTTAAAAAACAAAACAAAACTCAAACACCAGAAAGGAACATCCTAACCCTGAGACAGGGCATCTATGAAAACCCACAACTAATATTGTATTCAGTGATGAAAGACTGACTGCTTTCTCCTTCAGATCAGGAATAAGATAAGGAGGTCAACTTTGACCATCTTTATTATACATAACACTGGATGCTATGTGGTGGGTAATTAGACAAGAAAATAAGGATACCCAGATTATAGAGGGTGAAAAAATGGAAATAGAAATAGTTCTGTTTGTAGATGATAAGATCTTATATGTAGAAAATTCAAAGAATCTAATAAAAGTGCTATTAGAACTGATTAAGATTCTAACAGGTTTGCAGAAAACTAGGTTGATATATAAAACATTTGTATTTCTTTTATAAAACAAAAAGTGATGAATGTTCCAAAAATTAAGAAAACTTCCATTTATAATAACATCAATAGAATAAAAATTCCTATGAATATATTCAACAAGACTAAAAAACATTGTTGAAAGATATTTGAAAAGATTTAAATAACTGCAAAAGACCTCACCTATTAATGTAGTAGAATATTAGTGTTATTAAAATGACATTTTCATTGCAAATCCAACCTGGGATTTCATTGCAAAATTTCATTGTGTCTTTCAGAGATTGACATGCTGAACCCAAAATTCCTGTGGAAATACAATGGCAAAAAAAAAAAAAAAATCTTGAAAACGTAAAACAAATTTGGAGATGTGAAACTAAATTTTTAAACATATATGTGTGTGTGTGTGATATATATATATATATATATATATATATATATATATATATATAATTTTGGAGCCCTATCTCACCATATAAAAATTTTAACTCAAAATGGATCTTAATGTGTGATTTAAAACTGTAAGATTCCCTGGAAGTAAATATGAACCATGCAGTGATGTGTAAGGTTGTCAAGAGCACAAGCAACAAAAATAACAAAAATTTTACACTATATCACAATTTAAAACTCTAGTTTTGCAAATAAAAACAATACAAATAAATTAGTGCCAAAACACAGATAAACTTGAAAGAAAACTTTCTCTAAGATTGAGTACAATGACAGCATTTAAATGAAATAATTTAATAATATCTTTTTTCCACTCTATTACTTAGTAAATTAAGGCATATTTAAAAATATAATGATGTACAGAAAATAGTAATTGCTACAATAGTTGATTTTTAAGCAGGCCGAATCTTAAAAATACAGTCCAGGACACAGAAAGCAACTGGCTACTTAAATATGTGTAAGTCTGAAATAAATGCACATTAAGAATGTGATCTGCCAGGTGTGGTGGCACATGCCTATAATTCCAGAGGCTGGAGAGGCTGAAGCAGGAGGATCATGAGTTCAAAGCCAACCTCAGCAAAGGCGATATGCTAAGCAACTCAGTGAGACCCTGTCTCTAAATAAAATATAAAATAGGGCTGGGGATGTAGCTTAGTGGTCAAGGGCCCTGAGTTCAATCCCTTGTATCCCACTCCCCAAAAAAGAATGTGATTCCACAATGGTTTCAGTTCTTTTCGTATTTGTAGTGCCTAGAACAGTGCCTGACACCTAGCATAAGCACATGAAGCCTCCTTGATGGAGGAGTGTTCTCATTAAACAGAGCACATATGTGTATTAGGACATTTTGTAGAGATGGAAAAGTCCTTTAGGGGAACAAGTATCTCTAATTTGCACATGTGAAGACAGTTTACAATCAATTTATGTTATGTGATATTTACAGAAAAGATTTACTTTGGAAAGTAAGGATTTCCTCCAGTGCCAGAGAAAAATGTTATGGCACATTTTTCATAATGTAATATGTTAACACATGTTAACACATTAACATAACATATGATAACCCATTGTTGCTTATTTAAAAAAAATTCTAAAATACCTAAGAATGCAATTAGCATTAATATCTTGTTTTCATGACCATTTTGGAGGCCAAATAAATATATTTTTTAAAATATTTTTTAGTTGTCAATGGATCTTTTATTTTATTTATTTTTATGTGGTGCTGAGGATTAAACCCAGGGCCTCACACATGCCAGGCAAGTGCTATACCACTGAGCCACAACTCCAGCCCATATTTTTAAGCATTAAAATAACAAACAAAGTAGAGATAATAATAGTTTTGCAGCTACTGAATTTTGTCACTGTGTGAGTAAACATTCGATTACCTACCTTTTTATTTAGACCTTTTTATTCTAAATTGCAGAACAATTTAGAGTTCAGGTTTCAGCTGTGGGTTATATTTAAGATTAGAGTTGTGTTTTAATTTTGATAATTTCACTTGATGTTTTTTAAATACCAGAGGTTGAACTCATAGGTGCTTAACCACCAACCCACGTCCCTAACCATTTTTATTTCTTATTTTGAGATAGGGTCTTGCTAAGTTGCTGTAGGTGGTTTTGAACTTGGGATCTTCCTTCCTTAGCCTCCCAAAATGCTGGGATTACAGGTGTGTTACCACTGTGTCCAGCTTGATGGTTATATTTTAATGGAGACTTTTAAAATGAAGATAAATTTAAAGTTGGAGAAAGTGCTACTAGAGTTTTATAAATGTGATAAAGATGTTTCTCCAAAGACATTTAAAATGTTCCATACAGGGTGAAAAATATTTAAAACATGAACACAGACTCTTTAGTTGTCTCTGAAAGGAACATATGATTAACACACACTAAAGTACCAAAGCTTAGTATAGAATTATTTATAAAAATACAAATGGTACATGAACTGTGTTCATTAAAATTCATAGTGAATTATTTTTAATCATTTCTCAAGTTTCTTTGGCATTACTGTTAAGTATATGATTTTAACATAGACCATACTATTTTTCAAACTTCGGAGACAAATATTAAGCATAAGGTATGTCTCATCAACACATTTCAAAGGACCCACATTTTTATACCTACTATAAATTGATTCTTACTTTCCAATAATGCCTTCTTTCTTCAAATTCAAGCATTGATGGGGTTTTGGAACTTATGACAAGCAAAAGAGTAATTTCTTCTTTATATATTTGTGCTAATAAGCCTTTTTCTTTAAACGCTTCTAGGTCATATATGTATTGACTTTTAACTTTTTTTATCTTTTAACATATTGTGAGATTAAATATATCATACTGCTTGTAATTTAGCCCTGAATCATAATTATTTCTTGCCATCAAATCTAGTGAACGGTTCCAGTTCATCTTAAATTCCTGGCTGCCACCATCTATATTCTCTGCGAGCATGATTTTCCAGTTTTCCATCTCATTGCAATCGCCTTCTATTCCTCACACTGTCATCAGGGAGGTACTTTTAAAGTAGGTGATGATCACACCGCAGTTCACCTCCCACCCACACCCAGCCCATCATCCAGTTCAGTGCCTGTGCCTTGAACACATTGCCTTTACCCAAAGACCAAACTTCTTAATAGGGTCCCTAAGGGCCTGAACAATCTTATCCCTTCAAAGGGAATCTCTTTCCATTTATCAATTTTGTCACGCTCTTGGGTTTTCTCACATAACGTTTTTTCAATCTGGAATGTCTCCATCAATGCCCTTCTTCTCTCTTGCCCTCACCCCAACTTCCCACTTGTCATACCTCTTTCCTGTATGTCACATTCTTTCTTGAATACTCTCCCAGGAAATGTTTCTGGATGATTCCAGTCATATGTTGATGTGGAATGCAGACATTTCCTAGCAGAGTGCTTGGCACAGAATTGTCATTTGATACATATTTATCATATTTATATATTAAGCAATTTAAACAAAAATGTTTCCTTGTGTTTTTTTTTTTTTTCTGATTCTTTTCTGTTTCTCCAGGAATTAGTTCATTGCCTTTCTTCCTTGTTTATCTTCTAAACATAAGTATGCCTTAAGTTCCTCTAAGGTGCTTTTCTTTCTTATTTCTTTCCCTTAGCAACTTTATGACATTGAGTAGTGCTTCTATGGAGGACATTCCTGAGCATATATATTCAACTTAAGTTTATTTCTCAGTTTCTCTGAAACAGAGCTGCTAGGTTTCCCTGTTTGGAGGGCACCTACAATTAAATTTATCACAAATTTTTCTTAAAAATTTTCAATCCAATATTCCATAATTTTGTTGAAGGTACACTATCTTTTTGATTATCTGTGTATAAAATGTATTATTATTCTTAGAAAAGTGTATGTGTAAATTGGTGAGAAAGGGCATAAATATCTTTTCATTTTTATACTTCTATATTTGTGTAATTCAATACTTGAAAAGTCTTGTTGAGAATACTAACTGCACTCTCTCTTTTTCCTGTGGCTAGCATTCTAAATTATGCACCCCTATTATTATTTGTCAAGATTACACTAAACAGCTTTTAATGGACTTTCTCAGTTATTTTTTTTTCCTTTTACTACAGCATCTTTCCCAAATGTTTCTCCCATTTATAGATGATTTTCCTGCCTTTTCCTATGCCAAGATTCTGCTACCCTGTTCAATGCTTAGGGAAAACAAAACGAAACAAAACAAAAAACCTAGCTTTCCCATAGCAGAACCAGCTTTTACTTTTTCTTCTTTTCTTTAAAATTTTGAATTTTTATTTGTATTAATTTTATTTTTATTAATTCATCATTTAATGTTTTCTTGGTTGTGTTATCATTATACATAAAAATGGGATTCATTTCAAAATGTTCTTACATACATAAGCATAATTTGGTCTGTTTTATTCTCCAAGGCCCTGCTTTCCCTCCCATCCTTTCTCCTCTGATTACCTTCCTCTACTGGTTCTTGTGTGTCTAGTATATTCATGAGGTCTCTTTTCTTTCCTTTTTCCATTCTAGCTTTCTTATTTGAGATCAGACATATAACCCTTGACTTTCTGAATCTAGCTAATATCCAATTCTATTTATTTTCCTGTAAATAGCATGATAGCTAAATAAAATTCCACTGTGTGCATTTATTTATCCATTCATCTCTTGATGGACATCTAGACTGATTCTATAATTGTGATTTGTACTCCTATATATAGGGGTATATACTATATCACTATAGTATGCTGACATTAATTCTTTGGGATTAATACCAAGGAGTGGTATAGCAGGGATATATGGTAGTTCCAATCTTAGTCTTTTGAAGAACTTCTATACTGATTTTCATAGTGGTTGTTCTAATTTGCAATCCTACTAACAGTGTATTAGGATTTGTTTTTCCCACATTCTCAACAGCATTTATTGATTGCCATTCTAACTGGGGTGTGATGAAATCTCAGTGCAGTCTCAATTTGCATTTCCCTGATTGCTAAAGATATAAACATTTTTTTGATATATTTACTATCCATTTGTATTTCTTATTTTGAGAAATGTCTGTTTAGTTCATTTGCCCATTTATTGACTGAGTTATTTGGTTTTTTGGTGGTTTTTTTTTTTTTTTGAGATCTTCATGTATTCTTGATATTAACCTCTGTCAGAAGAGTAACTAGTTCTTTCTTTTTCCCCTTGAATTCTTATAGCACTTTTTCTATATTTATTTTATGGCACTTATCAGTTTCCTGTGTAATTATAATAGTGTATACACACACACACACACACACACAGATTTTCCCATCAGTGAAGTTGAAAGTTTCCTGAAAGAAAATTTTTTGCTTGCTTGGTTCAATTTGAATTCTCCATATATTTAATAAATTCTAGGTGGTAAATAAATGTGTTTAGATAGGCACTGTTTTACTAATTACATCCTTGATTTTACTTATGGCTACATAAGCATATCTTATTCAGTAAACATATTTATATTTGATATTTAATGGTTAATTCTGAAACATTCTGTTCTGATCGCCTGCTTCTTGAATATTCATCATTATCTATTATGTTGAATTGGAAGTAGTTTCCTCCAGCAAGTTTTATATACATTCCAAACAAATTGCTTCATTTCTAAAAATGCAACCTGATTTTTTGATCAAATAAAACTCTGATCTACTATATTCAAAACTCTATTCTTTTGTTCACCAGTGTTCTTTGATGATTTCTAAGATGAGTACCTGAAGTATTGTCATAATCTTTGTATTTGTACTGGAAGAATATTGTTTTTTGATCTGTAACTATGGTTCTTCATTGCACAATCTGCACAAAATTATTTACTTTGCTTTAATAGCAGAAAACAGAATGGTAGCAAAATAAAGATTGTTATTATACCAAGTTTCTAAAGCACAGACCAGTGGATATATGAATTTCTCCTGATTAGGAAGGGGACTCGTCCTGAAGTCGGAAACAGGATGGACATGAAAATAGATTTGAAGCACTGTCAGGCAAAAGGACAAGAAATAATTGAGACTTAAACAAGAAAATTTAAGTCCACTTGTGTCAATCATATGAAAGTGCAGAGACATTTGCCAAACAGGAAGAAACATTCCTGGCTCTTTAGGAATTTCTCACAGGTGTCACTAGTGAGCAAAATGCCCTTTCATCCCTAAGTGGCTACAGTCCATTGCCCACAAATGAAATGAAAGTAAAGTGAAGTGAATCGCTTATCTTATTTGAGAAGTGTTGTAGTCATCTCTTTCATTGTTGTAACCATATACTGGACAAGAACAAATTAGAGGAGGAAAAGTTTTTTTTTCGAGCTCACAGTTTGAGAAGTTCAGTCCATGTTTGGCCAACTTCATTGTTCTGTGATTAAAATGAGGGACAAGATCATGGTGGAAGTGAATGGCATAGGAATGCTACTCAGCTCATGACAGCTAAGAGAGAGAGAAAGAGAGAGGCCAGGGATAGGGGAGCAATAGTGAGCATAAGAGCTGAGGAGCCAGGAAAAAGAAAGACTCCCCAGTGGCATGTCCCCAGTGACCCATTTCCTTCAGTTATACCCCAGTAGCCTATAGTTACCACTAGTAATACATTTGAGTATTTAATCTATAGAGTGGGTTAATTCAATTGGGTTATAGCTATCATAATCTAATCATTTCATCTCTGAAAATGTCTGCATTGTCATGTGATCTTTTGGGTGATCATAACATTCATCCCCCAGACCCCCAAATGCATGTCTGTCTCCCTATACAAAATGCGTTTAGTCCATCTCCAAGAGTCCTCACATTCTAAACAATTCTAGCTTAGCTTTAAAGTTCAAAATCTGTTCTGAGATTCAACATAAATTCTTATCTGTGAGTCCCTGTAAAAATAAAAATCAAGTTAGATACATTCAATGTATTATGGCCCAGAGTAAACATCCCCATTCCAACGGGAAGAATATGATCATTGAAAGAAGGAAGGGATGGCACCAAAACAAGACCAAAACAGGTAGGAAAACAAATCCTGTAGCTCCATATCCAGCAACTGAGGCACATGCTGAGGCAATGTGATCCTCAAAGGGCTTGTGCAGCCCACCCCTATGCCCTTACCCATTTCAGTCCATATCACCTCCGTCTTAGGCTGATTATGTGAACAGCCAATGTCTTTCCTCAGCAAACAGTTCATGTAACTGGCATTGTTCATTCCAAGCTTTGGCTTCATTCTCAAAACTTTACATATTGCCTTCTCAGGGACTGCCAATAGGAATTGTGAACCTACCTGACCTCCCAGGCCAACCTTTGAAATCTTGGTGGAAGACTCCATGCAACTCTAGAATCCTCGATTCCTGTAGAACCAGCACCACAGAATGAAAATGAGGTCTACAGCCATGTAGCCAGACTCCTTTGGGCCATAGCTGTAGCAGCCTCTGACTGCCTGCACAGCTCTGTATGGTGAAACAAATGCTGGGGAATCAACTTCCTAGGCACCCCTGTGTGAGCTCTGTGCCCTTGAACTCTCTTCTCAAAGATATTTTCACCCTTGAACCTTCTGAGTGTGATCTTGCTGATCCGCAAGGCATTTTTCTTCTCTCTACAAAGTGCATAGTTTCTCTTTAGTGGCCATAATGTCTTCAGCACCTGCATTTGTCTAATTCCCAATTTTACTTTTGCTGCTTCCGAATCTTTCTTCTCTATCTTTTGCTTTATATTCTCATAGTAAATCTGGCTAAAAGCCACAAGCAATGCCCATAACACCATCTGAATGCTGTTCTGCCTTAAAATTTCTTCCAACAGATTAATTAGTCCATCATCTTTAAATTCAGCCTCATCTAAAGTCTCAGGACATAAACAAAATGTTGATAAGTTCTTTGCCAGAATGTAACACAAATGGCCTCTAGTCCAATTTACAATAGAGTCTTTCTTTTTCTCTGAAACTTCATGAGCACAGTCTTTGCTAAACAGGGCCTATCAGCATTCTGATCTGAGTTCACACCAGAATTATGCATCAGGCTCAGATTACAGCATTTTAAATCTTCTTTAGTCTTCATTTCCAAACCTTTTCCAAACTCCTCCTACAAACCAGTTCCAAAGGCTTCTGAACCACATTGGTACTTCTCAGTACTAATTTCTGTGTTAGCCAGTTTTTGCATCACTGTGACCAAACAGCATATGTGACAAAACAACTTAGAGGATGAAAAGTTTAATTTGGGACCATGGTTTCAGAGATCCAACCCGTAGCCACCTGACTCCATTGCTCGGGGCCTGATGTGAAGTCAAACACCATGACTGAAGGGGAGACATAGGAAAGCTGCTCAGCTCATGGCAGCCAAGTAGCAGAAAGAGATAGAAGGAGCCAGGGACAAGATAAAGTCCAAGGCCATGCTCCTTGTGGCCTATATCCTCCAGTTATATTCCACCTATCTATAGTTATCACCCAGAAATCCATTCAAATTATTAACCCATCAAATGAATCAGTTTATGAATTGGATTACAACTCTCATAATTCAATTATTTTCACCTCTGAACATGCCTGCATTGCCACATGAGCTCTTCAGGGGACATCTCATATCCAAACTATAAGAATAGACAGAATTACTAGAATTAGTTTATTAAGATGTGACAAGAAAAATGTCACAAGTAAAAGCAAAGTGTTATTTCATGAGTATTGATGAAAGTAGACTTATTCATGAGAAAAAAAAAGTCCAGAGGCTACTGATGAGGTATTCCAGTATGTCCTATAATGAGAGAATGAACTGGCTAATTAAGAAACATTTATGTCCAATATTATTTAAGTCTCTTTTCACATAATTTTAAACTGCTCTTATGTTTACTATGGTAAAAATGTTCCTAAAATGTTTTTTTTAAATGGCCCTAAATTTGTGATAAGTACTTGTTTTACCATCAATTATGTTTTGTTGATTTTCAAATTCATTAACATGTTATTTTATTTGATTTCACTTATAACACAATTTAAATACTCAGTTTTAGAAATAAATTTGAAATTTGGATAAATTTGGTTAAAAGTTGCTCAAACGATTTTTTAACATGGTATTACAAAACAACTATAAAATGACTTAAATGGTTGATTACACAAATTTGATTTTCTTGAATCATATGTGAATAAAATAATTTTAAATTATTTGAAGATATTTAATATCCTGAAAACACAGCTGTGTTCACTCTATTAAGCCTTAAGAATCTGAAGAGAATCTAAAGAACTAAACTCTGGTTAAATGTTGAAGTCATTGCTATGAGTGTTTTATTTACTTTCTGCATTTTAAAGGGGTTTTCATTAAATAAAAGGTTAGAAGCAATAGCTGTTAGTGAATTGATAATTCACCTGTCATGATTATGTGTATTGTGTTTGTTTGAAGGGGTCTTAGTGTAGGATGAAAGTAGAGGAAAAACAGACATGTTAGAACAACTTTTATATTGGTTATTTTCAGAGTTTATCCTAAATTATTAAAAGTAAAACATAAACAAAAATATGTAACTAGCATTATAATTATTTTTGATGTTTTAAATCTCAAATAGAAATGGTATCCAGGTCCAAAGAAAGTATTCTGAACCATTTCTCAGTGCTGACTTTGGAAACTCCAGGTACTGTGGAAGGGATAAAAATTTTTAGGCAAACTTAACATATATTAAATGCCTGTTAGTAAAAGCAAATGATACCTTGTACATTTATAAATTTTAAAACACATATATGGTTCATAAGATTTATAAAAAAAAAAAAACATCGTCTCCAAAAGCCCTCAGAGATTTCTGTGATTAGATCTGATTATACAGCACCTTGATTCTGTTGTGAATCAGTGTTTCATTTCAACAGGTCAAGCTTATGAATTAATTAAAGGGGATGCTTCTGTTTTTGCTTAAAGACAATTTCATTTCAAATGGTTATTAGAAATAATACTGTGTTAAAGTACAAGTGTAAAATGTGTCACAAAAAACAACTCAAAGAACAGAAAATCCGTAGAGTAGGGACCTTGTATTTTTTCTGTCAATAACTTGTCTTCAGCCAGAATTTTGTGAAGTGCTGTCTCTTTTCATAATCATAAGCTTTCCCAGTGGAGACATCACTTTGAGTTCTTTGGTGTTTTTGAGTTAGATATTTTATTATCATCAATAAAAGGAAAAGAAAGTTCTGTAACAGAGAGCTAAGGAGAAATCCAGTCAAATTTTATATCACTGCACTTTTTTATACAATTTCTTATAACCATTATGAAATATTTATCACATTCAAGAGAATATGTGTAACTTTTATATAGAATGTGAAAGAAAATAAATGAGTATCTTTGAACCCATAAGTTAAAGTCTAAAACATTACCTATTTTTTTTTTTTTTTTTTTTTTGCTATTACCTGTGTTTCCCCTGGACAACATCTCCTACTTCCCATTCTCAAGGATTAACAAGATCCCGAATTTTGATTTTATTATCCCTGTTATTTGGAGAATAAACATAGTAAAAATTCATCTATTCATGGTGTTTAATTTCACTTATTTCGTGTTTTACACAAACAGTGACATACAGTGGCGTACATCTAAAGACTGAATTTTTCACTCAAAACTTTATTTCTTGTATTTATTAATGATATCTCATATAGCATGGATAATTCAAATTTATTGATATTTATAATCTACTTAACTTAGCCATCTGTACAAGTCAGGATTCTGACAGGCATACAGAATCCATTCTCTATATTTTATGGTTACAAGTTATAATTCAGCGTCAATAGAACAGGTGGAAGAGATGAGAGAAGGGGCCTCAGGAAAGTTATCATTAATAAGCAGTACAGAGGTGAGATCTCAGGATAGAAAATCAGAGCACCACAAAACTTTTTGAAGCTTATCATGAACACAAAGCAGGAATTTGGGTAAAGACTGAAAGTTTGCAGAGTTCATGAACTGGGAGCTTGTAGACAGTTCTGTGAGGCTTCTGCCTCCATGTCATTGGAGCTCCTGTCTGATTTATTCAGGACTTGTCAATAATAGTGGGCACCAATTCATGTTCACCTTCCAAATTGCATACAACTTTTTAACACTGACAAAGTCCAAAATAAAGGGAAGTGTACATGGAAATGGATTTGGGAAACAATTGGGACACATAGTCAGCAATGTTGATCATGCTTTCAGGTTTACAGAGCACTAATCTTGAGCTGATTGTCATTTCCCCTCCCCTCAACCATTGCTGAGATATAGGTTAAATGCATTTATAGATTTACCAAATAATACCAAAATTATTGTATCCATTTATATTCCCAGAAGTAGAGTATGTAAATACCCATGGAGTCACATTCTGACCAATGCTTTGTATCTGTCTTCATTTTTATCATCATACTCTGTCTAAGATGATCTTTGGTTTGATTTTTGTCTAATTTCTAATGAAGTTATACTTTCCCTATTTCTATTTCAGTGATGAAGAATATACCAGAATTTAGATTTTTGTGATGAAATAATTTTTCTTTATTATGGATAGTCAGTTAGATTATGCATTTGGTAAATCTTAATTTCTTAGCATATTAATTTCTTCTTGCTGCTGTAACAATCATAAATTTAGTATCTTATAAACATGATCTTTCTAAAATTATAGGTATACGATGTCTTTAGGAGTGTATTTCACATGTTTTTCAAAGGATTTGAACATACACAAATTTGTTTCTAGAGTTACTTTTGTTGCTATTATAAATAGTGTATATTTTGAAAACTGTGTCTAATTATATGATACTGGAATGCAAATATATAATTGATTTTTATAAGAAAACTTGCTAACCTTTCTTACTAATAAAATCCTTGAAAATAAGCTTTGTGTGTGTGTGTATGTGTGTGTGTATAATTGTATAAACTACATTTTTCTTTTTGATTTTTCTAAGTGTGCCTTCTTTAATTGCTTTTATCTTTGAGTTTGCATAAGATACCAACAATGTACTTATACCTTGTTTCCAATATTGTTTTACTTTTATGTCCACTATTTTTTTAAAAAAATTTGAGTAAAGATCTTATGTGAGTTGAGGAAGTTTTCTTTTTTGTTCAGATAATGTTTCTATGATTAAATTTTAATTTTTATCAAATTATTTTTCTCTAAAAATGTAATTTGGACTTTTTTCTACATTATTTTTTAATGAGCAAATTACAATTAGTGTTATAAATCCTAAACTATTTGGGGTATCTATGATAAGCATATTTCAGTTGTGATGTATTCTTTGTATGTCCAACAAATCTCAGTTATACTTCTATTTTTTGTTGACTGGATTTTTTCACTGTGTTTTATGAGTGGCTCTAGTTTATAAATTTCTTTCTCTGATTTAGTTTTGGTATCAAGATTATACTAGCCTGCTAATATGAGTTAGGGAATATTTCCCATTTATTTTTCAGAAATATTCCACATAGTTAAGAATAATATATTTCCTATAAATCTCATCAGATTCCTCTGTACAGCTTGTGGGACTGGTATTTTCTGGTAGTACATTTCACCAGGATCTTAGTTTTTAAAGTATTTATGTGGCTTTTCAGCCTCCTAATTCCCTTTTTTTGTACTTTTAATTGAAGTACTATTTATATGTGAGGAATTACACAAAAGTTAAGAGTGCAACTTGGTGAGTTTAAGGGAAATTGTAACCTACATCTCCGACAAAACAAAACAATTCCTTTTCCCCACACAGGTTCTCATGATGCTCTCAGGCCAGTTCTACTCCAGCCTTCTATTCTCAAGAGGCAACCACTATTGTGAATTCTAATAGCCTATATTACTCTTGCCCCTAAAATTTTGCATAATATTATCTAACATGATATACTCTCGAATCTGTTTTTTTTTTTCCTCTCAAGTGTCTGTGAGATACATACATGTCATGTCATCCAGGCACTAATTTCTTTTCTAGTTATGTATAAACTCCTTTGTTCACCTAAGATGAACATTTGTTTCTTTCTAGTTTAGTTTTGGTTGTGAATAGAATTTTATCAACATTCTTGTACATGTTATTTTGTAAACATATTTATATCTCTTGGATAAATACTGAAGAATAGAATTCCTGGGTAAAAATGGACCTCTCCACTTAACTTCATGAATAACTGCCCAATTTATTTCTAAGGTACTTGTATCTTGTAACAATGACTCTTCCAATAATTCCACATTTCTGTCATCATTTGGCTACAGTCTTGTTTTAATTTTAGACAGTATGGATTGTATGTGTGTATGCTTTTATTGATTGTTGAAATGTATTACAGATTTTTCTGTACTAGTAATTTATCAGATGCATGTAAGGGGAATATTACTCCCCCATCTATGACTTCTCTATTCAATTTTTAATGGATTTCTGGAACAGCAGGTTTGTGTTTGTGTTTGTCTGTGTGTATATTTGTGTATGTGTGTTTTTGCTTACCAATTAAGTAATATTTCCCTAGTTTAAGTTTACAATAAGTATTTCTTCATGCTTTCTTCCTAGAATCTTTATCATTTTAGCTTTTACATTTAGATCTATGATCAAGCTGAAAATGATTACCAGATGCAGTGGTCCAGTTATTAATCACTGTGACTCTGGAGGTTGAAGGAGGAGGTTCACAGGTTGGAGGACATCCTCAGCAACTTAGTGAGACCCCTGTTTGAAAATTAAAAAGGAGGATTGCTGGGAATTTAGCTCAGTGGTAAAGCACCCTCTGGGTTCAATCCCCAATACTGCCCCTTTCCCTCGAAAAAAAATCTTATTTTAAGATTTGCCTATTTGCCTAAATGTGAAGTAAAGTATAAAACATATTTCCATGGTTGTTTTTTCTAATTTTGTTTTCTGTCTCTTTCTTTCTTTAATTTTTTTTTCATATACATATACAAATTTTTAGCACCATTTGTTGACTTTTCAATTTTTCTTCCATCGCCTTGTTTGTTGAAAATTGATAATCTATGGCTAATTTTTCTGGGTACTAAACTATACTATTTATTTGCTTATGTACACATACAACAAATAACGCTCCTGTGCCATATTGAATAAATGTGTTAAGAGTAAATATCCTTGTTTTTAACATGAGCTTAGGTGGTATTTCATTTTTTGCAATATGATGTATTTGTTTTAAAAATATTTTAATGAAATATATTGAAATATATGTTTACTGTAATATAATCCACATACCATATATGTACCCACCAAAATATATAATTGTTTTTTAATTCATTCACAAAGTTGTGCAAGCATCACCAGGATCAATTTTAAAATAACTTCATCTTATCTAAAAGAGAAACTCTATCTGTTAGCAGCCATTTCCTATGCCCCCCTCCCCATTGTTTCCCCAAACCCCAGGTCTCAGGAAATTACTTTATATGACAAACTTCTTTCTGGGGATCATGGTATTAAGAAATAGAAAAATGCTGACTTAGCAATGAATTCTATTTATGTTTCTTCTTTATGCTCAAACATATTTTTGTGTGCATTTTAATCTCCTTGTGTTTTTAAATTAATTAATTATAGCATGTATGACAATCTGGGACATTTGATTTGATAAATTTTTTTAAGTAGTTGAGATGCTAACTGAGAATTGCTTTTAATGTGCCTGTTTTATCCATGTTTGAGGAAGAATAAGCAAATTGTCCCACAGTTTTTCACTTACACAAACGTGTGTGTGTGTGTGTGTGTATGTGTGTGTGTATATTCTACTTCAGTATTTTTAAATTTATATATTCACATCTTTTATTTGCTGATTCTATGAGCAACTCTAAAATAGAGAATATAAGACTGAAGAAAAATTGAGTGCTTTTCTTCCCAGTCATGACATTTGTTATATAATATTATAGACATTAACAAAGTTTAAAGATATAAACTTTACAATTTATTTTACAAATAAATTTTAAATATTGACTTTTGCAATTTTGAAAGTGCATGGTCTTAGGTTAAAATAATTTAGTTGATAATCTATTTAGAGAGAAAAATCTTCTTTTAGAATTTTAAATCTAAATTTCTTTCTATAAAGTGTGATGTAATTATTCCATTGGGTAAGTATACATGTTTAATGTAGTATTGATATTGGCATTTCTCTAGGAATAGGTATCCCTTTTTTAAGTGGGTCATAGGAGTCAAAGAGTTTCACATCTCTGGATGGCTTAACTCTTCCCAATTATAAAGTTTGAAAAACATGTAACCCTTCAGTTATTCTTGGTGCAAATCATTCTTTTACTCTACCCTAAAACAGACATTCTATTGATTTTGTTTCCTAGTTCAATTTTGTGGGGAAATTGCTTGGACCAAGAGGAAACTCCTTGAAGAGGCTACAGGAAGAAACAGGTGCTAAAATGTCTATCCTGGGCAAAGGATCGATGAGAGATAAAGCAAAGGTACTGATCTTGACTTTAATGTTTAACACATGCAGGAGTTACCTGTTACACGGATGGTCACATTTATAAGCTCATCTGAACTGCCCTTCCAATACTCGTTATGATTTATTTCTTCTGGAATCACTCAGTTGCATGGTCTGATGTCTCCTCTATTTTCATAAAAATCAATCATCACCTCCCCTTTTTACAAAACATATATTCTGCATTTTCATCCCTTTTATTATGTTGTGTAGGCTGCTATCAAATCTTTTCACATTTTACATCCTCTATAGAATATTTCTATGTCTGTGTTCATTTCCTTTAATTCCCTAGCTGGATCTCTTTTCTTTCTTCAATCATATCACCTAATCACACCCATTGTATCGTTCTCTCATTTTATCTTGCTGCTCTATTTCACTTTGATCCTCTTACCTGAAGCAATTTCAAATACTTATCTGCAAATCTAAGAGAATCCTGGTTATTCCTTGAAATGTTTCAGTGATATTAAACAACTCACCTCACCCCCAAAATAATAATAACCCAAGAAATATATCTAGTTTAATGTTTGAAATCATTTATTTCACATCTGAACTACATCATTTCCTATTTTATAAAGTGATAGCAATTTCTGTGTGTGAGGATTGTGTTTGGGAGAAATAACTATTTGTAGAAATTTATTCATAAAGTATCTTTGAAAATTTTTTGGGAAGTGGTGGATTGATATAGTAATATCATTTGATGATATTCTAATTTTATGGTTTGATATGTTATTATGAAAAATGAAATGTTCAAACACATGTATGACTACAGGAATACTTAAAAACTATCTAGGAGATCCTTCTTCAAACTATTAATGAGACTTTTAAGTGAAAGAATTTATAGTAGGAAATGCCACCAAACTTGGTAAATAATATATTGTACAGAAAATGTTATTGTGATAAGTATTTAGAGTTTGAGCAAGATAACATGGGTACTGTTTTAGAGTGGTTTGATAGTCCACTCTATAAATGAAAATGGGCATTTCTATTACTGCGGTCATTCTATACTGTGTAATTCAGAAATGAATGCATTTTTACCAATGCTGCCTATAGTTTCTCAGGCTGCATTTAGAAGAAACAGATAAATCTTTGGTAAATAATTACAAGTAATTGAAAACAAAAACATCAGGTCATAAGATAAGCTTGCTCCTCTGCTCCAAATTGATTTAGATTTTCTTTGCATATGAGATAAAAAGTCACTTGATAATCTCTATGCTTTTATATATTGTTTGATATTGTTCTTATTATATATACAAAATGCTTCAGGAGTGTATACACACACACACACACACACACACACACACACACACTGTGTGTGCTTTGTGCCCTTACACATGCTTTAATATTTTTATCAGTCATTGTCTCTCCAGCAGAATTTTCCTGGATTCCTACAATAAGTTAAATACTTTTTCACCACTTAATGTATTTTACTGAATAATCTGTTTATCTCACTAAACTGTAAGCTTCTATAGGCTGGAGAAATGTTCTAGTCCAATTTTTATATGAATCTTCAGGTAGTATCTCCCTATCTTCTAAAACAGGTAATATGTTTTCATCCCTACATATTTGGACATTTTTTGCTGTTCATAAATTTTTAAATTGGATTCCCTTCCCCTATGAGCCTGTTAGACACCAGCACAAGTGCATGGAAATCCAATAGAAAACAAATTTCCTTCTATTAAGTTTCCATTAGGTTTAATTTACTAATATTACCTGTTACTTAGGATCCTGTTTCTTATTACTTTCTTGGTGATCCATCATGTTTGCCTCCACTTTGAGTGTTTTCATATCTCTTTACAAAATTAAATAAAATAAAAATATTTAGTAGTGATCAAAATAATATATCATACTATAAAATGCATTTTCTCAAACTCAGATTAGGCCTTAACTGTCAACAGTATTAGATACACAGTCAGGCGTGTATATACACACACACATACACACACATATATTTTTCCTACCTTAGTAAACACTTGATTAAGATAAAGATAAATCTTTGGTAAATTATTGATTACTGTGCTGCTATTTTGCCTCTCGGTAATGAGACTAAACAGGAAGGAAGATCTTACATGATTTTTTTGTTTTCTAACAAGTAAATAAAATCCATCTGATTCTATATTGAAAGTGTGTATGTGTGTTTGTAAATGTATACATACATATAAACAGATATATATATATATATATATATATATATATATATTCATGAATTAATTGAAATAGGATTTACTGAGCATAGTTCTAGTTTAAATGATAGTGTTTTTTTCCCCTGTTAGAGTGAGAGAGACAGATAGTAAATAAGGGAAGACATCTTGAACTTTGAGGCATTGGTAATTTTCATGGATTAAAGGAAAATGGGGGAAGGGAAAAGAGGTTAAAGGTGGTGGGAGCAGTATGTTGAATCAGTGATCAAGTAGAAGACTAGATAAAAAGAACCAACAAACCACAGACAGAAATGAGAAATTATGCCAAATATGAAGGTTCTCAAGGGAAAAACCTATACCTTTATCTATTACCACATGCATAGCTATTGTGATAACTGTTTAGTAACTACAGCAAAATGTATGTATTCCCCATTCACTGCCACCTGATTTCTTAGCTCTCCTTGCTGAAAAGTTATTTACATTCACTGCTTGTCCTCTATTCATTTTCCATTGTTCTTCTCTGTCCCTGTGACTGCATCTTCCTCCTCTCTCAGACCTGCAAGTCTCTGTCTTCTTTTCTTCTTCCCTTCAGGATCTCATACCATCGATGTGCTTCTGAACCTGAAATTTATTTTCCAGCTTCCAATCTTTCCTTAAGCTGTAGAATCTGGATTTAAATATTTACCTTCTTAAAATGTCAATGTGAATGCCAACAGGCATTGCAACATCGTTTGTCCACATGCATACACACACACGCTAGTATGTAAGTTTTATATTGCAAGGATAAAAGATATTTTTAGAGAAATGTAGAAAGCGAAATACACAGTATATTTGTAATGTTAATGAAAACTATTTCCTTAATGAAAACTCTCTCCTCAACCAAACTTTAGTCAGTGCCTCCCAAGGAGGTTTGACTGTACAAAGATAGATGAACTATATTTATCTTAAGTTGATATCAGCAGGCATTTAAGGAGATCAGCATGTATCCCATCTGATTTTCACACATTTTCTTCAAGAAAGGCACATGAAGGAAGTAATGATGAGGCACTTCTTATGTACTTAAAAGTCCAGGTTAGCCGTCTCCTCTGTGCTCCTACAACCAGGTGACTATTCAGAAAATATCACTTAATAAGTTTGTTGGCTTCACCTTTGCGCAGAAATGATAATGTAGACTTTTCCCATGTTGCAGATGCTGTTAATGTGCTCTCCGGTGTATATATTAAACTTGATCTTTATCTCATGGTTAAAGGAAATATTTGGATAGTAGTTCAAGTCAAAGAAAAAGCAACTAAATTAAAATTATTTATTCTATATCTTCTATGTGCTCAAGAGTAGATTTAAAATTATTCTCTATAAAAAATCTTAAACCTGACTCAAGCCTTCACAGTGCTTGTAATTTACTTACTGTCCCTGACCTGTTTAACGTTTTCCTTAAAAATAGTAAATGAAGTATTATTAATCATTTGGATTAATAAGGGGATAGAATGACAAATTCATTTAGGTTCATTGTTGTAAATCTAATAAGACTTTTAACCCTTAGGAAAAAAAATTAAAATTTTAAAATTTATTCCCAGATCATTATAAAATTAGCTGCATAAAGTAAAAATTGCTCCAGTGTAATAAGAAGACTCAACAGATTTCATGTTTTTGTTAGTGTTATTTTGTTCTTGGCGGTGATGGGGAAACATTACTTTTTTTGTTTAATATATACCTAATTAATACCTCTATAAGCAAGGAAGTAAACAAAATCCAAAGCAAAATAAAATTAGTAATATCCAAGGTAATACCAGTAGTAAACTCCTACCATATGATCATGTGTCAGATCCCAAGATACATGACTCGCCTTCTACCTAAAACTATCCAGGAATGCTTGAATAAAAGATAAGTTTTATATTGCAAGGATAAAAGATATTCTTAGAGAAATGTAGCAAATGAAATACACAGTATATTTGCGATGTTTTGAAATACCTCAGGAAATTAACTGACAGTTCAGAAATCTCTTTGAAGTCTAATTCCTTCCTATACATACCATATGGCCAGCTGGTTTGAAATAACTTTGCAGCTGGTGCCACCTCTAGCAGTTGCTTCTGAGCAGTCTTCAGAGTAACTTACTGTAGCTTCAGACTGAGTGCTGCTATTTTTAGTCATGCTGATGGCAAAGATTGGTGAGGGAGAACAAAGGAAGCAATGGTTCTACAAGCTTATCTTTGGAGAGGGTGAGGAACAAACATTATCTTGGAGAAAGAGGTCAGAGAGACTCAGTGGCAGCCCACCCAGGAACACGTAAACACAGATTTCTTACAGATTTAGTCATTGTCCTTAAATGGTAGAAATTATGGAATGTGATCTCAAAGCATGCTAGTGATTAACATGTTAAAAGGAAAGTAGCTTTTGGTGGAGTTTTATTTGAAAATGCATGATTATTCTCAAGGCAAGCTTTTCTGTCTTTGATGTGCTAATAACAAGTACAGAGTCTGTTTCATAATATATCTTCTGTATTTGGTGATGGCTACTTTAGTAAATCCTTTCTGATTTCCTGGCAAGATTGATTTTCATCAACAATAAAATCAACTAAAATCCTTCAAAGAGATGTGACTGCCTGGTGGGCATTGTGGGTGTGAACCCCACACCATCCAGCCTTCTCTCTTTTGGCTTCTGGGCTCTGTGTAACATCAAACAGGCCCATAGTCTCTCAAATCCTGAAGGGCCAAAGTCATTGCTCATTGCTTGTCAATCAGGCTGTGACTAGTTACATAGACTTCTGTTTCAGCTCTTTAATATCCTGAACACCAAAGCCATTTGTAATCCTGCAAAAATCAAGAGATCAAGAACTTGCACTTTAATCTTAGCTATGCCCCTCATAAACTGAAGAGTAGATTAACCATATTTACTTCTCAACTTACCAAAAGGTAAGTACACAAAATTGTAAAAGAATTCCTAGCTCATCTTGATTTCCAGCAGAGGTAGAAGCATAAGCATAAGCTTTTGCTTAACTACCATTTGAGGTTGTGAAAAAGGAAAGTATCATAAATTACAGATTGGTAGAATTTTATTTTGTTTTACTCCCTGCATTCTTGGGTTTCTCTGATATGAGTTCTGAACTTAAAAGACTCAAATGTCCCACCTGAAATGTAGCATATGTAATAAGGAACATTGCATATACATATTTCATAGGGACACAATGAAACTAGTGTCTCAATGTCGAAGCAATAAATTTTTTCAAAATATGACATATTTAGTCTCTCGAGTGATCAAATAATTGTAAGAATTAGGTTTGAGTCGAAGAGTAAAATTTATCATCATATTTGTGATGTATGATTTTTCACATTAACATCTTCATTATTTTTGTGTATGATTAATTTGTTATTCACTGTGGTGTGTTATAACTTTAGGATGAAAAAAAGAAAAGCCATAAATCTATCCTGGCTTATTTTTTTCATAAACTTCAGTGACGGAGTATGAGGTAGCTATGTTTTATGGATTGTGAATAAAAGATAAAGTATCTTAAATCATTAATTTCCTCTATTCTGATTATATTCACACCTAGAAAAATCCATTATAATTATTATAATTTAGATCTACTGTTTGAAAATTTTGAGAGGCCTGATGTCATCATCATAATCCATGGTTTGTATACAAGTAAGATTTTTTTTAATACTGCTAATATAGTAGTTTTTGTAATCCATTGACATCTGTCATTTATTATTTGGGCTGTATCATTTACACCCAAGAAGAATGAAATGAAGGAATCACAAAATAAAAGCCTCTCCCATCTCATTGCAAGAAATTTTTATTTAATGAATGTTACAGTTTGTATTTGAGTGTCCTCCAAAAGCTTACTTGTGAGACAATGCAAGAAGGTTCAGAGGAGAAGACTGGGTTGTGAGAGTCTTAATCCAATCAGTAAATTAATCTCCTCATAGGGATTAACTGACTGGTAATCTAAGTGGTAGGGTGTGGCTGGAAGAGGTGGGCCTTGGGAGCATTGCTTTGGGGTATATTTGTATCTGGCAAGTGGAGATCTCTCTCTACTTTCTGATCAACATGTGAGCTGCTTCCCTCTGCCTCACTCTCTGCCAGGAGCCCTGGGGAATAGAGTCTGTTATCTTTGGATTGAGACCTCTGAAAATGTGGGCACTCAGTAAACTTTCCCTCCCCTATAGTTGTTCTAGCCAGGTTCTTTAGTGACAGCAGCAAAAAAGCTAACTAAAACAATGAACTATTAATTAAATGGAATTATAAAAACAAATTTCAACTCTAATAATAGAGTCCTTTTCTACCACCATGCCCTTTACTGTTCATCACAAAACACTATAATAAAAATTCACATGAAATATAACCAATTTAGAAAGGAACCAAGTATATTTTAGGAATAGTTTGAATTTCATATTGTGTGACAATTTTTTAAAAAGCTGCAAATTCTTTGGCATTTCTTCTAGAGAGAGATGAATGAAATTTAATTCCCTTCTCCTTGAATCTAGATAGTTTCAGGGACTTGCTTATAACTAAGAAAGTACAGAGAAAGTGTTTAGTTATGAATTCTGAGGCTGCATTGGGAGATTAGCACTTTTGTCTTCATGTGAAGAATCACTTTTTCTTGGACTTCAAAGATGCCTTGCACGGAGTCTGAAAATCTGATGCTGGCTCCTGTAAGGAAAGTCAACATCACATGTACAATATCGGTGGAGACTCCTGGTGTAGCTCAGCCTTTGCGTAGTCTCAGTCTATGCTTCACACATGCAAATAAACAACTCTTAGATGATTCTAGGACTTAGTCATTTCAATGATCAGCTTTTCAAGTCCACCTGTCCATGGTCCTAAAAATCTAGATCAGGCAATATACCCATATTACTCCATCTGAGCCTCTTACCCACAGAATCCATGTACATAATAATCATAATAAAATGGTTGTTATTGTAGGCCAATAAGTTTGGCATGGTTAGTTATGCAGCAACAGGTAAGTGCTACATATATTATTTTAAAAATGCTGTCAATAATGTTAGCAATTTTTCAAATGCTAGATTTGTTCTCTTCTTTCATTTCTGCTACACTCTAATGGAAATCACTACAGACTGAAAAGTTCTAGAATATGTGTGTGTGTGTGTGTGTGTGTGTGTGTGTGTGTTCTTTTGCTTTTACTTGAAATTTCCATTGAATTTGAACCTCTTGCCAAATGATTGAATGACATGTTCAAGTTTTGTTTCTAACATGCTAATAAGGGACAAGACTTTCAAAGAGGCAATTCAAAGATTTATTCTTGGTATATATGAAACACCAAAAGTAGAAAGTTCTAATTAAAAAATATCAGGGTACTATAAATCTGGTGGTCTATCTGCTTTCGAATGTCTGCTTTTAAGTCACAGGACTTAGGTTTTGAGCAGGTAGATCCAATTTCTCCATAAAGCTGCTTACTTTCATTATAAAATAAAAAAGCAAGTGCTGCAGCATTTTACCAAGGATATTGCACCCCAGACAATACTGCCGCAGTCCTAGACTGGTGCAGTTGTCTTTCTTAGTTCCTCTTTCTGACCAAGACAGATCTTTGAAGATCGTCTATCTAGGCTCCGAAATATTTCTTTGACACTTTTTTGCTAAGAACATGAACTGGGTTTGCTATTTCATTGAGCATCTACATTTCATAGAAAGTGAAATTTAGATAACAGATATGTATACAATACATGGACCATCAAGATTAACTGCAATATAAGTACCCACTGATATTTCTTTTTCCTAGTCCCCTAAATTAAGAAAGAATGTCCAAGCTGAATCCTAAGGCAAATCTATTAAGTGATATATATTCATATATAACTTACAAATTATTGATAAACTTTATAGGTTTTAGTAATGCATCTCTATATCTTTAGTGATATATCTCTTATCTCTCATAAATAATAATATTTCTTAGGTGATTATTATTAATTACTATTTTAGTTGTACATATTTATGGGGTACACATGATAATTAAATACATGGATGTAATATGAAATGAACAAATTGAGGTTGTTATTTCCATTTCCTTAAAATTGTAAATTCTTTTGATTAATATCTCACATTAGGTAGGATGTGATATTTCAATGCATGTATACAGTAATGTACTGATCGAATCAGGGTAATAACATTGCTATCTCCTTATCACTACTTTGTGTTTGAGGCTTTGAGCTCATATCTTCTAGGTATTCATAAAATGACTAATAGATTTTATTGAACTATCACCCCTTACTCTGCATTAGAAGACTAAATCTTAGTTCCTCTATCTAACTGTGCTTTGCTACCCAATATTCTGCCTTCCTTTGTACCCATTTCCTCATCCTTCACAGCTTCCAGTAATCAATGTCTAAGACAATTTTCGAAGAAAAAGGTTATTATTTTTATTTATGTTTTTTGAAAGTTGCTATTAAATATTTGTTTCAGAGAGTTGAAACTTGATGCAAATTTAAGCCATGTTCTGTGAAGAAAAACTTGGATAACTTATTCTAGCACAGCATAGGGAATTTCGAAGTACAGTTAAAAGGATAATATGCCCAGAGTGGGAATGCTCAGGAGAAAAATCCTGTACTTAACTCAAGTGCATCATCAGCACTAATTTAGATTCTGAATTTCATTAGATTCAGTGATGATTATTTGACTTAGTATTCTATTATCTCTTTATTAGTTTTTCAACTTCAGAAGTCATCCTAAAGTTGAATAGTAATTTAATTCCATCAGTCACAGATATGTGAATCATTCCCTCGTTGAATAAAGTTGTCATGAATAATTGAAAATTGTTTGGGTTCTTGATAACCCTTGTTGAAAAAACAGAAACTTCTGCTTTCTGGCTACAGTTAATAATGCAACAAAGTTCCTTTACTGAGTTCAATTATAATTGTTTTCTGTGGGCATGGGTTCACCAAAAGTGAAGTCAAAAGACTAAGGAAAATGAAATATCCAGGACACAAATTAAAATTTATTTATTTTACTGTAAATGCAATATGGAGCACATGGCTTTTTCAGCAGGACAGCTTTCTGTGCTCTTTGCAGGCACAAAACCATTCTCAAGACAATCTATATGTGAGTGGTGCTCTTGCACTGTCCATGTGGCAAAAGCTAGTTGTAGGAGCAAGCATAGCAAATGCCAATAAAGAAAACATACTTATGTGTTTTTTTCCTTCATATCTACATATATGAAATAACTAACACTCCTTACGAGCATATATACTTTCAAAATGTTATATACAAAGAAATTTATTGTTTTTACGTGCAAACTTAGCATTTTTAAAAAATCGAAAATAATAACATTAAATTGCTTTGGTTTGTGTGGTTAGAATTTTGAGATAGATTGCAAGGAGACCCACCTATATTTTCGCATGTGGTTTCTTCCAGATAAGGAATCCATAGGGTATAGGTACATAATTGCTAATATCTATAACTATACTTTCACTAGGAGGTTGAAAGGGAAACAGAAGCAAACAAAATGTGGACCATGATTTAAAGAATTTGGAATATTTCCCAAGGCTTTAGTGGTCACATTTCTAATTTTGCAAAAGTCTCTATTTGTTGTTTTCTTCAATAATGAGTTTACTGTTTTATCACCCCTTTGTATGTTTTTCATGTTTTAAAATATTTTTGTCAATATATACTTCTAAGGAATGCTTTTTAATTTTTCTTCTTTTTACTTATCTACCTTAAACAATTTTAAAGTTAATAATTACAAGTTAGGGTTTTGTCAGATATTTAATCACTGATAACTCTCATTTTTATTTTCTTGACTGTGTGCAGGATGTTTAATTTCTCAGTGGAGTGGCACCACCAATATTATATTTATTTAAATCCAACTCGTATAATTCAACAGTCAACCCTACTAATTCAAGAGTGTAAATGATACAGAATGAGATGAAGCTCAGTAAATTGAACACACATATTCCACCTATGCTGTTACTATTTTCAGGATGCCAATTCTATAAATTTTAGATTAAAATGTTTTATTCATATTTTATTTAATAATAATCAAAAGAAAGTATGTGGAATTTTTTTATTATTACTGTTACTTGTCTTAAGGAAGATATCATAATACTAGTAAGGGACACCTGATTTTTTTGATACCTCTGTAGTTTTAAACTAATCATCTAGTATGCTAAAATTAAAACTGGGCTACCCTTGCTTATTTCAGAATATTATGAGGGTAACTGTAGGCTTATGCTAAATTTCCTTCATCTGATCTTAGATATAACATATGTGCTTCCGTATCATCGTACATATACTACCTTCATTTATATAGTCTTTAAAGTTAGAAGAGAATATGAAGTTAAATTTAATTCCTTCATTTGTATAGCCACAATATATTGTTGCCCATGAAACAATAATTTGCCTCAGATGACTTTGTAATTTAGGAAATTTTTAATTATGTAGGTGTTAAACAAACAAGCCTTAAGACCAGTTTTATGAAATTAGCTTGCTTTATCTAGTATATTAGCATTAAGGAATTATAGCATTAGAAGAAATAGACTTTTCTGTTTTCTTATGATGGATCTTAAACTATTACAACCCATAATGAATTAGTAGAAACTTGATCCAGGGGCTGGGGATGTGGCTCAAGCGGTAGCGTGCTCGCCTGGCATGCGTGTGGCCCGGGTTGGATCCTCAGCACCACATACAAACAACGATGTTCTGTCTGCCAAAAAACTGAAAAATAAATATTAAAATTTTCTCTCTCTCTCTCTAAAAAAAAAAAAGAAAGAAAGAAAGATACTTGATCCAAACTACTTTAAAATATCATACAATTAACTGTAAGATATAGAAGACTGAGTTCACCATGGTTCTTTCATGATTTAGCTTCTACAAAACTGAAAGTTTTAGAGGTGACTTATTATGAAGCTTGTCACCATCCATCTTTTCTCCTGTTCATAACAGACACTGTGTACCTTGGATGGAAAATGGGAATCCAGCACCTTGAACCCAGGATGCCTGAGTCAGCTGCCCATAGGGCTTTTACAGCTCTCTCTGTATGGTGACCAGCATATAGGGAAGCCGGTCCTCTCAGGAGGGGAGCACTGGTCCTGCAGGTTCTGCTGAGAAAGCCCCATGCTCTGGAGTCTAAGGCTTCCTTTAGGAGGAAAGTTTTCCTACTTTCTTTATCCCTATAGAGTTGTATGGGTTAGAAAATTGATCAACGTATATTTAGCTGAATATTATAAGGATATTCTTTCCATATTGCCATGTTATTTAAATTGTGAACCCCAAATTCCACTTTAGAGATGACATTTTCCATTTAACCAGTTCTTTTGTGAATATCACCAGGGCCAGATTGTTACTTATTTATTTTCTATCACTTCTATTAAAAGCTGGTTATTAAAATATATTTTCTAAAAGAAATACACTAAAATCTATCACTTTCCAGTGTTCAGATATATATTATAATATTTGCATCACCACAATCAAGGTAAAGAATATTATTATTTTCATCTCAAAAATTTCTGGTGTGCCTTGATAAACCATGGAACCCTGGTGGATGTTATTGGTTTTCTCTTATTATTGTTTAGCTCTTTTCCAGAATTTTATAAATGGAATTATCTAATACGTAGAATACACATGTCCCTGCATTCTTTCACTCAACAGAGACTTTTAAGGGTCATCCCTGCGGCTATGTATATGCACAGTTTGTTCTTTTATATTACTGAAAAATTTCCCATTGTGTGGCTGCACTACCACAATTGTTTATGCATTCTTCTTTTAGTGGTAATTTACGTTGTTTTCAGATTGGAGTACTATGAATAAAACAGCTAGGAAGATATATGTATGTCTTCATATATGTTTTTGAAATAGAGAATTTACAAGTTATTTATCAGAGCTAAAATAGGACATCTGTATCATCTTTTTCATTGCTATATTTATAAGAACACTATAAAATTTTGAGAAAGTTAGAAAGCACTCCTAATGTATTGGTTGCATACATACTGTTTGATTTTTGGTACAGTCTACATGAAATTGGTAATATCTATTAGATCAAGGAGAATCTCTCTTACTAGTTATTCATTTTTCATTTGTAAATAATCATTTTTAAGTTAAGGTTTGGGAGAATATTTTTCCAGCAATGCCCTAAATGAGGATACTAGAATTCAGAGTAAATTGGTGATTCAGATTCCCTAGCCAGAGAGACTAGATTTGTTAGATAAATGAAGCCATCTGCATCAATTTAAATACTTGTACCAAATTGATTCGTGAAGTGTCTAATATTTCCATGTAATTAGCAGTGGCATTTTCAAACTCTATATCCAAGAGGAAAATTTAACCTTCTCTGAAGAATTGCACATTCTAGGGTTGATACTTTAGAAAATTATATTGTTCTAAGGGAGTACTCATTGAAGAATTACATCAGATTCTGAACAGATGCTGCAAGATCCCTGTCTTATTACTGGCGACTGGAGTGGTGATATTAGAAGTCTTCCTTTCCTCCCTCGCATCTGATGTTAAGGCAGATTTCCTGTTTCTCAGCTCTGACAGTTTGGTGGTGGATCTCTTGTGGCTATTCCAAAAAAGTTCTGTGTTCTTTTTACTTTTCTCCTCTACTTTAAAATTAAACTCTGGTCTTTGAGTTAATGTCTGTCTTCTTGGGGCTCTCAGGGGTTTTTCTTTCCTGGAAGTTGGGAGGTTTATTCCAGATGATAATAATAGGTGATAATATCTATTAATATCATCTATAATAATAGATGATAATATCTGTTTTTCAGTAAAGGTGCTCACATCTACATATGAACATGAACTTAAATAAAAATGCAATATCTATGTACAATATTAATAGAGTTATATCTGTGTCAGTATAATCCATGAGATTTATGTCTTATATAATTGTTTTACTTGTGAAAATCTAGGAGATGGATTAATTACGAAAACCCACAAGTCTGTTAATATGCCATACTCACTTCTGTTTTATCTTTGCAGCTTAGATTTCTGATCTTTTTCTTCTTTGTGCCGTGTTAGTGGTACTGAATGCAAATGAACCACTAGGCTATTTTATGTAATTGAGAATAGATATGCTTAGATAATTAATCTAGAGAATATTTGTCTTCCATGAACTATTGCACAGGAATTAAAAATTAATTTCTAAACCTAGCTATGTTTCCTGGTAATGTTACTTATGAAGAAATTTCTTGGTCATTATAATAGATGGTAGGTTTAATTTATTCAGTTAGAAAATATTTCATACATTTTCTGAAATAGTTTTGTGAGAAGGGTGTCAGATAAGTTAAGCACACCTTAAAAGTTGTTTGAAGGTTTTGTTTAGAACTAATATCACCCACATTAAAAATGCACCCCCTTCCCCCAAATGTCAAGTAATGCATGGCCATGGTGCTACTGGCAAACAACTTCTGTTGCTAGTCTTAATATTTTATTGCACCTTCTAATAAAAATATCATTATGAATTTTTTATATTTTAATATGATTATAGTACATACTATTAAAATTATGCCTGGGTAGTTATTATATAAAATTTCTAAAATATTGGGAATTATTACCCATAATTAAGAGAATTATAAGATAATTTATGACTACAATAAACTTCATCAAGACTTGTCTAGCTTGTTGAATTAAGAATGAAATTTGTCAGATTTATGTGCACATAAAAATGTTACTATTTTTTTGGTCTAAATAATTGAACAGAATTCTAATTGTAAGTTGAAGAAAGAAACTTCAATACACAAGAAAAGAATCGAAACTTACATCATCACTTCTCAATCTTAATGATCTGAAGGCACACTATTTATAAAGACAAGGGATCTTGTGAATTATCCCAGGTGTTGACAATTAAATTTTCACATTCTGCAAAATTATTAGTTGAAAGTTGAACAATAATTTATTTAGGCAGGTAATTTGCCAATTTCTTTAAGAAAACAAGTTGCTGTTGTTATTAGTTATTATTAAGTTATTGCATGTGCATATTCATAGGCACACAATGCTTCTTACATAAATGGCAAATAAGATAAAAGCACCTGACTGGAAGGTCAGGTGTTTATATGCTACAGTCCGGCTGCAGCAGAATATCCGGGGGGTGACGAATAACTTGTGTAGATTGATGTAGCAGGAATAGGAGCCGTTTATTGTAGAATAAGAGCGGTATTTATACATTTTACATAGCTTATCTAATTAGCATAAAATAGATACAGCAGTCAACCAATAAGGAATCTCCACACTTAATGGCTTGCTTTTGTTACTTTACAAACTACTCCCTCTGGCATTTTGCCAGGCACCATGCAGACTTGTTTACAGACTCTAACATTTCTCTGGCAAAATAACAGGTGCCAATCTGACTTGTTTACAGACCTTAACATTTATAAGGTCTCCATATATCTTAATTAAAGATATATGGAAAATGTGAGCATATATGGAGACTAATGGTTGTAGAGTAAAGGTGGATTATACATTGCATAAAGATCGTATACTAACCAGACTATTACATGTAACCTATGTAAACACAAAGAACCCAAATGAAATAGAGTTCATTTTCAGACAGTCAACAAAGGGTCTAATAAGTCAACATACATACAGATGATATTTTAAGGTTATCAAATATTTTTGTTGAGACACACTTTACTAAAGAGTTAGGAATAATCTAAAGTCTTATCCAAATTTTGCCCTGCTGAGTATAATATATTTTGAAATCTGTAGTTTTATACAGTATTTTTTAGAAAATAAGACATCTAATGAATTTGAAGAAAAAAAACCCTCTCATTTCTTCTATGCTATGTTTCTGTTCTCTATACTTCACTGTTTACTACAGAGGAGTGTGATTTTGTTCCCCCACACCACACAATACTAGTTGCCAGCTGGTGGTCCAACAGTTTAACTCATCTGACTCCAGATGCCTGGAGTTAGCATAGACCCCACAGTTCAAAGGCTCAGACCCACCAGATTGATCCCTACTTCAGATGCCAATAAGACATGTTTGTCCCCATGTTACGAATTTCTTCAGTCTGACTTGACTAAGAATTGGAGATGTTCACAGTTGACATCCTCTGGCTCATTGAATGGAATGAAATGAATTACTGGAATGAATTATTGAATTACTGGAATATCTAATAAAA
The DNA here is from genome assembly GCF_048772815.1 of Callospermophilus lateralis. NCBI lineage: Eukaryota > Metazoa > Chordata > Mammalia > Rodentia > Sciuridae > Callospermophilus > Callospermophilus lateralis. The sequence goes on from NC_135310.1 coordinate 97,489,396, forward strand.
TCAGGAAAATTACTTACTAGATTACCGATTTGCTATAAAAGGATGTCATGTAAGAACAGCCTGAAAGGAGAGATACCTAGGGAAAGGTCTGAGGTGGGAGTTCCCATCTGGCACCCCACATGTTAACAACTTAGAAACTCTCCGAATCTCATCCTTTTTGGGGATTTATGGAAGTTTTACTGCATAGGCATGACTTATTTAATCACCAGCCATTGTTGATTAAGTCTGTCATCTGCCCCTTCTTGCTCTTCCCCTTTGTAGACTGAGAGAATAAAACCGAACTTTCCAACCCTCCAATCACACAATAGGGTCCTCTGGCAACCCTCTTTCCATCCTCAGGGACTTAAAAATCACCTAAATACTCTCAACTATGTAAATGCAAGGAGCTTTTTTATGAATAACAAAAGATGCTTCTCCCTCTGTCCTTTCTCCTTTGTTGCTTTTATGACTTTAAAAATCATTAAAGTTTTAGGAGCTCTATGCTAGAGACCAAAAGCAGAGATACCAATCAAATATATATATTTCTTATTTTTTCACAATATTAAACATTTGTCTTCTGATATCTGATTACTTAATTTTAAGCATTGGAGTGTAGTTGACACTAAAAAAAATAAAGCTATGTTTTTTCCCATTATTTTATGAACTTTATAAATATAAAGTTGCTCAATCTCCACAGTCCAGCTTGGGTCCCTCCCTCCATTCAAACTGCAATGGGAAGAAATATTGATAGAGTACTTTTTTCAAAAAGTTTCTTCTTAAATTCCTATGATAGATCCAAAACATAGGCAAAAAACATCCACTAAATGTACAAAAGGAGTTCTCATAAAAAGGAAACCAAAACAAGGAAACGGAAAGTAAGGTGATAATGGAATAAATTTTTTTGTGGAACAAATAAGCAAGACTTGAAACTACATCTGTAACATGTTTACCACAAAAACTAACCTAATTTAAAAAAAATTAGATTTAAGAAACATCTTTGTGTATGTAGGCACAATGTATGAGTGGGCAGGATATATGCACATATATTAGGCTACTTCAGTAAACACTTTGTCAGAGATAGTCAAATAAGTTATTAAAGATAATAGGAACCAGTAATTTTTAATTCAGCCTCTCTAATGTTAAAATATGTAATTTCATGTAGTTAGTAACATGTAGAAATTTAGAGAATATTGTACAATAAATTCTTCCTGGATAATTCACCACAGAGGCCAAAGGAAGGGTTTATTGAGAGTTCCTGTGGCGTACTGCTAGTGGGGATATAATTCTGTCTTTTACAAAAAAAATAAAAAATAAAATAGGCAGGGAGTGGAGGAGTACAACTGCATAAGTAAATGCACACATTGAGCTTGAAGTACTTCATCATAATAAAAGTTAAGAAATCTATTTCTTTCAGCTAGGTACATAGATCTCAGGAACTAAATTGAAGTGGCTCTTTTTGTTCTAAGAGTACAGTTTGGACAACAGTCAGGACAATAATTCCAATGAAATGAAATACTTCAATTATTGTAAATTCTATGATAAAAGCATAAAATACCATCTATGGAACATACTTGCTAACGGTTTAAATCTAACTTAGATATAATTTAAATTTTCTAAAAAATACAGGAGAGAGAAGAATATGTTAAATAATGCAACAATGATATAATAAGTAAAACTGATCTGTCACAACACTACAGGGGAAAATATCTTCGTATCTTCTACATGAAAAACATTGTGAGAAAATAAAAGATATTGAGAATGAATGTAAAAGTTAAAAGATACTTAGAAAACATATAAAGCAATTGCCATAATTGCACCTAACTTTAATCCTGGTAAGAAGAGACAGAGTATTTAAAAATCATGACTGGAGACAATAATGCTGACTTGATGTCTGTTGAAGTTAAAATAATATTATTAATACCTATATGTATTAATAATCCCAAGGTTATGATTTTTAGAGGTTTTTTATCTTTGAAAAAAAATATTAGGTTTAGATACAAAAGCAAATATTGGAAAAAGATACTTTTTTAGATGTAGTTATAGAAAAAAATTTATAAGAAATACAATAATAAAGCAATTTCTAAATTTAAAAAAAATCATTAAAATACTCCTCCCAGATATAGAAAGTTGCCAATATTCCAAAGTTCCATTCATGGAATCTTAAGTATTTGGAAGAGGAATATAGTTAATTAGTGTGAAAAACTAGTGATTAAGGGAAATTTGTAAAATCGAAAACTGATATTTTAAGATGACAATGTAAATCACTGTTAGCACAGTGTTTTTAGAAGAATTGAGTAATGTTGCCAGACCGCTCTTTGAGCATAAAACTTAAGATAAAAATGTCTCAAAATTAAATTTCAATTTAATGAAGTAAATGAATCTGACATGTCAAAATTTAGGAAAATTTACGTTCTTTAAAGTAATTTAATTCTAAATTTTAGATATAGTTAGAAAATTATTTTTTTTGTTGTTTGTATTTGGTTCCAGGGATTGAACCCAGAGGCACTTAACCACTGAGCAACATCCCCAGGAGGTCCCTGATTGCCCTCCTGTCTTCTTTTCTTTCTTTCTTTCTTTTCTTTTCTTTTTTTCTTTTTCTTTTTTCTTTTTCTTTTTTTTTTTTTTTTTTTTGAGACTGGACCTTGCTAAATTGCTTAGGGTCAAGCTAAGTTGCTGAGGCTGGCCTTGAAATTGTATTCCTCAGCTTACCAAAACACTGGAATTACTGATGTGTGCCATCTAAATTTAATTTTTAATACTATATTTTTATAAAAAACAAGTTTTCATTCTACTCTTAAGTTTAATTGCTATTGTTCTGACTCCTGTACATGAAAACAAATGGAAACACATTATTCTGAATTATTTCTACCAATTATGTATCCCAGATTTCTATTTGTTGTGTTACTGGTGCTCATGAGGATCATGATAAATACTTTTAATATACTTTAATGGGTTTCTGTTTTAAGAAATTTTGTATTGCTACAATAGAGACAATATTTACATTACATTAAATTAAATTACAGGATTACAATTAAATAGAATGATGAAAAAATAAAAAGCTTGAAGCAGCAATTCTTTAGAGCCCACAGAAATTAGATTCTTTGATTAACAATTCAAGAATATGATAAACAGGATTTAGTTAACTAAACAAAGCCATTTTGTTTTTAATATCACCATCAAAGATTAATGATCTCTCATTTAGAAAGACTGATAAGTCTATAAATTGTTTTAAGTTGATAAATTGCTCTTGTAATATATTTTGCCTTCAACATGTATCTATGGGGAATCATTCTACTTTTCAAGTTTTGACTTTAAATAGGTTCAGATATGGAAAATTATATTGATTTATAGTTTTTTAAGCAATATATTTAAGGAAAATTTTATAGCTTGTTTCAGCTACCTTGTATAGGCTTGGCAATAGAATGGAAAATAATATTACAAAAACCCAAAATGTGTAGTTTCCAAGTAAATTTTCAATAAATTTAATAAATTATTGAATAATATTCATTTTGTTGTCCCACCTTACTACACATATATAACTCATGTTTCTATTTTATTATGTTTATTTATTTAAAAAAAATTTTTTCTGGCTATGGATGGATTTTTATTTTATTTATTTATTTGTGGTGCTGAGATTCAAACCCAGTGCCTCACACATGCTAGACAAGTGCTCTACCACTGAGCCACAACCCCATCCCCTATGTTTATATTTTATTATATTGTGATTCAGTATTCAACAAATTATTTTGTTTGTGGTCTAATATCAGAAAAAAAATCTTGTGCTTCAAGGTTGCCAATTGCTACCTTTTTTCTAAAAAAGTAATGGTATAATTTTAAAGAATAGTGGAATGTATGATGAAAAACCCTATTCTTTTTTGTTATTGAGCAATAGTTATACTTTATATCGTGAATTTTCTGCATATCCAAGTAATTTTAAGAAAAAGTATTCTATCAAATGGTCCAATTTTGATTATATTCTTACTTAATCTACTTTATTCACATTGTAAATATGTTGCAGAATAAAAATTTATTTCACATATTGTACAAAATGTTGTGAAAATCAAAATTGTTTCATTTGATGTTTTTTGTTATTACTTTACATTAGAGATGAATTTCTGTTTAATCACCATGAACATCAGAGAAATGCCTAAATATATTTCCTAGTGATTAAATAGAAATTTATGTCTAAAGTAAAGTAATAACAAAAACCATGCCTAAATACTTTTTTTTGTTTATTTAGGCATTTCAAAAATGCCTAGTTACAAAACTAATAATTTTTAAGAAAAACATTTTCCTGAGAAGGTATTGATTTGTATCACATTTTTTTCAGTTAAATAAGAAACAAAAATGTGGATGTCAATTTAGTATGAAAAAGGAAAGCTATAAACAAACTTACCTTCATGAGCAATTAAGATACATTCAGAGAGCATTTTTTAACTTAATTTTGATGATAGCTTCTGAGTCCTTTCAGCATTGCTTCTTTTTCTATTATGCAAAGGAAAAGTACAACTTGAAAAGGAAGACCATAACTTTTTTCAAGATTAAAAAAAGGGGGGAAAATGCTAGTGAAATATTAGAAATGAAAATAAAGAAAACAACAAATAAACAATTATCTTGTCTCTAATCTCAATAATTGATTATTTTGGATATAGTAAAGAAATAAATTTCCCTGAATTTCTTAGCCTAGTATGACAATATAATACACAAACATATGACTCTCAAAAATTTAAACTTGTAGATAAACACATTCCTGGCTTCTTTTCTTTGTTCATGCAGGTTTGTTAACTCAAATAAACCTTCTGCTTTTGCCAAACCTAAGCAATTTGAAATGTGATAAATTTGAACTGAAATTGGCTAAGTAAACATCTTTATTTCATGAAGAGAAGCTTATTTTCCAATCCTAATGAGTAATCTACTTTAAGGTGAAATTCTAAGAATAAGTAAGAATATTCCTAATACCTTATCTAGCACATGGAAACATTTTTTCATATATATATATATATATATATATATATATATATATCATTTGGCTTTTCCCTCAAGGGCCCTCCACCCTTCAAAAGGATGATTTTCTTGTTATTTTCCTTAGCTGTGTTTGAAAAGATTACTTTTTCTTTACCCACTCTAATTTTGTTTCTATCCATCAGTAGGACATTCTTATCTAACTAAAATGACTCCTTGAGGCTTTGTATGATGTACTCTATTAATCTATTTTAGAATTTCACTTGTTCACATCCACATGTTAACCTTCAAAATCCATGTGCTATTTATGTATTTAGGCTGACATCATTTTGGTAACATTAAAAGTATGATTGTGCCAAATAGATGATTGCTGTTAGTCACAACTCATTATCCTGTCAGAAACATGCTATTTCAATAGATTGAGAACCTCACATATACTCTATGTACGTTGTAAATCATAAATTCTTCATGTTATTTTATTCATGTCTAAATTTTAATTTGTACAAAGTGGATTTGTAGTTCTTCCTATTCAAGCATGGCAAGGTGCTTTATACTATTTCAAAGTAGATTATTTTAAAATAGTTGGTTATATTGAGGTAAACTGTATATATTTCTAGCACTCTTGTTCTACTTAATGCTTTTTCATAAAGCATAGAGAGTTCTTAAATTGTCTCAATATTGATAAAAGCAGTAGATTTCTTTACAAATAAACTAGTCTCAGATGTCAGTGAAAAAACATATGATGTAAATTTTGTCACTTTAAAGAGTAGATTGCAAAGATGAAAGATTATTCTTTAATATTCACATGATTTTCTTCACAAATCTAAACTGAAAAATGATATCTAAAGATCTTTGATTTTCCAGTACAAAATTAAAAAGGTACAAATTTCACCTTAAAAATATACTTTAGAATAGTCAGACAACATAAGCAAATGGTTATCTGAATGATTATAAGTAGTTTTCTAAATCAGAGATTAACATAAGCACTGATTCATGGACTTTGTTACTTTCCAGAAATGATGTAAAGTAAGTGCTACTAAGTCATCAGGATGTATTCTCTGACATTTTGGCTAAGAGAACTTGTAAATGTAAAGAGATTCATGGAAGACAAAGATTTATGTGGGTGACCACTTTTACAATGGATAACCATTAAACTTGATTTAAACAAAATTACTTTAATCTTATATTGAGAATTACCCAACTCTTCAAATCATGTATTACACTTTAATTATCTCCGTTTAAATAAGCTACTTGATCTTTATTTGAAGGGACAGCATATTTACATACTCATATTGATATGTACTCCTGGAACATGATTACAAAATAAAAATATATAAAGTGTTTCAGTGTAATGATTAGACTTAGTGAAGATATAAGAAAGAAACTTTTAACAGAGTACAGTATAGTATGGCTTTACTATCTTACCATTTGAATTTTATATATGATCAGGCAACTTAAGTCTCTATAGCAACACCAAAGGAATGAATGAAAACTTTTAAACACAGTTTTAAAATAGTTTTGTGGAAATCAGATGTTTCAATTAATGACTCAGGTAGAAAATAGCTAAGTATACATAGTAGGATATATTGCTGTGAAATGTTTAGGCAGCCATGGAATGATATATAACTTAAGAGTGGACTTTAATAAGTCAAAGATATATACTATAAACCTTAAAGAATCCACAAAAATAACAAAATGGATATTCCGGTTTGTCCAGTAATCCAAAAAGGAGATAAAATAGGCTAAAAAGCAAATATTCAAGTAATCAAAATAAAGGAAAAACAAGTCTATTGTTTCAAGTTACTGTTAAGCGGGCAGATCCAGGAGTACCAGAGCTTGGTGAAACGTTGTAGTTATCTTATAAGCAAGTTCCTTTATTTCTAGGAATTATGTACCTAAGATCAAGGTCGAAACTAATAAAACTCTTAACACAGAGCTTCCTCATGAAGAACATTACTGTAGCAGACACACATTCTGTGCCTTTGCACAGAAACTTCCTAGCCACCAAGCATGCCACAATCACAAAGTTTATCAGAGACCCAATCCCAAACACAGAACCCCTACAAAAGAATGTTATAAGGGGGAAATTGGTCATTTTTAGTGGGAAAAGAATAAATTCATCAAAAGGTCTTAACAGGGTATGTAATAATGGAATAATAAGGCTTTGTAAGATGTAAAGCAAAGATGTTTGTTAGAACTGCATCAAGAAATAAATGAATCCACCAGTTTTAGTTGAAAAACACCTTTGCTCAATAATCTATAGAGAATACAATCAGGATATAGAAGATTTGAACAACATTTTCAACCAAATTGAACTACTTTTACAGATTAATCCTGTCACCCCAAACAATAGCAGAGTACATATTCATTTCCCAAATATTTTGCACACACAACATTTTCCAAGATGCATCATTTTCTAGGCCATAAAACAAGTTCCAATGAATTTGTTAAAGACTGACATATTAAACGGATATCTTTTGACCAAAATGAAATTAAATTAGTAATCAATAAAGTTAAAATAAACCACATATTTTGCAATTAAACAACACAAGTCTAAATAACCCACAGGTTAAAGAAGGAAGTTAAGGGACTTTAGGAAGTATTTTAAGCTTAATGATTATGAACATACATCACATCAAAAAGCAAGGTATGCCATTAACTTAATAGGTTTAAATTTTAGCATTAAACCCTTACATTTAAAAAGGTGAACTGTCAAACTAATGACCTCAGCTTCTGCCTTAAAACTAGCAAGAGTCACTGAACAAGTAAAGAGAAGAATACAAAAACAATAGAGAATAAAAAGTCTTCTTATTGTGCAAAATCAATATAATTGATAAAACTCTAGCCAAATTGATTAAGATAAAGAGGAGAAATAAATGATCAATACCAGGAATAAAAATGATAGCATTACCATGAATTTAACAGACATTAAATTAGAAACAAAAGGTATGCACAATTTTATCTCACTAAATATACAGCTCAGATTACGTAGAAAAAAAATCCTTAAAAGATAAAAACTATCAAAGTTCATGCAATAAGAAATAGATGTTCTGATAGTCTTTTATCGAAGAAGTTTATTTTGAACTAAAATTAAGAACAACTTTTCCAAGCCCAGATAACTTAACAGGTGAATTTTACCAGTCAAATCAGGAAGGTGTCATACCAATTTTATGCAAAATATATGAAAATTTGGAGGGGAAATAATATTTCCCAATTCTTTCCATGAGGCCAACATTGTCTTTCTACTGAAACCATAAAAAACATATTGTAAGGGCTGGGGTTGTGGCTCAGTGGTAGAGCACTTGCCTCATATGTGTGAGGCACTGGGTTGCATTCTCAGCACCGCATATAAATAAATGAAAAAAATAAAGGTCCATAAACAACTAAAAATATTTTTTAAAACACATTGTAAGATACATATAGAATGAGAAAAGAATGTGGTTTGGCAATCTCAATAGATGTATAAAGAGTATTTGACAAAATTAAACCAATATCTCTTATAAAAATAATCTCAGTAAATTTGGAATAGAGGTAAATTTCTTTAACATTAGAACTAGGATCTCTAGAAAACCTAGGATTAGCACATTACTTAGTCCCAAAATAATGAATTTTTATTTCAAGTATAGGAGTATGATCATAAGTCTACTTCCATCATTTCTATTCAACATGTTACGGCTAATTTTATCCAGTGTAACAGGGAAAGAATCATGATTGGAAGAGAAGTAAACTGTCTTTATTTGCAGACAACATAATTGGATATGCAGAAAAAACATTTTATTATCTTTAGTATCTCATCCATTTTGTAAACCCTAAATATATAAAGTAAAATTCATTTAAATAAACAAATACAGATGGATAATTGAAAAAATGAAATTTCACTCTAATGCTTTTAAATCAACTAAAATAATACATGACTTTAGCAAAATGGAAACATAATCAGATTTTCTATTTTCTTGGAAAAATTTCAGATATTTAAATGAGGAAACCATACTGTTTACAATTAGATCATGAAAGACAAACATTTAGGGCTAAATCTAACTAAAAAGTGTAAGAGGCATGCACTGAAAATTACAAAACATTGCTAAGTGAAAATAAAGCAAAATCTAAATAAATCAAGAAATATACAGAGTCTGTGGGAAGACTCAAAATTGTTAAGATGTCAGTATTCACATCTTAACAGAGTTATTCAGTATTGGTTCATAGATTCAACACCATTAATAATCCAAATTCCGACTTTTTTTAAGAATATGATAAATTGTTTCTGAAATTCACATGGAAATGCAAAATACCTAGAATATTGAAGGTATATTTTAAAATAACAAAGTTAAAAGGGCTGGGATTGTGGCTCAGTGGTAGAGCACTTGCCAAGCGTATGTGAGGCACTAGGTTTGATTCTCAGCGCCACATAAAAATAAATAAATAAAATAAAGGTATTGTATTCATCTACAACTAAAAAAGATATTTTAAAAAAGAACAAAGTTAGAGGGTTAATAGTGTCTTATTTCAAGGCTAAAAACTCTTGTGTTAAGACACTGTGGTACTGCAGTCATGATTAGAAAAAAGGATTCTATTTAGCAAGCAATGCCAAGAAAATCCAAGTCTGTGCTCTATTGGCTTATTTTCAAGAATACCCCAAAACAGCTAGACTCTGGATCACTTGTCATAGGTCACATGCAGTGAAACTAGAATGTCTGAGATTTTTATTGAGATCCATTACTGACTGGAAAGGCCAACATGATCCTGTCATCAAAGTGCTTGGTGCCTCAATTTCCCTATCAGGAAAACAGGACTAACAATTGCACCAACTTCATAGAGTTATTCAAAATATAAAATGAGTTTCTCTAAGTATCAGGATGAGTGCTTAGTATCTGAGATCCTGTGTGTGCTAGCTGCTGTTGGTGTTTGATTCCTATTACTAGTTTTATTCTAATTACTGCCACTTTTATGTTTAGGAAGAAGGGATTCAAACTCTCCAGGATACCATCAAACACTGGTGGACTCAATGTTAAGTACAAAAGAGAAGAACCAATTATTAACTTAATTTGAGATTAGTTTTAAGATTTTTCACTATTAAAATACTTTCATATCTTTCACTAATTTTCCTATAATCAGTACCAATTGAAAACTTAAGATTCATTTACAGGTCTACGATCTAATTAATGTTTTAACACTATGCTTTTTTAGCCAGATGAGTTATTATTTTTGGATGCACATGCAGTATTTTTCTAATAATACTAGTCAATTACGTATAAGTTCCTTTCTAAAATTGGAAAGAATTTCTAACATTGACACTACTAACCTTTAAAGACAAAGACACAGGTAGATGGGGTATTGTGTGCCTGAAGTTTCAGGTACTTGGGAGACTGAAGCAGAAAGATTTTGAGGTCAAGGCTAACCTAGGTGACACATGAACACCCTGTCTCAAGAAAGTAAATAAATAAAGACAAATAGATGGTAACAAATCATCTCTATTAAAGTAAGTCACATTTTGAACTGCTAATGATAATCCATAAGGACATTTATTATCAATTGTTGTAATTCCGATGTTTCTAGTGGAACCAAGCCCTAAAATTTAAAATTATTTTTAAAATTAATAAGTAATGTAATGAAATTATGACCCTTCAGTAACTTGTAGTGCATATGAAGTATTATATTACATTTGTAAGAAGCAAATTAATGTATTAAAAATATCTATAACTATGTCCTCTATAATTATACAATCCAAATCAAGTTGTTTGTTCTTTTGCCACTTATTTACCTTTTAGAAGGATAAAGTTTACTATCTAAATTGTTATCCAAAATTACTATTCTAAAATTAACTTTAGAGAAGTTTAGCTCAAGATCTTTGAACACTACAATAAATGAGACAAATTTCACTACTGACTTCTACAGATTTTCCTTTTTGTCAAATGGGGTTACTTATAATCCGATGTAGTTTTTGAATTTGTGCCAGTCTTATTGATAGATAAAGATATCACTTTATCAGTATGTGGTATTTTTATGAGATATTTCTATTTATAAAGTAATTTTCTACTGTAGAGGCAGGTGAGAGACCTTAGGTATGTAGTAGTATTTTTTTCTCATATAATAGTCCAATTAGTTTGAAATTTGAGGATTGATAAAAACAGAATTTAAAAATACTTAATTTTAGCTTCACATTTCAGCCACAAAGTTATATGTTTTGCTTTGCCATTTTATGATACACATTCTCTTTACTATTCCTCTTATAGAATATTATCCTGTATTGGTGGCAAGTCTGATTATTCCATTTTGTCACTTCATCAATGCCTGTCAAAAGCAGTTTTTAACCTTCCTTCAATGATTCCAGAGTTTCACTGAGAATCAGCAATTTCATATTTCTCTAGGCACAGCTTTTTGTAGGTGTGTTCTATCAAACCAAAGATTAGGGAGTTTTGCTTGTATATTAATTTGGTTTATTTGTTGTACCTAATAATATGAAAACCAATGATGAGTAAGTAAGAAGACATAAGACTAAGGAAATTAAGAGAGAAAACAGATAAATTGTTTCCAACCATATATAGTTGAATATTTCCTACTGGGGCTTTTTTTTTAAGATAAGTGTGAAGGAGAGAAGTAAAGACTTTACACCCACTTTATATAACATAAAAGTTGGAGACAAGGACTTAGGTAATGTTATATACCGAGGCTGCCATTTAACAGGAACACAGTTGGCTGCTGCATATGACCAGCATCTCTCTGGATTGTTCAGTGTTTGTTTGGAACATTTGGGAAATACTCATTGCTTATTCATTATTACAGCTATATGCTGGCTCTTAATTACTTTAAATGTCATTCTCCATCAGTCATTCCTCATTATATCCTCTACAAATAAATAAATAAACACTATACACTTATATACAAAAACATTGACCCATTTGTGCATGTGAATATATTTGTAAAACATAGTTATGTATGTAAATGTATACATTTATAGTCTGTGTATGTTATATACATATGTTATAAATGTATTTTTTATTTCTTACCCATCAATATATGCCGAATACTTTTTTTTTTTAACAGTGCTAAGGATCACATCCAGGATGTGGCACATGGTGGGAAGTGCTCTGCCACTGACCTATATCCTTAGCCCTGCATGAACTTGTATTTCTGCTACTATGACCAGAACTAAAGTTTCTATACAAATACATTAGTGCAAATAATAATTTTGATCCTCACAAATTATTTCCAGAAAATATTATGTCTCATGCAACACCTTGGATTAACTTAGTTTGACCATCCTACCTCAGTCTCTTAACTATATTTCTGGATTGAAAGTTGAAAGTAATTCCCAAATATAAGAAAATAAACCACTGAACACTAAAATATCTATGGGGGAAAATGTATAAGAAAAATGAAAGAGCCTTTTTGATAAGGATTCCTGAATTGTCACAATGTGTGTTCTTTCTTTCTGGATTTGATTAATGCTTGACTTAGAAACATACTTGAAAGTCTAAACCTGAATGAGTGATAAACCAACATGAAGAAATTCTGAAGAAAGTCTAATGATTCTAAGCTTAAATGGCACCATCTATCTTTGCTGACATTGGAAAGAAATTGTTGAAATCATGAATGTAAGAAGAAATACCTCAAGAATTTAACCTTTATAATTCAAGAGGGAATACTAATTATACTTACCCTAATAAAAATGTAGAAGGAGAACTAAATTCATCAAAGTTTCTGAATTGTGAATAATAATTCTGGTAGTCTTCAGTAGAAAGTATAAAGTGTTTCCCTGTCTTTTCAAAATTTTACTTGGTTTTGCTGTATTTGTGGTCTCTGTGAATTTTCAAGTACCCATCCAGGAGACTAGGTGGGAGGCAAAACAGCTTTTCAGAGTTTACGTTGGTGACTTAGGAATTGTCACTGCACTTAAAGAAGTATCACAGGAATTTTTATGAAAGAAGTGACCATGAACAACTACTTTTATAGAATTTTTAAAAATTGATCTTTAACTTATGCATGAAAACATAAAGAATTGTACATATTTAAGGAATATCATACGATGTTTTGATACACATATATGTTTGTAATGTTTAAGTAAAACATATCTCTCTCTATGTTTTGGAAAGTAGAAGCTGGTAAAAGTAGGGGGAACACAGGAGAACATCTTCATCATATCAAACTGTAACTTGGTAACCAGTGGTCAGTTTTTCTATTCCTCTTTTCCCCTACTTTTACCAGGCTCTACTTTCCAATTCTATGAGATCAACTTTTTTATCCTCCACGTAAATGTAAGATTATGTGGTACTTGTCTTTCCATACCTGGCTTATTTCACTTTACATAATGATCTCCAGTTCTATCTACCTTGTCACAAAGGTGGTATTCTATTGTATGTACAGCATTGTCTTTATCCACTGATCAGCTGATAGACTCCAGTTTTTTCCATTTTCTTGGCTGTTGTGAATAGTGCTGCAGTGGACATAGGAGTGTGATGTCTCTTTGATATAATCCTGGTTTCATTTGTTTAGAATATATATAAATTAGTGGGATTGCTGGATCATATGGTAGTTCTATTTTTATTTATTTATTTATTTATTTATTCATTCATTCATTCATTTATTCATTTATTTATTTTTGCCATGGTCTCCCTATGCTCCCTAGGCAGGCTTCCAAGACTCTGTCCTTCTGTCTCAGTCTCCCAGGTTCCTGGGATTACAGGTTCACACTGTTATACCCAGCTTATTTTTAATTTTTTTGAAGAACTTCCATATTGTTTTCCATAATGTTTATACTAATTTACATTCGGACCAACAATATGCAAGTGTTCTCTTTTCTTCACATGCTTGCCCGGACTTGTTAGTTCTTGTTTTTGTTATAATTGCCATTCTTCTTGGGGTAAAGTGATAGTTCACTGTTGTTTCAATTTATATTTTTCTGTTGATTAGAGAAATGGAATATTTTTTTTCACGTGCCTGTTGGTGATTCTTATGAGAAATATCAATTTAGTTTTATTGACCATTTTGTTATTTGATTTATTTATTCTGCAGTTGAGTTTTCAGTGTTCCTTTTACATTTTGGATGGTAACTCATTGTTGTAAGTGTAATTTCCAGTTGTTTTCCTCTTTTTCTTTTGTCTCTTTACTTTGTTAATTGTTTACTTTGTTGGCAGATGCTATTTACTAATCCCATTTGTGTATTTTTGCTTTTGTTTTCTATGCCTTTAAAGTCTCTTCCAAAATATTCTTGCCCATTTAAATATCCTGAAGCATTTCCTTCAGATGCTTTCCCAATGCTTTCAGCTTCCAAGTCTCATATTTAAGTGCTTCATTCTTTTTAGTTGATTTTTGTAACTGGTAAGACACAGGAGTCTAGTTTCATTCCTCTGCATGTGGATATCCAGTTTTCCCAACACAATTTAGTGAAATGACTGCCCTTTCTCCGATGCATGTTCTAAGCACCTTTGTAAAAAGTCAGTTGGCTGTAGATATGTGGGTTAAATAATAGGGTCTATATTGTACTCCCTCAATCTGTGTGTCTGAGTTTTATATCACTACCATGCTGTTTTTATTACTACAACTTTGCAGTTTACCTCTGACATTGTACATTTTGCTCAAGGTTGCTTTGGTTGCTAGGGGACTTTTGTGGTTCTACTTAAATTTTAGGATGATTTAAAAAAAACACACACTTCTATGAGAAATGCTTTTGGCATTTTGATGGGGATCACATTACATTTGTAGATTGTTTTGGGTAGTATTGACATTTTATCAAAATTAATTCTTCCAATCCATGAACATGGGGTGTCTGTACATTTTATTTATTTAATTAATTATTTATTTATTTAGTCATTGTTTTCCCCTTCAATTGAATTCATCAGTTATTTTTAGTTTTCATTGTAGAAATTATTCACCTCTTTGGTTTAATTTTTTTGTAATTATAGTAAATGTGTTTGCTTTCTTAATTTATATTTCAAATAATTCCCTATTAATATATAACAACAACAACACCCATTTCTTATGTTGCTTTTCCTGAATTTGTTTATTATTCTAGTAGTTTTTTGGTGAACTCTGGGATTTTCTATATAGAAGATATGTCATTTGCAAACAGTGACAATTTAAAATTCTCTTTTCTAATTTGCATGCCCTTTACTTCCTTCTCTTTTCTGAGAAGGACATTTAGTAGTATTTTGCATAAAAGTGGTGGAAGTGGGTGTCCTTGTTTTGTTCCAAATCATAGAAAGAATACTTTCAGTTTTGTCTCATTCAGTATGATGTTAGGTTTTGTTTTTTTTTTTATCAATTATCTTTGTTATATTCCTTTTACACGTGATTTGTTTAGACCTCTATCATGAAGGATATTAAGTTTTATCATGTCCCCTTCCTGCATCTATTGAGATCATCATATGATTTTTCTCCTTGCTTCTGTTGATGTGGTATATCATATTTATTGATTTGCATATCATCTGTGCATTCCTGGATGAATCCCACTTATCATGGTAAATAATCTGGCTAATGTGCAGTGGATTCACTTTTCTAATATTTTGTTGAGAATTTTTGCATCTTTATTTATCAAGAATATTGGCCAATAGCTTTATTTATTTTTTTGTTATTCGGTCCTCATGTGGTTTTAGTACTAGGAAATTCTGGCCTCATAGAATATGTTTGGAAGAATTCGCTCCTCTTTACTATTTTAAAATAATTCAAGAAAACAAAATGGTCTTAGTGCTGTAAATGTTTGGTGTCTGGACTTAGCAAATGTTTCCTTTGATGGAAGAATTTTTATTACTGATTCAATCTAATTACTTATTACTGACTTTTTAAGGTTTTATATTTTGTCATTATTTAATCTTGGAAAGGGGTGTGTGTGTGTGTGTGTGTGTGTGTGTGTGTGTGTGTCTGTCTGTCTGTCTGTCTGTCCAGGAGTTTGTCCATTTCTTCTGTGTCATCAAATTTGTTGGCATATAGTTGTTTATAATAATCTCCAGTGTTTTTTTGTATTTCTGTGGTGTCATTTGTAATGTGTCCCTTTCCATCTCTGTTTTATTTATTAGATTTTTCCCCCTTTTTCTTATGGTAGCTAGTATCTTTTTTGAAGAACCAGCTCTTTTTTTTTGTCATTGATCTTTTTTTGTTTGTTTTGTTTTAGACTCCATTTCATTTATTTCTATTCTGATCTTTATTATTTCTTTCCTCTTATGACATTTAGGTTTGGTTCTTGTTTTTCTAGGTCACTGAGGCACAGTGACAAGTTGTATACATGAGATCTTCCTGCTTTTTTAATTTTTTTTTGAGAAAAAGAATAAAAGTTTTATTGATTTGGTAACTTGTGAAAAGCAGAAGCTATGATTCTCAGAGGCTATGATTCTCACTGACTATGGAGCAGAGTATTGCAAAAGGGGAGAAACAAGGCTATATTCTAAGTATCATTATTATTAGATGTGATTAATACTCAGCTTATATACTTGAGAGAGCCGTTTTCGGTGTTTCCATGTCAAGGGCTTTTTTCATGCTGGTGGGCAGTAGGTAGAAGGACACATAAGTTGGCTTGGGACAAGAAGAATACTAATCTCTGTTTCAGACACAGCTGTGTTTGAATCTGTTTGTTCTGAGTCACTGTCATCATCATTCATCTACATAACATCAGGGTGTTTGTTTTTCATTAATTCTCTAAGTTTCAGTCAGCTTTGCATCACTTTCTTTTTTGATACATGTGGTGATTGCTATAAACTTTCCTCCTAGTGCTGCTTTTGCTGTTAAAATAGGGTTGAGTACATTGTGTCTGTATTATCATTTGTATCCAAAAATATTTTATTTCTCTTTGGATTTCTTCCACGTCTTATTGGTTGTTCAAGAATAAGTTGTTTCATTTTAATGTAGGTGTAAATTCTAAAGTTTTCTTGGTATTGTTTTCTAGTTTTATTACATTGTAGTTGGATAAGATAAACAATATGATTTCATTTTTTATTAATTGATTTATTCATTTTTATTAGGTATATATGACAGAAGAATGCATTTTGATGCATTGAACACAATTGCAGCACAACTTTTCATTTCTCCGGTTGTACACAATGTTGTGTCACACCATATGGGCAATCATACATGTTCCTGGGGTAATAATGTCCACCTTATTGCCCCTCCCCACCCCATGGATCAGCATCCACTTTTAAGAGAGAACATTTGACCTTTGTTTTTTTGGGACTGGCTTACTTTGTTTAGGATGATATTCTCCAACTCCACCCATTTGCCTCTTTGATGATTTTAAATTGTAACAAAGACATTAGAATATTGATGTTATAAAATAAGATTCTGTTTCCATTGCAGTTTGGTCAAAATGTATCAGTAAATTATAATTATGGATTTAAGGTCCAGTGTATTTGAAATATATAATGACATCATCATTGTTATTTGTCAAATAGGCTCAAAATTATAGTCTTTCTATAAATCAATTCTAACTCATAATTAAACGGAAACCTTATTTCTTAGGTTTGTTTGTGCTTCATAGCTTTTCCTACTGACTGGCTAGCATTATGAATAAAATGCTTGAAACCTTCCATGCAATGACAGGACCTTAGCAACCTTATCAATTAACTTTGTTACACAAACTCTCATTTAAATTCTGAGAAATTTAAAGTCCCTCTTTTCGCTCTGCAATTAGACTATTAGCTCCAATGAAGAAGTTTTTTTTTAACTTCTGGGAGCGTGATTCACAATGTGATTCTTTCTTGTAGTGTCATCTCAATTCCCATACGTTGTAACATAACACCATGCATTTTTTTTTCAACCAATATTCATCAAGCTTATTGTGTTCCACCAATGTTTTACAATCTAGATAGTAGAAATACCTCCGACCAAGACCAGTATCTTCTCTGCTTTCACTGAATTTAAATTTATTTGGGTGACAGTAGAAGGGAAAGAAAACAGATAAGCAAACCAGAGTATAAGAAAACCTATCAGGTTGTCACAAGTGCTATGTAGGCAACGGAAATTGTTTGATGTGATAGGAATGTATAGCTCGCTGCTCCAGTTAGCACCCTCAAGTACTCAGAGGTAATGTCACTGAGGCTGGGATAGTAATCTGAATGATAAGCAGCAGTCAGCTCCTCCCTGTTCCTAGAGGATCAGGACATAGAGCATTACAGATAATTCCAGAAGACCAAAGCTTGGTTTGTTTGGGACATGTTTTTTCAAAGTATTCCTTGAGTTTAGTGGAGGAGGAGGGAGGAATAACATGATGAGGTTTAGGACTTAGGAAACTCTAGTTCAGATAGGATGTTTAAGCTAGAAAGAAGAGTTTGGATTTCTTTCTAATTGAAATAAAAAATCTTGAAATGAATTTGATTTATGTTTAAAAAACAACTTTTTTGCATAGTAAAAATGAATTATTGGTAAACAAGAATGGAGACAGGATACCTAGTTAGACAATTGCTACATGGGTGACTAAGATATGGTAGTGACTTCAACTATAAGACTGGAACTCTGGGAGAGAGAGAGAGAAAAAGAGGTGCATGGCTTTGGAGTGTTTTTTGAGAAACAACAGGATTTGCTGATAGAGATGAAGTAGTTGGTGAGGGGCCATGAATAATCAAGATAACTCCTAGAATTTGGGAGAGTGTTAACAGTTGCTGCCTTGTAGGGCTGTACTGGTGGAGCTAAATTTTGAGTGCCTTACAGACATCCACATGACCATGCTAAGTAGATTAATTGTTATACTATTCTAGAGGTCTGGAGAGGAGTCAGTTTCTGGATTCAAATTAGGAAATACTTCTCATACACCATTGTCATTTGCTTATTTTATGTCAGTATCCCTTGCCACTATCTTCTCTCTTGTTTATGTAAATATTCTCCTAAATCTGTTCTACGCCACTTTAAATCTACATTGTTCTTAGCTAAAGTTTTAACAACTGAATATTTGTTGATATGATTCATAGTATTTTGAGTTTCTAATAAAGATAATGCAAATAATAAACCAAAATGAATAGTAATAATGAATCCCAGCTAACACGGAACACTTGAAATGTCAGAAATCTTTACAAGTGCTCTGAGAGTTTTGTTATCAAAAATTTTTTGTTGTTATTGTTGACTTTGGTACTAAGCATTGAACCCAGAGGACCCTTACCACTGAGCTACATGCCCAGTCCTTTTTATTTATTTTTTATTTTAAGGCACAGTCTCACTAAGGTTATGAGGCTGGATTCAAACTTGGGATCCTCCTACCTCAGCCTCCCAAGCTACTGAGATAACAGGTGTGCATGACCACCCTGGACTTTAGTTATCAAATTTAAGTATTACAAATGTTTAAATGTAATTTAAATGTAATGCAAATGCAAAAAGTAGGCGCTAACAATGCAGAGAAAGAAAGCAAATGTGCTAGCCAAGGCTGTTAATGATATCACTTCATTGAACTCAAGGGGAAACTAAGTCCTGTGATCAAAAAGGAGAAAATACACTATTTGTTCAAGGGAGGCAAATATTTTCTTCATATGATACAATGAAAGAATTTGCCCACATAGAATATTATTTGATGAGTAATGGAGTTACATAATTTACATTTATTACCATATTTCATTAATTTAACATTCATTTTTGGCATATGTCCACATTTCTTGAATTATAATATAAATTAAAATCATAGAAACCCTAATAAAATTCATGATATAGTTGACATACCTGACTATGGTCTTCCAAATTTGTACAATGCATGTTTAGAAGAAAGCCCTAGGGATAATAGTGAATCACTCAATGCTGATTCATCAAATGTTCCTGATGACTCACAGATCATCTTGTGTAGTGGAATAGACTGCAACAATGATCACAGGTCTTCACCATTCTCTAGTCAAACCCTTTACAACGTAACTTTACATTGCCACCTGCTGATGGCTGTGCTGATCTACCCCATACCTCGGCCCTGGTTCTTGTTTTGGCCAATTAGGAATTGTTAGATTCCTCTTGAAAGCTTGTTCTCTTGCACAGTATGTCATTGCTCTGACAGCCTTCCTGGACCAGCCTGCTAAAGGTGAGACATAAGCAAAGGTGAGACACATGGCTAAAACCAGGCTCCATCAGCCAATATCCAGCTAACCACCAGGTATTAAGTAAACCCAGGCAGTATCAACAAAACCATGTGGCCAACCCCCAGTTGACTACAAATGCCTGGGCAATAAGTGATTATTGTTTTATGCCACTGACTGTGAATAAAAGCTAATTGATGCACTAGCAATATCGGAATCAATTTATTTTGCTAATATTAATTTTTACATATACGTGAGATCATAATTTTCAAGCCTGCCTAAATAAGTCCAAATGGGCTCTGCAATTTAAAATAAAAATTCTGAAGGATAAGAAGGCAATGTTCTGTAATTTAAGTTCAGCATTGTGTTTGTTTAGTAGTATCATGTGTACAATATAGGTGGGTCTCAAATAAATGTTCTTGTATTCATGTAAACAGATGATTTTATCATTTCCATGTCCCTTTTCTTTCCCTGAAAGGCAGGGACCACTTCATATATATCATGAATTGATCAGACCTAGCTCTGTGACTTGCAGATAATTAACTCAGTAAAAATGCTGCAATATTTTTCTATAGTGCAAAAACACTAGTAATAAATAACTATCTTACCTCACCACCAGCATTTTTTCTAATGGGATTGAATGGACTTTACTGTTAAAGTAAAACCCATAAATTTCCTCATCTGCTTTAACACAGCATGATAATATAAGAAATAGGAAGACTAGGGAAGTTGGCTGAGAAGCTTAATTACTTTAAAATATTGTTACTTATATAAAATTTTAATATGGTTTTAAAGAGAATGGAAATACATTTATTTTGCTTATCTCAAATCATTACTGAAAAATGCATTCCCTCTATTTGTTAAATGTTTATCATTGTTTAAATGTTAACAAGCTTCAAAATTTTTTACATTTTTATTTTCATAAGCATTGTGTCATTACATTGTGCTGGTGATTCTTAGTATAATGTTTATACTTGTAAATAGCGGGACTTAATTTTTCATGACAGGTTTGGTCAACATTACAGTAACAATGATAGAGCAGGTTTCTGCCCAATTCATTCTGCATTCTAGGTGCTCCTCGAGTTCAGCACTCATGATTCTGAACAGATGGCAGAATCCTCTCAAAATCAAACACTAATAATTTCTTTCACACCAGCCTGATTTTTTATTTTTCGAATTATCAAAATGTTACTGTCATTATATGCCTGTTTATTATTTAATAATGAGCTCCTGGTTAGAAATCACACAGAGAAGACCTGTGTGGGCAAAGGAAAAACTGCAACACCTGGCAGAGAGAAGGACAGGTGTGTTCATTTTTGGAATAAGAAAAGTTGGGTATTGAGGCCTCAATTTTCCTCTATAATACATTTCTCTTTTATTTTTTAGAAAGCCAGCATTTTGAAAATGTCCTGGATAATTAACAAGTTGAAAAATAAAACTCATGTGTTAATATTTTATAAAGATAACTAGTAAAAATGATTGGTTATCTTTGGTCCTTATCATATCTTCCTATGTGATTTGTTGTTTTACAGTAATCAATTAAATTTTAAATATACACTTTTCTGATAACTTATTTCATAAAACATTTTCACTTTGCATAAGGTTCAAAATAAACTATATTAGAAATATTGCTTTCATTTTCAAGAACATTTGGCTTACATTTTTCAAAGAGGTCTAGGGTTGGCTTAATTTGATAGTGCATTAATTACATAGAAAGTTAATAATCCTTATCTTTCATAATTTTTGAATTCTTGCCTTTTATTTTAATGCAAAATGATACAATTTACCTGCACCACATTTGAAGAAGAAACTTGTAGATTTAGAAAGAAAGAAAACAGAAGTTTGCAGTTTATGGATTGAGGCCTCTTGGTTTCTGACCCTTCCCACTCTGAACCTCTCCAAACCTCTGCAATTACCAATGTCTCAATAAGTCTTGTCCAACATTCTATCCACTTTGATTTTTTTATAACCTATACATACCTGTAATTTTTATCACTTAGAGACGGTGGCACATAACAGTTTCCTTCTTGTAATTTTATTTTAACACTCAATTATTTCATATAATTTTTAAATTAAAGCTATAAGCTTCTGTAGGATGAGGTGGATACTTCAAACTTGTATATTCTATAGCAATTAGCATCAGACAGGAAGCTGTATTTAATGTGTGTGTTAAGAAAGACAGACTCTTTATTCTGTTTGGATTGAAGTGATGGGAGTCAAAGACTGGTAGAGGATGTTAAGTCTGCAATTTAATTACAGAAGCCTACTAGCATTATCTTATTTTCCAAGTTGAAAATAACAAGGCTGACAGCAACTGTAATACTACCATTTTTAATGTTTAGTGTGTCCCAGAAGCTGCAGTCATGTAATCATGTAAGACATCTTTAACTCTTAGAAGAAGGATGGGAGAGGGTAACATTGCTCAATGGCATAGATTAAGAATTTAAGGATTTCAAGGCATTAACAATTTGTCAAATATCAATGTATTAACAACCACATGGCAGATTTGGGACTTCGAATCAGATGTAATTAACAGCAGAGCTTATGTTTTTCACCCACTATCATGGCATCAATAAAGCCCTCTCTTCTGAAACAGAATGTGAGAGTTCAGAGTGGCAATCTGAACTTAAATTGGGAAAAACAGGTTTTCAAGTTAATATTGTGTGATAAACTATTGTCATTTAGAAACTTTATGCTTTGATTTGTATCAATCACTGATATGGTTTTCACTATTACATTTCATGTAATGTGTACACTTTCTGAATCTGAATGAAAGGAGTTTTCAACAAAATATTGCATCAAATATAGCATCAGTCTTAGCATTCTCAACTTCAGGGGATCAACATTTGATGACTGCATCTCCAAAGGCAGTAGTTATGAACTACTTAGAAATTGACTTCCCCTTTAAATTTGTTTTACTTAAAATTTATAGACTTGAAATGAAACTAATAATAGCCATCACAGTTAACTGTTGAACATTGTTCTAAATGCTACCCACATATTTATTCTGTTTCTCACAAAAATTCCACTGAGGTAGCTACTGTTGCCATCCTCATTTACAATAAGGAAATCAGTATAAAGTATGTAAGTTGCTTAAAGTCATATGGCTATAAAAAAGGAGTCTTGTTAGTTTTGCAAAATCTAAAGAATTTTTTAAATATTTCTCTTTGGCAGTTTATACCCAGCTGCAAATATATATTTTATTGTTTTTACATGATCCTGAATGTAAGCATTATTTTGTCTTTAAAGAAAACTTTTGTATACTGGGCTTGGTGGTGCCTGCCTATAATCCCAGTGGTTCAGGAGGCTGAGGCAAGAGGATTCAGAGTTCAGAACCAGCCTCAGCAAAAGTGAGGCACCAAGGAACTCAGTGACACCCTGTCTCTATATAAAACACAAAATAGGGTTGGAGATATGGCTCAGTGGTTGAGTGCCCCTGAGTGCAATCCCCAATAACAAAAAAAAAGAAGGAGGAGGAGGAGGAGGAGGAGGAGGAGGAGGAGGGGGAGGGGGAGGGGGAGGGGGAGGGGGAGGGGGAGGAGGAGGAGGAGGAGGAGGAGGAGGAGGAGGAGGAGGAGGAGAAAGAAAAAGAAAAAGAAAAAAAATGGGAGTTCATATCCCACTTGAATCAAAGTGTGAAATATGATATATCAAGAACTATGTAATGTTTTGAACAACCAACAATAAAAATTAATTTAAAAAAAAGAAAAAAAAACTTTTGTAATGAACCAATAGTAAAATTGTTTGAAATTTCAATCAGAATGTGGTCTGTTTTTTGCATTTTCGTATGAGGAGCTTCATGTCACCATGCAATCAATGCTTTGCATTTTTTAATATAAGAAATGAGGAATTAATTTATGCTTGCTATTTTTTTAACTTTCGTAGATTCTTTATACTGGATTATGTCTTTGTATAGTAGAGAGAGAACAGCATTTGCATGCTAATTGTATTTGTTCTCCAGTATCCCATATGCCTTAAAAACTATGACATAAATATGAAGACATCAGACAAGAGTCTTTTGGTTTTTTAAACTTGTAGTGTTGAAGGTTTGACATAAAAGCTTCCCTGTAGTCTGTACTTCCACTTTTCAGGCACTGAACTTCTTGTGGGGAATTGTAGTTGATATTCTCTAAAGAGCAGAGGTGTCCTATGCACTTGTTCCTTATTATCATAGTCATATGTCTTAAAGGTTTTCTTCAGAATGTTAATTATTCTTTAAGTTTTACTTTCTATGTTTGAGAGGTAATAATTCAACAAATTAGATTTATATGCAAATTAAGAATAAAGTGTGATCTGTAGCATCTATATTTTATATTTGATGAATTAGCCTGAGAAGAAAGCTCAAGCATTTTTTTAAACAGGTAAAATTTATGTACTATATCATAAAAAAATCAAAATGTGAAAGGGCCATGAACAAGAAATTAATCTTTCTAAAATACTTTTCATAATAGTGGCAGAATAGAGTGGTCCTCCCACAAATATCTATTATAAAGTATACAGAAAGTATTTTTTAAATTATTTATAATGCTAGTAGTTTTCTAACAGTAAGCAGAATCTGGAAGGAGTTAATTGTTGAAAAACTGAAAGGAGACAGGGAAAGATTTATGATTGTAGCTTTCTTATTTGAGGAGACTTTCTAACTCCTATTGCTGTGATGATCTTAGAAAAGTAGAAAACCTGATCAAGGAAGAAATGCCTATTTTGTCTTACCCTTATACAGATACACATGTAATTAATATTTATTTTAACTAATACTGCCTATCAGTTTTACTTGCAATATAACAATAGTCTTGTGATTTAATGGAGTTTCTTGTAAATATACCAAAGCAGGATTTTAAAAAAATTAAATCCAATAACTCCTGCATTATGTTTTGAGAATTTTTTATTATATAATTTGATGTTTGTGCCTTCAATCTTATATATCATGATTTGTCTTGCTTCATTAGAATTTCTTTTTTCTGATTTGTCTTCTTTTAAATTACTTGAATGTTTGTTATTTAAAATATACTTATCTTTAAATGTTTACTTGGCCCACATGTTGAAATATTTCAAATCTACTCACAAGTGAAGGAAGGAATTAAGGACATTTCAATATTTTCTGAATCTAAATGTGATGAGTTCAAGTATTTTAATGCACATTCTAAGCATATTTTGGGTATTATTGTTATTGCTATTGTTATTTTGTAGACACTTTATAGTGTTTGATGAAATCCAATCACATACTGGTGTGTACAGATATTTTTGCTCATTTCTCCCTGCATCTCTGCTCTTATTTTGACTTCATTTCTTCCTTCATGAAATATATTTTTTAGCAATTACTTTGGAAAATTATTTGAAAGATAATTAGTTTCATAATTTTAATTGGCAGTTATTTACTCTTAGAATTTCAATGTTATCATTACATTTATTTTGTCTTACATTGCTGGTTTTAAAATGTTCATCAGTCTGACTTTACTCTGTGCATATGTAATCAACCATACTCCTACAGTTTTGCTCCTGTATATGTAGGGAATATTTCTTTTATTTATTCTAAATGTGATTCATTCCTATTCCCCAATCATATCTTATAGATTCTCAATTGTTAGGATATTCTTTTCCCCCTGTGTTTTCTCCTGTACAAGTTATATGCTAGAAATTCTTATTCTATAATCCATTTCTCTTGATGCCTTTTCACACTTTTCATCTCCTTTTATCTCTGCTTTGCATTTGAGATAATTTCTTGAATATCTACTATCTTTTATACTGTTTATCATCTACTCAATTTTAAATGGCATCAGTTTTATCTTTTTATTTCTAAAAATTCTATTTTGTGATTTCAACATCTGCTTTGTAAGTATTTATTCTTTATTCCATATTTATAGTTTTGTGTTTTCATATATTTTTCACTTAAAACTTTACAATTACGTAGTTTTTTACATTGTTTATTGACAGTTTCAAGTTCTAAAGACTGGTTTCTACATGTAACTTTTATCCAAATTCACTTGCAATAGCTTATTTCTAAAATTTCTTTTAATATTCAGATGAATTTTATTTTTGGTTCTTAAATATTCTTCTTTCTTTTTAATATAAAGTATTGCCAATAAATTATTTGAAAATTATGGTTTTTATAATTTTAACAAGGGTAATTTATATTTTAGAAGATAGCTCTTCAAAATGTCTAATCCTTCATACTGCTAAATCACATTGGAATGATTTATTTTATTTTCTTATATTACAAATTAATTTTCTTTTTCATAAATTAGGAAATATTGTGGTGGCTTCAAAATGATGACAATAGTAGTAGAAATAGTAATAAATATGACACATTAATTATAATAATGTCTATACATGACAGTTTTTACATATGTAACTGATTCTCTTAGAATCAGCTCTTTTGCAAATATTGCTTTGTTGATTAGAAAGAGAAGTGAATGGCAAAACTACTTAGTATTACACTACTGATTAATGACCATTAATGTCAAATTTATGTGCTAAGAACATAACGAAATTGTAATCAGAGTTTTAATCCCTTCAATGAATTTCAAAAATGACTGTATTTTGCCTTTGTTTAAATTAAAGGGAAAAGGCACAATTCTCAATCATGAAGTTGAAATATTTTCTATTCTCAAGTATTTCAGTTTAACTAAAATGAATTAGATATTAATGAGTAAATGTATTTTTGTACAATACAAATACATCTACATTGGTATGGGTTTCATTAACTGATTTGGAAGTAACTATGCTTTTTCTAGAATTTATAGTTATTCTATTTTGGCAATGTTAATTAAAGAGAAAAATGTAGCAATGGCATTTTACAGATAATTAGGTATACATTCCACAAATAAGAATTGTATTTTAAGTATATATTTTACAAATAACAAATAATACGTAACAATTGACATATTGTTATAAATGGAAGAGATTCAACCAGGATTCATCCAATAAACCTTTACTGAGTATTAAATTGTGTCTTTTTAAATTGTTGAATTATTTTAAACCAGTGCTGTGAGTTACATTCACTACAATAGTTACATAAGAAATTTGATTTAATATTTTGTTATGGAGGAATCAGAGAATGGAATAGGACTAATGCAATTAACATTACATTATAGATAACATATTTATAAATAACTCCATAGACCTGCCAAAATCCTTAATTATTTATATTCACGGATAATATTTGAAAAATATTTCTCCAGAGAAGAATTTTAAAGTAGTTTACTGTCCTTTATATCATCAAATTAAATTAAAATCTCACAACCAAAGACTATTTTTAAGTGATATGATGAAAAAGACTAGTCAACTATACAAAAATCAAGTGCTCTATTACTTTGATTTTCTTTTATTACTTCTGGACTAAGAAATTTCTCTTATGTGATTTTGTTTCATTATTATTGTTGTATTTATGTATTAGTGCACTTGATAAGTTAAAAGTAGTAATTTCACAAACATTTGGAGGAACCTAACCCTTGGAGATAGGATTAAGACAGATAAGAACTGTTGTTTTAATTAAAATTATGCCTGCATGCACAGAAAAATGAGTTCAAAAAATATGTGTAATTTAGCCAAAAAGAAAATACATAAGATTTTGTGTATATTGTTTTAGCTATGAAAAAAATTCCACATAAATAGATGGTAATTAGAAGCAATATATTAAATTATCAGAACTAATTAAAATTAATTATGAAAAATTGCTCCAATTTTTCAACTTCATGGGTTACTATTTTAAAAATTATTTCGTAGATCTCATATTTTAATTAAGAGAAAATAATTAAAATGATTTATGAAACTGAATTATAAAAAAATCACCTAAACATCCATATGTAATTATAGAAAAAGAGTACACATCAGATTTTTATTATAATAGATATTTATATTTCACATCTTGTAATTTTTATTGACTCATTGATATTTTAAAATAATATATTTTAAGTTGCTTAATTATATAATTTAAATGTTTATATTATTTACCTTTAAAAGATGTGTTTAACAATTTGACAATAAATTTATGTAAAAGAAAATTCAATGATTTTATAATTATTGTTTTTATGATAGTTATTATAAATAGTAGAAATGGGTAAAAAGACAGGTATTATATTTTAAAAATAAATTTCAGAATGCATTCTTATCAGAAAAGTTTTTCAGGACCAGCTGACTAATAATTTCTTTATTTTTATGTGGTCCTTACCATCTCATTATGTGGAATTCATTGCCCCACACATGCCATTCGAGCCCTCTACCTCTGAGCCACAATCCTAACCCTTAGCTGACTAACAAATATATAATGGAGAAAAAAAAATTGGTTCCTATTTTATTCATAATTTCTAGTAATAGCAATATACCAAGAAAAGTATTGATATCAGTATTATTATCTTACTTCACACATGATTCATCTTCAATAATAAAAAATTGTGGAGATACATGAAGGAAATACCAAACACTGGTGCCTAACTTTCGAAAAAAATCATTATGATGAGTATGCTTCTTGATGTCCATAAAAGTTGCTAAATTGGCAAAGTAAATGGTTTCAAGAGCCTTTACTTACAGATTACACAAAGGAAGCACTCCAACTATTCAGTAAAAGCCTTGCAGAAATCAGGGAACATCATACCTTCTATGATTCATCCAAAATGAGTACAGTGTCTTAACATGCTAAAATTTAATTTCTCCTTTGGTCAAATTTCAAGTTCACATTCTTCTTTTCAATAATTTGTCAAATGATGTTTATTTTCAGTAAATGCCCTTCAAAGTCATTTACCTTTCTTCAACCTAAATATGAAATAGATGTGTCAGTGTTAAGCACAAAAAAGTAAACTGAAAGAAAAAGCCCACAACTTTTACCTCTGAGATTTGTTTGCCATGGTGTCATTTTTCACCGAGTGTATGTGTCACTAATATTTGCACAGACACTCTTGGTAGAATTTCACTCCTATTGGATTTGCATGGAGTAAAACCAGCCAAGTCTATGAATGACTTGCATTAACATTCAGAAGTGAATGCCATCAAGCATTTAATCTTATTTAGGCATGGTCCATGCTACTATCATGGAAGCTTGTTTTGCTATGGTTCTTGCAAGTATTGGTTTTCTGTTAAACCTTTGTAGTTTCAAATTAGCACTTTTATACCACTGTTCTCAGAAGTATCTGTTATGATGAAAAATGTTTTCATTTTTCTAATACGTTCAGTGTTTTCAACACAATATCACGGTAATAGTCCCAATATGTAAAAACAGAAATGATTATAGCACCTTCTATGTTATATCATCAACTTACAATGTAATTATAAGGAATGATACAATATAATTTATAAGAAATTAGAAAACATAATTCCTTAGTGAAAATTCATAGAGGATCCTGTAGTGTGTTACTTACTCTGGTGAATTTCTGAGTATATTGATGATTTTTAAACCAGACATTACTGACCCATTAACTCTACTAATTGGGCTGCAACCTAATTTACATGTTTTTTAAGGACTTTGATCTTGAGTTGCTCATCTGTTTTTACATTTTAGGAATCATTTAAATTGACCTTCTGGAGAAAGGTAACCAAAACTCCAGTATCACTACAATGATACTCTGGGGTCAAGAAGGGCTGCTTCTGAAACACTGTATATCATTGTTCAAACACAAACTATCACTGTTCTCAAAGGTGCTTTGTGCTAATTTTCAACCTATATTCTTCTTGATATTTTTTTCTTTTGTATATTTATTTGCAGGTCAACTGAATATGTTTCTTCTGATCTTTAGACTGATTTAATTATATGTAGTTTTCATCATAGCCAATGTTTTTTAATTTTTGCTATTGAAGGTCCATACTTCCCCAATTTTTCATTATTTGAATATTGTTAAACCTATACCTGACAGTTTATAAGGACATTGCTTAAACATTACAAATTCATGATACTTGAATTGAGTCTGTTTTATTCTTCTTTTCTGTCACTCCATTATGCTTAAGTTTGTAATAAATAGTCTTTCAGTTTGCTTCTTGATCCCATCATTATTTACTCTTTTAACAATAGAACTTTGTGAAGGATGCTAAAAAGTCTTCCACTTACATTAAAAATCTAATCAACTAATATTTTGTTATAATGTAAGAAGGCTTCTCATGTTACATTTGAGTTTAGCAAAAAAATGAGATTAATTTGTGATATTTAACTAGAATGATAATGATAATATTTTTACTGTGTATCTATCACTGGTTCTAGATGAATATTTCTGATTTTCTTCACTGTAACAGTACCCAGTGTGTTTTGTATCATGACTCAACACACACACACACACACACACACACACACACACACCATTGTGGTGGGTTAAACAATGATCCCCCAAACAGTATATATTTCTAATCCTAGAACTTACAATAGCATAACCTGGCATGATAAAAGAGACATTTTGAAGATTTAATGAAGAATCTTAAAATGAGGAGAATATGCTATTTATCTAGCTGGTCCCAAAGCAATCATAAATGTCTCTGTAAATTAGAAGTAACAGGAAACAGAAAAAGTAGATATGAAGATAGTGTAGGGGAAAAGTGCTACCTTCCTCACCCATTGCTAGGTTCATTGGTAAGTTCATAAGACTTCTACCACTCAGTTCATGGCTTAGACTCTAACAGCTAAAGAAAAAAACACAATAAACTTTTAAATGTAACCATTTTGTGACACGGGAGCCCTCATAAATGAAGACCCAAAGACCCAGGAGAACCATTTCATGGTCGGTAGTGCAGGACTATGTTTAAAGGAAAAAACTACGATCTTGTGGTAGGAACCTGGAGGTCTTAAGGCTTGTTTGTTTAGATTCTTGTTTGAGTCCCTGAATGAGACTTTTTTATGGGTAAAGCATAGGACACCTGTCACATGAGGGTTTTCAGGGAAGAAAGAAGGGTTCACAGGTCAGAGAATAACCTTCCAAGGTTCTATAGCCTACTTCAGGGGAGAAAGAGTGAGGATAATTGTAGTTCTAGAGGTTACTCAATTTCCTTCACCTAAAACCACTCACTATACAGAGGTTTCATTCATAGAATCAGGATATGTAGGATATAAACAGTTGTCAGGGAGGAAATGGAGGAAGGAGCCACAGGGCCAAGGAATTCCGGTGGCCTCTAGAAACTGGGAAAGGCAAGAACACTGATATCCCTACACAGGGACACACCACTGCACACCTGTTGGATTGCTGACCTCAAAACTGGAAGAGAATGAATTTGTATTGTTTTAAGACACCATGTGTGCTAATATGTTACAAAGGCACTAGGAAACTAATGCAATGGTATACAATTGAAACAAAGGTTTTATCAAACAATATTTAACCTTACTATATAGAATGCTGTTTGATATTATTTACCCTACTGCATTTAATTTTGTTTCACTTTTTAGAATGTCAATTGAAATCTAGTATATTGATGTAATACGTCTTGACCTGCAGTTTGTCAAATCCGAGACCTGTACTTTAAAACATGTCTAGCAAGGCACTATGACACATGTCCGTGATCTTAGCAGCTCAACAGGCTGAGGCAGGAGGAGTGCAAATTCAAAGCCAATCTCA
The DNA here is from genome assembly GCF_048772815.1 of Callospermophilus lateralis. Lineage (NCBI taxonomy): Eukaryota > Metazoa > Chordata > Mammalia > Rodentia > Sciuridae > Callospermophilus > Callospermophilus lateralis. The sequence goes on from NC_135310.1 coordinate 97,520,825, forward strand.
GCAATTTAGCAATGCCCTAAGCAATTGAGGAAGACTTTGTCTCAAAATTAAAAATTAAGAATGGCTGGGGATATATAGCTCCATGGTAAAGTGCCCTGAGTTCTATCCCCAGTATCAAACACAAAACAGAACACAGGTCTAGATATTTTTGTTGTGGTGGTTACTTTCTTTTTCTTTTTCTTCCTTCCTTCCTTTCTTTCTTTCTTTCTTTCTTTCTTTCTTGCTACAAAAATTAAATGTCAGTTTACAATGTTACACATATAAATTTCATTTATTTACTTTAGTCTACAGTTTGATTTTGTATCAGAGTTAGATGTCGCATAATTTAGATTTAGATCCATAAGCTCTGACACTTTTAAAATATAGCATAGATTGTGTCCCTATTTTTATTCTTATTTTTAAATTTTTATTCTTATCAAACTGGAATTTTAAGCAAGGCACATTGGCTACAGGCTGAGGCAAGACAGTCAGAAGTTTAAGGCGAACCTGGGCAGCTTAGTATGACCCTGTCTCAAGTGAAAAAAAGAAGGGTTGGGGACATAGCTCAGTGGTAGAGTACTAAATTAGTGTGCATGGAACAATAGGATGGATCCCCAATATCTACTTTCTTAACACAGAAAAGGACTTCCAAAGTAGAATACATTGGTTTACAAAGTGTTTGCTATGTAAACGGTATGCATGGAGTTATTAGATCAAATATCTCATTTATGTATTTAAAAATATTTTAAAGTATTAGTTTATAACATAAGCTATGCTACACAATGATTAGATAATAGTAACAAAAATGTCACTAATGGAATCAATTATGCATCATTTATTTTAGTGATAATTAATAACTCCATATTTATTTTATTTGTGTAAATATATGTAATTTTATTTTTTGGTACAATTGATTATACCCAGGGACTTCTATCACTGAGACACAGCCCCAGTCCTTTTTATTTTATTTTTTTGACCTCATTAAATTATAGAGACTGATCTTAAATTTATGATTCTCCTGCCTCAAAGGATTACAGGCAAGTGCCATACTGCCCAGCTTCTTTCTAACTTTTATTTGCATTTTACTTCCATTATAACATATACATATATCTTTGCTACCCACTTGTGCTCAGTTTTATTTTATTAATTATTAGACTCTCATTGTTTTTACTGTAGTTTTTTCTTTATCATTAATGGGAAAATGTCTTATTTAATGTTATTTCACTTCCACCATAATATAAGGGAAATTCAAATTCAATTTTATTTTTATCTTTAATCATAAACTATTAACATCCTATTTAATTAGTTAAAAGTTTTTATCAAATAAACAGTGATTTTGATGAGAAGGAAAAATTTTCAACATATATAAATTTTTATGATTTAACAGTTATGATTTAAAAAATACAATTTAATTTTTTTAACTGACACACAAAAACAAAAACAAATTTGTACATTTTGAAAAACAATGTAATGTTTCCCTGCATGCATATATTGTATGATTTTTAAATTGGGTTAAGCCTATCTGTCTCCTCTAACGTTTATCATTTCTTCGTGTTGAAAACTCAAAATTCTTTCTTTTAGCATTTTGAAATGGATGTAGATTACTGAATCTAGAGTCACCCTACGTGCAATAGTATACCAGAATTTCTTAATCCTATCGAAATATAACCCACTGATCAGTTTTCCTATTCCTCCCTCGGGCTTCCTTCCCTAGTATCCGGGATCCACCATTCTACTCTCAAATTCTTTGAGATCAACTTGTTTAGCTTTTACATGTGGTATTTGTATTTCTATGCCTAACATATTTCAGTTAACCTAATAATTTCCAATCTATCCTTGCTTCCAAAAATGGCAGTATTTCATTCCTGTTTTCTGGCTGAGTAGTATTCCATTGTGAATTCGTACCACAACGTCTTCATCCATTCACATGGATTCTTTCCATTTCCTAGATATTAAGAATAGTTCTGGAGTGTTTCTTTGATATACTGATTTCATTTCCTTTGGAAGCATACTCAATAGTGAGAGTGGTGGATCACAGTTTACTTCTAGTTTTAATTTTTTGAGTAACCTCCATAATGTTAATTTTTAACTAGTTTTAAAATTCAAATTGGTATTACCCAAATTTTCTTGTTAATAATTTGTAATCTGACTTGAGTTGGTTTATTGAAATTGATACAGTTTTGGGGTCAATAAAATATATGTAATTTTAAACAATGAGAACAATAGTGATATTTAAAAAGGGTTATTCTTTGAATTCACAAAGTAACAATGTGTCCACAGTAAATAAAGGAAAGGAAAACATCTTTAAATTATATGAACATTTTTGTTCATGAAAGTGATACTTGATCAACATGTTAATTTTTAGAAGAGTTTCCACATGTAATAACATAATAAATGTCAATTTTAGTAAGTTTGTGAATTTAATTAGAAATTTCTTCTTGAGATTGCTTGTTTGCCAATGCAGAAAGAGAAGTTTGCATTTCTACACCCACTTCAGAAAATACTTGAGAATGCTTTAATTTGGGTCAGTTGAATTTGGTGAACTTGATGTAGTGGAAATGACCAGACATTTATCCCAATGTAAATGAATGAAGTCACTTTCTGGGTCAATTTATAAATTTAGTGGCCTTCTTTTTTTATAATTACTGAATAGAATGCATCTAAATTCATCTATAATTTATTTTAGTGCAATAAAGAATTTTAGTCAGCTTATAACATAAAGAAGGATATATCATGTTACTGATGACTACAAATAAAGCTGCTGCAAATAAAAAAAAGAAGGATATAAACAAAATAAACAAGAAAATATAGATTAAACCCCCTAAATTTTAGAAATATGATTAATCCTAAACCTTATTAGATAATTTAAAATATACATGCATACATGTATGTATATATATGTACATATATTTATATATATGCTAAAGATATACATAGATGAACATACACTATTACATATGAATTACAGGTAAATGTTGGTGGTTGTAAAGGCAAGAAAAAGAAAGAGTTGTCAATTTGTCACATAGTGTTGCAGGTATTTCAAATGGATTGAAATTTTTATTTACTTTTATTTACAAAGTGACTAGTTTAGTTCTTAGCATGAATTTGGAAAGTACACGCAAGAGACAGGCACACAGAAAACAAAAATCTATTAAAAAGACATGTCAGAAAAGAAGACCAATTCAATGTCAGGAACTGCTATTTGTGTATTTTGGTGTAAATCATGACCTCAAAAAATCCAAATCAATAAAGAAGTTAGTTTTCATTCTGGGAATAAATCCCATTAAAGTGGGCCTGTTTGGCCCCATGGTTTTATTCATAAGATACAAAATAATGGTATATTTTTAATACAAAATTGGATCATTACCACAAAAAGTCATATTTGGCAAGAAAGAATTGAATATCTAGTAGATATTTTTGACTGGAATTGTTCAGGAATATAAGAAATAGAGGCTCAGCATATTATAGGTAAAATATTATCAATGAAGTATGATTACAAGATGGATGACTAAAATACTTTTAATTGCTTTTTACTCTTTCAAATTTCCTAATTTAAACTGTCATCAAAGACTTTTATTTCACTCCTGGTCTGTCAGAAAGCTTTCACTTTTTTTTTTTTTTTTATGTCTCCTTCATTCACGTTTGGGATTTTAATATATTGAAAAGAAAACATATTTTACTTCTTGTAGTACAATATACAAATCAATGAAACTAATGTTAGTTTGTACCTATAATTCTGTTTCAAAATTAATTATAATTACTGTATCATCAAACTGTTTTAGTTACTTTGATAGACATTAGTAAATTAAATCTAGTCATTCCAGTTGGTTTTAGGTCCTGACTTCTTTACCCAAAGCACTTCTCTTAGACATTTTTTTTAATATCCAATGCTTTATGAGTGTGTTATTGTCATTTCACTCCTTCATAGTACTGCATGTTTCTTCTGGAAGGGTGTTATTCATCCTTGGACAATGACAACTGAGCCAGAAAAGAACATGTAACCTGGGCTGGGACTTAGTTGGGAAGAAAGCTGTGAGAGATCATTCTCCAGTGTTCAGAATCAGTGATAAATATTTGCCTATACCTCAAAGTATAGACAATTGGGAGGTTTCTTAGGTGGTTTAACCTGAAAAATGTGGATTTAATTAATTAGTGTTAAACTGGAAGAAGGGTCTAAATTAAGACAAATTAATTTTACCGGGGGGCTTGATGTGGATGTCAATAAAGGTGCTCAAAAATTTTCAGGAAAAATAATTTGGAAAGAGATGTTCATGACAAGCAGACATAGGAAATTTTAATGATGGACTATATTTTACTAGTTCTTTTAAATAAAAAAATTAATACCTAATTCAAAATGTTAATGATATTACTTATGAGCTTTCAGAAATATGTGTAAGATCTATGTTGTATACAAGTTAAAGATGAGCTAAGTTTGGGACATACTTTCTTAGCTGGTTTTTTTGGTACTTTTTCATCCATAATCAATAGGGTGATAATTAAATCAATAGGGGGATGGTTAAATAATACTTAAAAAAATTGCAGACAGTTTTGAAGAGCAATATTAGGGTTATGGCTTGGATATGGGGTATCCCTCAAAAACCTCCTTCATTAATAGAGAAGTATTCACAGGTGAGAATACTACAATTGATTTGGAGAACTGTATCCAAATCAGTCCATCCTAGTTTCCACCCTAGGACTAACCAGGTGGCAACTACAGGCAGGTAGGGAATGGCTGGAGCGGTAATAAGTGGGGACTTATCCTTGAAAGGCCTCTTCCCTGCTGTCCCTTCCTCTCTCTCCACTTTCTGGTCACCATGAGCTGAGTAGCTTCCATCCCATTGACCTTTCACCAGGATGCTCTGCCTCACTTTGGGCCAAAGTAATGGAACTGGCTAACCATGGACTGAACCTCTGAGATCATGAACCCAAATAAACTTGTTCCCCTCTAAGTTTTTCTTGTCAGGTATTTTGATCATGGCAATGACAGCTGAGGAACATAATTAGCCAGGTAGAATTCATCAAAATGAGAGAGTCTAGGATGGTAGCAAATGAAAAACACCATTTGACCCAGGGGGAAAAAAAGTGATAGAACATCTTCTAGCATAAAAATGTGTTCATTTATTTTATATTTACAAGCCTCTTTTATTGAAGAGACACTTAAGCTCTGTGGGAGTTGAGAGAAAAAAAACCCAAATATGTAGAATTTAAGAAATTCTAGAAAAAAAATTTTAAGATATAGGAGTGTCCTGAATTGCTCTAATTTTCCCATTGGATCACAGGTACATCTGCTTGCCTCTCTTTGTGATTAAGGCTGACCATGTAATTCACTGTCCATCTGTGAATACATTTAAAGTGAAAGGAGGTACCTATAATTTCTGGGCAACAGCAGTAATGGAAATGTGGATTATCTAATGTCAGCTATGTGGGATCATGTTCATGATATTTCTTCTAACTCCCTCCCTTCTCACTCATAAAACCAGACTTCAAAGCATAACTGAGCCAATACCTCTTGTATAACACTTTCTATTTTAGAAAAAGTAGACATTAAATGTGTTGAAAAATATGAAAAAGTAGTCACTTCTAATATGAAATATTATTTTTCTAATGTTTTGTAATATTATTTCAGTGATTTTATCACTTGAAAACTGCTCTTCTCAATTAATTCCATCTTTTGTATAACATCTGGCTAACTTACAAAATTCAGGAACAAAACTCCTCCTCCCTGAAATAATACATAGGCACTTCAAAAAGCATCTCTAATGCTTTTAAACAATTTACTACGTTCTATGAAGTCCTATATTAATTGGCTATATCTTCTACTTCAGACATAGATTCCACTTTCTATTTTATTCTTTATGTTCAAACCCCTCTGGTTCCTCAGCCATGCTAATGTTTTCCCTGCCTGCCTTGAGACACAGTCTCTTATTCTTTTCTGTACCTGCAATGCTACTTTCCCCCACCTACTCCTGGGCTCTGTGCAGGTGATCACCTTCCTACCACTTAGTGCTGTGCTACCCTGTCATCCTCTTGGATCCTCCCACCCTCTCTTTTATTTCTTTTATTACTCATATAATAATATTTTTGCATCATCTTATTATTTTTCTCCTTCTACTATAATGCATGCTTTGAGAGATTATTTACTGCTGTTTAACTACATTGGACCAGTACAGGCTCAGTCAGCATTGCTGAATGAGTACATAAGCCCATTAATAAACTACCAAGATTTTTCTCTGACCTATGTCACATGACAGAATTCATTATGAGTAGATGCCTGATCCCTCCATGGAAACAATGAACTTTCAGCTTGAGAACACTCTAAAACTCATAACAGAGTCTTAATATAAAGATGTCTCTTAAATATTTATTACATTAATGCATTAACCTATGTTAGTGATTATTTAGATTAAAATCATTAAATGATCTTTCCAGACATTTATTTTTCAGGCAGATCTAAACTGTCTCAAAGGGAAATGATAGAGAATTCTCAAATAAGTGATTAGATTTTCTCTTCCCAGAGCTGGCCTCTGGAATGAAAGTAATCCACTGCCAATTCTTGCTGACCATGAAAGATGTTCTTTTAGAATCGATGGGTAGTTTTGTCCCAGATGGGGTCTTTTAGGAATGGGGTGGCTAAAGTCTGGGATTACTTTTCTTTGCAGAAATCCTCCCTTTAGAACCAAGGCTTTGTTAGAATTCCTGTGACCATTGAGAGCAGGAAACATGTAATTTATCTGGTATCTTATATTTGGCTCACTAAGGAGAGTTCCTAGTGTACTAAAAGCCACTGCATTCCTCCCAACTTGTTCTTTGAATAGCTCACAGCAAGGCAAATGGCAAAACACCCTGCAGATCAGAATCCAGCCTCAGGCTTGATTTTATCCTTTAATTTTGTGGTAAGGGATAAGAAGACATGACTATCTGATTATCGTTGTGACTTGACAGTTATCATTGAGCTTAATATTAAGGTCAATTCATTTTTCTAAAATTTTGTCTGGCTTATTCAAAGAATCCTTTGTTTCCTTAAAAGACAAAATGTAGATAATATGCACCTATTGTGAGGTTTAAATAAGATAATAAGTGAGAAATTCCATAGAATGGTTCAAGAATATTGTGGATAGTCAATATGTATTCATTTTTATCTTCAGGGTTTTAACTAGCAGTGTTAGCCCAGAGACAAGCAGCTCAATATATATCTGCTCACATAATAAAATAAATAAATCACATACAGGGTTAAAGGAGTAGAGGGCAACTGTGTCCTGCCTGTCCTTGACCTTTGTTCTCCAGATTTATTCATCCCCGCTGACTGCCTCTGGTGCATTGCATGCTGGCTGTCTGAGCTGGCAGTGGCATGAAGGGGTATGTGTGAAGAAGAGATTTGGCTAAAATTTTACAAACGCTATTAATTTTTTTTATCTCTCCTCTAATTATCAGTGCTCTGGGACAAATACTGATTACTTTAATTTACCTTGAATCCATTTTTCCTCTCTGTTTTTGAAGCCTCTAGAGGTACTTGCTGCCCTGAAGTAAAGGATTGAGTCTAAACCCATGTAAACATAAGTAGGTGGTTATGAAAGGTTTCCAGGGGACACCATGAAAGCAGCACCTGCCAGGGTTAATGAGGTGAAAGTTTCTTCCTGGAGGAAGAGGAGACTTTCATAGAGAGGAACCTATGAGACTCCTGTATTCTACCTTACACTTAACCAAAGAAAGTTAGTTTGCAAAAGGGCTCTGTAGGCCATAAAATTTTGTAGCAGCTCCAGTGTCATGTCCAAATTGAGTTTCCCGGAAAGTGACACTTGAAGCTTCGTCATAGAGAGCACAGGTACACTCCTGCTCCCGTGTGTTCTCACTCTCACAGGCTCTCAGGCATCTCTCTGGCACTTGGTTTGTATTTTTCAGCACTGACAGAGCATATAGTAAGTGGATAAACAGAAGCATGGATGAACTGCTCAGAAAAAAAAATGTACTCATAAAATTATTCACTTAATACAACTGTGCTCTTTCCCAAGTAATTAATTTCTTTGAAAAAGTATAAATATTTATACTCTGTCCTTTATTTTGCCAATTTTTATAAGAGAAACTTTTCTCTTAGATGGCCATATGTTTTTGCTGAGACACTATTTAAAAGATCAAATTCCTATTCCCCCTGGAAAATGCTTATTTTCCAGGTAACAGGGAGTCTGTTTCTTTGATTTAAAAAAAAAATTAGCTAATAAAAATGTATATAGATATTGTACACCTTATTAACCATTTACATATGATCTAAGAAGCATCCTTTGACTTTACCCTGCCTTAATCTACCCATCTACCCCCCACACACCTATACATGTATGTGCACATATGAGTACACACAAACACACACACACATGCGCATGCACACACACAATATACAATATAAAATAGATGCCTAAGAAAAATACTTCATGTTTACAAGTATTCATGGAACCAAATATTCTGATGTAGGATACTATTAATACTGTTAATATAATACCAAATATTTATTCTATAATATCATTTAGAAGGTGTTCCATTCGGGACGTGGAACAATCATTTCTGCGTTGTTGACTCTGTAGAGTGTAGCCAAATAGACTTGATCTGAATCTTATAAGACCAAAAACCATGGTGGCTTGAAAGGGTGTGATGACTTAAGAAATAGGTTAAGTTTTGTTTTGCCTGTTTTTGTTTTGTCTTGGTTTTTTTTTTTTTTTTTTTTTTTTTTTGTGTGTGTGTGTCTTCAAAAAGGATGGAAGAAGATGAAACTGGTGAACCAAGTCAGTGCCAGATTACATAGGTCTGGAAGGCCATGTTGAAATTGGTGAATGCCGGGTAAATAGGGTGTCAGTAAAGGCTTGTAAGCAGGAACAACATGATGGAGTCTGATGTTCAGAAAGTAACAGTATGTATTCTCTGCTTAAGGCATTCATTGACCTTGAGTCTGTGTTGTAAATGTGACACCAGTTATGTTCAAGTCAATGGTTAGCCACTGTATAGGCTCTAATGGCATTTGTATCACAGTTTGGTTGCCTAGTGAACAAAGCAATGTGTTTGTTCAAAGTAAAGCACTCCATACCACATTGTCAAGGGATAAATTGATTTGTCTTAGCCCTTGCCTGCACAGTGGAAAGCATCTGTACAACTCTGCAAAAACTTCTTTCGCAACCTTTGTATTTGTTCTTGTTTTTCCCTCTTTGGCTTTCTCACTCCGCTTCAGTACCCTAGGCTACAACTGCTTTGGTATCCTACTTCTCTTTCCTTCATAGGCATGTCTGTTTACACAAGATGTCCTTCTTGAAATTGATATTCTACCTATAAAATTTCTTTCAGAACTGGGCATTTGGCCTGCTGCACTCTGCCAACTGGGATTCACCAGTGTTGGCTTTTCCATTACTGGTAGGCAGTGATAACTTGCCCTTTCAGCATTGTAAGCCTCAGAAGTGATTCCAGCAATATTTATCAGGTTAGATTGCTTTATTGAGAACACCCCCCACCTCCGCCCCACTTACCTGGCTCTCCAGCTATCTTCACTTCCTAATTGGTCCATGAGTTTCTTTTCAGTACTGCTTTCTTCCTGGGCCCTATTCCAAACTCACAGAATACCTGTCTCAGATTTCATTCAGGCTTTTCTTCCCTGAGGAGGACTTTTCTTGAGATGGAAAACAGAATCTAGCCCCAGTAAGAATCAGCAGGCTAAGTGACTACAAAATACTTTCCACCTGTACCCATATGCTTATGTTCTTGATAAACATTTTTTGTTGTTGTTTTGTTTATCACTTTAGTAGGCATATACTCAAAACATTTTAAATCTTCACTAATTATAGGTTATTGAGCCTTATTATAAGTAGTCTTTGTCTATTTGCGTTAGTGAAAATATTTTAATGGACTTAATCCCAGGTAGCCTAAATAGAGTATTTCTTGGATGAGCATAATATATATTGTAACATCTAGTGGAGTACTTAAAAATCATGAAATACCACTTTATTACTCCAGAAGTACCTATGGCTCTAGAACTCAGGAATAATTCAGTTTCAGTGTTTTCCGAGGAGGGTTGTTGAATGCTGTGTGCCATTTTTTGAAAAAGTAAATAAAATTATTTGTGAAAAACATTCATTATAGGGCATGGTGTTTAGTATGCTATTTATTATCCTTTTTCTCTAAATACAGATTTTTAGATGAGAAGTTCAATGCCAATTAGATTTTTTTCATTGTTGCTTTTAAGTCTACTTCTAAAAGCTTATATGAGTTTTTAACTTTGTTGCTCTTTGTTTAAATTTCACTGAGGTATATCCTAGAATGGATTCTTTTCCCTTCAGTCAAAGATGGAATGAAATTAATCCCTTTAACCAGAAGTTTCTTTGTTCCTATCTATAGTTATGGTCAGCTGAGATCCCTAAGTTGGGGGCATTTTGGAAACTTGTGAGAGACCTCTTGGCTCCTTAGCCTTCCTTGACCAGTCATGCTATCTGCCAGGATAGGTTAAGATCTTGCTGACCACACATGGCTTCCCTTAGAAGCACAGGGACATTTTCCCCTTGACCCCTCTTTGCACAATGTGGATTTGTTGGCTTCTGTTATCTAGGGTCCTCCTGATCCACCTGATACGAAGGTCATCAAAAATCTATCTTTTGAACATAATTTCAAATGAATTTAATTCTAATCCACTTTGGAGCCATCCTAACATGGAGTAAAGCCTTATCTCAGGAAAGGCTGGTCGGTTGATTAATCTTGGTTATTTTATTTTTTTTTTTTGTAGGGGAGAGATCCTTGGGATTAAATTGAGAGGTATTTTACCACTGAATTGTATCACCACACATTTTATTTTTGTATTTTGAGACAGGGCCTCTCCAAGTTGTTTAGGACCTTGCTAGATTGCTGAGGCTGGCCTTGAATTTTTCAGTCCTCCTTCCTCAGCTTCCCAAATCACTAGGATTCCAGGTGTGTGCCACCATGCCCAGTGGTTGCCTCCTTTGAAAATATCATTCTATTAAGTTCTCATATATTGTTTCCTGAGTCAATCTGATTATCAGTTAACATAATAAAACAATACATCTGAAACATGATTCAAACGTAAAGTCTAAGAGGACTCTTAACTCCCTTTTTTTGTGGAAAAAGTGGCAAAATGTTTTCATGTTCCACATTGTCAACCTTTAAACACATTATGTTCTCCTTATCACCTTTCCAAAAAATGCATTTTAATTCTCATCCCAGTGTAAAGAGTTAAAAAAATTATGCCACTTATAGATGACAGGTTACATTTACCTTGCTATAAAACAGTAAGTGACATAAATAGATCTCTAACTAAATTTGTTATTTTTATATAGATCTAAAAGAGGCTATCATTACTAAACAACTTTGGTTTAGAGAATGCCAGCTTGGTAAGGTGCTTTCCTAAGCTTTGCATTTTAAAAGACTTAACTATGTGGAAAACATGAATACATCTAATATACACAGAAGCCAGTAATAATTAGCATCACAATTATATTTTATGTTCTATATTAACCCAATTTAAACCTTTAAAGTAAAATTTAGAATTAATAGTGAAGGTAACTGTAATCACGTTGGCATAGATTAGCATCACTACCAAAAAATTAAAGAATAGCTTTAAATTTATAACTTTAGTAAATGGTGTTAGTGATCAGAAATAGGCTTATTATCTGATATATACATACATCTCATTTATATAATAATAAAACATTTATGTAGTAAAAGCAAAGAGACTTAAGCCAGATTTTAAAATGGTAGTGTGGCCCTTTTATCTCAGAGACAATGTATAAAAGAGAGCAATTATTGGTTACCATGCCTGTCTTAAACCTACATGCTTTCCTTTCACCAATTTTTCCATCACACTGAGACAAAGTTCTTGGTTAAAAGTATTTAGTTCTCAGAGATATGTTTATTTCTAATCACATATATTTTCAGTGTCAAGTATTTTGTAATAACCTAAAATAACAGTTATATATTTAACCAGAGTTTTAAAACATTTATTTTAAAAACTTTAAAATAGGTGTGAATACTAATTCTTTGAAGACTTAATAAAATAATAAAAATCTAAAAGAAACAAGAATTTATCTTGTTAGATAAGAGTAGTAAGAAATCTGTTGTAAGAAATCTGTTATTCTATCACTTAGAGAATTGGATTCTGGTTTTATATCAATCAGTCCATTAAGTTTTGACTTTAGAAAAACCTTAAATAAATCTGCTAATTATAGACAATCACACACTTTTTGAGATTCAACTTCTACAAGCCTTTTGTAACTTAGACTTTACCATACAAAATGCTTTCTCATCCAGAAACATTCCCTTTTCCTTTTATTTTTTAACCAAAATATATTTTATACTTATAACTTTCTTACATCTATTTCTAATTGCTGACTCTTTCTTATATTTACATTCTAAAACAATCTTTATAAAATTTCTTAAGTAAATAACTCCTTTTTAATAAGATGAAATACATTACAAATTTACAGTACTCTAATGAAAATACAACTGAAACTTTTTTACTCTTTGCATATAGTTACAATTATAGTTAGAATTTTGACTCTTAATTACCTTGCTTTTAGTAAAGACCCATATACATAGAAATCTTAAACTCTTCTTCCATTTACCATCAATTTATAAAACACATTTAATAGACCCAAATATATATTATCTATATAATTAAGAAGCTAAGAGTACTTGAATTAATAGTTAGCAGTTAATGTTTTATATTTTAGCTTTGCAAATTCATCTTATCTCTTCTGATAAATACATTTATACTTATTTATCCCATCTATGTTATATCTAATTTTACCATTTTTAACTGTTAATTTTAGATTACCCATGCAAATTAAGTCATCAGAAAAGCCTAATTGACATTTTAAACCATATTTTCCTACCAAAGAAAAACCTTAAAAGCAATGGATCCTGTGCTTTTAAAATTTTAGAGAAACCAATGCTCTCTTGATTGACTGACCACCTAGAAAAATGTCTGGGTTAGTAATTTTGAAGACATCTTTAATTTTATCTCTTTATGCAATTGAAATTAACTTTTTGTCAAAGTTTTATGAAAATCACGTAAACTAAAAGGCATATGAACCGATTATTTAAAATTTATATGTTCTAATTTGTCTATAAGCCTATTTTGGTATCATATAAATGATATACAGACACAAGCACATGTAGACAGCATATAATACAAATGTATGAACAAATATATATGAAACAGATAGGAAACAAAGATTGTATAGCTTTTTACTAGTTTTTAGATTCCCAACAGTTAGGAAACCAAAGAACTACAGATGTTTGTTTCACAATATATGTCAGATTCAACCTTTTAGAAATTAAAATTGAACCTGTTACAAAAGTCAGTTTTCCTTTCCTTCCTTCCTTCCTTCCTTCCTTCCTTCCTTCCTTTTTTCTTTCTTTCTTTTTTTTTTTTTTTTTTTTTTTGTACAAGGATTGAACCCAGAGGCACTTAACCACTGAGCCTCATTCCCAGTCTGTTTTTTGTGGGTTTTTGTTTGTTTGTTTTAGATTTTTTTTTTTTTTCCAGACAGGGTCTTTCTAAGTTGCTTAGGGCCTTAATAAGTTGCAGAGTCTGGCTTTTAACTTGTGATCCTCCTGCCTCATCTTCCTGAGCTGCTGGGATTTCAGGAGTGTGCCACCACTCCCAGTTTACAGAAGTCCTTTGTGTGATAATATCAAATAGATTTTAGGCTATACAATGTAGATCTAAAGGGGTGGGGGGTCTGTTCATTTGGGGAAGGAGGGGGCAGGGTCTTCCAGTCATTTCTGGACATTACATTTAACAGTTCAGATGGCCATTTATATGTCCATGAGTTATTTTTATATTGACAACCAACAACTACGATTTATTCTTCATTTTAAGATCTTCTAAACGGGATAATCTCTTTCCTTTTCCAGTGTATTTGATAGTTAACCCTTGAATAATTGACCTTTGAATAGACTGCAAGAAAAACAAAGGGCAAAAAATTGCAGTTAGACAATAAATCTAATCAGAATCAGAACAAACATATCTTAATTTAGATGTGCAGAACCAAAGGTGAATTCACCAGAAAGAATATGAACTCAAAAAAGGAGAGGTGGAAGTGTGTGTGTGTGTGTGTGTGTGTGTGTGTGTGTGGACAGTCACTACCATAATTACTGTGGTAAAAGAGCATATGGAACACCTATATCAGACCAGAGTGCACTTCTGGATTCCATTAGAGTCAGCCCCAATATTTAAAGAATGTGAGAGCCCATGAGGTCTCTGGGAGGGGGTAAAACTCGGGAAAATTTCTCAAGAAAAAGAAAATCTGTACATATGGGATTTTTCCATTTTCCTTCTCTATGCAGAGTCCTTTCCCATCTGGAGAAAAGAGAAAAACCTGTGGGAAGTAGGGCATCCCCTAGAGGTTCCCAGGCTTGTCATGTCAGCTTCTTTTTTTACGGAGCTAGGTCCCTGTGGTTTGGGGTAATACTTGCATAGTCCACAAAGCAGAATACATAATCTATTAAGCATCCTTGAAAGGTCTGGGGCCTGGTGCAGCCAACCTCTCCAGATGGCCTTGTCCTTTTTCTCCCCTTTTCCTAGCATTTAGGGAGGAACTAATTGAGATAGTAAAATTGCAGAGCACAAAAAAAGAGAAAACAACCATTAGTGTCCCACAGCGGCTTGGATTTAGCGTGATACTTTTTTCTGGTCTCGAACTGATTCAGGCAATTGCTTATGCAGCTTACATTCCAGATGTAAGTCTTGCAGGGACAGATATCAAGCAGGCAACTAAGGAATGAGGAAAGCTGCTCTTTTGAGCATTAGAGACAAAGGGCATTGAATAGGTCATGTCGTAGATGGAGGGTACCCCTTTGTCTTAGAGTGAAGTCCCATGATGTTCTGTTGGTCTGCACATAAAGATGAGAGTAAATGGAAGCAAAAGTGGTCTCTAATAACAGACATCAGGGTTTAAAACCTTGTAATCACTGACCTTCAAATTCTATAGCAATTTTGTCCTTACCAACAATCTTTCAATTGCCAGAGTAGCTTTATCCCCCTGAAACACCAAAAGCAAAAGTTTCAGTTCCTACTCCTAAGCATGTCTGAATTCTAGTCTGGAGATAATCAGTTCTTTATTAGAGTATGCTCTAGCCAAAATAAACTCTCAATTATCTCAAAAATTTTTGACTAAGAATCTAAAGTAAAGAACAAAGGTTCAGAAATAAAATCCTAAACACAGAAAGTAACAAGAAAAAGAATTGAGGTAACCATTGATACTAGGCAGAAATACCAAATGTTCCAGGACAGAGGCCTCCTGTGAGACAGAGGCAGTGTGGAAGTCTCCCTTCTTGCAAACATGCATGAAATATTTCAGATATGTCTCTCGGAGTAACTGGCATGATTTTTTTACAAGGGAGAGAAAAGGGGGAAGGGGATACTTTGAAAGAAAGTTTCTAGACAGACCCACACAGGTCTATTTCTTGACCTTTGAATGACAGCAGGATGACATCAGACTTCCAAGTTCTCACTGTCATGACAACTCTAGGTCACTTTGACCCATGCTGACTGGTTCTAATTGGAACCTGTTCTTGCAGATTTCACCATTGAGGAAATTATCCTTGTCTCCCTGATTTCTGGGATTTGATCAGTGAAATGGTTACAACCTCCCCACCTCATGTTGCCCCCAATCATGTCTGCCTGTCCTCTATCAATATTATTTATATCTTAGCTTCCCTAAATGTATCTTCAACATCCCGGATATTTTCTGTATTGTTTTTATTTATGTTTGTAATTTCTTTTACATTTAATCTTTCTGAGGGAAAAAAATATCCTGATTCCAGTCATTCTCTTCTTAATCTAATCTACAGGACTGTCTTGGTTTGAGTTCCCCCTGAAAAAGGCACAATGTGGCAGGATTTGCTTATGTGAAATTTATTTGGAAAGAAAGGCTCTGTGGCAAGATTTACTTAGGTAAAGTTTAACTGGAAGGACTTACTAGCCCAAGTAAAGGAATGATGAAATATAATAAGAAAGTGAATGAAACACTGACATGGGATATCTGCAAGCAACTCAAAACTGTGGGCACCTGGAGTTTATTCTACCAAGGATCTTCGAAGAAGGAGAACTTGAAAGCCAGTCCTTCCAGTGGTCCACCCAGCTAGGGTAGTTACATCTCCACCTTCCAGCCTCCACCCAGGTCTCTAGATGAGACTTGGAATTTCCTCTCTGCTGTGTGTTTGGGAAGAGCTGTCTGCTAGGCCTGAGCAAGTCCTTAGGCAAAGAGACAAATTCTGGTTTCATGGAGATAGTACAAGGGAATATAGTCAGAATCACAATAGCATCGGTTTGCATTTGCTTCAGTGGGTGTTGGGGAGATATTATTAAAGATAAACTCTTTCAACCCAGAAAACCTCTCCACAAGGAAAGTACAGAAAGTAAATGTTTTTATTATTGAATGAGTGTTAAACCAGAATGTGATGCACATTACAAGCAGTCAATCTGCTGAGCGCTTGCAAAGACAGAGAAATCTTTCCATTTTATATACCCAAAAGGCACAACCCATTACATTCATGTTCTTAGGTTAAACAATTACCAAGCCTGAAGCAAGAGGACTTGACTGCACCATTCACACATAATTATGCCACATATAATCCACTCTAACTCTGCTTACTAATTGGGGTGGCTATCTGAATTAGCTAATTACCTTTATCCAGAGGTAAAAACAAACTTATAACTATAACACTGGAGGTTCATTTGCAACTTGGAAATTAGGCACCTATCCTTCCACATAAGTTGGAGATAGGGATGCTCTTTGGGTGCATATGTTGATATTTACATTTCAAAGAAATGATTCCTGAGCCTGAAGAAAGACATTCCTAGGTCTTAAAGTTGAGAAAAAGCCTATCTAATTTTCAAAAGGATTTAGATAACTTCAAAAGGAGGAGCAATACTTATAATTACCTGTTTTCTAATGTAAATGCTCTGAGAAAAATGAGGGGGAGGAACTCTTTTTCTTTATTTTCAACAGGGAGAATTTTTCTCTTATTTTAATTCATATTTTCCTTACATGCAAAATGGGTCTTTCAACACTACACAATTTTTGTACCTGCATTTTATATCCTCAGCTGCTTCCAAAAATGTTTTCTTGTTCAAGTGTTCATCTGTCTCTTCTTGCAATTCAACTGGCAAGGGTTCAAATGTTCTGCTTGATTTTCCTTTTTATGGCTGCAAGTATTGGTTGTTATTTTTGTTAGCTTAGATGTATCTATTGAAGTGCAATAGTGATAGAACCCTCTAAATAGTGGAAGGCAGAGAGATTCTCACTCTGTGGACCTGGAAAGGGTTTCCTCTCACCTCTGCTTTCCGGTGTCCCTCATTTCTCCCAACCTCAAAGACAAGTGTGCGAGACCTGCTTATTGGCTCCTTCTCATCAGCCTTTGAGGTCAAGCTGAACAAGCATGCTCCTATGCCCCTCTCCATCAGTCCATGGATCTGAGTGCCACATTCCTTCAAGGACCCTCTTTCTAGGTCTCTACCACTGGCTTGTAACATTATTTCCCAGTGTGCTTCAGCAGCCCATACCAGTTTTCCCCTACTTTTCTCCAATAGATCCTATGTGCATTCTGTTGGAATTCAGAAAGTTTAGAGAACCCCATCTAAAGAATTCTGTTCCCATATTGCTCTGTTCCTTCAAATGTAACAGTGGTCCACTTTATGCTATGAATATAGCCCTTGCTTCTCTGCCACCACAACTTATTTTTTAAATGGATGTTTCTTTCTCTTTCTCTCTCCTTGTTCCTCTCTAATCTCTCCCTTTCTGTAATATCAGGGGAAACAGGATTACCTTTCTTTCCCACGTTAGGCAGATTTATCTGTCCTTGAGTACAAAGCTATTACAGGAATGAAGTAATCCAGACTTTGAACATGGTACCAGAAGATCTCAAAAAATGTCAATCTCGCAAATTAACAAGTGAATTACAACCCCAACAGAGAACAAGCAGAATATAGCCTTTGAGTCAGCTCTTTAAAAGCCCCTTTTTCCTGATGATGAGCAGAATCAGCCTCTGGGACAGGACTCACCTATGTTTCTCCTTTGCTAGCAAAGCAATGAAGGTTCTTTGTGCTCTTTCTCCAAACCATGTCCTCCTTATTGGATTGGCATCCGGGAAAAGGACTGAGATTTTGGTAACAAAAATAAGTATTTGTGAGCAACCTTGTTACTAAGAAACTGCATTTTAAATACAGCTTATGAGAATAATCTTTGGTATGTTAATTGAGAAGGAGGAGTTATGAACATTCCTATAGATTTCATTTAGTCCAGATCAATTGCCATCTTTTTCTTGGAGAGTGAAAGAATGTTTTCATTGTACCTGAACACTATTTCAGGCACTATTAGCTCACAGTTTGCAAGTTAGACCATCCTTGTAACCCAGAGTGTATGATTTGACTTCCTTAAATTAAGGTTCTAATAAACCCACTATTTCCAATTTCAAGGTAAATAAACTTGAGTTTGACAATGCCTACTTATCTCTTCAGATTTAAAACAATAAAATCCTAGGTTATTTTTTAAAAATATCACCCCTGATCTTATGGTACTTTTGTCCTTCTGGTACTTGACCTTGGTGAATCCAGTAAATAAAGAAGTGGGCAGGTACCAGAGAAGATCCCCCTCCCAGAGCTGACCACTTGTAGAGTGAGGCCCTTAACCTGGAACTCTTGCCCCATTCAGTTCAGTGAACAAAGGGATTTGGAAGTGAAGCAAGAACCCAAGGTACTGTTTAGGAACTCTTCATTGCTTCTGTATCACGCATGCATATACATTCAATTTGTGTTTTTAAATGGTAGGTGACTCGTTTATACTGGATTAAAAGAATTTCCACACATGCCTATTTAAGAATGCTTTTAAATTGAGGATTCAGACAAATTCCATTCAGGCCACATTATGAATAATAAATGTGTGTTTATTTGAATTTCTTGATGGTGAAAGCTGGGCAGACAATAGACTTATTTATTTCTGAAGAGGATTTATGTTAAAAGAAAGTTCCCTGGGGCATTAAGAAGAAAAAGCCTGCAAAAAGCACTTTAGTAAATTATAACTCTGAGGATAAAATATGACAATAATAATTGCTAAAGTAAAAACCAAAGTATAAAACTTTCATATACTGTATATCATGCATTTTCAACTTTTTTATTATTTAGTTTATTCCTGTCACTGGAAGAGCTACTCGAGGGAGATTAATTGGTAGCTAAGAATATATTAACTCTTTTCGTTCATATATAATTTAGTGTATTGTTTGAAATCTGAGATATTTACTATAATAATATTTAGCAATAGTGATATGTGATGATTTCTATTATCACTATCATTATTTTGCAGATAATGAATTTATCAAAAGCACTATATAGTAAAGTAAGGTGCCCAATTTTAGATACTTTTAAGTGGAAGAACTGAGATTTTTAACCCTGGTCCTTGAGATATAGAAACTAGATTGTCAACTATCATGATCTGTGTCCTTTCAATGTTATTTGGTCCATGTACACACTAGAGACACTAACTTAATGATTTATGTGAATGTTGCAAATTCAAGAAAGTATACTTGGTACTAGGATCTGTCCCCTTAGCCCAACATTCAGATGTTAAAACCCTGATTCCTAATATGATGGTGTGTAGGGGTGGGGTCTTTGGCAAGGTTCAAAAAGATAGAGCCCCAATTTTTATCTATATAGGTATTCATTCTTCCCAAATTGGAATATTAATTGTTGATATTAATGCATCATAGGAAAAGAAAGAAACTGGAGTCTTTTTTTGTGTTTGCATATGAGATTACAAGAAGGTGATCACCTCCAAGCCAGGAAGAGCCCCCTCACCAGGAATGGAATCAGCTGACACCTTCATCTTAGACTTCTAAAACTAGGAGAAATGAATGTCTGTTGTTTAAAACCACCCAGTTTATGACATTTCGTTATATCATCCTGAGCACACTAAGACCCATGGTGGTGTTAATTGTCCTTATCTTTTTAAAACACTTGAGCTTTCGAATTTATAATAATTTTCAAGACTATATTCCCTTAAAGTGTACATTTAAATTAATGTGATACTTGCATTAAACTGATATATTCTTACACAATTGAAACATGTATTTTTCAAGTGAACTTAATGTTCACAATAAACATCCACTAACATAAGAATGTATATAGCTTTGGAGTCAGGTTAAACGAATTTAATCCCCTAACTGAATAACTGCAACCACATTACTAAGTTCCTCTGAGACAAAAAAATCTTTCATTTTTCCTGTGTTTTTAAAATATGCCAGGTTCTATGCTTATGATTTTAATATATTACTGCATTTCATGTTTATATGAGAAATCTACAACTGTATCATTCTTTAGATTAAAATATAAACAAAATACTGAAGCATGAAAAAATTAACTGTCCTTAAATACAGTAGATAGCAAATATCAGAGCTGTTAATTCAAATCTAGGTTTCACTGCCTCCAAAACAATTTTATTCCTTCTACTATATTCAGAAGCTTCCACAGTATCCTGACATCTATCTTGAAGATTAAAAGGCATAACATATGTAAAATATGCAATGTTGGCCTTATTGGAGATGCTCAAAAATTAGCTTGCTAAGTGGCCTTTATTTTAAATTTTTCAGGAAATATATCCTAGAAGACAATCTATTTGGAAAGTAGTATTTCCTGATGCTAAAGTTTTATGTGTTAGCATGCCTCTAAATGAAAGTCACAAAGTGAATCATAAAATGCCAAAGCTATGAGAAGTCTGAGACATCATCTTGTCTAATGTTGTCCATTGTTTTTAGTTATTGAGCTTTCAGAAAACCATCTCTTACCTGACATTTTCCAATATGAATAGAATCAAGCCGGGCTAATGTGGTTGAATAGATGGAGTAGGACTCTCATTTTGCTGTGGGTGGATGGGGTGGAGACTAATGCATCTTGCTGGTACCCCTGTGCTTCCATACAGCAACATTTGAAAATTACCCTGAGGTT
Organism: Callospermophilus lateralis; assembly: GCF_048772815.1. Taxonomy (NCBI): domain Eukaryota; kingdom Metazoa; phylum Chordata; class Mammalia; order Rodentia; family Sciuridae; genus Callospermophilus; species Callospermophilus lateralis. The sequence continues at coordinate 97,541,787 of NC_135310.1, forward strand.
ACCTTATCTCTTTTTGCATGTGAAGGGATTAAGGAACATAAGAGCAAAATATCTGTTTCAGTCAGCCCCTTTAAGGCCTTTTAGTTAGCACTTTTAAGTCTGACTTCTTGAATGTAAGGCAATATCAGAATTTCCACAGGTAAGCATACTTGGTATATGCTCATAGGAAATTTTGAAATTCTTTTTCTTATACATGGAAAATAATACAAACAAGTTATTTAGTTCTAACGTGAAGGATATTGTGGTAGTTCATACATTACGATGAAGTTTCCAGTTATTGGACCTTTCTTTCTGGATTTTACTATAAAGTCTACTAAGGGCAACCCCTAGGTACAAAGAGTAGTCACTTTATCTATATAGATATTCGTTCTCCCCAAACTGGAATAGTCTAGTAAGAAGTGCAAAGCTGCCAGTTTCATTATCCAGCTTGATAATTACCGATAGGAGGGGTTCAGTAGGAGAGGTCCTACTGATCCTAATTTGTTTATGCACACCACATTACTTTGGGGGGGAGGTAACAAGCTCCTATTATTTTATTTACTTAAATAGACTGTGTATGTGCCTATAATCTCAAAACAAATAATGTGTTTAAAACTTCAGTTATGTTGTTATTTGATTACAAAACAAATTATCACTGAATATGCATATGTATTGTTGGGGAGAAAACTTTTCAAACTTGGGTTCTATAATTGGGGGCCTGCAAATTAAGGACAGATGTGAGAAAGGACAAGTTGTATTTATACATGCCTGGAAATTGCTCAAAGTTGAGTAACTCACTGAATAACCAGAGATAAAGGGTTATGCCAAATTTAAAGGCAAGAACTATTCAGGGCTTCAATGAATGGAATATTTGTAATGTATGAGTCTTGTTTACACAATTCTTTTTTGAATCTGGGTGCCCAAGGTCTTTACATTCCTAACTGGATACCTTCTAATTTGGAGTTGGGGGAGAGAACAGGGAGGCTATGAGGGCTGATTCTGCTAATTCTGATTCAGTAACATTAGGGAAGTTCTGATGAGATTTCCATCTGCATCTTCATTAGCCCAACTATATTCCCTATAAAACAATATTTATATCAACTCTGACACTATGAATGTGTCCCCACATATAATATATGCCTTGTTCTTAATTTAATGGAAGAGATACTGAATGTAGTAATAATTTGAAGCCCTATACAATTATGAAACAGACATGTAAAAAGATAAATCACAAAATGGAGTCGTTGGGCATCTAGGTTGGTTCCACAGTCTAGCTATTGTGAATTGTGCTGCTATGATCATTGATGTGGCAGTATCCCTATTGCCAACCTAGATGACCTTCAATAGACGAATGGATAAAAAAAAATGTGGCATTTATACACCATGGAGTATTATGCAGCATTAAAAAATGACAAAATCATGGAATTTGCAGGGAAATGAATGGCATTAGAGCAGATTGTGCTAAGTGAAGCTAGCCAATCCTTAAAAAACAAATGCCAAATGTTTTCTTTGATATAAGGATAGCAACTAAGAACAGAGTAGGGAGGAAGAGCATGAGGAAAAGATTAACACTAAACAGAGACGAGTGGTGGGAGGGAAAGGGAGAGAGAAGGGAAATTGTATGGAAATGGAAGGATACCCTCATTGTTACACAAAATTACATATAAGAGGTTGTGAGGGGAAACGGGGGGGGGGGGACAAGGGATAGACTTTAACAACAGTAGATGGGGTAGAGAGGGAAGATGGGAGGGGAGGGGGATAGTAGGGGATAGGAAAGGTAGCAGAATACAACTGTCACTAATATGGCATTATGTAAAAATGTGGATGTTTAACCAATGTGATTCTGCACTTTGTATTTGGGGTAAAAATGGGAGTTCATAACCCACTTGAATCAAATGTATGAAAGATGATATGTCATGAGCCTTGTAATGTTTTGAACAACCAATAAAAAAATGGAGTGGTGACACTACAATTGATCTAGAAAGAAAATATTGGGAGAAACCTTTCTAGGAGTACTTATCTTAATTTACACAAGCAATGTCTGAATATAGTAAAAGATTTTATAACCTACATGTTTTTGATCTGGAAGTTTTGGGAAACTTTTAAGGAGCTGAATGGGCAAGTGTAAAAATAAAATACAAAAACAAAATAATAATAGTAAATATAGCTGATATAAACTTGTTTGGGAACAATTTCTGGTGACTGTTTATACAATTCAAGTTATAGGGACTGACATTAAGTGTCCTTTCTCACATCTTTCCTTAATTTGCAGGCCCCCAATTATAGACTATAAATAGTGGGTAGACTATAGAACAGTCTCCAAGCTTGAGCAGTCAGGCTGCTATGAACATTAGTTTAACGATATGGCCAAAAAATATTGGTTGATCTGGTGAGTCAGTTAAGTGGATGCTAGTAAAGATTGATTCTATAATTAGATATTTAAGGAAAGACTACATGTTTCTTAGGCTTGTGATACATGTGTACACCTAAATGTGTGCATAGGACTAGGGCATCACCTCAATTTGCTCAGGACCTTTTCCTAGCAACAGTGGTGATGGTGGGATGCCTTACACCAGAAGCGAGGACAAAATATCAGCATGTGGAATAGTGCCAAGAAGGAACTCATGATCTGCATCACAACATGAACAATTTGTGACATGCTCTTTAAAAAAAAAATGCAAAAATCAGGTGAGCATGGTATTGAACACCAGTAATCCCAACCATTTGGGAAGCTGAAGTTTGTAAGTTTGGGTTGTAAGTTTGAGGCCAGCCTCAGCAACATAGTGAGACCAAAATTAAATTTTACATATTCACACATGCATACAATATAGCAATTTAATCTGGTCAGTATCATTCTAACAATAGTAGGGTCAATTAAATGATTTCCCCTTTATTTTGTTGAACAGCCCAATGAACTGGTCATGTGGACCTTGGAATTAGTAATCAAATACCATATTATTCTGTTTTCCCCAGAAACATCCAAGTGACAGTAGAGAGTGCTAAGACTTGAAGACAGGCAAAAGAAAATTGAAATGTGGTAACGACGCAGGGAAAGACTTGGGGAATGAGAATGAGAGTTTTGTAAAGTTGTGCATAATGGGATCTTCAACGTGAAGCCCTTGCTGTGTGCTTTCCAGTGATTGTAAATGAAGTGTATGATCTTCATAAATTATTCTATGAGTATATATTTTGGAGTATTTCAAGAAGTTATGGGTTTTATTTTCAATTTGACAATTGGCAAATCCAGTCAGAGCACATGGGGCATCTTATTCTGTGTCAGATTGGGGGATAGAGGTTGTCTTGAATCACCTGAACTAAAATGTATTATGCTGTTGTAAGCAAACCCAAGGCCCCATATCAGATGGAATCAGGGATGGGGGCATCCTAATCATAACTACCTTTATGGTGAACAAACTGTCCATGAAACAGAGCACATCTGCTTTAGGAATACAATGTAATAATCCAAGAGAAACTGTGTAAGCTACCCTGAACTTGAAAATTTTGGAGGAATGATGTATTTGGAAGGGTATATTGCAGACAGAGTGAGATACAAATAATGGGAAGTGAGCTCATTAACATTTTGTGCTAAGCAGTTTATGATGTGTGTGATAAGAACCCTGAAATGACAGTTCAGCCAGCCCTGGTGGAGGTATAGCTCCTAAAGGATCAAAATCTTTGGGGAGATCAGGAAAAATGAACTATGGCTTAGTAAATATGACCTATAACTTGCTATAGCATCTCTGGAGCCCACAGTGCTACATGGGTTGAGATACTAGGAAATTCTGGGAGACCACTGGTTAATGTCTTCTAGAAGCCAGAAATATTTTGGAGAAGTCTGGATGTGCCAAGAGTTTTCCTACATTCAATTACCTATTAAATAATAACATACCCATAGTGATTAAAAGCTTGATCTTTGAAATGAGATGGTAAGGATTCTAATCTAAGTCCAAGATTTATACTATATATATTGTTCTGTACTAGTTTCTCTGTGAAAAAATTTCCATTTTGTAAAGTTGGGGGTTAATATTATCTGGCATGAAGTATAATTGCAGAGATAGAACAAGATAATACATGAGATTTACTTTTCTCATGCCTGTCATCTAAGAAGCAGTACCAAAATGATGCCTTCTATTTCACCATGATATTATAAAAAAAGGGAGCTTGAAGAAAATACCCTAGAATTAGAGTTAATAGTTATCTTTATTTGTGTAGTTTATGTATTTTTTTTAAAAAAACTATTTTTTAGTTGCTGATGGACCTTTATTTTATTTGTTTATTTATGTGCAGTACTGAGAATCAAACTCAGTACTTTATACATGTGAGGCAAGCACTCAACCACTGAGCCACAACCCCAACCATATGAACTTTTTTTTTTTTAATCTAGTTTTGAGGATTTCAGTGAACATCCTATTATGAACTAAGAGGAAATTTTCCTAATTGTGAAAATGTTTTCAAAGTCAGAAAAATTTGTTTGTAGAACATGAAATGCAGATGATAATTCGTAAGAGAAATTTCCATAAACATCTCTTTAACAATTAACTATACTAATTAATTCAAATTAGACATTATTTCATGCCATTCTTTTCTCTATGAAAAATCTAATAAAACAGTATGTTTCACTTGTATATTACCTCAAGGCATACATGAGGGCAGTGTTCGGGAATAAGTAAAACTACATTCTATTTTCCCAATTGACTTTACTTAGAGTCTTTTATATTTACCAATTAATATTTTTACATGGAAGAAAAGATTTAACCTGTGCTTTCTTTCATATTGTAAAACATGGACTCCACAAATCATTGTCTGAAGGTCAGTAGTGAATGTAAACGGTCTCACTGGAGTAGGTATACTTTTTCATGTGAGACTAAATAATATCAAATAAGTGTGCAGTCTTTAAACATAATTTTGAATTATGTCAAGTACATTCAACCTCTAGTATGTGCATCTTGCATTCTTTGGACTTACCCCATCTGCCTTTTTCTGTGCCTTATTAGACAAAGATCCATTCTTCTATAGTGTTAAATTTGAAAGTATTCATTTTACGCTCAGAATTTTTCTAACATTTCTGACTTTTTGAATCTTTTTTTTTGTTTACCTTCTTTGCTATTATGTCACTGCTATGTCTAGTATAATATCCCAAGATATCAAGACCTTTGTTAAAAACATGCAAAAGAAAAATGAACAAATTTTTATTTTAACATCAAGCATAAATTTCCAATCCAATTGGAATTCAACTTGTGAGATAATACATTTATTGTAAAATAAACCTTTTTCCCACAAATTTATTTGGGACTCCTGTTTAAGAAATACCTGAAGAGACTTTCAAAATTACTAAATATATATTTACTGGAGTCCAGGCATACCATTCAATGTGGTTGTGATGTCTGGCCAGATTCAAATGAAACTTGGGGATTTATTTAATAAAGCCAACTGGGACATAGTATTGTTTAAGAAAAATACAGTTTAAGCATTCTAACAGACACTGGCTAGTCTCTTACCAAGATTAGATTTAACAATGGAGTATCCTTTTTACTAAACTTGAATGAAAACTGTCAGAAACAACTCATTGCCACCAAGTACACATTCTTACTTTTTCCTGACACAAAGAAAGAACTTACATTCTAGACAGATCCATGGCCACTTAGTCTGAGATCACATTCACAATCCAGGGCTGCCATGTGACTATGTTCCTGCAAAAGGCATCTGAGCAAAAATAAGATATGTAACATCCAGTGCATGCCCTTACAAGCTTTGGCCTCCCACTGTTTCTTTTCTCTTCCCATGGAGGAGTATGCAAAAATGATGGAGGCTGTGTAGCTTCCTTGATCAACACAGATTAGAGCAACATCCTAGGGACTGTTTGAGTTTCACAGAAGGAACTTAGATCTCTGGATATGAGTGCTGAGAAGGGCCATCTGCCCCTATAGATACCTAAGCTCAGACTTGGACTTGAGAAAGAAATAACTCAACTACTTGCTTCAGCCACATTTCTTTTGGTCTCTGTTGAAACAACCAAACAGTATCTTACTAATACTACTTGAGAATATGGAGAATAATAATAATAAGATATTTGTATACAATGTTCTAGTTTATAAAATGTTCTTCAAATTTCTCAAAACATACGAAGTCCTATGAGGTAAGTATTATTATATTAATATCAAAGTTAAAGATAAAGTAAATCTTTGGAAGTTTTTCCTTTGTCAAAAGTCACCCCACCCCGGTGGGTGAGTTCAAACAACATACCTTCAAAAAAGAAAAGAAAGGAAAGAAAATAAAAACCTCACTTTGAGAACAATCCACAATAGCTTATGATAGTTCTGCTGGGTTCACTTTTTTTCATTTTTTTTTTAATCTTTATTAGCATTTTTACCCAATCCTGCCTAACTCCTGGCTTCAATCTTCACTTATTCTGTAGGCTATAGGAAGTTGATTAGTACATAAACCTCAGTTTTCTCAGTTGAAGATAAGGATGCTTGAATGAGATAGATGCTTGAGTCTTTTCTTTAAAAAATATTCTCTACATCTATGTTTAAACTAACCTTTCCCTCTGTTTTCTGCTCCCTGCTCAAGGTAAAGACAAAATATCTAGTTATTTATGATTTTATCTTAGATGTTGGTTTCATCATCCAAATTTACAAATTTGATGGCCAATATTTTTGTCAGATTTTACCTTTTTTTGTCTGAAAAACATAGAAAGGTAGTATCTTACTATGATGGCCACTGGCACATGTGCTTATTGATTAGGGCAAATTGATATGTGCTGTAAGTATAAAACCCACACTTCACTCAAAGACAGCATGAGAAAAAATATTTAAATATCTTAGTAATATTTTATATTAATTGCATATCATATTTTGGATATATTGTTTGAAAACACCTATCATTAAAATTAACATTACCTATTTTTAATGTAGCTAGTAAAATGTATTTCCATTGAACCATACGATTCTGGAACATTTCTCTTCTATGGAAGATAGTGAGTATTCTCCAGCCAATGCCTTCTTCCTTCTGACTTCACAACTAGGACACATTCAACATCTTCTTTACTAGGGGATACAGTCAGGACTGTCAAATGCTAATTTTAGTTGTCTCATGGAAGCCTTCCACAGGTTGTTCACCATATTCTTTACTCCATTAATAGCCTTCACAGTGAAACAATGAAGGTTGAGGAACCAAAGAATGGCAAAATCCTGCATACATAGATTTCTGTGTAGAGAAAGGTGCCCCAGATGGACACCTATTGGGAACTTTGTGACAGGAAATAAATTTCTATTGTGTTGAAACTCTGAGACTGGGTGATATATCTGCTAAATCAGCTAGTTCCATCTTTTAGAATTCACTAAATACCTTGAGAAAAGCAGATTTATTATTTAAAGAATATCAAGCTAGTCGTTTTAAAAAACGTTTAAGAGGGTTAAAAATACAGAAACCATCGTACATAATAACTTGGATTTCCAAGTATTGGAGATGAGAACACTCCTCCTGGTCAACCAGTCTACTGTAGCCACCTTCCTCCTCTTTCACATTTTCTACCACAGTAATGTTTGATTTTTAAAACTCTCAGATTATCTGTGCATGGTAGCACACACCTGTAATCTCAGAGACTCAGGGCACATACCAAATCTGTCTAGCAAGAATCCCTCAATAACTAGCTGGAAATTTGTTTTGAAAGAATGAGAAGAGGTCAGGATCAAGAAATCTCTGAATTCACTACTCTAGCATTTATACTCATGCCAAGATGGCCTCTGAATTAACAAGCAGCTTGCATCCCAGCAGGCCCTAAAGAGAAAAGAAATATTTACTATACTTCATGGTACATTCATTCAAAGCTGCTTCTCCTTCCCAAATTGAGAATCAGGCATTAAGAAAAACCATTAAGTCGAAAATTTTAGTTTGACAATCAAGAATGGAAAGAGGGAGCCTAGAGAATGGGAGAAAATCTTTACCACCAGCATCTCAGATAGAGCATTAATCTCCAGGATATACAAAGATTTCAAAAAACTTAACACCAAAATTTCCAAATAGCCCGATAAATAAATGGGCAAGGGAATTGAATAGGCCCTTCACCGAAGAAGAAACATGAATGGTCAAAAATATATATGAGACTCAACATGGCGGCGGGCGGGGAGGCAGCGCTTTTAGTACCTCCTCAGCCACGCAGACAGAGAGACACATCAGAACGTTCGGATTCCACCTACTGAGAAACTCCCAGAAAAATTGTGCTGAAGGGAGACCTAGCTGGGGAATTTGGGATTATTTGAGGTGACAGCTTGCCCCGGATGGATGAATCTCGGCCACCCTGTGCGGAGGTCCGAGCCGCCGCTGCCTAGCTGTCGATGGCGACCAGCTTGGAGGTGTTTCAACACTGCGGGATACCGTGTGCGGCATAGAGGCCCTGTGAAGAGGTTGCTAACCAAGCCTTCATGAAACAGCGGACCAGAACTGAAACCAAGTCTGGGACAGACCAGGGACAGGCAAGACCCCCCCCCCCCAATCAGACACACTGGCAAGGAGTCTGGAGCCCGCCATAGCAGAGAGCTGACGTCACCAGAGTTCTGTGGACGGGATCCCTTCCCAGGAGAATCGGCTTTATCAGGTGTGTGACTCCCATCCCCACCAGATACATACAGCTGGGAAACCTCAAAAATCTCGCCCCAGAGCTCCGTGGGCCTGACTGTAGGGGCCAAGGAAGCAGAGGGGACTCTCGACCCCCAATTCCCCCTACCCACCAGCAGCGACACCCAAGGCCTTAGTCGCCAGTTCCAGGGGTGTGGCCACCAAAGGGGTCCAGACAAATTAAACTGATGGTGTGAGCGGGGCCTGGCTGGCTGGCTGGCAGGAGGAAGGGGTGGAGGGGGCAGAGAAGAGAAATGGCTCTGGACTAACAGGATTGGAGAGACTCCCAGTAGGGGAAGAGGAGCCACCTTACAGGGATTGCTGCCGGCACATAGAGGGCAGAAGCTCAGCTTGGAGGGCACAGCTCCGCCTACTGGAAGAGAAGAAAATAGAACTCTAAGACTTCATTTATTTTTCTTTTTTTTTCAATTTTTATTGTTCTTTCCATTCTCCTTTATTCTACCTTTCTCTCCCTCTTTCTCTCTAAGGACTCCTTCCTTCCCCTTCCCCCTAACTTTCATCCCAAGCATTACGATTTTCATTACGTGTAATTTTCTAAATGCAAATAGGTGAATGTTCCGAGGCTGTCTATAGGGCTCCTAAGTACCTAGCTATTACCAAATACCCTGATCCATTCGCCTGTTAATATCCCCCTTCAGTAGAGAAATCTTCCAAAGTAGCCAAGACATACTAACCTTCATACCATCATAGCACCCAACCTAAACATAAAGTCCTAAGACCAAACAACAGATCACTATATGCCTACAGAATCCATGAACCTTTTATGTATTGAATGAATCAGCTTTAAATTACACTAAAGCCCAATATCTCTAGACATAGTCTCCCACCACAAAGGAGAGACCACAGAGATATACAAAACCAAAACAAATTTATAGGAGAAAACAGAAACACAGCAGTTAAACAGAGTTGGAAAGTAATGTGAACACCATGAAAAAACAAGGGAAAAAAGAAATAAAAACAATGTAGGACAACTTAAATTACAGGAGAACCTAGAGGCATCAGAAAAATGGACAGAGAAGGAACTCAAGGCATACCTGACTCAGATGGAATGGAATCTTAAAGAAGTCATTAGACAGCAAGTCCAAACAATGAAAGAACACTTTGAAAATAAATTACATAAGCAGATTCAAGAAGCAAAAAAATGAACTCTACCAGGAGATAGAGATTTTTTTAAAAAAATCAAACAGTAATCCTAGAAATGCAGGAAACCATAAACCAAATCAAAAACTCAAATGAGAATATTACAAATAGACTAGATCAAATAGAAGTCAGAAGATCAGATAATGAAGGCAAAGTTTTCCTTAATAGGACACCCATAGCACAAGAATTAAAAACAAGAATCAACAAATGGGACTCACTCAAACTAAAATGTTTTTTCTCAGCAAGAAAAACAATAAGAGAGGTAAATAGTGAGCCTACATCCTGGGAACAAATTTTACTCCTCACACTTCAGAAGGAGCCCTAATATCCAGAGTATACAAAGAACTCAAAAAATTAAACAATAAGAAAACAAATAACACAATCAATAAATGGGCCAAGTACCTGAACAGACACTTCTCAGAGGAGGAGATACAAAGAATCAACAAGTACTTGAAAAAATGCTCACCATCTCTAGCAGTAAGAGAAATGCAAATCAAAACCACCCTAAGATACCATCTCACTCCAGTAAGATTCGCAGCCATTATGAAGTCAAATAACAACAAGTGCTGGCGAGGATGTGGGGAAAAGGGTACACTTGTTCATTGCTGGTGGGACTGCAGATTGGTGCAGCCAATTTGGAAAGCAATATGGAGATTCCTTGGAAAGCTGGGAATGGAACCACCATTTGACCCAGCTATCACCCTTCTTGGACTATTCCATAAAAACCTTAAAAGAGCATACTATAGGGATAGTACTACATCAATGTTCATAGCAGCACAATTCACAATAGCTAGTCTGTGGAACCAACCTAGATGCCCTTCAATAGAGGAATGGATAAAAAAAAGTGGCATTTATACACAATGGAGTGTTGCTCAGCACTAAAAAATGACAAAATCATGGCATTTGCAGGGAAATTGATGGCACTAGAGCAGATTATGCTAAGTGAAGCTAGTCAATCCCTAAAAAACAAATGCCAAATGTCATCTTTGTTATAAGGAGAGAAACTAAGAACAGAGCAGGGAGGAAGAGCATGAGAAAAAGATTACCATTAAACAGGGATGAGAGGTGGGAGGGAAAGGGAAAGAGAAGAGAAATTGCATGGAAATGGAAGGAGCCCCTCATTGTTATACAAAATTACATATAAGAGGAAGTGAGGGGAAGGGGAAAAAAACAAGGGAGAGAAATGAATTACAGTAGATGGGGTAGAGAGAGAAGATGGGAGGGGAGGGGAGAGGAGAGGGGATAGTAGAGGATCGGAAAGGCAGCAGAATACAACAGTCACTAGTATGGCAGTATGTAAAAACGTGGATGTATAACCGATGGGATTCTGCAATCTATATACGGGGGGAAATTGGGAGTTCATAACCCACTTGAATCAAATGTATGAAATGTGATATGTCAAGAGCTTTGTAATGTTTTGCACAACTAATAATAAATTATATATATGTGTATATATATATATATATATATATATATATATATATATATATATGAAAAAACAGTTCAACATCTCTAGCAATTAGAGAAATGAAAATCAAAACTACACTGAGATTCCATTTCCAATCAGAGTGGAAATTATCAAGAATACAAGTAACAATAAATATTGCCAAGGATGTGGGGGGAAATGTACACTCATATATCGCTGGTGGGACTACAAATTGCTGTAACCAATCTGCAAAGCAGTATTGAGTTTCTTCAGAAAACTTGGAATGGAGCCACCATTTGACCTGGTTATTCCACTCCCTGGTTTATACCCAAAGGACATGAAATCAGGATACTGCAGTAACACAGCCACATCAAAGTTCATAGCAGGTCATTTCACAAAAGCCAATCTATGGAACCAACCTAGGTACCCTTACTCAGCAATAAAAAAGAGAATAAAATCATGGCATTTGTAGGTAAATGGATGGAGTTACAGAAAATAATGCTAAGTGAAATTAGGCAATTTCAAAAACCTAAATGCCGAAAGTTTTATTTGATATAAGGATGCTGATTCATAAAAGGAATAAGGAGAGGGAGCATGGGAAGAATAGATGAAATCTAGATAGGGAAGAAGGGTTAAATGGGAAGGGAGGGAGCATGGGGTAATTAATGATGGTGGAATGTGATGATCATTATTATCCAAAGTACATGTATGAAGACATGAATTCGTGTGAATATATTATGTATACAACCAGATATGAAAATTGTGCTCTATATATGTAATAAGAATTTTAATGCATTCTGCTGTCATATATAAATAAAAAATAAAATAAATAAAAAGAAAAAGAAATGTACACAATGGGATATTACTCAGCTATAAAGATGAATGGAATTTTGGTGTTTGCTTATAAATGGGTGGAACTGGAGAATGTTATGCTAAGTGAAAAAGCCTGTCCCTCTCCCTCACCCCAAAACAAAAAAGCAGACTCTTCTCTCTGATATGTGGATGCTAACCCAAAACATCAGGGGAGAATAACAGAAATTCATTGGATTAGACAAAGGGGAATGAAGGGAAAGGAGCGGGGATGGAAACAGAAAAGACAGTAGAATGAATTGAACATAACTTCTTTATCCTTATTTGTAAATACCCGACCAATGTAACTCCATATCATGTACATCCACAAGAAGGAGATCCTACTTGGAACATGTTGTATTTATTTTATGTATATATAATGCGTGAAAATACACTCTACTGTCATGTTTATCTAGAAAGAACAAATTTTTCAAAAGTTCTAGTCTAAGAGAGAAAGTATTCTTAGGGAAGTAGAGAGTAGATTATGAGTCTCAAAGGTGGTCCTATTGTGAAATTTGAGGAGTTGAAGGACACACACACACACACACACACACACACACAGCAGAGCAACTTCCTGTCTCTTTCACAGATCCTTCATGTTTTCAAACACTGTATATTTCTAGTCAGATACACATTCACATTAACATGGGTCACACAGTTGACCCATGAAATCAATAGCAAATTTGCTTTTTTCTATCCAGGTTAGGTCTATTCATGTGACTTTTCCATTTAATCTTCAAAGAAAACAAAATTATGTGTTTGAAATTTGAAATTTAATGAAATAAGTGTTCATTGTTTCACTAAGAACTGTTGAGGACAAGAAAGGTACACATAATTAATATTGTTTATGTTAACTTTTTAAACAGATTTTGCTCCATTGAAATTCCTGCAAACCTAGCTGCAGGATGAGCTATGTTTTTTGAATCTGATCTTTGCTGAAGCTACTTAAGTTTTCTTTTTCCTAATCTGTAATATGTGAATATGTGCAAGATATTGTGATTAGAAATGATATGTGTAGAATGCTTAGTGCACATGAACAAAAATACATTTATCAATATGCAGATTTGCTCTGCATTTACACTGAATTAATCAGGCTTTTAATAATGATTTGGGCACAGAACCATATAAAAAAATCTTACCCAAGAAAATCGTATTGTTGGTTAATCAGATGCTACATAGCTCTCACAGAATTAATGCCAACATGATGTTTAACTACCATTTCCATTAACATACCCCTGTTGACCAAAACAATGCAGTGAATGACTGAATGATAGAAAACATGTGGGCATGAAGCTCAATGATGACTTTGGCAATGGGACAGGGACTGGGAGGTAAGCCGTGGTTTTGCCTATGTACCTTTTATCATAAGCAAATAATCTATAAGTTCTCAAAAAGTAGAGAGTTTAGTTTTCTTAAGGAACATTGTGATAATCTGCTTATTATCTGCAAAATACGATTCATTAGACACACACACAAAAATATTTTCCTTGCAAAATGTAGTAACATGCATGAAAGAGTTAATGGCATTTCTGTGACTTGTTTTCTGATGTTGAGCATTTTCATCTAGCTGATTAAAATCTGTTGTAGATGCATAATTATGTCAGGGCTTTTAAAAGCACTGAAACACTCAAAACTCATTTTAAAAATCTTTAAATGGTTTGTAGCATATTTTTATTTCTCACAGGGTTTCTTTCTACTCGTGGAAAATTTGCTTAGATTATGCCCTTTTGTCATTCTCAGTAAATGTTAAATCAATGCAAAATGAGTAGATTTGTATTTCTAAAAATAACCTCTTTCACAGGAAGAAGAATTAAGGAAGAGTGGGGAAGCCAAATATGCCCACTTGAGTGATGAACTTCATGTATTAATTGAAGTGTTTGCTCCTCCTGGGGAAGCTTATTCACGTATGAGTCATGCATTGGAAGAGATTAAAAAATTCCTGGTTCCCGTAAGTGTTTTCATTTTTTACAAAAGTGCTTCTCTTTGGTTTCTATGTAAAAATGTGCCTTTGATCTTCATGAACTTTTTAGAAGGACACTTGTATTGCAAACTATCCATAGGGTTGATACAGAGCTATAATAAATAGGACACCAACATCACTTAGCAAGGGAACTGGCATGTCGTCACATACTGCTGGTTTGATCACAGTATTCATCTTCAGTATATTGCACCCATGCATCAATTCACAGCCATGATGAATAAGATAAACCTGTAAGCCCAAATATATAATTGATGTTATACATTTTTTTGTGTCTTAATCACTAGGCATGTATTTTTGACAACTTATAATTAACAGAGAAAACACTTATAAGGATAGTAGAAGATGTGATATTTGTAATAGGGCAATGATAATATTTTAAAATAGCAAGTGTATTTTTGTGTGACAGTATGCCAGGTGCTGTCTTTTTATAAAATGTAGTACAAAATGATCAGTATTAATAGAGGCAGGTATTTATTGACTTCAAGCAAAAATTAGAAATAAAATATCACTCCTCTATGTGAGAACAATAGAGAATGTTCATTTAGTAAAGCAGCCAATTCAGAGTTGCAAATTGACTAGAAATTTCTACTGATTTCCTAAGAAATAGACGGAGGGTAAAAGAATGGTGTTTCCTAAAGGTTGACAATTTAGCATCCTAGGAGGTAGTTGTTCAAATAGAAATCTTGGCATTGGTCTTAGAACTGGGAATAAGATAATGAGGAGAGAATGCTGAGTGAAGTTTTCTGGAATGTCTGCATCTGTGTGATAGTCTTCTGCAGAGAGAAAGACAGTAGGCTAAGATTCATCTATGAGATGAAAAAACTGTGGATTTCTAAACTAAGTAATATACTCAGAGAAAATGGTGAGATTCATTGATTGGCACTGATTTTGAGAATAGGAAAAGAAAAAAAATCTGAGAATTTCCAGAATGAAAAAAGATCAAGAACTAGCCATGATTTATGTGTCCAATTCAAAAATTAATTTTTGTTAAGACAAGGTTATAGACCAATCTGATACCAATCTGAGTATTCCTTAACTCGATATGCACACAGACCTGCAGACCTCCCTAAATATATGCATGTTTCTTAGGAATGAGGATGTTCTGTACACTCTTTCTTTTGCCTTCAAACTAAATGCTTAGTGCTATATTGAGGAAGGAATTTTGCTATGTTTAGTTCAGAGCAGACCTTTGGTAATAGGCATAATATAGAATAAGGCTAGGGCTGCTTATATTACTGACACATTTCATAAATATAGATAAATCATTTAAATTCTCAGGTCTTCAGTTATTCATCTTTAAAATGAAGATAATTATAATTGATTGACCTCTATCACAGATTTTGTGAATATTAAATAGAATAATGCATATGAAAAGATTTAGAACATTATAAAGCACTCCATAAATTATTTTCAAAATGTAGTCTGCTGTTACAGTAGATAGAAATATCTAGGAATAACTTTGTGTAGTAAAATATGTTAGGCAAATTAGTATTTCATTGCTGCATATATGTTGGGCCCAGGCTGTTGGCTAAGTCAACCCTCTTTTATTAAAATTATCAATGACATATCTCATATTGAGACCTCAGACTTTATGATACTTGTAATAATTTCACTTGTAGCTTCTCCATCAGATATATATGCGTGAGACAAGGCTGGCATCTCTCTTGGTCAGTGCTATATCCCCATCATTTAGCACCATGAAATAAGTGTCTTAGTCACATTTGGGGAATGGTACCCCAAATCAAGATATCTCATATATACAGACCCTGATAAAGAATGAAAATCTTCCCTTGGCCAATCTCACTGCCTGTGCCTGGAATTTCATCTCAGTACATAGTTGCTCCTCATTTTGTTTCCGGCACACTGGCTTTTGTTCATCCAACACTCCAGGACCACTGCTCATTAAGGGCCTTTGAAGATTCTTCTCTAAAATGTCAGCACATCTATCTTTCATCATTAAGGAGTCACATTAGATGTTAGTGTGGCAAGAAATTCTTCCTCAACCACACAATCTAAAGAGCTGCCTCTGTTACCTTCTATCATACCATCCTGTTATATTTTGTTCACAATATCACTGCCCACCCTAGTTGACATTCCAATTTATTGTCCCATCACGCCCTAACCCTCTTCGTTTTTTCCCCCTATCCCTTTGGTACTGATTGAACCACTTAACCACTGAGCTACACCCCTACCCTGCTTTTTCGTATTTTATTTAGAGGCAGGTTTCACTGAGTTGCTTAGGGACTAAGTTGCTGGTTTTGAACTAGTGATCCTCCTGCCTCAGCCTCCAGAGACACTGGGATTATTGGTGTGCACCACCACACTTAGCCTCTTCACTTCTTAATACCTTTTCATCTTTAGATATTCTATGTATGTTTTACTTATTTGTTTATTGCTGATGTCTTTGCTAGAATATAAACATCATGAAGACTACTAATAACTCTGTCAATGTTCATGAATCTTTTGCCATCAGTGAAAGTCCTTCTACCTGATATTTTTTTTCTATTTGCCTTGCTGTTTCAGCACCAAGCAAAGTAGATATTTGTCTACTTCAGCCATCACCAGAACCATAAGGAACAAAAATGAACTGCCCATTTTTTTTTAATTATATAAAATCACTTTATTATATAGGTTTCTTCTGATATTAAATACCAAACTTCATAAAATTCTAGCATTGCTGAATATTAAAATTTACAAACATCACAGCAAAGAATTAAAACAATTATAAGCCCATAAGATGTATTCTAAAATGATAAGCAAGGCAAATGTAGGGCAGGACTCAGAAATTCCATTGACATCTCATTCTGCAAAATAGTCTTTCCGTAGTTAGTGCTTTGTACCTTCTCCCTCTTATATGTTATATAAAATTTACAACTTGCCCTTAATCCAAGGGTTTTCTTCATCCAAGACCACTAACTTTAGAACCTGTAACTCCTTGTGAAATGTCTGGATGCTTTAGGATATTGGAAACCAACTGAGTTTTAGCACTTAAATGAATTGTTAAGACTGAAAAATTATTCTTGCCCTGAGGAAAATTCACAGCCTCTTGGTCTCTATTCAGGCACTAGAGCCTTATCAAACGTGGAGTGACTGGGCGATAGATAAGACATTATTAATTTGAACATGGTCAATGTTAAATCTCTAATGTTTTGGAGATGTGCTATACTAAAATTTTCCTTACAATTGTTATTTTGTCTTAATATGCAGATTAGGACGATTAAATAAATTATGTGGTGAATAAAGATAAAAGGTATGTTAAGTCCTAAGTTAATATATACTTCAATAATATTAGTGCACTTCCCTCTGTATGTTGTAAATAGGTAAAGAAATATTGTCATTGTTATATTTTATGCTATTTCTTTCTTTTATATTTCAGACACCTTTACTATCAGGTATGGTTATACAGGTTGTGTCTTGTGCAACTCTGGGGTGACAAATATACACCATAGTTTGTAAATGGGTCTATTTAAAACCTATAGGGTTCCCTGAATACAAATCCCCCCCCCACATTTTTTTTTTTTTTTTTTTTTTGGTGATGCTGGGGAGTGAACCCAGGGCCTTGTGCATCTGAGGCAAGGACTCTACCAACTGAGCTATATCCCCAGCCCTCAAAGTCCCATTATTTAACCCCACTTAACAGGTTACCTCAAAATATTGGCACTTTTTTTATTTTTTCTGATGACTGACTCATCTTCAATGAAACTAAATTAGCAAATTTTACTAGATTGATTAATTATTAATTCATGATTGAGATAGAATACATTGTCTCATGATTAGAAATGATGAAGCATTCAATGAAATTCTGCTCATTGAATGTGTTTTAGTATCTTTTCACAGAAAAGGTAAGGAGTTTCTGCACAAAGAGTAGATTAGGCTTAGATCACAGATAACATATAAATTACTTTGTTACATTAACCAATAACTATGCTATTCATGTAATTTAGAGCTTACACTATTTATTTTTACTAAACCCTGTCCCAAACTCATAATCTTCCCAGTACACAAAGCTATGCAGTGATTACTATTATGAGGGTTGAAAAGCATCTGTCATGCCTAGCTCAAGTCTCTAATGATCCCCACCAGAGGTTGGTATAATTTTAGGAAAAGATAGAGAGATCATTTAAGCCTATGTAAAGATTTGCATTTGTGTAAATCCTTTACTAGTATCATTTGTAAGACTTTTAACTCAGTTCAACACAGAAAAACATATGGATTGTTCCAGGTTTTTTCTTTCTTTCATTTGATTGTATGTGTATCTTCTTGATAACCATGATTCTTGAAATGGGGAGTTAGGGAGTATTTTTTCAGGTTGAGGCATTGGAACTCCATACAGGAAATCCACCAAGAGTTTGATATGGAGGGCAAGTAAGATCTTTTTTTTTTCTTCTTTAAGATAAAAGCCAACATTTTTGCTTTCTCCTCTTAAAAAATAATGCTGATGCTATAATTGGAAAATGACACTGATTACTAACAGCAATCACACAGGAAAATAAGTGTATATAAGGAAAATAGAAAAGAAAATCAGATGTTTTCAATCTAGGAAGAATTTCTAGATTTTCATATGCTGAATTTTTTCAAGTGTTTTGAAAGATAAGTATTAAAATGTACCACTGAAATTTATGTTATAATTTGATAAAAGTAGTAATTTTATCAATCTTTTATGCAGGTGAATATATAGGGGAAGAAAATGTCAAACAAATTTCACAAGATAGTCAAATTTACAGTGATAAATGGTGAGATCTGAAAGGCAGGAGCCGGCAGATATGTTTTTGACTTACAGCAATAACATCTTACAAGCAGGAGAAAGATCAGTTACAGTATTGAAAAAAAAATGTTCAATGCAGTGAGGGAACTCCAATCTATAACCTGGATATCTCTCCTTAAGTGTTGTGGTTATTAAAATATTGTCAAGAATTTTCTCATATTGCTATCTTGAAAACCAATTAATTCCATTTTCTTTCTTGTAATTAACCATATTCTAATAGTGTGGTAACTGATGGAAGTAAGCACAAAGCCACATGAATGTATGTAATTATTACTTCTCAGAAATGTTTCCTGTGTTGCTATAGCACTATGATCATATTCTGATTTTATTTGGAGAAATTTATATTCATCTAATAGTGAACATTTCTTCATATCTGATAAATTATATTGGAATTCAGACATATGTCTTGGAATTGTAACTAAAATCATTATTAGTTCCCATAACAGATCTAATAACTATAAGTATTATATTATCATGGAAATCCAAGACTGCTTTCACATTGCTAATTGACTGACTGACATAACCTGGAAGACAGATAAAAGAAGCAGTGAGGAGTAAAATAACCATTTGAATGTGATTTTTCTACAAACCTGAATAAACGTGTATGTGAGCGTGTGTGCATGTGTGTGTCTGCGTGTGTATGTTTTACTTCCAGTCAGTGCAGATAATTAAATGCTTACTGCATAGTGATGGGGAAAATTTATGAATCCATGGTTAGGATGATTTATCACTAATCATCTCTGGTCTCACTAGTTGCTCAAGTTCTGAAATCCCCAAGTCTGCTCTTTACAAGAATTTTTGTTGCTTTTTATATGTCTAGAATCATCTTCCCATTTTTATCTATACCACAATTTCAACTTGATCAGTTACTTGTGCCCCATTAGCTAATATTATAATAAAAGAAATTGCTTTTGCAATTCAATAAGTAGTCCCTAACAATCAGGCTTAGCAATATTCCCTAAGAATTTATTGGCATTGTTAAAGATTGGTTGTACCTAAGGTCAAGTTTGCTCTTCAAGGCAAGAATCTCAGGTCTTAAATTTATCAGATTCTTGTACAAGAAGTATTTTAGAAGATTAAATTTTAGTTTATATTTGAAAATCTACTGAATGTTTATTCTGTGCCTGTATATAGGAATATATGCCAACACCAACCATAAATGCATTGACAGATGGAAGCAGCTAAAATGAACTCATGGTTATTGAAGAATTTAGTAAAACTTTAAAAAGGAGGGGGCAGAAAAGTGCCTCAATATCATAATTCATGAGAGTGTATTATTTTCATTTTGTAAATAATTTTAAATAAGTAAAAACTTATACTAATTAATATAACAAATATTTCTGAGCACCAAATAATATGCCAAGCTCGATCCTAGAAATTTGCGTTATATTAGTCACTATTCTTATAGAATTTAAAAACAAGAAAACTGTTTTCAAACTTCAGAGTACTAAGATTATCAAGAATTATTTGAAAAATATTGGTGATGAGGGACCATATTGGATAGATGGTTATATAAGAATGATGGTGATGACACAGTAGGCAAGAATGATCAAACAAAACATGACATTTCTCATATCCATAAAAAGTAATTGCTGTCAAAGACCACCACCATACAGACATGGGTCAGTTATCCAATAAGACAGAAAGAGAAGGGGGAGGTGGGGGATGAAGAGATAGCTTCCTAAAGGTATTAATGACCCCCTGGTCAAAGATCGCATTTCATATGGAAAATGTTAAAAGGCCACCCAAAACTTACAGGCAATAACACATTATGAAACTGATTATTTTTGTAAGATTATGTATTTCTGAAATGTGTCTTCAACTTCTGTTCCAGCAATTAGTTCTTACTTTTTAAAGAGCTAATTCCCAGCTACTTAAGATACAATGTAAGCTTATTTTGAATTGTCCTTCCTTGATTAACTGATCTCATTTTACTGCTCTGAAACTCCTTTCAGCAAGCTACAATGGAAAATGCATTGGATTCTCCAAACAGCATTTAAACTAGATATCCAGAGAACTTGGAAAATCCCCAAAGAAATGTATCTTCCATCTCATCTTTAATCTTTATGTTCTTTGTTATTATTGTTGGTGCTGTTATTTTTCTGCTTGTTCTGCCCAACTTCTCTGGGTAATGTAATGAGATTATATGTAATCTCATTTTATATATCTATATATATCTATATGTATATATATATATATATATATATATATATATATATATATATATATATATAGAGAGAGAGAGAGAGAGAGAGAGAGAGAGAGATCCACACACATACACAACAATGCTTTACACCACATGCACAGGTTTTACTGGATGATTTGTACTTTTTTACCCATTATGGTAAAAACAATGAGTTTTATTTTTTGTAACACTCTCATTGTTTTTTTTTAAGTTCTGGGGTGGATCCCAGAGAGTTACCTATGTATGCTAGGCAAGCCCTCTCCCACTATAGTACTTCCCCACCCATCTTTTCTTATTCTGAATCATGTATTGAACAAATTACACAGTGTTCCACTCATTTCTTTAAAAAGAGCCTCAATTTAGGCCATGCAGGTATTAAGAAGCTGAGTTATTTCCAATTAATACTTTCAATTTCACATCCAGTTCTAATTCCTACCTCGCATGGGGATAGCAGTGGAAAAAGACAGTGTGGTCCTCTCATTTATCTCCTTCTACCTTTCTCCACACCAGCTCAGACTGGTCCCAGAGCTTGGTGAATGGTCATGTATGATAGACTGGGAGATGATGTGAAATTGTAAGACATGCTGTAAAACTAGTTCTAGAATCATCTGATTGGCTTGTTTTGTTTGAATCTTCATTTCAAATAGTTCCCTCCGATGGGCTCTCTGCCTGGTGGATGGCTGCAGATCCTCAATTGACTTGGTTTCTTACTTGGAGCTGAAAGCTGCTGCTATGCACTTTTGTCTCAGGAATCTTTACTATCTTCCTGCTTCTGGTGTTATAGATCAGCTTTGTTCTATATGTTAATTACACATGTGTTTACTGTTGGTAGAATATTATGATAGGAATGTGAGCTCAGCTCTGGCTCTCTTCTCATTGGCCCTTCCTGGAAATGGTTACCTTTTCAATTGGGTAGTTTCAGTCTGTCAGAGAAATTCTCTCCCTGTTGCCTGTTTTCCTTTCTTAAACTTTCTGTTTTCTTCTTTCGTAACTCCTTTCACGTGGGAAACCCCCTGGATCTTTCTTCCACTTGTGTTTGTCTACTGATTCTAACTCATTGTTTTGCTTGGCAATCCTTCTGCACAGTCTGCTGAGCCACAAATTCAGGACACAACTGTGAGGATGCTCTTTCCATCCTCCTGAGTTGTTTAAATGGGAAATCATGTAGATACAGTGCTCACTCTTTAGTTTGGTTTTGTTTTTTCGGGAAATACCATAACTGTATTGTCTTAGCTCTATCTTCAGGTTTTCTGTTTGTTTGTTTTGTTTTGTTTTGTTTTGTTTTGTTTTCCCCATTTGGGTCTCTGTCTGTGCCCTCTAGCAGCATTATTACCTTGGGCAGGTTTTCCAATGGCTCTTGCTCTCTGGCTGTTCTTTCTTCTGTTGTTTTTCTTTCTTAATTTTGAGTCTTTTTTTTTTTTTAGGTACCTTTAGTGGCACTTGTCCTTTACAGTAGTAAAAATGGAGCAGTCTTCCCACAAAGATTCAAAATGAAGAGTCTTGGAGGCCATCAATGGTTATGCTGGGTACTATGGTACAAGTTTGTTATCCCTGCTACTCAGGAGGCTGAGGCAGGAGACTTGCAAGTTTAAGGCCAGCCTGGGCAATGTTGAGAGACCGTGTCTCAAAATTTAAAAGCAAGATAAAAAGTAAAAGGCCTGGAGATTCTAGCTCAGTCGTAAATCATACATGAGGCCATCAATTCAGTTCCCTGCACCACACAGGCACACACACAATAAATAAGTAATTAATCTTAATGAAAAACCTGAAAAAGCACATCCTTTTTCTCCAGTCTGCTTGAACTCTCCTAGATTTGACAGTCTATACCCATTTAGGTACTTTTTGGCTTCATTCTGGCCAGAGATCATAAGTAGACCCAAGATGGTCTGTGTCAAATTTGCACATGGTTGGAGTATAAATTATTGTAATCCAAACTCTCCCAAATAGTCACTCTACCATTACCATTCTGTGATGTTCTAGAGCTGGTCTTTCTTCTTTCACTGCACTCAGAGGGAGTTAAAGCCTTTGCTGTCACTTATCTTACCTAGACCTCCCAGAAACCAGTCATGTGTACAAACTTCTGAGAATCCCAGCTTCTGTTGGACCTAAATGACATTGGTATGTAAGAATAATAAGGAAAAGGAAAGGACCTACATTCAACTCACTATCTTTCTCGCAAAACTAAGTTGGTTTACTGAGTTCTCTTTGTATTTAGCCTATAGAAACATCCAAAGTGATTTTGTAGGTACCAAAAATTTAAAATTTTATTGGTTATATATCATATTCTACTTCTAAAATATTGATAATGTTTTTCAAATCAGAAATTATATAATTTAAATCAAGTAATGTAATATTCGATAAGAGAAAAGGCATCATATTCACCAAACATCTACCTCTATAAAATCTAGGTACATAGATTTTTCTGTATGTTTTACACTATATATATATATATATATATATATATATATATATATATATATATGCACACACATATATATATATCGTAATGGAGGCTATTATTTAATGATATAAATATTATGGTAAATTATTATATAACCTGAGCATTCATTTAACTTACAAATCTATCCATAACAATTCTTTCATTTAACAACATGTTGTGAGATTGAAATGTGAATAATGGGTGTATAAGGATGGTAGTGATGCCATGTTTGATTACTGAATCACTGGGGCAATGTCGGGAGTCATTCTGGACAGGAGCTATGTATGTGGTAAGCCAGCCACAGGCTGTTTGTATTGTAAATTATGAGCATTGAGCACACAAAGTGGACTGGACTGATGTTGCTTCTCTGTGCTGGCGAAGTATGTGTCCTTTTCGCTCACTCTGCTTATGATACCCACATAGCACTTGAGATGGGCATGGTCCTCCAAGATGTCAGTCAATCTGCTGATGGTAAGACATCAGGAAGCTAGACTCAACCCCCTGAAAGCTGACCCCTTCCCTCATTTGAATGGCTTCTTCCCAATAAAAGAGTTCAGAATGTGCTCCTCCCTCTCTTTCTTGCCTGCCTTGTCCCATTGTGGGAGCTGAGGGTAAGAAGCAGTCACTGAACCCCCCAAAAAAGGTATTTTCTGTGTCTGTATCTTTATTTAGTCCCCAAATTCACTTGGAGTGACCCTGACCATTTTAGTCATGTGTCATGACAGGGCGATACGGTACTGTGCTTGTATAAAGAAAATCATCACTTACAGCATTTCTATTTACATAATGAGTCAATAGTGATTTTTTGAAAATCTGCTTACTTTTGGATTGCTAGTATGTCTCAGATATTCTTTGTTCACTTCATTTTCTTTGTTCTGAAGTTCAGAATTTTAGGGGTTGGCTGCTAAAATATGGACATTTCCATTGTGTCTTATAACAAGATTAATAGAATTTTACAGTTTTAAGAGACTCTACATGATTTGTTTCCACCACATTTCTCATCTGGGACTTCACATTTTCCAACTAGTATTTATCTTTGTTTCGGTCACAAAAAATTTGACCTCACAGATTCTTGTAATAATTTCACCCTGTCTCGCTGGTTTTGTCTGGTACCCAGGGCACCCAGAACGGATAGAAAACACCATCTGCTATTGCATATTTTCCCAAGATGAGTTACATTTTATTCCTCTCTGCCCTTTCCTTCTCATTTCTAATTTTCTTGTTATTTGAGGAATTTGTGAAGCTTTAGAAGAATATTTTTAAGCAAGGATAGATATTATAATCAGAGGAAATTTCTTTTGAAGGAGAAATGAGAACCTCCCACAAACATCATGCATATGACAATTCTCCTTAAACCAGTTAATATCTACACTACACTGAGTAAACTATTCCCCCATGAAATATGGATATTGCCCTACCCCAGACACAGTTTTAAATACAAAAGACACCCACTGAATAAGAAGCATTCTTTATTTAAAGAAGTATGCTGAGTTGCTAATATGAGCAATTTGGGAGTAAGTGCACAAGTTTATGATAAAAGGGGAGTAACCCTTATGGTAGAAGT
Organism: Callospermophilus lateralis; assembly: GCF_048772815.1. Taxonomy (NCBI): domain Eukaryota; kingdom Metazoa; phylum Chordata; class Mammalia; order Rodentia; family Sciuridae; genus Callospermophilus; species Callospermophilus lateralis. The sequence continues at coordinate 97,566,753 of NC_135310.1, forward strand.
TAGATACTCTAACTAAAACATTTCAAAACACATATTACCCCTATATGAATGGCATTATTAAACTTATGAAAAAAGATCATCTTGTTTCTAAAACTTATTTAGATACCCTTCTTCACTGGCATCAAGTCCAGACCTCTTTGTCACAGGAAACTTTTACTATGTAAAAGCTTATATTTTCATGCTTATATTCAGTTATTTATAAAATTGTAGAGCTAGAAGGAATTTTTAAGTTCAGAACAATTTTGGAAGGTTGTTTAAATATTAATGGTTGAGGAGATGCTTGAAAATATTTTATGTTTCTTTATTTGATTGATTGATTGATTCTGGAGATTGAACCCAGGGGTGCTTATCCACTGAGACACACCCCCCGCCTTTTTTTATATTTTATTTTAAGACAGGATCTTGGGAAGTTTCTTAGGGCTTTGCTAAGTTGCTGAGGCTGGCTTTGAATTCACAATCCTCTTGCCTCAGCCTGCCCAGTTTAGATTACAGGCATGCACCACCATGCCTGTAATTATTTCGATTTTTGCCAGTACCTTAAGGAATTTTCAGACACATTGAGCTCTTAAAGAAGGTCCTCTGAAAACCACTAGTAAAATATAACCCTCATTTTACCAACAAGCTATCAGTGTGGATGACAAGAGATATGGACTGGATGCCTACCTCCTCATCAGGTTAATTTTCAAAATGTGAAGGCCCAGATGCTACAAGACCACTGATCCATATTGGAAAGGACTGAGGAAGTCACTCAGTGGAGGTTATGGTTCTGTACTTAGAGTTAGGTGCCTTCATATTTATATCATCCTATAATGCCTAGAGAAAAGTTTGGACTCAATATCATTCAGGAAGTATTCAGCAATATTATTTTTAGTGGTAAAGCAGGTGCACTTTTTCTTGCAAATTCTTAGATACTTCAAAAATATTTTTATGACTGTTTTGTCAGGACCTCCTCCATGCTTCTGCCTTCTGATTTTCATAGTATCAATGCACTAGTGAAAGAACTTTACAGTTATTTTAAACATAGCTATGTCGTATGTGAAGAACTCCTGTGGTATGAGTAGAAGCATAAAAATAATGTGAGTTGGAATTACAGATTGCCAAAAAGTAGCTGATGCTCCTTATGTTACAGCATAGTCCTTCTCAGTGTTAGTAGTCGTGGTTAATGGTACACTGCATTAAAATGCATCAGAAACTTGGCTGAGGAAGGAAAAGAGGGACTGAGACAATAACCAAAACAATTATTTTTCCTCAAGAATAAGAAGAAGTCACTCTCTCTTTGAAATTACCATTCTGAACCTTTAGGATCTTCTTACCTGTAAAAACAATTATACATTTAACTGGTATCTTATACCTTTTGGAAAGGGCGGAGGGAAATGGTGTATTTTCTGTGGGGTGGGTTTGGGGGAGACAAAGATAAATGGAGGGTAGGGAAACCAGTTATACAGAGCTTTGCAGAGAACTAACTACACTGAGAGTCCAGGGTGGCAAAGGGAATCTCTGGAGTATTTTAGACATGAAGGTGACGCCCATCTCTCTGTCTCCACATGTCTGTTCACCTCTCAACTCTCCCCACCTGACTTCCTTACCAGTTTTCTCTGTTTTCACCTGTATTCCAGGGCTTCTTCTCACTCACCTTTGGGACCCCTGAGCCTGGTGTGCTCTCACAGGTCCTGCTCTCTTTTCCTCCTGGCCCTTTGGATCTCTCCTATCAGCTAAAGCTCAAATGCTGCCTCTTGTTCTTGTCTTTGATTGCTGATTCTAATTTTACAGGCTGGAAAATTGGCTTAAATTTCAAACTACATTCAAATAAAGCTAATTATTTTTGCATCAAATTTCACAGATATACTGTGATTCACTGTTATCCTAAGTATATTGTTTTTCATTTTGTTTCCTCTCTTCCTTATTTCTATCTTTCCTTTTCTCCCTCAAATTACAGTGGCTTATTTAGGTATGTTTTCTTATAAGAATAGGGAAAGACCAATAGTTTAAACATGGTATATTATTGTAACGTCATGTCTTGCTATATTTGTATAACTTTAACTAAATTTAAGAATTTAATATCTTATTTTTATTGTTTTTTTTAGAAAATAAATGATAGCGGAATGCATTACAATTCTTATTACACATATACTAAAAAGTTTTGAATTTTAAAGGAAAATAGCAAAATCCTGCTTTCCCTTAAAATTCATCTTCCTTAAGAAAATATACAATTTTTCATATCTCTGGTTGTATATAAAGTATGTTGACACCAATTCATGTCTTAATACAAGTACTTTGGATAATAATGATCATCATATTCCATCATCGTTTCTAACCTTCTGCCTCCTCTCTTTCCCTCCCACCCCTCTGCCCTATCTAGAGTTCCTCTATTCCTCCCATGTTCCCCCTCCCTACCCCACTATGAATCAACCTCCTTATATCAGAGAAAACATTTGACATTTGTTTTTTTGCATATGTTTAATAGGGCTGAATTTTATTGATTTTTTAAAATTAATTGTTGATGAACTTTTATTTTATTTATTTGTATGTGGTGCTGAGAATCAAACTCAGTGCCTCATGCATGCTAGGCAAGCACACTACCATGAGCCACAACCTCAGCCCCAGGGATAAATTTTAAAGGAAAATATTCTCTTAACATTTAAAAATTCTTCAGAATCCAGGGACTGGAGTTGTGGCTCAGTGGTTGAGGATTTGCCAAGCATATGTGAGGCACTGTGTTCCATCCTCAATGCCATATAAAATAAATGAATGAATAAAAGGCATTGTGTCCATCTACAAATAGTTTTAAATTTTAAAGGAAAATAGCAAAATCCTGCTTTCCCTTAAAATTCATCTTCCTTAAGCATATGTAATTTTAATAGATCTCAGTGTATAACACTATCCCATAATTTAATAAATATGTAGTCGAAATTATTTAATAAATTTCCTAAATATGTCATTAATACTTTTTAAATTCATTTGATTTGTAGAAATTCTGAGTGTATGAATTAATGAATATTTTTGAATAATGCTAACATTTACGGAGATGTTTTCTTTAAATACAGGATAAGGAGGGGCATAGAAAAAGAATTAAATTGTCAGCCAACAGTTCTCACTTCATTCCAATGGTTTAATCGAATCTCAGGGTTCTTAATATTTACCTTCCAAAAGAAAAAAAAAAATGAGCCCAGAGTAGAATAGTCATGTAGTATTGTTAAATGGCATGTGGCTAGTGATGGCATTAAGAATTGTCTATCATAACTAGGCACAGTGGTGCATGCCTGTAATCCCAGCTGCTTGGAAGGCTGAGACAGAAGGATCACCAGTTCAAAGCCAGCCTCAGCAAAAGCAAGGCACTAAGCAACTCAGTGAGACCCTGTCTCTAAATAAGACACAAAATAAGGCTGGGGATGTGGTTCAGTAGTCAAGTTCCCCTGAGTTCAATCCCTGGAACACGCCCCCCCCCCCAAAAAAAAAAAAAAAAAAAAAAAGAAAAAGGATTGGGCTATAACATTGTATAAAGTCAAAAGGACATATTGTATGAGTTATATTTTCTATAGTACTTCTTATACTCACATGTATCACTGATCACTTGGAAGACACTTTGAGAGCTAGATGAAACCCGCGATACTCTACCCAGAAAAAATGTACGTGAACATTTACCACAGTGCATAAAAGTCCCGAGGATTCTTTTTTTATAGATCCAAGACTAAGGAAGCTTATGGTAGAAAAATCAAAGTCTTGGTATGGGAGAAAGAAATATAAAATTGTATGACTAAAACTGCATTAAGTTGCTAAATTTTTTTCTGTATTAGAAATTAAATGATATATATTGAAAAGCACAAGTCATTTTGCCTCAGACTACCTGAAGATGGTTATAATAGAAAAATAGGCTTCTAGTAATCTTCTTAAATGAATGAATATTTTATCTTACAATGAGGTAATTTTATCACCAAACAGTAATTCATTACCTTTCATAGAATAATTCTCTCTTCCAAATTTTATTTGAAGCATGATGCAAATGCTATATCAATTATACTACATTTGAAATGTATTTCATCTTGAGGTTTCTTTTCTCCCAATATTAACCATAACACTTGGTCTGATACCGCAGCTTACTTTATAAAATATAGCAAAAAAAAAATTCTAATTTATAGATCACAGAAGTTATCTTCTTTGGTTCACTTGGATTTGTCAGGGATCATATACAGGCTTTCATAGCAGAATGTGGGAATGAAGAAAAGCCTGTAAGATTCTACAGCCTGTGTTAGCAACTTCTTTGTATTTGGATCAGGGTAGAGCATCATTTTCCAAAATATTCTGTGGAACATTCACTTCACACAGTGGTCAGTGGGAAAAAAATGAGCAAATTCCTGTGGGCAATTAAGTTTAGAAAATTCTTCCTTTGGTTATTTTTCTCTTCGGGAGTCACAGTCCAATTTCCACTTTAAAATTTCGGAGATGTTCTGCAGTGAAGAAGTTGAACTGTTTTTTGTTATTTGTTTGTTTGCTTATTTATTTAGTGCTTGGGATTGAACCCAGAACCTTGCATGTGCTAAACACATGCTCTATACAGAGCCACACTCCTGAACTAATTTTTTAAATCCACTTTGCAATATCTACTTGAGCAAGTATCCCTTTTTTCAGCAAGTTGTTTTTTTTTTAATTATTTATTTTCAACACACCTTAGAAAATGTAATGACATAGCATGATTTTACTGAGTCTTTAAGACAATGATATTTACCTTGCCCTGAAATTTCTGTACTTACAGGTATTCTCTTCAATTCAGTTACTAAAATGTCATTGTTCATATCTTCATAATATATTCCATATCATTAAGTGCCATGAATTTTAATTATTTTAAGCCAAACTTCGGCTCATGCTCAGAATATCACCTTATTTAGCCAAATCAATGTGGAATATAGTCTGCTATACAGGTATATATGTCAGTACCAATGCTCCTGCAATCATATTTATCCCCATGTTGTATTTCACTAGCTTATAGTAACCAACTCAAGTAGAGTGTGAAAATTAACCAATAATCTATCAATATTCCTACTATTCAGAGCCATTTCTCTTTAATCATACTTGCATTGTTTTGGAGAATTATTCATACATTTGATATCACATTTAAAACACAAATTCTACCTTCCAGAGCCAGTGTTCCACACTGGGAGACAGAGGGATATATTCTGTATATCTGATTTGTATAAAATTAACATGATACTTTACTGTTACATTCTAATATTTACGTGGTCTACTTTACTATAATTATTATGTAATTTTTGTCAGAAAACAAAGATGAAAATCAATAATAAAAATAGTTAATCTGACAAATATCTTCCAACTATAAAAAGATATTTAATATTGGAAATTTTAATAGCTGTCTTATATGGTGCCAAAAATCAAACCCAGAGTCTCTTGTGTATTTACCATACACTCTACCACTGAGCCATTCTCAGGTTTACTATTGAAAAAAATGAATGTATCATCCATAATGTAGTAACTGTACTTTTATATCAGTTGTAAGACAAATTTTACATACAAATATAAAAAAATAAATACCTTGGCAAAACCTTAATGCCTCTCATAAAATTAAAATCTGACACCTTATGGTCTTCCTTTGAATTGAAACTACTACAATGGAGCACAGAATTGGGACATGCATGCTATTCTGATCATATATTAGAGCAATTATTTCCTGAGAATAATCTTAAATGTGTCTAATGTTATGGTTTCCTTATGAAATGCCCCCAAAGGCTCATCTTATATCTTATGTGTTAAAGGCTTGGTCCCCAACAATACAGTGTTCAGAGGAGGGGCTTATGGGAAGTGGTGGGAACACCTCTTGTCCCTGGATCCTGTCTCCCACCCCTCCTGCTTCCTGCTGTCGTGAGCCTAGCAGCTTTCCTCTGCCAGGCCCTTCAGCCATTATGTTCTGCTTCATCTCAGGCCCAGAGCAATAGAGCTAGCCAACCACGAATTGAAACCTCTGAAATTGTGAGCCAAAATAAACTTTTCCTCCTTTCAGTTGATTATGTCAAGTATTTTAGTCACAACAGTGAAAAGCTGATAAATATACCATAGTTCCTCTGTCACCTCAAGCTGATCAAGAGATCATATTTCCTTCTACCAAGGCAAGCATTCTAATCAGAACCCTTATTTATTTCTCAACCATTAATCATCACTATCACTTCTGTAAGTAAGTAATAACCAAAACTAGTCTTGTGTCAGTGTAAAGACCAGGGTTTTTTTTTTCAAACTTATGGTGATACTTTTGAATGGCAACACAATAGAACTGCCCTACAGACTCTCATCTGCTTAATTCCTATCAAACTTTAGTTGTGAGGCACAATGCTTATTGAAGATTACCTAAAAGATATACTTGCCTCTAGGACATGAAGAATTCATGAATTTTATTTCCTAGGGTATTTCTTATGGAATACAAATCCCCATAGGGTCTCTGTAAATAGTGTGTGCTTGCGCGCATGTGTGTGTGTGTGCATGAACGCACACACACATACACACACCATATATTTGAGTGATCATATTTTTCTACTTAGAGCAATGTTTTATATGATGGCCTTATGAAATGTTCTGTTGCATGTCTGGTCTCCACACAGTCTATTTCAACACATATACGAGAAGCATCACTTTTTAAATATAATATGGATCATATCCATCTTGTACTTAATTAAAAACCTACAGTGTCTCTCTGCTTTGTACTGAGTAAAAGCTAAAGGCTTTCTATGGTCTTTTAAGGCCTGTATGATTTTCTTACATCATGTTTTCTGTCTGAACTTTTGTCCTACACTCTTCCTCTTTTTCTGTCATAATCTCACTCTACCTCTAGTAAAAGTAGCTTGCCCCCTCCTAAGGGTGTTTGGGTGTTCTGTTCCTCTACATGAATACCCTCCTTCACCCACCTTGATTCAGCACCATAGATTTCCTCACCTTTTTCAAATATGAGGGCAGATATGATTCCCAACAACCTTACTTAAAAATGTCTGGCTCCCTCTCCCAGCACTCTTCATTCCCCTTAACTTCTTATATTCTTATCTTTCTGGAAAGCCCTACTCACCTATTTTAAGCTACCTCATGAATATGCTTAACTATTAGGCGTATTGTTTATGATATGACTCCCCTTAGTAGAAAGTACAATCCAGTGAACTATTTTATTCATTGACTATCAACATTGAAAAGAAAAATGCCTGGCCATAATGAGCACTTGGTAAATAATTTTCAGATGAATCAATGAATGAAAGTTTATTGGTTGGACAAATCACTGCATGAAAATTTATTGTAGGGCTGTTGTCATATTTAATATAATGTTCACCTTCTTAGGTAGTCTCAGGGAAAATTTCTTAGTGTTCTCTTTATTCATTATAATACTCACTTCTAAGTTGTACCCTAAATTGAGTTGAGGCCAGAGAATAAGGGTAAATTGTAGTATGACTACTACCCACCAATGCTGTTCCAAATTGTGTTCTTCCTTACAAGTCCTCATGAAACTGTTTTTAAATTTTTCAAATAACTTTTCCCTGTTTTAATGGAAAAAATGTCATTGTTCATATCTTTATAGTATATCCTATATCACTAAGTGCCATGAATTTTAATTATTTTAAGCGAAAATAATTTGTGTAGAGTGTGAATATTTTATCTTTCATTGAACCGGAATCTCTCAATGCATATTTTTAGTTTATTACAATTAAGATGTTTGGCTAATAATTTACTTTCAAATATCTATAATTTCATTCAAAAATGAATTTAGATATAAGGAGGAAAATTTGCCATTCAATATTACAAATTTGTTAAAATTCTCCAAATAATTTATCTGTACTGAATTTGGGGTTTTCTTTATGGAGAATTGTTGGTTATTGTTATACATATGACCTTTTGTGCTTATTTTATTAAACCACTCAGAGTAAGCTAGTTATGTTTTTATTGATCTGAGGTGCAGTGTTTTTTTTTTGCTTTAACTATCCCATCTTTATTTGATCCCAGTATTATGAAAAAAGTCAAACCATATGTAATTGTGACTATTAACAAACAATTGGTTAGTTGACTATAATATTATTCAACTCTAATTAGCTTTAGTTTTCCCCTATGTTGCTTCATAAATACAAATTACAAAAACATTTTAAATATTTTTATTTATAATTGTTTCATAAACCAGTAGAAAGGGTTTAATACTTATGATATTTTACAATATCATATTGAAGCATCTAGATTTTATCATTTTTACAATAAACCATAACCAAGTTTCAAAAGTTCTACTTTTCTGTATAGTATTCTTTCCAGACATAAAAGTTATCATCATGGTGATTCTGTTTAAATCTGTTTTTTTCTTTCTTTTTATTTTTCTCTTCAGGAAGAATCGTACTTGCAAAGCTCTCTGGTTTTATTTTATTTCTTTTCAGCATAGATGATTTAAATTGCTTTGTTTAAAGAAAATGATATCCAGTAGAAGTTTATGCATGTTATTTTGACTCTGAATTTAGCTTATAATAAAGTTAAGCTATTTCCAGGATTACAAAAATTATCTCTTTTTTTTTTTTTACAAAAATTATCTCTTAATATTCAGTTCAATATTATATGCACAAGGTTTGCATTAATATGTTCTTCTTCTAGAAATTGATATTTGCAGCAAGAGATAGCAATTAGCAAATAATAGAGTCAGTTACTATTAAAAATATTACTTTACATTTTGAATAATTTGTCCAAAACTTTTTATGGATTACAATTTAAAATCTTATGAAGAGATTGACTGAAAAGACATTCTTTCTCTCTGTAAATCATAAAAGTAATAGAACATATATTTATTCTGGAAATTTTATGACACTACAAATAAAAAATGGTCTTATAAATGAACTAAAAAAATCTAAGTTACAAACTCTCTTACTGTGATGTAGAATTTACTTGGCTTCTGATGGTTATTTGAGGCAGTTTCAACTATTTTTAAGTGAGGATATCATGAGCCTCTTCTGGAATTGGACAGTGTTTGCTCATTGTCTCAATATCAATAGAAGAAACAGGTCTATAGAGTCTAGGAGCAGAGGACCAGAAGGTTCCTTGGGGTTTATAGAGTTGAAGACCACATATAGCCAAGAAAGATTACTAGAATGAGTGAAAAAAAAAAGGTACTATATAACCAGGTGGGGAAGCAGATTGCACATTATGGGTTAGCTCAGACAGAAAATACACTAATAGGAGGTTTTAAGGAGGTACTTTCTGAGCCTTAGGGATAATCCCAGAGACCCATGCAGCCTGGCCAGGTGCCTAAGAAGTGCATAAACATACCTGACAACAGAGGCAAGAAACCAAGCATAAATTCTAAATTATACACTTATTTCTTCAATAATCCTGATAAGATAGCACTTTCTGAGACGAGGATCTTTATTCATTCATGTTTTTAAAAAATGAAATCAGAAACAAGTCTTCAGTCATTTGGAAAGGAAGAGCTATTCCTAGCTGTAATATAGGAGCACTGAGGCAGGGAGCCAACACGTTCCGACAGTGGCATTTAAACGTGTTTACTCTTTTATTATAGGGCTGAGGTTTGCCTTTTTATTGGAATTTTCTTACTACTATGGCTGCTGTTGAATGCAGACTTGGCTTTTGTGGTGAATCTAATATTGTACAGCATTTGACCTAACCCAGAGATGTCTTTATAGTTTTGCTTATGCTTGGCAGAGTCGACTTTCTATTGCATTTTGTATTTTATTCTTAGTCCTGTTATATAATTAAGAACAGGAGAAGTATCAAGAAATTAGACTACATAATCTCATGAAACCTTTAATTGACTCTCCTATTAACTTTTCCAATTTCCCTGAAGAAATTGTTTCTATCGATATTTTAATTTCATGTGAGCCAAATGACAGGAAGTAAAGAGGTTTTAGCAGATGGTTGACACAAACTACATACTACATTTCAGAAGTGGTCTACAAAACTCTGCAGCTTGGCAGTGTGCGGTGGATCATTTTACTGCCTGTTCATGCCAAAAGAAATCTGGCTGAAATGTGTATGTTTTACATTTAATTTATTCTCTGACTTTATTAAGAGCTACAAGACTTGATTTACTTGTGTCTGATGTTTCCATAAAATTTAAATTCAAGAAGTTTCACAAGTCAATGTTTCCTATTTGCATTAGCTGAAATTTCATGACATCTAAGATTAAATCTTTAAAGAAACTATTGATGGTTTTAAATATAGCTTTAAGTATTCTTTTCAACAGGGAGCCCATAAGTACGGGTGGCGAGTGATGTGGTAACTAAAAGTACACCTTTATATTTTTAACTAAATCAATATTTTTCATTCTTAATGATTTTATCTAATAACTCCCTGTGAAGTAGAAGGTATTGTTTTCTGGTAAATGAAGAGGTGGAAGAGATGGAGAGATATGAAAACCTATTAAAGTGTGGAGAATAGGTGAGAGGAGGCAAATGCAAAAACATCTGAAAGACCAGACATTGCTGAATTAGCATCAGTTAAGAGTCTGGCAGCACCATGGAAGCTGGAGTACACTGTCCTCTGTCCCTCCAGCTGTCCAGCACAGCAACCAAGCAGGGATGCTAAGAGGCAGATCTGGATCAATCCCGAGTTGGGATTGCATCAGACTGCTTTGACGCAGGGACAAGGAGAAAATGGGAGGAAAGGCATTGTAGGGAACACAGATTGAATTATAGATCATGGGATAGAAGCTCAACAGAGCAGAAAGTCAAATTAGAAGACCGGAGGAATACATTAGGTAGAAAAGACAGCAGATGTAATATTTTACAAAAGAACAAGTGTTATTAAAAATAAATTTTTAAAAGATAGGTTTTGAATTAAGTTGTAAACAAAGCTCACATTTTTAAAATGGAATGTTGAAGAGGTGAAGCAATTACTACCAAAGCAAAATCAAGAATATGGCCATTGGAGTGAGTTATTGTAAAAGAAGAGAAGAAAGGCAACTTTTGACGAGTGCTAGGAAAATGGTTATATCAGTGAATGGTTTGTTAGAATAAACCAAATTTAAAGTAAAAAAATCCCTGCATCTAGGCAGTTTACAGACACGAGCAGGAAGAAGGCTGACTAGATAGCCTTCTCCCCAAAGGTATAAGCATTTATTTTTGTGCCTCCTCACTGAGGAAAATAATGGTTTGGAAACTACATTGTTGAGAAGGGAGAAACCTCCTCCTCTTCTTGACCCTGGCAGAGGCAGGATATGAATAATATACTAACTGGATTGCAGAGAAGCAATCCTTAGTGAAGAAAACAGAAACTGGCCAGGCATGGTGGTGCTCGCCTGTAATCCCAGCAGCTCTGGAAACTGAGGCCGGAGAATCACAAGTCCTAAGCCAACCTCAGCAATTAAGGGAGACCCTGTCTCTAAACAACAAATAAAAGGGGTTAAGGCTGTGACTCTGGAGTTAAGCACCCTGGGTTTAATCCCTGATTCCAAAAAGAAAGAAAACAAACACAAAAGGGTATCTAGCAAGGGATTGAGAACACAGGGGATTTTGTTCTGGTTTGTCTTATATTAGAAAAACAAATGGAATGTGATTACACAGAGTACATTGTTTCAGTTGTGAACAGAGATGTCAGAGGTTGAAGGGCTAGAGACCAGGACAGTCAGAACATGGGAACAGGAGTGGAAGGTAAGGACAGATTATAATAAAAATCATGGTGAAAATTAATTACTACTGCCACTCACTGGGTGTAAAGTGATGTTCCAAGTGACTCCAGTCAGACTTCAAAAAACTAGACAAGATCCTATTGTTTTAAATTTGAAAATGTAGTTAAGTGTATGCAGAAGGAAGAAAAATTGGTGGAGTTTACTTTTATTAAGTGACCAAAAATATAGAAATGTGTAGAGCAAAGTAAAGTTAACTAGACCCAAGTTTTCTTATGAATTTCTTTCTTCTTCTTGTTCTCCTTCTTCCTCCTTCTCTCCTTCTTCTTCTCCTCCTTCCTCTTTTTTTTCTTCCTTCTTGCTTCTTATTCTTCGCACTGGTGATTGAATCCAGAGTGCTTTACCACTGAGCTATATCCTCAATCTTTTTAATTCATTTTTAAAAAATTCTGAGATAGAATTTCACAAAGTTGCTGAGGGTCTGGCTAAGTTGGTACAACTGGCCTTGAACTCGTGATCTTCCTGTCTCAGCCTCCCAAATCTCTGGGATTTCAGGCATGGCCCTCTGTCCAGCTTGTGTATTTCTTAATATTAGCCATTTTAACCCCTGGTGGCCTTTCTCTGTGTGTGCATAAAGACAGTGAGAAAGGGCTTGGTGGAATTCTGCTACCTGTTTTATGTGTGTCCACTGTGGCTCTTATAACAGCTAGCAGCCTGCACAGGTAACAGAAGATGTACTGGTCAAAGGAATAAATACTTCACACAGTGACCCATGAAATCAAGAAGGTAAAAGGAGAGAGACACATTTTTAATTCTAGTTTTGTCAGTGATTTGTATGTTACATAGCAATTTACCTCCTAAGATATTCCATATATATACTCATTGATAGCACACAGTAAAAGTCAATAATGTTGGTTCATGAGAATCGCAATGATATAGGCTGGAAAAAAATTACATGTACCAGTATCCTATGCTTTGGAAACACAAAAAGAGTATTAAGAACATGAAATGTGCAACCAGATTACCTTGTTCCTTTACTTACTAGCTATGACTGGGGGCAGATACCTGTTCTGTACCTCAGCTTCATCATCTGCAGTTAGATAAGAACATAATTATAGTGCTGAACTCACAGAGTCCTTCTGTGAATTTAGCTAGTGATTGGCACTTCTAAGTAATCAATAGATGCTGGTTGTTGTTACTAGCATCATTATACTTCTATCTATGCAGGCACACACGCCCCAGCCTACACACAGGGACCCACACAGCCCCACACCCACACTCACACCCACTTTCATACCTTGCCTGTGGGCCAAGTGCTCTGACAGTAATAAAATGTAAGCACTCGAGACATTGCCAAAACCTGGCAGGTGCTTCTGGAGACAATGACATATCACTGAAGCATGTTTCTCAGTATTATGCCTGGTGACACTTGAGATGCCTGTGGAGCCACCCTCTGCCAGAATATTTCTGTGTTATTATTTGACAGAACTTGATTCTGTGGCAGCGTTGTCCTGATGTCTTGTTTATTCATTGGTGGTGTTTCTGTCTCCATCTGTTTTCTTTCCTGGTCCCCTTTTCTTTTTCTTTTCTTCTTCTTCTTCTTTTTTTTTTTTTAGCCTAGAAACTTGCATTGGTCTTCTTTAAGTTACATGCAGCTGCTTTCTTTCTGTCTGAACACTGCAAAGTTAACCATGATGTATGTCTTGCTTGGTTTTTATTTGTTTGTGCCTCATGCCCTTCCTGTATTCTTTCTGAGTCGTTCTCTAAATTTGTTCTCTCCCAAGCTTCACCTGTATCTTCTAAGTAGGCAGAGAGGTCACAGCACTCTTTCTCTGCAACAGTATCAGCAAATTGTTTTGATTTCTGGAGCACACGCGGGTCATATGGTCTTTGTTTTCCTGCTGAACAGTGGATTTCATGAACACGAAGAGAGGGCTTCATTTATCCAATGTTAAAGCTGAGAGTGTACTTAATTGTCTAGTAGCCGGCATTTTCAGGCAGTGGTAGAAAGGCATCATTGTCATTAGATTGGAAAACTCCTATGGCAAAACTAGAAATATTAGGTGAAACCCTGCATTTTCTGTCTAAGCAGAGCTGGCATAATAACAGTTTTCTCTATAGAGAATTTTTTGAATTGTTATTATGCTCCTAAATGTCAACTGACTCTTTTCAATTGAGATGGTTCTAAGTCAGCATGTGTTTTAGTGTATACATAGAACAGGGATGGGGCAATTGCAAAACTACTTGCCATACTAATCTTTATTTTTGTAATGCTTACAAATATGCATATATCAAGTATTTACTACTTATTATTTGAAAATTCACATTGAACATTTTGGAGCGAGAATATAGGAGACTAAATTGTCGTTACTTAGTTACAATTTCTTCAAACTTAAATCAGACATAATAACAGCTGCCTTACCTTTCACTTGGTCATGGTGACTCTCCAGTTACCTCATATAGAAAAAGTGCTTTGAAAACTCTAGATAAATATAATGCTTAATTTTTAGTGAAGTAAAGAATATTTGGAATAATTTTAAAGTTGAGCCAGATATAAACAAAATTGCATTCAACTTCAAGTTATTTTACTTTTGTCAGTGTAATTAATATACTCAAATTCTTTGCATATTAATAAGAAGAAATAACTTCCAAAGAATGTGTTTCAGAGTAGATATGAAAACCATATTTGTAGCTGGGTATGTCCGCACATGCCTGCAATCCCAGTGGCATCAGAAGCTTAAGGCAGGAGTATTGCTAGTTCAAAGCCAGCAACAGTAACAGTGAAGTGCTAAGCAACTCAGTAAGACCCTGTCTCTAAATAAAATACAAAATAGGGCTGGGAATGTGGCAAAGCGTTTAGTACCCCTGAGTTCAATCCACAATATACACTCACACCACACACAAAAAAAGAAACTTTATTTGTGCAATGCAGCTTACCTGGAAAGTATAAGAATAGAGAAATAGCAGAATATCCACACAAGTGTTGTGAGTTGAAATAATAGCAAAACAATTAAAATAGGGAGACAAAATTTTTTGATGTGTTTATTTTGTTTAGTTTTATTAATGACAATTATAAGTCATGGCAACACTTTGGGAACATGTGTAATACTTGGGCATAGTAGACTGTGGTAATTGTTATCAAGTCTTCATAGTTTTCTTTTACATATTTATAAATATTTGGATATAAAACTAGTTGGCTTGAAGATTCAGTACATAAAGAAAGGGATATTGGTGTGAGTCATAGGGTAATCCATGAGCTTATATAAAATGTCCATATAGTATCTATCAACTTTGAATTTATGTTCAGGGTACTCAATGAAAAATCCTAAATGTCCTAACTGTAAAACTAACATTATTATGACAAATTATAAAAAACAATATTAGGTGAAACATCCAAAGATGTTTTAGAATTCCGTGTTCAGTGTAAGTCAGTGGTGCATTGCCACCAAACCTGCTGTTTGCATTCAAGTCACCCTTATTGTGATGCTTCTTATCTATAAATCCAAGTTTGCCTTTTCAGTATGATTTTTAACTGAAAGGTTCTTCTAACTCACCCTTTAAAAATAATTGAAATCACTACTCAAAAGTGAAAAATAGAGCATTCTGGTAAGTATTCTTATGCTTAGTCGTAAATAAAAATAGAAACTGTGTGTGAACCCTAATTGACCTTAATTGTGATCATCAAATACATGTAGTATCACCGGTGGAAGTTATATCATTATTCTCCAATGTAATACGTTGTTCATAATTAGGAATTCTAATAAACAGTTTAGCTCTTGTTCTAAGGAGTGGTTTTCTTTTATTGTATAGATAATATTTTATTTAACTTTAGTGAATCTATTTGAGCTGCAGAAAATAATATTACAAAATGTGTATTTTTAACTTCTTTGACGGTATGAAAAAAAAAGTTCTTCAACTAAAGAGTGAAGGATTGCTTATGAAGGCATTGATGTGATATACACCTTTTATTTGCTTCTGGTTAAATTGCGCATTTTAAACATGACTGTAAATAGCTCTGTCAAGATCAATTTATGGCCACTAGTCCAAGATTGGTGCATCCTACCAAAGTGTTCTGTAATTTACATTGTATTCTGATTTTTCTAATCCTGGCTTTGAATATCTGAAAATACCTTTCATGTCAGGCTAACATATTTTAAAGGACTGAATGTGTGAGCAATCAAGACTTTAACATGGCAGGGTATAAAATGTTCTATGTTCTTAGCCATTATGTAAGGAGGCAAATTTTCAAGTGTGTTTCTAAGAAATTCTTATGATAAAGAAGGTAGCAAAAAACTGGACTATTTCTATTATAATACTAGTATAGAACAAAAGGTAGTTTTTTAAAAAAATAGATTGTACTATTTTGCATACTAATTAAAAGTGATACGTAGATTGATAAATTATTCAGTCACCCTTTCATTCTTAATGTATTTGAGAGCCACTATAACTCACTCCAAGGATTTCTTTTTTTAAAGCAACAGACACACTTTGTCTATAATAATTGTCTTGGCATAATAAATCTCCTCCCAATATAGTTTTAGTGGTATTAAAGTTTGTTTCTTACTCATTCTGGCCCATTTTTGAATGATTCTTAGTCTTACATGGTCAGAGAAAAGAGTCATAGAACAGTGAAGAAAGAGCATGAAATTTGCAACAATCTTCCATGCCACTTTAGGTCTCAGGCTTCTGTATGTATATGTGCGTGTTGCAGGGAAGGGGCAGACCAGGGGTTCCCAAAATGACAGTATTATGTATGTTCATGTGTATAGCATTTTTGAATGCCTGTGGTACTTGCTAATCATCAGTCCAAATTTGTGCATGCTAAGTATTTCCTAATTTTGAAAATAAAATTTGTGTGATTTTTATTACTATAAACATCCCTAAAATTAATTTGAGTACATAGCATATTTGAGCTTATATGTACATATAAACAAAGAATTACAGCCATGCAAAAAAAGGTGGCAGGGGAACTCTGATTCTTTCTTGTCTCTGATTTGACATTCAACCTCACCTCAAGGAAAATCAACTTAAAGGAAATATCCTTTAAAATCCTCAGGGGATATCTTGTCTTACACATTGTAAGTCTTGTAAAGACAAATAATCATACTTCAGGGAGGACATTACACTAAAAGCCAGCATACTTGAGACAAATACATCATGATAAAAGAATTACATAGAAAATATACATTTCAGAGCACTCAATGTGAAGTGTATTAACACAGACCTCTGAATCATATCAACATCATTGATTGATCGGAGGAAACAGAAGGTAGCTCTATCTCTATGTTTAAAAAAAAAGTTTGGAATTAGAAGAGTCTTGGAACATCTGGAATGTTAACTTTTAGTGAGCATTTCAACACTCTACTATCTTAATTCAGGAAATTCATTTCCTAGCATCTGTTTCAGAAGGAAGTCGGTGATATCAGTAGTGATTACTATACGATCATTTACACCAAAGTAATATATTGAATTTTCAGCATCAGCACTTACAGTTAAATAGCAAGCCATTCAAGTCTTAGAGTTGTACTGTATCCAAGGGAAAAGAATTAAGATGCAACAGAATAGCATTTTCACAGAGTCCTTTCCAACAGTATATCAGCTGTCACCTAATAAGCTTGCCAAAGGCAGCGATTCCCCAACATGCAGGAATCTTCAGTCATAAACCACCCACCTTCCTGTTGATCTGTTATTAAGCTTTCTTGAAAGAAATAAATAGCAAGCAGTGTTCAGAACTTTGAGATGTAATAGAATTGCATATTTTAGTTTTAAATGTTGTACTGATAAACTTTCTACTGATTGAAGGAAAATATGTCATTTGTTAACAATTTATAGCTAATATTGCTTATTCCTACTGCAAGTTTAAATTATGCAGTAAGAGAATCATAGACAAAACAGTTTGGGGGTATTTTTGCTTTTAAAAAATGCATTTCAACCTGAAAAAAAATATTTATATGTAGAATATAAATAAATTGCTTGAATTATGGATTATTGTTTTAAAGGTGAGTAGAGGTAACTTTGTATAATACACAAAATCTCTATCTTGTCTGTGAGCATAAATATCAATAAAATTTCAATTAATTGTGAATTGATTAATGGATTTGTCCAAAAATTTCAGTAATCCCCTTTTATAAAGTTATAATTGACATACAATTAAGGAAGCAACAATGACTATTGAAAAAAATTGTTTATTTTAGAAAAGTATGCTGTACTTTGAAGTGATAACATAGGTTCATGCAAACAGGAATGGATGCCATCTAATTCACAGAATGTATATAAAACTACACAATTGTGCAATATTCCCTGTAGCTTCACATCAAACTAATATCTATATTCCTATTCAAGACAGTGTCTTTTAATAAAGGAAGGTCATTCTGCTTGTTTACCTTAAAACACTTGCAAAATGAAATAAAAAGACCACAGAAATATGAATCCCTGTGACTTAAAAGGCTAATAAATCTCCTTTTCTTCTCCTTTTGAATTCAAAACAGTTTGACAAGCCACAGGTCAAAATACCACCAACTTTATTTAAGACAAATTTAGTAGTTTCAAATCTGCAGCCAAAAGAGCTTGATAATTCTCACCCCTTATTAACTAGAAATACCATCTCTTCTGTGAGGCAAGAGGACACTCACAGATGTCTCCCAGGGGGCCTGCTACTAGATGTTTATAGGAGATAGAAGAGGAGAGTGTCCATTTGGAGTAAGGTTGGCTCCTGAAAAGGGGAAGGAGGAAAAGACTGACTAAAATAGTCCACTTCCTTTTCACGAATCAGTTAAGTCACTGTTGCTCTCAGGGTAGATGGAGAGACTTGCTGTATTCTTCTTACTGAAGTCTCAAACATGGAAACCTGCAAAGTGGGGCATGAAGGATTCACCATGATATTATTTTCATCATCAGTGACACTCCACCAAATCCAGGGATTTGTAGGGACTTCGAATATGTGAGGATAAAACTGCTCACCATGCATTATGTCTAACTCAATGACGCTTAATGGCAAGAATTATAATCTATATTTTATAATGGAAAAAAAAAGAAATTGGATGACAGAGAGTTTAGGTAACTTGCTTAGAAATACGCAAGTAGTTGAATATGCCAGACTTATTCCTTCTGTTCTTGAATTACCAGGATAACACTTTTACAACTTAAATAAAAATAGTCATCAAATGGCAAAAGAATGCATTTTTAAACATTGACTAAGTTTTCTTCAGCTTAAAAAGAGAACTCCAAATTTTAAATTGCCCTTCCAATGCGATTATTATTGGTCATAAAACAACTACGTAAGTCACACAGGTAAAATGATGAACAAATATTAAATGGGAAGTTAGATTCAAGTGCCATTTACTTAGCTACATATACAGTCATTTTTCTGTACAAAATCTTGATCGTTGATTGCCTCATGTTTGCTTGAATTTTATATAATTTGTATTATAGTAATTTATTTTTTCAGAACATTTTCTCACCAAATGCCTTTGCAGTGTAACATTTAGCTAAAATGTTAGCCTTCATAGCCTTTCGCTTCTCAAGCACTGTTCATAGGTGAATTATTAGGGACTTGTTTTCCTTTTATATACTTGTAAAACATCTGTGCTGTCTTTCTGTAACCCTCCAGGACCTCATTTTCTCATGATTCATCATCCCCTGTTTTTTTTTTTTTTTTTTTTTTTTTGGCTTTGGTTTTGTTTTTCGTGACTCTAGGATTTTTATTTCTAATTGATAGTTGAGTTGCCATGTGCAAATGGTTTTCAAAAATTTTGAACTAAGGAACCTGACACCCACAATAATACATACATTTCATATTATGACTCAGTCTACTCATGTATGTAAAGGTAAAAACGAAAGTTTCACCATCCACTGGCACCATACCCTGAACATTTGCATTTCCCCCCTTCCCATATTTATTTAAAATCCTCGTCAGTACCAGGTTCATTTTGTGATCCAATATTAAGTTATGGATCACAATGCTACATTTTCCCTTTAGCCTTTCCATTTGTGTTTGTTCCCTGTCATTCAAGAATCTTACACTCCAGAATTGAAATCAACAAATACTTAGTATGATTTTCATAGATGCCAGGAATTGGATCTGTGAAAATTAACGTCAGTATCTGTGTCATGGGATGGAGGGCAGTGTCTTGAACAATGAAACTTGATCACCTTGTGCAGTCTTTTCCAAATTATAACTGGTGGGGGGGGCTATTGTGTTCTGTTGGGGATTTTCTTTTGCTAATTTGCAGCTCTCTTACAGATAGTGGCTACAGATAAGAAATAGATGATTGTCAGTTGTCTCATGTCAAAGACTAAATGAAAAAGACAAAACTGACATTTAGTTTTTAGATTTAAGATTTGGTCAGATCTTCCATTTTAATTCTTGATTCCTTTAATTTGGTTTAATACAGAATTCTAGAGAGAAAACATGAATGTAACTTTAAAAGACAGTGTTTTTGTCAATTTTTTTTCTGTTTACTACTACAGATGGCTTCTCCTTCCTTTTCTTCTATGTTTTAAAGCCAGGAACGTGGACCCCTGAATTTCGAATTTCCTTACTTCCTGGCCCCTGGCTTAGGTGAAGTGCCTGTGTTTGGTCAGTGAAGTATAATAGAAGAGACATAGAAGGAGGGGAGAAAGGTGGTTTGAACGGTCCATATGTCTACCCTCCTGTCTTCAGAGCAGCATCTCCAGCAGTAGTTATGTCATCCTAAGGCTACGCCTGCCCTGGAAAGCACCTCCTCCATGGCACCCGCACACCAGTGGCTCTTTCCTATCTTAGTATCAAGGAAGGCCATGTCTTCCATGTTGCCAGCCCAGTTCTCCAAACAGCCCCTTCCTTGAACTATGTTCATACGAACCATTGGAGTGAGCCTTTTGTTCTTGCCAGAATTTGACTGACACTGTATTTTTTTTCCTCTTTGACTTAAAATACTTAGGTTTGAAGCTTCTTCAGATTGGTTTGATTTAGTACAGTCTTCTTCACTATTTGAAAGAAGTTAAGAAACAATACTGTGCTAGACCCTGGTCCAGTGCCAAGCAAGACAGAAGCCTAGATGATCTGAGCCTTTACACCAATTTGCTTTTAAGCAACTAGTTTTCTCTTTGTTGTTCTATCTTAAACCTCAAAAGGAGAGGGGAGAAGAGGTAATTTTAGAGATAGCATGGTACATTTTTTATGGGTGATATTCTTCTATTATATTACTAAAGGAATTTAACCTAAATGATAAGTTTAGTGGGCATCAGTGTGGACTTAAGTCATAATGAGGAGAAAAAATATGTGTGTGTGTGTGTGTGTGTGTGTGTGTTTATAATGTCTAGTTGTTTTAAATGTGGTTGAAAGCATGGCTCTGTGATTTCTAAGTGGATTTCTTTCTTTCTTTCTTTTTCCACCAACTGAGCTATATCCTCAGTCTTCTAAGTGGATTTCTGATTGCCATCTCATGCTAACCCAGTTTATTTCCCAGTACCATGTAGAAAGACGATGCCTCCACCAGCTCTCTCCCTACCCTCCTCCTCCTATCTTTCCTTTCTCTCTCACTGTACATGCATGCATAAGCACACAGCAAAACAGAATATGAATGCGATTTATAAAGGCAAATTTACTAGTTTTTTATTTACCTGGATTGTGGCATTCCATATGAATTTCTACTGCATTTAAAAAAAATTAAATGGGGAGTTATTTTTGTGTGACTAAGTGTTCGTTATTAATGGACCATAAATGGACTTCATGTATTGATATATTTACTTTAGGAATTCTATCTCTTTTTTTATTATTTCATGCTTGATTGTCTCAATTACTTTTTTTTTACATCATAGGCATTTCAATTTACCGTAAAAGGTATTATTTGTCTCAGTTTTATATGAAAATGCTAGAAAAAATTAAAATCAACGAAAGATGTTTAAAATTAAATCCATGGAAAATTGATTTCCAGAAAAAAGAAAGGAGCGTATTGGGAAAAAATGCTTCTAAATAATTAAAATTTTATATTCAAATATTTCCATGTGTACTTTGATATTAAATTCAAGAAAAAATACAGATGTGGTTCAAGGGTATAATTTGAAGCATGCTACAAAATGTGATGAAGCTGTAGGACTGGAGAAGCTGGTACAAATGAAGAACTGTTAATATCCCTTTTGGCAATGCTTAGCACACACTTTAGAAAATAAATATCAACACATAGTTCTTTCTTTGAGAAAATGTGTGTGTGTGTGTGTGTGTGTGTGTGTGTGTGTGTGTCTTACAGTGCTCAGGATTGAATCCAGGGCCTCACAAATGCAAAGTACATGCTATACCATGAGTTATACCCATATTCCTTATATTAATGAAATTATTATTGAGCAGTCTTCAGAATAAAACAACTCAGTTTCACTTTCAAGAAATTTACTCATTTTAAAAATATGGTCTTAAAGTACTGAGATGGGGTAGGGGGCATGGCTCAGTGGTAGAGCAGTGACACATGTGGGACTTCCTAGGTTTGTTCCCCAATACTGCCCCCCAAAAAAACCTGTTGTTCAGTGGAAGTTCGATCATAATTAATAATATGTTACTATTAAAATAAATTTTAATAAGTTCTCCTGTATGTATTTTTGTGATTTATATTGTTCCATGTAGACTTTTAATATTAGTGATACACTCAGTTTTTTGGAACATTTATTTATCAATGCATTACTATTACAAAACCTTTCTATTACAATTCTTATATTTCTGATACCAATTAATTTGTTGCTGTATTAATGTATTTTAGTTGATTGTTATCTCTAATTTTGATATATAATGAAGGTAACATTTACTTAAAGTCTTGTGAATTTAAATTTATGAATGGAGATTTTTACCAGTTGTTATGAATTTTTGTCTTAACAATGTCATCATAAATGGTATCATTTATGATTAATAATATGAGTTCAGAGAAACTACCATGAGAAATAGAAGGTTGAACTTTACCCCAGTTTGAATATCAGGATAATAAAACATTCTATTATAATTTTCCTACTAAGGAAGGTGCTAACATACTTTTGAATTGTTAGAAAATCTATAATTTTACAGCTCCATAGTCTTTGACTCCTATTGTCCTCAATCAGTATGCCCTTCCATTTCTTCCCAGAGTTTTATAATCAGCACTAAGGGATTCTGTCACCATGGTTCTTCAAAGAAAAACTATCACTGGAGTCTAAAGTTCATCTTCATTGAAAAGTGTAAAAGAAGGAAATAATGTGTGAGGAAGATAATTTACAGTCATACCTACTTTCCTTTCCTCTAAGACTTTTAATTCCTAAGCTTCAATTACATTAGTTAGACTACCAGACATCTATACAGTCTTGGTCATCATTCATTTATTCACACAAAAAGGATTTATTAAGATCTATTTTGTGTGGAGCTCTACTGATAAGAAATAGCAGTGAGCAAAACTCACAAAGATTCTAGAGATGATAAAGCTTGCATTTGAGCAATTACAGGAGTATAGGCAGGGGAGAGATAGGAATAATCTATTAAACAAGCATGAAAATAAGTAATTTAGAATTTGAAATTAGAGTATAAAGTTTTGATTTTGGTAAGTTTATGTGGAAAAAAAGAAATAAAGCAGGTTATGGTAGATTGCATGCCCTGCTCAGAGAACTGTGAGTTCAATAAGTTTAATATATCAAATTCATTGAATATATAAGTGAATCAACATAAAATAGTCAATCTAATCCCACTTTTCTTCCTTAGACTATTGTGGGAGCATGGTTCATTGCATCAGTGCATGAGGGTTTCTCTTTGGGCACTGTTGAGCTTGTGGACCAGGCTCTCTCTCCTGGGAAGGCTGCCCCGTCCTGGTAGGCTGTGCAGTGGCATCCTTCACCTTTAGCCACTAGATTCCAGTAGCACCCCTTTTCCTCTGCATGGTGTAATAATCAAAAACACCTCTGGACAATGATAAATGTTTTCTAGGAGAGCAGAGGGCCTCCAATTTAAAAACCACTGATGAATATAAATAAGAATTCTTTTTAGAATCCATGTCTAGAAAAAAATCTTGCCTTCCTTTCTAAGCACACTTCCCATAGCATCTTTGTATTCACACTGACAGGCAGAAGCCACAAGATCAACAATTTTGCTTTACTCTCTGTATGAAATTCCCTCTTCTATTTCTATGCCATCCTTTTGTATTTTCTCAAAGAGACACAGAATCCTTTGTGGAACAAAGTGGGTGCAAATACACTGTGCTGCCTCTGTGGGTTTCCCTTTCTTTTCCACTTCCTTTAGCAATCTCCTGGTCTGAACCTTTATCCGTTTACAATTGATTTCAATGCTTCCCTTGCTCTGTTCTCCCATGCCATGATGCAGAACACTGCCAGATTAATCTCAGAGCAACAGTCTCACATCATAGCATTCTTGCTTAAAATATCCTCAATAAATAAAATTCAGACTCTTAAAAATAAAACTCTTTAGAGTTTTCTCTCCAATGGAGTTGAACTACCCAAGTTCAGGCAGTGATAATCATTATGTACTCAATATACTTTGCTCATCCTCACCTCCATAGCATATCCATTTCTTTTGACTGGAAACACTTCTTCTAACTTCATAACTTTCCTAAACCCATCTGATTTTATAACCAGTTGAAGTTTTAACTCTTCCATGAATCCTCCCCTCCACCACCACTCAGAGTATTGTTGCCCTGCTGAATATACACTGATCTTATGTCAGTACCTTTTATATTTTATCTTTTATTAAAATGTAAATGTTTTATCTCAATTAATTCACACTATATTACAATCTCTTTGAAAGGAGATGAGACTTATGTTTACATTTACAGTGCTGTAAACAAAGAAGATATAGACTAAATGATTTGTGATTTGAATTGATTGTTCGGGGTGGTTAAAAAGTGTACTAGGTATTTCTGGTGAAGGTGGAAATGGTGAAATTAAATCTGGGTTTGGGAAAGTACTCCTATTGCCCCAATCACATACGATGCTAGACTGAAAAATAAGAAGTAGTAAAAATTGCAGGTAACAAAATGAAATCTTCAGGTGTGAGAAGTTAAGAGTAAATTTTCAGCAGTACTTAGGAGTACCTCATGGGTATACAGTTCTCTCTACATAAACCTTAAAGGATGGAGTTTAATTGCATTGGGAGGTTGAAATAAAGGCCTCTCATATCTAAAGATTCCTTTATAAATCTAGTTACAAGATTAAGGAAGTCCTAAGGGGAGAGTTAAATCTGTTGACTCAAGACTATGGATGCAGAATCAAATAGAAAAACTGATTTCCAACCTTATTACACAAATAAGTATGTGACCTACTTGGTCACCATATATACATATGGAAGAAGTCTCCAAAGAAGTTAATAAAATCATCCACTAAGATTAAGAAACATAAGGTATATCAAACCGAGTACAAGTTAACAATGAATTATAAAAAACACATGAGGAAATAGGAAGCCTGTGACCTAATGCAATAGTCAGGATTAGTAACCATAAGGAGCCATAGTTATTAGAAGAAACTGAGACTTTAAGGATTTTTTAAAAGAGTCAAGTAAGTAAAAGAAGAAATATTTGCAAGGCAAGAGAAGGCATTAAGAGGGAAGAAAGAGAATAAATGATTTGAAAGAGAGGGAAAGAAAGGGAGGGATGCCTTATAAAAGAACCAAATGTAAATTAGAGAAAATAAAATAATTGAAATTAAAAACCCAGTAGAATGGATTAAAAAAAAAAAAACAGCAGACTAGAGAGAGGTGAGGAGAATCTTAATGTACCCAAAGGTGAATTAGAGGTGATTACCTGAATACCACATCACAAGATGAGAAAATCATGGAGAAAGAAATGAAAGGTTCCTATACATGTCTAATAGGAGTTAGAGGAAATATCAAGAAAATGTCATTTGAAAACATATCTAATGAAAAATTTTTGAAACTGAAAACTCATTAAGTGCTAAAAATAAGTCTTAAAAAGAATAAATGAGACATGTTCATCCTACTAAAGAACAACAAAAAATATTGGTTCTGTTATTTTTTAGAGAAAAAAGATTTTTAAAAAATCTGAGAAACTTTTCATCAGTACATTTCTCATCAACAAAATTAGATAAAGGAGAAATCTTTTCTAGCACTTACAAAAAATAATTAGCATCTTTTAGTTCAATATCAAATTAAACTATCATTTGAAAGTTAAAGATCAATAGTATTTTTCGTACCTTTAAATAGCAAATGTTTACTAACTACCCACTTTTACCTAAAAAACTACAAAAGAAACACTTCAGCCCAAAGGAAAATAGACATAAAATAAAATGATAGACACCATGAAGAGTCTAAAGTTGAAAAAGCACAATGCTCAAATCTAAATAATAATTGAATTGAAAAATAACCCCATGAATATTTGGGAATATAGATGGGTAAAACAGTGTGAACCAAGATATAGGGTAATACTAAAATGAACAAAAAGTGGGGTGGCAGTTCAAAGTAAAGTACAAATATATTTCTGAGAAGGCAGAACTGTGGAGTGGAGTAGACTATGGAGTAGACTAATCATTTAATGTTAGGTTTCGTTATAATATTTTAAGTCAATTTAATCATTTAACACGTATGGTAGAACACATACTTTCCAAATTATTATGGGGAGGATAAAGGAAGTAAAAGAAAAATACTAATTAATTTAGTAGAAGACAAAAATAAGGGAAGTAGAGAAAAGCAAAGAATGAAAGGTAAAATGAATATACATAGTACAATTATATGAGTCCATGTAGATATTGGAGAAAAATGTTGATTAAAAACTGAAAAAAATGTTGCTAAAATATTAGCAGGAGTATATATGGTTTTTTATTTAGAATTCCATAAACATTATAAAATAGAGCTGAATTAAAATCTTAAATACAGGAATTGGAAGAGAACACACCCAACTTACATCCAGAATAGGAAACTATAAAATGGAATTGGGAAACTAGAATTTTCCACCTTAAAAATATTATTGTATAAACTTTGTGGAAATCAATATGACAAGATTTTCTATCAAATTCTCTATAATTAAATTTTGTTTTAAAAAATTAAAGGGTGAGGAGCCATGCTTTCTAGTTCCATCTTTGGCCTCAGGTAAATGGCTTTTTACATTACTGACTCTCAAATTTCATTAACTTTAAATTGAGTAGTTTGCACTAAGTTGCCTCATAAGGCCCATTCAATCTTAATACATGGTGCAGAATATAAATACGATTGAGGATTTAGCAGCATTGAGCCAAAACAGTTTCCCTCAGGAGACCCTGTTCCCCATTTGCAGAATAATACAGTCAATTTCTATTGTGGTATTGTGAAACCTCAGATAATAAACTCTGTGACTGTAATTTTGTGGGAAGGAAGATGTAAAGCAAATGGGCCCATGCTGGCCTTCTCCAATGCAGGGTATTACATGTGAGCCACCTGAAGGGTTCTCTGGGCTTGCTTTCACTTCTAGTTTTTGCTGACCCCATGGATTCTTCCCTTTGCTACTTAGATACTACTCAATTGAATCTTCATTTCTACCTTGTCTATTATCGACCCAGAAGATTCACTGGTTCAGAACAGAGATGAACACTGGCAAGGAGGAAAAGAAGGATAAATGAAACTTAAGCATCTCTCATCTAAAATCCACTGATGCTTCTTTCTAATTTTCAGACATAATGTCTCTCATAAACATTCACATCTCATGGTCCCTTCTCTTTTAGAGATCTATCATACAACCCAAACCCTCAAGGGCCTACCTAAATTCAGAATTCCTTTAATGAGAAAATAGGGTCTTTGAAAATAAGAGGAGAAACCATGCAAGTTTGATTCCCCTTCGTCCCTAGTTTTTATTGCTAGGGCTCTAAAAATTTCAGGGCATCTCAGGGTGAAGTGATTATCCAGGAAGAAAATAGAAGAAAGAAATTATTGTTAGAAGCTACAGTTACTAGAGGTAGTGAAATATTTGGGATTTCTCTTTAGTTTCTCTAAAGTAAGCCTGTGAGTCCATTGTCTTGTGTGCTATCCCTAATCTCCTAGACTTCTATTTTCACATCTCTGTAAATCCATAATATCTTGAATATTTTCCCTGATAAATTTAAATGAATTCTTAGATTCCAAGTTCTTATTACCTCAATTTGGAATCCTGAGTATATTTTTCCATTGGCTACTAATAATAAAAACTTTTCTTTGTCAGCATAAAGTTAGATCTCTTTTAGCTTCTAATATAATACATTCTGCCATGCTTAACCATTTTTCTGATAATCAAGAAAAAACACTTTTTAAACTTAAGATTAATTGTCAGTAAGATAATGCATGCAAAATAGGTTTGCCCAATTTACAGTGAGAATAGAACCTGTATCTTCAATTAGATGTTCTTTTTGGCTATGTTTGTATATATCCTGGAGGAGAGACTGTGGCCAAGCATAAACTTTATAACAGCATGAATCAATGTGGCATCTCACTTTATTGTCAGATTTAAGAATTGACTGGTCTGTAATGCTCTTTCAAAAGCATGAAAAAACTCTATTACTAAACAAGAAGTAAGCATACAAAACTTCTGAAAATTATTCTTCGAATATGATATGTATTTCTCAAAATTTCAAGTGAAAAATTTTTAATACAATATTCTGGGTGTACTTTTTTTTCTTTTTGTTCATATTGTTTATATTGTACCTCCAGCCTTTATAAAACTTCCAACCCTTATTAAAAGCACACTTATCTGAAAATTCCAGTAAATGAATAAGATTTATCTGTGATTTTACAGTGTAAATCAATTTTATTTAGCTCTTATTATATAATAGGATTTTCAGTAGAGATGCATATTAATGGTATTTTAGGTACAACTTAGTATCTTTATTAGCTAGATCTTTCTGCCATTATAAAGAAACATAGAAAAATATTTTATTATATAGCTATAATATGATTTATTTCTTCCTTGAGTCACATTATTATGTAAAATCATAGGTTTTTTTTCAAATATGAAAAAAAAAACCCTGCTTAGTTGAAACAAAATTTGTCACCAAATTGTATCTATTAACTTGAGTAGAAAAATCACAGTGTGTTAATTCTGAATTGTCTTTCTTTGAGTACAGAACAACGTTATTAGTTTGGGCATTGATATAAAACAAACTCTAGTGAAGTCTGGTACTTTGTTTCTTCCTGTCAACTCAGGAGCTAATTTATTTCAGTTAACTCTCCCTGTGTTCTCCTTAGACTTATCATTACTAGTTATCTTTCTTTAGGGGATGTATGGAGTCCATTGTCAATTGGCAAAACATTCAAAAAGCCCATCTTTGGTGCACAGTGATAACTAGAAATTATTTCCCTTGAGCATTTTCTCTAAGAATTGCCAATGATGAGAATGTGGCCTATCGTTTCAATTTTTCTACAAATAGAAATGACAAGTTATAAAATGTTAGAATCCAGAGAGTGTCTTAAACTATTTGTGCTGCATTAATAAAATTCCATATATTAGATATTTTAAAGATTAAAAATTTATTTCCTCACATTTGGAGACTGGGAAATCCAAGATCAAGATACTGCCAGATTTGTTGTCTGGTGAAGGTTGCTTTCTGCTCCTAAGATGTGGCTGTATCCTCCAGAGAGGACAAACGGTTATCTCTTCACATAGAGGGGGAAAGGGAAACCCTCAAGCCCTCTTCAAAAGGCCCTGATTCCATTGAAGAGAACTATGCTTGCATAACAATCATCTCTCAAAAGACTTTACCTCTGAATAATAACACATTGGTGATTAAGTTTCAACATATAAATTTTAGAAGACATATTCAGAATATATCAGGGAGAGAATTTAGGAAATCTGACTTTTTATTTAACAGATGAGGAGACTGATGAAACCCAGATGTCATGGTTAAGTTCATAACAATTTCATCTAATAATTTTGAAGATATTATGTATCTAGGGTAAATATGTATTATTTTCCTATGGTAAATAAACATTATTTATTAAAGGATGATTATAGCATTTTTAGCACATTAGTTGTCTGTTTGTCATAGAATCCAAATCTGCAGTGAGGTTTATGTTCTATTTCATAATAATATTCAGGAACTTAATAACTTCGAGGAGTCCAACTAAAGTAATCTATTTTGCGTAAGCAATTTTATGTCTTTCTGTGATACATTCCAAATGGCTACAATTTTCCTTGTATCCCTGGATGTTTTGCTCATTTCTCAATAAGTTGTATGTGAATGAACAAGGGAGCTAATAACTCATAGGTATACAGATGGTGGAAAATGGTCTTTTGGAAAACTCAAACTACATATTGCTATTAAGATGAATAAATGATAGAAATTAGTTACTGTAATAAAATGTTACTTAGGCCAAATTTATGCAGATAGAAAAACTAATGTTCACTTGGATTTTGGCCTGCACCATAGTTGTTAACAACTATGAAAAATCAATATGCAAATCTTGATTCAATGTGCAGCTATCAGTAAAATTAGCATTTTCTTCTAAAGACATTTTTTTCTTATAATTAGTCAAGATAAAAAGGTTCTACAACCATCTGGTTCAGGAAGAATGTGATGTTTCAGTCAGTATGGGTTGCTATAACAAAATATGACAGACTAAGCAGCTTAAACAATATTTATTCCTCAGGGCCCATCATCAGGATGCAGCATGGCTGTGTTTCCTTAAAAGTTCTTTTCCTGGTTATGTCATCGCAAATTCTGTCCTTGGTACATGAAAGCAGACAGTTAGGGGGAGCTTTTCTCCTCATCTGCTGATAAGGGCATTAATCCCATCATGAGGGTTGGACGCTCATGACCTAATCTGAACTTAGTTACTTCCCAAAGGCCATCACATTGTGGATTATCCTGCCACATCAATTTGGGGAGAGAACACAACATTCAGTCTATAGCAGGCATATTTATTTAACATTATAATTTACTTTAAACACTTAGCCTTGACACTTCTAAAGATAACAAACAGAATTTGATAATGCAACATTATGTGTAAGGCATCCAAATAGCAATAAATGCCCCTGGAACTTATAATTTGCATCACTCAGTAAAAATTTGATACTGAAAAATGGCTGAAATACTATCATTCCAAAATATTTTGAAAATAAACATATACCCCAGAAATAAAAAAGTGAAACAAATAAAAACTAATGTCAAGGGCTCGGGCTGTGGCTCAGCAATAGCATACCTGCCTGGCATGTGTGAAGCACTGGGTTTGATTTCTCAGCACTGCATAAAATAAAGGTCTATCAACAACTAAAAAAAAAAAAAAAAAAGATGTCAGCCACGAGTACTTTTGGAGTGAGAATTTAGGCAGCACTGTTACAACTATATTCAGTGAAACATGACCATTCACTAAGGTATACTCTCATGGTAGAAGGTAAAGTTCTACATACTTAAACATAGAGTGTGTTATTCTAATATAATGGTAATATTCTTAATTCTAATTTGTTTTATGGCTTCTGACTTCAGCACTTCTTCCTCTCTGTTTTCTGATGATGTTGACACCCAAAGTGGGGCAAACTGGACCACATGACACTTTTCCCTAGGTTGATATTATATTTCCTTGTCTATTTTTTGTATTCTTTGATTCTTTGACACCTATCTTCAAAGGAGAAATATGTGCTTGTAACAGACTTTTAATTTTTATGTAATTGTTAATATATGACATTTTATTATAAGCAGTGCTATTCAAATTTTATTATGGGAGAGCTACTGGTAGTCTTAAAAAATGGTAACGATGGAAAAGGTAATCAAAAAGAAAATATGTATCATGGCCCAACAAACAATCTTAGTTTTTTAATCTTTCAATGGAATCTTAAAATCTAATATTTAATCAATAATGTGGTATAGGTCATGAATTATTTTTGCTTTTTAAATATATCATCAAAATCCCAAGCACAAGAAAATGTATTTGCCCCATAAGAATAATTATTCTTTCCATAGTGCTGAAATATAATGGCCTACATATAGTCCAGTTTTAAAACCATGCCATACAGTACCAATCTACT
The DNA here is from genome assembly GCF_048772815.1 of Callospermophilus lateralis. Taxonomy (NCBI): domain Eukaryota; kingdom Metazoa; phylum Chordata; class Mammalia; order Rodentia; family Sciuridae; genus Callospermophilus; species Callospermophilus lateralis. Next base: position 97,598,262 of record NC_135310.1, read on the forward strand.
AAAATGAGCATTTTTATGTTTATATAATTTTAAAAATGCTGGAAAGTATAATGAGTTGAATAAGATTAAATAAAATGAATGAATGGTGAGATAGTTGAGCATTGTTAATAATAATATGAATAATTTAGAACCTAAACTCATGTTTCAACTGAATGAGAATTATACAAATAACAGACACATATTTCATCTTCACTAACCTATTCAATACAATGAGTTTACAATTTTATCAGGAAAATAATGTTTTGTTCCCTCTGAAGATTAGAGGGTTGTAAAATGAAGAGGAAGAAGCAATGATTTCCTCTTGAATTCACTCAGCATTGCATAGCACTTTATACTATAAATAAGTTCCAGGGACTACAATTACTAAGAAAGTACAAATTGGAATATAGAAGTCAAAAAAGAATTGCCATATTATATTATGAGTTTAAATGGACAATCTAAATATGAATTGATTTCTATAGGTAACTGCAATTATTTTCTATAGGAAACTCATAGCATTGTATATAATGAGATAAACATAAGCATACCAATTATTCTCCAGTGCAAGTGGAGCAGAACCTAGATGGTATTTTCTCTGACACTAGAAAGGTACTTTGTGTATAGAGAACTTTCAGAATTTGGCAGATCTCATTGAGAAAAGGTCAATGCATCATCAATCTGTACATCTCCAAAACAAACTTCACTAATTATCTCCTATCACAGCCTATTTTACTTCTAGATAGAGAATAATCACATGCTACAATTTTATAACTGATTGAAACACTCATCTGTGATATTTAAAACAAATATGCCATCCTTGTGTTTTCTGTTTCTATGCAGCAGAAGTACATTATGCAGCATTAGCATTATAACATTTTCATCCACTTATTGTGAATTGAATCAACCTGTGTTTTCAAAGTGATTGGTTATTAATCTGATCATACAACTCCTTTGAGCCACCAAATTTTCAAAACTGGGCTCACAAATAATATACTTCCTGTGTAATTGTCAACATGCCTTTAATCATAGTGTCAGCTTTCTTAGAATGTCAATAATATTACTACCTACTTTATACGTATTTGGAGGTTGGATACTAATACATGCAAAACAAAATGAATAGCACATAGTAAGTATTCAATAAATGTTCCACATGAAACTAATATGGTTAATAGAAATTTTATTACACCACACAACTACAAATTTCTTAATGAAAAGATTATATCTCTGTAACAATGAGAGATCTTGTCAGTACAGGCACACACATATAACATGCTCAATATGTTTTTATAAATCAATGAATTATTATTCTTTAATACCTTTATGATAATAATTCTGACTCTAACTTTTCCTTTCAAAAACTGTGAATTGAATATATAACAATGTAAATAAGAATAAAAATCACAGGTAATGGCACAAGACATTTTGCAAACCACTACACACAAGATGTGCCTGTGAAACAGAGCATCCATTCAACTATTCTGCCTTTTGTTGGAATCTTGGTGATTGCTCTTCTAGCAACTAATTTTACCAGGATTAAAATCAGCCAATTCAATTACAAGACTACATGTTTTAGGCACCACATTATTAAAAAAATGCTCATTAAAGTGAATGAATTAAATAGCTTAAAATAAGTTTTAACTGTTTTAAGCCCATATTATATCCTTGATTCTAATCAATCCTTTCTTTTCATGTCTGATCACACTACCAAATTACTAACATAGAGCTATAGAAAATGGACTAATTCCAAATGGCAGGGGGGAGTGGTTATTGGACACATAGAAAAAAGTTCTCCTTTTCATCTGGCTTTATTTTCTGATTTCTCCAGGTAGCATGGTACATACCATTAAAAATGCATTATCACAATTGCCTAATAGCTTCTCTGTCTGATTCCACATGGGCCTTCCTCCTGCCCATAGGCTTTTCTCAGCCCTAGTTATCTCTTTAAAAAGTACATCATAACAAGCTGCTCCTCTATTCCAGACTTTCCAGTGAATGCTGGCTTCACATGGTTCCTGAATACAGCAAGCACACTTCCACCCAGGACACAACCTTGCTTTCCTGTTTGTGCTTCCCATTGAGCTCTTCACCCATGTCTCCATGTGTTCCTTGTGTCTTGGGCTCACAAGGAATTTCATCAGGATCTTCCTGAGCTCATTCCACCTAAAGTCACTACCACCTTCTTTAGCTTCTCCTCTTTCCTTTCCTGTTGTATTTTCAAACATGACACACTCTTCATTGATGCTTTTTATAAGGTTGACAAGTGACCCTCTATTCCTTTTTTTCTGAGATTTTTGTTTCTTTTCTTTTCTTTTTATTTATTTATTTATTTTGCTTTTGTTGTGGTCAGGAATGGATGTTGGAGTTTATTAAATGTTCTTCCCACGAGTATTAGGTTACGTTTTTTTCATTTGTTTTAAGATAAATCACTTTTTGTATGTATGAAAAAAGACCATTTTCCCTCACAGATTGAGGTGACAAATATATTCTATCCTCTTCAACTTTCTAAAGGAGTTTGTGCAAAGTTAATAATGTTTCTTCTGGAATTTTACCAATTAAGACATCTGAGCTTGTTATTTTACTTTGTAGGTAAGTTTTCAAAAAAAAAAACTTGAATTACATTGATATGATTAATTTACAAGAGATATATAATGTAGTATTATTGTTTATGCATTCTTTAATGAATTTTGGTAATTTTTGTCTTTCAAATAATTTGTTCACTTCTACATTTTTGATTTGTTGTCATAAATCTTTTTATAATATTGCCATTTGATGATTTTAATCTGTAGAAAGTGTACTGATATCACTGTTCACATTTCTGTTATTAGAAAATCATGTTTCCTATTTTGTTTATTTTTTTCTAATTCTTATTTGTGTCTGGTATTCATTATGGATAGTTTCTGTTGCTGTTTCTTCAAGTTCATTAATCTTTTTTGCTGCATGTCTTATCGATTGTAATTCACTTTGTGTATTTTTTCATCTTACTCTTTATGGTTTTTATTTGCAGAAATTCAATTTAGGGCATTTCACTTCCCCCATGTCTGCTTAACTGATTTATTATATGGAATTTAGTTTAGAATAACTGTTTTGTTACTTAACAGCTAATTTTAACATTTGTGTCAGTTCTAGGTTAGTTTCTATTTTCTATTTTTGTTTCCTTTTTATGGATCATATCTTGTTGTTTCTTTTCACTCTTTGTAATTTTGAATTGATCACCACACACTGTGAATCTTATCTTACTAAGTGCCAGATGCTTTTTAATCACTATAAGTATTTTTTAAATTTTATTTTGGAATATCATTAAGTTACCTGTTAAATGGTTTGATTCTCTTGAGACTTGCTTTTAAAGTTCAGTAGGTATAACCAAATAGCTTTTTAATCTAAGAAATAATTATTCCCACCACTGTTGCAAAATCCTCTGAACATGGCATTTGATGTACTAGGAATCATGAAGTTTTCTAGTCTAATAGGCCATCCCCACTCCTGATTCTATGTGAGAGATCTGGACTATTTCTGATAGTATTTTTTGGTGGCTCTTTTCTTGACTCTAGATAGTTTTCTTTCACAAGGCCACTGATGAAGATTCTGCTGAATACTCAAAGGAATCTTCTACAGATTTCTAGAGTTGTCTATTTTTGTAGCTCTTTGTTATGCTTCCCTGGAAACCCCCTGACATATATGTCTCCCTGGACTCTCAACAACATCTCTACTACTCTGAGAGTTTTCTGAACCCTGCTTAGCTTAGTCTTCTCTCTTCCATGGTGTGGAAACTGTCTCAAGGCAGTAAATCCCAGAGTTTCCTTCATTTGTTTCTCATTGCTCAGAGATTACTCTCCTTAGTTGCCTATTTGAAACTGTTTTTTTAAAAATATTTATATTTTGCCTCACTTTTTGTTTATTTCAGATGGGAGGGTAAATCTGTTCTCAGTTATTCCATCTTTGTTAGAAGAAAAAGTCTCTACAAATAATTTTTTAAAAAAACTACAAATAGCCCAAGAGAAAAATTAATAAGGACTTCACAAAGGAAGAAAGCTAAATGATTAATAAATATAAAGAGATGTTATTGATAAGATACAATGTTTAATCCATATGGATGGCAAGTAAAAAAGACAATGACTTACCATTGCTAGTTATGAAATAAGCATTTTAATATTCTATTAATAGTGTATTATAACTATTTTGGAAAGTCTAGTAATATACATTTAGATTTAAGAAAGTAACACATAATTTGACATAATAATTCATTTGAGAGAATCTAACCTCAGGGAAAAAAGAGCCATGTCACAGAATGATAATCAAGCCATTATAGTACACAGCAGTGGAAAATTCTCAGACATTCATGAATAAATGGCCAAATGTACTGGTGAACTACAGATATAACATTCATGAATAAATGGCCAAATGTACTGGTGAACTACAGGTATATAATTGAAAAGGAATGAGCTACTGAAAAGAATTAAGTTCTGTCTTGCTGGCTTGGGGAAATGTGCACAATATAGTTAAAAAAGAAAATTGCACTGGATGTGGTGAAGCACACCTTAATCACAATGGTTCTGGAGGCTGAAACAGGAGCATTGCAAGTTCAAAGCGTGCCTCAACAAAGGCAAGGTGCTAAGCAACTCAGTGAGACCCTGTCTCTAAATAAAATACAAAATTAATCTGGGGATGTGGCTCAGTGGTCAAGTGTCCCTGAGTATAATCTCAGTACAACCCCCCAATAAAGAGAGAACATTGCCAAATAATAAAAATAATATAATCAAATCAATTTTGATTAAAAATTGGGTAAGGGGAAAAACAGAATAATGTAGACAGTGAAAATATAAAAACACCATTATTAGTAGTAGTATTACATTTATTATTATTATTAATACATTTTAGGAAGAAAGATTACTACCTTTTTTATGAGAGCATTATAATTATACATAGTATTTGGGTTCTTTTGAAGAAAACTACACATATAAGGAAAATTATGTCAATCCCATAATCTCTTTTTTTCCTCCCCTTTTTCCTCCCTATTTTTACCCTGCTCTAATCTACTGATCTTCATTCACACCTTCATTGATTTATTTCTTCTTCTTTTTTTTTTGTACAAAGAATTGAATCCAGGGGTGCTTAACCACTGAGCCACATCCCCAACATGTTTATTTTTATTTTTTTAATTTAGAGACAGGGTCTCCATAAGCTGATGAGGGACTCACTAAGTTGCTGAGGCTGGCTTTGAGCTTGTGATCCTCCTAACTCAGTTTCTTGAGCTGTTGGATATATGTAATCTTTGTTCTATTTGTTTACAAATATAACATGATTCTGTTAGATTCATTCAACAATTCTTTACCTTTCTCTTCTTCCTTCCTCTCTTTCATTTTCCTGTATCTACCTCACTCATCTTCCCTGTGTCTTCATGACAGCTGATCCCTTCCCCTGCTCCCTTCTTTCTCTTATTTTGCTTTATTTTCCACATACGAGATGAGACATTCTACCTTAATTTTCTGAACCTGTCTTATTTCATTTAGCGTGATTCATATATTTGTTGGCCATTTGTTTTTCTTCTTTTGAGAAGTTTCTGTTTAGTTCTTTTGCCCATGTACTGATTGGTTGATTGGGTTTTTGGCATTGAGTTTTCTGAGTTCTTTATATATTCTGGATATTAATCTCCTGTCAGAGGAGTAGCTGGTGAAGATTTTTTCCCATTCCTTGGGCTATCTCTTCACTTTCTTAATCAGTTCCTTGGCTATACAGAAGCTTTGTCTCATATTACTTGGTTACACTGAACAGTTTCACAAATTTTAAAAAATATAATAACAATTTAAAATCCCAGGAATGTTTCCAAATGGAATCCATGATAATTTTCTATAATATTCATCCACACACTGGAAGAAAATAAACAAAGGAGGCTGCTTTAATGTGTATGTAATGAAACTCAGGAAGTTGGTAGAATATATTGTTTATGAGAAATTGTAGCAGGAGGTAATTAGTAGATGAAAGAGCTGGTAACACTTGCTGATTGGTTCAATTTAACATTTATTCTTAAACATTTGAAATGAGAAGAGCATTTAAAAATACTTGGACATTTCCATAATTTTGACTTGTGTTGCTCATTTCTAGAGGTTATTACTATGCAATTTAAAGTGAGACTAACTAATTTTAACTTTAAATTAACTAATAGCTTACATTTGTCTTGTTTATATTCCTAAATTAATTGAATTTAATTTTTTCCTGAATGTTTTTTAAATTCTCCAGATTTTTCAGCTTTTTTTTTTAATTAAAAAAGGGAAAGAAATGGTGATTTCACTACCCACCTCCTTGCATAAATATTTTCACTTGTGTTTCATTTTAATAATATTTTCCTTTATGAAGAAACTTGCAAGAGACTCCTATTTGAATAAAATGGTTTCACTTTACTTTCTTCTGAGCTGTATTTCTACAAAATCTCCTTTTAAGTTGGCATTTTTGTTTTATTGGTCTGCCTTGGACCTTTATTTCATCTGGATAATATTATCATCACTAAATCTTAATATGCTCTGATTGCAGTCATTTTAAGGGTTGGATTCTTGCCAGCTATGCAGACATGAATAACTTCATACTTGACTGTTGCTTAAATGTACTGTACAAAGAAACAGCCATAAAGTGATTCAAGGCTATGAATCTTCCTGAATTCAGCAACTCAGGGATTGCCTGTGCCATGTTCTGATCCTCAGAGTTAACCTTCCAAGGATAAATAGCCCTAAACAAATATTTCATATTCCATAATTGACTATAGTCCAAAGATTATCTACCACTTTAGAAAATACTGGTTGAAATGCATTCACGTATACTTAACATTTTAGGATTTCCCTTTCAGCTACAATCTAAAAAAATAAAAAAAATAAGGTGGATGTAAGACACTCGTCATATGATTTCAGATAAATGGCATTTCAGAATAGGATTTCCCATATCCCTCCCCATGGGGAAAATAATAGCTAATATTTATCAAGTGTTTGTTGTATACTAGGTAGCATATTAGACAATTTACATATGTTCATAAATTTACTTCTTCCGACAGTTATACTGTTTTATTTGTCACTATTAGCAATCCAATTTTCTAGATATGATCAGTTAGGACTGGAAAGGTTTAGTATTATATACCAAGCCACACCAAAAAATGTCAATGTCTCTGACCTAGGCAGTGGGACCAGACAATCATATTCATAGTTGCTAATATGACTCCACCACTTCAGAGTCCAGTCCAGATAGCTTTTGGTCATGGTTTTAAAACATAGACTCTTCTGAAAATTGACATTGTAATTAAATTATTTTTATCATGAAATTAAATAACCTAAATGTTACCACTGTACAATAATGCTGTATTGTGTGTTTTGTCTATTTTAAGCTCTTGGGGTCATGTATCATATTTTTTAAAATAGAAATTGATCTTTGTTCTGACTCAAAATTCATAAAAATAGATTTTCTCAGACCACTCTTAGAATCTTAAACAGAATAAAAACATACTGACGGTGTTTCCTCCTTAGTGCCCAGTAACATCCAGTGATAGGGGATCATATATACAGTACCAGATCTTACAGTTCCCTACAGAGAGAGGGTAGGTCCTCTCTATTACTGCTTAAGTATGTCAATGATATGAAAATTCGAAATGTGTGATGATTTATTTTCTGTTTGGTTTTTTTTTAGATTTTATATCACAGTGAGCATGACCAAAATTAGTTTTAAATGGAGAAATTAAATGAAATATTACCTTTTAGAAGGAAAACACTAAATTTAAAAAATATATATCATGTGTCTACAAATGGAAGTTATGCAGAAAAGTAGTTAATACATTAGAGCTCAAAGATAAAATGGTCTTAAGAGCCAGCTGGTTTACACGAATGATTTTGACATTACAGTTTCATCTAATCACACTGTGAATTTAGATCTCATCAAGCTCTGTACAGTCGATTTCCAACGTGCCAACAAATGACTATGCTATCATTTATTGCTCATTTTGTTATAATGTGAGCTACTCAACCCCATTGCTCTCGTCCTTACTCACATTTCTGTTGCTTTTGCTAACCCTTTACTGACTCCTTGAAATGCCTTTTGTATTCTTTTGAAAATTTTGCTCAATTATATATTTCATACAGACCCCAGGCTGCATATCTAACTTGTCTACTTACTGGTCTTTGCCCTAGCTTTCATTTTCTTTGTAATTTTAAGTACTCATGTACCCACAAATATGTACTATATAGACATACCTGCCTATAAATACACATGTGTGAAAATAATGTTTCCCTAGAGTCTCACTGTAGAGTTTGGATTGTCTTCATATCTATAGAAGTAGAGTCAGGTTTTATTTAACTCTATATGGAGACAAAAATAAAAAGAAACATAGTGCAGAGAATAAAGGTTTTTTTTGTTTTGTTTTTTGTTGTTGTTGGGTTTTTTATTATTATTATTTTTTCTAATGCCCCAGAGACAGAATCCAAAGGAGAGCTCAGAATTTCTATTCCCTTGTCTAGAAAAGAGCCTATCTGATTTGTCTCTATAATATGCTTGCTTAGTCTCAATTCATTAGTTAAACAGCTAAAATATGCACATTTTTCACACATGTCAAGAACGGACATACACCACAACAACAGTAGTAATAGTATCAGCTTAGCAGTAAGAGCAATGTGATATTCTTTGCCTTTCTAGTTCTCAGAAAGAATATGCTGGTACAGAAGGACAGTACCCATTTGGCCTGTCCCAGTCAGCTCTGCCTCCTACAAAATAATCAATGGACAGGCTAACTTAAACAATAGAATGATTCTGGAAATCTGAGCCACCGTGCCAGCGTGGTTGGATTCTGGCGAAGGCTTTCTTCTTAGTTTGCAAATGGCCACTTTCTCACCTGATGGAAAGGGTAGTGGGGTATACATACACAAGCTTTCTGGTGTCTCCTCTAACAAGGGCATCAGTCCCATCGTGAGAACCACATCTTGCTGACCACATCTAAACCTAAGTTCCTCTCAAAGACCCTGTCTTCCAATACTCACACATTGGGGATTAAACTCTTAATATGAATTTTGGGGGGTTGCAATTCAACAAAGCTCTTTGTATGTGTCTTGAGCGAGGGACTTCAAGACTTGATTCAGGCATCTGTGTTCTTTTGATTCCAACATGCTTAATTTCATACTAGATCCAGGCTGACAGGATATGAGAACAAGAAGAAAATAAAAAGGAAATAATTTAACTGGGATAAAGATGAGAAATGTTAGGCATTTAAAATATTTTCTACCACAAAATCCCTGTTTGCAATTTGCCACACATTCATCATTTAACCTCTGAGGCCATAAATGGGGGAAATAACATTCCTCCAACCCTTCATCATTCACCAAGGTGCCATAAGAATGAATTTGGTCAATTCACATTGGACTCAGGGCTCCTTGGATCAGCAGTAGAGGGGACTCAGAATTACCCCACCTCTGATAATGAGCGAAGAAATGTTTTTAGCATCATGTTTAAGTCTGCATCTGTTGCTTTGCCTTAATTAAATGCTCTTTATTTTATAATACCAAAATCATACCTTGATTAAATAAATTTTATTTTCAGAGTAGTTTCACATTGACAGAAAAACTGAGGGGAAGGTAAAGAGATTTCTCATATTCCTCACTCCCCACATGGGAATAGCCTCCTCCACTATTGATACCCCACACCATGGTGATACATTTGTTAGAGTCAATGAACCTGTATCCATAAATTATTATCATTCAGAGTTTATATTTGATATTGTTTTTATTCTTATGTATTTTTTGATGAATGTATGATTTGTATCCACCATTATATTATAGAGAGTTTTTTTTTACTAACCTAAAAACCATCTGTGTTTCATCACTTCATCCTTCTTACTCTATAAACCCTAGCAATCTTTAATCTTTTAATATATCTGCAGATTTACCTTTTTGTGAGTGCTATGTACTTGGAATCAAATAGCATGTAGCCTTTTTAGATTGCTTCTTTTGTTTAGTAATATGCATTTAAGCTTCTCCCACGTCCTTCCGTGGCTTGACAGCTCATTTCATTTTATTACTGAATACTATTCCATTGTCTGGATGTTCCACAGTTTATTTCTTCATCACCTACTGAGGACATCTTGGTTGTCTTTCATAATTCATAATTTGGCAATTATGAATAAAGCTGTTTGTAAACATCCATGTGCAGGTTATCATGAGGATATGAGTTTTCAACTCATTTGAGTAAATATCCAGGAGTATGATTGTTAGAATACATAGTAAGAGTATGTTTAGTTCTCTAAGAAACTTCCAAAGTGGCAGCATCATTTTGAATTCCCATCAGCAATAGATGAGATTACCTATGGCTCCACATTCTCACCAGCAATTGGTGATGTAAGAATTCTAGGTTTTCCAATTCTAATAGGTATATAACAGTATCTCAGTGTTTTAATTTGAACGTCCTTAATGGCATATGATGTTGAACATCTTTTCATATGCTTATTTGCCATCTGTGTCCTCTTTGGTGAAGTGTCTTTTCATATCTTCTACCCCTTTATTAGTTACGTTGTTCTTTTTCTTACTTTTGAGTTTTAAGAGTTCTTAATGTTACAAATCTTTGTAAATAATACCAAGCCTTTTTCAGCCACATCTTTTATAAGTTTTTCCAAGTCTGGGACTTCTCCTTTCATTCTCTTGAAATTTTGATTCATTTTAAAATTTATCCTGTATTAATTTTCAAGCTGTATTTTAGCTGTCAAATCAGTATTTGCACTGATAATAATGGTGAACATCAAAGTTCCTTTAGAATGCTTAGGCAGGACCTGAAATTATTCTAATAGTGATTTTTATATATAATATATTATATTCTACATAAGTTTAAAACAAAGGTTGAAATATTTAGAAAGTTTGGGTGGAGCCTCAAAACTCTAGTTGAGCTGCAAATAATTTAAAACAATAATAAGTGTTATTTTGTGAGAATTGAATACTCTGCCTTTGCATTCTCAACTTTGCTTCCATAGAAATCAGTAATTTGAAAACAATATAGATCTGTAAACCAACAAAATTTTACAAATATTTGTTTAGCTTTTTGTAATAAAACCATATGAAAATCCCTCAAACTTAGTTGTAAGCCTCAGAATGGCTGATTTGAAAGCATCAGAAAAATGAAGTTTAGAATTATGTTTTAGAAACCTATGGAAATCAAATCACCTGGGAAAATCTTCTCCATTACAAAAGAAGAATTTGGTTATGTATTTCTACTCTATAAATTATCTAGATAGTGAGAGAGGAAAGAAATCCTACATCTACTCTGTACTTACTGATGCTTTGGAAGCAATATCCGTGGTAGCACAGAAGACACTCAATTAATGGCTTTTGTGGTTCGCTAAATGCCTGAGTAAAGTTAAGGAATTTAATAACCATAGAAATCCTTTACTGCCATAGAACCCTGAGACTCTAATCACAATTCGTAGTCTACACCAGCATTAATGCTAGTGCAACAAAACAAAGCATAAAACGCTTTTTTAAATAACATCTTTCTCTTGAAGAGGATTTATTGGTAAATTTTTTTTTTTAAATCTACTTTAAAATTCTTTTCTTTTTGTTTCCCTCCTCGATTTTTGGTGAAGAAATAAATAAAATGCCATGGCTTAAAAATCAGTATGAGTTATGTGAAGAAACTCTTATAAAAATAGATCTACAGTCACATTTCCATATGTACATAGCACACTAATCATTTGTATTTTGATTCTACATTAAAAAAGTAAAAGCTCAGTAGCCTACCTTCCCCTTGATGTCCTTTGATGTCTTATTCCTGAGAAGGTCTTATGGAGACACCTTGGTAAATATTTAGTTAGATCATTATGACCACCTTCCCATGTTCTACATACAGGAATAAGACCAAAAATGACTTGTTAAAAACACAGGTAATAAACAGCAAAAACTTGAATTATGTCTTTTTCCCAGTCTTCATTGTCTCTGGGCTGGACTGCTGTGATTAATTTTTTTTTTTTTTTTTTTTTTTTTTTTTTTTTTTGGTAGTTGGGTCTCTAGGACTAAGATTTCTCCAACTCTCATCCCTCATCCACATTCCTGAGAGGCTATCCCTGGAGATGTGCCATTCTGTAATGGCTCATTGCCTGGAGAACAGGAGGGTCCATTCCCCCAACCTGTGTTCTGTCTACATACCATTCTACCAGACACAGTGCCGTGGGAAAATTGGATTGTTAATGATTCCCCAGCCATATCACTTTTCTGTCATGGCTTCAAGACTTTCCCCATGGAAATTTGACTGGATTGTTATTTTTCACTTCCCAAATGACAAGTTTCCATCTCTTTCTGTTTGAGCCCTTGATGCTTTCATATAAAAGTGCTTATTTTCCTTTCTGATAATTGCTAGATCATGTATTTTTAAATCATTATCATTATTTTTAAGTAGGGTTCATAAAGATTTGCATATCTACTCAGAGAACAGGCTACCAACACAAAAGAGAATCGTGCCAATTCTGAAAGATTCCTAATTTTAAAAGACTCTGTTCAGAAATAAATGTACTTCCCCTTCTAAGAGTAGGGAGAAACAAAAGGCAACTCCCATGTCCACTATCTTTCTCAGTTATGGCACCACAAGTGAATCAGCTGCACAAACCAAAAGTCTAAGAGTCACCTTTAAGGCCACATTTTCTGTTACTACCCATGTGTGAACTCTAAGTAATTTCAGCTATCTGTGCCAATTTTACCTCTGTGTATACTCATAATTATTATATGACTCTTCTTTTCTCCCATTTTACATGATAGAAGTGGAAATGTCCAATAGCCAGGGCATGCACTACAATGATAGAGTCTTTACACCTCTCCTTGTTTTTACCCTTGTCCTACTTTAATTCATAATCTTCATAGCAGTCATAATATTCCCTTTAAGAAATAAAACTGGTCTTTTCATTGTCTGGATTAAATACTGCTAGGGTCTTCTGTTACATTTAGAATAAAGCCAAGAAGAACACTACAATCTATCTAGGCCCTACCTACTTGTGTGATTTAGTATCACTTTTTTTCTTGCTCACTAAATTCTTGCTGTATATGCCCTGGAAGTCTCTCTCTTCCTTAAAGAGGCTCAGCCCCTTCCAGGATTTTTCATTCCAGGTACCTGCAAGGCTAATGACCTCACATAACAAACTCCTTTTCATTAGGTGTCAGATCACACTTCCCCTCTCCAGGGAGACCATGGGTGACTTTGCATTTGAACCATCTTCCTAAGGCCCTCCGGATTTTTGCCTTATTACATTTGTAGAATCGGACTGAGCTTTCTTATTTTGTATTCTGTTTTTAATGTTTTCCTACATTAGAACGTAAACTCAATGAGACCTGCCTTATCTACCATATTCTTAGCATTTGGAGCACACATGCACACACACACACACACACACACACACACACACACACACACAGAGTAAGCATGTTTTATTTGATATATATATAACATTTACTAATAATATATTTTTTCAGAGGAAAGCAATGAGTTCCAAATTTTCCTTTCCTTTCACACAGTGTCCATAGAAACCCTGCCTTCTGTCCTCAATGACAAGTGATATGAAACTATTCTACTACTCTCAGCCTTTATTTAAGAACCCATCTTCAGAGAAAGGACAGGGTAATATGGGTAGTATTCAGATAATGAATGATGCTGCATTTTGGGGAAACAAAGGAAAACCAAAGATTCTTTAGTTGATCTCCACCTCTTGCTGTCTTATCAATTCTCCAATTCGAATGAAAAAGAATCAAAGCATAACATTAATTATGGAAATAACATCAGTGGAGGATTCTAGATCCTGGTCTTTATTGAACAATTAGGCAGTTACCTTCTAATCAGAGTTTGTGGAATGCATTTTAAACAGTAGGGGAAGGGATTGGAGAGAGATTGTGACCTGAATGGTAATTATTAATACCATCTCCTTTAAGAATGAATGTGAAAGAGGCGCAGTGGCATACACCTGTAATCCCAGTGGCTCAGGAGGCTAAGGCAGGAGGATTTCGAGTTCAAAGCCAACCTCAGCAATTTAGTGAGGTTCTAAGCAGGTCAGTGAGACCCTGTCTCTAAATAAAATATAAAAATGGCTGGGGATGTTGCTCAGTGGTTAAGCACCCCTGGTTTAATCCCTGGAAATGGAAAAAAAAATGAACATGAAAGGCACAAGCATCCTGGTATAGAGGCTAAATGGTGTTAAAGTACCTGATACTGGGATTGATTCCAAGAGAGCAGATTTTATGGTTTCTCTATGGTATACACGATTTGGAAGGGAATATATATAAGGACAAAAAGAGCCTTAGTAAAGGACCACCATTCCCATGGTTGCTGAGAATATTTGGTGGCTTCTTGCATTAAGCCAATTCTGCAACATGCAGGACAAGATTGATTTTGACTATCTTCTATGCATATTTGTTATGTATAGAGGATGGAAGGAGGACACCCTGATTGCACTGGATCCAATGTTCTTAAGGAGAGATATGCAGATGGGCTATGGGATAAGGGAATTGGGAGGGGGGGAGTTTGACAGCAGAGAGATGCCTTGCCTACCTTCAGAGGAAAAATCAAGTTGTCCCAGATCCTCTGCCATAGGCCCACTATGTAGGTTTGGCCCTGAAAGAGAGACTCCAAGACAAAATCCATTTGGAAGCTGCATATGTCCACCCCAAGACAGGCAAATGAAATTTGCAGTCAATTGAAGTGCTCATAAATTGAGAAAGAGAAACTCAGTTGAACAATTCCAAAGACAGTTCCTGTTCAAGTAGAATAAAGAACACATACTGGGTCTTTTAAATTTACTGATATGTCTTTTTCATTTTGCATTTGTAATATTGTAATTTAGTTCATGGTGTACATTGGGAACTTTCATATCATATTTTGAATTTGGGTTAGGGGGTACCAGGAATTGAACCCAGGAGTACTTAACAACTGAGCCACATCCCCAGCCCATTTTTATTTTTATTTTGAGACAAAGTCTTGCTAAGTTGCATAGAGCCTCATTAAGTGGCTAAGGCTGACTTTGAACTTGCAATCCTTCTTTCTCAGCCTCCCTAGTTGCTGGGATTACACGCCCAGCTTTGAAATTTTTTCCATTATTTTTCTAGTACTTCTTTTGCTGAACTGTCATCTGTTATCTCTCACAAAGTCCATTTCTTTAGTCACTGATCATGGAACCAGTTTTTTTTTTTTTATTAACTATTCACTCATGCTTTCATTTACATCTTAAATAGCCCCCAAAGCCCATAGACTATCCTTGTGGCTGTCAGCCAATGGCACTACTAGAAGGTGGTGGAACCTTTAGGATGTGGGACCTATCTGGATTAAGTTAGGTCACTGGGGATATGCCCTGGAAGGGGATATTGGGATCCTGGCCTCTTTCCACACACACACCCGCTTTATTTCTTGATCACCATGTGGCAAATAGACCTGCTCTTCTCTATCCTTCCCCCATGACATACCTGCCACTATTGGCCCACAGCAATGGGGCTAAGCCATCAAGGGTTGAAACCTCTGAAACCATTATTGAAAAAAGATCTTTCCATCTTTTCAGTTGTTTATATCAAGTATTTTGTTACAGTAATGGAAAACTGACTAGCATACTTCTTTCCCTAAGTTTCAATAGCTGGGCCTCTTCACTTAAAAACCTTCACCTTCTAACCAATGCCCACTTACACTACAGCTTACCTTTCCTCATTTTCTGTGGTAAATTCAACTTTCAGTATCTGGCAAATGATTCTCCTCTTGTCTAGTACATTGTTTGGAAAAGTGTCACTTCGATTTTTTTTAAGAACTACTTTATTATAATATGATTAAATATTCAGAGAGACTACTATAAGAAATTTCTTAAATTAGGTTAAATTTAGAGGGAAACTTAGCTGTAAGACAAAATGATATTTATTAAAAAAAGAAGGAAAGAAATGGAAATGCACAGAAATATTTTATATTCTTTTCAAAGAGCTTCAAAAAGTTACCCTTAACAAAGTAGGTTGATTTTTCCCTTATTTAAAAATATAGTTAGAATCATCACAGTATTTTCATCTGTGGAAAAACAACAAAGAGCATCTATGAAGGGTTTTCTCATGAGTAAATATAGCAAATACCTTTCTTCATAAAACAGAAATGTAGAAGTTAGCTTTTCAAAAATAAAGCAAAAAGTAGCAGCCACCCAAAACACCAGTATAATATTGGGAATAAATTAAGTGTTTTAAGCTAAGAAAAAGGATCAAAGTTGAATTGAGTGTTCAGTGAGTTGGATAGTAATAAGAAGGTTTTTATCCTTGCTTGATTATTTTATTCAAATGTTACTTCAATTTTTACTTGCAAATTTCCACAGATAGGTGTGGGGATTGACCATTTGTATGCTTCTGAGCTTCATGAGACTGGGGCTTCCTCTACTGCACCTGCATCAGTGCTACCAATTGTTTGCCACTCAGAAATACACTTTTGCAAAACTCTTTCAGACACTTTTAAATATCTGACTTAATATATCACAGCTTGAATTTGTAAATTTTCTATGGCCATTGCAAAGCCTAGAATTTCAAGATTATTGATAAAAATCACCAACATGAGTAATATCCTACCAATCCTTTTCATATACAAAATTTTCACTCTCCTTTCAATGTATCCTTATCATGATGAGTGCTTGGTTAGGAGAATTTGAGCCCACTTAGCATTATGCTGATTCTTTGTTAACCAAGAGTTAATTTTATGTTATTGTAAATTAAGGTAGATAATATACCAAAATTAAATTAATGCATATTTTTACTTAAAAAGCCAATGAAGTTCCTTTGCAATGTACTTAATAATTTGCCAAAAAATTTTGTTGAAAATTATTTGGTCATTTTGCCTTTACTGGGACAAATGGAACTTGGTGTTATTAGAATAAAAGTTCAAATCTGACATTCAGTATCACCTAAATATTTTTCGGTTACTACCCTGAATCTATTCTGAGGTAGTGGCTGATTTTCTAGCCTTATTTGGGTCAAATGATATATCACACCAAATATGTGAATCCTTTGTTGCTCATTCAAGAAGTCTTGACATTAAGACCTCATATATCAGTGACCAGTATTTAATAAACTCAGACAAAACAAGATTGAAAATAAGTCTTTCTAATAATACTGCAAAATATTGATGCATAGTATATATTGATATTATCTTATTCTCTGATGATTTTTTGCATAGTGAGCAGTGTGATCTTAATAATGGGGGTAAAAATAAAACTTTCTTTAGTAACAGGAATCACCATCGCTAACAGTTTAAGATAAAAAGTGCACAGTATTGTGACTTTTGGTATTCCATCTCCTTTGATGTATAAGTTTTATACAGCCTTTATATAAACATTATGCAGAGTCATGCACCAAGCAGATTCTTAATAAATCTTAATTGACTTGTTCTTTGACTACATTTTGTTAATGAGTTTTTCTGGTCCCAAGTCTGGGCTGATTAAAGCTTACCCTTGTGTTGGCTCAGAGATATTAACTAATAGCCTAAGCTGCTTTAGTAAATAATGTCCACCTCAGCACTGGTTGTCTTCTGAAATAGTTTCCTACTCATCCCAGCTCAGTTACAAGTATGGTGTTGATACTGGACCCACACTTTCTTGATCATTACTCTGGTCAAATGTCCTAACCTGACTATTGCAGGCAGCCAGGAAATCTCAAGTGTCTTTGTCATGGCCCAGAAGGATTACAGGCTACATTTCACTTCCCTCAATGTCGTCTGACAGTCTTGGCATTGGCAGAACAGAAGCTACATTCACATGTTACCAGTGGTTATAATCACAGTTTTAAATGTGTGGCACCAGTGCCCACTGGTGTCTCAGCAGAGTGTATTTGGCAGGAAAATGGTCCCTGACTGTGCCCCTAGGTAGCCTATCTACACCTGTCATTACCTGGCACCTGAAAGCAAGTGAAATAATCTTCTCAATTTGTATTTGGGCAAAATGCCATCATGACAGATGGATGGGACTGTACATAACTGGGAAATTATGCATATACATTAAATATGTGGACTGTGAGCATACGTCCTTTCTAGGAACATCCAAACATCTGTCTGCTCTGAGCTTTTGTGTATGCTGTTTATACCATATGCCGTCACAGTGGGAGGGCCCTGTCAGAAGCAAAATAGCAGTGCTCATGAATTTCATGGAAATCGTTTCATGGGGTGAATTTATCTCACCACAGGCAAAATCAACTTATAAACAATATTGTGAATATCTTTGTTATTATTTCAAGTAGTAAGTTTTAGAAAGTGATTTTGGTAACCAAAAAAGCAAAGATTTTGGACCTTACAGAAAATCTGGATCTGTTCCTATTACAGCACTCCTAAACTACTTGTGGTTGCCCACATTCTGTCTCACACACGCTACCCACATGCAGTCATTTGTGCATTGCTGTCACACTTCCTCTGTGCCAATCAAATTGTTTTAATCACTGACTCAAATTGTGGTTTATTTTTACCCACTTCTGTGAGTCTTTCCTATGTTCTAATTAAGTGAAATGTTGGGAAAATATTGGGAAATTTGCCAAAAACCCTGATCATTTCCTTTTTTGGCAATCACTAATATTCAAGCTATCTATAACCATTTTTTAGTAGGAGAGCAGAAAATTGACCAATGTCATCATAGTACAAGGGATGTTGAATGCAAAAAAAAAAATGTTGAATTCACTAGCATTATCATAAATGAGTTTATCAAAGCTCTCAACTTTGTAAACTTAGGAATTTGATGTTGTAAGCACCCTATGTTAATTGGGTCTTCTAAGAAGCAGATGAAATGGGATTGGACACATCAGAATTATATTAGGGAAGATGCTCTCATTAAAAAAAAAAAAAATGTTTTTTCTTTGAAAAGCCCAGGAAGGCTGGAGAGCCCTGCTGCCACATGTCCTGATCCTAAGGATAGAGAGTTGGGAAACTTCTAGTGTATTTCTTGGTGCAATGAAATTAAAAGATAATTCAGCATTGCTGAAACTCAGGGATCTCTGGGGCATGGAGGAGTTGTGAGTTTCCAAGAATAGACCCATCTTTGCATCCAAACACATTTTGTCATCAGCTGAGGGGAGTCCTTTTTGGGAACAGGATTGCAGAATGTAGCACCTAGGCTTCTTGGACAATTACACATGCAGTTACTGGTCTTTGTTCTCTTGTCCACCACTAATCTGTCATGAATCAACTCTTAAAGTGTTTCTATCTAAACTCCTATAAAAGTCTAATTATATAGACAATAGTGATTTTGCTTACATTAAGAGTTAATCTTCAGTGTCAAGTATTCATATTCATATCCTAGTCAGAAATCTAGGAACTGAATTCTATGCAGTTGGATTGGTGAGCATAGACTCTGAACAAAGAGACTCATGAGCAACACATACTATGATGATACAAGGCCATGGCCTTCAGACATACTGACTTCAAGTAAGGCTGTCTGCTCCAGGAAACACGCAGATAACATCTAGGTCCAAATCCTCCTCTCTGACAGGGCCAGAAGCTGACTGCTTTGAGAATGCCTTTCATGTATGTCTCTCAAGCGCCACACCCTCTAGTCCTCTCTGTATTTGGTAGTTTTTGCTGAAAGCACCACAATACTTAATGGTTTGGAGCATTCTTTGTTATCTGTTTCTCCTGGTTCTTGGGTTTGCTAGATGATTTTTTGTCTCCTCCAGCTTGACTGGGACTAGATGGTCTAGAACGTCCTGACTCATGTTCTAGGACTCAGATGAGAATGCAGGAGAGCAAGGATGACTGTGCTCTCTCTTCACATGATCTCTTAGCTGCAGAAATAGAGCCTAGACTTCTTCACCTGGTGGCGTAAAGATTTCCAGTGATTTTCTGGCAATGAGTACTTTTACAGTCTCTGCTTTTGTCATTTTTTTTTGAATTGCTATATTAGTGAGAAGAAATCACATGACCAATCCCAGAGTCGGTGTGGTGGTGAGAACTTTCTAGGGGAATGGCTGCAGGAATCCCTGAACAAGTTGGGAATTGTTCTATCACTGTCCAATTACTATGTTGCTCTTCCTTCTCCTTGTCCTCTACTTCTTTCTCCTTTTCCTTGTCCCCATTTTCCTCTTGCTTTTTATTTCCTTCCTTCTTCATCCAATTTATGATTGTATAATGAAAGAGACCACATCTATATTCTGATATCTTCAGAATTTTAACGTAAAAATATTTATGCTCTAAAGTACACATTTACATATTCTGAATTCAGATGTAATTTGTTCGTGTGTATCTCAGCCCTCAGTATGGTCAACAATGTCAGTCTCTCTCTTTTTACATTTCATAAGGACCCTGAATGGATATGGGTTTTCCTCAGAAAGGAAACTACAAATGTCTCCTTTAACATCAATAATATTACATATGAAAATTATTGGATTGATGTTTCATTTTGATGGTGACTGGTCAGTTTACTCCAGAGTAGCAATTCATTGCATTCCTGATCCTAATAAAATAATACATGTTTATTCTTCACTTTAGTTGATGCTTCAATGTGAAAATTAGGAGGTCGAAATTGAACAATATGTGACCTGTTAGAATCTGTAATTTTCTACTGTATGGCTCTTCTGTCAGCTGTGTTGAGGCTGTTACAGCTATAATCAGGTTCTATAGAGGATAAACATGAAAGGGACATGTTAAAAATAAGAATATAAATGCTTTGGAGTGATTATCACTTTTGCTTGTAGTCAAGGCAGTTTCTGGAGCATGAGGTAAAGCTGTGCATTAGAGGGTTTTTTGTTTTGTTTTGTTTTGTTTGCAAGCTAAGTGCATCCCTGCAAGTTTCTACACAGAGCTGTGTGGTTGACTTGCCTAGTCCTAACTTTATATAAAACATACACACATTATATGCAGAGCTAAATAGGTATTGTTTACTACAGATAATACATGTGACTTTTTGTCCCACAAGTAGGCTCATCCTCTGAAGATAGTTCTATTCTCATCTCCTAGATCCTTCTCTGCCAGTACAAAATCCACTAGATTGAATTCACTAAAACATATGCGTAGAGAAAAATAATAGATCAGATTGGCCATTTGGCACAAATAACCCATTATTCAATTTTGTGTTGTTTAACCAGGGGTGTGTGTGTGTGTGTGTGTGTGTGTGTGTGTGTGTGTGTGTGTAGAAATAGATAAGACTGGTACTTTATGGTAGCATTCATTTGTAATGACTCAGGTCCACTCTTTTATTTATTTATTTATTTATTTATTATTTTTAGTTAAGCATGATAGTAGAGTATAATTTGAAACATTTATACAAATATGGAGTACATCTTAATATAATTAGCATCCCAGTCTTGTGGTTGTACATGATGTAGAAATTCGCTATGGTGTATTTACATATGTACATATGAAAGTTAAGTCAGAATCATTTTATTGCCTCTCTTATTTTCCTCCCCCTCCTCATTCCCTTCACTCTCCTTTGTCTAATCTACTGAACTCCCCTCTCCTTGTTGTGTATTAGCATTCGTATATCAGAGAGAACATTTGAAATTTGACCTTTGGTTTTGGGGGGATTGGCTTATTTCACTTAGCATAATAGTCTGCAGATCCATCCATTTTCCATCAAATGTCATAAAGTGAGACTTTTTATGGCTTAGTAATATTCTATTGTATTTATATACCACACTTTCTTTATCTGTTCATCTGTTGAAGAGCACCTAGGTTGATTCCATAGCTTAGCTATTGTGAATTGAGTAGCTATTAACACTGATGTGGCTGCATCACTGTAGTAGGCTGTTTTTAAGTCCTTGGTTATATACCAAAGAATCAGATAACTGGGTCAAATGGTGGTTCTATTCCAAGTTTTCTGAGGAATCTCCAAACGGGTGTACTCTTGAATCAAATGACTGTCACATTTCTGCACTGACACATTTCTGAACTGATGAGGGAGAAAGACAGTCCCTTTGATTTCGACTTAATCTTTAACTGTAACTGTGAAATTTGCCTTCTACTATGGTTCTCACTGTACATTAGCCCAATGCTAAACAACATAGGAAGTTCCTTGTTTTTAAATGTTGCTTATCAGATTGTTGAGTGGGACTTCACCACATCAGCTTCCCACTTGTGAGAAGATGGATCATGTAATTTCATATTTGTATGACACACACACACACACACACACACACACAGAGTGCATCTATTCTAGGCCTTCGGATTGGCCCCTTCTGGTTTACCTATCAGGAGCTATTTGAATGTCAGGCAGTCATTCATAATCTACACACAGTTGTTCAAATGAAATTTTGGCACTCCTCATGTTGACAATCATAACCAAAATACATTCCCAGTTCTTGTTCTGTGTTACTATCTTCCCTTTTCCAGCCCTCACCTGAAGTAATATCTGTGTCCTGCAGAGTACTTTCTTGATAAAAGAAGCAACTTCAGTTTCTTTATATAGTAATAGGTATTTAAATATGTACCTTCTTTATATCACCTTGGATATTTTATATAAGACTCCAGAAAACAAATGTGATTTTTTTTCTTCTTCTTGTGTTTGTTTGTTTGTTTGTTAACTTTAAAATCCCCACATCCCATAACTCATCAAGTATATTTTTTTCTTCTAGGACTACAATGATGAAATTCGTCAGGAACAGTTACGTGAATTATCTTATTTAAATGGCTCAGAAGACTCTGGTCGTGGCAGAGGTATCAGAGGCAGAGGGATTCGAATAGCTCCCACAGCTCCTTCAAGGTACATTAGTTCTTACTTTATATAAATTAATAGCAAAGGAGGAAGGCAGTCTGATTTTTGCCATGCTTGGCAATGCTCATAGGAAGAAATAAATAAGAACATCGGGAATATTCTCTTCACCACAATAGAAACAATAAATGAATATATAACATGTAAGAGTGTACCATATATTCAGTACACCCTTTGTATTAAGAGATAACTGCTAGTCCAGGTAAGAAATTGAGGTTCAAAAAATTGCATGAAATCTTACCTAATTCATATAGGCAGTCAGACTCCATTTCTATCTCCAGAACTAGGGCACACAGATGATGTAAGCATCTTCTCTTTAATCCAGAATGACTTGCATGAAGGGAAAACTATATGTTTTATCTGTGTTTAAATGGCCCTTGAATTGATATAATCTTATGAGAGAGAGAGAGAGAGAGACAGAGAGACAGTGAGACAGAAAGGGATATAGATAACACCTATTCATCAGCCAAGAAAGCCAGAAGCCTACTTCTTGAACAATTGATAGTAAGGACCAGGAATTGTATCAGAGCAAATTATATCATGTGCTTTTATGCAAGTGTCACAATGAGCCCCACTACTGCTTAAAATGCACTAATAAAAACATAAAAAGAAAAGAAATACACATGAAAAAGTTGTGTAAAGTTAAGATAGATTTGACTTCTCAAGATCTTGGAGATCAGAGAGTCTTACTTGATTTTCTTTCCTTTACAAACAAATTGGAATTTTTCTGTATTAGAAATTGTTTTGTAGGGTTCTGTGTTTGTCAAGCTTTCAACAGAAGGTATTGATTTATAAAGGGGTAAAACAAATAAAACTTCTTTGTCTTCACATATAGAGTGACTCATTTTTTTCTTTTCACCCTATTGTAAGTGGGATTTAAATCTCTAAAGGGCACAGATCTAGAATAATATTATGTTTATCACATGAAAATTATCTTAAGAGATACTAAGATATTCCACAGATTTGTTTCTTAAATTGTACCCCAAATATTTTCAGCTACCACTGCCAAAATACCACCATTTTTTCTATATTTTTCTTGGTGCATTATAATTATTCATAATGGTGGGATTTATTGATATATAGTCACAATACACATGAGATAACAACATAATTTGGCCAATAACATGCCTAAGTATTTCCCCTTTTCCTCCCCACCTCCCACCCCTAGGTCCCTTTCCTTTACTATACTGATCTCCCTTTGATTTTCATGAGATCCTCCCACCAACCTTTCTCTTCCTTTTCATTTCTAGTTTCCACATATGAGAGACAACAAATGACAC
Organism: Callospermophilus lateralis; assembly: GCF_048772815.1. Lineage (NCBI taxonomy): Eukaryota > Metazoa > Chordata > Mammalia > Rodentia > Sciuridae > Callospermophilus > Callospermophilus lateralis. The sequence goes on from NC_135310.1 coordinate 97,622,190, forward strand.
TTGACTTTCTGAGTTTGGTTTATTTCATTTAATATAATGTTCTCGAGTTCTGTCCATTTTCCTGCAAATGGCAATTTCATTCTTCTTTATGACTGAATAAAACTATATATATATATCAGTAAACATATCATTGTATATTGGCTATTGTTCTGTTATGAATATTGATGTGGTTGCATCATTGTAGTATGTTGATTTTAAATATTCTGGATATATACCAAGGAGTGGAATAACTGGGTCATATAGTGGTTCTATCCCTAGTATTTTGAGGATTGTCTGAAATATTTTAAAACTTCAAAAACAATTTGCTGAAGGTATATTTAATTAAAGGAATTTATATTTAATAAATATATCTATGATAACTAATCTTCCTATAATAATACATACAAAAGTATAAAACATTACATATTTATATTAGCATAATGATAGCTTATTTTATATAAATGAAGGATGAATATTTTAACATGTATCAGTAGAACATGTTGCATTGAGACCAAGCAGTAGAAAATGAGATTCAGAAGGCTTTGTTTACTACAGTGAAAACCAAAATATTGTGTGTGGTTGGGTGTGGAACTGGGGGTTCAACCAAGTGGTACTCTGCCACTCAGCTACATCAACAGCATTTGTTTACATTGTATTTTGAGATAGGGTCTCACCAAGTTATGCAGGCTGGCCTAAAACTTTTCATTATTGGTTGTTCAAAACATTACAAAGCTCTTGACAATATTTCATACATTTGATTCAAGTGGATTATGAACTCCTGCATTGGCCTCCTGGGTAACCTAATGGAGTCTTTAAAAAGAAAGAATAATTATACTTAGAAGAGACTACTCAGTTATCACCATAGATAATGAACATTGGAGCGATTGGAAGAAAGAGAAACAGAGTGACAGACACAAAGAGAATGTAGACTCCTGGCAGGAAAGCCAATGAACACAAGTCCATTTTCCAAGACAGAAAGAAATGAACAGCACTTGGAGTATAGTAAGATAGAGCCAGAACAGAGATTCAGATTTATAGGAACTAATGCCAATTAGATGTTAGAGAAGGAGGGTGGTCCAAGACAAAAATAATTCTCTGGTATCTGATCTGGTAAGAGGTATATGCTATTATCAACTGAGATTAGGTGAAAAGTCAAGTTAAAAGAAGAATATAATTATTCCTGTAATTAATCCAAGACATATGGATGACTAGTGTGACTTGGACAAGTGATTCATCCTCTTTTTAACTTGCTTTCTCAATTTTTAAAATAGCTATGAACTGCTTACATAACAAGTTTTTCAAGATATTTAAATTAGGTGATGCATATTAGGGCAGTGTTTCCCAAAATAGCCTGTACATTGGAATCAGTGGCAGCTTCTTGCCTCCAGAGACTATGATTTACCTGGCCACGGGAAATTTGGAATATTTTAAAGACCTTCAAGTAACCTTAATATGCATAGAAGTTATAGAAATTCTGATATCAGGAACGTAAGGTAGGACACAGTATTATGATAGGGAGAAAATAACCATGGCTAGAATTATGGACTGCAGGGTTTAACCATAGGAGAAGAAAGAAAAATGAACACAGAAATTGGGAACACCCATATTCCAGTGAGGGCCCATGAATAGAAATTTGTGAGGAGGCTAAGGAGTAGTAAAGTAAAAGGAAGAGGAGTTCATAATCCACTTGAATCAAATGTATGAAATATGATATGTCAAGAGCTTTGTAATGTTTTGAACAACCAATAATAAAAAACAAAAAGATCATGCCATGAGCAGAGATAGAAAAAAAAAAAAAAAGCTCAAATAAACATTTTCCAAGTCATGATTCACAATCTCAAAACATAATAAGAGGCACAGTGTCATGGTAACCAGGGAAAAGCCCAGTGGAGCTGGAAATCAGTGGGTTGAGGTCTTGGCATCTTAGCCAACAGTGTTTTCACAGCATGGGGAAAGCACACACTAGATGGATTGCATTCAGCTCAGGCATTAGCAGAAAGTAGAGAATTAAACATGGAAAATTTTCTTTGAAGAAGTCAGCAAAATAAAGGAAAGAATACTATGGTGTCAGTTTGGCTCAGGGCGTTATCCTAAAATTTTAGGCGGTTGATTCTTGAGTTGAATAGGAGGGAGCAAGGAGACTTAACATTCCAGGGAAAGCCATCCTGTAGAGGAGGGAATGAGTCAGATTCAGGAGAAAGGATTACTAGGGCTGCATCTGTGAGTCAGTTCATGAAGGAATGAAATAAAAAATTAGATTTGGACATGAACATTGCATTATTTTAGAGCAAGAAGAATGATTATAGATTCCGATATCTGCAGTTTACTCATTTGGAAAAAAAACAAACAAACAAACTTCAGGCCTTAGTAATTAAATTACTTACTCATGATTATTCAGTGGCATAGCCAGAACCATGTGGTTTGTTACCAACACGTGGACACTGATGAGAAAATTAAAATGCTAACCTGAACAGGAAGCTAGGATAACAGTTAGAAAGCCAGGACATACATTCATCTTGCTTATGAAGAAACAGGTGCTTGGAGACCCAGTGAAGGTAAACTTGATATCTATATCTTTCTTTATAGAAGTGTTTTTATATTATGATGATAATATAGAATGTTGTATTCTCCACTGTTTTCATATTTGAAATCAGCACTGGGCCTCTGGGTCTTTTGTATTTCACCTTCCCCCCAATCTAAGAGAGTATTCTATATGCATTAATTCAAAATAAGCTCTAGGATAGGTTGTCTATTCATCATCTCTATAATCTATGTAAAAATTTTAAAAGCTTTTCCAGCATTCTTACTCTTCACTTCTAAAAGCTCATTTTCTGTAAGCAAGAAAGAGCCAGCCGACTGCTACTCATAGCAGAAAGCATAACCTGCGTCTCCATATGGAGGTGAAGCCAGACGGTGTGATTGTTGACGTCCCAATGATCATCATTTTTCCCAAAGCTTTAGTGCTTCTGCTGAAAGCAGTGCTTTCGGAAGGCCAGTCTTTCAGACTTAATAAAAAGTGAAATAACCGTGCATTTGCCCAAAGATTTCAGACAAACACTCAACCTTTCTAAAGGCCTCAGAATACTGAAGGACTTGGCTGCAACCATTTGATCTTACACTTTTAGTGCAGGTTACTTTTGTGTCAAGAATTGCAGTACAGAGTATTCAATCTACTCTCTTTGTTGCAGAATACTAATGTATTTCACTAGCACCATGGTTACTATATGAAAATATATGATGTCAGTGATTGCACCAACTCAGGGGTGACATGCCTGGTGATAAATCAATGACAGCGAGTCATGATTTCAAGTGACCTCAAATTTAAGCTACTATAGTCAGCAGGATGATATCACTGTGCCTCAAGTTTCACAGTTTATTAAAGTGCAGACAGATCATATTTTTGCAAATGACAACATTGCATACCACTATCAATAACCCCACATGGAGGAGACAGAGACATACAGCAGCTCAGTTTTATAGATGGTCCAGGGAGCCATACATTAGGTGGTGCTCTGATCTGGGTGTTCTAGTGAAATAAACCAATCCCCCAAAACCAGAAGGTGAATGTTCTGCTATGTGGATGCCAACACACAACGAGGGCCAGGGGAGAATAGAAGTTCAAAGAATTAGACAAAGGGGAATGAAGGCAAGGGAGAGGAAAAGGAATAGGAAAGACAATGGAATGAATCAAATATAACTTTCCTATGTTCTTATGTGAATACACCATAGTGAATCTCCACATCATGTATATCCACAAGATAGGGATCCTAATTAGAATAAGATACACTTCATATTTGTATAATCATATCAAAATAGATTCTACTGCCTCTAACCTCTCCAGTATACCCGTCATCTGGTATAATTAAAAAGAACAAAATAAAAAAGACAAATAAATATATATATGAACACAGGAAAAAAAAAAAGGACTATAAACACAATGGGCTTTTGTTTTCTGTTTTTCCTTTTGGCTTTGTTTTTTTAGTAAACTGTATCAAAGTATTTTGCATGGTTTTCATGAGAACTAAGTCTTAGTATTTACAGGATATGTTTTACTCTGGAGGCCAAGACACGCTTCTGTTAAGCGCCTGCGCGCGCACACACAGACACACACACACACACACACACACACACACAGGCACATACCTAAAAAGAAAGATAAATTTTGGATGCTCACATCCAGTGGAGGTCCTGAGATGAGAACTGATGTCTGTTGTTATCCTTCTCTCCCTTCACCTTTCCTTATCTGCATTTTATCTGTTTTTCCTAGGGGCCGTGGGGGTGCCATTCCTCCTCCCCCACCACCTGGACGAGGTGTTCTCACACCTCGTGGGACCACTGTGACTCGTGGAGCTCTTCCTGTGCCACCAGTAGCAAGAGGCGTCCCCGCTCCTAGAGCCAGGGGGGCACCAACAGTGCCAGGATACAGGGCACCCCCTCCTCCAGCCCATGAGGCTTATGAAGAATATGTAAGTACCCTTGAGAAATGGTTAGTGAGGAGGAGTTCATTTGTTTGGTTAACTAGCTAAGCCTCCAAAACACGCATATGCTATGTACACAAGAGGTCATGTCATTTGCAAAAGAATTTAAGCAGTGCATTTCAATGAAAGCGTTTTTGAGGCGAAGCTTTCATTTTATAGGTATGATCATTGTAGTTAGTGACAGTTCACCAGCTTGAATTTTAAGAATCAAACTATCCTGAGGTTTTCTTATCTTTAGAAGGTTTGTCAGATTTCAAATGGAAAATGATTATAAATATAATATGAATCATTATATAATCAGAGAATTCTCCTGGGTCATGATAAATATTAGCATAAATTTCAGAAATACTTGACAAATCTAACGTGATTATGTTATAAACTTTGTTAAAAATGTAAGACCATGTGGCTGGGCTTTCATTTGCATACCCTTCCTCTTTCGTTCATTATTTCAAAGATATGGAATGGGCATACAAATCAAAAAAAATATAGAATGGACAGAGGAAACACAGTGAGTTTCCCCTACATCTCATCCACTGTATCTCTAGGTCACATTTTGTGTCTGAACACCCTTGAATATTTAGTTCAGGTCATCAGTAATCTTCTTGTCACATTGGTATTATACTTTCTGTGCCCATTTCTCCTGGTAGACTGTGGCACTTGAAAAAGGGAGTTTCCTATCTACTTTCTAAGCTTGTGTAGTCCCAGGAAGTCCACTATAAATCTTAAACTGAGTTGATGCAAACAGATCACCATTTTAAAGAAAAGCTTCTTCTGCCTCTAAAGTCTTCAGTAGACCTGTCATCTGATATGAGTTTCAGGAAACCACCCACTACCATGCTGACCTCATAAATGTCTTCCTTGAATTATTATTCATTAACTATAAACTCTTCAAGGACAGTTACTTTCATGTGATGAGCACTCAAAACATACATATTTCATGGACTGGCTAATAACCAGTCAAAGCTTAATCAGAAAATAAAGTGAATATGGTTGATCAGTGTCACCAAGAATACACTATGTTTAGCATTTGTTAGTTTTTAAGAATGATGCTATTGCTTGAATATAAAACATTAACTGATATATACAAGAGTGAAGCAAAATTAACGATAAAATTTCATTGCTACTGTAACTGGTAAAATGTGTTTACCTATAATATCTTTTGTAATCATGCATCAATATTTAAAATCTTTGACAATCTTAAATTTGCAAAATCAGAAGCTGAAAATTTTTTCTACCCTATAAATAAGCCCACAAGTCTGAAAACATAAGAATCAGTCTTTGTTCTTCTACCTCTTACCTGAGACATAGTATTTTGCAAATACTATGTACTTGTCAAATGAATGAATTAAGTCCTCTAAGGTTTGGCGATGTCACTTTTCATCTCTGGGAAACAATTTAGCTCTACAGTTTTTGAGTATATTGCCACTAAGGTGTTTTTGTCCTCCAATTACTGGTTTAAACAGTCAGAACCTTTATTAAAATTAAAAATGAGAAAAAAAATTTCAGTTAATAGCAGTCAATATTGTTATTAATCAAAGGGTTTATATGGCATATATGGCCTTTCAAAAGAGCAAGACTGGTGAAACAGAATTGTAGTCCATAATCCAACTGATAATGAATGAATCACTGGAATATGAGGCACATAAGAGGGAACTATAAAGGCACACGTATATTCTGAAAACATGGGTAAAGAAGGTTATATTCTGAATGGGGAAATTCAGAAGGTCTCTGAATTAGGGACTTTTGAGTCCTCTATGAAGCATGTCTAGGCTGAGGGACTTCCTCTGTAAGCAGTCTCCCTGTCAGAAGAAAGAGCAATTGTAAAGGTCCTGATATTGAACTTGCTTGAAATTTGGGGTCAGCAAGATGGAGGTTAGAGCTGGAGTGGAATGTGTCAGAAGAGAAGGTAAATAAGGTCCAATTGGGCTAAGTTGGGGTTTTGAGCAGGACAGTCACATGACCAGATTCACATGTTAAACGGTTTGTTCTGCCTACAACAATGGAATCTGAGGATGAGGATGGGTACAGGTGTGGAAACAGGGCATTGTAATTATTTGTGGTATCACCCACTGGCAGAACAATGGCTTGGAGGGCAGGAGAAGAGATCTGATTCTAAGCATCCTGTGAAAATGGTCTGTTAGGATTTGGTGGTAGACTAGAGGCAGGATGTGCGGAAGAAAGCACAGTGAAGGGTCAATTGTTTTACCATGATTTCATGGTGATAAGGTGATTGAAATGAACACTTGAGTTAAACTGAGAGATTATTTATTAGAATTAAAAGTACCACAAGGGGAGTTGGAAGTTTGGTTTGAGATCCTGTTAAATGAAGAAACTTTCCCTGCAGAAAAGTCTGCAGTGTTGCTGTATGGACAGGATGTGCACTTCTGAAGGGGAAAGTAGCATCCCAGGATTTTGATTCATTATTGTGTCATTTTATAAACACACTGAAACTTAGGTATCTCTTCTTTTTCATTTGTTTTTTTTTTTAATAAAAATGACATTAGGGAATATTTTGACATAATATACATTCATGGAGTACAACCTATTCCAATTTGGATCCCATTCTTGTGGATGTTCATGATGTGGAGTTTCACTGGTCCTATATTCTATATGAACATAGGAAAGTTATGTCAGGTTCATTCTACTGTCTTTTCTATTCCTATTCCCCCTTCCTTTCCTTTATTTCCCTTTGTCTAATCCAATAGACGTATATATTTCTCCTCCCAACCCTCCCTGTTATAGGTTAGTATCCACATATCAGAGGAAACATTTGGCCTTTGCTTTTTTGGGCTGCCTTACTTCACTTAGCACGATAGTCTCCAGTTCCATCCATTTACTGGCAAATGCCATAATTTCATTCTTCTTTATGTCTGAATAATTCCAGTGTGTGTGTGTGTGTGTGTGTGTGTGTGTGTGTGTGTACACCACACTTTCTTTATCCATTCATTTGTTGAAGGGCACCTAGGTTGGTTCCATAGTTGAGCTATAAACATTGATGGGTCTGTATCACTGTAGTATGCTAATTTTAAGTCCTTTGGTTATAAGCCAAGGAAAGGGAAAACTGGATCAAATGGTGGTTCTATTCCAAGTTTTTTGATGAAGCTCCATACTGCTTTTCAGAGTGGTTGCTCCAATCTGTAGTCCCACCAGCTATATGTGCGTGAACCTTTTACCCCACATCTTTGCCAACATTTATTGTTACTTGCATTCTTAATAATTGCCATTCTGACTAGAGTGAGATGAAATCTCAGTGTATTTTTAATTTGCATTTCTCTAATTGCCAGAGATGTTGAACATGTTTTCATATATTTTTGACCATTTGTATTTTTTATCTATTCTATATAATGAGGATAATCATTTCAACTTCTCAAGACTGTATTGATGATTAGAAATAAATATTCATAAACACTTATAAGTATGCATAGGTATCTAGAATATTATAGGCATTCAATAAAAGGTAACATAAAATTCCATGATATATTAATTCTTTAATAATATTAGAAGCTGTAGATCTAATAAAATCATAGATATTTTCCTACTTTTGTGAATTAATTTGGCATTATTGATTGCAGACAGCAGAATCACTTGGAACCTCTTTTAGTGAAATATAATTTTTTAAAAATCAGAGCTGCTGAAGTTATGTGAATGTAGGTTAATGAAATCCAGTAATAGCAATGCCATCAGACCTCAAGAATGGTCTGGACCAAGGAACTAGAAAACTACCAGGAATCTTTCTCCCCTCTCATTTCTGTTTTCTCGGATTATCTGGTCTTTCCATTTTTATCAGCAGATTTTATTTTGTGGCTTTTCTGATCAGTGTATCTCAACAAATATGGCCATCCTAGGGTAGCCATATTTACATATCCAACTTTAATAACCAACAGATACTGACTAGCTGGCAATCTCAATCCTAATCCAGATGCTGAAGTGGGAGAATTGTGATTAGCCAGACTTGTCAGGTGTATTAGCTAGTCACTTCTGAGTACAGTGAGTAAGTCATTGAAAATTAGATCTAGAATCTACCACTCATCAGTCATCAAAGGCAAGGGAAAGGCAGGGATAAAGTTTGTACAATATAGAAATGGTTGTTAAGCCCCAACTTCAAGGATAATGTAAGGAGACACTAGTTTATATAGAGGAGAAAATATGATGAGTTTGGTAGACATCCCCGAATGTCTCTACAATAACACATCATTGATAACAGGAAAAAGTGTACAATGTTTTTAAGAACCTTTATATTTTATTAAAACCTGACACCTGTTGTGTTTTAATTGTTTTCCTATAAAAAAAAACATTCAAAGAGTGCACATGAAGTTTAATACATGGCTGATAAGCTGCTGGCAGCAATCTTTGAAGTAGTCTGTACTAAACCCAGATTACACTCAAGAGCTGCTACTCTCTGCTCTAATTTTAGACTATTGATTCCTCTGTAAGGGGTAAGAAAAACAAAAGTTTAAGTGTCTCAATAACAAAATAATAGCACCATGCTGAGCTGATGGTGAAAAATCTCAAAGGAGTTCTTAACTCTCAGATAAAATTTCTTAGAGAAGGTTCCCTTTATTATAAATCACACTATGAGTCAATTCACTCTTCAGACTTCTTTCTTTCCTGCTGAGTCTCAGCATTAAGTTTCTGACCACATAGAATGTATATAGGTAATCAAATCCACTCCTTGCAGCTGGCCTCATGAGAAACAGCTTACAGTAATTGAGATTGCTGTTTTAAAACCATCATTAGTGTTAGCAGAGTCTAAAAAAATGTGAATTTTAGTTTAAGTGTTAACATATCCTAACCCAGATTTTAAATATTTTAAAACTTCTTTTCATTGACCTTCTGCTAAGAAGAATACATTTGCATTTTATGGATCCATCATCATAATTGAAGTATATTTGGAGCATTGAAAAGCAAATTTCAACAAAAATTCCCATATAGCAAAATATTAAGTTTATCAGACCTACCAGTGAATATTTAAAAGAGTAAATTAAGACTAGAAATATTAAACAAAAAGTAGTTTCCTATCACTGTGTATTAATTCACTTAATCTCTTAATCAACTAGTTATTGATTTTAGAATTTTATGAGATCAGTACACTAAAATTTAGAATTCAAAGTGCCCCCAGTCTTAAGTCTCCAGAGCTTATGTATCTTTATTACATCCTGCTTCCTCTCAGTAGAGGATCATAAAATGTGCTACATAGTGTTTATCTCAGAGAACTACCATATGTGTGTAAAGAACATCTGTACTTCATGATCCTGTCCAAACCATTGTTGGTATTCAAATTCCCAAGGCAATACTTAAGACATCTCCCAGGCCCTTCCTGAATACCTGGAACTACAGATCATTCAGTACCTCCAGAATGTGGGTGCTGGAAATGTGGTTATGGACTGTGGTTAAAGAAACACTAAAACGTATGTCCTCTGCTGGGAGAGACCAAGGTAGTCCAGTGACTAACATCCTGTGTACTTCCCATCTGGGGCTCTTACTCTGTCCTTTATTTAAAGTCATTTTTTTTTTTTTTTGCTTTTATCTTCTCCTGTATATAAGATTTCATACACTCTAAAGGCAGAAAGCATCTGTTAACAGTATCTTTGCAGTTAATGCTAAATAAAGTGCTTGGTAATAACAATTAGATTGAACCCACTTATGGTATTTTTAGAAAGATATTATACATGTGCATACTTACATACATATACATATTTTGCATTGATATTAAATGAATGACAATAGAACATAGAATATATTGTCAAATATATTCCTCCAATAAAGGGAATTATCACCAAGACCATTCATATTTTAGAAAATCTCCAAGAGGGCAAAGAAAACAACCACTGAAGACTGGTATAACTTTGAGAAGCAGAGAAAAAAAGACACACCCTTTAAAGGGAATGGCAAAGGCAAAGACAAGAAAAGGGACCTTTCAAAGTAAATCTAAAGAATCAGGGAGAGAAGTTTAGTGAAACAAAGTTCATTTAAGAGAGCTGTGAAAATAATGCAGCCAGGAGAAGAGAGTAGGGTTACAAAGTAACCTTGACAGCTGAGGTTACAACTTCATTTATCCTACCTAAAAAGTCACCTGCAAATCTTTGAGCAGAAGGCAAACTAAGATTTGGCAGGAAATTTTAATTCTCAATTGTTTGGAGTGGGTTGAAGAAGACAATGGAGGAAGGGGAGAAGATTTATGGAATTGACCACAGTGTGTCTTCCTGAGATGATGCCTTTGCTGTGAGCACAGGAATGGGATGAGAACCTAAAATAAAGACAATAGGGTTGGATGAAAATTGGTTGTGGGAAAAGTAAGAAAAGGTCACCGAGGCTCACTCAAAGTGTTGTCTCCCTGGGTATAGGGTGAAGGATAAGTGGACCTGGCTATTTGTGGGATAGTGCCAAGTGGAGTTTCTGTTAGACATTAACTTAGTTTTGGTTTAAGAAAATATTGCTATTCGGGTAATTTAAGTACTGCTAGAATTCTGGTTTAGAAATGATTCCAGAATGCTCTTAAGGCTTACTGCTATCTGTGAACTGTAGTACTAAGGCAGGAAGGATGGGTTGGTAGAAGGAAAGACAGATTTGAATTGTACTGGGTAGCATCTGTTCTGTGGAAAACCCTTCCACATCATTCAGCTAAGCTATGAGAGAGATGATGGAGGCATCCCCAGATTTGACAACAATGTCATCTATAATATAACCAGTAATGAGTTGTTAAGTGAAACAAGATTTTTCAAATCATGAATAACAAAAAGTTTTTTATCAATGAAGCTACAGAAGACTCCAGAATTTTCTCTCTTTTTATAGAAAATATTGTAAAATCATTACCATTTTATAAAATGATCAAAAGATTATGCCTCCAAAAATAGGAGGAAAGTGAAGGGGTCTCTTAACTAACAAAATAAAAGTACTATATTGTCTGCATTTTGTGATGTTTATAGTATTTTCAGCTTTTAAAATTGTGAAGTTGGTTATGATTGCATTTCTCATTCAAAAAATAAATATTTGTTTCCATGCCAACTGTGTACTCAAAAAATTATCAACATCTTTTTATTAAAGGGAGAATGTAAGATTGTACAGTTTCCAGGCCCCACAATCTCTGAATTTGCTCCTGTACAGAGAAAAAGTGGCAACATTTATATGAAAACACATGGAGAGGTACAGGGCAGGGAGAGATTGTTAAATAAAAAACTGACTCTATAACCTTAGTATCTAGCAGGTACCAAAAGTATTTTCTTTTGTTAGGATCATGGTGCTGTTAATAAATGTGCTCTTCCTTATAGAAATTCTGTCTTTTTAACTAAGGTTATATAAGAGAATTAAAAGTGCATATAAAGGCTCACAGCTTCTGGAAACATCCATCAAATATCATTCCCTACAAAAACATACTGATAACATGCATATTTACTTAAATAAATACTTTCTTGTAGCTCATATATGGTGTCGCTATAAACAAAGATAAAACAAAGGCAAAATCACCTCAGCTCCAAAGACTAAGGTCCAAAGACATAGGTAATTACCACATATTCTCCCCAAAGGTTAATATTCAGACATGAAAGACGTATATTAAGGCACAATAACACAAGAAGAAATATAATTAAAATCCCGTCCGATGCTAGATGAGAAATTTTGGCCTGGTATAATCAATCATGTTAACCTAAATTTATAAAATGCATTCTGACAAATTGTTGAGAAGTTTCTCTTTGCATCAGTCTTAACTAAGCCTGTCAGCATTCCTGCTCATCCTATCATCTGATTCAGACTCCGAGGCACCATTCCAGTAACAATGAGAGAACTAGAAAATTCACTGGTAAATCAATAGTCCTTAAAAGTTCCATAAATGAGCTCAGGCTTCCAACCTTCACTTTCTTGTGTATGGAACATTTTTTGACAGGAGAAGGAAATCAGTATTAAATGATAATTGAAATCAATTCTTGTGTCATTTTTGTGGAAGAAAAGATTGAGTCTGATCTATAATGCATTTTGAGGGGAGCCATGTGTGATGGTTTCTATGTAATAGCCAGGAGCCTTGACTCAAAGAAGGGAGATTTTTATTAGAGTTTCTAGATTGGATATTTGTATTCCATTAAATATTCTTGTTGGAGTTTCATGCTCTAGTCTCCTTTTATTAGAGACTAATTTACCAGAATGCATTGTAGGGCTTTGTTTTTTGAAATGTAACTAATATTTAAAATAACCAAAACATGTGGGGTTAATGAAATGTATTGTGAAACTACACGATAGGCATGATATTATCAAGCTTCTAATGTGCATAAAAATGTTGCAGAATTTAAGTATATCTAGGTACTAAATTATCTCTGTGAATAATAGAAAATGTCATCTTTTTAAAAATTATGGCTATTCTTCCTCTGCAGTTGAAGTTTGAATGAACCATCCTTCTTCTAACATTATGTGTTAGATTTTTAAGTCATTTTAAAACAGATGCAGCCTCTTCTATTGGCAACATCACTCAGGATTGTATCCAAACCTGTACCTGATAATTACGATGATGACTAATGTCTTTTTTAACACTTACAATGATGAAAATAGGTTTCCTTTCCATGCCTTTTTGAGATGGATGCTAGCTGCTGAAAAGTATTATATCATAGGGTATTTTAAAGTTTTCTCTATGCTCTGTTGGGAAAAAAATATGCCAGGATTTCTTGAAGGTGTCTTCTACAAATATAGGGAAGAGATCATTAGTGAATATGCCCAATGGCCATCAGGGCCTTAGGGAGTACTACTGTATTTTTTGTATTATTAGTTTTTAAAATAATATTATTAATATATTTTATGTTGTATTATTTTCTATCTTTGGTCAATATACATGGTGTAAGGATTACCAATGCAAGTGAACTGAGCCTTGGTGTATTTCTATAAGTGTGTTCCTAAAAAACAATGCTGGGCATATGGTCATGGTTTTTGTTGTTGTTGTTGTTGTTTTTCTGGGTTTTTTTTCCTTCTGAGTTGATTATAATTTTTAAATTTAAACTATATGCCCACTAAAAAATTAACACCCTATATGGGGGCACAAATCATACCTAAGTGTCCTAAAATTTATTTCCTCCTTGTTGGTTAAAAAACATTATTCATTGTGTTTTGACAAGAGCATCATTACAATTTTCTGGCAAAGAAAACTTAATTAAATACAAACTGCCTAGTTAGTTAGATTGTAACTGATTTTGCAGAAAGCCAAATAGGAATGGCTAGATGAGATTGAGCCTTTTTCCACATTTGGCCCTCTTCCTTTATGGATTCCCCATACAGAGGAAAATTGAGGCTGCTAAATCTTCCTGTAAGCTGCAGATCTTTGTGATTGTATTCTATAATATCTTGTGAGCCAAAAGATTTTGCTGGGAAAGCTGTGAATGTTTTGGGCAATAACTTTTAATAGTCTTAAGATTTTAATTAAGACTATTTCACTTTGTGTTAAAGGTGGAAAACCTTATACTTCCTTTATATATATATATATTTGTTTTTAAAACCTTAATGTGAATCAGTTTGGCAGATGAAGAACATAGGAAAAAGCCACTAACCTGTATTTCTTAAAAAACAAATAGAGAGACTATACTACTGGTTGTTTTTTTACTTTTTTTTTGTCTTTCTTCAAGTGTTTATGTTTGCTCTTCTGCAGTACCTCTGATGTATAAACATTCACACGAATTGTTCTTTATTTTACTGTCATGGGGAACTGTAGATATAGCTTGTGAAAATGGTGGTAGAAAGTTTAGGATGCTGAAGAATGAGTAATGGGTTCTTTCAGGAGATGTTTCTTTCTTCTTCTACAGAAAATCCTGAAATCCCTCTGTGTGTGTGTGTGTGTGTGTGTGTGTGTGTGTGTGTGTGTGTTTCTGTTCTTGGGGGAGAAGAACATCTTATGATAATATGAATCACAGTGAATCAGAGAGAATGAGAAAGATTCTGCCTTTATGCTCTTGCTTTCTTCCTCTAGTACAGCCATACGAGACTGTAAACTACTTGAAAATAAAAGTTAAGGTCCTTTGTTATAATTTAGCCCATACGGTAATTTCTAGTGGCCACTTAAATGACAGTGTTCTTGATTAAATAATGTAACCAGAATTTATGCCTTTGAAAACTAATAACCAGTGAAATAGTAACTGGAGCTCACAGCTGACATGTTTAGCTGGTCTGCCCAAGTACAAAGTACCAGTTGGCATCTATTCTAGTATGTTGGACGTCAAATCTGATTTGTTAGTGCCTGAGCCATACTGGCTATTAAATATTGTATCACTTTTATACTGGTAAAATTCTAGTAGAAATATAGTATAACAGACTTTTCCAAATACAAAAATTAAGTCAACTAAATTTAGAGACTGGGAGGACCCCTTAACCAAGCCACTGTGGAGCAATTTTCTAACTAGATGGTTGCACTGTACTATATGAGGCACAAAACCTCTATGGCTATAGTTAGAGCTGACAGCATTTGAGACTTCAGAAATTCCAGTTCTCTGCCTCTCAATATGTCCAACTTTATCTTTCTCTCTCCTGGTCTCCTGATCTGGCACATCTGTATAGAGTTGAACATGATCTATCTATCTATCTCCATCATTTTTATTGAGTATATTTATATGGAATATATTTATATTGAAGCTTCTGAATACAAAAGGCCATCATATATTTGAATATTATAAAAGCATCTTATCCACTCCACTATTTTATTTTAATGGTAAAAAAACAAAATCAAGGTTCAGAGAGTTAACTGAACTAAAGTCACACACTTTTTCTAACTTTCCCTAAACATGTTTTTTCTAGTCATTATCACAGGGAAGGGGAGAAAAACACAAATGTACTCACTCATGTATCTTCCAAGTCACTAGATCCATCATCTGGCACCTATGTGGAGTAGCGTTTCAAGTTTTTCTAAAATTTAGATGAAACAGACTGAGAAGATGGCAGATGAGAGTGTGTGAGCCCTCATTCCAAGCATATCTACCAATAAGATTCATGTAGCCCAAACTTCTCTATTTTGTGTTGCCTCCCCAGAAGACTGGAGTCTCTCTCTCTCTCTCTCTCTCTCTCTCTCTCTCTCTCTCACACACACACACACACACACACACACACACACATTCTCTATTTCATCTTACTTACTGACACTAAACATACAAATGTTTGTCTAGAGAATAAAAGGGGATCCTAGCTATTGGAGTAGTTTCTTCCTGGAAACCAGAGTGTAGACATCATATAAGAGTGTCCTTTCCCCACATACTCTGCCACTTGTTTCTAAGACTACATCCAGAAGTACAGAGTTACAGTTGTAAAGTCACAAGTATAATTTACTGTTTGAAAGAAGACATATCCAGAGATAGGAGATAGTTCTCAGATGTATTTCTGGGGATTTAATAGGTAAAAAGGAAAAAAAAAAATCCCTTACTCGTGAAACAGAAACCAACTCTGTTTCAATGTTGGAAACTAAACTTTACCAAATGCATCTATTCTGTTTTGTACTTCTAATGTAAGCTTAAGTGTTTTAAGCAATATATCTGCTACCGGACAGAATTATATGCATAGAACTCTAAATATAATTAAGCAAAAATATATTTCACTATATGACTACATTTTAAGATTTTTTTAAATGAGAAAATGTTATGATTTTATTATGTAACTTAAAGCAGCACATATTAACCTAAAATAAATCTATCAAATCTCCTCCTCATAGAAAATAATTTTCACTAAAATTTCTTTTCAAACTAACAAGTTATATCCAGGCTATATACCATCCCCCACTTTTTTAAAATCTATTTTAAGCTCCTTCTAGGACTATCATAACACTTCAATTTCAGCTTTCCTCTCCAAAACTATTTTAAATATCAACTTTCCCTATTGATGTATTAGAGTGTCTCCAATTATTTGTTGATCTTTCTGTTCAAAAATACCTCACCTCTTACAACCATGCTTCTGAACCTGAGTTCATCAAACATCTACTAATTTAGGATTCTTTCCACTTCTATTGAGTTGAACTTCAGAAATCTGATAGTCATATTTTGTTTTATTTTTTACTTTTCTTCAAATAGTAAATTAATATTTGTTTTCCTAAAATGGTAAATTCATTGAAACATTTCTTTGTTAAAAACAGCAACCTCTCCCTGTTGCCCAAAGGATGAAATTCCAGCTTCTTACTTTTGCATACATAATATTATAAGAAGATGAAAGTGTAGCCTTTAGTTTTATGAGATTGCTTACTGTTAATTAATATTTTTTCACTTGCAAATGAGATTTTAACCAGGAATAAAAACAAATAACAAGCAAAATTTAAAAATCCTAAATTTACACAGTAAATATAATTAGCAGAAACCTTATAGTTCTTGGCATATTAAAATAAAGTAAACTCTGCTATTTGATTAAATCCACCTTAACATTGACTATTTATTCTATATTATGCTAATTTTCACAGGAGCTTCAGAAGAAGTAAGGGATAAAACTGCTCATCTTGATAATGTGTCTTTTGTATATTAGAGCTTTTGCATACATAATCTCACAATAATAAAATTAAGAGTACACTCTTTTGTTTTTCTATTAATGAATTTTAGGGTCAAAGAATTAGATACATTTATCAGCTTGATAGCACTAAGCCAGACTAATCTGTCTTCAAAGTTAACACCTTAGTGAATATAAATTTATAAATGACAAAGGCCATGGCTCTAATAGGGCAACAGATGGCACTTCAGGAAAAAACACAGCTCACATGTACACAGTGGAAAATGATTAGTGAGAGAGGACTTCAGTCTCCATTGATAGATAAATGCTAATACTCTCCTGATCTACCTCATAAACTGAGTATGAAATAGTGATGACACCACCTGGAAATCCCATTAAACTAAACATATATGGACTTTTTAAGTTTGCTTTGTTCTGACTCAGAAAGGTCAAACTGATGAAGTCTAAAGCTATCTATTTGATAAAGTGAAAATAATGCTCAGGATAGAAATGACTGGCACAGGTAGATATACACACAAGTTCTTTAGAAGTTTAGAATAGTAAAGGTAGCAACCAAAACAATATTTGTAATAATAACATTACTGCTGTGTAAGGAACTAATACAATTGAGTACTTATTGTAATCTACACAGCATGTAAAGTTCTTTGCCTTCAGCATTTAGTTTTGCAATAATCTTTTTTTTTCATTGACCTTTATTAAGTCTGAATTTTATGCCAGCTTGTCTATATTCACTCTCATATTTATAAACATTTGGGTTGTAGTGCCATATAAGTTGATGTCTATATCTATATTCATTCCATATTTATTCATTTTTAGTTTCATCTTAACATGCCAGTATTAACCTCATTTTACAACTGTGGAAACTGAGGTTTAGAGAGTCTAAGTATCAGGACAAAATTATCTAGTCAGTAAGCAGCGGAGCCAGAACTTACAAGTTTATTCGAAGGGCAGTGCTTATAGCCTCTAAGTTATAACACTATAGTACTCACTACAGAGCAGGTGTTTGTCTAAGTACTTTACACCTATAGACTCAAGTTATCTTCTTGGTGTTTGTGTGCATTAAGTGCTATATTTGTCCTAGATATGAAAGCTTGCATGCAGGCAATCAGCAAAAGAGCTGGGATTTTAAAGCAAGCAGTCCAGCTCCAATTCATATTGTTACATCTCTGGAGAAGCCAGCAAAAGTATCATTTGCAGAGTCCATTGCCAATGAGGACAAAGGAAATGAGTAAAATACTTCAAAGAACCACCTAACAAATCTACTTGGACTATAGAAGACACATAAAAATAAGGTCTGGCAGGGGCTATGATGAGATGGGACAAGAGGAATAAAATGAGTGGTTGAAAAAAATTTCCTGTAAGAGAGTTTCATAATTAAATCGATTGTTATTGGGCACTGGTTGAATGTTTCCAAGACATTCGAAAAAAGCTGTACTTCCTAAAGATTAATGTGGCTGTGCATGGCAGCAAGCCATGGAGCAGGTAGGTAGCAGAGACAGAAAATCCCTCTGGAAACTTAAGTGAGAGTCGAAATAGGAGTGGAATAGATAAAAACAATAGAAGATGGTATGGAAGATGTAGTAATTAATTGGACAAAACTGAAACTAATTACGGGATGTGGACATTTTGTAAGACATTGTATATAATCTAACAATAAAATGCTATTCAATATTATTTTATCACGTCTTTTTTACTATAAATCTTATTTCTCAATTCATTCTCATGATAAAGAGCTTCAGTTAGGAAACATGTTAGAGAATTGTTTATGAAAACCCACAACATTTAAAGGAAATTCAGAAAGATTTAAAAGTGAAAACTAATATCATATTTTACTGTAAGTAAAACAACATAGTATAATCACATAATGACTAAAAATTTCTTTTCAGCCAAATGCTTGAACCACTTTCTAAAGAGATGTTTAAAACATAATATCACTATAACACAGTAGTTTGTACAGTATTTTTTTAGAGGCACCCATCTGTCAAAGGCAATTTTAGCCCCTGCTCCAGTTGCATAATAGGAAGAAGGTTTTTTTAAGTAATTTATATCATTATTATTTGTCAGAAATTAAATTTCTCTTTGCAGAAACCTTGCAGCTCCTCAGGGGAGCAGTGTGGATCTGTGTGTGTGTTTCAGTCCTCTGAGGAGATGTCACTAGTTGCGTCAAAGGAGGAAGGCACAGGGACCAAGTGCAATGGAAAAAGACAGGAGAGGAGGCACCAGAGCTTCTTAATTTCTAAGCACCTCTTGTATAAGTCATCCATTGAATTTGCTATTTATATTCCTAGGAAAGCATTTAAAAAGCACTCTATAGGAATCATGTAATTTCTTTCTTTCTGATATATTGTCAAGGCAGTCCCATGCCTCTGGATTCCTATCTTTCTGTTCCTTGGAGTCCTTCAGCCAACCCAGAACCAGAATATTTAAAGAGAGACTGGTGGTCCAATGTGGGAGGCAGCAATCTTTGCCTATAAAGAACCAGATACCAAATATTTTTGGCTTCCTGAGCAGTACAGTCTCTATTATGACCCCCAACTCTGTACTTATTGCACAAAAGCAGTCATTTACAAGATGCTAATCAATAAGAGTAAGTATGTTCTGATAAAACTTTGTTTTAAAAAAAAACAGATTTAGCTCATAGGACACATTTTTCCATCTCCTGGTCTAATGTGTATTTTGGTCTCATAATAGTTACCAAAATCAAATTTAGAAAGAATATATGTACACAGTGGTAGAAAAAGTATCCCCTTGAATTTTAATTTTAGTGTTTCACCTGAGGCCACTTATTTTCTTTCTTCATTGGGGCTGCATACCAAACTGGAACAAAACATTATATAAAACCATATTGAATTTACTCTGTTGGTTCTCAGAGATGGCAGTTTGCATAGAATTATTTTCCTTTCAAGCCCCTATCACCCTTTTAATTTAAATATACATATATTATACAGAACACTGCCAAATTGCTCACTGCAACAACTGAATACTATTAAAGAAAAAAAAATCTCATTTTCAGCAGAGCTTCTAAAGGCTAGGTGATAGAGGCACTGTGCAGGTGAGTGTCTTGCTAAATGATAAATGAGCTTGGATCCTCATATTTTTTAGAAGAATGTAGGCACAGTAATACCGATATTCTATAAAGCTACCTACTTGTGATGATAAATTCTCCTGTGTCACCTCACTGGTAGTGCTATGTCCCTGCCATCTGTAATAATCTAGTATTGTAAGCTACTGTCAGATAAATATTCACACAAGTGCACTGCTTGTTTTCCTCTGAAAGAACCTGTTAGCCATCATGCTGTAGACAGACTCAAATTTAATGCATCCTTTAAAAAATGTATTTGGCAGTAAAAATGTTGTGGAAATTGATCTTGTTATAAAATTTAGCACCTTAGATTTGACATTAAGGCCACTTAGAGACTTCAGCAATCAGTAAGGCAGAGAAGGAACAACTGAATTTCAAGGTAATGGTTTGGAGGCCATAAAGTGAGGAATTGGAAGATGTTCCAAAACCTAATCTTTCAAGCAGGTCATTTATTTGTCAACTAGCCTTGCTTCAGGATACTCCACGTACACCAACAAATAAAAAAATAATGTCATCCTCAATGGTAGTTTTTAAAAGCTGAGAGGAAGACACCTGATTTTGATTATCCCAACTTCATAGAAAATCAGCAGAAAAAAATCAAAACCATTAATCATATAATAAAAAGTATATAATAATTTAATATATAAATATAATGAAGAAATTATTAAATATAAAATTAGAGAGCCATAATCAAATACGATAGTTTGCCTTCAGAAATAAGTTAATATATAGTTAATTATTATGAACATAGAAATAATTATCAAGTTAACATGAAAGGGTGGAAAGTGTTATTTGTATTTCATGGCCGTTAGAAGGTTAATTTTAATAACTTGTCATGGTCATGACAAAATTCAGACATAATACTTTATGGAAACGTGGAGTCCTTCATTCAGGGAGTCCCTGGTCTGAGGACAGGCAGTCATACAGATATAATTGAGACTGATTTCTCAGTTAAGACTGAACCAGTCCTAAGCATGCTGGTTGTACAGTTTCTGAAGAGCATCATCTTCATTCAAGAGACGGGTCTAAGCGAAGCAGATTACAATGACCTCAGTTATTGGGACCTGAAACACACTTATAAGCTTTTGTTTGTTTTCTTACTGTGGTCCTGGACTTTCATGGATGGGATTTATTTCCTGCCTCATATCCCTATCTCCCCACTTGCATCCTGATTCTGTAAACTCCAGCTTCACCTGGATCTGTTATCTATGCCTAGAGCATTATATGTGTTTCCAGGTTTATCTGTTTTTACTCTGCACGTAATTCTTTCTATCTTCTAAACCCACTCACACAGAGACACACACATTTACTTCTAAGGGATCTGTTCTCCCTTTCAGAATTCACACTTCCATTCCTCAGCTAACACCTTAAAAAGCAATGTTCAGTTGGCCTTTAGTGGAGTTAGTTACCTATGGTCCTGTCTCTGCTGCTAACCTGTGAATAAATGAAAACTTTCTAGGATTATTGTCACTTATTCTCTACATTGTTTTACAAATAGTGGTTAATAAAATGATAGTTAAGTGAATGGCTTTTATCAGTCTGGTCAGGCAGTTTGATGAGATAAGAAACCCCTGTCATGTTAATGAGGATTTAAGAAATCCCAGAAGCTTTTAAATCCTGGCATCAATTCTGACTAGACTCCCATAGGACTCCTGGGAGGGCAGTGTAGCAGGAGAGGTGACTCAGTGCCTGTTTCACCTAACCACCTAGTTCTTGGTAGTTTAGATTTGATTGTTTAGATGAACTTGTCTCTTCTCACTAAGATCTTTCAGATACATTTGGACGGGAAGCTTATCTCATTACCTATTTTGAGCTGAGTATTCTTTTTTTTTTTTTATTGGTTGTTCAAAACCCTACAAAGCTCTTGCATATCATATTTCATACATTAGCATACATTAGCTTCAAGTGAGTTATGAACTCCCTTTTTTACTCCAAGTACAGATTGCAGAATCACATGGGTTACACATCCACATTTTTACATAATACCATACTAGTAACTGTTGTATTCTGCTACCTTTCCTATCCTCTACTATCCCCCCTCCCCTCCCCTCCCATCTTCTCTCTCTACCCCTTCTACTGTAATTCATCTCTCACCTTGTTTATTTTCCCATTCCACTTACAACCTCTTATATGTAATTTAGTATAACAATGAGGGTCTCCCTCCATTTCCATGCAATTCCCCTTTTCTCTCCCTTTCCCTCCCACCTCATGTCTCTGTTTAATGTTAATCTTTTCTTCCTGCTCTTCCTCCCTGCTTTATTCTTAGTTGCTCTCATTATATCAAAGAAGACATTTGGTATTTGTTTTTTAGGGATTGGCTAGCTTCACTAAGCATAATCTGCTCTAGTGCCATCCATTTCCCTGCAAATTCCAAGATTTTGTCATTTTTTAGTGCTGCGTAATACTCCATGGTGTATAGATGCCACATTTTTTTAATCCATTCATCTATTGAAGGGCATCTGGGTTGGTTCCATAGTCTAGCTATTGTAAATTGTGCTGCTATGAACATCGATGTGGCAGTATCCCTGTAATACGCTCTTTTAAGGTCTTCAGGGAATAGTCCGAGAAGGGCAATAGCTGGGTCAAATGGTGGTTCCATTCCCAGCTTTCCCAGGAATCTCCATACTGCTTTCCAAATTGGCCGCACCAATTTGCAGTCCCACCAGCAATGTACAAGAGAACCCTTTTCCCCACATCCTCGCCAGCTCTTGTTGTTGTTTGATTTCATAATGGCTGCCAATCTTACTGGAGTGAGATGGTATCTTAGGGTGGTTTTGATTTGCATTTCTCTGACTGCTAGAGATGATGAGCATTTTTTCATGTACTTGTTGATTGATTGTATGTCCTCCTCTGAGAAGTTTCTGTTCAGGTCCTTGGCCCATTTGTTGATTGGGTTATTTGTTATCTTATTGTCTAATTTTTTGAGTTCTTTGTATATTCTGGATATTAGGGCTCTATCTGACGTGTGAGGAGTAAATATTTGTTCCCATGATGTAGGCTCCCTATTTACTTCTCTTATTGTTTCTCTTGCGAATCAGGCGGTATAGCGATACCGGATTTCAAACTATATTACAGAGCAATAGTAACAAAGACAGCATGGTACTGGTACCAAAACAGGCGGGTGGACCAATGTTACAGAATAGAGGACACAGAGACCAATCCACAAAGTTACAACTATCTTATATTTGATAAAGGGGCTAAAAGCATGCAATGGAGGAAGGATAGCATCTTCAACAAATGGTGTTGGGAAAACTGGAAATCCATATGCAACAAAATGAAACTGAACCCCCTCCTCTCACCATGCACAAAAGTTAACTCAAAATGGATCAAAGACCTTGATATCAAATCAGAGACTCTGCGTCTGATAGAAAAAAAAAAGTTGGCTACGATCTACATATAGTGGGGTCGGGCTCCAAATTCCTTAATAGGACATCCATAGCACAAGAGTTAATAGCAAGAATCAACAAATGGGACTTACTTAAACTAAAAAGTTTTTTCACAGCATGAGCTGAGTATTCTTATAACTCACAGAGTTCTCTACCAGGTTCAACAGAGCTGGAAGACACAAAGAACAAAGAGGCACCTAAGAAAATACTGACTACTTACTGACCACCAGATAGAGTATTTGCATAGTAGCAATTACTGGTTTTGATATACTAGGGGCAAAAACTACACACATGAAGTAGGAGGGGGAGTAAATACTTAATTTCTGACCTGAATTTGTGCATGTTCTGTGGCTATTCTAATTAATATGAATTCTTGTCCAGTTAACCTGAGGGGGAAAAAATGTTAAACATTAGATTTCATCAAAAAAATTAATTCTCAGCATTTATTTTGAAGGTGAAGACATTTACTATTAGTCTTTGTGTATATGAGTAATGAATGTTACTAATGCTTATCTGAAAAAATGCCACATGAATGAAGCAATTCCTCTGATATTTAGTATAAAAAGAATATTATATAATCAAAGACATTTTTTCAAAAATTAAAAATGCAATAATCCCATTAGCCTAACAGTTTCTTCCCTTATTATTACTGTGAAAAAATTCATACATATAAAGGTCTATATCATTAAAGTATATGGATTAAAGAATATAATTTTCATAAAATAATTACACATAAATCACACAGATAATTAAAACATTACAACTCTGAAAACCCCCTATGTATCTCTTTCTAATCTATCCTCTAAAATGGAACTACAGCTGGGCATATTCTTATTTTAATTTTTAACATGTTGATACATTTAGCAGTAACTTGTTCATTTTCACTGATGAGTGTACCAGAATTCTAAGAATTTGTTGTATATAAATGTTTGGATAACTTCTCATATTTTTGCTTTTATGAACCTTTTTGGGCTTCCTTGTGGGTGCTGGGTCATGGGGAATAGGAATGTACAATTTTTAAAAAGCAAATTATTCTTCTAAGTAGATACATTACCTTGTGTATCACTGTGCTCCTTATTAATCTACATTCATGCCATCTAGCTAAATATGAAATTAAATTCTATTGTGGCTTTAATTTGCATTTTGTTCTTACTAAAAGATTTCTTACATTTTCATGTATTTATTGCCCATTGCTAATTCCTCTCCTGAGAAATGCTTGCATGACTTTTGCCTGTTTTCCTATTGGGTTCTCTACCTTTTGCATTTATCCATAATAGTTCTTTATACATCTATAAAGAACTATATATGATAACATTTTGTCATTTCTGGTTAAAAATCATCCACTGATTTCTGATTCCATCTTTTTATTACCTTTTATGATGCTTAATCCATAGAGATACTAATTTAATGTGGTAGAATTTTTCAGTTTTCCTTTTACAGAATATAAATATTGTGTTGAATAAAGAAATCATTTTCATTGTAGCCAAGTGGTAGAGCCACTTTATGGAAACGTGTGAGGCACTGGGTTTGATCCTCAGCACCATATAAAATATATATATATATATATATGTATCATGTTCACTACAAATAAAAAAATTAAATTAAAAACAGAAAAAGAAATTATTTTTTCTTCTAAGGTCATAAAACTTTTCTCCTAAGTTTTCCTATTAGAAACGGTACTGGTTTTCATTCCACATTAATTCACCAGAAGATTTTATATATGATCTGTGAAGAGACTTAGGTTTCATTTTCTTTCTTTTCTAAATCAATGACTACATGTGTGCAATGCACTCAGTGTTCTATTCTTTTCCCATAAACATGCAAAATAAGCTCTTTCATATGGCAGGCTTTTATCTATGGATCAGTTTCCCACATGTCTGCTTTTCTTTCTGGCCAGTAAGGACCAACTTAATTTTCATAGTTTTTTCATTGAATCTTGATATCTAGTTATACAAGGCATTTTGATTCCTCATTTTCCTCAGGACCATATTAGTTTCCTTTGGTTTTGCTTCTGTCATATAAATTGAATTTATATCTTGTTTGGGAAACAATATCTTCATGATATTGAATTCCCTGTACCTATATGTAGCATCTCTGTTTCTCTTTATTTAACACCTTAATTCTTTTCAATAAAATTCCATGTATTTCTATGTCTCTTTCACATATTTTAGGCCTAGATGGCTTATTTTTTATTGCTTTAATACATGATAACCTTTAAAATTGTTAACATAGTCTGTTTGTTTTTTTATTTTATAGCAATTACATTTTTATATTAACACAATATCCAGGAATATTGCTTAGCCATCTTATTAATGTAAATAATTAAAAGATATTTGGGGTCTGTATATTTGGACCTGCATGCATTACAGTTAACAAAATATACAACCTCTCAATATTTTAAACAACCTTCTCAATATCATAGGGAACTCAAGATTGCTTTGATTCTAATATTTCTCTAAATCACACACTTTTATTTAGTAAATCACATACTATTATTCAGTAATTTTTAGTCTCTTGCTGAATTTAGATATTGAATTGATAGGTTTATATGAGTTTTTAAAGATTTACCCATTTGTGTTCTATTTTCTTGCTTCATCATTATCTTGTTATTCACCAGCTTTCTTTAGATAAATGTTCTCTCTCCCAAAAGTACATTTTCTTTCTGTTAATAGTAAGTATCTCCATTTGGCAGCATGGATAAGCACATTCATTGAGAAGACCTTGGACTTGTTAAAACCTCTGAAATCACACTTTATAATCATTTCAGGTTACTGAGGAATTCCTTATTCTCTATTCTTCATGATGAATCCATGTTATTTGACCCACAACATTTTCACATATCCTAAAAATCTAACATGATATGATATCTTAGGACATGATGTGCCATGATATGACATATCATAATATAAAATAAATTTTAAATAGTGCATTTAGCAAGTCAAATGTATTTATTATATACATATAAGTGTATGATTTACTGTCTGAAAAGCTCTCATCATGTTGTACTTGTATCTTTTTTTTTAAATAAAAGAGTGTATGGGATACCAAGAATTTCAAGATATTATAGAGAACAGGAGTGGCTGCCACCAGTGATTTATAATCACCTTGGCAGTGCCCTGTGTGAGGTTTATGAGATCATACAGTTCAATCAATTCCAAGAGCTACAAAGGAAAGCTCTGTGTACATGAGTTTCTGGGACTCATGCTGGCATCAGTATCAGATATGACTATCATGGCCTTTTCTTAAAAATATTATGTCAATTTTAATTATTATTTGTGAGTATGTATTAAATAAGTATGTTTTTCATTAGCCATGAAAGATTGATTATAGGTTCTACTAGAATCCAGAGAAAATTAATTTGAGGAGACCTGGGAAGAAAATAAACTATATATAGATATGATATTTCTTTCAATCTCTCTTTCATACATGCCTATTCATTATCATGAATTCAGATGATCTTTTGTGATCATTTTTAAGCAATAGATATCATTATGTGGGTGACATATAAAAAGGAATATTATAATAAAGCCATGGAAATTTCAGAAAGATGTTTAATAATTCTTTCAAATTTAGTATTAAAATTATATATTGAAATACATTGGTCATACAGTACATGATTATATTCAAGATGTATCCAACATATAAATTCTTTATTTATTCCTGTAATATGTAATTCAGAAAATTAATGAAATCCATGAGAAAAAAAGAAACTTCAGGAAGGCTGGCTACTTAATGCAAGTCTATTTGACTGAATTATTATTACTGGAATTACTATATGATCACCAAATTAAATGTGCCCCAAAGGAAGAATAATTTTTAAGATGTATTCTTCAAATTGGCATTGGGCTCATCAGCATAATATGTGAATAAGATCAGGGACTTCCCTTTTATAATTGTTCTCATATTCTGGACAAAGAAACTTTTTTTTTTTATCTTAAGACAATCTACTATTTATCAAAACAAAAGGATTAGTAAAACTACTGCATTGTATTACTGGGCTCCAACTTTATCTCCAACAATCCCAGAAGTGTGCCTTGACCTCCATAAGTGCCTGCAGGTCATAAAAGTGATTGCTGCTGAAGTCTTAGCAGAAAAATACACTTGTGCACCTACAGAAAAACAGAGGGCTAAATATGATGGTTTTACAAAATAACACCCTAACTCAGTAGCCTAGAAAGACACCTTCTTCTAAATCTACCTTCTAAATCTTTCACATTCTTGCAAAACCTAAGAAGCAAAAGAAATTCCCCCAAATAAAACTTACCTAAAAAAGTAAGAAACACTTCATAATTGTCTTTCAAAATAAAGCAAATGTAATATAAGCTTTTTTAAAAAAAAATCATATTGAAAAGTTGTTTTTTTCTATTTTCATATAAATTAAAATGGTTTATAAAGATTTAAACTTCCTTCAGACTCAGTCTTCTGCTCTTAATAAATAAATAAAAGATTATTACAAAGAGGTAAAAATAAAGAAGACTTTCTTGGTATTATTATGAGGGTAATACAATAGCCAGCAGGTTTCAGGGAAATTAGTGTTATCTGTTCTCTTTCTTACAAGCAGTGGAGCTTACATACTAAAGTACAAGGACACAGTACAGGATCTCAGTGTTATTATTACGGTATTATCTCAGTGTTAATACCAGGTACAATACAAAGAGCAGGGGCAGTCAGTTTTAAACAGTAAATGAAGAATGAAAGCACATGCTGTAAAATTTTAATATTAAATATTAGAGAAATGGGAAAAATAATATAAGAGTTAGCCATACATAGTAACAGAAATTAAAAGACAATAAGACTAGAAGGTAGTGGGCAAAAATCACAGGTATGACTTAAAATGAATGTTGTCATCATTGTCATCATCCTATCTGTCTTAGTAGTTGTTCTGATAAAATTGAGCCTGAAGCAAGAATTTTTAAAAAATTTTTTAGTTGTTGATGGACCTTTATTTTATTCATTTATCTATATGAGGTGCCGAGATTCGAACCCAGTGACTCACATATGAATCACAACCCCAGCCCCCAGAAGCAAGAATTTTAGTGTGTTGTTTATTTAAGAGGTGTCCCAAGAAAAGATCACCTTTTAAGACAGGAGTGGGCTGAGTGAATTGGGAAACAGCAGTATTATCAAGGGTGTACAAAGAGGCAGTCTCCTACTATAGGAAATGAGGACCCATCCTCACTGGAGACTCCAGGGAACGATGTGGAAGACACCTCAAAATTGTCCTACCGTAAGAGGATGGGCACTTATCTTTTGATACTGCCCCATCTCATGGAGTGCTCTTGAACCTCTAAGTTGAATCTGTGTGGACTAAGTATCTTTCCCAGGCTGTAAGGAAAACAAACAGAAGTAGGCAATACTTGATATTCAACCTAGTGTGCCTAGAACCAGCAATTTCAGCTAGGCTGAAATCAGGTTATATCAAGGGGTTATAATTTTATATGCCACAATTACTTGCACACATTGATGCACACACTCATATAAAATCACCTCTCAAAGAAACCCTATGAGATATGTATGATTATTATTATCATTACTGTTACTACTTTAACGATGGAGAAGCTAAGGCACATGAGTAAAGTACAAAGGGTAAAAGAGCTAGTAACTGGCACAGCTGAAATTTGAACTATTCTGATTCCAGAATCTTTGTACTTACTCCCTACGTGATAATTGTTCTTCAAAAATTGACAAAAGCCAAATGATTTTTACAATTTAACATCTTTAAAATGTATCATATAGGACCACTGATGCGATCAGTTTTAATCCATCAAAGGATATGATATGTCTCCTAATAACACCTCCTGTCAGGATGGAAGACACTGAGAACAAGTGCCTTCTCACCCAGTATTCAGATAGTCACTGTATAAACTAAGGGAGTATGTCATTCAATCAGGCTTGTTAATAAATATAAGCCTCTTAGATTATTAAATAGTTATAATCTAAGTGGAGATTAATTTTTTTTGTCATTACTTTGGGGATTTGTGTTAGTCATACATGTGCATGCAGGCTACCTGATATGAGGAGACAATTCTTCTGAAGTTTCCTTCCCTTTCTGGTTTGAAGTACACAGTACAATATGTCCTTTCAATGCCTCTTGCATCATTAAATCCAAAACTTAACATATACCTCAAGAGACTTGTTCAACTAATTAAAACTTCCCTAAGTTAAAAAATGATCTTCAAAGTTTTGGTGAATATCTCTTACCTTTTTCTTTTATAAAGACAAATTTTGTTTTCTCCTTTAAAAAATTAAGATTATTTTATTTATTCATTTATTTATTTGTATGTGATGCTAAAGATCAAACACTGTGCCTTACACATGCTAGAAAAGTGCTCTGACACTGAGCTACAACCCCAGCCCTAAAAATTCTTATAGTTCATTTCACTCTGGGTTCATCTTGAAAAGCAACTAATTCTATGAACAACTTTGGTATTCAGCAATTTAAATATCTAAAGCTTAATGTTTTTAAAAGGGAGTTGATTGAGTTTTGAGCCAAGCACAGTGGCACTCATCTGTAATCCCAGCAGCTTGGGAGCCTGAGGCAAGAGGATTGTGAGTTCAAAGCCAGCCTCAGCAATTTAGTGAGATCCTATCTCTTAATAAGATATAGAAAAGGACTAGTGATGTTACTCAGTGATTAAATACCCCTGGGTTCAATATCCCTGACACCAAAACAGAAAAAGAAAAATTCAAGTTTTGATTAAAACAAGTTTTAGAACAGTGACATGTGAATAATTTTTTGCAAAGGAAGTCCTCTTTTTGTTTCATCAAGCTCAATTGTTGCTCAAATTATGTTTGATTTTTTAAAACATTTTGTTACTGATATCAAAATAATAATACCTCATTCCATTTCTCATTCAAGATAATTGGCAATGTAATAATTATAGTAATATAAGAAAAAGTACACAAATGGAATTTCATATATTTTATATATTTATTTCTCTTTAAAAAAACCTACAAAACAATTTTGCTGCACTTTTAAATAGATATTTAATTTATAAAAGGCATATCTTAAAAAACAAGAGGAAAAAATGAACAAATTTTTGAAACAACTAAGAAATTTAAATCAAGATTGTACATGTCAAAGAACATGTTCATAAGAAATATCTGGAATATAGTAAACTTGCCATGGAAAAAAGAAAATTATATACAACTTATTCTATCTCTGTATTTCAAAGGTTTTGGAATCCTTGACATTGTATCATAGATGATGAGTTCTCCTGTCAATAAATCTTTCAAAGAATAGAGATATAGCTGTGACCTTGGGAACACAGGGTAGAGGCTAGATTTTCTGGACTTCTTTGTGGCTAGGTAGATGGAGACATGAGACTAACATCTGGTCAATGTAGAATGTTCTGTAGAAGTTTCCAAAACACTTTTTCTAAGAGCAGTATAACAGATCCTTTATCTTTTCTTTCCATTTTTTTTCACATACTCTGCTGAAAAGCAGATATGCCATTGCCATGGATTTTGAGGTCAAAGTCATGTAGGATTCTGCCACCACAGTAGAAGGAGTTGATGTTGAGAGAAACTTATTGGCATTGGCCCCAAACCATCAAGATTGATTTATACCTGAAAAGGCAATGAAATTTCATATTTTTAAAGCTACTTTACTTGGGGTTTTACATTTCTTTCTACTGAACCTAATCCTACTGGAGATAGAAACAAAATCCTACAAATATAAAACATTTCTACTTTTGCTAGAGTTGAAATATCAAATGAAAATTGTTTAAGTAACCTTTGCTTTTCAAAACATTTTTATAGTTGTCAAATTTTCCAATGTCAGCAGGGTGAAAGGAAGGAGAAGACAAAATCCCTTGTTAATCTTTTAGTGTTTTTCCTTCCTTTCTGCCCCACCCACCCCCTCCCCCCCCCCCCCCCGCCCGCCCCGCCCGCCCGGCACCATGACTAGGTTTTTGGTCTCAGAGCTAATATATGACACTATTTTTATAATTATTTTTCCACAAGATAGCATAGTCTGAAATTTTTTTGCTGCTTATAAATTATTAAATTATGTGATAAATATATATAATGTCCATAAAGTGTGATGCTGATGAGTAAAAATAAACTTGTTAACACAAGCTCCCTGAATAGATTTAGGGATAGATTCTAGAAAGTTGTAACAGAATCAGTAGCTTACTGGACAAAAATAAAGCCCAAGAAAGAGAGGATTCTAAAGCTGAATCCATAGAGGAAGGCTAAATCCAAAGTCAAGGTCAGAAAAGAGATAACACACATGATAAAGCCAAAGATAGAGAAAACTGTATAATCAACTAATGATCCTAAGGCAGCAAATCAATATCCAAAAAGTGTGTGTACATGTGTATGGGTACATACGCACCTGTATTCAAGGATGGAGGAAATAGGACTTTGCCAATAGGACTTTCTGGTTTAAATGATTGAGGTCATGGGCAGAATTAAGATTAAAGTGATTCTTAATATATTGTTATCACATATCTAGATGGCTTTTAATTTTTTATTTTAACAAATAATATTTCAATAAAGAAAAGTAAGCATGATTCCTGTTTTCCCTCCTATCTCTCTCTTTCCCCTCTATCTATCACACACACACACACACACACACACACACTACTGACACTAAGTTTTTAAGATTATTTTCATACACCACTTTAAAAAAGTGGTATTACTGGGTCACAGTATATTTTATTTTCTTGTTGAATCTCTTTACAAAATAATCATTTTCCATAAAGGTTGTACCAAATAGGATTGCCACCGGTAATGGATTTGACCTTCATTAATCACACTGGTTATTATCAGAAATAATTAAACTTAAAAATCATTAATAGGTAATAAAGTCAATGATATTCAGTTTTACATTTTTTTTATTACTACAAGGGGTAGACTTTTTCATAATTATACACTAATAATAGTTATTTTATAAATTGTATATTAATATCCTTTGCTTGTCTATCAAAATATATACTGCTTTTATAATTCACTGATATAGTCGTATATATGGAATAAAATTTAAACATCATTAAGTTTTTATTTAATACACTACATTAATTTGCTGGAGCTACCATAACAAAATCCCACAGAATGGGTGGCTTAAAATTTATAAGTTTATTTTCTTGATATTCTTGAGGCTAGAAGTCCAAGATCAAGACCTCAGAAAGTTGGTTTCTTCTGGGACCTCTCTGGTGACCAACTGGCCACCTTCTTGCTGTGCCCTTGCATGGTCTCCTCTCATGCTGTATGTTGTCTGGGTTCAGATCTCCTTTTTTTATTGTATCTATTTTTTAAATACACTATAACAGTGGAATGCATTACAATCCTTATTACACATATGGAGCACAATTTTTCGTATCTCTGTATATAAAGTATGTTCATGCCAAATTATGCCTTAATACGTGTACTCTTTTTTCCATTATAATTCTTAATACACATATAGACCACAATTTTGTATATCTCTGTATATAAGGTATGTTGGCCCCAAATTCAAATCTTCATACATGTATTTTGTATAATGATGACCATCACATTCCACCATCCCTGCTAATCCCCTGCCCCCTCCCTTTCCCTCCCACCCCTCTTCCCTATTTAGAATTAATCTAATCCTCACATGGTCTCCCTCCCTACCCCACTGTGAGTCACCCCCCTTATATCAGAGAAAATATTTGGCATTTGGTTTTTGTGCGATTGGCTAATTTTACTTAGCATTGTCTTCTTCAACGCCGCCTTCCATGTACCTGCAAATGCCATGATTTGGGGTTTTTTTTTTAGTTCTGAGTAATATTCCATTGTGTATAAATGCCACATTTTTAAATCCATTCATTCACTGAAGGACATCTAGGTTGGTGCCACAGTTTAGCTATTGTGATTGCTGCTATAAACATTAATGTGGCAGATCTCCTTTTCTTATAATGATTCTAGTCCTGATTACCTCTTCAAAAGCCTGATTTCCAAGTACACTCACGTTCTGAAATACTAGTGATTAGGACACCAAAATATGAATATGGGGGTATATACTATTTAGCCCATAATGACATTCAAATTTAAAATATAGACAGTTTTTTTGTTTTTTTCCAGTAAAACTGAATTATTGCAATTTCATGCACTAGTCTGATTTCAGATTGTCGGCTACCTAGCATGACAATGACTAGGTAGCTGACTAACTCATGTTAGTCTACTCAAGTCAACTAAACATAAGGAGGTTATATATTTTCTCATTTTTCCATCAGAGGTTGTTAGGCAAAATATAAATATATATAAATATATATATATATATATATATATATATATATATATATATATATAAATTTGCATTTATTCATGCATAGTAGTTACTCTTTAAAACATTGTAGAGGGCAGTAGATCGTAACAGAGAATAACCACTTGGGAGACCCCTGCAATAGCACAGGAGAGAAAAGCTGAGGTTTTAACCATGTGGCTGGGTGCTATATGAGAGAGACATTCAGCAGACATGTTCCATTTCTTAGATAGGCAATTATACCTTTCTCCCAACCAGCACATGCCTGGAAGATGCAATCAAATCCTGATGGTGATGATTTGGTATGGGATTCAAGGTTCTAAAACCTCCCTTATACCTTATTAGTCTAAGCCCACCCCAAGGAGCCTACAACAACCTCTTCCAAAAGTGTTGCTTCAGCCTCCCTTCAACAGTTGTTTCAGCTAGGTTGACCTGAGCTCCCTTCTACATAGTTGAGATTCTGAAAATAGACTAGTGCTTAATAGTGCAATAATTCAGTTTTACTAAAAAAACCACAAAGCTTTATATATTTTAAATAAATTTTGTGTCATATGACCATGCTGATTGACTCTGAACTTTTCAGAGAACAGATGCTTACATTCCTTCTTGGTAATAAATGATGTAAATTATAAATGAATTATATTAAATAATCTCTTCAGATACTAAATCAACATCACATGACTTGATAAAGCTAGAAATATCAATAGAAGCTTTCAAACTCAAATAAACTAATTTTTAAAGAACAATTTTCTCTCTGCTAATTATTTATTCATGATAAATACAAATGTATTTCTCAATGGTGCAATAAAAATGACTACACTTTTTCCTAAATACTAGCATCTGCACTTAGTTAAGATTAATAAAAGTAACTTTGGGATATTTGAAAATTGGGTATCAAAGGAACTTGTTAAATGGTAGCTGATATAATTTGAAAGCATGACTTGTTACCAGCTTTGGAACTAGGTACTTATATATATTTTTTCATTTCATCCTCCCAGTGAACCTGTTAATATATAGACACAAATCTCCATTCTACCCAGAAGGAAACTGAGGCTCTCAGAGGCTACCCTGAATGTAGAGTTCATAAGTTTCAAATTTTCACTAGACCTCAGGATAACAGAGGCAAATCTTCTACTCAGGGGAACGTAGATTTGAGAAAGCATTCATGGACTCCAGTCTTCTTATCTAAAAATATTGTGTTTTTAAAAGTTCAGACTGATTAAGCTAACTAAAATGCAGATAGGTTAATTTAAATTAAGATGGTCAATAGATACTGGCACTTCATCCCATTCTGTGAGCCTTAGAATTTTTCCATGGTGCCAGCTGGGCAGCATGCGATTCCATGTTTCTACCATAAGGTTAAGATTAGTTCTAATAAACCTTGAAGCACAAGGGAGATCTTAAGAGATCTTTATCCACTATAAAATTCGAAAGAGGCTTAATCATGGTCTGTGATTCATATTAATAGTGCTTTATGAATCTCATTGAAAGGTCCTTCTGTGTCTTTGGGAAAGATTTAGATTAGAGGGGAAAAGAACCTGATTTCTCTGAGGGACATTACTTTTCAGGCCATTGAAATCCAATGTCAGTACTAAGGACAGATACATTCTCTTAGACTTAGCAAATTAATGGTTAAAATAAGTTCATAATTGATATAATGTGAAGTTGTTAAGTTCCCTATTTTAGAGATCATTCAATTTTCATGTGGAATAGAATTTGAGGTTTGTATACTTGGAGTTTGCATAATTTAAAATGGAATGATTTGGGGTACATAATAGCAAGTTCTAAGTTATGTTTAAAAACAAATATTTTTAGTAAATAAAATATTAAAGTATAATTTTCAATAAGTAAATAATTATTCTCAGCAAATAGTATAGGAAACTTTGTCAAAATTCTATTTAACTCATTAGTTAATGAGAGATCTAGTGATACTATGCTATATTCAAGGAGTCTATAAGAAATTAGACTAGTTAATCAAATTAGGTAGTTAATCAAAAAAATATTAGGATAGGATACAAACTAGTTAATTCAATACCAAGTGGTTAATTTCTAATAAGCCATCAACCTTCACATTATCAATAAACTTAATGAATTAGATAGGATTTATTTGCACCTTTACTAAAAAAAAAAATCTACCAAGTAACAAGCAAACTGTAGAATCTATTATCAAGAGAAAACGACAAATGAACCAAATTCATTGCAAGAAAAATTGGGGGTAGCTGTTGCTCCTGTGTGATATATAATGATTATGTTGCCCATCTTTTTGGTTTCTTTAAAAGATTTGGATATTTTTTTCTACCAAGAAAATACTTTGCTTCAAGTTTGTATCAAGATTCAATGATAAAAGTATTCAGAATTATATAGCAAATAATTTCTCACTTCTTTTAAACTTAACAGAGGTTGATAGCTTAAATAAGAAATTTACCTTGACCTCAGATAGCTAATGGTTTTAGAGGGGAATAAAAAGTTATACAAAGTAATACAAGAGATATGAATAAGGCTTAGTAGGATTTTGAAGTGGACCAGAGATTTTGGATTTTTTGACCAGGAAAATGCCTCAAACAAATCACGTAAGCTATAGTACTTGATAAACAACATATAAGAAAAATCTAGAATCAAATGAAAAGAAAATATACCTCTATCACTCTTAAAATATAACCTAATGTGCATTCCTTCTATCTTCATTTTTAAATGAGGAATTCCTCATGTGTTAGTATTGGACATGGTGTTTCATAAAATTGTGGGCCACAGGCTACCTGCATCAGAATTAGGAGGCTTCGGGCTGGGGTTGTGGCTCAATGGTAAAGCGCTTGCCTTAATACATGTGAGACACTGGGTTCAATCCTCAGCATCACATAAAACTAAATAAAATAATTAAATAAAGGTGTAGTGCCCATCTACAACTTAAGAAAACATTTTTTAAAAAAGAAGAATTAGGAGGCTTGTTTAAAAGGTGGATTTCTGAAACCATGTCCCCATGATTAGTTTGCCTTGTCCTGTCCACTATGCCCCCCCCCACCACCCCACCATATAACCTGGCATGTACTGATGCTAAAGCAATTACTCTGTAATCTGAGCTCCAGGAGCAAGTCTGAGTGCAGACATTTGGACAGGGGTGTAATACTTATCATGAATGTGCCAGCTGATAACTTAAGGAAACTCTTGATACAAAATTGTCTAACAAGTTCCAATTATGAAAGATCACTGATTTCTCAGTTTAATCACAATGAAATCAGTTTATAACATTAAGGAGAAACAATCATTTGAAATGACTTTTAAAATGGGTTCTGGATTGTAAATTATAATCAATTGATTTGTTCATTATTCTGTAATAATGTATCTATGCATGTAATAAGTTACAAATTGTTGAGGAAATACAATTAAAAGCAGAACCTTCTCCCAACTCATAAGTCTTCTCCACAAAGATTGCAGTGATAGAAAAAAACTTATCATTGAATGAGGATTAAATCAGAATGTGATGCAATTCCACTAAGACTACAAAGACAGAAAACTCATCTTTTATACAGTGTATTTTTTAAGATTAATAATAATGAATCTTTAAGTAGGAGGACTTAATATCAGCGTTTGTCAGACATATCATCCTAACTTTACTTAGTATTTGGTGTGACCATCTGTGTCAGCTAATTGAATTAACTAGAGGAAATATAAATGTCTCATAGTCATATGACAGGCGTTAGTTTTGAAACTTTGAAGCAAGATACTTACGTACAAATTATCCAAGGAGAATGTAGTTTGTTCAGTAGCCTGTAATTTGATCTATTTAACTCTTGCCTAGTAATGATTGCTTAGTAATAGTAAGAGAAGGAGAGATGTTTAGCTTCTATGGCACACGACTATTGCTTTGGAATAATGATGAATGTAGAGATGTTCACCAATTTAGTCTTCCTACTCCCACTATCAACCACCACAAGTGGCAGTGAGTAAGAAGTGTTGTACAATTCCATTAATATTTTCATCAGCTATTTGTCACTGTGGCCAAAAAGACTTGACAAGAACAACTTGGATAAGGAAAATTTTCTTTTTTTTAAATTTTTTAATTTATATATGACAGAGGAATGAATTTCAATTCTTATTATACATATAGATCACAATTTTTCATATCTCTGGTTGTGTACAAAGTATATTCACACCAATTCATGTCTTCATACCTGTACTTTGGATAATAATGACTATCACATTCCACCATCATTTCTAACCCCATGCCCCCTGCCATTCCACCCCTTTGCCCTAGTTAGAGTTTGTCTATTCCTCCCATGCTCCCTCTCCCTACCCTACTATTAATCAGCCACCTTATATCAGAGAAAACATTCAGCATTGGGTTTTTTGGGATTGGCTAACTTCACTTAGCATTATCTTCTCTAACTCCATCCATTTATCTGCAAATTCCATATTTTATTCTCTTTTATTGCTGAGTAATATTCCATTGTGTATATATGCAACATTTTTTTTTATCCATTCATCTATTGAAGGGCATCTAGGTTGGATCCACAGTTTAGCTTGTGAATTGTGCTGCTATAAACATTGATGTGCCTGTGTCCCTGTAGTCTACTGTTTTTAAGTCCTTTGGGTATAGACTAAGGAGGGGGATAGCTGGTTAAAATGGTGTTTCCATTCACAATTTTCTAAGAAATCTCCATACTGCTTTTCATATTCGCTGCATCAATTTGCAGTCCCATCAGCAGTGTATGAGTATACCTTTTTCTCCACATCCTCGCCAACACTTATTATTGTTTTTATTCATAATAGCTGCCATTCTGACTAGAGTGAGATGAAATCTTAGAGTATTTTTTATTTGCATGTCTCTAGTTGCTAACAATGATGAACATTTTTTTCATATATTTGTTGATTGATTATATATCATCTTCTGAGAAGTGTCTGACCAGAAAACTTCTAGAACTAGTAAATGAATTCAGCAAAGTAGCAGAATATAAAATCAACACCCATAAATCAAAGGCATTTCTGAATATCAGAGACAAAGCCTCAGAATGGGAAACGAAGAAAACAACCCCATTTATAATAGCCTCAAAAAAATAAAATATTGGAAATCAATTTAGTGAAAGAGGTGAAAGATCTATACAATGAAAATTACAGAATCCTAAATGAAGAAGTCAAAGAAGACCTTAGAAGATGGAAAGATATACCTTGCTCTTGGATAGGCACAATTCATATTATCACAATGACCATACTGCCAAAATCACTATACAGATTTAATGCAATTCCAATCAAAATCCCAATGATATTCCTCATAGAAGCTGAAAAATCAGTCATGAAATTCATCTGGAAAAATAAGAGACCCAGAATAGCTAAAGCAATTCTTATCAGGAAGCAGGTGGCATCACTCTATCAGACCTTAAATAATACGTCAGAGCAATAGTAACAAAAACAGCATGGTATAGGCACCAAAACAGACTGGTAGGCCAATGGTACAAAAGGACAAAGAGACTAACCCACAAAATTTCAATTATCTTATATTAGACAAAAGTGCCAAAAACATGCATTGGAGAAAAGATAGCCTCTTCAACAAATGGTGCTGGGAAAACTGGAAATCCATATATAACAAAATTAAACCCTTATCACTCACCATGCACAAAACTCAACTCAAAATGGATCAAGGACCTAGGAATAAAACCAGAGACCCTGTGTCTAATAGAAGAAAAAGTAGGCCCTAATCTCCATCATGTGGGATTAGGCACCAACTTTCTTAATAAGATTCCTTTGGCACAAGAATTAAAATCAAGAATCAATAAATGGGATGGACTCAAACTAAAAAGTTTCTTCTCAGCAAAATAAACAATCTGTGAGGTGAATAGAGAGCCTACATCTTGGGAGCAAATCTTTACCCTTCACACATCAGAGAGCACTAATCTCTAGTGTATATAAAGAATCCAAAAAGCTAAAAACAAAACAAAGCAATAAACCAATCAATAAATGGACCGAGGAAAAGGTTTTTTTTTTTAAGCTCACAGTTCAGAGGTTTAGTCCATGGTCAGCAGACTGCATTGCTCTGGGCCAGAGGTGAGGCAGAGTGTCATAGCAGAAGGGTACGGGGGAAGAAAACAGCTCAGTTTATGACATCTAGGAAACAGAGGGAGCTCTCTTCACTGCTCAGCAGGGACAATACAAGCCCCCAAAGCATGGCCCCAAGTGACGTACTTCCTCTAATCACACCCGACCTGCCTACAGTTACCCCTAGTTAACCTGTTCAAGTAAACTAATCCACTGTTATAGTTCTCATAATCTACTTATTTCATGTCTGAACATTCCTGCATTTCTCACACATGAGCTTTTGATGGACAACTCCTATATGAACCATAAACGTCGGCATCAATTATGTTCCTAAAGGTGATGTGCAGAACTATAGGACTTGTTTTTAATCCGAATTAGATAGCCACTGCCATCACTAACTGTTGACAATGTTGTAAAATGCATATTATATACATTTGACTTCAAAAGCTACAATTTTTCAAATGTGGGGTCATTTTTCATCATACATATTTTTAGTAGGTACATCCTGTTAAAATCTAAAATTTCCCAAACAAAATATATCATGGGTGCTAGAGACATAGCTCAATGGGACAGACACTTTTCCTACGATGCATAAGTCTCTGGGTTCCATCCCCAGCACTGTAAAAATGAAATAGCAAAACAAAACAAAATGTATCATAACCTGCCATTTTAAGTAAAACTGTATATTTAAAATACCTAAGAAAGAAACTGTGGTATATATACACAATGGAAATATTATTCAGCATTAAAAGAGAATAAAATCATAGCATTTGCAGGTAAATGGATGAAGTTGGAGAAGAATGTCATGCTAGGTGAAGTAAGCCAATCCCAGAAAAACCAAAGGCAAAATGTGTTCTCTGATATGTGGATGCTGATCCATGATGGGAGTTGGAGGGGAGCATAGGAGAGATGGAGGAAGTTTAGATAGGACAAAGGGGAGGGAGAAGAAGGGAGTTGGCATGGGAGTAGGAAAGATGATGGAATGAGATGGACACCATTACCCTAATTACATGTATAAAGACACGAATGGTGTGACTCTACTTTGTATACAACCAGAGACATGAAAAATTGTGCTCTATACGTGTACTATGAGTTGAAATGCATTCTGCTATCATGTATAACAAATTAGAATAAATAAATAATTTTTTAAAAAATACCTAGAGTTTAACTTAAGCAAAATTCTTCTCTAAGCATGTAATATTTATGCATATTAGGCTACAGGGAAAACAATGCAAACCAGATACAGTTTCCAAAGTGAGCATATTGGGCTTGTGATTAATTTAATTCAGCCAATATTGACTGAACAGAAACCAAGTACAAGGCTCTGTGTTATAAAATTCAAGAAATAAGGAATGAATAAGACACAAGAAAAATAAAAAGGAATACTCAAATAACTAAAATACATAGTGGGGGGCTGGAGCCTTAACGTGAAACAATAAAAGGAAGTATTATGTGACTTCAGAAATGGACAAACTTGAGATATCAGGAAGAATATATGGATGTTATTAGTTCTTTCATTTAATTATCAATTAATATTTATTGCCTCATTTATTTATTGGTTGATTTTCTACTTTGTACCAGGGACTGTTCTGGTCTCTGGGTTAAAGTAGGGAATAAGACAAAGTGATTACTTTCATGAGATTTGTGTTATCTATGATTAAAATGAGGCATTAGGAAATAGATGGAATATTAACAGGAGTGCTAGAAATGAAATCACTGCAGAGGAATTTCTCAAGGATCATAGCAGGAGTGTCCTAAACAGGAAAACTAAGGAACCTATGTGGCTGGAGTATAAGGTAAATATAGGAATTTGTGGAAGTTGATGTGTGAAATTCAAGAAGCCAAAAACTATTTGAAAACTATATTAAAATCAGTGGGAAAATGATAGTTGCTGAAGGATTTTGAGGAGAGTAACACTGTAACAGAATGTTCTTCAGGGAGTGCTAAAAGTAAAGGATAAATTAGAGACATGGAGCCAGAAATTGGGTGACGCCAGTTAAAAGAGCATTCTTCTATTCCCAGGGAAAGGTAATAATAGGCTTTGAGAAATATGGTAATTTGAGACTTTTAAAGTATATTTATTTTTGCCTGAGACATACTACTCTATTTCTGGTAGATGTCTAGAAACAGAATCATCAAGTAGAAACATCTTCTTCCTCCTCCATTTTCATCCCCTCATGCCAAAGGCAATATAAGATGGGGAAAAAAGAAAAGAAAAGAAAAGAAAGAAAGAAAGAAAGAAAGGCTCAGACTTTACATTGCTGCGAATGTTAGCAATGGTCTTATTATCTCAAACAGAAACTATTTCCACATTAAACATATTAAAAATTCAAATAAGAGAATTAGGAGTTTATTCAATAAAAAGAGGTGAGAAATATCAAATGTAATAGAATGATAATTAAACATATTAACACATTGACAGTTATAATTTAAAAACTAAATCCCAGGCTGATTGATAAAAACAAAGAATAGTGATTAACATAACAGAAGTGATTCTTAAATTAGTACAAATAAGCTTTGTAGGTGCACATGAAAATATAATGACTTACCAAGGCCTAATACAAAAATACACATACCATGATGATATCAATAATAATGTGAATTTTTAAAGATATAATTCACACACCATATCATTCACCCTTGTAAAAACATAAATTGAGAGGTTTTTAAGATATTCACAAGTATGCATGTAATTCTAGTGGCTCAGGAGGCTGAGGCAGGAGGATTTTGAGTTCAAAGCTAGCCTCATCACTGGCAAGGCTCTAAGCAACTCAGTGAGACCCTGTCTCTAAATAAAATACTAAATAGTGCTGGAGATGTGTCCGAGTGGTTGAATGCCCCTACCCCTCCAAAAAATATATTCACAAATTCTGCAACTATCACCACAGTCTTAATTTCAGAACATTATTTTTCAGTTCAAAAAGAAACCCTGTGCTCATTAGCAGTCACTTCATATTCTTGCATCCTTCCAGTCCCTGTCCAACTCTGATCTATATTCTGTCTGTATCTATTTGCCTATTCTGGACATTTTATATAAGCATAATGTAACATAATCTGGGGTGTCTATGTTGGGTTCTTCCACTTATCATGATGTTTTCAAGGTTTATCCATCTTACAGCAAGTATCAGAACTTCATTCCTTTTTACTTCTGAACAGTATTCCATTATATGGATACACCACATATAGTCATTAGTTGATTGACAATTCGGTTGTTTCCCCTTTTATAAATAACGCTGCTATAAACAATTGTGCACAAGTTTTTGTTTGTTCATGTATTTTCAGTTGTTGGGAAAATACCTAAGAGTGGAATTGGTAGGTTATATCATATCTGTGTTTGACTATTTGAGTACTATGAAACTTTAAAAAAAATAGTTGTCCCATTTTATATTTCTACTGGCAATATATGAGGTTTTTAATTATTCCCCCATCCTTGCTAGCACTTGTTACTGTCTGTCTGATATGTGTATTTTGTTAGCAAATTTAGAAGTATACTAATGCTGTTTCACATTATAGACTTTTTAGCTCTTTTAAAAATTACAACAAAGCCACAGGGTCAGCTACAGGAAACATTCAAAATCCTTACTTTCTATAGTATAAAATTTGGGTCACACATGCAAAGGTAATATAGACTGTCATTATTCAAAACAAGTTAGAACGTGAATATTTGTGTCTCATTGAATAATGAAAACACATCTCACACAGCTAGGGTGCCAGGCCTTGTCAGACTGCACAGCAGTAAACCAAGTTTGTGCT
The DNA here is from genome assembly GCF_048772815.1 of Callospermophilus lateralis. Classification (NCBI taxonomy): domain Eukaryota; kingdom Metazoa; phylum Chordata; class Mammalia; order Rodentia; family Sciuridae; genus Callospermophilus; species Callospermophilus lateralis. The sequence goes on from NC_135310.1 coordinate 97,665,564, forward strand.
TCAGTATGTGTGTCACTAGAATACTACATAAGTAATGGCTATTAGAGTCCCATGCTAAATTGGTGTTCTGATCTTGTTTTGTCATAGATGGTAGCACAAAGAACCTTAGCATTTTCAGATTGGGTAGCTTAGGTAAACATTGCTTTTGGTTAAGCTCCAGCAGGAAAATAATAAGGCAGCAATTTTGGATGTCATAGAAGCCAATAACACACAGTGAGGTATTTTTCCTTTACACAGTTAAGAATATAAAGGATAGACATTCTTCATCTGTCAGTGCACTGAGAAAAGAACAAAATGGCTTAATATGGTTTAAAGCTCATAAACTGCAGTTGTAAATCAGCAAATTAGGTAATGATTGCTTCTGTGTAGGGATATATGATGAAAAACACACAAGGAAAGGTCCTCAAGCATTGCACTTAGTAGCTACTGCAAAAATTAAAGTTCCATCTTCAAAAACACTTTCTTAAGAATGTTATAAAGGGTTGTGCCCTGGTAGCAAAACAATTATTGCTTCAGATGAGTATGTGTTACAATAAATGCTACCACATTGACTGTGCTTTTCAGTGCTAATTGTTGTAAACAATTCATGCCCCTCCCAGGAAGATGCAATTGTGAGACTCATTTGGGAAGATGCAGTCAATCCTGTCTTAGTAGAGTACATAGAAATAACTAGAGTTTAATCCACAGTACCAAGACCAGGGTCGTGAAATCAGTAAAGAGCTAATACATATTAGTTAATGAACTTCCTAATAAAATAAGAAAGTAACATCAGTCTTTGTAAAGTCACATGATTTTCTGCATATATAGTTTACTCCCCCTCTCTACTTTGTTTCTTTATTTTAAACATCATTATGAAATTTTAAAGGGTCAGATTCTTTTCTGTTATAAATATATTCAAGAAATGTTTACTGATGGTGGTGGGATGTGATGATCATTACTATCCAAAGTACACGTATGAAGACATGAATTGGTGTGAATACACTATGTATACAACCAGAAATATTAAAAATTGTGCTCTAATATGTAATAAGAATTGTAATGCATTCTGCTGTCATATATAAATAAAAAAATACATAAAAAATTTTATAGCAGTGAAAATTAACAAATTAAAAAAAAAAGAAAGAAAGAAATGTTTACTGAACAATTCGTACACAGAAAACATGGTTATTGAGAAAGAGGTAAATTTATTGACATAGAGCCTGCCCTCAAGGAGTTTAGAATCTAGTAGACTACACAAAACAGATGAGCAGTGCTTTCATTTTATTACTTGCTTTCAGAGTATTTAAATAACAGAGAGGAAGTTGAAAAACAATGTTTAAACTGAGGTTGGTTATTTCCAGTTAATAGCTTGTTAGACACTTGGTTTGCCTTAAAAATAAGGAAATTTCCTTTACTTTTGATTGATCCCAACCAAGCTAAAATGCCCTGAGATTATAGAACTTTAAATTGTTTCATGAGCCACCATAAGACTACAAATTCAGATTTATTTTGATAAAAAATTTAGCTCTCAAATTTAATTCCAGACCATAGCAAATATGCATGAAACAGATGGTTCCCAGTGGTCACTGAGGCCTGTTGTTTGGGCTGCCGTCTGTATTTCAGTTTATGAAGATAATTTTCTGTGCGATTAGGAAATGAAAGATGGGGCTTAGACAAAAATTATCTGTATTTTTTTCCTCCTCCCAGAAAGAATCATAGAAGAATTTCATTTCTCCTTGGTTCAGACCAATGATTTTAATGAGCTCAATTGGGATGGCCATGTTGAATATTCACTGTGAAATATGGCTAGAGAAAAGCCACCAGTTATGGCCAGCATCAGCATGTGCCATCACACATGCCACTTTGGATGAGAAAGGCAAGTGCCCCTCTGTCTCAGTGGGCATTTATAATTGTTTTTGTCTCCATAAAGTCAGCATAGCATAGGCCAGTTAGAATCAGCTAGCCTTATTGTCTACTGGCATTTTGATTATACAATATTTTTAAACTTCAAAAATTTTCATTGTTCACATTTATTTATTTTGGGGAAGTGGGAGTTTTTGCTTTTAGGAAACTCCTCTTCAAAGAACTTCGATGACATACAACTTCTTTGAAAGTTCTTTGAACATAACACTTTTTTCATCCATAAGTTTATGATAATTGAAGACAAATATTATTATTTTAAGATAACAAAGCTGGATAAATTATGTCACTGAAAACATTTTGCTTAATTATTAATGCACAACTAGTATATCTGAATATTTCATTTTTAGGATAAATATTCACTGCATTGTGAATTTAAAAACCCTAAAAAACCAGAAACCATCAATCATGAACTTCTACATTTTCTATTTCTCTTCTATGTTTCTTTATCTTCTTTCTTTAATCATCATATGATAACCTTTTTCTGTTCAGACAGCATTTCTATGTCATTCATTCTAAGTCTTCATTCATTCTTGGACTTCATTCTAAGGCTATCAAAACACTGTGTTCTTCATTTTTCACTCCTATTCAATAATTTATAATATCTCATTTTTCCTACATTCTTTTTACCTTTTTCCTTTGTGGCTAATTTCTCTTATCCTACAAAAATGTTCAATTTTACTATTACAGTAAAATCAAAAACAAAGCAAAAAAATGACTAAGAAAATTTATTTATTTTTTAAATGTCACACAGCAAATAAAAATCAAGATTGGATTTCATCCTAACCAACACTGGACTCATGACCCTTAGCTATTAAACACTTTTTCCTACTTGGACATTAGGCTTGGGTTCTATTCTACCATGCCCCTAATCATCTCTCCAGTCATATATTTATTCTTAAACATATCTATTATTTACTGGTTTGCCATTAGCCATACCCTTGCTGGGAAAAACTACTTGAAATCATAACAGATTCAGGTGGGTAAATAATCAGAAAGAAATACATAACTACAAGTTATAATCCATTTACTATGTAAGAAAAGTAGATACTGCCATGAGATAATATAAAATGAACACTACTTTAGAGTGATCACTCTGAAAAGCATTTTTTTAAAGGGAGAAGTATATGAGATCTGGAGGATTCTAGAAAATTGAGTAAGTATCCAATTATACCAGGGGGAACGATATTCAGTCAAAGAAAAGATATCTGCAAAGTCCCTGGAGTAGGGAAAGGGTTGGACTATTTTTTTCAAAGCGAGTGTTACTGGAGCATTGTGATCTTGGAGGTATATGATAAGAAATGGTCCAGAAGAAGAAGGCAGGGATTCATATTTTTTAGCTCATGTAGAATAATTTTTCAACCTTGTTATAAAAAAAGAAATCATTGACTTTTTAGAACAAGGTGATAAATGAACCTATTCATATTTTTAAAAATTGTGTAGCACAGAAAATGAATTGGAGGTTAGCAAGTGAAGAATTAGGGACTAGTTAGAAATCCATTGTGTTAGTATAACTGAGAGATGCTGGATCTCAGCTGGCTGTGGTGATGCTGTGGATGGAGCAGATGGATTCAGGTATATTTCTGTTTATACTTAATTACTGGAATCAAGATAATTTACAAATTCTGGTCTTCAGTGTCTCTTTTGTATCTTTTCTGGATTCTACATTATTAACAGATTGAAGAAGGTAATATAGGTTAATGAGCTTTGATTTCTTAAAATAAACATTAGGTTTTTATTATATTATGAAGCTGGTTTTTATATTTTGAGGCAAATTGTATATATATATTAATATATATATACACATATATATTTCTAAAGTACATAAAATCATATTATTACTAATATAAACACTAGCATGCTCTTTGACAATGTAAGGCTTAGTGATAGGATGGTATATATTTTCTTTATTTATTTTTTGTATCTTTAGCCTTAGTCATTACTCAAATATAAGTGTTGCTTAATTTAAGGACCTAATTTAGTTTGACATCTCATATATTATGAGATTTACATAATATATTTGACAACATACTTTATAAAAAAATTGAAAACATATTCCCAACTTTTGACTTTGCAAGAATTGTAACCTGTGTGTGTAAGAAGTATTTCATATCAACACTGAACCAAGCCAATCTTTCATTAATCCCTATGGAAAAATCCACATGAGTGTAGAAATAAGTTGATCCGATTAGTGTGCTTTGTTTATGCTTTTTCCAAATTGTTCTTTTGTTTATGCCTTTTCCAAATTGTTCTTTCCCTTTTCTTAGTTCTAAAGAAAAGCTTATTGAGTTTCATTTCTTTCTCAAACCTTTGCCCAAAAAAAGACCTTTTATGTCATTCAGGTCAGTTGGAGGGGCACCTCTTTATGCCACTCCTGTCATTTTCCAGGTTACTCTAGTTGTGATGATAGGCAGGTGCTGAAGGTTTCTTGAGCTGCTGAAGTTGGTCAGAATGAGGGCTCTTGTACATAGGGCAATGGCCTACCACATGCTGATCTTTGCCCCTTTCAGACAAAAGCACAAGTGCGAGCTGGTCACTAACTCAGTTGCCATACATTTCTTAGTGTTGGTGAAAATTGGCAGTAGCTTTCTGACCCTTGTAGTCTTTGAGACAAGTGCAACTTTTGCTGATACAGACACTGATTCCCACTATTGTAATTATATCGTTAGAGGGTAGGGGAAGTAGGGCAGGTATACTAACTCAGAAAGTAAGCGTTAGAATTTTCTATCTTACATCAAGGCTGGCTATATTTTTACTTCAAATCGTGACTCTATTGCCTTCAACTTGGGGTTTTATTGTGACCCCTTTCTCACCAAAATGATAACTGACTCATGTCAAGGTGTTGGTACATAAAGAAGGGATAGTCCCAGGCTGAAAATGTTTTGTGAAAAAAAGATGGGAAAAGGCAAGAAGAATGATGTTGGGATGATATCCTGTCCATTCACTAGTATTTCAGTAGCTATGACAATGAGGAATAGTGTGCCATTTGAATAGTATGTGATAATCAAGCCATAATGCCTTGTCTTTATTTAGTGAAGGAACAAAAAATGTTCTGATTTATGAATTATATTTACTTCTTGCTTTTAAAAGTTGCAATAATAAGAAACCAAAATTATGTTTAAATTCTTTCTGACTTTCATACCTGTACCAAAAAAAAAAAAAAAGAATACTTTTGTCATTTTCTAGGACTAATGGGAGTTCTCACTTATAGATTTTATATATATTTAGGGTTAAACCTGAAACAATGTTCAGAAGTTTTCTTAGCACACCTTATTGTACATTTAAATCTCTTTATGACCTCTTAGATCCCGGTCTAGAAGGACTGACTCAAGGATAAATGAGTTCTGCTACTACTATTCAAAATTCTTATACTTTGTATAATTTATTTTCCAATATATAAATGTTTAAAGGAAAAATAGCATTCTATCTACATAATGTGATAGAATTTTAAGCCCCTTGTCAACACAAGTAATTGAAGTATAAATACTTCAGTCTCCTCGAGTAATATGGTGATTTGGGATTGCTTAACCTTCAGTGTTATTAATCTCTTGTATATGTGTATGTGTGCATATTCTGCCTTAAATTTCTGTCTAATAGGTGTAACATTAAGTATAGCCATGGTGTTATTACTTTTAGCCAATTGACACTTCATCCTTACTAAATAATTGAAGAGAGGTCATAGACATCCATTTTATTTCTCTAGTTAGTTATAGCACTGATGTCTGAATACAAATTAGATTCATCTGTTGCAAATAACACAAGGCAGTCAAAGGATTTTTTCATGCTGCAGGCATATTTTTCTTATTTATTGAAAGCATTAAAAATGTGTCCCACCTAATTTTCTCTGAGTAGATAGATAATAAAACATGAAAAATTTCACAAAGTTGAAAAAAGAAAGCAGCTCTTCTGTCATTTTGCCAGATTTTCAGATGTATCCAATGGTACATATATTTTTCATAAGGAAAAATATGCAACTTGCCTTAAATGGAGACAGTGCATAAGGGAAACATGCCTATCTAGAAGGAACACCTGAACAAAGGTTTCAGCATTGGTCTACAGAGCAGCAACAGAAATGATGGCTCCAGAGTAGTTTGAAGAATCACTGTATGTGAGGCAAAATAGTGGTAAACATGAAAAAGTTTTGGTTGATATTTTTGGCCAGACTTATCAATTCCCCAAACAGTTCTGATTCCACGTGTTGGATATTGCAAGGAAAACTAGACTGAGAATCTGAAAATGTTTGCATTCCAGCTCAACTCCTGCTGAGTCAGGGGACCTTATGTGTAGCACTTAATACTCTTTGAAACCCAGGTATGTCACATTAAAATTGAAGGAGAACAGTTTTTAACAAAAGCAGTTTTTTAAGTTGCTCTCGATGTTTGTCATCCTGGGAAATATCTTCATGTTTAAAAATGATATGTTAAACAACAAATTATCCACATGTGCATGAAAAATGATGGTTACCAGATTTGTAAAGTTGATTAGGTAATTTATTAATATGGCTGCAGAATTTTCTTTATTTTCCTTTTAATTTTGTTTGTCTGTTTGATTTCCCACTAAGGAATGAACCCAGGGATGCTTTAACATTGAGCTACATCCCCATTCTTTCTATTTTGGCTTAATTTTGAGATAGGGTATAGTAAAATACAGAGGCTGCCCTCAATTTGGGATCCTCTTCCCTTAGCCTCCCTCGTTGCTGGGATTACAGTTGTGCACCACTGCGCTGACTCTTCATTTTCTTAGTACATGAATATTTTTTGTTGAAAATTACCTGATAACATATGCATGATGTCAATGAAATATCGTTTTCTTCTAGAGCCATAAGTCAATTCCCTCAAGGGTTTGAGAAAGCATCATATGTAATCTATGTTGAAATGATAAATTCTTGCCTTTCTATAGTACCTTATACCATTCAAAGCTGTTTCTTATCCATTATCTCATTAGATCTTGGCAGTGCTACTGTGAGATGGCTATAGCTGATGGCAATTTCTTTGTGCAATGGAAGAGAGAAAATAAAGCACTATGATTAATGAGATGTGTCCAAGGATCACACAATACAACTGATTAGTAGAAGATTCCCTGACACTTACTCATACACTCTTTTTAGATCTCACTGTCACCACAGTGAAAATACATTAATAAAAATTAATACGAAAATACACTTAATGTATAATTACTACACAGGCATAGCCAGTGTTTTTCAGGAGCCTTCTGTAACTGATACAATCTGAAGCTGTCATCTCCATTGACATTAATTTTAATGATAATTAGTGGATTTTAGGTGCATCTCCATAGGATTAAAAGCTCTCAAATTCAAAATATGAACCCCAAGCTTTTCTCACTTTCCTAATCATATTGGAAAACTTAAAAACCGGATGAAAGTAAAATCTATGGTAAGTGAAGGCATCACTCTGGAGGAAAGAATTCTAGTTAGAGGCTGTGTCAAGTGTGCTTTGTATTATTTTGCTTTTTTATTGTGGGTGTTTGGAAGAAAGAAAGGATAGAAAAAGAGAGAGGAAGGAAAAAGGAGAGATGGAGGGAGGGCTGGCTAAAGTTTCAATAAATATTTCTTTTGACCTAAAGGTTTCTCTATATGCAGTGAACTGTAGCCTAACTTGATAAATAAACAGACAGTAACCTACTGCTCTAACAAGCAACTAAGTTCAGCCAATCACATGGAGCCCACTGTTCAAACCATGATCAAATAAGATTAAAAGCTGAAACCAATTGGGCTGTCTCTGTCTCTCTTTGGTTTTCTGTATTGAACTTTTTTTTTTTCCCTCTAGCTATAAATATAACCTACCCCTTTAGGAAGAAAGGGAATTCTGAGCTAATTTTTATCCCACACTGCTGCCCCATTCTAAAACTGAAAATCAAGGCAATTAAGATCTGCATACTAGATTAATTGTAATATTCTCTTTTTTAACAGAATAAAAAGGAAGGAGAGACATATAAAGGGAAAATAAATTGAATAAGGTAACATTTTTTGTTAATAAATAATATATATTATTATTTAGGAAATTTACAACACCAAACTCTTTACACAAATTTACTCTATAAACTTGATCCAGTTATAAGAAAATGTAAAATAGAATTGTTCTGTTTCTTTTAAGTTACTCATTTTATAAAGGGTATGTATGCATTAAGAAGTTCATTTTCCAGTATACCCTTTCTAGTGAGAAGGACCAAATGGTGAACCCTACTAACAACCAAGAGAAGATAACCAGATCTCAACCTTGTGATTACCATTTGCTAAGGATATTGGCATACTGACACCTTTGCATTTGCTTCCAGAGGAACAAACATAATAAATGCAAATACAGTAGATCCCCTTAAACCAAAAGAAATTAGCTTTTGTGAATATTCTTTACTTCAATTATGATAGAGAAAATTGAACCAGAATAAGAACAACCAAAGGTGAAAGAACTCATCCCCGGCTCTGCTAATTAGCTTTGGGATGCTAAGTAATTACATTTACAAGTTAACATCATTATGTAGCTTCCTTTTATCTTATATTTCAGATACAGATTAAACATACATTTTTGTTTTAAGATAACAATATTGAAGAAAGTGAAGAGAAAAAGCTTTTATGTATTTAGATTCCAAAAATTGGGAAAAAATGGAAAATATATTTTGTACCTCAAAATAGTTCTCTTTACTTGATTGATTCTACCTTAGGAGTCACACCCCTCCCCCTTTAGGCCATTAATGTTTAGAAATATATACAAATGATATATATGACTAATAAAGAAAAACAGAAATATTCCTGAATTTAATGAAACTATAGGTAAAGTCTATTTATTGCATAGAAAATGAAAGTAAAATGATTTTTCATTTACAAAAAATTAACCAACAGATAAACATGAAATCATCAGTATTTATCAGATGTTTGTGAATTCTGTTTTATGTCTCTCCATTGTAGCCTTTAACATAGTTATAGTTCTGGCTGTCATATAAAAACACTGTCATTTAAAGAACTTTCTCCTATGATGGGCAGAGGAAAGGAGTGGGGAGAAAAGAGAAAGTTTTTGTGTGTTTGTTTTTCTTTTGTTTTGTAAAGGAAATACAACAGTTGCTCAGGGATATTATGTTCTTTCACTAGGTTTTCTTAAAGAATTTCAGTGATATATTTTGTTGGAGAGAAACTGGGAGAAAGTTTAGAGGAAAAAAAAAATGCTATTTTTTACACCAAAATGGCTGAAACTATACCTGCCCTTGGAAGAGCTTTTCAAGTCGCTAAAGCCTGTCTTGTCCAACTACTCTAAATGATGAATGATGGAGAACTATATGCTGGGGTTTCATTTAATTTGGAAGGAATGTTATAGCTCATGACCAAATGTCTTCTAAATAAACACCTTGTTGATTGATGTGATGTATCCTAAGACAGAAGGTTTTTTTTGAATTGGGAATATATGATAGAAGCTGAACATATGGCATTATATAGGAAAAGAAACTTTTCCAGAATGTGTGAATGAAATAGCATTTTCAAAGCTATTTCAAAAATATTACATTTTTGGAGATGTTAGCAATTGCCTGGCCTAAAATTTAATCAACAGCAAGAGCTTTGAAAAGACTCCAGGACAAAGAACGTAGATAATGTGAAAAATGTCACTCAGGCCAGAAAGCATTGCTAACAAATTGTCCTGACTCTGCTACAGGCATCATTCATATCTATGTCAATAACAGACCCACAAACTGTAATTTTGTAAACATTCCCAGATATCCAATGTAAACAGTCTGCCCATTTTGTCTTTTAAGCATCTATTTCTGGTAAATCCATGAAATATTTTTTAAAAATGGTGTTTTATAGAAGGGTTATAACAAAATATATTATCATATTGTGACTACTGCAAACTAATAAGGATCAAAATGCATGTATGCTTTATAAGATATTTATGATTCTAAAAATGTTATGAAAACTTAACTATTCAATTCAATTTATTTCAATTAAAAATATGGAACTTAAAGATAATGTTTAAAAATATTTAGGAATTATATTGTTTGCTATAGACCTGGGGCCGGGGGGAAGTTCATGATTTAATCATATAACACAAAAGACTTTGAGACTCTCATCTCATAGGCCTTTAAATTTCCAAATATAGCAAGGGTATACAAGACATTGAATAGGATTCAATCACAGTTTCTCCATTTGAACCATTCTTAAGGATCTGGTTATCAATAAGCTAATCCCTGTCAGGTTGCTATTTGTGTACTATGGCACTTCACAGTTTAAAATAGTAACAAAAACTTTTTGCTATGTGTTCCTTAAGCAGTCCTTTGAGTTATGTAATTTAAACACTTCTTTCATGGAAAACAAGGCCAGGGCCTTTCCAAGGCAGAAATGGCAGCTGGATTCAGATTTCCTCATGTTGAGTTGCAGCCTTGAATCACATTATTAACACTTTAGAAACTTTTGGAAGATTTTGAGATACATAGAGACAACAAGAAGGAAGTGACTTATAGGTAAGAGAGTGGGAAAGTCATACTCCAAATCATGATTTAAGTGGCCATCTTTTTAAAGCCATCCCTAAAGTTATCTATTCATTATGATACTTTGAAATAATTGAAAATATTCAATACTTTCTTATTTTATTATCTTCATATTAAGCAATGACTTACTGGCCCAAATTGTACTTAGAATATGTTTTTAGTTTATTATGGTTAAGATTGCCCTTGCAAATTGTTATAGATGATTATTACATAAGGAGATATTCCTTAATATTCTACATTGGTAAATTTTGAATAACTAGATACATATGTAGCCTTTAACATAGTTACAGTTCTGGCTGTCATATAAAAACACTGTCATTTGAAGAACTTTCTCCTATTTGTGTTTTTCAATAAGGAATTTTTATTAATATTATATGATTGCTATGATTAATAAAGTATTTGATAAAAGATAGATAAATTTATTGACCATATCATGTACATTTTATGTACATTGAACATATTATATTCACAACCATATAGAGAGCTGGGTATATAGCTTAGTGGTACAGTTCTAGCCTGAATGCATGAGGTCCTGAGTTTGATCCCCAGAACCACACACACAAATAAAAAATACAGAGGCTCCAACAGGAAGCTTATCATATGATAATGGTTCATATATTACTAATTACTACAGAATTTAATTTTTCTCACAGATAATGTTATAAATATTGAATAGGCTCACAGATAACCTTTAAAAGTTCTTTTAAGTCTTAATAATATTATTAATATTAATACCATATGTACAGTTCATTAGCCAGGTGTGGTGACACATGCCTGTAATCCCAGCGGCTCGGGAGACTGAGGCAGGAGGATCACAAGTTCAAAGCCAGCCTCAGCAACTGCAAGGCACTGAACAACTCAGACCCTATCTCAATATAAAATATAAAATAGGGCTGGGGATGTGATTCAGATTTCCTCATATTGAGTTGCAGCTGAGTGTTCCTGAGTTCAATCCCTGGGACATACACACACATACACAAAAAAATAAAGATATATCATTAATTCTAATCCTAACAATGCTCCCCACACACTTTTTACATTGTTGTCTTACAGAGTTATATAATTGGTCAATGCATTTATTCTTTTACCATTTGTTTTCTTTTAATATTGTTAATATTTTATTGTTCTATAGCACAATAAAATATTAACAATGGGCTAATCACTTTATAATTTCCCAAAATTAAAACAATGAAAAGATATTCCTAGGTATTCTTCAAAGCTCTGAGTTTCTTATAAAATCTTAAAGAACCACAATGCCAATAATAGACATTTACTAATTTTGAAAAGAAGGAAATGATTAAATCTTGGATTTGTCATTGTTTTTGGTGCAATTTTAAGTATGTTAAGAAAAAACTGTAGCTGATCCAGCTGCAGTTTTTCTCAAGTTTTTAGATGTATTTCTGAAAAGAGGTATAACTTAGAATCAGGAATTTAATTGGAAATTCTTGTTTTGTTTTGTTTCTTTAATGATATGTAAAATAAGCGTCAATTTTACAAACATCTTACAGTTAATAAAATAAAATGTCCAAATTATCCACATCCCCAATATTTTATTTTATTATCATAACAAATAATAAACACTAGAGTATGTTGTTAATAATAAACTGAAGCATTTATTTCAACTTCTAGTTTACCCTTTGACTCAAAGGTAGAATGTCAAGCTGACTTTAACTGGGACATTAGCCATGACATTAGACCTTCAGATGAGAATCCAGAGATACAAATGCCAAATTAAGCAGATAGACTAATGAGAAAATGTTGGGTTGCCTCACTCTTTGTCAATGAAAGAGAAAAAAAATGGGAATTAAGAGCTTCCAAAAATAAATCCTGCATGAGGGATGCAGAAATGCAAAATTGAAGAGTAAGCAGAAATGGCAATATTCATCTCTCTCTATCGTTTTAAGAAGGGTTGAAGACAGGTTGCCAAAATTTTTTATTGCTCACCAATCGTTCCTTGCAATTTCTTTTCACAGACAGTAAGCTGTGTAAAGACAAATTTATAGAAGACTTGGGTAGACAATAGAGAACCGCTAACAACACTCTTGAATTTATAGATCTCAATAAATAATTTCTGAGATTTCCTGGGGACTTGCCCTAAATAGGAATAGACAACAGAAACAAACCACTCATCACCTCATTAGGGCAAGCATGAGTCCATATAGCTTCATTCTGATAATCATCTCCACTGCATCAATATGCCCTTCACCTTCTTGGATTGTCTGCCTCAAGAATTTAGAGAGGACATGGGGAGTACAGTTTCATGTTGCACATATTCCATATTCTTTTACTTCATACCTCTTTCAGAAGGTATCTATACACAGAATGAACTTGACTATTTTTTTCAGTTAATTCCAGAACAGATCCAGAATATGAGATAATATTTAGCAAGAACTTTATGTGATATCCCTTGCATTCTGAAACATTTCTGAGTGGACATAGGAAGAAACAAAATAAAACGTAGGTTTTTAAATGTGGACCCTAATCACCATGCTGCTTTCCGGTGAGGCTCATCTAGCCACAACACCTTTCATGAATTCACACTAGGTGAGCTCTCTCTAGCTCTCAGACTATGAGTGTAATCTTTGCCCTCAACATTTTTGCTGCACTGAAGATTGAATATTATGTATACCTCCAATTTTATATTGATGCATTGCTATTGGTTTTTATGACAATGATTCGATATATGAATTTATAAGGACCATGTTTCTGGCCTTACTTATAATGTATCCATGTAGCTCTTTCCCCCAGTGCTTAACAAGATGGTAGATGAGTAGTTTTAGTAGATAATGTACAATATATACTATATGTTCTTATATACAAGTGAATAGAATTTAGAGAGATAAATGAGAAATTGCATCTGCTGTGAAGAGTCTGATAGATGGACAATGTCATAAAAGTTCAATGTTATAAATGCTCTAACGTAGAAACACAGCAAAGGCTAAGGTAGATACAAAGCAGAATGGAGAGATTCAATGATATGTGGAAATAGCTACTAACCAGCCACCTACCAGCATCTTGAAGGGTATAGAAGCAAAGGCTAAGGTAGAGACAAAGCAGAATGGAGAGATTCACTGATATGTGGAAATAGCTACTAACCAGCCACCTACCAGCATCTTGAAGGGTATAGAAGAGAGATCCTTTGAGCTGTGACTTGAAGAATAAATAATATTTTAATGACTTAATTACCAGTTATAATGAATGCTTACTTATCAAATAGTAGGCTAATAATGAAAAAAGTCAATAAAAATTAACCATACCAAGAATAATGTAATCCTTCTCTGAACCTAACATTCAGAACTTAATTTTGAAATCACCTTCTTAGAGAAACCTTCCTTGACACCAGAATCTATTAGTCCTCCTTCAATAGCCTCTTAAAACATAGTACCTTTCCTTCATAGCCTTCATCAAAATTTGTGATTAGATGTGATCTGTATATTTGGGTGCTGTAACTTCACTAAATGGATGAGCTAACATGCAGGATCAGATTGCAAAATCAAATCCATTAATCATAGATTGTACTTAGCATGTAGCTCTGGGATACAAGAAATCCAAAGACTTGAGCAAAGGATAGAGAGATCTGTGCATCAGAGACATCTCCCAGAAAATTCCTTCCCATGCCTGTCAGTCTAGAATGATCAGTGACATCTCTAGGCAAGATCCACAGTGTAACCTCTTAGAACAGGAAGAATTTAAATTATTCAGCATTTCCATTTTATACTCTGTATGTATCAATTGCCATCCCCTTCTGAAATCCATATGTTGAAATTACTTTCTCCAATGTGATAGTATTTGAAGGTGGGACTTTTACATTTAGAAAAGTCATTAGAGTGACACCCTCATGGTAGGATTAATGCTCTTGTAGGAGACAGTAGAGAGCTTGTTGTCTGTTTGTCTTTATGATATGAAGATACAGTAAAATGATGCCACTCGCAAGCCAGGAAGACAGTCCTCACCCTCATCTGACCATACCAATCTTAGATGTGCAGCTTCCAGAACTGAGAAGAAACTAATTTCTGTTGTTTTAGCCACCTGCCATATGGTAACTTTTTATGATAGTTTGAGTGCCCTTATGCATAGCCTCAGAAAGTTATCCAAGAACTTATGTGTTATAAATCCATGGATTCTGAATTTACTTCTGTACGTAATCTTTTACCTGAGACATCCACCTAGAACTCTCAAAAGAGAAAGTCCATTTCTCATGTGTATGCTTAACTGAAGGTTTTTTTCTTTTTTTTCTCTCTCTCTCTTTTTTTCTTCTTTTTTTCTCTTTGCCCTGGGAGGACACCACATTCCCACCTGTGACCTTGAGGAGGACAAGGACTTTGTCCATTTTGGTCACCATTCTTTATTCCATGCTTCACACAAGCATGTTGCGTACAACAGAGCAATTGAAAGAATCTAGAGGATAATTAACTGCTATGTTAAACTAACTTATGCTGTTCTAACTATGCTTCCCAAGAAGTATACACTGCCTTTAGCACTTTGAAATTGAATTCATCATTGAACTTCCCGTCCTATATCATCTAATGTAGTAAACCATTGGTTTAATTTTATGTAGTCTCAAATATTTTCTTGCAGAGACTACATGCACAGTCTTTGGTACCTTCTAGCTACAAGTCTAGAGGTCTGTTTTTCTACTTCATGTTATGATAAGTTCACTTTTAAAGTACTACTTTGTGTTCTGTAACTCACACTGGAAAAATTGTAAAAGTATTTTGTAAAAAGCTTGCTGAGTTTTATGTTTAAGGGTTTGTAAGCAGGAGACAATGTCTTCCTAAAGAAGCACTGAATTTTGTGCCAGTAAGCACTTCAAGGGCAGATAGAAAACAGTGAACAGTCCTATCATTTCGAAAATTTAATGATATTTTTTAATAAATCAGAAAGGACAAATTTATAATAAATTAGTGAATACAGCCAGTAAGAACCAAGTTGCTATCATTAACCAATGGCACACTCACAGGAGTTATTGAGGAGAGCTCAATGAAGAGATCTTTTCAACTAGGGATGGTGTAGCAACTAAGGTGCTAGTAATAGCAGGAAGCCTTAAAAACTGGGTTCTCCTGGGATGAGCAGGAGACTTTGCAATTCAACAGTCTGTAAAAGCGTATGCCCTGGGAGAGGAGCTGTCCTAAAGGAGCCACTGTCAAAATAATGGGCAAGGGCAGCAGGGGCAGCAGGTGTACAGAAAGCAACCTTTCCTCTTCCCCTTCCTTTCATCCCATTTCTTGCAATTGCCTTTCCTTGGCCTAACCAAAAAAAAAAAAAAAAAAAAAAAAAGTCAGATATCTGGAGAACAATAGCAGTACAGCAATGGGAGGCAAGCAGAGAGTAACCCTCTTTAAATGCCACAATTCTTTATATAAATATCAGGGCTAAAGTCTGCAAATAAGTTAAGGGGAAATGAGAAAACTTAGTATAATCTCTTTGATAATCTGCAAGCCACAAGTATTTTTTTTAATTTAGATGTAGTTTTTTTATTCAAATTAAATTATTTCTTAAACAAATATGTGAAAACATTGCAACTCTACATATTTATGGGATAAAATGTGATGCTTTCATACATGCATAAATTTAGTAACTTAAAAGGATCAGAATAAAAGTATCTATCTCCTTAAACATTTAGAGAAACTTCTAGATTTTTGTCAGTTTAAGGACATCCTATCTATTTTTCTGGCAAGAAGAGAAATCATTTAAATGCTAACATTCTACCCTAGTACTTTTTTCTTAAAGAGTTGATTAACAATGGATTTTATATTGCTTTGTATGTGACTGGTACTACTCTAAGAATTTTTCAAATATTGAATTATGTAATTTAATCCTGTTAATGTCATGATAGACTCTATTTTCATCATTTCCATTTAGCACTTGAGGACACTGAGGCCCAGTGACCCAATGTCTTTCTCTAGTTCACAGTAGGTATTGAAGCTGCCATCTGAACCTAGGGCTTTGGGCTTTAGTGTCTGTGTCCTTAGCCTCTGCAATGTACCACCTTTTTTATGGGGGATTTCTTGCATGCCCATGATTCAAAGCACATATAAATTTTAAACTTACTGTCTCAACAGATCAGAGGTAGTGATTTTTCTTTCATAAAATGTTACAGCCCTCTTAACTATATTAACTTACTTGTAGAAAGATGTTTTGAACTCATAATTAAAGCACTTACAAAAATGATTCAAGGAAATTTGAGGATAAGTACACACAAGTTGGGGTGCTATTTGTCAGCTAGACATTTAGCAATACATTAGAGAATTCAGAGTGAGTAGATGAAGAATCATGGCAAGGATTTATGTGAGTAAGTCCAGCATGTATACCATTAATTCTAAACACTCAGAATGTATTTCTCCCCATGGAAATATTATTTCAAATTGATAATTCATCTCATTTCACAAGAAACAATATGTGCACATTGTCAGATGAGAATCCCTTGGCAAATGTAATTTTTAAAGACTGCAATGACATTTTATAGAAATACTCTTTTAACATAAATGCATTCCATTTTAAGAACTTAAATTATATAATGTTCTACATGCCTTTGTCTAATGAAATAATTTGTCCCCTGATTTCAACTAAAAAAAAGTGAAGATTAAAATAAAAATTAAGTTAAATTTGTGATAAAATGATGAGTCCCTATGAAATTTTTTCAGATAACAAGTTTGAAATTACAAATTTTAAAAATTCATAGCATAATAAACCTACCCACTTTTAATACTGATGAATATTTGACAATGTGACAATCAAGCATTTGAATGACATGATTCTGATTAATGCCTACTCTTATTTTTTAAATATGCAACAAATTTGATTTTAGTAAGTTTAGGTTTTATGTAAATGTCTGGCATTTATACACTGGCAGGTATTATCAAGCAATCTGTTTCACAACTAAATTTGGACCATATAGTATCAACTAAGGTAAACAGACGATTTAACATTTTTTAATAAAACTGAAAAATCTCCTTTCTGGTTATATATGTTATATGGAATTTTTAAGTAAATTAATTTTCCTGAGGAATTTGAAAGTGGGAATTCTAAAATGCATGCTCTCTGGTGCTCTATTCTAATACAACTAGAGTCCTTTGTTTCCAATAGAAATTGACTAGACAAGCTGAATAAAAAGGGGAACATAAGCTGTACTAGATTCAGAGCTTTGTCAATGGTAAGTACAAGTGCTTGAGCTCTCAAAGTACTCTTTGAACTTATAAGTCATGCATCTCTTGTATTTAAAGTAAATTTAAAAACTGTCTACTGGGAAAACTCTGAAGATAAAACTCCCCCCCACCCATCTAACTAAATTCAGAAAGGATCGATAGTAAACATTTCTGGATGATTTAACTTAAATTACAGATCTGATGTTTTGGAGCATGTTATTTCAAGCAGTGTATCTTCATTAGGAGAATCATATATGTGTTTTACTGGTCCCTAGTTTCTCAGTTTAAATTTTGTACTCTACAGATTGTATGGTAGCTACATATTCTTGAAAATTGTAAATTCTAATGACCTTTACTCCCAATGCAAAATCATCTTAAACACAAAAAACATTTAAGAGAAACACTCTATGTTGTAAGAAAGTAAAATATAGATACCTTCCAACAATCAGAAAAAGAATTAATGAAAAACCAATTTGAAGCAATTACCCAAATTGGTGTATAAAATTATGAAACTCAGCTGGTTTCTTTACAATGTGCATCACATTCTAAAAGAAATAATTCATGTTAAGGCAATGCTCTGGAAGGAATACTATACTTATGAGTTTACTCACATGGGATATTGGACCGTTATCTTTAACTAGCAGATAAATTTTACACAATCTCTGTATCTAGAGATTTCTTTAAGTGAGAATTTTATGCAGAGGAGCAAAGATGTTGCAAAAGACTGAACCTATGTGCTTTATCAGAGCAAAATGTATTTGAATATTTTTGGCTTCATATGAAAAAATTATGTACAACTCTTGTGAAGAGTTCCAATATAAACTCTTAATTTCTTCTTCCTAAAGATCTGGAGGACAACTTTACTAAGAATTAACAGATGACAACAATGTGGTACATATCCACATATATGCTAACGTAGGCATTGTGTCAGATGCTAAAGAGGTAATAATGAAAACACAGCAAACAAGTAAAAGACAAATGGGAATGGTGCTTGTCCTTACAGTTGATTACCTGGAGGAATGCAGACTTACAAATACTGACAATGATAATAGACTACTTCAAGGATGGCAGTAGGAATAAATGGGCTCTCATGAGTATGGAGAAAAAAGATACTGTGTTTTATGTAAGGAGATATGGAAGAGGGGGTTGTTGGTGGAGATTAAAGCCCCTGCTACGTCATGGAGGGTGAAGTCGAGGGTGGGAGGGAGGCTGTTTCTGCAAAAGCATCTTCCTATCTTGGTACGCTCAGAGGACTAAACAGAAAGGCAGAAAGGATGGAGTAATAGGTTGGCCTAAATAGTTTATCTGGGGCCATGTAAATAAGAAAGGTTTAGGGTCTTTTAAGATGTCAGATGTTCTCCTAAAAGTCCTGGAAAATGATTAGAGAATTTTTTGAATATTTTAGACAGAGAACTGACTTCTGTGGAGAATAAATGAAAGGAGGAAATGGAAGGGGAAATTGCATTAGGACACTGAAGGCCTGATCAACATTAGAGAAAATGGTGCTGTAACATAAGAACAAGTCAAGAGATTCATGAGAAATTTAGAAAATAAATTTGATAGTACTGTGTTAAATTGCATGTGGAAAGAGAGGAGGATTGAGGACTCCAGCATGATGTATGGCTTTCTGATTTGGGAAACTGGATAAAAAAAATGGTGTCATTCATTGGAATTGGCTATAAAGAGGATGATGAAAAAATCTGAGGAAAAAAGGTGAACTTTTTGGATAGAATTATGTGGAGAAGCCTGTAGGTCGGCAGAGAAAAGCTTCCAAGTGGGCTTTGCAAAATACAGGTCTAAATTTTGTCAGAAAAAGTTGGTTTGGAACCACCAATCTAAAAACCTAATTAAAATAAGTTCATCATTTCTAAGGCCTATAGTTGAAAAAATACTTGGTAGCAGGAAAAAAAAAAAAAGAGTTTCCACCAACCATCACTCTAGCAATCTGCAGAGGGATAGTGAGAGCATTCCCAAGAAGAGATGAAAAGAGTTAGCTTGCCAATACAGTTTTAACCACCAGTTCAAATAGCTGACTTGAGAAGTGTCATCCTACCTTTACAATGATGATAAGTATCATCATTTTTGGTTACTGATACTTATCCATTAGCATTAAAATTTCTAGATGATCAGGCTGTCTTCACTCATACACTGAATCTATTAAGCGCATGTTATAATTACATAAATTCTACAGATTAGAAAAAGCATTTCAAGTTTTAACAAAAATAATAATCATCTAGGGAAGTCATTAAAATACAGCTTTCCAAGCTCTAACTCTAAGTTTTCTGATGTAAAAGTTCCTGTTAGGATCTATATTTTCATAAATAGCATCAGTAGAAGGTGACAAACTACATTTTTGTCTACAAACTACATTTTGAAAACTTTTAAATAGGGGAACATTGAAAGTCAATATTTTAAGACAAGTGTTTTGGGTTACCAAGGGGTGAGCTGTTTTAATACACAGGACCCTAATAATGCTTAAATTTAGGGAAACAAGGAAAGAGATACACAAACATGCTTAATTCCTGACTCAATCAGCTTAAGTAGCAGTGGATACAGATTTCCCAATCTAAGTATAATTCTCCTTATAAGAACATGAGCAATCTAATCAGTCCCATCAGGGTTGATGTTAGAAATTTGAGTGGAATGGGTACCAGAAAAACATGGCAATTTAGGTAACACTTTGCTTCTCTCAATTAGCATTTCTCTGCCATTTATTTGATCTCCCCACAAAATTGTTATTAACAACCACAACCCTGGTAAATAGATTGACTAAATGTGGCCCACATGCAAAAAAAAAAAAAAAAAAAAAAAGGCCATAAGAAATTTATCAGCAAATGACGTCCCTTTTGCATATTGGATAAATCTATAATATATAATTTTCCACAAAAGTCCTTATAGATACTGATGTGATGCTAGAAAATACCTAAGGATAAAAATTATTCCTGACAGTAAATGCAGATTAGTTTGATCCTCTAATTAGTTTATCTTTTTTCAATGCTAAATTGATTTTTCAGAATTAAACTCTTTCTGAGATCCAGATTTGTTAATCCAACTATATCCTTAAAATAGCCTATTCAATTTCTATTCAACAGTCTCAGGCCCTGTGAAACTGATCTTTTGTCCAATAGTCTTCACTTCGAGCATCTCCATTCACCCCTTGCCTATGCCAAAACTGTTGCAACATCCCATGTTTCTCCATTTTTTTTCACCCCCCATAGCCAGTCCATCAGAAAGTCATATTGGTTACACTTGCAAAACATATCCCCAAACTTCCTATCTACAATCTAGCCTGGTCTGAGCCATCATTATCTGTCATCTGGACTCCATGAACATCTTCTTAGGGCTCTTGTACTTAATCCCCAATAACTCATTCTTTTTTAGCAGCAATAATCAACCTTCTCAAATAACAAGTTAGATGCTTAAAGATTTTTAATGTCTTCCCATTGCAGTTGGAAGGAAGGAAGGAAGGAAGGAAGGAAGGAAGGAAGGAAGGAAAAGACAACCTCTTTTCTCAGCAAACCAAATCCTTTTGCTACCACTCCTAGCATGTCACCATTAACTCTCATGCCAGCTCAGCCTAGTGGCTGTGTGCTCATTGAAGACAAAGTTCTATAAATAGCCTGGGTTTGCATCTTGGCATTATCACTTTCTTCCTTAGTCAAGTTAATGATCCTTCCTGTGCCTTTCTGAAAATAAATGATAAAATGTTGTGTGCTTCAGAGGACATTTGACATTGCCTTTGGTTGAAAAGTTCACATTTGTTCATTCTTCAGGACTCTCGGCCTCTTCTGTATTTTTTTTTTTTAATCCTGACTCCTCATTCCAAGATCTTGGCTCAGCCATTTCAGTACTTGGTTTCAGTCGGAAATCACCTTTTCAGAGAAACTTTCCCTCATCTGCTGATTTAATTCCTTCCTGTCTTTTGCAACAATTGTCATGTCCAATTATTCATTTTCCTGTATTTCTTCACATATAGACTAGGAAAACAGAAATGTTGCTTTCTCTAATACTGATAACAATATCGATATACAGGAATTAAATTTATTCTAAAGTCCTATTTGGATGAAATGCAATTATATGTGTACCTCATTTTACATCAGAAAGGTATCCTCAGTTACTAATCAATAAAACAAGAAAAAAATGTTGAAAACACCATGTTGGTATTTATAGATATAGCCGTATCCAGTATATTAAATATGGATAGAAAAGATAAGCATTAACTCCAGAATTTTGGATATCTTTTAGGAACTAGAATGGGAGGGGAAGCAAATCAGAGTAGGGACAAAGTGAGCTCCAGCATTTTTTTAAATTGCCTTAGTTATATTGTATTAGAAGAAATAATTTGAAGAAAAGACCCTAATATTTAGAATTTTTCATTAAATTATTCACTGAAACTGTATGGAAAGTCTTTTATCTTAATCTATTATGTGCTTCTGCCTTCCTTTGGCCTCATCCAAACATTTCCCCAAGATCATTTGTATGAGTGAAATAATTTTATACTTTACAGATTAAACACTGCCCAAGATTAAAAAAGAGTAAAGGTTTTTCAGTTGTTAAAGTGTGTTATGATATGACAGCTAAAATAAACATCATTAAAAGAAAAAGTTATTGGGAAAAAAAGAGGGAAGAGAGAAGTTTATAGGAAGTAGTTAATTATGTTCTAAATTTACTAGCAAGGATATTATAGATTTTTCCAACCCTTTCAATGTTCAGTAGAGCAATTCACAATAACATAAATAAAGATGTGTATTTTCTTAGAGCTAATAATCTGACTACTGGGACATTATCCCAGAAAAAAAAATTGCTAAAAGTTAAAAAATAAATAAATAAATAAACACTACTAGAGGAAGACAAGAACTGGTGGTATAATCCGTTATGTTTATTTTTATGGTTTTTAAACTTAGAAACTCGGTTTCACTTTCCTTCCAGACTTAGGTTCTAAAGGAATGACTTAAATAACCAAACTCACAGAAAATGGACAAGTGTAATGAAATATTAGTTTAGGAATTTACAAAAGAAAGCACACAATTCCAATAATTTTCTTGTCATTTACATTGTCCAGTATCACAACCCTCTGGTGATCATGGAGCTACTATAACATTAGAGTACAGTTTATCTACTCCCTGGTAAAACTCTGTCAATTGATTCTATCCCAAATGAAGTACTCCTACAAAATTAATAATGCCCTCTATCTACTGGACCCTAGTTCCTTGTTCTCCTGGAGATGGTTCCAAGTTAGTATTCCCAGTGTTTTATTTTGGAGCATCCACTTTTTTTTTTTTTTTTTTTGATCATCCCTCCTTCTTATCAAATTGGTCTGTATTACAAAATTTCAGTAACTTACATCCCTTTTTCTTTCATCCTCTCTAACCCCACCCTTTTATTGTCTGCTATCCCTTTAAATTACTTCAAGTTGTTTCTTGAGCCTAATATTCTGATTTTAACAATTGAAAGATTTTTTTAAGCAGGCAGCAAAATATTCTTTCTGAGTTTGAACTGATGTGAAGAACAGTAGAGTTGCATCTTATTTATCACAGTAGATATAACCTTGGCAAGTCAAATATGAATAGTAAGTGAAATTCCTATTGTAAATTGTGTGGCACTTTTAAGGACTTTTTCTGTGATTCAAGCCACTGGGTTTTAAGATGGGAATAGGGACAATGTGTTAAAAATTTAATACCTTTAATCTGTGGAAGTTGTCAATCAAAACTAAATCTCCACATAGAAAGCCTTAGGCATATCAGCATACTAATTATAGAAACTCTGGCTGGTCACCAATGTTTTAACACTTGATTTATTTCCTGTTCAATTTGTTCAATAGGGCCAGAGTTAATTGGTTTTCCAAATGAGTGTTAAAAATATAAAGATCTAGCTTCATTAAGTGGAGGCTGTAGTTATTATGCACCAATGACTTGTAAGTCTATGTAAAGGTTACTAGGGTGAGATTTCAGGGCACTGTGGACAAAACCGCAGCTTTGACTTAGTGCTAACATGGCTAATAACCAATAAATATTCAAAGACACAGTGGACGATAACAACAGAGATTTATGAATTAAAAATATCTCCAAATCAAATGTATTTTAAAAGAGTATCTAAAAACTTCGCACTTTATTTTCCAAATCCATTATTTGTTTTTAAATTTTTCTTCAGGAAGAGATACTTTGATTTTTCTTACACAAAAAATATTATTTAATGTACTAATGAACTTTTTAATATTGTGCTTAGCATTTCTATAATTGCCATGCTTCTATGTCAATGCATTTAATGTGATATTTTGACACTATATTTTGACAAATGGGAGAATAAACAAAGAAGGCTAATATGTACTTGGATAGTTCTGGATTCTTACATGAGTATGAGAAAATTATAAAGTAGTGATTTTCTTCTTATCATTTCCCAAAATAAGTATTCTTTAAAAAAAAAAAAAAATTACTGAAGTAATGATCATCAGTAATGCTGTTTTACATGACTGTCAAAGGTAATTCTCCTTCTCACTTTGCAAAAACTTATCATTCAGAGGGCAGCATTTACGTTCATTGTAGAAAAATAGGAATCAGGTTGCAATGGTGAAATTCTTTCAGGAAAACTACATAGTATCCACAGTATAAATTTTTATACCTCTGTGCCTCTATTTAATGTTTCAGTAGCTCCCATTATAAGTCTTGTTTCTGGAAAAAATATCATCAGGTAATTGTCTTCAATAGAAGCATAAATTGAAATCTACTAACTGTTAGCTACAATATAAATTCTGAAAAGTATATCATTTAAGTTACGACAACCCCCTTAGATTTCCGAGGAATGTTTTGCACACAAAAATATTAGCATAAAAAAATTCATGTGGGAGGGCTCTAAATGTCACCCTAAATGAATATGGTGAGTTAATTTTGTCTCATTACATAACATCATGACGTTCTACATTTTAATAGATTTATTCTTTAAGAATAAACTAGCTTATCTTTGGTAAATTGGATTTTAAAAATAGATGACATTGTCATATTACTTTCTTAGGGCTCTAGTAGCACAGTACCACAAACTATGTGGTTTAAAACAACAGAAATTTATTTTCTCAGAATTGTGGAGGCTGTTAATCTGAAATCAAGGCAACAGGGTGGCATTCTCTCTGGGACTCTGGGCACAGTCCTCCTCCATCTCTCCCTAGCTTCTAATGTTGGTCATGGATCCTTGGCCCCCCTTGGCTTGAAGCTGCACCACTTCAATCCCTTTCTCTGTTCACACCTGTGTTACCTGTGGGTCCCTGTCTTCTCCTGGCTGAACTGTCTTTCCTCTTCATAGAAGATCACCAATCATTTTGGATTAGGATCAATTTAATGACCTCATTTTAAGTTGCTCACTTCTTTAAAGACCTTAATTCCAATTAAGGTCACGTTCATAGATTTCAGTACTGATACAAGCCTTTTTAAGTTAAGCCTTTTAATGATTAGTAGATAAACATAATCTTTTGGGGGGATACAACTCAAACTATAAAGTATTTTCTGGATGTATTTTATACATCATATCTAATTATATATATATTATATGTAATTATTTAACTCAATTTAGTTATTGTTTTGACAACCAAAAAGTAATCTGAAAGAGGTGTATTTCTCAAAACTACATGCCTTTGGACTTAATAAAGTAAAGTTTGGCTCACTGAGGAGCTTCTGATATTTATAAGCCCTCTATCAATAAACATATTGCTTTATGGTAAGTATCCAGGGACGAGTTATATGAAGCCTAGAATATATTTTTATAATATCCAGAGATAAGTTATATGTAGCCTGATCAAGGATGAAGAAGCTACCTGAAATGAAAATAGAGTCCAGTACTCATTTACTTGCTTGAGTAAATTAATTTCATATTTTCCATTAGAAGCAAGAATAATTTTTTTTCTTCAGTAATTACTTTGGAAATAACAGTCTCCACAGAGCCCATGTCTCTACCATTCCTCTAAATTATAACAAGGTCATGAAATTGAACACTCTGGGGACCAGTTACTTTCCCTCTTGTTCATTGCCTTGACTCTAGGAATAATTCTCACCAACTTCTTACAAATGTAAAGTCACCAGGTTGCTGAAAATATATGAATACATCACCAACCATTTAATTATTTCTGGGAAAACTATAAACTAAGGTATATAATTAGTAATTATGGGCAAATAATGGCATTTGGAGAGATAAAACATAGTTAATTTATGTTATTTTATATACCTCCCCCCACCAAACTCACTTTAACCCAGACAAATTCATACAATTCTAAATATTAGGTAGAGTAAAGCCATATTAACTTTACACATGTAATTTTGAATACTGCTAATTAGCTTGTGGATGGAAGTATATTCATTCATTTAATTTCAAACTTGGTAGAATATTACATTATACAAAAATAGAGGACCACACTAGCTCAAAGTTCTAATGATTGAATATGCAAACACCTCTTTCACCCTGAAGAATATATTTGACCTGTCTTTGTCATAGAATCTATTGAATCATTGCTTGAATGGGACTTGAAAGTCAGCTATTTGAAATTTTCATCTAGAGCTTAATAAAGGAATTAATAAATTATCACTCGCTGACAATAAGCTTGCTAAAATTTAACTAAAGCCAGAACTAAACCCTTTCTTACTGTCATGGGGGATGGGAGTGGGACAGGGTGGTATATTAGATTTTGATCAATAATGGGAGGTGAAAAAAAGCAGGAAGTAATGATGGAGGTGAAGTGCCTAGTGCCTACCTTTGTGCCCTGGAAGGTCACTAAGGAGGAAAAAAGTCTTTGTGAATAATTAAATACTATCTAGTTCAAAAAATAAGTTAATTTCATTTAACTCTTATGAGAGTTGACTACATTGAAACTGCTAAAGTAAAAGCAATTCTGCTGGTAGCTAGATGATGAGCAGGGAACTGAAAGTTCAAATTGAAATCCACATATTGCAAGCCTTCACCATGATTTGTGTAACAGATGAACTAATGATATGCATTATTTCTATCTTGCTAATGGCACATGCAAAATATGTAAATTCAGACTCTTTTAATACTAATTCTTTTACATCTAGCTATATGATCTGAAAACTACAGACAACAGTCACTCCTCACAGACTGATAAGGCTCCAACATTCCTTTGTTTAAAAATTCTGACTGATCTCAACCAATTTCGTGGCCTGCCTCTCTAATGATGCAGTCCCCTTCTAGCAGTAAGCTCATACACTTAGTTTTGTTTTAATATATTTGGGTTCTATTGGACAGTATGCTTTAATTGTAGAATACCAAGAATAATCCTAAGCACAATGTTATCATATTATAGCAAAAGAGATGATTTTCCATCTCAAGCAGTGTCTGTCTCATTAACTGAACAAACCTAAACTCCTCATCTTGAATCATCTTTCCTTTCTTCCTGTTTGTAATTTTATTAATATCACAATGGATTTTCATGCTAATTCTTACATTTGGTCTATTATTTGACTTTCTTGTAAGTTTTACATTCCTCTTATTTCCTTTTATGTTAAAATTTGATCTTAAGGTCTAGGGCTGTAGCACAGTGGTACAGCACTTGTCTCACATGTCAGCACTGGGTTAGACCCTCAGCACAACATTAAAAAATTAATAAATACATAAAAAATATTGTGTCCATTTACAACTAAAAATATTTTTTTTAATTTTAACATAATATGTGTATGCACACATTTGCATGTGCACATATTTAGTGGTAGGTCCTAAATCTTTTATTGGGGATACAAATCTTATTTGTTGCAAAATATATTAAATTTTAAGGAACATCCAAAATAAAATAATGATGGTATCTTTAAGTAACTCAAAATATTATAATTGTAAAATGCATGAAAAAAATGTATGTATACATGTGAAAATTGAAAAGACACTAAAGCCAAAATGAAAAGGAGAAAATACACTTAGGCCAAAGGTATAAATTTTAGAAAAATATGTAAATGATCACATCTCTCTCAAACTAAGGGTTTTAAAAAGTTTTGTTTCTTTGTGAGGAATTTTATCTCATCACCTTTGTGCTTATTCTGCCTTATAAAATAGTGATTTATTTTATTTTATTTTTTAATTCTAAACTTTATTATGTAAAATATATTATGAATTTTGGGGATGTTACAGTTTCCTTAATAAGAAATTAAAGTCTATTAACATTAAGTTATAAACTAGTTGATTGATGGGCATTATTTTGCATTATAATAGAGAATGCATTTATACTTCCTCTGTCACTTACTTCTAACTTTGGATAAGTTGCTTAATATTTATGAGCTTTAACTTTCTCATGGGTTATTGGAAAGTTTAAATCAAATGACTCATGTAAATCTACTCATGAAAGTTATAGCATTTAGTAAGCATTGTCTTTGAAGCTATTATTTACTTTACACTTATTGAGCACCTATCATGTGTCAGACGTATTTTCTAATATGGGGAAGAGAAAGAGATGTAGGACACTCTTATTAATGAACAGTTCATGAACTGGTAATTTTAGAGAATACTGAAAGACTGGCTTGTCTTGGTGATTGAAAGTATATAAGAGAAGATGTAAAAGTAAGTGAAATTAGTCACTGTGGTTGTAAAGGGAGATAAATTTCAGTATTCGCATGATACCCAGCAGTCTCAAAGTAGAATGAAATGAATATTTATACAGAATCACAAATGATACAGTTTTTTCCATATGCATTCAGATGAAGTTTTGAACTTGATTGACTTTTCAGGATCATACTTAAGATAACTTTTTTTCTTCATGTAAAAGACATAGAGGCTTTGACAGAAATACTTTCATACAGAAGCTAGAAGTCTTTTGATTCAGTTGTATTGAAATAGCAGTAAGAAATGTACATGAAGAAACATCAGATTTGATTGTGTGCCAAATTTCAAAGGAGTAAAAGATGGAATTTTGTGACATTTAAGTATCTGAAATGATAGAAACATGAAAAGCAATAAGAGAAATGTTAAATGTGTTTAAACCTAGGAATAAATGAGACATCCCAGGACGGAGGAGTTAGATTGAGCAAATTATATTAAAGTATTAAAGCTGAGGTATCAAAAAGCATGTTGGTGCTAGATGTCCCTTCCATTTGTACCTCCCAAAGAACCTTCACTCTTAAATCTTTAAACCATAAAATTTTATTTTACTGTTTTCTTTATGAAGAGGTGACTTATTTAATTTTCACTCTATAAATGTTTTAGGTTTTTTTATTCCTAAAGTGGTTATTATTTAGCCATGTCTTTGTATTATTTTTAAATTTGGTATAAGTCGTATCTGTTTAATAATCTACAAAAATATGTATGCTAGTATTAGTGCGATTTTTAATTCTGTTGAGATACTGTAACACAAATATATATTTCTCCTATAATACAATTTTTTCTTTAAATTATCAGTCTTTCTTTATAATAATAAAGCTAAAAATATCCAATGACTGATGCACCAGGGTTCCCTCCATTATTTACAGGGCTAAATCCTAGTTACAGTATAAAATTGTTGCAATATTTATTCATATCCTTGAAATGATTGAAAAGAAGAAGGTGACAGGTAGGGTCTTGATTAGAATGTGTCAAAGAAGCTCTATTACATTTGTCAGATAATTTTTTGAAGCTGACATTTTTTTTCTGAGTCCAATAGTTTAACCTGATATTGGCTTGCAAAGTTTAATAAAATGGTTTTGCAAACCACATTTCTTTGGGGTATCAATAAAACATTGCCTATGGGTTGTTTTTGTTATTATTGATTTGACATCAGCCCAGAAGAAAGTGGGAGTCTGAAGGTCAATGTTTTCTTAAGATAGTTTTCAGGTACCTATTCTAATAACTGGCTCAGACTTAAGAATGGCTAAGCTTTTCAGTTCATGGGTAGTAGTAGCCTCCTGCATGAAAAGTTGCCCAAGTTTCTAGCTAACCAAATGTCAAAGCACATACTTGGACAGTAAACTAATTGGTAGCAAACCTCATTAAGAATTCTGGTTGCAGTAATAGCTTTTCTTCAATTGCCACTGCCTTTAATGAGAAGCAGAACAACTGAAGCCACATTACTGGTCTGACAATTTGTTCTATTGATTTATTATGCCTGCTCTGCCGCAATCTACATGAAGGGACTACAAAACATTGGTCTGATACTAGTACATTTTGACTTCTGCAAATATAGTAAAAGGATGCTAGTGTTTAAATGTGACACTGTTGCTGGATTGTTTACTCTTTATATCCAGTGCAGTACACGCACTACAGCTTAGATTTAAAAAATGTATTCAGGAAACCAATATTACAGGTCATTTTTATTTGCATCCTGGAAATGAAGAAATAGATGATGCATTTAACAAATCGCTGTAAACACATTCTTATGTCAAAGTTAACTGAATTTCATTTAATTTTCTACTGTTTTTCTTTTCTTCGTTCATTTTAAAGAAAATGGATTTATGTGTTGCTTCAGATGTAAATCCCATCAAGAGGGGAGAAAAGGAAAAATTGACTTTAATTTTAAAAAACCACTAAAAGTATATGAAGTGATACTCTGAATATTTTTTCACATTCCTATAATCTCTTACCTCATCTCAAATCCAAAAATATCCAGTTGTTTCTTTAATTACAATCATAGTCATTGAAATACAGAAATTTAGACAGTAATTCAAAGTTAATCTAAAAAATAAAACTACAAGAATGCATTTTCATTTATCTGTTTTTTCAGTGTTTATCCTTAATGAACACACACTCCAAAGATATTATTCTGATAATGACTCCTCTGGTGCCATTTTATGGAGTTACATTTAGGAGAAAATGGAAAAATGGATCATGTCACTGAAAGAAATCACATTTGCCCTTTGGTCAATACTTCTTCAGAAACCTAATGCTGAAACTCAATTTCATTGTAATTACAATGACTTCTAGTAAAAAAAAAAAAAAATGGAAATAGAACTAGAATTCTGAATTTATTTTCATGTTTATAGCCTAACATGAAAAATATGTTTTGCATTTTGTTTTAGGGCAAATTTGAATACTTCTAAGTTCATATTAATGGGTTGGTATTAATTTCTCTAGCTCTGTAATAGACATACATAGAAACTTGGTACTTAATGTGATTGTCCCCTGGAAAAGAATTTTTCCCTCAAATGTTTAAGGTGAATCAATTTTATAGATTTAAACTGCTAATGGTAGTTGATCTCACTCCACTACATTATACTCAACATACAGATTTAAAATCATGAAGTAAATAATTTGCCAGTGGAAACATGCCTCCTTAGATAAGGTGCCCACCGAGTGATAAAGTATGCCCACTGGGTGAACATTCAAACAGCTGCTTTATTTGAGTAACTGAATAGGAATTTAATCTGTTCTTCTAGTCTCCCTCTAACATGACAGTGGACTTAATATTGTTGTCCTGTAGGGGTCTTCTCGCTGGATTACTTATAGTGCTGTGTGGTTTCTTATTCACAAAGCAGAATGTTTTACCAAAGAGGGTGATATTTTCCTGGAATATATATTATTTTCAACCTGAAAAACTATTTGACACAAGTAAAGATAATAAAGTAACTTTAGTTAGATTTATCCATTCCACAATGTATGCATATATCAAAACGTCATGTTGCATAAGTACCTGCTACTTTATTTGTCAATAAAAATAAAATGTTTGAAGTTTTAGAATTAGTTAATATAGTTTCAGAAGAAATTTACCCATCCTTTGAAATAATTGCAGACAAAACAAACAAACCTGGCAACTAGAGGCTACGGTTTGAATGTGGTCTGAGAGTTCCCCAGGTGTCCATTGTGACTAAATAGTGGATTAAAAAGGTGGTATGTTGGAAGTATGGGAAGCTTTGGGAGTTGGAGGTCCAATGATAGATCCTTAGGCTTTGGGAATGTGAGGTAGTTTTTATGTGACCCCTTGATAATTCTGGTATGGTGCCTTGAGTTTTTGTAAAAAGGTTATATTATAAAAGAAACAAGCCTGGTTCCATTCATCCTCTTTCTTTCTGCTCCTGTTGGGAATGTGAATGTTCGACTGGACACATGCTCTCCACCAGTGCAATCCACCATCCACCATGAGGTCCATATCAGAACCAAGCTGATATAAGCACAGTACCCTTGAATTTCATAACTGTCAGCTAACTAAACCTTTCCATTTATAAAGTTAGCTGCCTCTGATATTTCCTTGCAGTATTACAATGCTAATGCACTAGATCACATCGAATTTTTATATTCAGAAATATTGGTATCATAATGTTTTTTAGTCAACTTTTTTGCTGCTGTGACTAAAAGACCTGATAAGAAAAATTAGAGGAGGAGAAGTTATTTGAGGGCTCACAGTTTCAGTGGTGTCAGTTCACAGAAGGCTCGAGGTGAGGTAGAACATCCTGGTGGAAGAAAGCAGCTCAAGGCATCACACCAGGGAGCAGAGAGAGACTTCACTTGTTAGATACAAAATAAATACCCCAAAGCCAAGGCACGCCCCCAGTGACCCACCTCCTCCAGCCACACCTACCTGCCTTCAGTTACAGCTGTTAATTATCAAGGGACTAATTCACTGGTTGGGTTAAGGCTTTCATAACCAATCATTTCATCTCTAAACCTTTTTGCATTGTCTCATACATGAGCTTTATGGGGACTTCACATCTAAACCACAAAAGTATTTCTATTAGGAAACAAGTATATATGCTGACACATAAACTAGTAGGCTTATTTCCTATTGAAAGGGTATTCCAATTACTCCTTGGAATTTGGAAATGACTGGACTAGGAAACTCTGCTCATATTTAAGAAACATGAAAGTATGTAGGTCCCACCTCTTGAGGTAAAGGGTGTCAGTATCTCATTGTGAGAAATATAGGTTAGATATGAAATATTGGTGTAGACAGAATACCTTCCTCAATATCAGTATCTAGGGGCTAGACCTGAAGTCAAACTTCTTGGTTTCATATCCCAGATCTACCATTAATCAGTGGTGTGACTGTGCAGAAATTATTTAACCTGCTTGCCTCAATGTTTTTATCTCTAAAGTGGGGGGTAATAATGTTTCCTGCCCTATATGTTATCATGAAGGTTAAACTGGATGATATCTATTAGAGTGCCATGAGAAATGCCCAGAATATATTAAGTACAATTAGATGCCTGCTATCATTTTTCAATTGCATTTGCCAAGTAGGCTTGACAGTGAAGCACAGATATGAGTCTGTGGGATTCTCAGGAGTAGATATTGCTGTCCATATATAGGTCCAATGTCAGTAGGCTTTTTTCAAAGAGAAGCCCAGGATAATTCAGTCCCTCTCTAAAGGAAGCACTGGGAAGGACCTTGATTCTTATGCTTTTAATAATTATTGTTCCCACAGACAACAGGGCTGCCTGCAAAAGAATCGTGTCTTTGTGTTTGTAAACAATTGACAGATTGTTTTGCTCCCAATTCACATTCACATCAAGCAACAACTAAAGAATTGATTATGAAGAGGAGGAGGAAGAAGCAAGGAATCATGATTCGGTCCATGATTCAGGAGATACATTTTGAATCTGTGATCACAAAGTTGTTAAGATTTAAATTAAATCAATTTAGTAATTTTTTAAAAATCTGACACTGTAAACCCACAAGAAACTTGTCCAATTTTTCTACTGTTATTCTCCAAAATGTCTTAGATAATCATGTTAAATGTTTATGTCTGCCTTTTATCAGGATGTGGAGAGCCATAATTCTTTATTCCTCCCTCTGTCACTAGACACACACACACACACACACACACACACACACACACACACACAGGCGTTGAGTTTACAATACAGCCCCCTTCTGATCCTTGTGCCATTCCAAGACAGGAAAGGTACAAGCAGAATATAGCTCCTCTTAAGCTTCTCTTCCATGACTCATTTAGGTTTTAGTTGAGAGGGACTGGTCAAAGAGTAGATGAGAATAAAGCATTTCTGTTATCAATTATACTTACCCCAGCGATCCATAGGATCAAGCTTATAAAGCTGTAAGGCATTATAGCCAGCTTCCTGGAATACACAACATTAGGAGATATTTGCCATAATCATCTTCAGCATTTTCATTGTCATTATCCTCTTCAATAGAAAAGAGTGAGTGGTGACACTTTCAATCTATTTTGGCTGAAATGCAGCCAAATTGAATAAGGCCAAAGAGCTATACATTGATATTCTTTCTTTATCAGATATAATTCACCAGGAATTATCAATTTAAGTAGGAAAATGTAGAAGAAAATTTTAATCTATTGGATATTATCTTAAATACCACATTAACATTCAGCTGCAATACAGACACACTAGCACATCCTCCAGAAAGCTCTAATTCACTACTTTCCTTCTTTCCTTTATCCAAGCTTAATAGAAGAACCCTTCTGGCACTCATTTAGCACCATTTGATTTCATTATATTCTACTCTCTAACTAATATTTGGTCTACTTAAGGATAGAAAACAATGTTCTAAACCCTAAAAAGTTTCCTGGCATAACAAAGGTGCTCTACAATTTTTGTTTTGTTTTAATTTTTTTTTTTTAGTTGTAGAGGGACACAATATCTTTGTTTTATTTACTCATTATTATGTAGTGCTTAAGATAAAACCCAGTGCTTCACACATGTGAGGCAAGAGCTCTACCACTGAGCTACAACCCCAGCCCCTCTGCAATTATTTGTTAATAGGAAATAAACAATGAGAAATTGTTCATTGGTTTTTATAACATGCCATATAAAATGAAAGCAAAGAGAGAAAACTATTGATGCAGTGTAATATCAAAGATATAAAAGAATTAGAATTGGAGTAGAAATAAAAGTAACTGTTACATTTGCTCCAGTTTTCATCATTACTCAGATGCCAACACAGGCAAGCATTTAGCATGAAGAAAATCCAGTATATATCCCCAAGATGTCCTGGTAGGCAGGTGAGTAGACATATCAAAACAACACCTAGAGCTGATGTTGTTTAGCTATACATAAAGGCAGTCTGCATCAGGAAATTGGTCCTTGTCACAGTGTTTTGAGACAGTTCTGCTGTCAAAGTGGTACTTTTGATGGTACCCCAATTCTGAAGAGAAGCATTATAGACAGTAAACTAAAAAAGGGACTCCATCAAAAGTGAACCCATTAAAATATGAATTTTCATACTAGAGTACAGAATAGTGGTGACTGCATCAGAATTAAGACACATAAAGGCTGTGTATCTCCTACTGACAGCCATGAAGGACCTCACATATAGAGAAAGAAACAGATTTAGCTATTAATTTGAAAAAAAAAAGTCCAGAATCAGGAGGAATCTAAAACCAACCCATCAGAATAAGGCTTTTTCCCCACTAGCTTCTGTAAAAAGACAACCATAGCACCACCCACAGTGCTACACAGCCTCTCTCCAGTGAAGAGTCAGTTCATATTGGATAAGCTGACTCTGAGACACATACAGTATTTTTGCTTTACAGCTTATGGGAAAGGACTTGAAAAATCCAAGGCACAAATGCAGAAAGAAGCATTTGTGATCACCTCCTTATTAATGATGAGATGAGTAGTCTTTAAAACAAAATTTCTGTACTAGACCACAAGACTTTCTAATCTAACAATATAATTTATAGCAATATGCAATTTTATCAGTGTAAAATCTGAATCTCAAAAATATGACATTAGGTTCTTATTCATTTCCTTTGTGAAAGTTTTGCACCTATCTTAATTAGGGACCAATGATTTAGATTATTACCTTAAGGTTAGAGAATCTCACAGATACTAAGATAATTTCAGGCTCTATTTCTACATTCAAACTCAGCATGTAAAAAAAATGCCTTTTGAAATCACTCTTAGTGATATGTTAGAGGAGAAATCTTAGTAGAAACATGCACACATATACATATGCACACATAGGTATATAATATTAAACATGCATAAAACTTAGATATCATGTCTTAATTAATACTCCTGACATTTATAATTTCCACATAAAATAATTAATACTCATAAATAATATATTAATAGCACTTATTGAACCACAGTGTAATTATGTTAGAGCTGAAAGTAGTAGTGTGGACATGGAAAGGTGACTAAATTAAGTATTATCTTTCAAACCCCTCTGCACCCAGTTTTTTTGTTTGTTTGTTTGTTTGTTTGTTTGGTCTTCTAAATATACTAGTACATTGCAGCCCTGGATGGATGTAGCAATATGGAGAAAA
The DNA here is from genome assembly GCF_048772815.1 of Callospermophilus lateralis. Lineage (NCBI taxonomy): Eukaryota > Metazoa > Chordata > Mammalia > Rodentia > Sciuridae > Callospermophilus > Callospermophilus lateralis. The sequence goes on from NC_135310.1 coordinate 97,701,225, forward strand.
TTATGATTGTAGTCATGTTAATGGAAGGTTTGTGTTTTATACTTGAAGGAAGGGAACTAACCAAAAAGTAATCTGCCAAAACAGCCATAACTGTAATGTTGTGTTTTATTTTAATTGTAACTTTTGTTTCACATTAGAAACTAAGTTTTTGGGTTTTTTTTATTTTTGTTTGTTTGTTTGTTTAGATTAAAGGAATAGGAATTTGTAAAGAAAAGCCCTCAAGGTATTTAAAATGATGAAAGAAAAAAAGCACTTAAATAGCTTATATCTCTGCCTACTTATGTCTATGACTGCCTAATTAGTGCTTTCTTTTTTTAAGTAGTACAATGTTTTATATCCAATATCTTGGGGACAAAGCACTGAAGCACTAAAGCTTCCTATACTGCAACTCATGGCTGATGCCACATAGCCTCAAGAGACAATAGCAAGTCTCTCAGGCTTGCTTTTCACTTGTTCTTTCAAATCCATTTTGGATGGTTATCAAATATTCCATAAAAATTAAGGCTAAGGTACTCATCTTCATCATGTTTTTTTAAAATTTTTATTTTATTTTCCATGAATATTAATATCTTAACATTATAACTATATTTTTACTTAAAATAAATATAACTCATCAAACTATGTAAGGTATTTTATGCACTAAAAAAAGAAATACATCAAATATATTTTATAAATTTATATATGTATCGGTATGTGTCTATGTATATTCAAGGTGTATACTACTTTAAAATTTTAGTTTTTTAAAATAGAAAACCACTTTATACAATAATATCATTAATAAGCCTAAAAATAATGGTTTCCAGCTTTATATTTTAATTATTAAATCAGCTAAAATACTTCACTACCCAAGACATGAATGTTATAAGAAATAAAAATAATTATTTGCTATTATGATTGTGGTGGCCAAGTAGATTGCCTATAAAATTTACAATTTAGAAATCATTCTAAAATTATAAAATTGTATTTTTTGATTACTTAGCAGTATAAAATACATTTTGACTGCAAAGAAAATATTTATTATTTTGGTAAACTAATGTTCTTTAAGTACTGCTTGCTGCTCTTTTTTAATGGGTTTACATGGCTTCTAGCAAACCTCATTGGTACAAATGTGGTCAGGGCTTTCACTGCTTTGGCAGTAAGAAAAGAGCTAAGGCACCTTCGTACTCAAGACATTAAGGTGAAATAATTCACACTGCGGAGGGCTCTTGGCTTCTGCATCTTTACACTTCTATCAGATGCAGAATGAGCTGTGCACATGGGCTGATAATTGTATGATACAGATGCCTCACAATGACCACCCTACCTAGAGATACTTTCAGTAACCATAGCATAAGATATTTCTCCTTTGGGTTAAAAGACTGGAGTCACCTCTATCAATGCAGAAATACAGATCTCTTTTGTGTTTTTTTTTTTTTTAACTAAGGAGACAATTATATTAAAATAAGACAATGTTAGGTTAATGCATATGCAGTGCAACCACTGAAAGTGGAACTTGGCAATTGCCATTTCCCAGAGAGGCCATGACCATCCAGAGGTCATCAGTAGAGGATAAAGAGTACAGATACATTGGGGAGATTCCAGATACTTATTAAGTGCCTAAAAAATGTTTGTGGAATAAAAATGAGTGTCGAAGATCATTTATCACTTTTCCTTGTAGTCAAATCTACTTAAGTTTCTCATCTCTTGCCAGAAAAATCTGATTATGTGTGTTTTGGGTTATAAAGAGGAAGATAAGAATACCTACTATACTAGATTGTTATGAAAATTGGCTGATAGAAGATATAACTCACCTAATTAGCCATTACAACCCTAGCATGCAAAGATAGAAAATCATGTACTACTGCATTTGTCATAGTCACTATATCATGTTCAACAAACATTTCCCTGTTTGCTCAATTTTTTTTCTTTACCTCTACTAATAGAACCCCCATTTTCCTCCTTTTTTATGTGATCAAAAATACACCTTCAGTTTAAGACATCATCAGTGTTCTTTAGGTTTTTTAAGGGTCCTTATTTAAGAATATATTGTTCAAGAATACATGCTTTATTAAAGCAGGAGCTGATTTCTACAAGAAATTAGACTGGTTAGTACTTTTTATGGGGGGATGGGGTGTACTGAGAATTGAACTCAGGGGCACTCAAACATTTAGCCACATTCCCAGCCCTATTTTGTATTTTATTTAGAGACAGTGTCTCACTGAATTGCTAAGTGCCCCACTTTTGCTGAGGCTGACTTTGAGCTTGTGATCCTCCTGCCTTCAGCCTCCAGAGCTACTAGGATTGTAGGTATGCACCACCATGTCTGGCCTGTTTAGTTTTATTGTCTATTATCACTTACATAATCTAGAATGTTGAGATGATATTTGTTATATATATGTTACGTGGAAATGTAAAATTAAGACATTAAGATGAAATAATTCACACTGCGGAGGGCTCTTGGCTTCTGCATCTTTACAGTTCTATCAGATGCAGAATGAGCTGTGCACATGGGCTGATAACTGTATGATACGGATGCCTCACAATTACAGATAGATTGGAAATTCAAGTGCATTATCAGCATTTATAGAGTAATAATGAACACTCATTAAATAACAAGCCGTCTTTAAACCCCACAATATATTTTCATATGGCCATTTGTTCTTGCAAACCATTGCAGCATTACATTATATGTGGGATTAAATTACATCATTTAAGATTGTGAAAATCTAGGGTATGTTCCCTTCTAGAAATAGTCAATATATGTTTAAGTATACCCGGGATCTATACATAGTCATGCTAGGCATTAATTTTTTTTCAAATTCTTTAAACATTTATGTATATTTTTTTAAAATTTTTTTAATTGTTGATGGACTTTATTTTCTTTGTTTTTATGTGGTGCTGAGGATCGAACCCAGTGCCTCATGCATATGAGGCAAGCACCCTACCACTGAGCCACAACCCCAGCCCCTGTGTCTATTTTGACATTAAACACACTATATTATTTTACAATTAAATAATTATTTTATTTATTTAAATAAAACTACTCACTGTTTGTAATGAAACGTTTAATAAGAATAGACTCAAAGTAAACTTTGTGACTATATGTCACTTGGTTTAATAGTGTATTCTCATAATTTGAATCATGCTTGGCAGGTAATGGGTATTCAGTTAATATTTGTTGAATAGGTGAAACACTGAAAGATGTAAGTTCAATGCTATAGGTTATCACTTCAAAATTACCATTTTTATCATTATGTATAATTACATAATCTGTCTATAATATGTCCTCCTCAGACAATCTAAAGAAAACTACCTCTTGATTCTTTGCCATGATGGAAAAGAGCTTACTTATTTGTCTTATAGTCACTTAAAAAAATGTTATGAAGATCTTAATAAGTAAAATAAGTAAAATTCTGAAGGACTAGTTGTTTTCTATGTTCCAGAGAATGAAATTTTAAATCCTATTAAATATTATAGAAACCTTATTACAAATGAGGAAACAAAATTGTCTGAGGTCATATAAGTGACAAACCTGAGACTTACCCATTCCATCTTCTTCCAAACCCCATGCTCTTATCCACTCGGCTGAATCATTTGTTCCTTGTTCCTTTTTCCTTTACTTCCTTTGAACACCCTACATGCAGGGTTTATATGAGAGTAGAATGATGATAACCTTCACTATTTCAGTCAGAAAGTACTCAGGGGTACTGAAAAATAAGAAAATTGAAGTGGAAAAGATTAAACAAACCAGAGAGTTTAGTATATTGTCTGTTGCTCGAATATATACTCCAAGGTAATAAGAAAAAAGTAAAATATAAAAATGATCTTCAAGGGAAGAATAAATAACAAGTTGCACTGACCTAGAAAGGATGTAGGCATGTAAGAAACCCCTAGTAAGTAAAACCTGCCATGAAACAAAAGAGAAAGAAAGAAAATTGGAGCAAAAATGACATTCAAATCAACTTTTTCTTCTAACATTAGTGAGCATTGATTTTTAAAAAAAATATATATAATTCATATCAGTGGATTCAAGAAGCCTATCTCAACTAAATTCGTTTTTTAAAAGATGTACAAGTATTTTTATTGAACAAATATAGCTCTGAGTGTATGCAATCCCCACAGTGTTACTGTCTGAGAAACGTTTTACAACAAGAGATTAATCCTGTGTATAAGTTGACACACTTGCCTTTTAGTGCATTCTATGTTGAATTTTGCAGGATTGCAAGACTTGCCCAATCTTTCATTCTCTTTTACCCAACATTTTTTAATAATGTGGCTTTCAATATTTTGACTTCAGTATTCCTGATATTTACATAATACCTTTGTGCATTATTATAGGATAATATAAAATATGCAAAAAATTAAATATTTTTTTAATTCCTACAAAATTTGTCAGATTCACCACTATTCTCTGATTAAACAATTAGGGACATACTGTTTAACACACATGCACATATACACACATCTGTATCTATAACAACTTTCTAAATCTTGTTAAAACTACTTTAGTTTGTTCTTTTTTGAGGAAATCTTGATTATATTTTCAAATTTTCAGTGTTCTCAGATTTGCAAAACTTTGATCAATCTAGTTTCATTTTCTGTTTAAAGTATCTAATGAAATTTTAAATAATTTTTGAGAGAAATATACTAATTGTTAAAAAAACTTCTTTAATTCTTACCCAGTCAAGCAAAAAGCTATTTCATTTAACTGATTCCTTTTAAATTTGATACAGATAAAAATCGTCCACTACCAAAATGTACAGATGCTGCAACAGCTTAAACTATAGCTGGTCAATTTGCCATGCAAAACATCCTTTTCCTTTCTAGAGAAAACATTTTGACAATTATAAAGTTGTCATTAATGGCCCAATCTTTGAACCCAGACTGGGCCACATTCACTGGGTTCTGCTGCCCACTATCTGATGTCTGTATGATATTGAGTTATTTAACCTCAGTTTCTTTATCAATAAAATAGTTTTGTGGAGTTTTTTGTTGTTGTTTCATTGTTTGTTTTGTTTTGTTTCTCAGGGTTATTGATATAATCAAATGAGATACAGTACCAAAATTTCTTGACACTGCTCATTATATAGTGAAGGCTTAGTAGTTGAGCTTGCAGTAAAGGAAATAAAAAGTTCAATTTATTTTAGTAGAACCAAACTCTTCAAAACTTAATTATTATTGTTATGTAAGTTTGTTTTATCATTTTACATCTGTCATTTTATTTTTCCTTATGATGCTGGGTATTGACCCTGGGATTTCAAACGTGCTAGAAAACAGTCTACTGCTGAACTATATCTCTAGACCCTTAACACTTTTTTGACCCACAAAATTCTAAATATGTGTTCCTATCTTGGTAGCATGCTGAATTTAAATCATAAGCGGTACTGAAATTGCCATCATATAGGTGAATTGCCATTGCCCATTGCCATGTGAACTCTTCTTAGTATAATATATAGCATTAAAATTCTCATAATTCAAATGTAACACTACAGTTCTTGATGATTATCATCTTTTTTATGAGGTGTAACATCTGGAAAAGTCAATGTGATTGTACTAGGAACAAAAATATAGTCTTCAAATAACCAATAAAAAATAATTGTTTGATTTGCTTTGTGGCATCTGGTATAATTCGCAAAGCAGGTTTATATTTCTGAATCACTTTTTAAAATTGTTAAATATTTGCAACATTTTGAAATATGGACAAAATATTGTAAAACACTTCTCTGGACTCACCAACCACATTTGACTAATATTAAGATTTTGCAGTATTTTATTTAGACAATTTGCCTTAAAGATGGAACACATTATAGTTTCCCACACCTCTCTATCTTGACCTTCTCTCTTAGAAGTAATTCATTTACCTAAGTTGATGAGTTCCTCTTTACATTTTTATACTTTGGCTACATCTACAGGTCTACTTAAAAGTGGTGTTCCTTAATGATTTGGACATGTCTTATTTAGAAAACCTAATTCTACAACATTATATATTCTCCTAAGATTCTTCAAATTTTTATATTTCACTTTTTAGATTTAGATATTCACCTGAAATCTATTTGTTAATATTATGAAGTAGATTTCAAACTTTTAATTTTTTTCTGTACTAAGCTTACTGTCTCAGCATAGGTACTAAATAGCACATCACATCACCACTGATTTATAATATTCATACTCTCATAAGCCAGGTTCTTATATATGTGGATGTTTTTCTGAGGGTTCTCTCCTTTTGTTGGTATTCCTAAATAGAGTCAAAGCTATCAGTCATGAAGCTTTGTAATGTCTTGATATGGAGTAGATGAAACCCTGCATTAATTCTTAATCTTCTTCAGTATTTTCTTGGCTATTCTTGACTATATGTAACTCCATGTGAATTTTAGGATGTACACACATATAGATACAAACCACAAATCTTTTAGAATTATGATTAAAATTGCATTGTGTTATCAGATTAATTTGGGATGGGCTGGCATCTTTCTGATATTGTCTTTCTACTCAGGAACATGATATATTTCTTTATTCAAAATATTCTATATTAAATTATTTCCTATTTTTCTAACTCCAAGCTAACTTTCTGGTTTGCAAGAGATTTTCAAAGCATTTTTGCCACTTTAATTAGTAGTTGTCATTCTGTTCTTTCATCAGAATCACTGTAAGAAAGGTGATAGGAATGATATATTTAAGGTGTCAAATTCATTCAGATATTAACTTTATAAAGATGGGACTTCAATAAAATAATTATGCTAACTATGACAAATTAAAGACTTGAATAAGTTAGAGGAACAAATAAAGAATAGAAACAGAAGGTGTGATTTTCAAAGTTGTAGAGAGCAAAGTATGAAATGAAAAACAAAGTTCTGCAGATTTAAGAAAGACCAAAAGAAAATACAGACCATGAAGGATAAGTCATAAATCCAGAGAGGGCAGTAGAATTTGAATTCAAATGTATCTATAATTGCAATAGTTATAAGTAGGGTAAATTAGAAAAAAATATTCAAAAGAAAATTAAATATATAATTAGTTATATTATTATCTGAGCAGAATGACAAACGTTATAGCAAAAGAAATAAAAAGACCACTATACTATAGACACATGGCAACTATTTATTGATAAAAGCTTCAACACACATAAATACTAATATTTAAATTTTTTCACTCATTACCAAACAACTACCAAATCATACTGCTTTTAAATGTATGAGATCATTTAAATTTTTTTAATTTACAACAAGACTCTAAAGACTACTACCAAAAAATTTTTTAAAAAGCAATTAATCAGAATGCTGTGACACACACCTGTAATCCCAGCAGCTTGGGAGGCTGAGGCAGGAGGATCATGAGTTCAAAGCCAGCCTCAGCAAAGGCTGGTTACTAAGCAACCCAGTGACACCCTGTCTCTAAATAAAATACAGAATAGTGCTGGGTATGTGGCTCAATGGTTGAGTCCCCCTGAGTTCAATTCTTGGTACACCTCCTCACACACACACACAAAAAAAACAAGAGCATGAAGAGAGAGCCTATAGAATCTTTTCAGCTACTCTTCTGATAGGAGATTAATAATCAGGATATATAGAGAACTCAAAAAACTTAACACCAAAAAAATTTCAGATAACCCAGTCAGTAAATGGACAAATGAACTCTATGCACATACCATAATTTGGTCAACTTCATTCCCCAGTTGTTCCCTTTCCCTTTCCTTCCCCTCTTCCCTCCCCATTTGTCTCTTGCTTGCTTCTACTCTAAGGATCTCCCTTCAATTTCCATGAGATTCCCCTTTTTATTTAATGCCTTTTTTTCCTCTCTAGCTTCCACATATGAGAGTAAACATTCAACACTTAGGATGATAGGATGTATGACTTTTATATTTTTATATACCAGTATACAAAACAGAAGAATAAAGACTAAAGTAAGTATGTCTTGAATTCAAGACTTCATTTTTCTTGAAGCTATATAAGTTGCATGTTCAAACCTGATGATTGGCAATGAAAGGTAATTTCTTAAATACTATCATTCATCTGTGTGGCTGGGAGAAGTCCTAAAAGGAATATTACCTGGGCATGGTGGCACACACCTATAATCCCAGCAGATCAGGAAGCTGAGGGAGGAGGATTTCAAAGCCAGCCACAGCAATTTAGTAAGTCCCTGTACAACTTAGGGAGACCCTGTCTCTAAATAAAAAATAAAAAGGGCTGAGGATATGGCTCAGTGGTTAAGCACCCCTGGGTTCAATCCCTGCTACCAAGAAAGAAAGAAAGAGAGAGAGAGAGAGAGAGAGAGAAAGAAAATAATTTAAAAAAATAAGTAAACTGCATCCAACAATGGATACTAAAAATTTAAATGAAGAAAGTGTGCCCTGGAAAAGTTAGGTTCATACTAAGATCACAAGGTGTTTTAATTTAAAGATCAATGAATGAACTTGTCACAGGAGTAGATCAAAGGAGGAAGTCATCTTTTTTTAACTTGGGGTTATTTTGGGAACCAGATGGAACAATGCAGGTGAAGAGGTTTTTAAGTTGAACTGCTGCTAAGGAATTATTCTTGCTTGTTCAGGCTGCTGTTGTCTTCCTATATGCCATTTAAAAAAAAAAATCCTAAGTAAGGAGTATTGTGAGAGCTTTGATTAATTTCTGTAGCAGTTTCTGCTTTAAAATACACTCACTTAAGCATCTTTCAAATCTAATGGATTAGAAATCTTGAAGAAACTAAAGGGCAAATACTTCAAAATAAGTAGAGAGAAACATAAACACACTTGGGTGGGTACTCAGTGAGGAAATCCTGCCAGTGTTTTAATTTACAAGGATTTCTCTTTTGTTTCTAATAAAGACAACTTTTTGAAAAGCACCTTTAAATGGCAAGTGCATACCTCATGTGGTCATTACAATCTATAATCTTGTTCTGGATATAAAATTCCATTGATTTTACAAAGGGTTATATGCTTAAATCAATTCGGTAACACCAGACCAACATGAATGGATTATTATTTGTACTCCATCTTTATGCAATATTATTCCCCAAGAATTTCAGTTAACTTTATAATAATAATTTCATAGCATTTTATAATTTCTAGTTAACAATAGAACCTACCCATTTTGTTGTAGGATAATTATTATATCATTGGCTATGTATTTTTATTTTAGTACTCCTTGTAGAGTTTGAAAACAAGTTTGTCTCCATTATGTGCTCTTTAATCTTGATCTGTTTCAAATTAATAGTGTTTTAAGACCTTCAATGTTTTTCTTTTCTGATTCTTTTCTCTCTACCATGTTAATCTAATGTCTGTCTTATCCGTTTTATCAAGGCAGTATGATTTCCAGAGAAAAACGTGAACTTAGAAGTTAAGCAAGACTTCAAATAACTTCCTTGCCTCTTATGAACTGTAGATAAGCATGTGAAGAAAACATGTTTTTATACGTGATGATAAAATAAGCCTACAGGTGCCTTTACTGGATTCTTGTAAAACAAGTATACTTAGGTAGATTTGCCTTGGTTATCAGTATATATGTGCTCATGCATCTAGTGAAACAACTCCACTTAACCAAACTCTGAAACTCTAATCCCAGAGATATCTGGAAAAGTATTCTCCTGGCAATAAGACATTTAGGAACCATGAATTTATGAAAAATCAGCACCATTCCTATAAAAGCAATCTTAAAGCTTGATCTTTGTGTGTCAGAAACATCATTCTATGAATGTATTTAAAAGTTCCCCCAATTTACTTGATCAGGTTTTCTTTGGGCTAATCCTGTATAGGTCTTCAAAACATACATTACCCATCTATACAAATAGTTCCTTTCATTTTATTTTTCAATAAGTGTATGCTTATCAGATTCCTTTTTAATTTTTTTTTATTTCTTCGTATTTCATAATGCTAAGTGATATTGATTTTTTTATTTTTCTGCCAGTTTCTCTGATAACTTTATCTATTTTCTCACTATACCCAAACTTAACTTCTACTACATTTTTTGTACATTAAAGATATCAGATGTGCTTTTGCAATATTTTTTTTTTTTTGCAATTGCTAATACCCACACATGTTGCTCTCTCTATATTGGGTTTTTAACAAATTTTAATAAACTAATGTCTGGATATGAAACTTTTCAATTAGGTACTATTGGATGGCATTAATATTTTGGACAATAATAGATGCCAAGCACTATTGTGTTTTACATAACCATTTTGCTGATGAGAAACTCAGGAATAAAGAGGTTGAGAACTTGCCCAAGTAAGTAAGTAGTAAATCCATGATTCTAATATAAGAATTTTGAGTTCAGAACCCTACACCCAACAAATTAAGTCTTTTGCATCACTAATTAATCCTCACCATGTCTATATACATCTTTGTTTTAATACATGAGAATATAACTTAAGGGCAAATTGTGCATCTTTTCAAGCATCATGATGTATGATTTCTATTAATGTAATCTGTGAACATTTCACTTCTTAAGAATGGCGTATTTTGTATAAACTTCAGTCAATTTAGCTTCAGTAAAAATTGTAATTGAAAATTATTCTCATAGAATTAGCATAGTAACTTAAAAAAGAAAAAAATCTAGGAGTTTTCAGTTTGAATAAAATTAGCCTATCTGAAATTACTTTATAATAGAGTTTTCCTTAATTAGATATGTGTTGTCTATCTTTGAGAACAAGGGAATATTACATTTGCATAAAATATGCAAAACTCTTTTACAAAAGCCAAATAGGAATATGTGTGAGATACTACATAAATATCTCACAATTAGATGTCAAATGTATACCAACAAATCATTCTCACACTGATATTTTGCATGATAAAATAAAGCAATATTTGAGCTCCAGCTGGAAAAAGAATATTGTCCCACTCTCATTAAAATACAGTGGTGCTAAGTAAATGATTTGCTTGAGATGGCAATAAGCATAGAAATGATCACAATGAAATCTCATCTAATAGCTATAAGAAGAAGGAATTTTCAGTAATTTATGTTCCCCAATATTTCTTTCTTCAATCATAAATGACATAGGTCACAATTAAAAACAATGTTTCATAACATGAAAATAAATGAATAATATTTTATTTACCAGTAATATCCAATAGAGGATTTTGTTTTGTAATAATAGTATGAGATCACTATTTTGCCTATATCTATAAATAGACTCCTACCCAAATTGTTGACCAACATTGATTTGGGATACACTAAACAATTATTTCCAATAAATGTATTAATGCAATCAACTAAAATGTTGTGCTTAGCCAATAGATTAGAATACCTCTAACAATAATTATCTATTGTGATGTATTATTCACATCTATGTGTTATTACTCAGAACTATGTGTAAAGTAACTATGTGTAGATATATAGTATTAGGATGCACACTCACTTTGTGGCTTTCCTGAGCTCAGCTGAACTCATGATAAACATTTATTATTGAAAGCCAGTCTTTTGTAATTGATGAGAAAGATGAGAAAAACTTTCCTAAATGAATGTGCTTGGAAGAAAGTAGGAAATATGCAATCATTCAAATTGGCAGTAGGCCATTACACAGGTTATGACCTTGACATTGGTGAAGAATAACAGGGCTTCTTGGATCCATGGTGGGTCAACTAATTAAAACATCTAAAATAAACAAACAAACAGAAAACACCTTCATAAGAGGAAAATTAAACTTGATATGAAACCTTTTTTTTTTGTCTTTTATTTTTTACTGAGAGGCCTAAGAAAGTGTGAGTAATCACTTTTTAAAGAAAATGGCTCAATAGTCTTCATCTGTAATGAAAACCACAGTAGTTAACTGTAAATTAGTCACAGTCTGGAACAGTATCTGTTATATAACGTTAACAAAAATTACAAGAATATTAAAGTTGTAATATGGTAAAGTCATAAATAATTTCACTCATTATTTCATATTACCTAGGGATGGATACTGTTTTGCAATTAATTTTATTTCCAGAAATCTCTACTAAGGAGATAATAAGATATAGGGTCAAAGATTTATGTGCACAGATGTTTATTACAGCATTCTTTATAATACCCAAATGTTGAAAACAAACTAAATGTCAAATAAAAAGAAACTGGAAAAATAAATCATTGAGCATTCTTAATTACACGATCACTCTAAGATTGAAATTGAGTACCCTTTGGAATGTTTATGAATAAGGAAAATAAATTCATCAATATAATATCAAATATATGGTATAAATTGTGTATGTAAATAAAATACTAAACAATTATATAAAATGTATGTAGATATTTATACAAAAATAGGAAAAATAAGAATTTTAAAAGGTTTTCTTTGGATTATTTTGTTATTTTGTATTATAGAACAGTCTAAAATAATTTCTGTGCTAAAGAATTCTTTGACAAAGCATACTTTCCTGGTGTATGTGCACAAGTACATGTGCATTTGTGGTACGTATGTGTGTGTGTGTGTGTATGTAATTGAGGCAATACTGAGAAACAGAAAAAGTTTCTAATACTCCAGGAATTTGAGACTAAACCCACCAAATGTTTACTTACAAAAACTAAATGTTCATTCAGTAACTATTCAGGAACAACTGAGCTCAGAATCCTCCCCTTTTTTGTCCCATCAATATAGCTATTATGTTGTAAATTTGCTTACATTATAAATTTTGCAGTTGTCACATTAATATATAATTTAAATATGTAATTTTAAAATATCTCCTCATTATCCCAATCCCATAGACAATTATTTTTAGTAGCTTTTAAGTACAGTTTTTGTATGTGTACACATTTTTTTTTCCAAAACTCAATGCAATTGTACTTTCATCATAGCATATTTGTGGAGTAGAGTCCCAAAATATATTTCTAATTGTAGGGCTTGGGTTAGCACATACTCAATTTTGAAAAATGTTGTTCAATTTTTCCTCAAAAAAGTTACACAAATTTATATAAACTTATATTCACACAAATAATAAGATTATTACTTTTCCTATATTGTAAATATACTGGTTGTTGGCAAATTTTGTTGAGGTAAAAAGAAAAAAAAATTATCTCATTTTATAACATTTGCATTTCTCTGAATATTAGATTCTAAGTAGCATGTCTTACATTTTCCACATTTATACTTGCCTTGTTCATTCCTATGTTTTTTAAAACATATGATATTTATACTAATAAATATCCTTATATTATTAATAATTCAAATGAAACATTAATGTCATTATATGGATAAACAGCTGTATGACATTGTCAATAAACTTTTTAATAAGGTGAACTTATGAAATTACCATTTTGTAGTTAAAAAAAATATCAATAGTTCAGTGTGGTGTCACAAGCATGTAATCCCAGCAGCTTGGGAGGCTGAGGTAGGAGGATCACAAGTTCAAAGCCAACCTTAGCAAAAGTAAGTCTACTAAGCAACTCAGTGAGACCCTGTCTCTAAATACAATACAAAGTAGGACTAGGGATGTGGTTCAATGATCGGGAGCCCCTGAGTTCAATCCCTGGTATAAAAATAAAATAAAATAAATATCAATAGGACCATGTCAACTTCACATAGCTTAAACTAATATATTCAGCAGAAATTATATGAACAGTGTTAAGATGAAACAGTTCATATTTATGCATTTAATTATATTAAACATTCATACTATCACTTGAGAGTGTACCACATATCATACTAACACATGGATTAAATTGATTTATCAGCGTTGGTATGCAATGAAAAGAACCATATCTTGAAAAAAATTATTTATTATAATTTAGCTATTTTTCACATATACCATGTTCTTGGTATAGAATTTTTATTTACCACTTCAAAATAATTGAAAAATAAGTAGTCTTCATATATTTATTGAATGACAAAGTACATTCCTTGACAAAAGCATTAAACGAAATACATAATTATTAAACTCATCATCCAGTTACTGTGATGATTAAAGTAATAAGTACTTTTCATATTCTTAATGAGAAACCATTCCCCAGAATTGCATACATGAATTCTACTGTCATGTATAACTAATTAAAGCAAATAAAAAATAAAATAAAAAGAAATTAAAATTGTGAGTATAAAGTTAAAAAATTGATAAAATAAAATGATAGTTTAGGGCTAGCATGTGTTTTCAAATTAAATAATTCATATTTAATAAATCTGCATCCAAATATCAAAGTATTTCTGGTTTAGATGATTTTCAAAAAATATTCCTACCTAAGAAGCCTATACTTACTGATAGATTTAATTTCAGCATCTATTCTTTGTCAGATTTTTTTCTTTTAGCTGAATGAAAGAAAACTTACTTAAAGAGTCATTTTAAGATTTGTTTGCATACTTCTTTCATAAGATTAGGGTGTTCTGGTTTAATTGCTTCAATGATTTACATTTTATAATTTGTAAGTGTGATCCTTGATGTTACTGGGTAATCTCAATATATTCTTAACCATAAATATTAAATGTTGTATTTTCCTTCTAATATATCAGTTCAGTAATCTACCTGTAATTAACACCAAAACCCAAGCTTGTACAGGTAATAGCTACTCTTGTTAACCTCTAAGCATAATATGGTTTATGCAAAATAAAATTGTCACTAGTTTTAGGGAATAAATATGTTACCTTACTTTAAAGGAAACAAGAGGATACTAAATTTTTAAATGGATAATCTACTTAGTTATGTGATTTCATTTCAGGAAAAAAAACATGTTTTTATAATGAAAATTTTATTTGTATAAAACTATTGATAAAAGTGTATTTTTAGAAAGTTTAGAAATGAGTTTAGAAAGCAGGAACTATGTTTTTTTGTCTTTCTTCTTTTCATTTTCTTCCTTTAATAAATACATCATGAGTAGTTGCTACATGCTACTAATGCTAGGAAGAAAAGATTCCAAGAAGCACTCAGCCTTCTGGGGAGACTGACAAATATCATTACAGTGCAGCATAGGAAGCTCTGGGCTAGAGGGGATGCACTTCATATAAAAGGTGATGCATGTACTGAGCTTAAAGGATGGGTTAAAATGTATCAGGTTAAGAAGGGAACATGACATTCTAGGAGAAAGAGCAGCCTTTGAGAAGGTACAGGAAATGAGTGATAGGAAACCACTGATTACAAATAAATTACATGAAGATGACAGCTGAAGATCTATATTCTGTTGGAGAAAGTGATTTGCAGTTTATAAAAACTGAATTTTCCATGAAGTTCAGTCAGTAGTTCCAAATACTGTAGTCAATTATTCTTCTGTGGTCTTTGCTTTTTTTTTTTTTTTCCTGGTTATATATAAAGTATATTCACACCAATTCATGCCTTCATACATGTACTTTGGATAATGATGTTCATCACATTCCACCATCATAACTAACCCCATGCCCCCTGCCTTCCCCTCCCACCTCTCTGCCCTATCTAGAATTTGTCTATTGTTAGAGTCAGGATGGCGCCTGGCATTTTGCCAGAGAAATGTTAGAGTCTGTAAACAAGTCTGGATGGCGCCTGACAAAATGCCAGAGGGAGTGAGTGGTTTGTGAAGTAACAAAAGCGAGCCATTAAGTGTGGAGATTCCTTATTGGCTGACTGCTGTATCTAGTTTATGCTAATTAAATAAGCTGTGTGGAATGTATAAATACTGCTCCTGTCCTACAATAAACGGCTCCTACTCCTGCTGTATCGATCTACACAAGTTGTTCGTCACCCCTGGTTATTTTGCCCAGCCAGCTGGGCTGCGGCAGTCTATTCCTCCCATGCTCCCTCTCCCTATCCCACTACGAATCAACCTACTTATATTAGTGAAAACATTCAGCATTTGTTTGTTTGTTTGTTTGTTTTTGGGGGGAGGGGGATTGGCTAACTTCATTTAGCATTATCTTCTCCAACTCCATCCATTTACCTGCAAATGCCATGATTTTATTCTCTTTTATTGCTGAGTATTATTTCATTATGTATATATATGCCACATTTTTTAATCCATTCATCTAGTGAAGGTTATCTGGGTTGGTTGGACAGTATAGCTATTGTGACTTGTGCTGCTATAAATGCTGATGTGGCTGTGTCCCTGTAGTATGCTGTTTTTAAGTCCTTTAAGTATAGACTGAGGAGAGAGATAGCTGGGTCAAATGGTGGTTTCATTCCCAGTTTTCCAAGGGATCTCCATACTGCTTTCCATATTGGCTGCACCAATTTGCAGTCCCACCAACAATGTATGAGTGCGTATCCATACTGTTGCCATGGTCTCATGGTATACAGAGTGTACTTTGCTCCTTTACTGTGGACCTGGCCATAGGACTAGCTTAGCAAAGCATTGTAGTGTAAATAAAACAAGAAAAGGCATGGAATGTATGTGTATCCTCCTCTGATTCTGCTGTTGCCATGAGTCTAAGTAGCCATCAAGTCCAAGAAGAGTGATCAACATGTGGACCCAACTATCAACTCAACAAGTCCAGTCCTGCCCAAACTAGATCATCTAATCACATACAACCCCTGGACACATGAGTGAAAAATGCCTACTTATTATTGTATGCTACTGAAATTCTGTGGTATATGTTCTTCAGTAAGAGCTAATATCTAATCTTGAGCACAAATGTTACCATTTTGGTAGTCAATACAAATTTTCTGAAGAGAGGAAACTATCTGTGAAAGCTTTTTGAGCATTGAATTCATGTAAATTTCAATAAATAGCATTTAAACAAATCATATTCAATCCTTACATTATTCCTCTGGGATTACAAAAATAAACTCAGGTTCTAGAGAGGAAAAAAATCTGTATTTGGAAATTTCAGAAATGGCATTTCATAATCTATTACAGAAGCATGAAGCTAGCAACTCAAATGAGTTGCTTGATTTTTAAACCCATAGAGTGACATATTCTGTCATAGCCATACCACCTGAAGAAAGGGGTACAAATCTGATTCCTGTTAAAACAAGAATTAAAATATCTGATGCCTCATTTTCACAGCAAACCACTTCCTGGTTAGAAACCATGCACAGACATTTCATTGCCCACACTAGAAATAACCAGTTAGCTCAGATGTCAGTAATCACCTTGATTAATTGTAGCCAGACTTGATTTACTAATACATGACAGAGACTCTGGATTTTCAGCTCTAAAAATCCAAGCCACAGCAAAATAAAACAGAAACAAACAAACAAACCAAAAAACACTTTTCAATTTTTCTACCTAGAGATATATACTTTAAAGGTGTCTCCTTCCCAACATTTGTCAAAATTCTTCATTTGGCATATGGGAACTATTCCAAGTGATCAGTATGGTATTTGTACTTTCTGGACATAATTTCTCTTCCAGTTGTACAGGAGTTTTCAGAGTGAGATTCTAAAGAGGGAAGAATCAGGTTGTAACAGGACTCCTTCTTTCCCTCCTCATAGCTTTCAGGAGCAGCATCTACTGTATAATTTTAATGTTTTGGGAAAAACAAAATGTTTAAAAATTTCTCACTGGGAAAATAACAATAATTTTGCTTATTATATTTATTTATTTTTATTAATTTACCTATTTTGAATAATCTTACTGGTGGAATGGAGGTGTCTATGCTTAATGTGATTTTCAAAAAAAAAGTTTGTAGCCTGAATTTTGAGTATTATATTTCTTAAAGTTAACTTTCTAAAAGGGAGATTCAGTTTATGTTGTGAAGATCAACCACATTTCACCAATTTTTACCTTATTCTTTGTTTTGGAAACACATTCCATAGGAACATGAAAGTAAGAGTCACGGTGAGAATGAATTGCATAAACATTGTCTTAAAATTCTCAATATTATTCCAGTGTTTAGAGATAGGATGAAAGAGATGTTAGTTAATCTATGCAAATAAAATTAAATGTCTGTCTTTGTGTTATTGCATCATGTAAAAAACGACTGGGCATATTTTCCTCAAATTTACAACATATGTTTGGAATGTTCTGTTTCAAAGTATTGGCTTGTGGCTTATGCAACTGTCACTTTAAGAACTTTACCAGTCATCTCAAAGTGCAAAGCTATCATCTTCCATAATAAATGAAACTGAGATACAAGGAGAAACCCATATGCCTGCTAAATGGGACAGATGTCTCACATGCAATGAAGATGCTAGAGAGAACACGAACTGGTTTCAAATAGGCATGCTCAAGTGAATCTGACAAAGGCAGACAATGATTATAGGCAGCTTGCTTCTCACATGGACAACAGTGGGTAGCAACCAGTATATATTTATTATAAGTCACTTCCTGTTTACCCAAACAGCAGAAATCTAGGATTCAGAAAGAAGATTCATGATTAGATTTAAATTAAATGTTGTTTATTAGAAAGAAATTGTTAGTCATAGCTGAATTTGTTTTGGGGGTAAAAATGATTCTACGATTTCATGTAGTATAATATAATGTTACATATTTTCCAAAATCTACAAATGTTCTTTCTGTATTCTTGTTCTAAAATATTTTCCCAATTTTGCAATGACAAAGTAAGCATCTTAAGCATACCTGGATTTAATTACTCAGACCAATACTTTTAAGTCATTAGTTAAAGAAAATTCTCTATTTAATGGACAAAAATATACTGAGGCTATATTATGTACTTAGAAATATCTCTAACATGTTGCTTATCTTCATAAGATGCACAAAGACTTAGTGTACTAAGGTCTAACCCACAAGGGGAGGTGAACTACTCCACTTGAGTGAGTTTATTGTATTTTTATAGCATATTATAATTCTGTTCCATCCCCAAATACTAAGCAATCAGTTTTACAGTCAAATGGACTTGAGCTTCATTACAAGTGTAAATACTTACTTACTAATTATATGATATTGAATTTTATGCCTCGAGTTTTATCATCAGTGAAATGGGAATTAATAGTATTTACCTTCTTGGTTATCATTAGAACAAATAGCAATAGATACTGTAAAAGATATAACACAGTGCCTGAAACATCATATTCATTGAATGTTAGCTATCATCTGAATTAATAGGTTTTAATTATAACATACAAGAGTTTTGCAATATTGTATTCTCTAATTGGGTTGCCTTCTGGTTGAGTGATTTAAAAAGTAAAGTGTTTTACATACTTCTTTTTTAGTTTTGAGAAAGAAATTATTTGGCATTATATTCTCCAAATATCTACTTTTTGTGGTGTCAGTTAAAATTTTCTTAAACCATGCACCTGTCTAAAAACCAACCATCTTAATCTAGATATTTACATGCTATTTTCATCCTTATATATTGCTACATTTATTAAGACAAATATCCAGCTTTCACTCATGTAGTATCCCCCACTATAACTCAGAAAATCAATGGTTGACTATTTTCTTTCATATGTGGAAGCCCAAGCAAAGGAACAGGTAAAAGGTGGAGGGGTGTCAGATATAATAAAGACAGAGGGAAGATCAGTGGAGTAGGAGATTGAGGGGAAGAGAAAAAAAAATGCAAAATGAATTTGACAAAATTATGTATGTGTATGTGTAAATATACCACAGTAAATTCTACCTTTATGTATATTTATAAAGTGTCAATTTGCCGCAGTCCGGCTGAGCAAACTAAACGTGGGGGGGGGAGGGGGGGTTGAGGAACAACTTGTGTAGATTGATACAGCAGGAGTAGGAGCCATTTATTGTAAGACAACAGAGATATTTATACATTCCACACAGCTTATCTTAATTAGCATAAACTAGATACAGCAGTCAACCAATAAGGAATCTCCACACTTAATGGCTCGCTTTTGTTACTTCACAAACCACTCCCTCTGGCATTTTGCCAGGCGCCATCCAGACTTGTTTACAGACTCTAACATCAATTAAAAATACAGTAATGAGTGGAAGGTAAACTAGTAGAGTAGAAGAAGGGGAATAAATGGGGGAGGTGTCACCATATACTGAAATGGAGGAAATTAAATTACAAGTACGTATGACTATGTTAAAATGAACCAAACTATGATATACAACTGTAATGCACCAATAAAAGCAAAATAGTTAAATTCTAGAGGATATATTGTTAAGGCCCCCTTGGGAGGAGATTTATATTAGGGATCTTCTGATGTTAGCAGAATGTTAGAGCACCCAAGAAATGTTACATAAGAAATTGAAGTGTCATTAAAAGAAAATAAAAATGGGCATACCATATGACATTTATATATTTAAATGAGTACTTATGAGTAGAAAAATTTGTTCTAGTCTTATTGATGGATGGAAAAATATAGAATTTGCATGTTTACCATATCCCAAAATGCCAAGTAAGCAAAGGACCCCCTTTCCCTTCCCTGAAGCAGTAGAAACGTGAATGCATGTTAACAGACTTAAGAGGAAGAAAGGAAATATCACTGTGGAAATGAGTCTGATGCTAACAGGAGCTAGGCAAGAAGTAAGTAGATGGTTGGTGAGCAAAGCCCTCTGAAATACTATTCAGAGATGAGAGGAACCACACAGCCAGAGGGCAGAAATCAGGCAGTAGAGTTCAGCTTCCAGGAAGCAGACTGGCCATTCTTTTAATGTCTTGCCTTTTAAATGGGCTGAAGAAAACTGTCAATGCTTCTTGACATTAGGGTGTGACACATGTCATTTAGGACTGATGGAGTAAAGGTAGGAATGAAAAAAACAAAAGGAAGCATGTGTACTTTGTAGGACTTTAGAAAACCATCCTTCATATTATCACATGGCACACCTGTTCTTAGAATGATTTGTTTTATCTTCCATTTTTACTTGCCCATTTTATTTTATACTATTTTCTCCATAAATCATATTTATTATGTTCTGTATTTGATCTTGCTGTCAGCTCAGCCAGTTGTGTAGTCTGGGGTAAATTGTCACCTAAGTTTCTTCAACGGTACGTGGGAGGAGAAACAAGTATTACATCTAGTTACAGCAAGGTTTTGCACATGAGAGTAAGAATGAGCATATTTTAAACAGCCCCGAGAATCAGAGGCAGTGCCAACTCAATCCAGATGCATGTGGATTGAGTTGTGCCAGATGCTGGGTTAATCCAGGGAGTTAGAACCTCAAAAGTATGATTCTTGGATCTGTTATTAATATATTTTAGTAATTGCTTATTATTTCAGAGACAAATTCTAGTAATAGGTTTTTTTAAAACAGTATGATGGCTGATATAAAATTAAAATCTTCCTTTTATAATTATTTCTTTTACAGAATGTTACATTATTTATTTTGTACCCTCAAGATATGACTGCTAGAATCGCAGAAAGAAATTACATGAATGTTGTTTTGCAACTTCCCAAATTGCAGAGGGTATTTTCTTTGAAATTTTTGTCACCAGAGAACACAGACATCCTAAGTAGCTTTCCCCCTGACATGATTCTCTCTGGAAACTTCCATTGTTGTGTCACTTTTTAATTCTCCTTCATTCTTTCCCAAATGAATAATGGATTATTTGCATGTGTTTTTTCAGGCTTTCTTGGCATTCTCTGTTTCAATGTTTATTTGCAAAGGAAAAGCCAAGTAGCTTCATTACTTTTTTGTGTGTTGGCAATAATCTCTAGCACTGCTCTCTTTTAAAGAGAGAGAGAGAGTTGATAGCACGGTGTGGTAAACTGCACCCTTTCTTTCCTCTTTTATTGGTATTTCTTCCAAAAATAAAAAATTGGAAATTTATATTTTGTTAGTGAAGTTTTTCAATCATAATTATTTTTAGATGACCTCCACTTAACATCAGCCTAAAATGCAACATGCCAAATTGTAAAAGATGATTGAAAGGATCATCCTCTTTATATAGACTTTTACTCTTATTATAAATAAAATTACTAAGGAAACTAAAGAAAGGCTAGAAATCACTGATGGTCAGCAATATGGAGGATGCAGAAACACTTTTAACTAAAAAGCAAGTAGGTTCCTTCTAAATTTCCTATTCAAATAAATTTTAAAACTAGCAAGTTCACCTATTATTCATTTATTTGTTTGTTTGTTTGTTTGTTTGTTTACTTACTTACTTATTTGTACTGGGGATTGAATTCAGGGGCACTCAACCACTAAGCCACATTCCCAGTCCTAAATTTTGTATTTCAACTAGAGACAGGGTCTCCCTGAGTTGATTAGCACCTTGCTTTTGCTGAGGCTGGCTTTGAACTCACCATCCTCCTGGTTTAGCCTCCCGAGCTGCTGGGATTACAGGTGTGCGACACCACACCTGTCAAGTTCACCATTTAAATTCTCTGTACTCTTTTGTTGACACTGAGAAATAACTTTGGCAATTTAAACAATTACTTCTGATAACTAAATTTTTAATGTAGATTTTTGAAAAATTAATGTAAGCTTTCATACTTTTGAAAAAAAGTATATACAGGCATACCTGAAATTTGATTTGGAAATATGAACAAAGAAATACTTTAACACCCAAAAATTGCATAAAAATTGACAATTTGTACTTGTCTTGAAAAGACAATAATAAAATAACTTAAGATTAAGTCTAAAGTGGTGTCTCTGCATATTTTTAAAAAAATTGTGACACTGTTATAATTGGTTTGATTTCAGTGTTATGTGACTCATACATTTATTTTGTAAGAAAAGACACTTTAAAGATTTTACTTTGAAATTTGTTCCATTTTCAACTCTGAAAGGACTCCAAATGATTCATATTTCCCTTCTAATGTGTGTGTATGTGTGTGTGTGTGTGTGTGTGTGTGTGTGTGTGTTGCTGAGGATGGAACCCATGACCTTATTAGGCAAGTGCTCCACTACTGAGCTACACCCCCAACCCATGATACTGTTTGTGAACCTGGTTGTTCTCTGCTGCTCAGCACACTCTCCAGGAAATTTTGGCTTCCCATTTACCACCTCCCTGCCTCATTCAGACAATTTTCCAAATTCTTCACAATAAAGTATAAGAGAACCACACATACTACATTGACAGTATAAAATTTAGAGATCCAAGATTGTTGAGGATCAAGATTTTAATGTATAGGAGTTGGGGAGGTAGCCCAGTGGTGGAGCACTTACCACCATTAGGATTTTATAAGCTGATATCACCAGCATATTATTATCATAGAAAACATACACAAATATGTGTGTCACTGACATAAAATAATGAAAAAAGTTAATAAGCATATGCTTATTTACTCTGTTATTCACTTACTAAACAATATTGATGAAGCCCTTTCCATGTACTAGAGATGGCAGAATGCACTAGTCAACAAAACAAACACCCTGCTGTCTTGGCCTCCGTTTTTCTTTTCTATTCCCCACTCCTTAGAGGTTCCTTTGATTTTGTTCTGCTCATTTCCTTGGCTTTTGTTTGTTCCATTGGATGTCACAGAAAATGAGGGCAATCAGGCAACATGAAGGAGGTTGCAGTGATATAATTTAGAAAGAACATGAAACTACTCGTGGAAGAGTGGGTAACATAGATCCCAAAGGCAGAAAGGAATAAAAGCCAAGGAAAAGTGGGCAGGAGAGCTACCTTCTCCTCACCCCTCATCCCCACTGTTGGCTCCATAATTTGAATTGAGGAAAGAGAAGAGAGGTGAGGACTTTGAGATGGGTAAGCTTTGGATGTAACCTCCTACTCTGGTAATAGCATTCATTACTACCTGCATGAGAGACTTCAAGTGCCTATTGTTCTGGGATATTGGAATTAAATTTGGGCTTCTTTCTCTGTGACATAATGATATTACTGGATAAGAGTTAGCCCTGTTTCATGTAGGATACACTAGCCAACAGAAGACTCTACTGAAAACAAAAGTTAGAGTTCAGAAAGTATCTAGTTTCTCCATAGATGAATCTGAGAAATGATTATGGACAGGTTATATAAGATTTCATCTTTCTAGGGCATTTCTCAAAATTGCTCATTTTTTAAATTCTTATGGATCATTGTGTCTATTTATGATTTATATGAGATTGGTCACTGAATTCTATGACATGACTAGTAAGTCAGGTGCTCCGGCATGCCTGTAGTCCCAGAACTCTGGAGGCAGAGGTGGGTGCATCGCTTGAGCCCAAGAGTTTAAGACCAGCCTGGGTAACGTAGTGAGATTCTATCTCAAGAAAACAAAACAAACAACCAAAAAACCTATAACCAATGAAAATTATCCTTTTGCCTGTTTAAACCATTGTATAGTATCATCTATAAATTTCTCACATTCAATGAAAAACACTGAGAGTTTTCATCCTGGTTTATTACCTCAAGACCAAAGGAAAAATTATATTTCCATTTTATAATATTATAACTGAATTTATTTTTGGTTAGTAGCAGATTTACAGAAAATATTTTTAAATCTTAATAGGACAAAATATATATATAGGAATATTAAGTTCTTTGTAATTTTATGGGATCTGGGCATCCATGTTCAGTTATGCAGAATGGCCTAAATTCTCATTGTCCCCACCACCACCTAAATACAATGTATATGTTAGTATTAGCATTTTAGGAATCAGAAAAGTATTAAAGCCAAAATTCAAATAAGTGTTAATCTAGTTTCAAATCTGATAGTTCCCTACTGCATCATACTATAACGGCAGTTTCATGCAGTATTTATGGATATATTCATAGAATTTTCATCAGTAAGTTTAAAGAATTCCTGTTAGGTGATTGTTATTTGACACTCACGGTGTTAGTCTCTAGATAAATAGTACCAAATACATTAATGCAAAGATCTACAATTCCATTTTGTAAATAATTCAGTAACATATTAGTTGGTGTGTATAAAATCTCCAAGGTTAAAATGAACTATTAGGATTTTATAAGCTGATATCACCAGTATATTATTATCATAGAAAACATAAACAAATACTGTGTGCCACTGACATAAAATAAAATAGCTGTTTATAGGAATTGCTAAGCTGACATGTACTTGTTTTCTAAAATATGTAATAGTCAAAAGTGTCAGTTAAATTCAAACTCAACCACCCTGATTAATTCCAAAGGAGGCCAACCCCTGTGATTGACAACATTTTTCTCTAATCTGCATCCTCATTTGCATCATACAGGCATCACATCTCTTCACTGACCATGCATTGAAACTTAAAAACAGTTTCTCTGGAACACCTTACTTAAAAGACAACAGAAATAGCTGTTCCCTATAGCATATGAAACAGGCCCACAAAGAGTATGTCTGCAGAAGAGATTCTCAAAGCAAAGCAGCTAAAAATTTCAAATACCTTTCAACCTTGACTCTTTGCCTGAATCTCACCACTGAAAATATCTTCAATATTAATAATAAGCAATATTAAATAGAAAAAAACAATAACCTTTGCTTCTCAATTATTGAAGAAATTTTCAAAACTATTTAAACACTTCTTCATGGCAAATAGTAAGCTTATTTGTGGTGTATCTGCCCATGTATTTATATTTTATGCTTAACAGGATGGTATTGTCCCAAATTATTGAGATATATATATATATATATATATATAAATGAAATGGAATTTTGTGACTCTTTATTTCCATTTCAAATAAACTAGAACCAGGTATGTCATAAAATATTCCTAAAAAATATGATTTTATATGCTTTTGGTAAAGGCTTTTTCTTTCTCTCTTTCTTTCTTTGTTTCTTTGTTTGTTTGTTTCTTTCTTTCTTTCTTTTTAAATCATCCTCTCCAGAGCTCTTCCTATTCTACTGATATTCAAGAACAATTTGGGGGACTTTTTTCCTTTTTTTCCACACTTGTTTGCAAACTTTGTCTAAGAGAAAAATGCAAATACTTTGAAAACATCAATTATAAATGTATTGAACTCCCTCACCTATGATGTCTTCAGAATGCTTAGGAATAAGTACAATTGAAATACTGAATTAAAAATAATGCAGCATTCATTTTGAATAGCACATATTTTTTGGATGAGGTTCAACTTAGAAAAAAAATTAATTTAAGCACATTTTTAAGATGATTTTGTAAATAAGTAAACGAATATAAGCAAACTAAATTCTTTTCCAATAAGTTAAGTTTGCCACTTAGTACCTACTGAAAGTCTCAGACATTTTCAAAAGTTTGTCCAGTCTTAAAAGGCAGCATGTTTTAGGTGAGGACAATAGTTAATTAAAGCTGTAAGAGACATCTTTTGTACACATTCTAGTTCCTGTAGGCTGTTAGTATTTATTTAATTTGTGTTGATTAGCCAATTTTTACCATTTTCTGACTATCCTTGTAACAGAGAGCCTACCTGTTCTCCATGACTTCAGGTTGAACTGTGTTAACAGGGGAAATGAAAGAGCACGTTTTCCAAAATAAGTTGGTGTTTTATAAATGCCAAAGAATAAGCTACATACTGGGAGCAAAAGTGGCTTAGTGATTGTTACTGCTTCTTCAAGGAGACCTGATTAACTTTTGGGTGCCTGTGAAATTCAACAGAAAAAAACAAAATTCCTCAATCTAAAAAGAAAAAAAAAATCTTTAGAAAACACAAGTCCACTTTAAATAATGTTTTCATGATATTTTAACTTATGAGATGAAACAAAGTTTAGAATCACTATTAAAACTTTTTTCTTGAGAAATTAGAAAAACTATCCCATTCACAATAGTCTCAAAAAATTAAATACTAGGGAGTCAATCTAGCAATGAAAACTACATAACATTAAAGAAAAAAATTGAAGAAGACTTTAGATAGGCAGAATCAATATTGTCAAAATTGCCTTACCACCAAAAGCACTATACAGATTGGCTGCAATTCCCTTAAAAATTCCAATGATGTTCTTCATAGAAATAGAAAAAGCATCATAAAATTAATTTGGAAAAATAAGAGGCCCAGAATAGCCAAAGCAGTACTTAAGTGAGAAAAGCAAAACAGGAGGTATCACAATAATACATCTTAAATTGTACTACAAAGCTATAGTAAAAATACAGCATGGTATTGGTGTCAAAACAGGCATGAAGACCAATATAATAGAATAGAAGACACAGAGATAAACTCAAATAAATACAGTGTATTAGTCAGGGTTCTCTAGAGGAACAGAATTAACAGGAACTATGATTATAGAAAGGTAACTTGTTAGATTGGCTTATACAACCAGAAAAGCTGGATAGTCCACCAGAAGAAGCTGGAGAGCCAAAAGAACCAGTAGCTGTGCAGTCCAAGAGGCTGAAGCTTCAGAGCAAGAGGGATCAAGGATGCTAACCCAGTAGAGACCAAAGGCTTCTGGAAACTCCCTGGAGAGTCACTGGCAGAGTCCTCTTTGGAAGTGTGAAGGAGCAAGAGTCTAATGTCCTCAGGTGATAGCAGCAGCAATCAAGAACCTGTTCAAGAAGAATTAAGCTTGCATCTGCTGCTGCATTTATGTTTGCTATCCCACATATGGATCATTCCTAGACATACCCTCAGTGACACACCCTAAGCCTCTTAATCTTCACTCTTAATCCAATCAAGTTGAGAATTCAAATTGATCATTACATACAGTTATCTTATACTTGAAAAGGTACCAAAAACACATATTGGAGAAAATATAGTCTCTTTGACAAATGCTGCTGGGAAAACTGAATTCCATATGTAGTAAAATGAAATTTAACCCCTACCACTTACCCTGCACAAAACTCAACTCAAAGTGGAACAAAGACCTAGGAATTAGACCAAAAGTCTTATATCCTCTAGAAGAAAATATCAGCCCAACACTCCAACAGTTTAGCACAGGAACTGACTTCCTTAACAAGACTCCTAAATCACAAGAAGTAAAAACAAGAATCAATAAATGGGATGGCATCAAATTTAAAAACTTCTTCACAACAAAGGAAACAATCAAGAGCAAGCAGAGAGAGCCTAGAAAATCGGAGAAAATCTTTGCCACCTGCACCTCAGATAAGGAATCGATATCCAGGATATAAAAAGATCTCAGAAATCTTAACACCATTAAAACAAATAACCCAATCAATAAATAGTCAAAGAAACTAAACAGATACTTCTCAAAAAAAAGAAATGTGAATGTTCAACAAATATATGAAAAAAAATGTTCAACATCTCTAGCAATTAGAGAAATGCAAATTAAAACTGAGATTTCATCTCACTCCAGTCAGAATGTCAGTTATTAAGAATAAAAGTAACAGTAAATGTTTGCAAGGATGTGGGGGGAAAAAGGTTGACTCATACATTGTTGGTGAGACTGCAAATTGTTGCAACCTCTCTGGAAAGTAGTATAGAGATTCCTCCAAAAATGAGAATGGAACCATCATTTGATCCAGTTATCACATTCCTAGGATATATATACAAAGTATTTAATATCAGCATTTTATAGTGTTACAGCCAGATCACTGTTTGTAACAACTCAATTCACAGTAGCTAAGCTATGGAGCCAAACTATGTGCCTTTCAACAGATGAATGAATAAAGAAAATGTGATATATATGCACAATAGTATATTACTCAACCATAATGAATAACTTTATGACATTTGCCAGTTTGACAAGTAATCTAGAGATGATTCAAAGTATACAGGGGGTATGTGTAGGTTACATGCAAATACTATGCTATTTTATATATAAGGGACTTGAGCATCTGAACACAGAGAAGCCTTGGAACCAATCCCCCAAATATAAGTGCCAAGGGGCACTTATGTTCAGGAGGAAAGAAATAAAAGTAAACTAATGTTCTTATATAAGTGTTATTATATAAAGGTAGACAATGATAACATAAAAATTTATACTATAAACTGTAAAGTCACCACCAAAATAATGAAACACATCATAGCAAATAAGAAGATAAAAATAAATTGTAAACAACATTGAATTAATTCAAAAGAACCCAGAAAAAAAGAGGGTAAATGGAACAAAAGACAAACAAGACAAACTAAAAATAAATATAAATATAAATGGCTCTGAATTCCTGATTAAAAGTCAGAGATTGTCACATTGAATAACTTTTAAAAGGCTGAACTGTATGCAGCCCACAAAAATCACACTTAAAGATACAAGTAAGTTAAATATAGAAAGGTGTAAAATATATACCATTCGAACACCAATTAAAAGAAAGTTGATGGGGAGTATGTGAAAATACTGGCATATTTATATATTACTGGTGGGACTGTAAAGGGGTGTATCCATTTGGAAAACAGTTTGACACTAACAAAATGCTAAACATGAGTAATTACATGATTCAATGATTCCATTCCTAGAATATGCCCAAGAGAAAGGGAAACATATGTTCACACAAAAGCCTATACCCAAATACCTAAGACATCATTATTCATAATACCAAGTAGTGAAAACAGCCCAATACTTATCACCGGATGAAGAGATAAACAAAATGCAATGGAATATTATTTAGCAATAACAATGAAGTACTGATACTTGCTACAAATATACATGATTATCATAAACTTTAAAATAAGAGAAAAAAATAGTTGCAAAAGGCTACATACTTTTTAGTCCTACTATGTCTAGAATTGGCAAATTTAGAGAGACATAGATTAGATTAAGTGGTATTGCAGGGGGAGGGGTGAATTGAAAGTGACTGCTAATCGGGGAGAATGGTGAAATTAGTTTGAGATTAGATTACAGTGATAGTTGCATGACTCTGTAAACATACTTGAAACCAATAAATTATATACCCAAACATGAACTTTACAGTTTCAAAAACATCATGTTTCAAAAACATCATGTCGGCCAGGCATTGTAGTAGTCCCCTGTAATCCCAGTGTTATGGACAGATTTTTTCTATTGCTATGACTAAAAGACCTGACAAAAACAATTTTAAGGAGGAAAAGTTTACTAGGGGGCCCATGGTTTCAGAGGTCTCAGTCCATAGAAGGCTGGCACCATTCCTTGGGTTGGAGGTAAGGCAGAATATTATGTCAGCAGAGTGTGTGTGGCATAGGAAACCAGCTCACATGATGATCAGTAAGCAGAAAGAAAGACTCTACTTGTGGGATACAAAATATATACCCCAAAGGCATCCCACCCCCCCGCCGTGGACCCACCTCATAACCCAATCATTTCACATCTGAACGTTCTTGCATTGTCTCACACATGAGCTTTGGAGGGATGCCTCACATTCAAATCATAACACCCAGCTATCGGGAGACTGAGGCCAGGAGGAACTCCACCCAATAATAGCAAAATATACACATTCTTTGCAAGTGCACATGAAACAGATTAATGGATAGTCTAGTTCCATACCATAGACTGCTACTCAACAATAAAGGAATGAACATTGCATTGGTGAAAACTAAAATATGGCTGAAGTTCAAAATATGAAAGGGAAGAATTTGAAAAAGAGTGCTATGTTACCATTCAATGTACTGAAAACTCTAGAAAATGCAAACTAATTTACAGTAACAGAAAGTAGATGGGTGGCCACCTGAGAACAGGGATTGGGTTGAGAGGGAAGGGACAGAGGGATTACAAGGTGGTGTGGGAAATATCTAGGGATGCATCCTATGTCAAATTGTATATTTCAACAGTGTTTGTGCCATTACTATTAGTTAAATTAATATTTTTTAGACTCTAACATTTAAACAAAATACAAAGCTATTTATTTTCTGGTCACCATTTCCAGATATGAGCTATTTATCAATGAATGGTGTCTTGGGCTAGTCACATATCAGTTCTGAAACATATAAGACTCTTAATTTACTTAACATATAATCCACACTCTATATCTATGAATATTTATGAATGAAAGGCCCAATTTCTGTGACTATATCATAAAAATATATACTTGTCAAAATCATGAGTCTGGCTTAGAAAACCAGCCATTGCATAAATTTTCCCTGCCAAAAGTCACTGTAATGTGCTAGTCAGTAAAGATGTTGATGTACTGGACTATAATCATACTAATTTGTCACTCTTATTTAAGCAACTTAAAAGTAAAAGACTTTACAACAAGTACAGTTTTCAAATCATAGCATATGATTTGCATAGCACAGTAGTCTCTAGATCTTTGTACTGGCCAATTTGTCTTTTTACCCCACCCCTACAAATAAAATATTATATGTTTTTTTTAAAGTAATCTACTGAATTTTATGCACATATTCAAGCTGATGACTTCAAAAGCTGCCTAGGTTCCAATGGTACTTGAATTTTCTTATAGGTTCTGGTTTACTATAGATTTGTTTTGGTGAACTTATAGCTTAATTAGGAACTTTCTTCCATAATCTAAGCCTAATAAGGATCCATAGCAGTGGTTGCCAAGCCTGGCTGTTCATTTCAAGGCCATGGGGAACCTTAAGAATTTACCAGTGCTCAGTTTCTAATACAGACTAATTAAATCAGAATGTTGGGTTTGGCCCAGGCAAAACATCATGAGAACCTATTAAATAATTCATTTTGATATCTAATTTTCAAAGATTTCTTAAAAAATACTTTCTAGTTAATCCCTATTGGTGTTCTATTTTAACATACCCTTCGATTAAAAAATAATATCTTGTTGCTAGGATAACATAAATCCATTCTTATCAAACTGTTCAGAGAAGAGTGCCTGAAGGTAACCTTTGAATTCCATGAAATATTGATTTGTTGGATGTAAAACAGAGAAGTGTATAGTGTGAGCTCACACTGATATTATATTTTGCTCAATTCTACTATAAATTTGGTATTGACATCAAAATCATCATGAACATTTCTGGAAGAAAAATCTGATATGGAAACTGCATTATCCTCTAAGACTGTGGATTAAAAAACATGGCTACCATTTTCATTTTAGCAGAACAACACCTTACGGTGTCTTCAAAGTTATAGTTTAAGAAAATATCCCTAAATTCATGGTTTATTTGTTTTACTGATTTCTCTATGTATTTCTAGCTTCCGTTTTTTTTTTCTTTCTATTGTATCCATTTCTTTGTCTACATCTTTTTCACAGTGAGTAAATAGCCTCCATACTTAACACTGTATTTTCTTCCAATAATCAATAACAAAGATTTGTAAAAAGCCATGGGCAGTATAGTACAAGGTTCTGCATCAATCAGGAAGGATGATGCAAAGAAGTGAAGGTCATAGTCCATACCCTTAAAGTTACTTCTATAGGTTCATGAAATCCTGCTCTTATGTGACTCTAAAAATGTTCAGGATCATAACCCCTGATTTGTACCTTATTCTCAAACTAGTACTCAATTTAGATAGAGTCAGAATTTCTAGGATATAATAATAGGCTCATCTGCTCACTCGTTGAATATTAAGTCTGCAGAGCACTTAGGACTGAAGTTTGGTGAGCTCTCAGACCTGTCATATCCTCTTTTTCCACTCACAAATAAAAGAGGTCCTTACTCCATTTTTTCTAGTCCCTCATTAGAAGTCCTAGATCAGTTGTTTCTTTTTAATGCAGAATACTTTTAACTTCCCAGCATGCTGAGAATTCCAGTTAGATTGCTGCCTTTTTATACCCCACATCTATGTTAATTATCTATGGCTCCAGCAATAAATGACCACAAATTTGGTGACTTATCAAAAATTTATTCTCTCACAGTTTTGGAGACCAGAAGTCTAAAATCAAGGTATCGAAAAGGACTGTGTTTTTCTCTGGAGGCTGTAGGAGAGAATCCTTCCTTGCTTCTTTCAGCTTGTAGTGTCTGCCAGCATCCTTGGCT
Source organism: Callospermophilus lateralis (assembly GCF_048772815.1). Classification (NCBI taxonomy): domain Eukaryota; kingdom Metazoa; phylum Chordata; class Mammalia; order Rodentia; family Sciuridae; genus Callospermophilus; species Callospermophilus lateralis. The sequence continues at coordinate 97,733,538 of NC_135310.1, forward strand.
CTGGCTGTCGCATTCCAATATCTGCCTCTATCTTCATATCACCTTTTCTTGTGTGTGCATCCCTGGCCTTTCTCCCTGAAGGCAAGTGTGATGGCTTTTGAGCCTACCCATATAATACAGAATCATCTCCTCATCTCTAGATCTTTAATTATATCTTCAAAACTCCTCTTCTAAATAAAGTAATATTTAGGGCTTCCTATGTTTGGGATGTGGCCATATTCATAGTCATTATAAACCTACCACACCACTTTACAACACAAACTAATTGTAGGTGTGGGTAACAGAGTTGAAGATTTGCACACATGGCTGCCATCTCCCTATCCTTCCTCCCATCCCCATGCGCTCCCTTCCCCTTTCCAAACAGCTCTGAAGAAGAACATAAAAATCCCAACACTATGTACAAGTGAACAAAATATCTTATTGATTAATTTAATGGAGCTGTAATTGCAACTATCTTTCTGCTTACATATGTCTGTGTCCATTTTAAATATTACTTTTATCTCTCCAGAATACCACTCTTTTTCACCTGTGCTTATGTGGGATTTAGGGAGAGTGCCAAACTAGTGAAGTCATGTTCCCTCACCCCCAAGCCATAATAATAGGTACAAAGGGAACTTGTGACCTCAACTTGGCAGAGTCCTCCTTTGACAGTTTGAAATCTGAGCTTGAGGAAGAGGCTTCCTTCAGACTTTGGTTAGCCTTCAAATAATGTGACTACAGAGCAGCTACAGATGTGGCTGTGTCCCCTGCCAAGTGGAGGTGATTGAAAGACAAAGAGAGGTGAGAAATAAAGAAATATAGCAAGGAGAAATAGAGAGAGAGGGGAGTAAGAAAGAATGACATGAATGATGTGTTATTGTGTCCCCTGTGATGACTTCCTTCTGCTTTGTGAATTACTAAGTCCAATGTAATCCTAGTTCTTTTTCTGACATATACATGGTCATGAATAAAATGGGTAGGAATAAAATATCCTATTAAACTAACTGAAAGCTTGGGTTTTCATATGATTCTGCATGTCTTTTAAAATTATTATTGTTTATTTTTATTCTTTATTGTATTCTTTATTAATTTACTCAAGTATTATTCTTTTATTATCTTCTTATTCCAACAGTTCTGTAAATTTCAGCCTCTCAGAAAAATCTGCCCTGACTGTCTTATTAAAATTTGCTTACTGGGGCTGGGTTGTGGCTCAGTGGTAGAGCACTTGCCTAGCATATGTGAGGCACTAGGTTCAATTCTCAGCACTACATATAAATAAATAAATTAAATAAAGACCCATGGACAACTAAATTTAAAAAAAAAAATTACATACAATGCCCACTTCTCCACCCTACCTTGTGCCAAAACTTGATTCTATCATTTTTATAGTACCTATCTTCACGTAGAAGAATATACACTAGGTTTAATCATTTTGTTTATTATCTGTCTCCATCTAGAATATGACCTAAATGAGGTTAGGGATTTTTGTTGTATTTATTCACATATCACAATCCCTAGAATAGTGGTGCATATTTCAGGCACTCAAAATACACAGTATTTGCCAAGTAAAATAATTAGGTGTTTAGCTTGATAAAGTCTCTGATCAAAATTAAAATATTAGAAAAATCTAATGCAATACAAGATCAAATACAACACAATTAAATTATATACCTTTTAGTATTTTAGTTATAATTATGTTGAACACACTCAAGCAGATTTAGCATCATCATTCAATAAAAAGAGACAAAGATTTGCAATCAGTAAAAGCTAAGTCATTTCCTGCATCTGCTATTTATGAATCTGTGAGATCTTAAACAAGTTACATGAACTATCAATGTTATTCCTCTTACCTACAATATGAGAAAAGGAATTTTTGCCTTGCCTAACAATCCAAGCTTCATCCAAATATTAAATCAGATTCTTTGACCCATGACAATCTGACTAGATTGGGTTCAAATTATATCCTCTGACCTGTGATGTCTCAGGACCTTCCCACCATTTCCCATGGTTTTATGATGCCTTACTTCTTGTTACAGTCAGCATTGTGTCCCACTCAAAGTTCATGTGTTGAGGGGCTAGGGATGCGGCTCAAGCGGTAGCGTGCTCACCTGGCATGCTTGCGGCCCGGGTTTGATCCTCAGCACCACATACAAACAAAGATGTTGTGTCTGCCAAAAACTAAAAAATAAATATTAAAAAATTATTAAAAAAAAATTCATGTGTTGAAGTCCTAACATCCAGTACCTTATAATGTGACTGTATTTGGAGACAGGGCCTTGGAAGAAATAATTAATTTAAAATGGGGTTGCTAAGGAGGGCCCTAATCCAATGTGACTGGTGCCCTTTTAAGAAAAGAAGATATGGACACACAGAGAAGCACACACACAGAGGAAAGATACGTGAAGACAGCAGACAGGCAGCCATTTGCAAGCCAAACATAGAGGGCTAATAAGAACCCAAACCTGACAACATCTTGATTGTGTGTTTCTGGTCATCAGAACTATGAAAAAATAAATGTCTGTTGTTTAAACCATCCTGCTTATGGTATTTTGTTATGACAACCCTAACAATTCAGTACACTTTCTCAAGCTTCCATCAATCAGAGTGTGCCAATTTGACTGATCTCTAAAATTGAAATAGCACATCCTTCCTGCTGTGCCAGATGATATACAGCACCTCCTAGCATTTAGATGTTATGCTTATTTAGCAAAAAAATCTGAGGACAAACTATAGCATGGAGAGTTTAGTTGTACATCATTTATCTGATGGCCTTTCCCCTTTTTCTCTAGTATCTTTTCTCTGTATGTGTTACATTATAATGTCTGGGCTCCAGTAATAGGGAACATCCTTCTGGATATGACCCCTCAAGAAGTTCATTTCATGCCCAATTCTTTCCATTCATATCATGATGGACCCCTCTGCCAAACTGGCTGGCCTGCTCTTGTCCCCTGGATTCCAGACGATTAAAAATGTATACATGTTATGTTGGAATTAACAAATAGAAGGCATCAGTATTTTGCAGCAGTTAGAAACTGAGGATCAATATTGAAAATATATAATGGAAAATGCAAGATGTATTTAAGAACAACAAAAATTAAGCCATAGGTAATTATATTTTTATTTTAGAAATCATACAAGTGCATCCATACTTGCAAAATGGGGATTATAAAAGTATCAGGCTCCTAACAGTAAATGGAAAATCTATGTAAAATGTTTAGCACAGGTCCCAGAATATATCACTCAAATTCATTCACTATACAACTATACAACGATTTTATATTTGTATTTTTAAGTATCATGTGATAATAATAGCTGTAGCACTATATATATTGTCATTGTTTGCCTTGCTCTTGGTAGAGACATATTACAGTGATATTTATATGCAGAATATCAAGATAAAAATCAAAAACTTAGGAATTAAAGTTTGTAATGAACTGAAATATTTCAAATTTAACTATCCCTGTAATGATTTATGTAGCCTTCTAGTTCTTTTTTTTTTTCCTTTTGGTCATAAATGAGAAAAACAGAGGCAGTTATTCCCCAATAAACAGGTAAAATGTGAAAGAGAGAAATGAAGAAAGGTTAAAAGGAGATTTTTCTGGAAATACTTGGTTGCTTTCCAAAGAATAAGTTAGAAGTGGTGAGAGAGCTCTAGCAGTTGATTAGCAAGTGAAAGGGCATAGTTGACACAATGTGTGCACAGAGTCAGGAATGCCATATTCATATGAAGGACAGCAGAATTTCACAAAGACACAGTCTACTATGAGCTGTGCAGCTAAAAGAGTCTTCATCAAATCTAACAGAAATCCAAGCAGAATAAGCCTGAACCACGTAGACTGGCCTGGCTTGCTGCTGTTTTCCCACATCTGCCAATCTTTGTAGAAGCCTCATCACCATTATTCTCTCATTTCACTTCAATTGCCATTTGTCAATGGCATTAAAAGGAGCCTGTATTCACTGGCCTCAGATTTAAGCTTATCCAAGACATTTTAAAAATTTTAGCCCATTATTTTAAAAATGTCTATGGTAAGCTTAAACCTTTCCTCTCTGTTGATGCTCTTTTTAGTCCCTGTTTTCTTCTTTCTATATTTAAGATACTTCTTGTGGCAATGATATTTTGTTGTTTTGCTACTGCTGTTACTTTTTTAAAAAAAAAGATAAGATCACTCAAAAATGCTTTTGGTGACTTCCATTCTTCTCCACACAGTAATCTTGTATGTTTTAAAAAAATAACTACTCGTTATCAACTTTCTAAGTGCTGAAGCCTGCCTTAAGCATAAAACCCAGAGGTCAGTCTACTAGTTTATAAAGGAATATAGCAGAACTAAAAACATAGGGTTCTACCTTCAAATAGCAACTTTAAAGGACTTGGACATATGACTCTGTTTTTTCCTTTTTTGTTTTTCTTTAAAATGATTATAAGAACACTAAGTGCAGACTTGAGTATTTTTTCCCTCAAGTTCCTTGTTTTTTGCTGTTGTTTTGTTTAGATGTTTGTGTATTGAAAATTTCTGAGAAGTATCAGTGATTATTATTATTCATTAATGTTTTCTTGGTCTTATTTTTGAATACATCTTAAGCATAATATAGAAAATAACATCCAAATTCCCAGTCTATCTTGATCATTGAAAAGCCAAATCACTCAAAATCACAAAAGAGAAAAATAAGGGTTATTTCTACAAGCAATGGGAAAAGATGAAGGGAGAATGGATGGCAGATCCAAAAATCATATGCTTTTTCCTATCAAAATGACATCATGTATGCAATCTTGGTCCTTTGTCTTTTGTGCCTTCTATGTATGCTTAAATTTAATGTGAAGAAGAAAGCAAACATTTAAAACTTTCTGATCAATTGAATATTGCCGTATATGTCTGTTCACTAGTGATTCCATGTCAAATATGGAACTCAGGAGCCATAAATAGCTACTTAAATTTACAGTTAAATAAATAAACATTAAATAAAATTTAAAAATTCAGTTCATTGTTCATACTAGCTACATTACAATGTTCATTGGCCACATTTAACTAATGACTACCATGTTGGAAAGCACAGAACAGAGGAAATTTCACTGATCACAGAAAATTCCATTGTATGGCATCATACTAACATATGAAGCTTCCAAGTGTGACGTATAACAGGAGCTTTAACATTATATGGCAAAACAATGGTGAATTTGAAAAGAAATGAATCACTACAGAGAAAATCAAAGGTCATTATAATAAGAAAGCCATTGAAAATTGTCATGGGATGGAAATTGGGATTTTCTATATGGCAGACTAATATTTTTAGCCCTAATAACTTACATTTGGTACTTACAATAGAAAAAGTAAAAATGTTTAATAAAACAGAATGTTGTATACTAACATATTGAAACATTTTTCAATGGAATTATTCAAAGAAATCTCATGTGGAATTTAAAATAGAGCTGGTTAGGTTGCGGTGACAATGGAAAGTCTGCATGCTCACACAATCTGGCTCCAGGGATGCTGGTTTCCAGGGCAACGCTGAATCACCAAACCCTTAGTAGAGTTGTGGCTATCTTTAAAAATATTTAAAATTAAAAAAATATTAAATGCCCTGGTTAGAGTACAAGAGAGTAATTTAAAGAGTAGAAAATTAAAAATCAACTCTAAACCTAATTTAGGAATGAGGTTCTTCTCTATTCAAACAAGAGAAAACACTTTATTATTTAAAAACTTAGTTAATTTAAACATTTACATTTACATTTTATTTATGAATCAGCACTGCTGCAATAGAAAACAGCATTCCAGAGAATAAAACTGGTAATATTGTCATGACTAAGAATGTGACCTAGGTTTAGAAGACTACTCGTGCTTTTCACATTTAAGTCCTAAGTAGTAAAGATGGACACAAGGGCATTGTCATGTCTTAATTTATCTCTAAACATAGGTATCCTAAAAAGTTTACAAATGCCTTCTTCTTGAGATAATGGAGGAATCTTTGTTGTATTTGATGCCATATCACCAAAAAAAAAAAAAAAAAATGACTCCTGTAAAATGATGAATACTTAACTGAGTTATTTAGTTCATTTTCACATGCATTTGTCATGCATAATTATTAGGTGATAATTATACAAAAAAACTATAAAAGTTGCTTTATTTACTATAGTAAGATGAGATTGCAGTAAATCACCAAGTGGATCTTAAAGCAGGAGATGGTAACTTTATCCACCAGCAGGCGGTCCAGATCCACCAGCTGGAGGGCCATGGGGTAGGCTGCAAGTCTATACCCTTTGACCCCCCTTCCAGGGTTTGAGTCACCTTTTATAGTCCAAAACCATATTAAAATATAAGTGGCTGTGGCTATGATTCAAAACCATAAACAAACGTCATGAGATCTAAAATCATAAGCAGAAAAGGGAATGGGCCAAAACGTCCCTAACGTGTACAAGAATGTTTACTAACATCTAGAAAAGCAATCTTTGACAGAGTACATTGTCCAAGAAAAATGGGAACCAAAGATAGAACACTTTTACCTTGTATAATAATTGCCATTTTGTGTTGTCAAACATGCTATGCTAAATAGCTGTTGATGGGTACAGAGGTGGAGTTTTTCCCCGGGAGAAGCATTTCTTACATGACATGAAGTCTCAGGGCAAAATGGAGTCTGTTTGGTCATTGCCCATGTAGCCTGGCCCCTAACAATTAATGTAAGTGATGGGCTCTTAAGTTGCTTTCTGGTTAAACAAATGTTACTAAAGACAAAAACAAAAATATTGGGGGAGGAAAACTAGAAAATATTAAATAAATATGTCATGTTTTTATAGAAGATAAAAAAAAATCCCTTTTCAACAACCAACATAATATTATCAAGAAGTATGGCACAGGTCATGGTAGAGTGTTGATTTTTATGCTTCCCAGTCTCCATTTGTCCTCTGCCTTATACATGTTGAATAAGATCAGCTAAGGTGATGTCAACAACATTAGGTTTTGATTTTTTTATAGCCTAAAATAGCACACAGCAGGAACATCATCAAGTCACTATTTAGGTAATTGGAGGCCAAAAAAAAAAAAAAAAACTTAAAAATAAACCCTCCTTCTTGTGTGACTAGCACGTTGGATTCCTATGATTACAAATTTATTAAGACATGCCAATGCCTTTGTATTTATCTTTGACATTTTGGTACTTACAACTGAAAAACATGAATTGTCTTCTAAAACTTGATCTTGTTCTCAGCCATGACAGCATTACCAATTTTATCTTTTTTTTTTTCAGCTGAATGAGTTAGAAGGCCTTAGAGACTTACACAGCTGACTTTAAAGCATTTGCTGGGGCTCTATTCTGAAGCAGTAACATGAGTATGATGTGAAGTACATAAAGCATTAGCACATTTAAAATGGGTCCATTAGCAACTTAGCACTACATTACTCAAAACTTCAAGTTTCATTAGTCATAGTTCTGTTCACTAACTGGATTGAACAGATTGCTGTCAGATTTCTAAAGTGTTCAAAGATATTTATAAAAATGGGGGGACTGAATCTTTTGAAAAAAAAAGTAAAATTAATATCTTTTTGTGGCATACTAGGGAAAAATAACTGAAGTGCTCTAAGAGATCTAATTTTGATTATAGCCCTACAATCATTCTATAATTAGCCAAGCTTCTAGCTTTGGTTTACACCAAGCACCAAACTATATTATTTTTTATGAATCTGGAGTTTATTACGTGCTTTTGTTTATTGTGTAGCTTTTTTATAAACAACTATTCATGATTAAGAAGCACCTGCTTGGTGCTACATCATATTAAATAATTTGATCACCAAAAATAGTTAGATGAGCTTAGGAAAAACTTGGGAAAATTTTGGAAATTAATTTGCAGAATTTCTTTGCAATGAAGAGAAGCAGATTTTAAATGTTTATGGTAGAAAATGTTAATATTCTGGGCTGGGGATGTGGCTCAAGCGGTAGCGCGCTCGCCTGGCATGTGTGCAGCCCGAGTTCGATCCTCAGCACCACATACAAACAAAGATGTTGTGTCTGCCAAATACTAAAAAATAAATATTAAAAAAAAAAATTCTCTCTTTCTCTCCTTCTCTCACTCTCTCTTTAAAAAAAAAAAAAAAAAAAAAAGTTAATATTCTGCAGAATCTAGAAAGCCATAGTATGTGTGTGTGTGTGTGTGTGTGTGTGTGTGTGTATGAGTGTGTGTGTGTAGGGAGAAAGTACATTAAACATTGCCAGTCAAATAAAGTTAAAGGTACATATTATCATCTGATGACCTAATCTTCAAATATTAAATAAAACTAAAATACTATAAAGATTATAGTAATCTGCCCTTCCTCATGCAATATTGTCAATTCCTATTGAAGCATTCCTAGAGTTCCTGTGCTTTGCTAATCTCTTGTTGGGAGACTTAATATGTAATGGATCCTAGTATAGCTGTACTTTCTTGCTGGGTATGCCCAAACACCAGCCCCTGACTATTCTTCACTTGTATGATTTCTCAGGACTCTGCTTGCAAATAGCAGTATTGAGGATTGAGGTTAACTTTTACCCCAAACAAAGAGTAAATTTACTTTGGCTTATATTAAAGATAACCTAAACTCTTTATTCTTCCCTATAAGGCAACTCACTCTGTGTACATGCATCCAACTGAGCCCCACATACATTGTCCCTGTGATACCGCTGGTTATCCTTGATGAGTCCTGCTTCCCCACATGTTGAAGTTTGAACATTAGAGAAGCACGCCAAGGCAAGTATATAAATCAGGGTTTATTTAAAAAAGGGTCACATAGACTTCTCCCAGGAGGGAGAAGGGGGCCATAGCTGCCCTTTTATGTGTCCTAAGCTTCCTTTGTTGTCCTGCCTTTCCCCCTTATCTTTCTCCTTCCTGCCTACAAGACTAGGCCCAGGAATGCTCAGTGGAATGCCCAAAGGTGGGAAACGGGTGGGCTGAAGGGGGAAGGGCAGGATAGAGTAGCCAAAGACACATTAACAACCTTATAACTCCCTGTAGGGAGGGGAAATTCCTGAGACAGGTTATCTTGGCAACAGTTTGGAGCAGGTCAGTTTCTTGATAAGATCCTTCAGGGGACAGTCTCCAACTTCCCAGACTCACTCAAAATTGGCCTCCTTGACCCGACCTGACTCAATTTACCTATCTATCACTGGCTGCCTGTCTCATTCTGGCTTCACCTGTGGGATATAAGAAGCCAACACAAACCAATACCCACCATTGGCAATGACCTTACCTTGAGTGATAAAGTCCCTAGTTTCTAACCCAGGAGTCTCACGTCTTCTATCTTGCTTGTTAACTTAGAAGAACATTAAAATTCTAGACTTTGCAGAGTTCTTAACATTTTACATTCCCCAAACCTATATATACATTTGCAGACAATACATTCCTTTTTATTATAAGCTTACATTTTATAATTGCATAAATTTATGGGATACAAAGTGATGTTATGATTCACGAATTCAATATGGAATAATTAATCAAGATAGTTAATATATAACCTCAAAAAGTCAACATTTTTGTGGTGAAAACTTTTGAAAATTAGTCTTTCAGCAATTTTTAAATGTATAATTCAGTATACTATATGCACTGTATTAATTATATTCACCATGCTGTGCAAAAGAACTAAAAAATATTGTATTCTTGTCTAATTGAGAATTTGTACCCTTTGCCATCACCACCCCATGCTCCCAATTTCTAATTCTCTTTAACTACAATTTTATTTCCTTCTTCTACAAGCACAATTGTTTTAGAATATAAATATAAATGAGAACATAAAGCATTTGTCTTTCTGTTCCTGGCTTATTTTATTAGCATAATGCTCTCCATGCCTATCTGTTGTTCCAAATGACAGAATTTCCTTCCTTTTTAAGACTGAAGAGTGTTTTGCCGTGTGTGTTACCTTGTGCACATGCATTTTCTTTGTCCATTCATCTGTTGATGGTGCTTTTAAAAAATACAAAGGAAAAATGAGAAATTATACCCCATTTGATTCAAATGTATGATATGTCAAGATCATTGTATTGTCATGAACAACTAATAAAAATGCAAAGTTATAAACACTAAATTTTTTTAATTATTTCTCCAATGTACATCTCAAAAGTGAAAACCTCAACCTGTTTTTATTGCTATTATAAACTAACATATTCTTGTGATTTTAAAACAGTCATGAGATTATATTTTGTCATTGATGATATTAGGCCTTTAGCAAAGCAACTAGAAATTAAGCACTAGATAATGCCATAGAACTGAGTTCAAATTCTATCAAGGATACTTCTCAGCAGGCTATAGTCCCATATATTTATTTGTCATTTTCCTGAATTGTTAAATAAAGGTACAGGATATACCATATAGGTTTCAGGTTTTTCATGAAATACAGTGTATATAAGCATATCACATTCTGGCACCCAGTGGTCTTCAAATGCACACTCATTTCATATAAATTTGAATGTGCTAATTTTATTGGAATATTATATATCTATATCTATATCTATCTATCTATATAGATATATATATATATCTATATATATATAGACTGTTAGGTGGCATGATTGTCCACTGATGGTGTGAACTCTTATGCTTTTAGATGACTTTAAGAACAAGATTGCTTCCCACAGTGAGAGAGGTGACCAATTTGTGTCAGTAACAAAAGCTTCACATTGAGGGAACCCATTGTCCAAACCAGCCAACAATCCCTAGTGCACAACCATTACTTAGTGGGAAAAAGTGATGGAAGATAGGATTACATTTGTGTTCATTTTATAAGAAATTATACAATTTCAAGGATACAATATATGATAAAAGTGTAAGAAGATATTGTATAAAACTTTAAATAAAGAAAATGTGATAAAGTATAATCTACTATCAAGATGATACTTGTCATAAACATTTTAAATTATATCCTAAGGAAATATTAACTATTAAAATATTGGCATTGTATGTTTAGCTTTTGTTTTAATAATATTTAATGATGTATTCTACAAACTGAACTATTACCAAGAAGTGCTTTTGTAGTAACAAGAGATCATATGTGAAGTGGGCATTCTATGTACTATATTATTTAAATCATTAAGCTAAGAATGGAACATGTTTATAAGAATTAACCACACTTCATAAAGAAAGTTAAATGTCAAGTTCCTATCTGACCTTTTAATTATATTCAATAATATTAAAGGTTAGCATTTGCAAGTTGCTTCCATGCCTTGCATTTTAGTACTTAGTGACAAATTTATGATCCTGAACCTCAAAATTAAATTACTTAATTCTTGAACGTTTTGGTTATTATATTGCTTGCTTGACTTGATTTTCTTTTCCTCTTGATTGTGTTAGAAAATTCCACATTATTTCCTTGTATTTAAATATTTTCTTTTAATACCCATTGACCTTTTATAGAAAATAAAACCCAAAATGAAGATAATGACCAAATGCTAAATCTGTCACCAAGGCCTGTTAAATTTTAAAGTCTTCAATGGAAGTGTGGGTATATAACAGAGTCCAGATGACATTTCATACCATTTCAATGTTTAAATGATTTCTTCAAGAACCACAGTTAACTTACAAGTATCTCAAGACATTTTCACTTCTATCTAGTTAAAAAAAAAAAAATATATATATATATATATATATATATATATATATATATATATATATATATATATCAGTTTTATAGTTTCTATATTAGTGTCTGGTTGAACTTTAGAAAATTATCAACATTTGGCCATTGTCACCTACAAAAAAAATGGTAATTCCTTATGGTCCATCTTCACTTCTTAAATTTTTATATTCAGTAATGGAAAAGAAAGTTAGATAAATGGTCAGTGATGCAATATTTTGGAAACGTTACTTGCAGAAATGCAGTGAAAGTCATTTCTAAACTATTTTGTATGAGGGTTCCTTTTTGTTTTTTAATTTATTTTTAAGTGATATGAAAATGGTACATATTTATTGGGTAGTGATGTTTTGAAACACGTGTACATTGTGTAGTGTTTAAATCTTGGTGAACTATATCTTTAAAAATGTATCACTTCTTTGTGGTGAAAATACCCAAAAAAAACTTTCTTCTAGCTTTTCAAACAAACATACAGGACATTCACATTATCTGTGTTACCAAAAGCTCAGTCCTTGTCCCAGATGTCAATTCATGCCAATTTAATAATGAGGACACAGTTTTGAGAAAAAGGAAAAAGAAGGTTTACTGCTTTGATAGCAAAAGAGAAACACAGGGGCTTTTAAAGAAGCTCTTCAAAAGCTGCATTCCAGGTGTGCCTGCCAGGGGCAGCAGGTGGGGGGTGTCCCAGTGTGCCCAGATAGTGTGCTGCAATTCACTTGTTAATTTGGGGAGATTGTTACTTTCTAGATCCTCTGGTGACATCTTCTACCTATGGAGGACAGATAATTCAAGGTAATCTTGTTCCATGCCCCCAAATTAAGGAGGGGGGAGAGGGGAAGTAGTAGAAAAGAAAAACATGAAAATGAGCAGCAAGGGCTATATTCAAAAGATGAAGTGAAGTGGACCACCATTTCTCCTCTGTAACTTAGTATCCATTGACCAACATTTCCCCATCCTTCCGGCCCTCCTGTTCTAAGTTACAGGAAATCATCAAAACATTTGTCTGTATAAATTAGTACTGATTAGAAAAACTCAAATTATATCTAGAAGTTATTTAACATGCTATTTGTTTCTGCATTTTTCAGAATTTTTTATTTGATTTGTGAACTAATGTACACAAGAGTACTGTCAGGAATTTTCACAGGTCACTGTTAAACAAAAATTGGCATGGGAATTACACAAAGCTCTTCAAGGAATAATATGTTTTGGATAAATTCAAGATTGATTTTATTCACAGAGTGGGGTCCTCCTGTATAAAATATGAGTATATTTATTACAGCTGCTTCTTGTATCTTCCTTTTCTAGAAGGAAGTGGGGGTTGTAACATTGTGTTCATGTGGAGCATGTTGCAGATCAAACTTCTTTTCTTGGTAAACATTGTGGTGGTATTTTTTCAACTGTCATTTATATATTGATGCCTACTAAAGCTGTATCTCTAGTTCAGGCTCTTGGAGCTTCATAGCTGTATATCCAACTGCTAAAAAATCAACCCTGAATGGAATCAAGCTTTCCTGCTGCTCTTCCAACTGCCTTCCAGGAAAGCACTTAATTCTCTGGAAGAAAATATCTTTAGCCAAATCCTTCACAAATTTTCATACATAATAACTATAGTTGAATGAAAAATTAAAAGACATTTTAAAAACAATGTCAAATCAACAACGATCAAGGGGGAAAAATAAAATCCTACAGTTATTATTCAGGGACTTTCTCCAAACTATGAATAGCAAGTTCAAGAAAACATCAATAAGAAAATGGAGTTCAGTCCCAAAAAACCTGGACTTTTAAAAATCAAATAACAATTCAAAAATGTAGATCAAAACTGTCATTCCAGTACTTGAGACCTTTCATTGATTCCTTTTCTACTGGGTACAGATAAAACCCCTTACCATTTATAGGAAACACTTCTGACCTGACTCCTATAGATTCCACTAGCCTAACTGCTTTTTTCTTAAGCATTTTATACTAATAGTGGTTCACAAAGTACAGTGTTGTTGTTGTTGATGATGATATGTGTTCAGACTTGGTGTACCTAGAAATGGAATGTCCTTATTTTACCTGCCTGTCCATCTGGTAAATATTTAGTGATCCTTAAATACCTATGTCAAGCAAGAACTTCTCTGGGGAATTCTCCATGAAATTTCAGATTTTGGTATTCTTCCAGTGTGCTCCCATAACACCTATTGTATACTCTACTGGAACACTGCCCATTGCTATTTCCATTTTTTATATACTTGTTGAGCTCCTCTAATAGGCCAAAGCAATAGTGTGCTGAAAACCTGACTAAACTATCTTACAAGTTTGCATGTAAAATTTTTAGGAACTTTGTTAACTGGCAATTAAACAGTCATTAAATGATAAAAACTTAAATTGTATTAAGGATAGCAAACTCATCATTATTTTGTTATAATTTATACTCTTTAGGTTATTTGCATCTATTGTATTTGCATGATGGAAATAATACATACTGGAACTACCATGGAGCTCTTCCCAAATCCGTTTTCAATGACATCTTGAGGAAATCAATTTTTATAAGAGTATTTACACTGCAATTGGCAAATATTAAAAGCCAGGTCTAGATTTTTTGTTTCATTCATGATTTGGACTTATGAAAGTTACAGAGAAATGTTATTTGTGCAGTTTGAACTTAAAATTCTGTTTTGTTTATAGCCTTTACATTGTAAGTAGAAAAAGTCAAGAAGATAATTTTCCAGTATGTGTGAGCAGCCATTCTCTGATTGAGAATAATTTATATCACAAACAAGTTTTGACATATGTATTTGGGATTTCACTTTCACTTCACTTGTCAACATTAATGAACACATCAATTAACATTTATTTCAGAACCATACATGTTCATCAATAACATGGGCATCTTCTTTGCTTAATTAGAGTGTAACCAAATATTTGTGTATAACATATTATTATAGCAATACAGTTATATAGCAGAGAATTTTTCAATAATTAACAAGTCACACTGAAATTATATGTGGATAGGATTTATAATAAATTCAAATGTTTTATTTGTAATTTGTGTGCTTTATGACAGTAAAATGTATAATGTATTTATGTATATATGTGCACGTGCACATGCACACACACACATACACATACATATGCACACATACAATCTTTGAAGAGTTCATTTTAAGCATTTGCCAGATCACCACTGAATAAGAACATTTTAAAGGAAGGATTTGTGTCTTGGTCTTCTTTTATATCTATTGCCTAGATAATAGTTATTTAAGTCTGATGAATTACTATTGTTTTAAGTTTACGTGTAAAGGTAGTATTATTTAGATTTGACAACACAAAATTGGTATAGAATTTTATTCAAGAATGATTGTTTATGTCAAAATAACCTCCTTAACTTAAAAAATTAGTACGCATATTAAAGAAGAGAAGCACTTTCCAAAGTATGTTTGGAAAAGGCTGACATTATACATCTGTGGGTTAGTAGTAATACATTTCTGTCTTATATGCAGCTTTTGCACAATACTCAGATGTATGAATCGATCTATAATTCATAGGAACCTACAAAGCAATTGTCTTCTTTCATTATGGCTCAGGCCTTCAATTTAGTCATGTACTTCATACTGTACTTCAGTGAGTTCTGGAGGACTTATAAAGATTCAAAAAAAGACCAAGATGTTATAAGGATTTTATAAGAAACTTTTAAAAAAGTTTTTGTTCAAAAAGCAGAAAACTAATTTGGTACAAAAAATATAGTACATGTATAATGGCAAAAAAAAAAAAAAATCAGAGACTAAGGAGTTTATAACTGAAAACATATGAAGAAGTCCTAGAGAAAACAGATACATTTATGACCAGCTTCCAGAAAGGAATGAATCTTATCTCCTTGGGTATTTCTTTTTATGAGAAATACTAACTCATCTCTCTACAACAAGAAGAAAATAAAGTTAAACATGTTAATTGATAAAGTAGGCTTTTCTTTTATTGGAACATCAGATGCATTCTTCCTACTTTTTACATTTTAGCAAAATCTACTTTGAGACTCTGATAACTTAAGTACTAGATTAGCATCTAAAGTAGTCCTAATTTTTTAATAATTATAAACTAACAGGCCTCGCCATATTAAGAGTAAATTTTTTTTTTTTGAAGAAAACAGTAGAAATAATGAAGTAAGAATGGGGAAACAATGTTTGTTTTAGAATTTTTGATTCTGTCATAATTTTATTTCTCAATTGAATATACACATTGAGTTTGAATCCCTTGCAGATTGTGACTGGCTTTTAGGAAGCATAATATTTCAGTAATTTATTTATCTTAAAACTTCACCAGCACTACCCATATTTTTATTTTTCTTAAGAAAATCAACATGGCCTCTAAGAACTTTAGTTTCATCTTTCCTAGAACTTTATTGGCCTTAAAAAAAAAAATCGTACTCTGTAAAACATACCATGTGCTATCTTTATTCTTCCCTAATTCTTAAGAGTTTCAAGATTCTTTGGGAAGTCCCCCAAGCTCTGCTGATCTTGTAACTTTTAATAGGTACATGAGGATGCTCACTGTTACTTCTCAAATGGACCTGCTAGATCTCTGGTCAGTTGACATTACTCTTTCCTGATTCTCAGTGTGCTTCCTTTTGCTCTGGGACTTTACTGCCAGCGTTTTGTCTATAGGCTTAGAAAATCAAAAGAAGCTCATGTTTTCACAAAATGTTTCCAGAACCCCAGTGTAATTGCTCCATTTGATTTTTGTTGGTACAGACCTTCCTTTTAATATTTCTTCACGTATGAGTCTCCTGGTTTTCCTTTTGGTTGTTGTTACATTGCTAAACTTCAAACTTCCTAGAGCAATACCTAGCATGCAGTGGATTCTCAACAAATGTTTATAGAATGAAAGAATGAACTGAAACTGAACCAGATGATTATTCACTGGTCCAAATTCTCAAGAAAGGCCCAGTTCTTGATATAATTTCAGAATAGATCAGAATTTTCTGATCCTCTTCCTTCTTACTAAATTTTAGTACACATCTGCCTGCTCTCAAGAGTTCCAAGTGGTCTCTAAAGTGTCTATAATGTTATTCTTCAAAGCCACTTCTTTGACCTTGATGGTAAATAGTTATTGAGCAATCACTGAATGGTGTGTGTGTGTGTGTGTGTGTGTGTGTGTGTGTACGCACGCTTTAGAGTTACCTGTAGTTAAATTTCTATAAAAAAAATTATAAGGTAGTTGATATCTTTCCCATTTTACAAATGAAGAAATTGAGGTTTAGAAAGAATGAAACCTTGGCCAAGCTTCCACATTGGGGAATCTCATTAGGAATGGAATCCAGGTAGAATAAAGCCAGAGTTGATGTCTTCACGGCTGTGCTATCATCTCTGCCTGCCTTAGGTTCCAGAACATTCTTCTCTTACTTTTTCAGAAAGCTACCTACTTATTACTCTCTTAGAGTACCATAAGAAAAACCATCTGATTTATACAAGGAGAATTTTTTATTCATGAATAATTTATTGTTCTGTTTTTAATATTCAGGATGGAGTGTTGGCACCCTAAACATTATGATCCTTTTTGTTTTGTGACTGTCGTTTATTGATGGTTCAGTGTTTTGTAGTACTATGCATTTTAAACACTTCCATATATACAAATAAATTTATAAATATTTATGTGTGTGAATATTTTTATTTAAAAGATGACTTAAAATTATATCAAGTATTAGTGAACAAAAATAAATGATATGCATGTATTCATATTTATTTTTCCCTTTTATAGTAACTACAATTATTTGGGACCATTGCACTATATGCTTTATGAAAACTGGGGATTAATAGGGAAATTTTCTATCTATTTTATGGATTTCCAATGTACTTCTTAAAGTAATAGTGTAAGTGAGGAAGTAAAATGTAGCAATTTTCCCAGATCCATTGGTAAATCTATTTTTGATAAGTATATTTATCATTTGAAATATTGCTCTTTTAGTGGTGATTGATTTGAGTCAAATTTATATCTACCTTGGAAGAGATAGTTTTCTTGCTTAAACTAACACCTCAATGTATATTTATTGAATAACTACTTTATGGAATACACAGTATACTAATCAGCAGAAGACATGAAAGAAATGTTTAACTATGACATTATCCTTTTTAAGAACTTAAATTCTAAAATGAAGGAAAACTTTGGAAAAATAAGTACAGTATTATCTTAGACATTTTATGTACCAGGGAGAGGGAAAAAAACAGGATATTGGAATTGAGAGGACTCAAACTCATCCTATGCTCTGTAAGGGGAGGAGAAGCTTCCTAAAGATTGCCTCATATAAAATTATTTTGAAGATCAGTAGCATTTCAACAATAGAAATGAGGGAATGATAGGAAAGTCAGGGGATCTGGAGCCCTGAAACACTTACCTGCCTTCACCCTGGCTCTTCTAGCTCCTTGCTATGAGATGTAAATAAAAAATAAATAAATAAAATGAAACAAAACGAATTAATACATCCTTACCTCCTATTAGAAGCCAGAACTCATGATTACTGAATAAAAAGGAAAGATGAGTGAGGCCATAATTTTATAATCTTGGTGGAAGACCAGGAGCCTAGACAGTTGAAAAGAGGTTTGTGCCCCCTGAGGCACCTGTGGCAAGTATCACTGATCCCATAGTTGTGAGCAACCCAGGTGGATGCCCAGGGAGAGTGCTGGACTGTCCTTTTACAGCACTAGGAAATTCCAACTGAGGTTGTTTCACCAGAGAGAGATGAGTCTTTGGGTTGAGAATAGAAAGCTTAAAGTGCACCTGGGATGAAGAAATCTTCTACTACTGTGTGTGTGTGTGTGTGTGTGTGTGCGACTGAAGTTAAATATTTCATAGAGTGGTTGGAAGAAGAACTTTAAGAATTCTCTCTAGGTAAAATAGAAAGGATAAGAGGTATCATATAGGACAAAAGATTAACACACCAATGTAGAAGATTCAGTCTCACTAGTACCCTGACTTATTGTGCCATTTTCTTTGTGTAAGTATAGACTTTGTAATACTTATGTCTGATTCCCTAGTTTTCCCTTTTGTTTTTATTGTATTATTACTAAACTTCTAGCTCTTAGAGCAATACTTAGCATATAGTAGGCACCCGACAAATGTATATTGAATGAATGAATGAACATAAACTGAACCTCATTCCAAGTCCCTATTCCAAATTTTCAATAAGGAAGGAGGCCTAACTCTTGAAGGGGAGAAGACAAATTTTAAGACATCTCTCAGACATGAAGAAGAATACAAACCTCTAAAATGAAAGAGCATATTGAGTATTCAGCATAAAGAATGAAAAAGAGTCACGCATAGGCATGGCATTGTGAAATTTCAGAATATCATACATGTTGGAGCGTTACTCTGTCATAAAGAAAGAAATTATGTCATTTGCAGCAAAATGGATGGAACTAGAGTACATTATGCTAAATGAAAAGAGCCAGACACAGAAAAACAAGTACTGTGCTCTCTCTCCTATATGGAAGCTAAAATAAGTCCACTTGAATATAGCATAGTTATTAATAGTGGCTGAAAATATTAAAATAACTATAAAATTCATAAGTGTTTGGAATAATTGTGAAATTTTGACTAGGGACTTCACAGTATTATGTAATTGTTATGATTTAGAAGCAGTAATGCTATAAATATTATAAATCTTTATAAATATAATCAGATTTTTATTTAAAAATAAGAATACCCTATGTTTAGGAGATGCAAGCTTAAATCTTTATAAATGTGACAAAATATCAAGAATTAATGAATCCAGAAGGATAATTCAATTTCCATTATACTCTTAGTCATACCTTTCTGTACCATTGGAATTTTTCACCTAGAAAATAAAAAAAGCTGGGATGGGGAAGAGAAGTAGTATAAAGATAAACAAGAGGAAAACGGAGAAAATCAAAATATTTCTCTCCAATATACCTCTTAAGAGAGGTTCCCCAAAAAGATGCTTCAGTGAGAAATGAGAACAAGGAAAGGAGATCTTAGGAAAATCCCTCTGCCTAGAAATCCATCAATCTGGGCCACAGGGCAATGATGCTATTCTTTGGGAAGTAGTCTCCATGTAACCTACAAAGAAGTGATAGATTATCTGACATTTTTGAATATTTAGAAATCATGTCTTTTGTTTGTTTCTGTTTTTATTTTCATATTAGGAATTTAACCTAGGGACACTTTGCTACTGAGGTATATACCCAATCCTTTTTTATTTTATTTTATTTTATTCTGAGACAGAGTCTCACTAAGCTCCTGAGGATCTCACTAAGTTGCTGAGGCTTGCTGAAATTTGCCATCCCCTCTGCCTCAGCCCCTCTGCCTCAGCCCCTCAAGTGACGAGGATTACAGGAATGTACAACTGAGATGGGCAAAATATTTCCAACTTAATATGATTTTTGGGACAGTTCAAACATAAATGATTCTAAATACATCAACAACCAAGAAAATAATAAAATGAGCAACTACTAACTCTGAAAGAACTGAAAACACATATAATACAATTAAAATTATATTAATCAATTTTGATCATTAATGCATATAGTGTATTATTACTTAACAAAAAAGATGTTGACTATTTAAGAGCATTTATGATCAAAGTATATTAGGAAGACAGAAATGGGGAGAAATATGAAGAAGATTCTATGATAGAACTAAAACTGAACAACCTGAGTGGCCGGTCAATTAAAAAAGAAGACACTAAAATTCATAAATCAAGCAACACTAGCTATGTTGCTTAATCACAAATAAATACTAAATTAATAAATAAAACTACTAAAAGAAAACTGTTGACGAATAAGAAAAATAGCTACTATTTTTTCAATATTAAATAATTGGTTTGTACATCTTTTATAGATTATGGAATGCTTTCTACTTATCAAAGATCTCTTAAAATACTATTCTAAAGGCAATGTGAGAATGCTTAAATATTTTTCAATTCAATAGGAACCACGTTAGAAGGTTCAAAGATCAAATGGGGAAATTACCCCATATCCCAGAGCACAAATATGATGAAATGGAAATTACAAATAGAAAAACAAAAGACTGGAAGTCAGATTTAAAAGATCACATGTGTAAATAGTAGCATTATATAAAGGGAAAACCATATGGAAAAGAATAAATAAAGAAATAAAATTTTAAAGTTTTAAAATTTCTTTATGATAATAAAAATTAGTCTTCAGATTAAATTTGTTCAAAAGCTTTGGGTCACATGGATATTGAATTTTTTTTCATCTTGACAGTTTGTTTCAATTTCTATCACAGAACAAAAAGAGAGATTCCTAAGCTTCCAGACTGAAACGGAGATATGAAATGGTACGGTAGGGTGGAAATACATTCCAGGGAAAGAAATGTACCAGAAAAGATCCAGAGGCAGAAAAGCTGAAGATTTTTTTCCGGAACTAGGGAGTAATCAAGATGGATGGCTAGGGTTTAAAGTCAATGACCACAAAGGGAAATAAAACTAAATCACTCACAGAGTGATTGATAACTGGGAGTGTATAATTGCTAGCTTGCTTACACATTCTGCAATGACAAATCTGCATTCACTTTATCAGCATAATTTAGACAGGTAACCAAACTCACCACCCAGCATTATTTTATTTATGAGATTTTTTTAAAACATAAAGTTTGCAACAAATAAAAGATCTTTATATCACTCCAGCTTCTTTTCCTCTTTCTTCCTTTCTGTTATTCATTTTTGAATAATGAGTCCACCCTTTTTACTGAAAGTTAACTACAAATTAAGGATCTAGTTCTTTATATTTTCTGTCTTAATTATGATTATTATTAGGAGAAAAGAAAAGAAACCTCCCAGTGGGTTGCAACAAATACATTAGCACCACTATCAGGCAATCACATAGATTGTTACTTTTTTTTTTTTTTTTTTTTAGAATTTTTTCATCATTTATTTTATATAGCTGCCCATGACGTACCTAACTAGCAGTAGGGAATTTTTTTTTCATGGTGAAGTTTTTATTTTATGGAAAAAGAAAGATTATAACTTCTTGAGATAAGCATAAGAAATAATGATAACTTTTGTAAGACTTTCCATGTGTCTTTTCTAAGTTGTATTCCCCAAATTTCTAGTTTCACAAATTGTTTTATAAAATAAGAGTTCCTTGGACAAATAAATATAAGAAGGATTGCTTAGTTTGTTCTTACAAATAAATGTTCTGCATTTGCATTTTTTTTATTTGTTTGTTTGTTTGTTTATTTATTTATTTATTTATTTATTTTTATTGTTGGTTGTTCAAAACATTACATAGTTCTTGATATATCATATTTCACACTTTGATTCAAGTGGGTTATGAACTCCCATTTTTACTCCGTATACAAATTGCAGAATCACATCAGTTACACTTCCATTGATTTATATATTGCCATACTAGGGTCTGTTGTATTCTGCTGCCTTTCCTATCCGTTACTACCCCGCTCCCCTCCCCTCCCCTCCCCTCTTCTCTCTCTACCCACTCTACTGCAGTTCATATCTCCCCCTTGTATTATTTTTCCCTTTCCCCTAGCTACCTCTTGTATGTAATTTTGTATAACCCTGAGGGTCTCCTTCCATTTCCATGCAATTTCCCTTCTCCCTCCCTTTCCCTCCCACCTCTCATCCCTGTTTAATGTTAATCTTCTTCTCATGCTCTTCGTCCCTACTCTGTTCTTAGTTACTCTCCTTATATCAAAGAAGACATTTGGCATTTGTTTTTTAGGGATTGGCTGGCTTCACTTAGCATAATCTGCTCTAATGCCATCCATTTCCCTCCAAATTCTATGATTTTGTCATTTCTTAATGCAGAGTAATACTCCATTGTGTATAAATGCCACATTTTTTTTATCCATTCGTCTATTGAAGGGCATCTAGGTTGGTTCCACACCTACCCATAATATTTTCGGAAGAAAAGTTATTTTGAATTTCTTCAATGGTCTTCATTAGTATTAATCAAAACTCTAAGAAAATCTTAGAGGGGATATTTCTACTTCTCTGATATGTTCAGCTTAATTAAAGAACATTAATATTTGACCCATGTAATATTATTCAAAGTTATGTGGGAATTGTTAATCAAGTAATATGGGATGTGTGGTTACTAACCAAGCATAAAAACTAACCCAAGGTTACTTTGCATAAAATCTTATTAGCCAAAAGTAGATCCACGTTTTCAATTTGATTGCTAACAGGTGTTTGTACCCCTTTCCTTCTAGGGGTATGATGATGGCTATGGGGGTGAATACGACGACCAGACCTATGAGGCTTATGATAATAGCTATGCCACTCAAACACAAAGGTAAGGCATTCACTGTCTAAATTACCACCCTTCTAAGGACTGTCTCTGATCCTACTATATTATTTCTTGAACCTGAATATGTTATATGAGCCTTTCAAGCAGTTGCTTTTCCTCTATTATCTTTCTGTGTTGTTAAGTTGCTTACTAGACTGTGAGAGGTTAAAAAAACAATAGTCTTGCAACTACAGGCAATGAAATAGTAGTGGGTTATTTTAAGACTAGATGATTATCAGAACCAATTGATTCATTAAACAAGCCAGTATTTAACTAAATACTGTTTTTGTAGAGATTGTGTTAGTGAACTTATAATTAAAATAACAAGGCACTTGTTCAGTGTGGCTTTTTTCCTCAAGTGCCATTTTCATTTGTAAAACAAAAGATAAGGAAATGTTATCTGTATTCTCAAAAGGGGAAAAATCTTAAAATATTAAATGAATGAAATAAAAGAAAAAACCCTTTCATCATAGATCCCTAATGATCACTGAATATATCTCTTTAGATTAACCAAAATTTGTGTTATCAATGAATTTTTATTTCTTACAATCAAATTCATTAAGGTATTATTAATATACAATAAAATTTACCCATATAGAGTATGGTTGTACAAGTTTGGCAAATGCAAACTACAGTATAATGACCACCAAAATTAAAACAGAGCATTTTCATCACCTTAAAAGTTTCTTTATGAGACTTTATAACCAACTTCTCCCACATGCCTGGGTCCTGGAAGCAATAATGTGTTTTTGTCACCATAGTTTTGCCCTTTCTAGGAAGTCATATAAGTAGAATTTGATATCCTTTTGAGTCTGGCTTCTTTATTTACCATAGTGCATTTGGTTTTTATTCATGTTGTATCAATATTTTACTCCTGTTTATTGCTGTATTAGAGAAATCACAATTTGTTTCTTCATTCACCAGTTAAAGGGCATTTGAGTCATTTCTATTTGGGGGCAATTATTAATAAAATAAATATAAAACAAATGTAATTTTAGAAAATTCAATTACCAAAGTATTTTTCCTTAAAAAAAAATGTGTCATAGCAAAGGGGTCATGTGATACTTAAGAGATTCTCTACGTATCTGAGAGAAACCAAGAGAACCAGTTGTTGCAAAATCTTTATGACTGTTGTATTCTGCTGCCTTTCCAGCAGAATACAACAGACCCTAGTATGGCAATATATAAATCAATGGAAGTGTAACTGATGTGATTCTGCAATCTGTATACGGGGTAAAAATGGGAGTTCATAACCCACTTGAATCAAAGTGTGAAATATGATATATCAAGAACTATGTAATGTTTTGAACAACCAACAATAAAAAAAATGAGGAATTGAAACTGAGTAAATAAATCAGTGGATAAACTATGAAAAAAAAAATCTTTATGACATTAATCATTTGTCAGCCAAGGTTATTGGCAGGTGACATTTGAATATTAAGTCTCCTTGAGGACTTGCTAAGTAATATTTGGGTGAGGGAAGTTGACAAAGAAACAATGTTAAGGTTGTCCTGGTGTGGAAGTAACCTAGATTTACAGCAGAAGTTTGAATTTTCCGTGGCCTGAGGGATAGCATAGTGAAGGAGGTGGAGAGAAATTCTACTTAGAATACTGTGGGCAGTTAGGAATAGGATGAGTGTGAACAGATCTTGAAAGCCAAGTCTGAGTTAAGATATCACTATGGAAATGACCATCTTCAAACTGAGTAACTGGTTAATCTGTTACAGGTTTAAAGCCATCATGAGTCAAGTGCTTCTGCTATGGGTAATATATAATTGTTCCAATTACCTACTGGAACACAGCACAGTTATTTAGGATTTGGGAAACATTTGCATCACATCACAGATACTCAACAGAGTGTTGTATGCAATTTGGATACACATTTGGAACATTTGCTAATATTGTCAATCAAATTCATTGTTGCACATTAATTCATAAAAATAGCCATACTATAAAGTTCTATAACTGGTTTCAGAAACCCTTTGGTACAAAATATAGCAATACACTTCAAATATACCTAAAATAGATTAAAATAATTCCTTCATATAGCTCTATAGAGAGCTACATTTAGATCAAAGAGATTTGGGGATAATTTGCTAAAAATGAAATGTTTTCTAGTTCTTTCATATGGTGAGATTTAAATGGGTTTAACTGACCCAAAGAGATAAGGAAGAAGAAAAATATAGGATTAGGATAACTTACCACTGGACATTTGAGAAGTATATACTAGAATTATTGAACTCACTTGTGTATTAAAAAGTAATAGCAATACAGAATAATCTTGGGAAAAAAATTTTATCTTATTTTAATGAAGTGTATTTTACATGTAAAAGGACATTTTATTTGCTTCTGCTATCTTATCTTTTCCCTTTTGTGTCTACTGAATTTTCTGTGGTGAAATTCTTACCATCCTTGAGAGTTAGCTCAAAAGCTAACTCTCCCAAAGAATCTTTCCTCAATCCTTTATTTGGGAATAACCTGTTTCTACCTTGAATTCCAATAGTACCACATCTTCACTTTCCAAAGCACTATCTTTGACTGCCTTACACTGGGATTACATGTGTCTATGTCCCTTATTACCTTTACTGCTTATAGAGAATCCATTTCTGATATGCCTTCATGTACTTCACAATACCAGGCTTTGGGTATGTCGTGTGGTATATAATGAATGGATGATTTGGCTCTGTTATGTGGTATATGCTGAGTGTACATAAATGTCAGGCCTAATATGTTCTACACTGTGGGAATATAAAGTAAGATCCTTATTCCTCAAAGAGAAAACCAAATTCAGTTAATGTATTATATTTAGTTGAATAGTACTATATTTTTGTCAAAATATGATGTTTCTCAGATAATAGTGTTAAACCGGAAGTGACAAAGAAATCATGTCGTGCCGTAGTCCGGCTGCAGCAGAATAAGCGGGGGGGGGGGGGGGGGGGGGGGACGAATAACTTGTGTACGTTGATACAGCAGGAGTGGAAGCCGTTTATTGTAGGATCTGACCAATATCTATACATTTTATACAGCTTATCTAATTAGCATAAAATAGATACAGCAGTCAACCAATAAGGAATCTCCACACTTAATGGCTCGCTTTTGTTACTTCATAAACCACTCCCTCTGGCATTTGGCCAGGCGCCATCCAGACTTGTTTACAGACTCTAACGTTTCTCTGGCAAAATAACAGGTGCCAATCTGACTTGTTTACAGACCTTAACAATGTCGTGAAATTAATTGCAATGATATTAATGTCCTGGATTATAATAATTCTAAAATATCTATTTTTGTTCAAAATTATGTCCTCAATTTTAATATGGTATTTGGCACACTAGAAGTTCTTAATAAAAGCCTATGGAATAAATTGATTAAAAAATCAATGAATTTATTAATGACTGAACTATTACTTTAGGAGATAAGAATAAATTTTAATGTAATATTAATTTGTAATAGAAATGAGTAAACACTGTAGCTTTTATTATATAATTTTTTAACTCCCTACCTTTAGATTATGTATATTGGTATAATGATGCCAGGAGTAGATAAGATTACAATTTAGTTACATAAGAACTTATTAACAATCATATGTGCCAGTATACTAACCATAGAGTGACAATTCTTGGTCTTTATTTCAATATTTTTTAATATTCACTCTTAATAATTTGAGGAGTTGCTTGCAAATTGTGAATGTATTTGCATACACATACATGTGTTTATATATATTTTTAAATAAACAAAGTCAAACAATTAGACAATAATAAAATGTTAGGAATTAAGAGTAAGAGAAAGTTCATTTTCTATAAGAATCTGTCTAGAATTTTTTTTCAAATGATGTTTCTTTAGTTGGACTTTGAAGTGTAAGTTTGGAAATGTTTTCTAAATAAATACAATAAAGAGAAACATATGAGCATAAAATCAACTGTCATTTGTAAACAACATGAATATTATTTTGGCATACAATAAAAATATTTGATTTTATTGTGGTCAAAATCAGAAGAAATGCTGATTTAGAATCTTTAAAAAATAATACAATATGTATGATGTAACAGAAATGAGATAAAAGATAAAATTACGTAGAGAAAACAGTCTTTAACTGACTAGTCAGCACAGGTGAACATGGAATTTATAAAAATTTTAAAGTAGATCCTGGCAGGTTCCTAAATGGAATAATTATATCATCCTCAATCGAGATTGTGGGGGAAGTTCACAAGGTAACAACCCTAGGAAGGTTCAGCTGGAGTTCAGAACTATAACAACTTTAATTAATCCCCAATTGTTTTGTAAGACATCATTAATTCTGGAAATTTTCAAATGGATCAGAGAAGGTACTTTACTAAAGATAACTCAAGAGACAGTTTAGCTGAATGACATATTAATGACTGGTAAAATGAAAATATGAGGAATCTCCAACCGTTTTTTTCTCTTCCTCTGTGCCTATCAGAAAAAAAGTAAAGAAATGGATTGATGAGTTGATTATGCAAGTTTCAAATTGCAGAGCTGCTATTGCTGTTTCAAGGGGAGCTCACTTACTTCAAGTCTTTGGCTTGAGACAAGTTACATCCTGTGATTAACACCTTTAATTGGACCAAATACATTCTGTTCATGTTCTTGTCCCTCCTCCCCCCCTTTTATATTTACTTCTCCAAGATATTAATATTTCCAAAGAACGACCTTCTAAAATCATGTAATTTCACATGATTTTACTGACATTCCCACACCCAAATGTTCATCAAGAATCTATACCAAATCTAGGAGAAAACTTTTATTTACATAAATATTAAGGGTAACATTCAAATGAAAGTTAAAAGAACATTTGTGATATGAACAGGAATTTTGTTTGGCTATAAAGTGTAAACAATTTATAATTTTCCAGTGTAATTATATAACTGTACAATAGGCATATATCAAAATGCAAGCCTTTCCTTTCCTTGAAGTATGAATCGGGAGAGGAACTTACACAATCTAGGAGAAAAAGCTGCCCCCTTGTGGATTAATGGAGGAATGTTCTGGGAAAGCAAATTTAACTCCTAAAGGCAGTAGTTGGGAAAGTTTTCAAAAATGAAGACCCTTTTTGAATACCCATAATTGTCAGGATCTACTCAGTAGGGGGAGAAGAACGAGACTCTTGAATTAGAATAATTTGAGAAGAGGTTAATAAGGGGATTATTTTCAGTGGCAGAGTAGCACAAAGGAGAGTGCAGTCCCACAGAGCTAATATTCCTGGGGTGAGTACTTTACAACCAAAAATAGGAATAGAGGCAGATAGAGAAAGCTGTAGGAAAGGCCACCTGACATGAGCTGAGACCTTTGATTCAGATGGTATCTACCGCCATCCCATAGAGAGGAAGCTCAGGTAGTTAATACCCCAAACTCACTCTCTTCCCTCCTTCTGGTTTCCTACCAGAAGGATGGACCCACAAGGAAGCAAAGGAGGAGGGACTCAAGTGATAGAGCTGCCATTCATCTTTCCTTGAATGGAGAGCAGGCTAGAGGGAGAGGGAAGTGGAAGGAAAAAGGAGGAGACCTAGCACATATAAAATTTTTATCACATTTCAACAACTAGTAATTGTATGTTTCTGTCACGTTCTTAAAGATTTAAATAAATACATGAAATTGCTGTGGAAACAATTATGCTTTTAAGTGAGTATTCATTTCATATATGAGAAAGCATCTATATACTAAAGGAAAAAAAATTAGTGAGGCCATACAGTGAACATAGAAATATACAGTTGTTAGACAAATGGTTTCTCAGATCCCATGAACAATTTCTTAGCTTCTCAATGGTCAAAGCCCAATGGACAGGAACCATTGCTCAGAGGCTATTTGGAAACAATGGCTCATAATATATATCTAATAATAGTGCTAACTGCTATGCTAAGTGCTTGGGAGCACTGATCTCATTGAAACAACATATAAGGCAGGACTGCTTTTTAATTCAAGATAATTCAAATAGTGGATTCAAACCCACATCTACAAACTCTACAGCCTTATACATAAAGACTAATAAATAATACCTGAAAATATGAATCAGTTCATCAATTGAACAGACTTCTGTTATATACCTGAACAGGCCAGATAGAATACACCTTTAAAATAGTAAGAATATAAAAAGTTATTTGTATGCTTTCCAAAATGTTCTGACCAAAAGATACTTCTAAGCAAAAAAAGAAAAAAGAAATTACTAATTATTGAACTACTGCTTTTCAGCTGTAAGTTTAATATGATCCTGCGTATTTGACACTGAGCCTACAGAAAAACTTCTAATGAAAAAAATTAAATGTGCAAAACTACAATCATCCAGTAATTTTTTAAGTTTTATTTATTTATTTATTTACATATAAATAAATCCTTAGCAGAATGCATTACAATTTTTATTACATATATAGAGCACAATTTTTCATATCTCTGGTTGTGTACATAGTATATTCACACTAATTCATGTCTTTATACCTGTACTTTGGGTAATAATAATCATCACATTCAATCATCATTAATTACTCCATGCCCCCTCCCTTCCCTTCCAACCCCTCTGCCCTATCTAGAGTTCATCTATTCCTCCCATGCTCCCTCTCCCTATCCCACTATGAATCAGCCTCCTTATATCAAAGAAAACATTCAGCATTTGGTTTTTTGGGATTGTCTAACTTCACTTAGCATTATTTTCTCTAACTTCATCCATTTACCTGCAAATGCCATGATTTTATTCTCTTTTATTGCTGAGTAATATTCCATTGTGTATATATGCCACATTTTTTTTATCCATTCATCTATTTCTTGTCAGCAAAAGAAACAATCTGTGAGGTGAATAGAGAGCCTATGTCTTGGGAGCAAATCTTTACCCATCACACATCAGATAGAGCACTAATCTCTTGGGTATATAAAGAACTCAAAAAGCTAGACACCAGAAACAAATAACCCAATCAATAAATGGGCCAAGGATCTAAAGAGACACTTCTCAGAAGATGATGTTCAATCAATCAGCAAACACATGAAAAAATGTTCATCATAACAAGCAATTAGAGAAATGCAAGTCAAAACCACTCTAAGATTTCATCTCACTCCAATCAGAATGGCAGTTATTGTGCATACAAACAACAATAAGTGTTGGTGAGGATGTGGGGGTAAAGGTACACTCATACACTGCTGGTGGGACTGCAAATTGGTGCAACCAATATGGAAAGCAATGTGGAGATTTCTTGGAAAATTGGGAGTGGAATCACCCAGTAATTTCATGCATATTATAATATTAAGTATATAACTGATTTAAGTGGCTCTACTCACTATAAATTTACTTAGCCTCATTTTATAATTCAGTTCTCCTATGTCTCAATATATAGCCAATGATGAGATTGAATTTACAGAAAGTTATTGGACTTGAGATATTTTCCCATGGTTATTATACAAGTCAGTTATATTTTTATGCCCTCTGTGGATCTCTGCATGTATAAAAAGTATGTTCCATAATGTTTGAATATATCTTCAATGGAATGAGAGTCTGCCTCTTGTTACTTTATTGTTTCTTTTTTCTTTTTTTTTCTTTCTCTGTATTTGACATATATTTCTTTTAGGTGCTTAGGATAGTCACTTTTAGTTTTAAAAAGAAAATACTTGTTTCTTCAAATTATTCACTATGCATTCCTTGTAATTGTTGACTTTTTTTTTATTAATTTAGGGTTAATTTCAATGACAACTAAACTCTTTGACCAAGTAAAATACTTTCATGAAACTCTAACAAGAACAGTTAGAAAAACCATTTTCCCTAGCCATTTGAATGAGGAGCCTCCAAAGAGGAATTAAGTATCCCAATTAGTAACTAAAACCTGATTCATCATTTATTGAGATCAAAACATGGCAGTAGGCCATTTCTCCTGACCACATTAGTTCGAAACTGGAGACACTTTCAGCAGAAACAAGAAGGTAATGGACAAACCATATACCATCAGAACTTCAGAAATGCGACACATGGAATCATCTTAAATGCTCAAAACACCTGGCCTGGTGAAAAAAAGCCCAGCATTAAAGCCAGATTAAGAACCTAAGGTGAAATTCTGGTTTCAGGGTAAGTGAGGAAAAGCTTAGCCCCACCACAAATAAATATAAATAAATAGAAGAAACATTTAACATACAGTTGAACACATAATTAAGGGGTCAGTAATGTTCATGACTACTTCATTATGAAGATATACAATGAGAAATGTTGGAGACAAACTGCAAAGTGTGCAGCCTATCTAAAGGAACTATATTTTGCTCAGCTTTCTGGTGTTGTGGCCATGTAGACTATATAAAAAGGGCACTGTAGTAGTCCTAGTGTCCCCCACACCCCAAGGAAAGCTGGAAGTCTAGGCTTCCCAGTTACTATTTCTACCCCACAACTAATAAACAACCATTTTATTATACTCAAAGATTTTATACAAAGGGAATTTAAATGAGTCACAGCAATGGGGCCTTGCCTCTGTTCTGCTGTATCTGGAACCTCAACTGAGAAGGTCAAAGCCAAGAGTGACTCAGTGACTGGGGGCCGAAATCAACTGTAGAGTCTGCTCAGATATTATATGTCTTAATCAGCTTTTTCATCATTGCGATCAAAAGACATGACAAGAACAATTTTAGAGGAAGAAAATTTTATTTGGTGCTCACAATTTTAGAGATTTCAGTACATAAGCAGCAGATTCCATTGCTCTGGGCCAGAGGCAAGGAAGAAGATACAGGCAGAAGAGTATGGCAGAAGAAAGCAGTTCAGGATATGGCAATCAGAAAGCAGAGAGAGCATTCTGCTTAT
Organism: Callospermophilus lateralis; assembly: GCF_048772815.1. Taxonomy (NCBI): domain Eukaryota; kingdom Metazoa; phylum Chordata; class Mammalia; order Rodentia; family Sciuridae; genus Callospermophilus; species Callospermophilus lateralis. The sequence goes on from NC_135310.1 coordinate 97,765,130, forward strand.
CAGGGACAAAATAAAAACCCCAAAGGCACATCACCAGTGACCTATCTTCTTCAACCACACCCTACCTGCCTGTAGTTACTACACAGTTAATCCATATCAGTGGATTAATGCATTGATTAGGTTAAGGCTCTCATAACCCAATCATTTCCCCTCTAAACTTTATTGCATTTTCTCACACCTCATCTAAACCATAACTTTATTCTATAAGTTGATGCTGCTGTCAGCTGGTACCCTGACTGGGTGGGACTACTGGGAGGGGCTACTCATAAAGCACTCTTCATGTCACTTAGGCTTCATCACAGTGTGTCAGCTCAGGGTACCAGATATGATATCCCAAACAACAAAGCAGAAGCTGATTTTCCTTTTAAAATGTAGTTTCATTCTATTGGTTACAAGCAAGTCACAAGTTCAGCCACATTCAAAAGAAGCACTGTTAGGCCTCACTGGTAAATGAGCAGTTGGCATGGTTCAATGATGGAAGGCCATTTTAGGAAAGTATAACCTGCAATCTCAGTACAGTATCCTGATTTTTATATGCTAGAGAGTAATCTAAAGAAGCTAAACGCTTTGGAGATTAAACTAAACTTATCTGTAGAAAATAATGGCCACTGTTTTTTAACTTCTGCTATCTACAAAATAATGTGCTTTGAGAATTCTGCAAACAGAAGCTGCTCTCAAGGACACAGTAATAAAGAATTCTTCAGAATGGCTATTTGAGTCCACCACATGGTCTATGAAGGATATCCTAAAATCCAGGAGACCACTGGTAAATAACTAGGGAAGAAGACAAACATGCAGGATGTGTTAAGTGCTAGTACAAACTAGAAGGATTGCTACAGAATATGAAAGAAAGTGGCAAGACATCTAAATGGAAGGTCGAGAGGCAGGACCAGAAGGTATTCAAAAAGAACTGATGTCAAGCTGAGATTTCATTGGAAGCACAGTTTAGCCAGGTAAGGACATCATCATATGCAAACTAAAGGAATAAGAATATGATTCGTTGCTGAGGATCTGCATATCCCTCAGGTGAATCAATTGTAAGATATTTGGGAGTAGTAGGATATTTAGTTGAACTGCTAGGAAGAAAATAAGAAACTTTGGATTCAGCACTCAGGAATAAGAATCAGATTTGTATAGAGTTTTGAGGTTCTTTTCAAGGCTTAAAGTTATTAAAACCAAATCATCTTTGGATAAAATTACAAAAATCTTTTTTATTTGCTTGCTTGCACAAGGCCAATTTGGTACTATGATCTCAGTGGATTCTCCATCAGTTACTATTTTATACCTTTCTGGAACAATCTTTCTGTGTGTTTTCATTACTTTCTTTGGTTTCTTAGTCAATTTGCATGTAAAAACAACAACCTCCAGGTCATGCTATTTTGCACATGCCTACTGGGAATTAGAGAATGAATGGAAATATAAATAATTATATATATATATATAGTGTGTGTGTGTGTGTGTATGTGTTTGTGTGCGTGTATTAGTCTGAATGATGGCCAAAATGTAAAAGATGGGCCTCTGTGATTTTTAAATCATAGAGTTGGAAAAACAAAAACAAGATCTTGGGAGGACCCCAGAAAAGGGAATAGAATTTGCCTGGAACGAATGTGATGAATGTGTAACAGAGTCAAAAAAAAAAGATACAGATACTATTTATTTTCCATAATTAGAATTTTCCATTATTACATTCTTAACATCTTCTTTTGCATATAGATTAAATTAATGTTTATTAAGTGTTTGCTATTTGCTAGGTGCTGGAATAGGATGGTGAACAAATACAGTAAATATAGTACATAGAAAGTACAGGTTCATAATCCTACAGTTACAATGCTGTGGACCAGATGTTTCGTATTCAGAATTATTTGTTCTGTAGTCAGTCAATACAATGCGTATGCTTTGTATTCTAGATTGCTTCCAATATCATCTGGGCCAAAAATACATATTAATTGTATTTAAATATATGAATGTAAGTAGGTATAAATAGCTTCTTATCACTTCAGGTTGAAACTTTGTTGCCTAACTATTCAGACCCTCAATTTAAGAAAAACTATTGTTCTCACAATGTTTGGATTTGGAATTGAAGGATAATCATTGTAGACTTTCATTACATAATATTCAATAAGATTGAATAATAGGTGTGTACAGGAGGCAACAAAAGTCTGAAGAAAGAATGCTTGAGCATTTCTAAAGGTAGTTAGTCTCTAAAAAATAACAATAGCAGCAATAACAATGCTTAGCATTTGCTATGTGCCAGATGCTTATATTAAGTAGTTTATAAACATTATCTAATGAGATGAATAGTTTTGTCTCCATGTTACAGATAAAGAACTAGAATTCCAAATGTTTACCATGCACAGGACTTTGTACTGATTTCTCTCCTTTTTCAAAGAATAGAACCTTTGTGCTCATGCCATATTGTTTCCCAAATACTTGACTCTGTTTTTAAAACACCTAAGTTTATTAGGAAACTCTTGAACTGAAGTACACTACTCTCCTCTAATCTCTATATACACTGGTCTCTGATATGCCTTGTGAAGCTTCACTTATGTGTATTTAGCTTACTTTTTCCTCCACATATCTGCCTTTATTAAGAAGATAATGCCCCTCTACCCATATCCAATAAAAAATGAGATATAGTATTCTCTACTACTGGTCTTCACCTTTCCCTATATTGCTTGAGGGTTTTCAGTCCCTCTAAAATAAAGAGGCAGAGTATGTTTTTCTGACTCCTCGGTACCAGGTATCTTGCTTTGATTATAATAATCCCATTTCTAAATCTCAGCCTTACAAAGTCCCTGTGTTTCCCACTTGCCTTCTTGCTATTGCCATGAGATGAGCTTCCCCAGGGAGAACCCAGGTCTCAGGGAGGGCTAAACCTATTCCATCCATAGCTCACAGTGCCTTCAGGGAGCCCAACCTAGATCCAGCACCCTCTAGCCAAACCAAAAATAATCAGCTTAATAATTGCTTATTTTTGTATGATACTGATATTTTGTTGTTTGTTTTCCAATTATTTTAACAGTAACCAACTGATATCCAGTGTAATGCTTACCTAGACATGGGTTTCTTCAACAATTCTTATATATCATTTTTGCCATTTCCCCAAGTCCCCTGATGGTCTCTTCTAAAAACATTCCAGTGGTCCAAGTGTCCATTTTAAAGTCTGGTACTGTGATCTTGAGATATATTACATCAGATTAGAGTTGATGTGCAAAGAAATGCCACTATTACATCCTATGTTTCTTGCTTCAAAGTCCTTCAACATAATCCTACTGTGGTTTTCTTAAGTGGCTATGTCACGTTATTGGGTTTTATTGAACGTGTTTTCAACTGAAAACCAGGTTTTTTTCTAAATGAAGTGCTGTCAAGCCAATTCTAACACCATCCTGCATCTTTGCAATTGATTTTTTTTAACCTAAGCTCAGAAATGTACATTTATCTCTATGACATTTCACCTTGTTGTTTTAAGTTTCTTACTGTTGGTTTTGAGCTACCTTGTTGAATACCAATTCTTAAAACAAGCATATTAGTTATACTCCCTAGCATATTGTATGTTTATTTTTTTTGTTCAAGTACTTTTTCAAAAACATTTTTGGGAAAACAGAGTACCAAGGATAAGGTATAGTGGCAACCTTTAAATTGACATTGAACACTAACTAAAATTTCATAAAAAGTGTTGTAAACATAGTTATGAATCTACATGGTTGTACTGTTAGGCAGTTTACAAGTTATTTATATAGAAATTGTGTAGTATTTTAAAACTACCCATTTCTTTATTCAACAGATATTCACTAAATGCTGAATGTCACTATTCTGGACCTATGTGTAGAAACAAGTCAAGCAGAGCAGATTTTGATTTATCAACACTTAGTGTAGGGGTTTTTTTTTGTGGAATTTTGTTTGTTTGGGTTTGGTTTGATCTTGTTTGTGTGTGTGTGTTGTGTGTGTGTGTGAGGTGTGTGTGTGTGTGTGTGTGTGTGTGTGTGTGTGTGTCTGTTTTCCAAGTATGATTCAGGACTGCTGCACCAGAAACATGGCATATAAAATAAGAAATTTCTGGGCCTCCTGCTGAGGGCACTTGAATCAGAACATGAAGGAAGGGGCTCAAGAATCTTCCTTTTAACATTATATTATTGTGATATTTAGGCATAATAGATATTTTGCTAACCTGATACAATGACACTGGTTCTACGTGAGGATGTGAATAAAATTCCATCAAAGACAATTGGGAAGGGGTAATACCTTTTAGAAGAGGTTGGGTAAATCCTTAATGAGAAGCTCACCATTGAGCTGGATCCTGGGAGAATGGTGAATGCTTTCCTAGATGAAGTAATAGAGGAAGTGCCCTCTAGACAGATTAGCCTGCTCAGAAGCATGTAGCCATGAATGGAGCCATTCATGATGGCATTTCAAGATGTCTGGGTGTGGTGTGTGTTAAGGGGCTAGGCTGGATGGGTGATTAGAATATAGAAATGGGACTGTGGCCTGTGTTAGTGACTCATCATTCACCATCTCAGAATTAGAGAAAAGGGAGATGTAAAAAAAAAAAATGATTATAATTTAGGTGAAAGCATGCCACAGTAGTGGTGCATGAGAACAAGGAGTTCTGATTTCCTTTCATTTTGCAGAAATTCAGCATCACTACTAATGCTCAGTAGCAAGCAGGCTTCATAACGCTTACTCATAAAACACCTAAAGATTCCCTGGCTTCAGTCACATGCCACGAGTTCCTGGATGACTGTAGCCTTATTTCCTCACAGAAAACAAGTCTGTCAGAATAGAATCATTGTTATCAACATACATATTCTTTCCCAGATTCTGTTATATATATTTTTTTAATTTCTAAAGTCTGATGTTTGAAAATAATGTTTCAGTAACAAGTGGTTTGAACATTATGTTGCACCGGTGAGATTCCATTTGTGATCTGAATGTGGAGAAATATAAATCACACATGACCATAGTGCTGATTGCATCAATGAATTCAGACTCAATGTCAACAAGATTAAAGTATTGAAATAATTAGAAATTATATTGATATTTACAGTGCTGAAATTCTACTGATACTCATGAATTATGACTCAACCAGAGAAATATGTGTATATAGTTAAAATTGTGTCCAAATCAAACTAGGGTTCAATAGCTTTTATGTATTTGTACCAAAAGCAAGTAACAGTTAATTTAATAATGTCATGTACCACTGAGTCTAATTAATCAGTGAGATGAAGTTTTTATTTATAGAAAATAATTGTTATGTTCTAATGATAATATTACAAAACAGAAGATTAATATTTTATTATAAAAATTTCTCACCCCAAATTTATGTAATAAAGGGTCAAAGTATGCAGAAAACAAGCTAAGAAAATACATGATTAGAGACTGTCTATAAAGGGAGATTATTTGCAGAAATATATGCACAATGTTTAGTCCAGAAAACAAAAGCATATATAAATATATTTCTTTCTCCTTTGGAGCAAGAGGCAATACTCTCAAAATATCCATTTTCTCTAAAGGGGATCATTGCAGAGCTGATCATCATTCTACACTAGATGCCTTATATAGATCATCTATCTTGATCCTTAATCTATGAGCAGAACAAATATGTCACTTCTCTCATGAATAATCAGCCTATATTTCATCCTGTGAACATTAAATATCATCAGCTGAAACTTAAGAAGGCATGTATGGTTATTTAATTTAATTCAGAATATTTCAAGATGAAATTTTTCTCAGTAGGGCAACCTTTATGAATATGAAAAAGAGGAACTTTATGTCTATGCCTTCATTCATTGGAGAATCACCTATTATTAACAGTTATTGAGTACCTGACATGAACTAGGCACTTATCATGGAGCTATCACAGGTTATCCTATTAATACTTGAGGTAGATAAAATTATTACCTATATTAAAGGTGAGGACACTGCAGCTCAGGGACATTAAATAATTTGCCCAAGATGTCACAATTATAAAACTAGAAAGTACCAACTCCCTATTTTAAGTTCAAATATCCTTTTTTTCTGTATTCTGTGTATCACTTTTAAAGAAATGTTGATTTTCCATCAAATGGATCAAAGACTCACTATTCTCCACCCTTAAGACTATGGACTTTTCTTACCTCTTATTAGTTTTCTTTGGAAAGGAAGATTTACATCTTTGACTTTCTCAAAATAAGCTGTACAGGGGGCCAAGGTTGTGGCTCAGTGGTGGAGCACTTCCCTATCATGTGTGAGGCACTGGTTCAATCCCCAGCACCACATAAAAAAAATAAAAAATAAAATAAAATAAAGGTATGGTGTCCATCTACAACTAAAAATTTAAAAAAATAAGCTGGACAGTAAAACAACTGCCGGAGGTTACTGTTTTATCTATTTACCTATCTGCCTGTCTGTCTACCTACTTACCTATCTATGTTTAATATATTTAGTTCATTAGTTAGTTTTGAAAGATACAAATTTATGTTCTACCTCTTCACAAACAAGGCTGTTCTATACAGCAATGTTTTCTGTATAACACTGTTGGTTAAGTGCAATGAATAAATAAGTTATACACTACAAAATTTTCAAAACTAATTTATGAAATCTTGATGGAATTTCAAAGATAATTTAGAAATGTAGAATCTCGGGCATTGATCTTTCTCTTGTTAGAGCTCTGTGAAAATCATGCTGGTTAGGCACAATAAAAGGTATTTGCATTTTGGCTGAAACACAAACACATAAAAAGACAATGTCTCACCTAATATATTTGAGTACACAAAATGATCAAATTTTGATTTTTCAAATAAAACTTTTAATAGAATTTTTAAAATTAACTTCTTTTAACTATTTCTGAGCTTGAAATATCTTAAATAAAAGTTATACATAGAGTTTAGGGATTTGGATGGTTTATTTTCATACTGTTTTAATTTATTAATAGTGTAAATATAATGATAGTGAATTCTCAGCAAAACAAATGATCATATATGTGAGCAATTGTTTCTAATATCAGAAAGGATAACACATATGTATTAATTCTCTAGTTGACCTCAGAATAAAGGCTAATTACTAAATGGAAAATTCTTAAATGAAAATGAAATGAACATCTTCCTTCTTTAGTGGCTATCCATTAAAGCAGTATTTCTTGAGAATCTACTATTTGTCAAGCACTGGGTTACTCCCTGAGAATATAGTGATATCCAAATAGCCTTGTCTCATGGAAATCATCTTTTATTGGGAAAACAGACTGGTAAATGACAGCACATATAGAGGTGAATTTGCAATAATGAAAGTGCTATTTATGGAGATAGCATGGTGGGGTTAGTGGGGATATGAAAAAGTCTCTGGAAGTAGGGATCAGACAGTGTTAAGAATTATGTGTTCTTGGAGCAAGCCCTTGTTCTTGATGGTAGCTGTTTTTTGTTTGTTTGTTTGTTTTGTTTTGTTTTTTAAGGAGGAAGAGGAGAAAGAGGGCAGATAATTATAGAGGGGAACTCATGGCTTATCCCTCCTTTCCAATCACCATTAGCCCAAGATCATACTGACTAAGTAATTATCTCCCTTGTTTTTATATGGTATTACTCAAATAAAATAGAGTATGGTTATTTTAGATATGTGTGATGAGCTAGAAGAATTGCACATTTTTAATTTGGACTCTATCATCAGATATACCAGAGTTCAAATCCAAGCTTTACCACTGAAGAGCTGGGTAGATTAGGACAAGTAGCTTTATCTAGCTAAAACTGAATTTCCTTTTCTGCACTTAGGTTAATTATTACCAAATAAATAGTTGTGATGATTAAATAATATAAGGTATGAAATGCTTTTAATGGTGTACTAAATGCCAAAGGATTATACATTATAATTAGAAGCAATATATTACAGTATTATTATTATTGCTTCTGGTTGGGGAGAAGGAGAATTTTAAAGAAACAAATGATCTTATTTCTTGCATTAAGACTCCATTTCCACTTTAAAACCCTCAATTCTAAAAATCAGGTGGTAGAAGCAACTGAGGGATAAGAAAGACCATTTATATCAATAAGGAAATAGTATTTAATAAATGTGGCTTTCATTGTCTTTACTGAACTTTTACTAAAATATTAGCAAAAAAAAAAATGAGCACATACTGCTTCTTTATAATCTAGCCATTTGAGTTTGGGCCTCCAAAATATCAGACAACTTATATATTGTTCTCCATATCCACCAAATGTCCCACAATGTTCTTTTAAATTAATTGTTGCTTAAAATTAGTCCAGAATTATGTTTGCATTTTAATGTCTGCCAAATTTTTAATAAAACTACATTTAACAGTTCAAATTTTGGATCTGAATGTAGCATTTAATGACATCAAATAATTATAAGTGAAAGTCACAAAAATTTTATCTTAATATGCAAATTTCATCACATTTCAATTTAAAAAAAAGTGGAATTCATGTACACTAAGGAAATATGGGTGTGAAAATATGAGGTGGAGAGCAATTGTAGACCTTGTCCATTACAAGTAATACAAGTATTTACTTATCCATCCTTTTAGTCAATAAATTTTTTTGTTCCTCTACTGTGTGTTCAAGATTGTGCCAGGTGCTGAAGGTATAGCAGTGAAAAGAAAGACAATACCAACGGTGATTTGTTTGAAATATAATCTTGTTGATCCCCTGTTAAACAACTTCATTGTTTTCAGTGGTGACTAGGATAAAATCCAAACTGCTTACCATGATGAAGACAAGGTGCTTAAAATTCTGTCCTCTGCATCTTTCTTGAGACTGAGCAGTAAATACCTTTCTACCTTATCCTAACTCCCAAACTCTGGAGAAGTGGCTGCAGACACCACCTTTTTTTTTTTTTTTTTTTTTTTTTTGTCTATGCATTTTGTCTGGTGTTAATTCTCTGCCTACAAGGCTCCTTCATTCCTTTTAACCTTGGTAATTCTTACTTACATTTAGTGTTGATGAATTAAAAAAAAAATAATGAATAGATAACATTTAACACTTAATTGCTTTTCTGGTAGACTATAATTTCCACAAGGCCTATTTCAATCTCAATTTATTTTAAATATTTTATAAAGTAGAATGTATCTATATGTAGCTACTGGGTTTTCATTTTTCTGTTTTTGTTCTTATGGTTGGTATACCATTATTTAGTATAATCTGAAATAATGAAGTGCAAGAATACATTGGGAAAGATAAGGAAGGAAAAAGTAGCTAGTTTCCGTAGAAAGATAAGATTTGCTGTAGAAGGAATAGACAAATGAAATTATTTTAAAAAACCTACTTGCAAATGGGTTTCTCAGCATAGAAATTCCATAGGCATAGGTTTTCCAACATAGACATAATGTTTATCCTGTGTTGATAAGCCTCACCTTCAGTGCTAGAAATAACAGAGGTCCCCTTTCAGGGAAGCCTCAGTAATAATCACCACAATAGGCAGGTCACACAACAGTGATGAGATATGGAAGGAAGCCTTGAAGATGTGAGTTATTTGTTGGAGAATCTCCCATTTCTCTGGGGCAGATTGTTCAGTTAATACTCTGAACAGCTCTGAGGAGAGGTGTGGTTGGTGGTGAGAACTGATTTAAGTACCCGTGTGTTTCACTCATTAATCTACATACTAATGATTACTGCTTCGTAAATATCACTTTTCCCAGAGTGATGAAAATTAACAGAAGGAATTGATCATCCCATAAATGGCTATAAAAATAGAAGAACTACCAATTTGCAATTTGAGGATAAGATCTGGGCTAAAAATCTATATTTGCTGGATGAATTTCTGTCAATAGAGTGTACATGTACAGTGTAACAAGTGCTAAGAATAGGTGGGTAGTGATGTATCCTTCACATGTGATTTTTATATTGTCAAATTATTTTAACATATTAATTAACTTGACTGCAATAACCATTTCACTATGTATAAGTCCATCAAAATATCACGTTATGCCTTAAATATAAAAAATACATTTTTAAATCCTGACATTGGCCTCTAAAAGCAGACTATACTATTGACTTCATACTTGTTTTAAAGTATTTAAGAAAGCTACTGTTTCATTATATTTGTTTACTTTATCATGTTGTTTAATCATGTTAAAATGAATAAAAGTGAACAAATGAATTCTGTATAAACAGAATCTGGTTATTTGATTTATAATTCACTATTATTGTATCTCATGTTTTGGGAAATGTGAGGGTGAGGGTTTCTCAACACACTATTATAATTATAGAGGTGTTAATTAGAATTATGACAATTATCAGTGATTTGGAACTTAATTACTCTGGTGGTTATAGCAGATATAATTTTTCCAGGATCTGGCATATACATAAAATCAGGATATTCATATTAGCTGTGTTGACTCAAACAATATCTAGTTATTAGTAAAATTCTACACAATATTTTGCTTTTATATTTTAAGATCATAGACATCAGTAAGTATTTAGAAAGATTAATAGATAATCAAGTGGAACAAAGAAAGCAGGAATAATAACAGATTAGTTTATTAAACATTTACTCTGAATTCCATTTATATCAGAAAAGAAATGAGTGAGTGGGGGTTTTGTGTGTTTATTTGTGTTACTATTCCATTGCTTTCAATGTAAGTGGATATCTCTTCTTAAGGAAACACAAATTTCTATAAAGATATTTCTAGTAAAATATTCTAGGACTATTTATGTTCAAACACAGTGTTCTCTTCTTTGACTTCTTTTTATTCAATCATTTATGAATCTATTCAACAAATATTTACTAAATGCCTGTTAATCTCCAAGGAATTGCCTTATAAAATTTTAAATTATATTATTTAAGGTATAAGCTAAACTTCTATCACAAGGAAGTCCCACAATTCAGTGGCTTACACAAGAGAAAAGTTTATCTCTCTCTAATTTAATAGACTCTGGCCAGTGGATGTGTTCTGCTCCATTGCACTATTTAGGGATTCAGGCTACAGGGATTCCCTTATTAGCATCAGTCTTCTCAAGTGGCACTGTTTGCTGATATTTCCAGTCAGTTTATTGAATAGAAATGGAGAAAAGAACTTAACTTTATGCAAGTCATAAAGAATTGGTACCATTACTAAGCACATGACCACATGCATAAGTGAAAAAAGACTAGGAAATAAAGTCATAACATTGATGATCTCACTTATGAAGAGAGGGACAAATGGAGTTTGGAGAACAACTAGAAGTCTCTTATAGCTCAACCCTCTAGTCATTCAAATATGAGTGAATTTCCTTCTTCCCAATTACAAATTAACAACAACAACAAAAAGCAAACAAAATAAGACCCACCTTCTTTCTAACAGAGAAAATTCAAGTTTAATACTGATTGCTGCAACCAGTTCAAAATGTAGGATCTTTGGGAAATATTCAGACCTCTACATTAGATCTCATACTTGAAGTCTGGCAACCTGTGCAATGATAGACAGGTTATCCTTCCTTCTTTAACCCTCTTTCCTGTACAAAGCATCCTGTTAAGTATATAAACTGGTCAAAAAGGAATGGAGTAACTCTTATTGAAACCAACATTAAGAAAACAAAGACTCGGTAGCAAGAGCAGTTACAAAATCCTGCCAAGTAGAAATTAAAGCAGTGAAATAAGTGTTTTGATTGTGCATCTGGCAACCTTGATTCTCTTTTCTGGGAGTTGTGCCAGTTTTCCTGGAAGGTTCTTCCATATCTTAATAGATACATGGACTGGTCCATAGTCTTATCTAAATTTGATAGAGAATGCCCACAAAGGAGTCTTCACAAGTTTTTTTGCATGCTTCCTGCTGGTGCATATGTGGAGGCCTGAGGATTGTTCTAGGTCTCATGTGTTAGCAAAGTCTAATGGAAACATGTGAAAGCATTCTTGTTGGTTGGTTGGTTGGTTTTGTTTGTAATACTAGAGACTGAACCCAGGAGCTCTTTGCCTCTAAGCCACATCCCCAGCTCTTTATTTTGAGACAGGGCTCAAATTTGTGATCTTCCTGTCTCCGCCTCCTGAGTAGCTGGGAATACTGGTATGTGCCAACAGGCTGGATATGAAGACATCTTTAAGCAACATTTGTCATGTCAAGATCCTGGAATACAAAATAGCTGACTTTTTAAATCCTATTACATCCCAAACCTCTGTACATTGAATCAGTTTAAAGTAAGAACTAATACTAATCATGCAGAGATAGCCTTTCTTAGCTAAGCTATAGTCCCTTTCATTTCTTCTTGCAAAACAAAACAGGAGGTTTTCTAAAATCAACCAGGATCACTAAACACTGGGTTTTCTCCAACATTTTTCCCTAGCAGAAAAAGGATATGCAGACCTGCAGCTCTCTCTTCAAGTTGTCACCGACAGTGAAATAACAAGTGATATCACCTTTCTATCCTACTCTATTTTTTTTTCTTTACATTCTCCACCTTTCTTCCAAGTTAATACTAAATAACAGCAGTTCCATACTGCCACATCCTGAACTGATACTATGTTCAACTAAATTGTGACAGAGAGATTAAATATTCAGTTTATCAAACAACATTTTTAAATGTTCATTTTTCTTAATTATTTCTGTCTCTGACATAAGCAGTAGTATAGAGTCATTTCACTCCTTGTGATCACTTAGAAGCAAGGTTCCCCCTTGTGGCAGTCTGTGAGTCTGAAGGCATTGCTCTCAAAGTGGAAATGTCCTTGGTTGCCGCACTTACTTGCCTCTGTGCACATCCCTTGGTTTCCTAACCTAGTTAAAAGAGCATGTCTACCTGAAAGAGTGGCTAGGGAGTGCATTCACTATGTGCACAGCCATTTGTCCAGGTAAAAAAATTCCTATGGAAGAAATGAGTAGTGATAATGAATAAGCAAAAATGTGGAATCTATAGAGTCCATTATGATTATTTTCCATCATTTTCCCATTATTTTACATTATCCATTATTTTACAAATATATGTTCCATTTTCCCTTTCTGGAGTTCTGAAAGTTAAATTTCTTCTTGGTGTGTATGTGTCATTGATAATAACTGAACTGCAGCTTTTTCATCATGGTCTTTCTCAATCTCTCTCCCTTGTCTTCATCAACTAAAGTTAAAAACTAAAGTTAAAATTATAATCCAGCGAGAAACAGCCTAAGGCCACTGGGTAGTGTTGGGTGCTACTAATCTTCATGGAGCACACTCTGGGACACATAATCAGAGGCTAACTCCCAGAAAAATTATAGATTGTGACAGAGGCAGGAGGAAGCTGCTACTCATGCCAGTGTTTTTCCCCCATCAATGAAAGTTCTGCTTTCTACAACATTTTCTCACTACTGCTACTTCCTGACCTCCCAGGGAATTAATGGAACAACTCAGGGATTTACTACATCTATATGAGGATTCTAAATTAGATTATATAACATCTATTAAGAAAAGTATGTAAAAGAAAATATAAGCATATAAAGAAAATATAAACACCAGTCAAAGCCATTAACCTTCTACCATATCAAGCAGAATGCGGAGAAGATATATTGCTGTACATTTCTCCTAGTTTATGTATAAATATTCTGAGCAATAAGGGCTGAGCTACATAACCTTTTTTTAGCTTCTTCGTGCTAAAATTGAGGTTGAAGAAGCTAACTCTTTATTTCTGATAGAGACTTTTATTTATTTATTTATTTATTTTGCTTCTGTGCCCTTACTATCAATTAAGTCACAGGTTCACAAATTCTTAATATATTGAAGCTGATGGTATTGCCTTCAAGGATAATAACAGCCACATTTGGAGAACTTATAATTTGGGGCCCTTCTTTGTTTTTCTCCAACCTACCCCTTTGGTATCTCTCTCCCATTTTCAGATCTTATACAGTTGGTTATTTGGAACCAAGTCATTTTCTTGTCACACATTTTTATACTTAAAAGGAATTAGGGGATAGGAGGTGGAGCTCAGTGATAGAGAGCTTGCCCAGCCTGTGTGAGGTTCTGAGTTTGGATAAACCAGTATTGCAACAACAATAAGGACAAAAAAAGAAAGAAAGAAAGAAAAAGAAAAGAAAAGAAAGAATTAATCATCTTGAAGTAATTTATAAATTTTATAAACTAAAATATGGACAGAGGATATAAGTAATGTCTAACTTTAAACCAAGGAATTTCTTGAGAGAAAAATATAATATGTGCTAAACAATATTGTAGAAGTCAGCCTAGAACAATGATAAAAGAGTTATAAAATGAGTTCCATATCCAAGGAGCTTACATTCTACAAAAGGGCAACAGCCAGTACATAAACAAATGTGTGTTTATGTGTTTGTTTTTGTAATATGTATGGTGGTGAATGATTAATGCTAAGATGGAGAAGCAAGGGATGCCTGACTGAGTGCTAGTTTAAATGGACCTATCAGGAATCCTCTGATAGTGGCATTTGAGTAATCTCAGAAAAAAAATGAGGGGACAATTGTACATTCAAGGAAGTCATTTTTTCAGAAAGTGGGAACAGCAGATGAAACACCCTGACACAATAATGTGTTTGCCAAGTTCAAGGGACATCTTACAGCCCAGTGTACCCTAAGCAAAGGAGATATGTTAGTGAGATCTGAAAATACAAGGGGAGGAAATCATGTAGGCAAAGTAAGAATCTTAACTTTTTTCTTAAGGACTGTGGGGAGCCATAAGAACTCGGATGATCTAACTTACATCTATAAAATTGACTTTGACTGCTCTGTCATTTTTATGGAAACAGAGCAAGCAAGGCACAGAGACCAGCTAGGCTCTCATGTTCATTTAGGTGAGAGATGGTGATAATTTCAACCACAGCCATAGGTATGAAAATGTTTAGACATGTTCAGATTCTGAATATATTTTGCAAGCAGAAGCGAGAGAATTTGCCATTTGAATTGAACATTAGTTGTAAGAGAAAATAGAGGAGCCAGGGAAGGACTCCATGATTTGGGGCTTAGGTAGCACTCATTAAGATGTGGCCACTGACAAAAATGAAAAGGCAAAACAGATATGAATTGGAAAGAAAATCATTTCTTTTGTGTATTGGATATGTTCAGTTTTACATCCAAAGTACACTAGGTAAGTTGTACACGTGAGAGTAAGGGGAAGTACTATGGGTGGAAGGCTGTAGATATAATTTGGAAGTCCTCAGAGTAGAGAGGATATTAAAGCCATAGAACCAGAAGAGATTGCCTATGGATGTCATATGAATAGAGGAGATAAATTTCCTAATAACTTAGCCCAAGTCTTCTCCAGGATTAAGTGGCTGAGAAAATGAGGAGGTACCACTAGTAGAGAAGAATAAGGAAATGATGTGAGTTCAGAGACCCATAAGAGAGATCTGAAAGCAAATAAAGTGTTTGAAGGAGAAGGACATATCGATGGTCTAAAATGATGTTAAAATAAAAGGAGGATGGAGTCTTGATCATTGGATTTGAAAAGATCACCATCTTGACAAGAGCTGTTTTAGTGAAGCAGTGGCCTGATTGGGTGTATTGAAAAGCACAAGGAGGGGTTTATAGCAGCGTAATTCACAACAGCCATTTTATGGAACCAACTTAGCAATTCATTAACAGATGATTGGATGAAGAAAATGTGGTGTATATACAAAATGAGGTTTTGACGCAATCCCTAAAGAAAAATGAAATAGTGTCATTTGTAGGAAAATGGATAGAACTGGAAAACATCCTGCTAAGTGAGATGTGCCAGATTCAAAAAGTCAAGGGTTGAATACTCCTATATGTGGAAACTAGAGAGAAAAAAGGAAACACAAGGAACTTCATGAAAATAGAAGAGACCAGTAGAGTAGAGGAAGGAGATCAAGAGTGGGAGATAGGGAGGGAAAAGGAAGGTTCTAGGGAATGAAGTACACCAATTTATGCAATGTGCATGTATGAATGTATCATAATGAATACCATTATATATAATTATAATGCATCAATAAAAATGCTTAAAAACATTTGGAGGGGGAGTCAGTAAAAAGAATGAATAATTATATATTTTTAAGAAAACTTCTATGAAGGGCTACTCAGAAAGGACTAAACACAAGACAGAGATATGTGGATGAGGGAGGGTTTTTAAGGATGGAAAATTGGTAAGATGTTTGAATACTATTAGGAATGAGGCCTTCAAAGGAGAAAACTGATGCTGTAGTATGAAGTGAGGAAAATCATAGAGCAGGGGCATTAAGTATACTTCAAGTGTGAAATAGAGGGAACAACACATTTTTTGAGAATTACTTAAATGCAGAAGTATCTAGCAAAATACTGATTGAAAAGAATAGTTTATATTTGGGGGCACTGCTTGACTGCTGTGGAAGGGTTGGAGGGGAGTATAAATACAGTTTCCTTGTTTGGAAATGAAGATGCATATTTCTTAAGGTAACAGCATCAAAAGCCATAAACAATTGACAACACTGTCAACTTATATAGCACTTTTTCTTGAAAATAGACCTTTCATAACTTTCCTCTTGACAAATTTTGAAGCATTATACTTGTGTTTTAGGGGAAATTTGATTTATCAAATTGGATGATAGAGGTAAAGAAGTACTGAAGCAGCATGAAAAAATCATAGCACTTCTTATCAATAAAGTGTATTTTTTCATACTGAATGTTTCTCTAGGATTGTGTTTTATGCCTAGAGGTTCCAAGGGTGTTACCTTAGCACACTTTTATTTTTTTTACTTCAAATTCCATAGGAGTTTCTGGGTTGATTCCTCCTTATTACAGTAACATTGATTGCTGTCTAAATCTGTTGCAGTGTGCCTGAATACTATGACTACGGTCATGGAGTAAGTGAGGATGCCTATGACAGCTACGGTAAGACCTTTTCTTTACTAAAACTGTGAAATCCGAACATCCATCAGTCACTGACAACTCAGAAATTACTTATATCTTTCTCCCCCCCGTTTTCACAGAAGTCCAGGCTAAATTGATTTATGTAATTCCAGGGTGAGACTTGACTTACAGAGCCAGGGCCAGAAAATTGGACAGATCAATTTTGATCAAAATTTCAAAAGCAATTAATCACAATCATAGATCACTTTCAACAGCCACAGTGAGCCTTCAGAATTGTGTCTTATGTGTTTCCAT
This sequence comes from Callospermophilus lateralis, assembly GCF_048772815.1. NCBI lineage: Eukaryota > Metazoa > Chordata > Mammalia > Rodentia > Sciuridae > Callospermophilus > Callospermophilus lateralis. Next base: position 97,782,110 of record NC_135310.1, read on the forward strand.
GTGCTATTGTCTGATTCACTGATTTGGCAACAATTGTATGTGTTTTTTTTTTTTTTTACTGTCACAAAGATCATCAGAGTAGAGTACATTTAAATATTTAAGACTTTTAAGGGCAGAATTGTGACTATAAAATAACTTTTAAATTACTTTTCTAGCATGCATAGCTTTTGAAAGTGCCAATCCTTGGCTTATAAGAATCAATAATCAATAAGCATGTTGGTCTATAAAATTAATTAATTTCAAAAATGAATTCTTTAATTAAAAATGTCACTTGAAATTAATCATAATCCTATTCAGTAAAGGTTTATTGAGTGCCTTTGGTGTATCAATACAGTGGATCATTTTTGAGAGTTAGTATCTGGTTTTTTAAAATGCATACCATGTTAGCAGTTGACCACCTTGAAAAATGACACTCATTTAAATGTTTACAGTCTTGGATTTTTATAAAAATTATGCCAAGGGCAATCTGTTCCTCTTTATGGGGAGCAATAAAGAACATGATAAATGTTGCCTCTGTGTTCGGGGCTCAGTGGTGAAGGTGTAGTGCTGCATCAGGATGGAGAAAGGAAGGTGCAGCCTTTTGGAGGAAGGAGGAAGTATGTCCTCCTGAGAACTAGGGTCATAAGCTGACTTAGATCAGGCCAAACCCAGAAATAAGAGAAAAAATTAACCATCACCACCACCATCACCAGTCACAAGCTGTCCATCCCCTGCATTTACTTATTTATAATAAGTTGTCATAATATTATCTCATTTTTATGAGGAAACTAAAAGACAAGGTGAAGTCAATGTGAGAATATAGCTGTGAGGCTCAACTTCTGTTTTTATATTCCTATCAATGGCTAGTATGCTGTTCATGACTGCTAAAACATATGGAGAACATTACAGCTCTAAATTTAGCAATTTATAATGAGGATTAGAAATTACAGAGGGGTAGGGAATAGTTCAGTGGTAGAGCACTTGCCTAGCCTTCCTAGGCCCTGGGTTCAAACCCTAGTATTGCCCCTAACATCCCACCCCCACCCCATAGAAAGAAAGTCTAGTTATGTTTAGATAATCTAATCCTCTGTTTTAATCCTGTAGGGAACATCCTCCTGTTATAATCTTCATTTTTTTTCGATGAAGAACTAAGGCTCACAGTTTTAAGTAACTTGCCTTAATTAAACAATGAAGTGACAAAGCAAGATGCTGAGTTCAAAGTGTCTGATTGCTTTTTAGTTTTGTTTTGTTGGGTTTTGTTTCATTTGTTTTTGTCCAAAACCAGTTCAGTGGATTGTGAGGAAATGGTGCTTTAAATCTAAGTTTTTTTAAAACAAATGTTCAACTTAGTGATATAGCTCTAAATCCTGTCAGCTGCTGTTTCTCTACTCTATGGGGAGGGAGGTGTTCTATATTATTTTCCAAAGAGAGGGAGAATCTAAAATGAGTACCCGGCCTATTCTCCCAAGCTTCTCTAACACCAATCAAACTGACCTTATCTTTTGCTGCTGTTGGACATAGCACTATTCTCTAAAACATATTAAGCATATTTTCACAAGCCATTTCACACACAAAAATAAGTGATGGACAAGTTTGAACAAGTCTGGCCTAGTTGGTGAGCTGCCATAGAAAGTATAACTTTAATTTTGTTCTTTATATATTTTTCACTCTTTGGAAGGAAGGAGTCAAAGGCATCAGATGGTGCTTAATAAAAACACTAACATCCAAAACTCAGACCTTATCCAAAGCTACACTAGTAACCAGCCAGGCTGAGGTGCAAGATTGCCTATCGTCCCAGGGTTCTCTGAATTTCACACAGCATTAACTATCCTCCTATTGTTCCAAGTGTATTTTATCATGAAACAATCAGGCTGCTTGCTTATTCATTTAGTTACTGAGGATAGTTGATGGATAAGTCACAATCTGGGCCTTTCTCTAATTCATTGACCTTTTTGTGCATACATAAGGCTCAGGAATATGATGGTGTACAATTAGACACTGCCCCTTCTTGATATTGAAAAACATATGGTCACATATAAATTGCACCAGGTTCTAAATTAAACATGTGAGTTTAGAATCTAGAGTTAAGAAAACAAGAATTCTAAACTTGTATAGTTCTCTTCAAGGTTAGAGAATATTATTCATTTTACAAATTGTTATTTAATGGATAACGTGCAAAACATTGTTCTCAGTTCTAGACATATAGCAAACGCTCTCTTGAACCTTGCAATCTATCTAATAAGATACATTATTATGTAAAAGTAACTTTTCAAAAATGGAATTTTATTTTTCAAATTATAGTCATTATTCTTTATATTTGTTATATCAGTTTGAGGAAAATTACTCTCATGAGCTTTCCTTTCATAATTAATGCACTGAAGTCAATGGTAGGGATGAATTTAATGATATCTAGTAATTCATGATAAAAGATGAAATTTTTGTTTCTCATTTACATTTTGAAATATTTATACTATATAAGGCAATAGGGAGAATTTACCATGTTTTGCTGTTATTGAGTAAGCCTAAGGTCAAGCATATAATTCATATTCAAGATGTTTTTCTCTGTTCAAAATGTTGGTATTTTTGGAAAATATCTGGAAAGTGTTTCTTAATTTTCATGTCAGAAGGATGATCATTCAAGACAATTTAATGGCTTATATTGTTGAGGTTGAAGGATGATTTTCCAGGGGCTGAGCCAAAGAAATCTAAACAACAAATTGCTACCTTTATCATGGTGCAGCTCTCATAGAAAGGAATGGTATGTATGTATGTGTGCCAGCAACCCAAAGCCCAACCCATTTCCCTGTGATCCTCCTGGCTCTTTGTGGCCCATCTGAGTACATACTTCATAACAGGGGTTTAACACTCTGAACAAAAGCATCTGAGTGTGTTTTTGTTTTATTTTTAGCAATTGCTTCTGAATTCATTTTTACCACAGGTGTTTAGAAATCTAAACAGATATGTAGGTCTCAATAAGCTAAAATAAGACTTTTTTTTTCTTACTCTAAAAATATGCACATATGATATATAAAATGCAAGTAAACACAAAGAAGAAAATTTCAATCATCTTGAATTGTACTCCTGTATTTATCAGTTCTGTACTTTTTGTTATATATTTTTCCAATAGTCTTACTCTATCAATATAAATATTTTATTTAAAAAAGATAATACAATGTAGACTGTTTTGTTAAATTTTTGAAGATTTTCTTATCATAGAATATAGAATATTTATTTCTACTTCTGAATCATGTAATATAGAATTAACTATTAATATGTTGTTTGAGAGGTGACATGCTCATTTTTGCATAACCAAAAATTAAGTACTTTTGTGTCAAACTATATGATCATGATATTTAAATTCTGAGAATTCTCATGTTCTCACATCTGATATACACAGAGCAAGGACCAAGTTAAATGACTTGAGAAATAGTCAGTGATCAGCATCAAAAATTTGAAGCCCAATTTATATGCATTCTGAACATTAGGGTTTTGGTGTTGGATGCTGTGTAGTGGTAATTAGATATTAAGTAGTTGGTAGTAGGTTGCTCATCCTATGATATCCAAATGGGCAGATGGTAAGATTTAAACAAATATGTGGAGCAGTGATTTGAGGACCCACTAAAGCTAAATATAGATTTTTATAGTTTTTTCTGTAATTGTGGCATATCTTCTATTTTAACTTGTATCCATTTATCTTTTATTTAATGAACCATACACAATCTTTTACATCATTGTTTATTTCAAGATGAAAATCTTGTATCTTCACTTCTTTTTTTACTTTCATTCTGAATTAGTAACTTCTCCCTGATCATTGATTGTATCATAGGTATAAATATTAAATTCCAATGGAGTATCTTTACTTATGCAACTGCCCACACTTGAACAGTTATGTGGGAAGATTCAAGTCAGTCAGTTTGGGTTCCTTCTTCTCCTGCTCAAATCTGTAGAAAGAACAGGAAGCCCTGGAAGAGGGAGCAGGAACACTCCAGGAAGAATAGCAGGGTCTTGCAGTCAACAGATTTACAAGCAGAATCTCTCCTTTAGACTGCCTTCAGAAATGGTTTGAAATAAAGTCACAGTCCTTCAAGATGACACTTCATTTCGAATCTTAATACATTGCAAATTTATTGTTTGTTGAGACAGGGTCTCCCTATGTTGGCAGTTCTGATCTCAGACTTGTGAGTTAATTGATCCCCTTGCCTCAGCCTCCCAAGTAGCTGGGTCTACAGGGGTACACGCCTTCCCAGGCTTGAGCCTTACTACATTGTATTTTGTGAATTGAAACATTGAAATTGTATTTGTCTCTTTGGGGCCTATGTTTCATTGTCTAAGTAACAAATATGCGATTTCAAGAAAATCACATATCCTCTTGGGCTTTGTCACAAATTAAGATATCTGCAAATAATATTAAATGTTAAACTTTTATGCAACAATTGGAGTAAAATTAAAATATTTAATATAAGTAAATATTAAAAAAATAACTATTGTGAATATTATTTGATATGTAATGTGTTAATATATATTAAACAGATAATTAATATTAAATACATTTTTATTAAATTAAAATTCAAATATTATATTTCTGATCACTTAAATTTATTTTTTAAATGTAAATATTTGACTTATAGGAATTCAAAGTCAATTTCTGCATTTTAAAATATTTTCTAACTTATCAGAGTTACGAAAATTGTTTTAGATAAATCTGAATAGCTCATAATTCAATAAGAATGCATTTTAAACACAGTGCATACATTAGCTTGGCTAAGCACTGCTTCACATAAGAAATACCCTCTAAATTCTGAAAGTGACAGCTAAGAATGGACAGCAATATTATCTTCTCAAAGAAAAGAGCTGTTTATTAAAATGTATTTAATGTATGAACTGAAGAGCTAATTATGCATCCATTCTTCAGTGGCATTTTAGATGACAGCTGTGTGGAAGCAAGGAGGATAATATTAATACACTGTCTTCAAATGAATGAAAGCAAAATAAATTTTGTGCCGTATTCTCGGGCATTTGAGTGCCTCACTTCAAGTCGATTGCAGAACACGAACATACTCATTTTGTGTTGAGGAGCTAGAATGATTATTATCCCAGTGTGAAAATAAGGCCTGCATTGATTAATCTGTGAAAACACCAATGAAAATGGAGCCAACTGGAGTTCATGTGATTCAAGAACAAAGGCTTTCTATTTTTAATAGTAAATAGAAACGTACATTTGAGAAAATTGATTTTGCAAATGGAGTCGGGTTTTCTTCATATTGCCAAGAATTTAACACTCATTAAAAATAATATATGCAAACAATTTATTTTTCCTAGAATTTATTAATATTAATGTTGTTACATGATAGGTCACTGAGAAAAATATCACTTTGAGTCATTTAATTATAACGTAGATTTTTAAACTTTCTTTTTAATTGAAAGTAAAAGAGTCTGGTAAAATTGTGTGAAACAAAGTTGTAAAATTAATTTAAAAATTAACTAATTTTTCTCTGTACTATTTTGGAGGTTGCAATTAGGTGGACATCTAATCCAATTAGTCTTGATAATAAAATGCTGATTATCAAAAAGGACTGTGTCACTACTTTGCAGCTTGTATTGCTAATTTTAGATTGGTTGCATTTGCAATTTCAATTTTGTTTTGAATCATGTACTCCTAAATCAACAGTTTTAGGCCAAACTGGAACCTGCTTCTACATATTTGAGAGATTATTACCTTGATTACCCATTTTAAAATCACCTGCTGGGCTTAGAAAAAATAATAACATCGAGTTTTCACTTCCATCCAGCTGTGTCACTATCTTTGGAGATGAGAACTGGCCTTCAGGATCATTTAAAAGCTTCCTGGATGGTTCTCTTGTAAGCTAAAGATGAGCAAAAGTTTGGGGTATCATATATGGTGGTGGGTAAAAAGCAGCCTATGATCTTAATATATAATATCTACCTTTGAATAATTATGTTTATATTTTCTTTCATGATTATAAGGTCAAATTATTCTTGAAATCCAGTTCCCCTGTCATTAGCTCCTTATTGTGACTAACTGAAAAAGATGAAAATCTGTGCTAGGCATTTGCATGCTTGAAGGTAACATGCAATTTATGCGCAGGCCACTTTTATAACACAGTATTTTGTAAGCAAACATTGTATTATAGAACCTGCATTTTAAATCTACTTTTAAAAAGCTGTAAGTTTAAGTAATGGGAAAATATAATTTACTTCTTTTTGAACAATTGTGCATTGAACAGTTAAATTTCAAACTTGACTTTCTCTAAAATTTACTCAACAGATAGACTCCACAAAAAAATTATAGTCCACATGCATCTAACAGCTCTCTTGTTGAGACAATAAAACAAGCCACAGGAAAGTTATTTTATAACTTTCTTTCTGCTGAGTTAATGGTACAATCATTTTAGCTAAGGAGGAAAAGAAAGTTACTGACTTATTGTCAGAATCTTAGGTTGAACAGGTAACGTACAATAAAACATTTTCAATATAATATAGATTTATATCTAGAATAAAGAAACATCATTGTTTTTAAAATGCAAAATATAAAGCTGGGAAAAAAATTTTTCTTGTACCTGTGGAAGTATACCAGCTAAGCAAATATATAACCCAGGGAATATGCCATCTTAGGGGGTCTTTATGATATTTCCAGCATTTGAGAAGATTTTTGTATTGATTAAAAGAAAGCATGGATTGAAGGAAAAAACACTAAAATACATTATTATAAAGTAAATGTGCTATATCTTATTTATTAAATATTATATAATTTCTGGAAGCATGACTCATTGAGAATTGGTTGTATATGCACACACACAAGCACACTCATACACACACATACATAAATATGGATTGTTGAAACATTATACATCTTGGAAAGGTCTTGTATTAGTGATGACTTGTAACCATTGTCTCTTTGTTTTGAACAAATGACTTCTCCATACTGGGACCTTGCTAAACTTTTATCTTGGTTGCTAACAATAATCTGTCAGAAAAACAACAACAATCAGTAGAATAGTTAGGTCAGTCTCTCTGAACTCATCGATTGCAGGAAGAACTCAGAAGTCATTTCCTGCTCAGGTGAGTGCAGCTTCAGCCAGTAGATAGATATTGCACTGGGTTTTTGGCATCTAGAATTTCTGTTAGCGATGGTACATAGATAAAGGTGTAAGATTCCAGTTCCTGAGGAGATTTGAGAAAGCAAATGAAGAAACTGAGGGATGCCCATAGTTAGGCCATACTCCACAGTTAAATAAAATTTCTCTTATTATTACAGTTTTTTCTTTTTCTTTTTCTTCTCCTCTTCCTCTTTTTTTTTTTTTTCTTAAGTGCTGAAAAGGTACAAATCAGAACCAGACAAAGAAGAATAGGGCAAGAGCAAAGTCTGGTGGGGAGGAGTCCCAAACTTAACCTTCATCATCTAGTCTGCATTCTCCTGGCACACATTAGTGTGTAATAAACAATAAGCCAAGTATAACCCACCAGGGAAGCTCACAGATGCCTCAGCATTCGGGGTTCCATTAAGGTTTTACTATGTGGATGCGCTTGACTGAAGTTTCTCAACACCTAGCCTCTTCCCCTCTTCAGTCAGGCTGATAGCACATGGACCAGTACTACACTGCCCAATCTCATGATGGTCTTATTGGCAGGACCAGCCCCCATATTGAGTCATCTTGTCAAGCATAAACTCTCAAATGTGGTCCCAGGGATTTGCCACAAATAACAAAGTCACTTTAATTCTCTAGGAAATTTTATGGTTTAGAGGTTGCCACTCGGTAACCAGGAACAAAAAGTAGCTAAACAATACAAGGGGTGAGCGCTCCTTGTCAACCTGGAGATGCAAGCAAAGGCACTCTGGAGCAAAAGCACAAGCAGTCAGGGCAAGTCATGCAGCTGGATTAACACTTTGTGGACTTTTTTTTCTAACTGCCATACTTTATGCTGGCCTGAGACCACACACTGGGTTGCTATCTGATCCCAAACAGAAATGAGGCATGTAGTGGGAGTGAAACAATCATCAACCACAGATTAGTCTCCTTATCTATATTATGTCACAAGCTACCCTCTTCCCTGAATGGAAGAAAATATTGGCATTCTTCCAGAAGAGAATTATAACATATTACTTTTTATCATCATTTTTATTCTCTCTTTTATTATTTCCCTTATCTTTAGTACATTTCAAAACATCCTTGGCTAAATTCCTCAGGCTTTTGAGTGATTCAGGATTTTATTTGACAGTAATGAAAGTATTTTGTAGACTCAAGGCAGGCAAGCTTCTACATTGTTTTCAATTATCATTCACCAGTTTTTTCTCTACCTTCCATTTTGGAAATCCTTCTTCAATGAACTTCTTTGTCTCCTTTCCATTGAGATGAGCTCTTAACTCCAAAGTAAGAAGATAGACACATACTTATTTAATAATATTCAGAATCACTAGTTTATATTGTCCTACAGCCATCCAGCAGAGTCAAGGAAAAATGTTTAAAGTTTAGCCACTTAAGTATATTGCCAATAAGTAACAGTAAGTTTTATTGGTGCAAATTATTTATTTAGAATGATGGGTTTCATTGTAGCATATTCATATTCATGTTAGAAATGAAATGCTACAGATTGAGTCAACTTGTTATAAAATACAGTAATATGTAAAATGTATATGATGAAGGCTAAAACAGAAGATAATTTAAAAACACCACCACAACCAAGGGGGTGAATATAGTGATTTTCCTAATATTTCAAATTATAATGGCCTCATGTGGGAACTCAGTAGACTGTAGAAGTCACCAATTAACAAAATACCTGTAAGTTTTTAGAGCAGCCCAAAGCTTATGAGGCAGTTTTTGCCTTCTTGATATTCACACAGAGGTAGCAATGTATGAAACCACCTGAATTAGGTACAGAAGATAAAATTGAAAACAGGTTATTATATGGAAGATAATGATATACATGGAGTACCTTGGAAAATTAAGCCAGGATAAAAATAAAAATAGAAAAAAAAAAAGAAAAAAACATGTTAAAAGAGAAAAATGGCCCAAAGATTTTTACCCTTAAAACTAAAAATGGATTTAATTATTGGGTGACAAAATTCAGCTATATCCATAGATCTACATTCCAATGAGTATAATCAAGATTAATAAAGAAGTACCATATACCAATTTGTTGGGTCACCGATGTATTTTGGGATTATATACTCAAATGGTTATAAGACTTTATTATGAATTACTCTTATTTATGAAATGTCTTCCTGAATTTACTCATTTGTATCTTCAATATAGTCCACAGTGTTTATTATAATTTGGAGTTGGGAGCTATTATTTGTTTCATTGTCCAGGTAGCTAAGTGGAAACATGTACCTTCACTAATCACTTAGGGAATTCACCTACGCCCTTCTTCAAACCCTAAAATGGATTTGACTGCTTCTGGGGAAATTTTGGTATTTAGGACAAGTTCCCCAGCAGCCAAGAGAAGATTTTTGAAAGTACCCTGGTTTATGGGGCCCCTACCAGAAATCATAAGTATTCATAACATGAATCAAAAAAAATGTGAAGAAAACAAAGATAATCCATAAAAATGTACTAATTATTAAAAGAAAATATATTTTATATTTTTATATATTAAGCATTCATTTACCAAAATATAATAGGCACCTAAAGTTTGAGTCTCCTGCACTTTAAAATTTAAACTGACTTATTCTCCCAGTTTCTTCCCCTAATTGGATCTGTCTGAGTCCTTTCTCATGCAAAGATTATATGCTCTTACTTTTGAGAAAAATATTTTAAAATTTTACCTTTACTAATAATATTTTTTATGCTTCTAAACCCTTAGAAATTTCTTCCGTGAATGCTGTGCAGTACTTATACTTCAGCCACTACCAAGTCATCAACTCCAACTGTGTAAAATGAAGTCAGGGATCAGACAAGGCTAGGACTTGCTAAAGAACTTGGACTTGATCCTGAGTGTGCTACAAAATCATAAACAGGCCAATGAGTGTACTTGTAACCAAGTCCATCTGGCTAAAAGGTAGAAAAAAGTAGAGTAAGATGCATGTAGGGAATATATATATATATATATATATATATATATATATATGTAAATCTACACAGAGACACATCAAATCATGTAAACACAACTAAAGATAGCAAGTAGCTGACTATTGTTGAAAGACTCAGGACTAGGGGTGGAAAAGGATTAGTGAGAATAAAAAGAAACAGATGAGATGGATTCCACACCTGGTTATTTTGCTGCAGCCGGACTGCAGCAACAAAGTTTAAGGAAAAATAAGAAACAAAACTGGGTGATTTTTACCCAGTTTTGAATGGGCAAAGGTGAGAGGGGATCATGAAGATGCTCTAGTTTGTTGGGTTAAGTGGTAGGTCAGAGCTTCATTCACTGGTATAGGAACCTTGGAAAGAGTATGAAGGAAAAAGTTTAATTTTGGAAAAAGTTGACTGAGATAACTTATCAGCATTTTAGGGAAAGTTAAATACACATTTCAGTGGCTCAGAATTGTGTGACAATTGAAATATATTATCAGTACATTAAAAGATTTTCAGAACCAGAATTCAAGTGCAGGTCTGGCTATCATACTCCTGAGACTACCATTCAAAGTAAAGAGATCCATGTGAGTGAAGCCTGTGGCCTCTTTTATGCACCCAATATGAAGATGTAAAATATTTAAATATTTTATTCAATAATTAGTTACCAAGAACCCTCCATGTACCATAAGATTCTAGAATTGAGAGCAATGCTTAGAAAGGCCTAGCTCTTTGTTATTCTCTAAATGCATTGTCTCAAGTGATACTTTCTTCTAGCAAAGAATATTCCATTAAATATTTGTAAGAGTGATAAAAGTTGTAAATGCTTCCAGAAGCTGAATAAACTTCCTGGGAGCATAACTGATGGTGAATTGAGAGTTAATGACTCTTCTTGGAATGTAATTCACTATGTTCATCTGTGGAAACAGATGCTGGTCACCCATATTTCTCCTTCAGTACTATTCTGTTACCCTCTGCATCTTAAAACAGTAAACTATGCACTTATAAATAGTGAGAATACAAATTGTGCAGATGAAATGCTTGAGCCATTTGGTTCCAAAATTCCATTAATACTTTCAAATGCTCAGAGCACAACAGATAACCCTGCCTTCCACTTTAGATTGAGTGAGTGTGCCTGGATTTTCATCTTAACAAATTCAGCTGCAGCAGCCCACAGGTTTGTTGACAAAATCAAAACTACAGTCTCACTCATTTAGCTAATTAATTATTGTGTAAATCACTAATTATTATATGATCCAAGGGGAGTAACATAAATTAAATCCTGCTTTCTAGGGAGAAAAAAGAAAAGAAAAGAAAAACCGGAAGTCAGGTACTTCTTTCATATGAAAGGGTTGGTGGAAAAATAATGAGACAGTTATAGATAAAAATTCGAATCTTGCTTACAACCAAAATTTATGAGCTATCATTTCCTTGTATTTAGAAAAGAATGGTCATATTAACTCCTACCCTGGTAGAAAATTGGGAGGCTTTACTAATAATGTACATAAAATACCTTGCCCTATGCTTGGGCTTTAGAGGGTGTAATGATACTGAGTTATAATAACGACAAAACATCTAGATCTCACATACTTTCTTTGGGAATAAATAGCCTTAAAACAATCCATAAGTACATATTTGAAAGGTGCTTTTAAATATAATGATATTCCTTAAAGAGATCAGAAATATACCTGAGACTAAAAACCTGAGTGGCTCAGAGCCAGTATGAATTTTAATCAACAATTCTGTAATGCTCTCATACGATTCACAAACCAGACTCCAGCAGTTTGTAAAGGTAGAGATTAATTTAACTTTTCTGCTTTAGTTCTGGTTTTTGCATATAAATTTACAATGTACTAAAAATAATAGTATAGCTGACCTCCCCTGTTGTGGGTTTTAAATACTTTTTTTTTTTCCTTGAGGCTCTTTTGCAGATTTCAGAAACACAAAGAAAGAGCTATCTAGTACTAGCAAAGTATGAACATGGCAGCTGTGGCCTCATGGTAATAATCTCCTTGGTATCCTTTCTGAACTGAGCTCTAAAACTGATTTATTCTGAAGGTGATGTTTTAAACGTACTTCCTGAAAGATAAACATTAAAAATTTACTTTTCCAGCTATTTAAATGAGTGCCAACTTTATTGTGGTCTGGCCCCTCTTTTCTATGGTTCCTGTTTTTCTCACAACTTCAATGTTTAATGTATCTGGAACAAAGAACACAGTTTTGCAACTTTAAAAGTCATCGAGATTTTTTTTTCCCAGTGTGAATGCTCCCACTGCAGAAATGTGAGTGCTTGGAGAAATGCATACCACTTAATAGGCCTGATTCTGCTGAGGGCAAAGTATTTGAGATGCAGAAGGTTCTGAAGCCACTAGAGTAACATTTAATGCACAAGAAGAGTTACCTGGATAATTTACACTCCTTTATCAAAGTAAAATGTTCCTCAGTGATGGTTATTAGCATGTAATAGAGATGCACTCTAGGGATTTTGTAAAACTGACTCACAGAGTTAAAAAAAAAATAGTCTTAATTAATTTAAAAAAAGAGTAACTTTAAATAAATATTGATATATTTTAAATACATGCATCATGACAACCTAACTGCACATAGTGCCTTTCTCAATAGTTCTGTTTTACTCATTTTGCATAATTCCTTTGTTGTTTATTTATATGTAGATTACAAATATTTATGGTGCTTTTCTATGAGGCTGCCACTATAGAAGGTCTCTCTTCACATAGATCTTAGAGTCCAGTTTAGAAACAAGGCCACATATTACAAAATAATATAGGAAAGCCTTTAAAGAAAGTAAATTCTCTTTGAAAGTTTAAATGGCACCTAAGTTCTTACTGAGATTGTTTATTTGCTCAGAAAATCCCTTTCTTCAGATGACTAAATGTTAAGAGTTCAATCCAAGTTCATCTGAATAATGAAAGTTAGTAGCTCCCTCCTCTGTGCTTTCGCCAACATTTCTGAAAATATAATTGTGTTGTAATTAACAAAATTTTGCTGTTTATTTCCCTGTGATCTCTTTAAGACTTCCTGAACTATCCTCCTATTCAAGGCATAGTATAGTGACTGTCACATAAGAGATCTTCAGCAAAGAAAAAGAAAAAAAGACAGAAATATTTAATGATACTTTGTTATTTATATAATAAATATGAAGGTATTTTATATTTTGTACACTACATGGTATCTTGAAATATGAATTGGGAAGCCAAGAAATGGTGGAAATTTGAAAGAGACTCTAAAGCTCTGTTTCCTCATGTCCCAATTTTGCAATTTCCCAAGCCACAATTCTCTAATCCATTCCAACAAACTCAATTGGGCAGATAGTTATTTAGCATCTACTCTGAGGAGTAATTTATATTCTCAATTTACATTCATAGTCTGGCTAGCACTTTTCATATGACAATGAGCTTGACACTGAGAGCATCTTACTTCCTTTATCATTTTACTAAAGGATCTTACTTCAGTATGCAATTCTTTATTTTTAAATGATACCCTAGACAACATCACAGGACTAGAAACAATGGTCCAGGAATCCAAAACTTGTAGAAAGTCCTAAAATACTTTAAATATACTCATCTCCTAAATAGTAGAATCTCAAGAGGACAGACAGATAAATTATAAGTCCATTCTTGGGCCTTTATGACTTTATATTTCAGAGACCCTTCATTATGAGGGACCTTAAAAGCATTTGTCTCTGTATATCTGGGTCTTTTCCATGATGATGGTTCCATGATTGCGTAGCTTAGACTCCCTTTGGCTTCCGAAGTTTAACTTTCATGTCTGATAACCGCAGGAAAGAAATCCAGGAGCCTACACATGGCTGATAATCAAGGCAGATTGGCAAATGACATTGGAAAAAATATTCATTGAGCCAGCACTCTCCAAGCCCAGTGTAGAGAGCCTAGCTTCACTGAGAGAAACTGGATTATACTGTGCAGCAATTGTAAGGAGTGCTTCTCTGTAAACATTCTGATGTTCGCAAAGACATACATGAAGAACATTTGGCACAAAAAGAAGTAAAGACTTTTCCTAATCTTTGTTCACCACTGTTATTGAGAACATGTAAACAACAGAAAAATCTGAATTAAGTGAAATAAACCCTTGGTTTCTCTTGCTGATTGTGAGGAATCTTGGAAATTTTAAAACTCCCCTTTGTCTGTTAGGAGTACATTTTAACTTCTTCTTTGTCTTCCTAGTTACAATTTTTATAAGTTAACAGAATATCTCACTTCCCTAGCCTCGAGCAAGTAGGGAAAAAATAGTATTGGTTTATATACAAATGGAGAACTACAAAAGGGGACATTTTTGTGCAATACTATGTAATGCTTTTGCACTTTTTTGAAGTGGGTTTCTGTTGTGATTATTTCATTGAATTCAGTAGTAAAATACTTCTGGTAGCTGAAAAACTGTTTTGGGTAAGAAATCTGAGTATAACAAATCTAAAAGATATCTAGTCATACTGCTTTTAAAGTTAATGTCAGCTTACTTCAGCCTGTTGCTGTTTTCTTCAGGTTTTCCTTGGAGAAAGCTCATTTTGCCCCATAGTTCCCACATTTATTCACTTATTCCTCCTTTTGTTCATGCAGGGTTTTATGGCAGACAGCCCTTACTAGACATGACATTTGTTCCAGGCTATATGGATACAGCAGTGAACAATCACACTTCCTACAGTTACGAAATGAAGAATTTCTGCTCATCAATTAGCTGCCCCACAGCTTTCATTGAAGTCAAGTGAAGCCAAGCCACTGAGTTCTTAAACACATAGGTCCTCTGAGGCAGCCCCAGATTTAAGCCATTTTAAATTCTAAAAATCTCTGGGGATGGGATGTGGCAGGCATTTCATGTCCTCTGCTCTGTTCAGTTATTGTGCAGGAATATTTACCAGAAACTCTGAGAATCTGAGAAAGGGCTCAGGATTTCTATTTCTGGAGAATACTTGAAATGTTTATTATCTCAGCTCTGAAATGCACCCCTACCCCCACCCTATGCACACACACACACATACACACACACACACACACACACACACACACACACACAGTACAACTCCTAGATCTCTAACACTACAACAATCAGCAAGGAGTGTTACAATCCTTTTGTTTTAAAAAAAATTATAATAAGTGAGGAGTATATTTTAGTATGGAAGGTAAGAAAATTAGCATATTCTCAAGTATCTCACAGATATGGAGTAATCAATCGCTCATTTTACAGAAGGCTAAGAAAGTACTTGCAAGCTTGCCATCAAATTCTGCTTTCCTATCTAGCACACCATAGACATTTTTATTTAATTCCAATGATGTAACACATAGAACTCTTTCCCAAATATCCATGTTGAGAAATCAGGCAGCTTGGCAGTAAATTCCTGTCCTCAAGAGAGCATATCAGAAAGTTCTATGTCCATATTCTCTCTCCAGAAAATACTACATGGACTAGAGCAGGAGTATGTAAGCCTTTTCTCTAAAAGCCTATAGTATAAATGTTTGGAGCTATATAAACAGTCTAATCTCTGTCACAGTGACTCAGCTCTAACTTTCCACCATGAAAACACCCACAGATAATATTATATAAATAAAAATGCCTACATTCCAGTAAAATTTTGTGTATAATATCAGGCATCTGGCCAAGTTTGGCTCAGATACCATAGTTGGTCAACCCCTGATCTAGGTCAACATTATCCTGAGCAATGGCAACATTTCTCCTACTTATTTATTTTCTCACTCCTATTTTATATTCTATCACATACTGAAATAAACCTAAGTATGTACCTTAAGTAGTGGAAAAGATAATTATTCATTTATCATTAGTTGTCATTTGTAATAACAATGTCTTGAAAAAGAATATCCTCTGAAACCTAATATATATCTACTTAAGCACAATTTTTTCCAACCTTGATAGATTTGCCATTACTTTTCTACATTTGCATTTATTTCCCTTTGCTTATAAATATAATTAATTTTTTCTCATCCCTTTTAGCAATCTTTTTGAGCAAATTCTTAGTAGCAATTGAACTCTCCAGGGACAAATGTCCTATATCAGTTGTCCTTGGTCTTCTGGAAGTTTCCATTTGATATTTCCATTCTTTTCACTTTTTGTATCAACTATCAGTACCAATATATCTCTATCTTTCTAGTTACCTTTATGTCCACTTCATTCCACCAAAGATCTGTGCATAAAATCTGTTCTCTGTGCAGAACTGATTGAAAGATGCAGATAATATAGCTTTTGGAATAACATAAATGTCACCATGAGTTTGATATTAAGCTCCTTTGGAGGAGGGCCAGAATCTAGGAACAGAGACCTTACAATAGCTATATTCTATTATACACAAAATCATGTTTTTTTCTTGGTTTGGGGATATGTTCCATAACATTTAGGATAATAGAAATGCATTTTAACAGACAAATGTGTTTTCTTCATGTATCACATACCTCTGTACTTTCTGAGTTCTTTACTTGGAAAATTTGATGTGATAATTTTTTTCTTTACTTATTTTGATACCTAAAACTTTCTCTGCAGCATATGCTGTTCATTTCTCACTTTGTCTGCACAATCAATCTCAATTCTGGATCACCTGAGAATCACCCAGGGAGCAGTGGAAAAGTACCAAACTGTAGATTCCGTCCTAGAAAGTTTCCTAACTAGGTGGTTTATGGGACAGAGGATAGGCATTAATTATTTTGAGTTTTGTTTGTATAAAATTCTTAGTAGATTCTCAAGTTAATCAAGGCCTAAAAAAAAATTACTTCACTGTATCCAATTTATTTTTGAAGTCCGTATTCGAAAATTAAGTGAGGAACGGATTGCACTGATACTCCTCTTTCTATTTTGCAGCATTAAAATCTAACACGTAATAAATGTGCAGTTATTCAAGGACTTTAGTTTCCCTTCTCTAAGAAAAGCCAGGAAAGTTTAATTTCAAGTGGAAAAAAATTATAAATAATATTTAAAAAGTAAATAATACAAGTGTGTGTGTGTGTGTGTGTGTGTGTGTGTGTGTGTGTGTGGCTTTAGCTTTCAGTGCTGAGACTTTTTAATCTCTTTTTCTTGGTTTGCTAATTGTGTCTTAAGTTACTTTTTTTGTTGTTGTTAACTGTGAAATCATGTGTGTGTTACTGTCTTTCTCTTGTTCATAGCACCAGAAGAATGGGCCACAACCCGCTCCAGCTTAAAGGCACCACCGCCAAGGTCAGCCAGAGGGGGATACAGGGAACACCCCTATGGTAGATATTGAAGGTCCTCCTCACCTGTGACCTCACCTCAAAAGACAATTCATAGCCTGTGGTCTCCACATAAACAGCAACAAGACAAGTAATAGTCCTTTTTTGTTTGTTTTTCTATTCTAGGGATAACTGCTCATAATTACTCCCATATATTTCTTGTATTTCCCTCTATACTGTTGTCGTGACATTGACACTAGTATTATTTTACAAAACAAATTGAAAAAGATATTGGCAAGCATAGTTTATAAACCATTCAGTAGGATGATATTCTCTTGGTTGTTTTTCATTGTTGTGTGTAATCTTTTTTTTTTCTTTTTTTTTTTCTTTTATTTTTTAAGAAAGAGCATGAATCTGTTGACAGATTTTGAGTCTCAACCAACTAGCAGAAATTTTGTTTAGGGTTGCTAAAAGACTGTAATATGATTTTTGAACTAGCTGATAATAAAGTTGTAGATAAGATGTTTTAACCTGTCTTTTAATATCTGTTAGTTAGATAAAGATGTTCGATATTAAGTTTGTAAATTTAATTTTAAATGCTGTTTTAATGGGGTTGAAAACAAGCAGCTACTGTATGTATGTAGCTAACTGAATTTGTTCAGTGTTTTAACCTGTATTTGTTAAAAAAGAAAAAAAACACACATAAAGTTCCATGTGTAAGCTTCTCTAAATAGGAAACCACAATTTGTCAAATATGTTTGCCATAATTTGTCAATAAAGCTGAAAACTTTTGTAAAAACTAAATTTGGAATTACTTGTTTTCTAGCTTTA
Organism: Callospermophilus lateralis; assembly: GCF_048772815.1. NCBI lineage: Eukaryota > Metazoa > Chordata > Mammalia > Rodentia > Sciuridae > Callospermophilus > Callospermophilus lateralis. Next base: position 97,800,114 of record NC_135310.1, read on the forward strand.
AATGCCTGCTTTATTTCTTCTTCAAGAGATGCCTAAAATGTTTTCTATTTAAAAATTACAAAAATGAACCCAAGCCTGTTTTAAGATATTTGTGTAATACTTTAAAATGTATTAATAACTTATGGTTGTTAAATAATTTAAAAGTTAACAAACTAAACTGTTACATGAATCATGGTTAGTAAACACTAATGTATAACATGTTAATGGAAAAAAATGGATCTAGAATAATAAATGGATTTTAAACTATCCTCTAAGCTTTATCTTGCTAAACACAAATTCTGATTGACTTGTTTGCATTAGCATGTCTCTCGTGAGAAAGAGTAATGGAGTATAAAGAGGTAAGATTACCACTTACCACTGTCTAAATGCCTAGTTCTTCAACCTTTGAGTTTCCCCGCACATTAAATATCCCATCCAACATGTAAGCATCGCGTAGATTCACTTTATTGTTTTCACTCAAAAGAGTGCGTGGACTTCATTTGCGTAGTTGATAACAGTTTGTTTTGACAAACAAATCATCAGTGTCACTGGCCAGTTGTTGCTATTCAACCTCAAAAACTTTATTTGTAATTTTCAGTGCTAAATATCACCGCCCTTGAAGGCAGTTTAGAGGGCTGATATTTCTTTTGAGACTATCAGACTTGATGGCTGATGATTATTAAGGAAATATGTCGCAGGACTCAAAGGATGACTAAACGTTAAACAGGTAACACTGATAGTAACTCTGTAATTTTGCCTATGCAACAGTAATGTTAAATATTCTCAGTTATTAAGTTCCTGATAGTTAAAAAAGTAAACCTACAAAAACATAACAAATAGGTCTATAGGCTATTAAAACAACTAATTAACATTAACTAGAGGCACCAAAATTATTTTACAATATATAACCCTCAAGGTAATAAACAGAACTAAAATTAACAATAATAGTAATGCAACTCTTGCTAACTTCAAACGTAAGCTAAATTTTGATGGAAAACAAAAAAGAAAGCGAAAGACTTGATGGTAGGGATGAATGCCAAAACCGTTGATCTTTTCAATATAGTTTTTTTGTTTATGGTGGCTTTTTGTCGATGTGATTGGTTTACTTTTTTGCTGCTAACCAGCTTAGGCATATCGCTGTTCAGTTTTTGCAGCTGGAGTTGCATGCTAATAGTTTTATGAAGTGTGTGTTTGTCATCAATTAAAATTGTAAATATTTGCCTTTCACAAAATGCAGTTGAGTAATATTTAAGTTTTCTTTTTCTATTCTTTCTCACTCTTCCAGGTACCCACAAGCAAGGAACACATAATTGAATAGCAGATGTGATGGGCTAACAAGGATGTGGAGGTAAGCTAATTTTTTTTCTTTAGTCCATAGTCTTTAGTAGCATGGCAGCGTAATGCAACCTGAAGCCTTAGCAGTGAGTTAAAGCACCAAGCGCCACTTGTTGAAAGACTAGAAGAGCTTAGACTGCTGCCAAGGAACTGAGTTCTTTTTATCTTTGAAATAAAGATCTGTCTTGGTTTTTACCTGGCAAGGCTTTCTGAGTTTATTTAACTTGTCAAATAAAATGTGAATTAGTGATTAATCTTCAGCCCTTTCTTCACTATGAACTTGCTGTCCTATATTGTGCCTCTCCTTAACCATACTAAAAGAGAATTAAAACTTTCACTCTGCAGACATAAAAGAAGGAAATCCCAGCCATTGGGTAAGATAAAGGGAAGGGAAAATGTGCCCCATGACTACATCCTGTCTGGAGAATCAACCAGAATATTTACACATCATCCTTATTCCCACATTGGCCCCATGGGATTGATCAATACACTCCTTATTTTTCATCTGCCGTTCTATTTGATTTAGAAAATTGTTACTGAGTACCAAGCACTGTTGGAAATTGAGACTTGATTTATGTACCATGAGCTGAAAACTTCAACCAACCAACTTCCTGCTGAAAATGGTGCAAGGATAGTTCATATATCCTCTGGCTGGCCTGATGCTAAGAGAAACGAAATGACCTGATGCAATGTTCAAAACAAGGTTAAGAACTCAAGTTTTCTCCCTCTGGGTCTTTTGCTACAGAAATATCCATAATCCATGTCAGCCTTAAGGAAGTGCTGAAGAGAGCTATGGGGAGCCTGGAGATTGCTAGTGGTGGGGAAGGATGGAGACTGAGGGAGTCGTTAAGAGGAACTGGAATGAAAAGAGTAGTTTGCCCCGCTCAAGGATGAGGAAGGGAGCTCTCCTGGAAAGGGAAAAGGCTGTCTTAATTCAGGGAGCTGGAAAAATTCAAGAAGCTTTTGATAGGAGAGTGGAAGGTCAGTGAGCATGGAGGTTCCCGTTCATGAGGTGAGCTGAGAAAGCACACCTGGAAAGGCAAGTTCAAGTCAGGTTCTGGTTAGACTGTCAAATTGTTCAAACTCTATGGGAGAAAAGTAGTAGGAAGCTACCTGAGGTCTGCAGTAAAGAATGAGAGCTATTCAGAGGCAAAGTGTCCCAAGCAGACAAGGTAAACCTCACATCTAGTCACTTTCGTAATTACTAACCACCTCCTCATCTGAGCTTCAACTGAAGGTCCTCCATCTGCAGAATCAAAGATCAAAAGTTCCAGACAGAGAAAACTTGAAATTCATTTATCAATACTATGCTAAATCTAATTTGACTATTTAAAAAGTTTCTGTTTTTATAAAGCAAAGGGAGAAAGAATCTTTAGTTCAGGTACCTGCCTATTATATATTCTTCTTTGTTCTCTTTAATCAATAGTTTTGATTTGGTAAAGGAAAATTCCACCATAGTTTGTTATTCTTCTGACATATCAGTCCATATGTTTTTCATTGTTGTTCATTGTAACGATTTGATGGTTGCTGTGGGTCTTGTGAACTTGCGGCTCTCTCACTGCTCCGAGATCTTTGCATGCATAAATTCGTGGCAGGGTCATCACAGCAGAAGCACCAATGCTGAACAAGAGAAGAGAAAATTGTTTTTAAAGCTCAAAATATAAGGATTTTGAGTTTCAAAATCCTGATGGACTTTGGACATAAAGTTTGTGTGTTAAACAGTAGATTTAAAGACTCCCATCTACCATAGTTCATTCATTTGCAAAATAAATACTATCCAGGTTGAAAGGAGAACTCAAGAGACAACAGTATCTAAGATATTAATGTAGCCTTGAATATGGGTCATAAAGCGTTTATTCTATAAATAAACTCAGATAGGTTTAGAACACATGTGTCTCAATTGGATCCTGGAGAGGCAGAAAACCTCATAGAATTCTCCCAAACTACAGTGAGTCTTTAGATATAACTATAGAATTTTTCCCTGTCCTAGCTAGAGTAAGCAGGAGATAGTCCCCCTTCCACACCCGCAGAAAGGCATCGAGGGTACAGTAACATGGACATGAACCAAAGCTAATTAGGATACAGACACATCAGAGGGCACAGCAATATAGCCATATGCTTCCTGCCACCAACACTTGCAGAATATAAATTACATTCAGGAAGAAGACAGGTAGAAAAATAAGACCCTGAGTGGACAGAGAAACTCCTGACCTAAATTAATCTGAATTAACTAAAATCATTTATATTTTCTGTGTTCAACCTTGATAATGGGGACTTGAGTTTGAAATGAAGCTGTGGTATAGAAAAAGTAAAATAATGTATATGTAGCAGAGTTATATGTAGAGCTTAGCTGAATCTTAAAATAATAAGGAAATGAATATATGAGTTCCTCTGGCACTACGGAATAAGAATTTTCCTAAAAGAAAATGGAAAATATTCAACAAGTGGCCCTAACAGGTCAACATGTGCACCGCCAAGAAGATACCTCCTCTGGTCCATATCAGAAAACGATGCTGTGTTCCACTTAGATCCCATTATGACATTATGTCTACTCTCATGAATTTGAAAGTGAAGTCTTCCAAAGATAATGAACATTTTAATGTCTTAATGTCTGACACCTGGAGAGGCAGAAAACCTCATAGAAATATATATAATTATATAGAATTATACACACACACATATAATATATATATATATATATATATATATATATATATATATGTATACATATGTATATAATGTCTGACACTCACTTCATGCAAGTGATATAAATTTGCATGGCACATGAAAGCTTTTAAATCATGGTGCTCTATCTAAATGTATTTTGAAGTTTCTGTATGCATGCTTCACACATTCTTTCAGATAATGCTGTAAGCCTTGGTCCCGTGTAACCACTGGAAACTCACTAAACACCAAAGGTAGCTGGCATGGGCACTACACAAAGAACCTATTATTATGGAACAAAGACCATTTGGCTTGATAACAATCAAAGCTCTAACAGTTTTTAAATAAAGTCAGCAAAGAACAACATGTGTAAGGTTCTCAGGAATTGCTTAAAAGTAAATTATTTTTGTTCCTTTAATTGTTCATCTTAAAATATATAGTCTGGTGTTTAGAAACCCACATATGCCCTTCAGAAATGCAACCCTTTAACCATGGAATTCTCTATCTCTGTGTCTGTGTTCAAGTAATATAGAAGTTTGTAGGAGTTAGTTCTTTCATTTTAAAGGGAGTACAGAACAGTGATCAGCAGGCTGAATGGGCACTATGAGATGGTTCAGTACTCAGTTTTAAGTGTCTGCACGAAGGGACCTGCTATTGAAAAACTGTCTGTGTGCTGCTTAGCAGATTCCATGAGAAGGTTTAGTTTTTACTGAAAATAAATGCAGTTAAAGGATTGGAAATATATAATTCTATGGCAGTTTACAAAGTTGATTACACAGTTTATGTTTGGCATGAAGGTATAGCCTTCACCATCATCATCATCACTATCATCATCATCACCGTGGTACCTTCTATTTTTGAGCATACATGCCAGGCAAGGTACTTAGAATTTTGACATAGAACTTACATGAAGCACCTGTAATTCTTGAAGCAAGCATGCAGAGGAAATGTAGTTAACCTCATCCTACAAGAGGAAGCAATGTTACACTGCTAAGGTGTAGCAAAGCTAACACTTAAACGAAAGATAAGCCACATATCTTCCAAATTGTATGGAGGTTCCCAACTTTGAGTAAATTTGTTTAAAAAAAAATGGAAATTCCATGCCTTAAAACAATTTCTATTCTGTAGCAATTGAATGAATTTTCACTTAAAAATATTGATTAATTTTTAATCCTGAACTCCATCTTTACTTTGCTCTCTCTTCAAATTTGTTTTTCTTTCAAACTTTCTGATTCCATCATAAAAAATATAGATTAAAGTTTTCCACATTTGTCACAAAGCATGACTATGGTCTTTTGTAGAACAAATGAATTCATTTATAATCTAAATTCAATTTTGACATTTTTTTTTCAAAAGTATTCACATGATTAAATAAGCATGAAAGCAATTTCAGTCTTTGTTCTTCAATCCAGAGATCAGAACTCTACTTTAAAGAATAAGGGTCAGTTTCAAGACAGAAAGCCATGCTGTCGTGTATTAGGAACACAAGTGAAAGTACCAGCCAATGTTAAATATTTTTTTTTAAAGAAACTATTTCCTGTTGCCAATATAATATGTGACATTAGTCTGGAAATTCTGGTTTCCTATTAAATACATGAGTTATAACAAAATAGCTTTTTATTTTGACCAACAGTTACCACCAGTCTTCCACATCCATCATGAAGATTAATTTTCCATTTTCTTTATGTGGAATATGTTAATTTGTACTCAAAAGATTATTTGCAGTGGGAGAGAACAGGTCACTCTACTTAAAAACCATTTTTTATCTCATTCTCTTATACTTGATTCTGAGCAGAATTGAGAGCAAAGTAAAAGTTGCCTGAACGTGAGTGCACACACGCACACACAAATAACAGAATGAGCCACTTAAAACTTGACATCTAGTTGCTGAATGCTGATTTTAAGTTTCTGACCTACCATGTTTCATACTGTATGGTGGGTATATCATGAATTATTTATTTCCAAGAAAAATTTGGAGACAGTTGAATCCTATTCTTAAAACTTTTCTGGAGACAAATTCTCCACTAGACACAGGTCTCCTGGCATGAGTTCTGTTGGAAGGAATCGTCTGTCTACCTTATGCAGGTACACCATATTTCCTATCTTCTAACCTCATAGTCAGCCTCTATTGACACCAGGACATCTTTGAAGTTCTCTGATACTATCATGCCCATTCCGACTCCCCACTTCCTAGTAGCTCCTTCCATTTTCCCACCAGCACATAGGGAAATAAGAGGACAAAGAGAAAAGCTGAATTTTTTTACTTGGGAGAAAGGTATATACAGATCCTTTGCTGATTTTTATTTATTTTCTTTCATAACTGAAATTTATTTTAACTGATAAAACATAAAAGTCATGCATATTAATAGGATGTTATCTGATATTTTGTCATATGTATACATTGTGTAATGTTTAAATCAGATTAATTATCTATCTCCTCATTTATCATTTAACTATTGTGAAACATTCAAAATCCTTTCTTCTAACATTTTGAAGTGTACGATACATTATTGTTATCTATGGTTACCCTAACATGCAATAATAGCACACCGGAATTTGCTCCTATCCAACTGCAAATTAGTACCTTTTATAATTTGGATGTTCAGTGTCCCAAAAATCTCCTGTTGATGCAGGAGGTGAAATTATTAGATTATGAGAGCTGTGACCTAATCAGTAGATTAGTCCATTGGATGGGTTAATTACTTGGATGAATTACTGGGTGGTAACTGTAGGCAATTGGGGCCTGGCTGAGGAACTTGGTCACATGGAGGCTTTCTTGGGAATTACATATCATATCCCTGGCTATTCCCATTCTCTTGTTACACCCTGGCCACTCTTGAGTTGAGTAGCTTTCACTCACCATGCCTTTCAACCATGATGTTCTGCCTCACTTCAGAGAAAAGGAGTTGACTGACCATAGACTAAAACTCTGAGCCAAAGAAACCTTTTCCTTCTCTAAGTTGTTCTTGTTGGGTATTTTGATCATAAGATGCAAGGCTGATTAACACAGTACCTAATCAACCTTTCTCCATCACTCCTTCCTTCTCTTCTTAGCCTCTGATAACTACCATTCTACTCTCAACATCTATGAGATCAATGTTTTTTAGATTCTCATATGAGTGAGGATCATTTGATAATTGTCATTCTGTGCTTTACTTATTTCACTTAACATAATGATCTCTAGTTCCATCCACATTGTTGCAAATTACAGGAGCTCATTCTTTTAATGACTGAATAGTACTCCATTGTCTAATGTACCATATTTCCTTCATCAGCTGATGGGACACTTAAATTATTTCCATTGTGAATAGTGCCACAGTGAACATGGGAGGGCAGATGTCTCTTTGAGATACTTGTTTTTGTTTTTTTCCATTCAGCATATACACTGTAACAGGATTGCTGGACCACATGGTAGTTTTATTTTTAGGTTTCTGAGTAATTTCCATAGTGTTTCCCATAATAACTGTAATAATTTAGACTTTTACCAACAGTATACAAGTGTTGCCTTTTCTGCATATCCTCTCCAATTCTTGTTGTCTTTAGACTTTTTGAGTATAGTCATTCCTACTGGTGTAAGATGATATCTCATTGTAGTTTTGATTTGCTTTTTCTTTATTATCAGTGATGTTGAACATTTTTTCAAATAACTATTAGCCATTTGGGCAATAATTTTTGAAATCGATATTATCACATTCATCTGAAAAATTTCTCTGGATTCTTTCAATTACTAGATAACTTCTAAGAAATTATGAGTTGGTTTAACTAATTAAAAACTCTTATTTATAGTGAGCAATCATTCAGGCACAAAAATTATTATCTTATAATAGGGAAGAATTGAAAGTAAATATGTTTTGGAGGGGTTCTATTTTTGTTTTCAGTTGTCTCCTTTTTTATGATTACAGAAATGGATGTGCATTGTAAAACTCAAAAGTCTTTCAGAATTGATATATAGTTCCTTGGGTTTCCTCTCCTTCATTCCTTCATTTGATATTTATTTATGATTTTTATTTATTTTAAATAAATATTTTAAATAAAAACTTTTAATTTAACATTTATTTATTTATTTTAAATAAGATGCTGACATGTAGATATATAATTTTCATGTTCAGAAGGGAGTTGATTTTTTGTTTCTTTGTGAACAAATAAGATTAAAACCACTTCTGTCAGGTTGATATGCATTTGTATTAATGCTGCATTAATACACTATGAAACCAACCTACAGGACATGCTCTAGGGGGTGAGCAAAATTACTCTTAGAAACCTGATGAGTGGGCACACCTGACTTGTAACAACTCAGGGAGCTGAGGCAGAAGAATCACAAGTCAGAGGGCAGGAGGGGCAAAAAATAAAAGGAATAGAATTCAGTGGTATAGCACCCCTAGGTTCAATCCCAAGTACCCCCCCCCACAACACACACACACACACAAAAAAACCTTTCAACTTATTTTCCTTGTCTGAAAATTTTAACTGTAAGGCATCTTCATGGTATGTATCAAATGTGTAAATAAAAATTTAATACATAAAATATTCCAATTATCCACATAAATATGCAAATTAAGCATTTAAAAATTGTCTTAATAGTTAATGTATAATTAGAACACAGTTGTAAAAAATATCATTATAGGGCTAGGGTTGTGGCTCAGTGGTAGAGCACTTGCCTAGCATGTGTGAGGCACTGGGTTCAATTCTCTGCATCACATATAAATAAAGTCCATTGCAACTAAGAAAATAGTTTTTAAAAATCATTATATTCATAAGCAACATATATTGAGTATCTTTAATAACAGGCATTACATGTTTATGCACAAAGATCTTATAAGATGCTGCATTAATATTGCTTATATTAAAACTGACCTAAAGTGAAAGAGAGAATAATAATAATTTGGTACAATTTTTAAAATAATAATATAAAGAAGAAGACATTTATGATAATGGAGTGCATAATACATGTCACTAAATGAAGTGTTTAAAAAAGGGTACTTCATTTATTTTCTGTACAACACTATATATAATGTAGTTGATATTGGCTTAAAATATTGAGTCTTTCACAATATCCCTAATCTTCATATATATTATGCCAGACTGTACGCATTTGATTACATGGAAGGTACATATTATATCTTATAATATATATTATATCTTATAATGTTACATATTATACCTTATAATATATTATATATACACATAAAAAATATAATATATATTATATGTACACACACACACACATATATATATATGTGTGTTCAAAGCCAGCCTCAATAACTTAGTAAGGCCCTAAGCAACCTAGCAAGACCCTGTCTCAAAATAAAAAATAAAAAGGGCTAGTGGTATGGCTCAGTGGCTAAGCACCTGTGAGTCAAACCCTGGTATCAAAAAAATTTAAAAATTTAGCCTTCACAGAGATTGAGATATCCTAAATCAAATAATATAAAACTTCAATTAAAAATAAAAATAAAGTACAAAATTATGTTTCTAGAGAAATAGTCATAGTTACTTTCTCAATGAAAACATGCTTTATTATATTAATTATAAAAATAAGACAAGGTTTTCTATCAATTATCTGTTGTCCTATATGAAGATACACACTATTGAAGTGTTATTCCTTATAATACTTAATAATAAGATACCAAAATGAAGGTGAACATGAGAATTATGAAAATATAGATTTGAAAAGAAAAATAATATAGCTAGAAGACTGATAAGGATCTATTAGAAGTGCTGTGATTTAACAGGTGGGTCACTGATAATATCCTCAAAGGAGTGAAATGTCATCAGATCTTCTGAAAATTCTTGTAAATCACAATTATGTACAACTTATCACTTATAGCAATAGCTTTAGAAATTAAAAAAATATGCTTTCCTGTTACAGCAAATATAGAACACCTCTATTATTGAATACATCTTGAACTTTTATTGTCAATGTCAGGACGACTCCTTCCTCCCTTCCTCCCTCCCTCCCTCCCTTCCTTCCTTCCTTCCTTCCTTCCTTCCTTCCTTCCTTCCTTCCTTCCTTCCTTCCCACTTGAGAGTTGTCTTCCTTTTTTGTCCAGTCTGGCTTTGAGCTCCTGGACTCAAGTGATCATTCTGCCTCAGTTTTCTGAATATCTGGGACTACAGATGTGTGCCACTACACCCAGTTCAGAAAACTTATTTTCTTATACCATTATATGTTTCTTTTAGATTTTTTCTTTTTCTTTTTCTTTTCTGTTTTTAAATAATTTGGACAATTTCTATGTGTCCAATGTTGAATTAAAAAAAATTACACCAGCCTCTCACAACATATGGTAATTAAAATTTATGTTTTTAGAAAAATAAAAATACTGCACATGACATACCTTTGGAATTATTCAGTGACATTAAAAAATGGGAGTTCTAAATCTATTAATGCTAAGGGGTATGCCAATGTAATCTTACCACAGTGCTCTAAAGTCATATTGATGTTAGAAAGATGCTTATATTTTAAGAGTCATCTAGTTTGGTGTACTATAAACTGCAAGGAATAAAATAGCCTGTCTTGGAAGCATTAACTCTATGAAGATTCTCAATAAGAAATCATTGTTCATTTGTTGTACTTAAATTAAGAAATATGTAACAGGGCATTATAAAGGTTAATTCATAATAAGCAAAACTTGGTAATGAGTTCATTTGATTCCTCAGAAGTTAGAACTGTTAATTAAATTCTATCAGAATTTAACTCTAAGGTGTTTGTATAATTGAAGTAATATCCAAATGATGTATTGAGTCTACACTTTCTACTACTAATTTGACATTTCTAACTTATCACTTAAGGGAATGAGTGCAAATGACACTAGTGATGACAGCCTGTTACTAAATGAATAGGCTCAAAAGAAAGTGGTCTCATAACAATTTACAGCTAAAAAATATATAGTGGATGTCAAATAGTCTACTTAACTGTCACATAAGAGAAAAAATGGCATTAAGCAGAGCATCTTGGTTTAAAGATGTCCAAGAAATATTTTGGGGGAAAAAAACAGACTTTACGTTTCTGATAGAAGAAATTGGATCCCTTTAGGAAAAGGCTTAACATTTTAAGTCTGAACTGTTATATTGATCTAGGTTGATGGGAAGCATTTGCCAAATATTACTAAATGAGGAAATATCTATCAATTTGCCTTCATTTTTTTTCTAGTCTTGTAATATTTCCTATGTACTATCTATGATTTGTACAAATTATTATATTGATGTGTATGTGAAATGTTAACATACTATGATATTTCATTTACAAATATATATATACATAAATATATGTCTCAATACTTTAAAAATAATTTTGTATTTAATGATCACAACAGCTCTATGATAAAGCAGGATACATTTTCTTATCCTAATTTTAAAGGTAAGAAAACCATATCTTACAATATTAAGAGGTTTACCCAAAATAATTACATGAATTCTACATGTTGGGCTTAGGCTAAAATATATCCTCTCAAAGTAATTAACTTTCTCATTGCAGTAAATGATAGTGTCTGATTGTAGAAGAGAGAATAATTGAGGTTGAATGAGAGGCAGAATTCTTCATGGATAGTAATTACTATGCATCTCTTAATAAAGCACTTTCCAAAGTTAACAAAAAGTATTGAGATTTTTTTCTAGATATAAACATTTACTCACAACCTTAATGATTTTGATATTTACATGTCTACAAAGGCATGCCTTAATAATGAATAACTTAAAAATTATCATTCATGTAAAATATACCTGAATTTACTCAAAACTAAGGGCTTACCAAATACAAAGGTGTATGCTGAATTTGTATATATCAATTTTTTTCTGATTCTAGCTGGGAGAGAATAAATTGAAATTAACCAAAAGTGTAAAATATGTAAAAAATATGTAATAAATAAATAAAAACCTTCTAATTCTGATCTAAAATATATAAAAATTATGACTCCATTTCTCTAGCATCTACAATTACAAGAACTTTGAAAGAACGAAAATTGGGCTTTTATTCTCCACTAAATAAGAATTAGCATACATTTGCCATTATATTTTATATTTGCATTAGTCCTTCCATCTTAAAAAGAAAAAGCACTTCATGACTACTAGCTAACTGACATCCTTAAATGCTCTATGAGTTTCAAAGTCTGATTTTGACTTGGTTGATAAAGAAAAACAGAAACTTCACAATAATTTCCTAATTGTAAACCAAGAACTCTGTTTTTAAGGAAAGGATCTCAGAGGATCTAAATTAAGCAGATGAGTAGTTAAACTTAATTTACTAAGCAATTTCATTTATCAGTCCAGAGACTTAGGCATCTTCCATAAGACAACAGTGATTTGTGAGGATTATGCTCTTTGGTCCAGTTTGTCTCTGTCCACCGTTATTTTAGTGCTGAAGTGTATTGCAAGGACTCAGAAATACCTATTTGTCACAACCCTGAAGAAATACATGGAAAGTCAATACACGTTTTACAATTAATCTGCTGAATCACACAATGTAGAATACATATCTCCTTTTCCAGTACAAAAGCAGCATATATGAGAGGTTTAGGCCCGGTGTTTCCAGGTCAGCTCTCATTCCGGAGATTGACAGGATTTCTTGAACTTTTACTCCTATGGTCAGATAGCTAACTGAGCTATGCCCTTCAGGTAAGCTGTGCTCAGAGCCCTACTGAATACTGGCTAACTTCAGAGAACAGGACATGTATTTTTTTGATACTCCAGTTGCAAATGGTGAAATGAATATGTGTATTTGGTGATGAGAGCGTCTTCACCACCAACCACATCCCCAAATGTCAGGGAAGAAAGGATCTAAAACATGGTGTAGATGAAAGCTGATTTTTAAATAGATCCACAATATCCATAACAAATCAGAATACCGTTTTACATCATAGAGAGTGGTTTTAATGTCTGTATTTTCTTATAAAAACAAGTAATTTTATAATGCTATGTGGCAAATACCTAATTAGACATTATTTTCTTCTCTACTGAGTCTGGATTTGCTTTTAGAAATATTAAGATATATTATAAATGTTTTATGTTTTGTGTACCATTATTATATAATTAGACTGCAAATTCTTTTTTTTTTGAATTTTTTAATGTTTATTTTTTAGTTTTCGGTGGACACAACATCTTTATTTTATTTATTTATTTTTTTTTATTGGTTGTTCAAAACATTACAAAGCTCATGATAAATCATCTTTCATACATTTGACCCAATTGGGTTATGAACTCCCATTTTTACCCCAAATACAAATTGCAAAATCAAGGGAGAGAATTGGACTGCAAATTCTTTATTGTGTAATTAGACTTTGTTTTACTGGAAAACTATATTTTAATTATTAAAACTGAGTGATGATATTAATGTGTTGCAGCTGTATTCAGTCAACTTTATATATTTATCAAGTAGTAGAAGTGACACATACTTCAGTTTCAAAGCCATTTGTATGCAGAACTAATAGTTTTATTCTGAATAAGATCATAGACAACATCAAAATATAGTTATTCAACTTACCAGCTAGGGGTTCCTAAGTACAATATTATCCATTTTTAATTTCCTTCAATATACAAAGAGACTAGAAAACAATTTGAGAACAGACATTTTAGGACCAGATACGGTCTATTAATTTGTCAATGACTATTATTATGATGTAATCAAAGTTCAAACTCAAATTATTGGACTAAAAAAAATCTATGAAAACCTTTGATATTAGAAGTATAAACAAAGTAAATTCCTACTTATAATACATAAACATAATACATAAAATATTGATTTATAATATTTCTAATTCTAGCTATACTTGTTCCTCCAAAAATATTCAGATATTATCACAATATAACTAAATGAATAAATTATTTATTTTAGACTTTAATGGAACATTATTTATATAAATTTTCTATTTTTCCATATGATATATTTACCCCACTTCCAATTTTATTGCTTAAGCTCTTTTCAATTTTTAATTTTTCCTTCTTTGAAATAAGAAAGTATAGACGTAAAATATTATCTACTAACCTAGTTATATATTCATCTGGGGTAACATACTATATTGAAGTTTACTTGAAAGTAAAATTGAGAATTTATTATTTAATTCATAATCAATTTATCAATAAAATACCCAGTGAACACATTCAAATATTTTTTTATTTTTCTTTATTTATTTATTTTTTATTAGTTACACATGACAGTACAATGATCTTGACATTTCGTACATTTGAATCAAATGGGGTATCATTTCTCATTTTTCTGATTGTACAGGTTGCAGAATCACATTGGTCATACAGTCATGTATATATACACAGCAATAATAATGTCTATTTTATTCTGCTGCCCTTCCTATCCCCCCTTCTCCTCCCCTCCCCTCCCATCACTTCTCTCTAGCCTATCTAATGTGACACACTTCTTTTTTTTTCCTCCTCACAACATCATACATGTATTCTGTATAATGATGAGGGTCTCCTTCCATCTTCATGCAATTCCCCTTCTCCCTCCTTTTCCCTCCCACCTCTCTTCCCTATTTAGTGATAATCTTCTTCTCATGTTCTTCCTCCCTATCCCATTTTGAGTCACCCCCCTTATATCAGAGAAGACATTCGGCATTTGTTTTTTAGGGATTGGCTAACTTCACTTAGCATAATCTGCTCTAATGCCATCCATTTCCCTGCAAATGCCATGATCCTGTTATCTTTTAGTGCTGAGTAATATTCCATTGTGTATAAATGCCACATTTTTTCCCATTCATCTATTGAAGGGCATCTAGGTTGGTTCCACAGTCTAGCTATTATGCATTGTGCTGCTATAAACATTGATGTGGCTGTGTCCCTGTAATATGCCATTTTTAGGTCCTTTGTGTATAGTCCAAGAAGAGGAATAGCTGGGTCAAATGGTGGTTCCATTCCCGGCTTTCCAAGGAATCTCCATGCAGCTTTCCAAATTGGCTGCACCAATTTGCAGTCCCACCAGCAATGTATGAGTGTGCCTTTATTCCCGCATCCTCACCAGCACTTGTTGTTTGACTTCATAATGGCTGCCATTCTTACTGGAGTGAGATAGTATCTTAGAGTAGTTTTAATTTGTATTTCTCTGATTGCTAGAGATGGTGAGCATTTTTTCGTGTATTTTTTGATTGATTGTATATCCTCTTCTGAGAAGTGTCTGTTCAGGTCCTTGGCCCATTTGTTGACTGAGTTATTTGATTTTTTGTTGTTTAACTTTTTGAGTTCTTTGTATACTCTAGAGATTAGAGCTCTATCTGATGTGTGAGGAGTAAAAATTTGTTCCCAGGATGTAGGCTCCCTATTTACCTCACATATTATTTCTCTTGCTGAGAAAAAACTTTTTAGTTTCAAATCTTTATGTCACTTTTTAGTTGCTCAACAGCTTGAAAACTATAGTAGATATGAATTACAATATGAATTATTACCTAAAATTATGTAGAATTAGAAATAGTATATCCAATGAAGTTATAATATTGAATTTATTTGTGATATATATTTAAACTACCATAAAAGTCAGTCAATTCCTCAAGTAAAATGTGCTGCAACACTATAGAGCCACCTTTATTTATTACAAATAATAAAACTAGCACTAATCAGATTCAAACCAATTCACCTGCATATTTTTTGTGTGCCTGTGAAACAGTGTTTAAGAAATGTAAAATGAGCTAAAAAATGAAAGGCTCGTTGCTTCATAATCAAAAGCAGTCAGCTTTAAACTTCATCCAGCCAGCAAGATGATAAGTTTGTCATTTTTCAATTGTGTTCTTAGTAGGAAGTTGTCAGGAATGTTTGACATCTCTTAAATTTGCATCTCATTTGTCCCTGTTTATGAACCTTATGTTGATATGTTAAAAGGCAGGACAGCCAAGGTGTCATTTTAAAAATATACATATTACACTATTTGCAAATACCATGCCTGGTGTGAAAAGATTTTCAGTTTCAAAAAAAAAAAAAGAAAAGAAAGTGTACTCTCTTTTCTTCATACTCTGTTTCTCTCTCCTGTGTGTAATGACATTCAATTAACTTGGAACAATAAGGGACATTAATTAATTGACCTAATATAAGAGACATCAGGGCTCCTATATTAGAATGAATAAATATGGATGAATATAATATTACTACAGCTAAATAAATACAAAAACGAGAAATCATTTTTCTCATATATTAAAGAATGGTAATATTTCCATGAAAAAATATACTCAGTAGTTTTACAAAACTTCAATCAAAGATAGTTCACTTTTGAATTCATCTGACCTAGTCGTTTCTATTATAATCCTGTTTTGATCTTCAACATCAAGCAGCAAGGCTCTAGTTACATACATCATTTTCTTCAAATGTTTGTTTTATTGTATTCCCATTGGAGAATAATATTTTTAATATTGATGTGAGCTCCATATTCCCAAGCTGATTATATGAGATATTATAAGAAACCGGGGAATTTTTACTAATAGGTGAGTTCCCATTAAACATAATTCTCAAGTGACTTGTTAGGGTTTATTTGTCAAATAATTCAGGGTATAAAAGTAGCACATATACATTAATTGAACCACCATTAAGCAGTATGATTGTTTGTTTTTGGTTGATAGAGGACATAAAGCTTCATACCCTGTGGTGGAAAACAATTAGGTCCTCTAATGCACCTGCTGTTAAATATACTAGTACCAGACTTATACCAGTTTCACTTTCCAGAATAGCAATCAGTTCTACCCAGTCACAGGAAGCTGTATTTTCCCTATGTGTCTTAGCTGCTTATGAATATTGTCCTGAGCCTCATGCCTTATGCTAACTTCCATGACTAACGGTTGTCATTATCTTCATTCAATATCATCAAAAACTTCCTCAGGAAAGACTCATCGTATCTAGAATGCTGTTTAAACTATTTTCAAAAACACAGAATATTAAAAGTATTTAAATACAAAAGGCGCGATGGATAATTTATTTTGTTTTGAGTATGTCTGACAAGTGCTACTATTGTTAAATTTGCCATGAAGTGGATTGACATTTAGAGATGACTATATGTGTGATTGCGTAATGCTTTAAACTTGTTCTGCTCATCTGAGGCTATAAGTGAAGATGTATGACAGAAAACTCAAATGCTGGAATAAATCTAACACTGGTTATTTGGGGGTTTAATATTTTTTAACAGCAAGTTGAGTCACTTCATCCATTTGTGATTTCATTTATGAACTCTGCTTACAAGACAGGTACAGAAAACTTCATTAGGAGCCTAAACAGAAATGCTTAAATGGATGAAGCAGCTCGTTGCATCAGATGGAAGCTAAGCGGGCTATTAAATTAATGTCAAACAAGTGAGAAACTCTTTTGCTTTTCTTTTACATTGTAGCAATTTAGCAGTAATGTATTGATTCTCATATATACATGATTCTTGTGTCTAATGTCACCAGAATTTAAGGCTATAAAGGAAATCCCAAACAAAAATCAACCAATAAGGAAATATGTTTTGCTGAAAGAATGGGATAAATGTCCAAACTATTTCTGATAATAAGGAGAATGGGGACCAAAAGTTCATGTGAAGAAGAAAGATCAGGCACCATGCATGATGTATCTTTATAGAGCCTTTCCAGAGCTATTGTAGTCATCTTTCCACGTTTTGCCTTTTGTAATAGAGGAGAGTTCAGTTTTGTATTAGAAGAGGGGCATCCAATAAATGTTTGTGAAACAACCAGAGCTGAAATGGAACACAGTGGAGCAGAACATGGTACCACATAACCATGAATATTCATTCCCTCCTGAAATTCTAATTTGTTTTGCAACAAAAGAAGATATAAATGTATGGCTAAACAGATGGTCAGTGGCATTGATGATTCAAAGGATATGTTTCTATTTTCTTCTTTTTGTGCCCTTGTTTTAAAAAATAACATCTAGAGAATACAGAAAAGGAGAAATATATTTGTTTAATGAGACAAGAAATTGTGTAAGATATTTCAGAAAATTTTTCTTAAAGTCCTTAAATTTTTCTGAACATTAAATTGCAATTCCCAGGATCAAACCTTCAGAAAAACCTTAGGAAAGATTTGAGATAAGTGAAAATAGGTTATAAATAATGTAGAAACACCATCCCTTCTTCTATTTTATGTCTGAGAAGTTTGGAAAAAGTCAGCACCTTACTTTTGTGCTCACCTTGAGTCTGACCCAAATTTAACATCTTTCCAGACTCTTTCCAAGGAGGATTATTCTGCACAATATTATACTTCATTAGGAATTTGCCAGAAAATACATTGTCGATTCAGTGACCATGAGTCTGGTTTATGCCCATTATTCCAGTGTTATTGCTATGGCTACCTCTCACTTTCAGAGTGTTTCAGTATGGATGACAAATTATGGTAATCTTATCTAATAATAATAATGAAAAATTAATAATAAATCTTTATTGGACACTTGCTATATATGAGAGACTTGGAAATGCTTTTAAGGAACAATGAATTCTTCACAACAACTCAGTGAGGCACTTATTTTATTGTCCCCACTTTGCAGTTGAGTCAGAGAGGTTAAACAGCATAACCTGTTCTCAAAGTGGGCAAACCTGGATCCGGAAGTCTGATGTATCACAACTGGACAGAGTATGGTGTGCTGTCTTCCCTATTTGCTGATTGGTGTAATTAACTTCATTCTAATTAATGTAATTAAGAATTACTACTAGTTCCAATTTGTTATTCTTCCTAGATTTTAGAACTTGATAAGGACTATGCTTTTTAAGATGCAAGAAAAAAGCACCAAACTGAAACTATAATCCAACTGGTTGATTGATTTACTGAGGGACTAGTTTATGCCAGACACTGTACTTGGGATTTGCCCTGTAAAATACCACTGATGCTTAAAATAGCTCTGCAAGGCAGAATGTGTGAAGCCTATAAAGATGTATGAATTGTTTTAGCTTTAGCTCTAAATTGACTCATAGGTTAAAAATAAAGATTGGGGGATGAAACCGTGTCAGCGGGCCTCTCCAGCTCTGATCATTCTATGCCTGCATAGCTCTGGAGGTAACTTGAGCATAAAGATTTAAGACACAGAATCTGGATTCAAAGGAAACTTCCTAAGGGCAAAAGGAATTCTCTAACACCTCCCATTTGTATTATCTATCATGCAGGGAGTGCTTAATAATTAAGGAAATGTGCTTTATATACCTCTTAAAAACTTCTGATTTCTTCCTCAAAATAGCACAAATAACAAGAAGACTTGGATTTGAACCAATGTAAGTTTAACTCTATTATAATGAAGAGAGTATCCTTCTCTGAATCTCTCTAGAAATTTCCAATTTAGAAACCTTTCTGAAAAATAATTGTGAAGGATGAATAAATAATATTTTCTCATGATCCAGTTTGTTCTACTACTGTGTGAAGAATATGAATATTAAAACATGTGAAAGTAATGTGTTAAGATTGCTTACAGAAAATCCCTTCTCATTTTTTTAAAAAAAAAAAAAGTATAGAAATTTTTAGTGCAGAGTAAGTTTGTTGTTGTTGTTGTTGTTGTTGTTTTTAGGTGGTGGGGGTTAAGCCAGGGGCCTCACAAATGCTAGAAAACTGCTTTCCCACTAAGCCGCATCCCCAACCCTATAGTGCAGATTAAGTTCTGTGTGCTGCAGAGAGTAAATGTAAGCCTGTACCTGTCCATACAAGATGATTATAGTATACTCAGGGATACAAGAATAAACATGCACAGATATGGATAATGTGATATGACCAATGCCTGTGTCATTAGAACAGTGATTCACTAAATGTGCATAACAGCATTAAGTATGGTGTTTTAAAAATACAGATGCCAGGGCTGGGGTTCTGGCTCAGTGGCAGAGCACTTTCTTCGCACATGTGAGACACTGGGTTCAATCCTCAGCACCACATAAAAATAAATAAACAGAATAAAGATATAAAAAAGCAAAATACAGATGCCAGGCCAGACACAGCGTTGGATGCTTGTAACCCCAACTATACCAGAGGATTAGAAAGGAGGATCAAAAGTACAAGACTAGCTTCAGCAATTTAGTGAGACCCTGTCTCAAAATAAAAAGTGAAAATTTAAAAAGGGTTGGGGCTGTAGCTCAGGTGTATAGCATCCCTGGGTTTAGTTCCCAGTATCACAAAAACAAACAAACAAACAAGACAGATGCCTGAACCCTGTTTACACTGACTAAATAAATTTCTTCTGAGATTGGAACATGGAAATGAGTATTTTTAAAACTCTACAGGTGATACTGATGTGCACTATGGATAACAACAGTGGACTAAAATACATATGGAGTATATTAATATTACAGATTGAAAAAGAAGTTAATTTGGGCTGAGATTTTTAAAAGATGGTGTCATAGAAGAGATGAGATTTGAATGGAAGGTCTGAAATGGACAGAAGGTAAGTGAAATAACATTTTTTTTCTTTTTATAGCTTAAAATAAAATCTTTCCTTTAAGGCTTTCATTCTTTGTACTTCATATTCCTAATTTGATTAGATCTATTAAATCTATTGATATGAGATAGATAATAACAAATTTTACCATTATATACCTGGAAATATGGTTATTTTCTAATATATTTATGATAGGACCACATAAAATCAAGCTTAAAATTTTACTTAAAAGCTTATATATTAGTGTATATATTAGTATATATATTGTATATATGAGAGATTAATATTAATATCCATAATAAAGAAATGTAATCACAGCTAATAAATATGATTTAGACTACAAACCACCAAAAGGCAGGCTTCATGTTTTATTCAAATTTTGATTATAAGATCTTTACTATAGGGATTGGTATCTAGAATACACATTATATGTATTTGTTGGATGAGTGAGAAACTTAAATTTACTCAGTTTACTCATTCCACCTTGCTTTCGAGGCAAATTGCCATGGCCTCCTGTTGAAGGATCTAGTATTTTACCTGTGAAGGTCTGGGTTGTTTGTTTGTTTTTCTTTATTTGACTATTTTGTGGTATTAAGGAATGAACCCAGGGGTGCTTTCCACTGAGTTACACACTCAGCCCTTTTGAATTTTTTTTTTTATTTTGAGACAGAGTCCTCCAAAGTTGTTAAAGCTGGCCTTGAACTTGAAATTGTCCTGTCTCAGTCTCCCAGGTCATTGGGATTACAGGTGTGTATCACCAGGTCCAGTTACCCTCACGTGTTTTCTGTTTGTTTGTCTGTCTGTTTGTTTGTTTGTCTGGAACTGTGCCAAAGAAGTTGATAATTAGCTTGTAAGAATAAAGTTTTAGGTTTCTCTTTGCCAGAAAAGACCTCAGGGTAGAAGATAAATGTAGAGAAAGCAAAGGAGTTATGAGCATGTAAGTATCAGCAGAGTTCTTCTACGTTAATGCCCAGAACAGGTGGCAAACCTTATTCTCAGATCCATCCTCCCAACAGGAAGATGCAGAGTCCCCAATCCTATCCACAGGCAGGAGCAAGGCTTCCGAAGCTCTCCCAAGTTCTATCTGCTGACCCCTGCTTTTCTGTAAGAAAAGGTTATTCTGTCACTACTTTGCTTGGGACTGTTCGTGGTGCTTTAAAGGCACAAACAGATCACATAGAATCTTCCTCCCACTCTACATTAGGTCTTCCCGGCACTGGTGAAGCCAGGCTTCCTTAGCTTTTATTGTGGTAATGGAAAAAAATGTCAGGAGAGGTTCATATTATCCACAAGGAATTTTATGATACATTTGGAAATAGTTTTAAAGGGAGAAAATAATAGGAAGAGGAAAGAATGGAAACAAAACACCGATGGGAAAAGAGTAGACTGGGCTGAGGATAGAAAGCTTTGATGTGATCATTCATACTGGGCTTAGTTGTAAAATGAGTTGTAAAACATTTTTAGAACATTTTCAGTGTGAGACAGACATTTATTTTGGCATTAAGGAAGGGGCAAGTAAGATCTGGAAGACAAATGTGGGCAGAAGTTATTGTCGCAGTTACAGGTGCCTGTGAGTACAGCCTGGTGCCTCTAAGGAAGGCCAGGTTTTTCATCCCCATCAACTGCTTCAGGTTCAGTTAACATGACTCTAGGGTAGCAGGACTTTAAAGGACCATGCCATCCTAAAGGACTATTAAATGAATTCCTGAGGGCACATGGAATTCAGATCAAACCATAAAACTTCCATACTACTAAGTGGAATCTTAGTAATCATTTTGGCCGAAAAGTAACCAAGGGAACTAGTTTGGAAGATATATGGTACCCAGCCCAAGGCATGTATCCACTGGCCATCTTAGGAATGGTGGTACTTTTTTTACTCCTTTCCCCTCAACCAGATACTATGTGATTGCCTCATACAAGAAAAGCCTGATCATCATTAGAAAAAAACATACTGAAAACAAATATGATTACATGATTCTTCATAAGCAGAAACTGAACAAGAACAAGACCAAAATAGTTTAATTCATGTTGGGCAACAAAAAAAAAAGCTGAAAATAAAACGAATTAAGGTATTAATGATATTTGAAGAGTGGACTATCATGTCCCTGCTGTACTCAACACCAGTACAATAGGGATTTTAATCACAGTGGTATTTGGACATAGTGCTATAAGCTCATGAGATCCAAACACAAGTATTCCTTCTTTCCAAGTCTCCAGTTACTTCAGTTTGGTAGCTTGAAGTGGACCCTGGTGAATCTCTACCATGGAAATTGGCAAACACTACAAATCGGGATTTTATTTTTCTTCTGTAGAGTGCCAGTGAGCTGGTTGACCAGCACACCACTGAGTGACTTGCACATTTAGAAGAGATCCAACATAAATATGTCTTTATAATTAGGAATGTTGCTCACTAAGTAAATATTTAAAGAAGACACTGCTTGAGAGAGTATTTTGTTAGACTTTCTAGTGTGAACCTTTTATTAACTGTCAGGTAACAGCTAACAAAAGCCATGTCTTAGTCTCCCCATCCTTAAAATGAGAACATAATAGTACCTGTTTTATAGGATTGTTTTGACGATAGAATGAGTTAAGTATGTACTTTAAAAAGTGCCTGCCTCAATGAGGATATTCTATTAATATCATCAGAAGATGAGACTATGTGGCTTTTTAGTCTTCTAAAAGACTGCTTAATTTCAGTGTTATTTTCCTTCTTTAGCTTTTATATCTTTTAGAAACTAATACCAAAATTCCACAAGTTTTGTAAGTTTCCATTAAATAAAAGCACATCAAATCACTTTGAAATTCATAAAGCACTATGTAAATGAAAGGTACAATAATTATGTTAAAGGCATCATCTTGGATTTTGTTTATACGGCATCTTTCAAATGAGCATCAGATTTTTCTCCAGGCAGTTAACGCTCCTACAGAAACAAACACAGATGGTGCCCAAACTTCCTACTGAATAGTTTTAGGCAATAGCATTTATCAAAATACCACAGGTCACTAAGTGTACAAAGACTCAAAGCAAACCCCACATCTCAGTGTCAGTCCAGCATAGTAATTTAGGCAAATAAGCCTTTGTTTGATAATTCGAGAATTTTCTGATGTGTAAAATACACTAGCACAACAAACAGAGAATCTGAGGTGGAAGCTGTCTCCCAAAATAGAATATTAACATGCAATGTCTTTTAGAGAAAAATAGATTCAGTTTTTCTTCTCTGATGTACATTTCTAGTTGAAGTAAAACCCAATTGTTAGGTTGTGCATGCAGGTATCCCCATTTGCCATTGGGGAGATACATCTTAAAGATATTTTTCTTATATTCAAACCTCATAACCCAGTCTTTGGGGTATAATCATCCATTCTTGAGTGAGATAATTCTGTGATTTCTCTAACTCAGCTCTCGTAATTGACTTTTGCACTGTTTTAAACCTGTTCACCCTTGAATCAGTTACTTGCCCTTCTTCTGACTCAGTGAAAAGTAGGGGATCTGACCCCTGACCTAGCTCTCAGCTGGTTCTGCTTACTTCTCCCAGTCTTTGGCATAAGGATACTGGCAGACACTAGAGATTAGGAAGGGAGAAGCCTGGGCATTTCTTCTGACAACCATTTTGTCTTCTTTTTCTGGGGCAGCAGTCACTTTTCTTCTCTGCTCCCTCCCCAGCTTGCCCACCAGGTATTAAGGCTCCTGGATTGCTGTAGCATATCTCTTCTATGTTTCTTTAATCCAGTGTTGGCATGCTCCTGTTACCAATTTCTGAATTGTCTTATTTTTTTCCCCTGGTTTTCATCTTCTCTTCAATTTCCTTTTTTCCTATTTTTGCCATTTTCCATTCATTCAAATATCCCAAGTGAATCCTGTTTTTCTAATTGGACCCTGCAATCCAGCCGACACAAGCCACCTGCTCATACTGAATTCTTGGACAAATAACGCTGTGAGAAAGGCAGTTCTGTTACTCATCATAATGATCTGAGAGACCCTTCTGGAACATGAGCTCTTACAATCACTGTTCTCTTTGCAGCTCTTCTCCTTTAGTTAAATGATGACTGTACCTTGAGCCTGCTCTGTGCCATGTCCCTGAGATAGAGACAGAAAGTATTTTTCTTTGTTTCTGCTAACATTAGTGTCAGAAGACACTCAAGCATTACGCTTGATTATTAACCTAGCCTGTCTCTCCTCTTCAGGGTGCATTCCTCAAATGCATTGCAGGGAGCTGACTTACAGGTGGTTGGTCTGTTAAATGTTAGTGCCTTACTGGTAAGTCACAAAGAATGACAAGGTCTCCAGATCTATTTCCACATTCATGAATAATAGGACTGGAATATAATATGTTAGCTACCATTCCAGAATTCTATTCCTTATGAGTTATTCTCAAGGAAAGAAAACACAAAACAACTCCATATCTTCAAAGTTCAAATTAGTTTTATAAACCTATTCTTAATCCAGAAGTGTCAAACTAGAGTTGTCTCACGCACTTGCTAAACCTATTTTGGATTTTAACATTGAAACATACATTAATGCTGAGTTTCTACAAATAATGTTTTGTGAAATCTTCCATATTTTTTTCCATTCATGCTATTCTGTTGCATCTTCTGTTCCTCTTCCTGAAATGATATTTTCATTTTCTTTGGTTGTATTATTAATTCTTGGCCAAAAACCATCTTTCCAGAAGTGCTCCCTGAATTTTCCCACTCCTGGTTCAGAATGGGTTGCTTAGCGTCCTCTTTTTTGGGGTCTCCATCATGTGTTATGTGAAATAACATGTTTACCTCTCTGTTTTCTGTTGGACTAATGCTCCATAATGAAATGATGTTCAAATCAGCTTTTGCAACACTGTGACTAAAAAAACCCTGACCAGAACAATTGTAGAGGAGGAAAAGTTTATTTGAGGGCTCATAGTTTCAGAGATCTTAGTCCATAGAATGCTGGCTCCAATTCCTTGGGGATCAAGGTGAGGCTGAACATCATGAAAGAAGAGTGTGGCAGAGGGAAACAGCTTCCATGGTGATCAGGAAGCAGAAAGAGAGAGACTCCACTCTTGAGATACAAAATATATACCCCATAGCCACGCCCCTATTCCCACCTTCTTCAGCCACATCCTACCACTAGTTAATCCCTATCAGGGGACTAAGTCTCTTACAACTCAATCATTTCTCCTCTGAACCTTCTTTTATGTGAGCTTTTGGGGGACACTTCACATCCAAACCATAACAAAGGACTGTGTTTCATCTTTGTACTTCTAGTATCTATTTTAAAAACTGTTTCTGAACAACGCTCTGAAAATTCTGGGGCCTCCTATGCTGTTCAAAATTTAGGCTTAAAACCTAAAAGCATTAGGTTTTTGAAAAGGAAAGTTTATTTATTTTTAAATTTTTTTAGTACTAGGAACATTTTACTAACAAAATAGTTATTAAAAACAAATATTGTGTTTGTGTCTTGCTTTTAAAAGTACATATAGCATTGCTGAACAATATGGATACATAAGGGAAACAGGCACAAAAGAGGAACAGTAGCACTTTAGCAAATTTAGGATAAAACCCAAATCTTTACCTTGCTTTTTGTTCTTTTTCACCAGAAGTAGCATCCTTTACCTGAGTTTGTCTTCCTCAATTTAAGCCTTTATTTTTCGTGTCCATCTGAATACATTTTCACTGCCTCCACCATCAATTAAGTAAATGTCATGTCTCTAACTCATTTCCTTTAAAAAGGATGAGCTCAGCCGTGCTCTGTTTATTCCATTTATAATGGCTCTCTCTGCACACTTGGTCCATTGCCTCCGGTGTCGTTTCTCATGCATCTGTTTATTCTACCCAATTAGACGCAGAGCTCTGCGGTCAGAGGTACTTTTTCTTTTATATCTCCTCACAGTATGTTCACAGCATAGGCTTGTGAGCTAATGTCTTCCACTATGTTTCACCAATATCTATGCTGGTATTTTTAGCTTCTTGTTAAGTGACCCAGTTGTGGGCTCACCCTGCAACTGGGTCCACAGGCACTAGATCATCTACACAGGACACAGTCCTGGCTGGTTTCTTTATTCTAGACCAGAGACACTGCAGGCCAGGAACACAGGAAGGTCAAGACCCCATCCCACTTTTTTTTTTTTTTTAAAGCAAGGAATATTCCTAAGCTACCTTTCCCTGGGAACCACCATTTTCCTTCTAAGTTTTCATCATTGGTCATTGGTTTTCTGTCAGAGAATCTGTTCATTTTCTTCATAGCACTTATAATTACATACTTATTAAAGTGTGTATAGAATAAGCACATAAAGTAAATAGAGAGAAAATTTTTATATAAATATGCAAAATACATAGTAGATGTAAACTAAATAACATATGAAAGACACCGATATGTATGAGTGTATGTATGTGTATACGTTATGTTTTGATTTTCTCTTTCCTTCTACAGATTTTCTTTAATTCAACTCCCTTCACCTCTAAACACCAATCCTTACAGGGATCCTGGCATATAATAGGTACTCATAAATATTTATTGAATAAAGAATAGGTGAATGAGTGAATCAATGAAAGCAAAGAATTCTTAATAGTCATTAAGTATATCACATCTTAAATTTCCCTCAACAAAAATCATAGACAGAAAAAAGAGAAGCAGGAGCACAGAAGTAAAAGGAGTCCATTTTCTTTTGTCTACTCCAAAAATGAAGAATCTGTCTCCTTCCAGAAAGAGGCCTCCAGATTTCTGAGTTTGTTTTTACTTTGGAGAAGAGAAAGTGAAAGACAAGAAATCTCTGCTGTTCACCATGGGTGTTGTCTACTAATAAAGACAACAAATATTATAGTGAAAAAGTTAATGATTTCCAAACATTGTAGCAAAAAAAGTCAATTGGATGTTTCTACACTTACTGCTACAACCTATTTCTTCTCTACTGGTAAATCCTGATACCTTTAGAATACACTGATAGCATATGGACTTCTTTCTCCTGAATAAGAAACCCTGGTGAGAGGAAAGAGAAGGACATAGTTACAGGAGTGAGCATTAGAGTGTGGGATGACCCCAAATGTCTGGTTGCAATTCCTGGCCCCACTGCTTTCTATCTGTGAGACTGTAGGCGAGTCAGGTCACCACACTTTGCTTCGGTTTCCTCACTTGTAAAATGGAGATCGTAAGACCTAACCCATCTGCGTTCTTCTAATTACTAAATAAGTTAGAACATGTATAAGGCCCTCATAATAATGATTAGCACAAAGATAATAATTAATATTCATCAGTCATATTCTTATTCTTGATATGATTATTTTTGTCACCATCTCCAAATTAATACAGATTTACTGCTCATACAGAATAGATAAATTCCCACTATGTCTGAGAAAGGAAAAAGAAAGCAGAGGATTAATGCAAACATAAGTAATAGTAAGAATGAGATAGGGATATAGCCGTGGATGCCTTAAAAATGTAAAAAGGTATGGTATAACTTCAGGATTGTCAGATATTATTATGTCCTCTTGATAAATAGTTTTCTTCCCTTAATTCTTACCCTTAAGAGAAAATGTTTCTTCAAATGTCATCTAAGTACCTAATGAATACTACTTTTGTATCATCCTCTTCTAAAAAATTTGGAGAACTTTGTTAATATCAATCTACTTTTAAGTAACTCCAGCCTTGCTAAGGATCTCAACTGATTTAACTCAAAGGTCTTCAGAATATTCATTCAAAGGCTATTCATATTCCCCATAGATGTTCAAACTCCTTTACTTCATCAAAAAAAAGCACTATTCAGTTTTTATATTGCTAAACTGAAAAGCATAATAAATAACATCTTTAGCCCTTAAAAAAAGAACTTCTCATCTGTCTGTGCCCTTACCCATGTTTTTAATTATTTACTAATGTATGCATGATTTCACTTAACAAATATTTAGATAGATCCTATTATGTCCCAGGCACTGCACTAGCTACCTAATATAAAAAAGAAAGAATAAAACTATCAACCAAAAAGCTGCAAACAAAACAGCCTCTCCTTTCACAAAGCATGGAGGGTAAAGAAGGTTTGCAGCAACAAACCAAACATAAATTTCAACTACAAACTGAGTTAATAATTATGCCAGAAATAAATGGAAAACTTAAAACAGAAAAATGGGAGTCAGTAGTGGGGAGATGGAGGGCTGTTAGACCAGTTACAGAGGCTTCCTGAGAAAGTGACTCTAAGCAACCCAACTGGGAGGATGGTATGAGAAGAGCTTGGAGGGACAGGTATAGGAACTGGCATGATCTGATACATGCTTCAAAAGACAACCAGAGCTGCTGTAGGGAGAACTTGTGGAAGGAGGATCTGAGTAAAACAACATAACCTGATAGTAAGAAAATCATATAATTTAGACTTGGAGAACTGGATAGGAGAAATGCTTTGGAGGTGTTTGGATTGGAAAGAAACTATGGATGACCCCTGAGTTTCTACCTCAACATTAGATGATAGTTCTACTTACTGAAAAGGAAAACTGGGGAAATACCAAGAGTTACATCTTGATCGGATTAATTTTATGATACCTTTGTGATAGCTAATGGAAATGTTAAATAGGCATATGATTATACTGATGTCTAGCTGTTATATAAATGAGCTAAAGATGGCCTCTATGCATTGACTCCTAAGCTATTTCTTCATTGCAGGCTGAAACTCAGTAACTCAAAAGTCAACCAGGGGAAAAAGATCAAATTTTTATGCATGCATTTATTTTTTTTAAATAGGCTACACAAGCATGTTTTTAACCATTTAAAATCTGCCTGTTTTGCATACCCTGCAAAACTTCACCCCACATCTGCTAGAATAGATAAATCCAAAGTCACCAAGACCAAACCACTATTGCCCTTTTGATCTATCTGACTTGGACTCAACCTGTCAAAATAGCCCTCAGATAAAGATTCTGTGTATTTCCTCCACCTTGCGGTTATATTTTTAATCTTTCCCAGGCTCAAAATCTCTCAAACCCCCTTAGGAGCTCAAAGAAAATAATCTGCCCTAGAGATGTCTCTCCGGAAACAGTGAGCATAGAGGTGGCATGAAGGCTGTCAGAATGGATGATATTACTTCAGAAATAGTGTGGGAATCAGTATTTCCCAGGACTGAATGTGAAGTGTTAAAAAATTTGAGATCTGGTAAGAAGTAAAAACATACAATTATAACCACTAGGTCAATTCCTTACTCATATGCCATCGTTCAGGCCACACTCTATTCTCTTCCTTTCCCCAGCCATGCTCTCTGACTGATTCTCTCTGCCCCTGTGGTCTTCAATGTTATTGCTTTACCACATTTTTTCAGTATTTGGTTATTTTTGAGTATCCCCTTGAAGGTAAAGCATGTGTTCACCACTAAGTTCCAGAGATCTAGCTAGGACAACACCTGACTAAATAAATATTTTCTGACTAACTGACTGACTGAATGCATCAATAGATAATATGACTATATCAGGATGGATATAGTAAAGGATAGTTATAATGTTTTGAGAGGACTCTGTGGTTGGGGATGGTTATCATGATGATTATTTTCCATTCCTCTTTCTCCATCTGAAGTTGGAGCATATTCTTACTCTGATGGAAACCCTGGAACATTGGGCTCATGTGTATTGTATAATAGAAAGTATATGGATCGATAATGGATTAATAATGATATATTTCAAGCAATTAGGATAGCAGGTAGTTTCATAAAAATTCTGGATGGCTTAATACCAATGGCTAGTTTAAAGTTTATCTTATTTTTTTTTCTTTTTTTTTAATTAATTTTTATTGTAGGTTGTTCAAAACATTACATAGTTCTTGATATATCATATTTCACACTTTGATTCAAGTAGGATATTCGCTCCCATTTTTACCCCATATACAGATTGCAGAATCACATCAGTTGCACAACCATTGATTTACATATTGCCATTCTGGTGTCTGTTGTATTCTAGTTTGGTTTTCCTACTGTAGAAGAAATTTAAAATGAAAAAAAAAAAAAAAACTTCAGGGTCAAATTGTATAAGATCTGAATTTGAGTTACTTCTGAAATTTTTTTGTTGTTGTTGTTCCTAATTAGATTCCTTATTTTGTGATTTCAGTGCTATTATCTTCAAAGTTTTATTTAAGGAGAAAAGATTGGTCCAAGTGTATTATAATTTAGGTCACTGCTTCCTTGTTTTTAGTAAGATACTTGCTCATAATTCACAATTTTGCCTTTCACAAAACTAATTTTTTTTTACCTTTTTTTATTGGTTGTTCAAAACATTATAAAGCTCTTGACATATCATATTTCATACATTAGATTCAAGATGGTTATGAACTCCCAATTTTACCCCAAATACAGATTGCAGAATCACATCGGTTACACATCCACATTTTTACATAATGCCCTATTAGTAACTGTTGTATTCTGCTACCTTTCCTATCCTCTACTATCCCCGCTCCCCTCCCCTCCCATCTTCTCTCTCTACCCCATCTACTGTAATTCATTTCTCTCCTTGTTAATTTTCCCATTCCCCTCACAACCTCTTATATGTAATTTTGTGTAACAATGAGGGTCTCCCTCCATTGCCATGCAATTTCCTTTTTTTCTCCCTTTCCCTCCCACATCATGTATCTGTTTAGTGTTAATCCTTTTTTCCTGCTCTTCCTCCCTGCTCTGTTCTTAGTTGTTCTCATTATATCAAAGAAGACATTTGGTATTTGTTTTTTAGGGATTGGCTAGCTTCACTAAGCATAATCTGCTCTAGTGCCATCCATTTCCCTGCAAATTCCATGATTTTGTCATTTTTAGTGCTGCGTAAAGTGTGAATCAGGCGGTATAGCGATCCCAGATTTAAAACTATATTACAGAGCAATAGTAATGAAAACAGCATGGTACTGGTACCAAAACAGGAGGGTGGACCAATGGTACAGAATAGAGGACACAGAGACTAATCCACAAAGCTACAACTATCTTATATTTGATAAAGGAGCTAATGGAGGGAGGATAGCATCTTCAACAAATGGTGTTGGGAAAACTGGAGATCCATATGCAACAAAATGAAACTGAATCCCCTCCTCTCGCCATGCACAAAAGTTAACTCAAAGTGGATCAAGGAACTAGATATCAAATCAGAGACTTTGCGTCTGATAGAAGAAAAAGTTGGTTCCGATCTACATATTGTGGGGTCGGGCTCCAAATTCCTTAATAGGACACCCATAGCACAAAAGTTAAGAATCAACAAATGGGACTTACTTAAGCTGAAAAGTTTTCTCTCAGCAAGAGAAACAATAAAAGAGGTAAATAGGGAGCCTACATCATGGGAACAAATTTTTACTCCTCACACTTCAGATAGAGCCCTAATATCCAGAGTATACAAAGAACTCAAAAAATTAAACAATAAGAAAACAAATAACCCAATCAACAAATGGGCCAAAGACCTGAACAGACACTTCTCAGAGGAGGACATACAATCAATCAACAAGTACATGAAAAAATGCTCACCATCTCTAGCAGTCAGAGAAATGCAAATCAAAACCACCCTAAGATACCATCTCACTCCAGTAAGATTGGCAGCCATTATGAAGTCAAACAACAACAAGTGCTGGCGAGGATGTGGGGAAAAGGGTACTCTTGTACATTGCTGGTGGGACTGCAACCAATCTGGAAAGCAGTATGGAGATTCCTGGGAAAGCTGGGAATGGAACCACCATTTGACCCAGCTATTGCCCTTCTTGGACTATTCCCTGAAGACCTTAAAAGAGTGTACTACAGGGATACTGCTACATCGATGTTCATAGCAGCACAATTCACAACTGCTAGACTGTGGAAACAACCTAGTTGCCCTTCAATAGATGAATAGATTTTAAAAATGTGGCATTTATACACAAAACTAATATTAAAACAAATTCACAAAAACTAATATTAGAACATCTGTTACCTCAATCACAGCATTTATTAAGGTAGAGAAATTCATAAATACTTCATAGCAAAACAAGCAAATGAGATGTATACAAGATCATGGAAGCTAATTGACTAATATAAACTACTATCCACAAAAGTGCTTCAGACACATGGTAGCACAATACCTTCCATATCATTTAACTGTGACATGAAATTGGTTGTAAGATATGTTACATATTATATGAAAAATCTTTTGGGTATAGAAGATAAATACCCAGCAATTTTTGAATATTGATTAGAAGACATACTGATTGAAAAATTTAAAAATTTAATAAGTGCATCTTAGAATTAATATTTTAAAATCCTGGGTCACAACTAAAAACTCAATAGAATTCATTTCTATGGCAGAAATGAATGGTTAACAAATGTTAGAGCTCTGTATGAAAGTTATGTAATTATCTATAATTACATATAATTGTAGATAATTACAGATTACCTTACATAAACATTATGCCTAATTGACTTATTGATATCTGTTAGTGAAAATACTGACTGAGGCTGATCCCTTATTTGAGATATAAAACAAATATAAAACCTAAACATGAAAAATCCTACACATCAACTTATTGTTGTGCTGTCAGTAAACATATTCTCATTATGATTTATCATTTATAGAATACTTGCATAATAATTTTAAATCTTATTCTAGAATCATAAAAATAAAGGTTAAAAATGATAGATTGCATATTTAAGTGCAAAGCATATGTATTCATCTTTTACCCATTATTTCCTGTTAAAGAAATGAGTATGGGAAGAGGAAATACTGGGGAATGATAGAGACCAAATTATAAAGATTGTTATAGTGTATGTGTGATATACACTAACAAATCCCACTATTGTATATAATTACAATGCAGAATAAAAAGTTAAATACAGAAAACAGAAGTAACTAACAAACTCTTCTGGTTGCACAGGGAGTGAAGTATGTTTTTTTGTGTGTTTTTTTTTTTTTTTTTTTTTTGACAAGTGAAGATGATGTTCTGGATACTAAAATACTTGGGGACTTTTTTTTAACGTACACAAAGGCCAAATCACAAAGGTTATATTTGTCATGACTTTCTAAGTTCAGGAAACCAGAATAATCATCTTTAATGAGAACATATATCATAGCATTTCTTTGTAATTACCAAATACTATTCTTTTTTTTTTTTCTTTTTCCATTTGGTACTAGAGATTGAACCCAGAGCTTCATGGTAAGGACTCTCCACCTCTAGGCTACATACCCAGCTCATAGGTGCTATTCTGTTTTGCACACCCAGAATTATTTCCATGCAACTGTTTGTTTGTTTGTTTTATTCTTTTTTCTGTAGTTGTAGATGGACAGAATGCCTTTACTTTATTTGTTTGTTTTTATGTGGTGCTGAGGATTGAACCCAGTGCTTCATGCCAGCTAGGCAAGCGCTCTGCCACTAATCTACAGCCCCAACCAACTACTTGGTGTGTGTGTGTGTGTGTGTGTGTGTGTGTGTGTGTATACACATACATACATTCATATTAAATGATTCTCTAGGAGTGAGAAGGACTTCATGTATTTTTGTTATATTTACAAAAATCAATATAGGAGGGAAAACATAGTGATCCTCAGAGGGACAGACACAAATTATGCAATATGGCCTTAGAGGCATCTTCTTACTCCTCTGGATCTGAGAGCCACAGGCTCTGGACACAAACTGTTTTAAGGCATTTAATGCTGCAGGAGCCTATTTGCTGTTCATTGTAGGAAAAAAATGCTCACAGCATTGTTTGCTCATTTACATAACATTCCTGTAACTCAAAACTACCCAAGCAAAGATTATCACTGTGTGGAAATATTAATGTTTTCTACCTGAGTTATGGGAATTGCCTGAGATCACACCATAAGGTGATCACGGTGAACACTGTGTGGACTGATTCTTAATCTTTTCAACAACCTTATGAATATATATTAGGTTATTCTGATTTTACAAACAAGGAGGCTGACATGACACTCAGACATGCCAGGTATACAACTTGTAAACTGAATAAATACACCAGAACTGTTTAAGACTAAAAAAAAAAAATACTAATTGGAAAGAATATGAGGGATACTACTGTACCACCATGTATATATACTACCATCACAATCATCAGCCGAAATATCATGGTTCTACGTAAACTGGATAGAGGAGTGTTAGTAAAGGTTATGTAAAGAATACAAGGGTGATCCATTTTAAAAGATGTTGGAAAAAAAAGTGAAAATGTTTTCCTTACAAATGTTTCTGAGCCTTTAATGTGCTATCATGCTACCAATGCATCTAAGCACCAATCCCTTCTTCACTGACTTCTGCACACAATAGCATCTTCTGGGATAGAAGTCTAGGAAACACTTTGAAATGAGAGTGAATATCCTGAGACTATTCAGCCACCTATGCAAAAGCTCCATGGACTAGCAAATATCACACATCTTTCATGCAAACATTGTTATCTCTCTCGTCCCCAGAAGAAATTTTCTTTTAAAATGTTTTTTAAATTTCTGATATGTAATTGTTAAGACACTATTCCAAAATTGCAAATTAAATTCCGGTCTTTTTTGAAGCAAAGACAAAGGATTTATCCTGGCCAGGGCCAAGGGAACAGAAAGCAGACACTTCTTTAGTCCAAAACACTGAATGCAGGT
Source organism: Callospermophilus lateralis (assembly GCF_048772815.1). Taxonomy (NCBI): domain Eukaryota; kingdom Metazoa; phylum Chordata; class Mammalia; order Rodentia; family Sciuridae; genus Callospermophilus; species Callospermophilus lateralis. The sequence continues at coordinate 97,834,944 of NC_135310.1, forward strand.
GGGGGGGTCACTTAAAAACAGAAAAATCACAAAGGAGAGGGGTGGGAGAGGCAAGTACAGTGATAAATACATTCTCAGAATTGGCATCTTTTTGGAAGTAAGGAAGTAAGCTAATGTCTATCCCATAGTCTAAAGACATTGTGGTCAGGGTGCAAGTGAGTGTCAGCTTCTTTGTGAGTGGACTCATGCAGAAAGAGGGGCCAATTCTTTGCAGGGTAAGATGTCTGAACAGAATGGGATCAACCCAACCTAACTTTCAAATTAGCCCATAACATAGTAGCTATATAATGTTTATGACATAATATATAATTAGGGAAATAGAACATGTGTATATGCATACATATCAGAAAATACATACATATATATGAATATAAGCACACATATCATAACTTACATATTCAAATAAGTTGTTTTAAGTGGCCATGTTGGGAAGCCATGCATTTCCCAAATAAAGTTTAAAATACAATTTTGGTGTTAGCTTTAAAGAATTACATCTTAAATATTCTTATGATTAACTCATTTGTTCAAAGAGGAAATTTTTCTCTAATTAACCAAAATTATTTGGAGCAAGTAGGAAATGAGTCTATCAAGTAATGGGGTTGATTTTCTTATGAGAGTTAGAAATGGGGTTTAAGAGTAGTTACATAAGCAAGTTAGAACATGTATGTTAAAAAATATTGGCATTGTTGAAATAGGCACATAGACTAATTGTCATACCTATATTGGGTAAATCAACGCAACGTCTAATTTTTATTTAAAATTTATTCTTGTTGGATTAAGTGAAAGGCATATATTTCAATGCATTCAAGCAAATAATTTGTGTGAAATCCTTGAGTAAAATACAATAGATAATAAAGGAAAGGCAAAAAAGAAAGTAAATGCTCTGACTTCTACCTATTCAAGCTAAAAATACATAAATAATTTCACTGCATAAAACAAACAAAAGAGAAACTTTTTCTTGAAATAAGGATATATCACGGAATAACAAATATCACATATGTTTCATGCAAACATTGCTCTCTCTCATCCCCAGAAGAAATTTATATGTATATATATATATATATATGTATATATATATATATGATCCTCTAGGAGTGAGAAGGAGAAAGAGAATATCATCTGTTTTGAATTTCTTGATATCCTGACGTGTCCCTTCGGGTATGTCCTCAAAACTTTGGGACTTCTCAGACACAATAAATGACAAAATAAGTGATGAGGGTTATCTTCCGATGGGCATGAATTTGAATCTCAGTCCACATATGGACAAGTTACCTAATATTTCCAAGTCTCAGGTTCCTCATCTATAAACTTATATAAATGAGGAGATTAAGGTGGCAATGCAAAGAATATACTCGGACTGATTAAGTGATAATAATTTATTTCAAAATTGAAATTTTTAAATCATTTTTTTTAATTTGTGAAAGCACTTCTTTGCCTGGATCTCAAACTGTCCTTGCTTAGAACTTGTAGTATTCTGTCAGACCTTCAAACAGTATTTACAAAATATATCCAAAGCACAAACCACTGTACCAGAGAACAGAGCTATAATGATGAAACAAAAAGATGTGTCCTCAAGTAGTTTATGGTTGATTGGAGAAATGAAGCTCATAGCACATTATAACACCAGTTGGAAAAATATTCAAGAAAGACACCCATAAAGAACTATAGAAAATCACACAAAGGCTAGTTCTGACCAAGCCAGGAAAGTCTTCACACTAAGGGACAATGAAAGGAAGAACTGGAGGATATCTAAAGTTGAAATGTTTGATAATGACAGTTTGATTAATAGGAATATCACTAATCAAAGAATGATGACCCCAAAGTATAGAGTGTTTTCAGGGAAGTGCAATTGGTTCAGTTAATTTACAGTGCTGAAATGAAGTCACAATTAGAATGTAGACCCTGGACAGATTTGAGAGCTCTGGAATACTGAGGGAATAAGAATGGACTTTATTTTATGAGCAATGCTGAGCTAGTGAAAGTTTTTTTAATACAGGAGTGGTGTGATGAGTGCAATATTTTAGGAAGCCTAAAATGGAAACGTCTTATAGTGTATGTTGAAAGAAAAAAATTCAAAGTGAAAAGACCAATAAAGAAGTTATTAAAGTGATCCACAGGAAAATGGAGGTACACCTCTGACAATGGAAGGAAGGGTTATAATGATGATTCAATGCTGGAGATGGGCTGGGCATGGTGGTTCATACCTGTAATCCCAGCGATTTAGGAGAGTAAGGCAGGGGGATCACAAGTTGCAGGCCAGCCTCAGCAATTTAGTCAGGCCTTAAGCAATTTAGTGAGACCCTGTCTCAAAACAAAAAATAAAAAGGGCTTGGGATGTGGCTCAGTGATTTAGTGTCCCTGGGTTCAATTCCTGGTTAAAAAAAAAAAAAAAAAAAAAAGAGGAGGAAGAGAAGGAGGGAGAGTAGAAGACTTCTTTGGAGGTTCCATTTCCATTTTGACACATTGAGCACAATAATATAACTTAGATTTTAGTCTTTTGTTTGGTGATTTTGAGCATGTTAATGGAATTAACCAAGGTAAGAGGCTTTGAATCAACTAAAGGAGTTACAAAGAAGAGCTTATCTAAGAAAGTGGTAACAAAAGCGGGAAGACAAGAACAAGTATTCGAGAAACACTTGGAAATAACTAAATATAAAGTTCAAATCACCAGTTCATCTCATTTCTGTCTTTGAATGTCATTTGTCTTTGGTGTTTGCTACTTGATCTTGTCCACAATTTCTATCTTAACTTACCAGATCCCTGGCATGTCTTATAAAGGAAGGTTTTCTTCACATCATTTCTCTTCCAAGATGCTGAGGATGGGTAGATACAATTCAGCTAGTATACCCGCACCTCCCCAACAAACACACAGTCAGATGTTTTTAAACATGACTGTTGGTCACTCTCAAGAGAGTATATTAAAATGGGTGAGTGACCATCTATTGTGTTGACTCTAAACCCCTTCAAGTTATATATTTATGAATAATAATGATGAGTAAAAAGTCAGACTGGCTAAATACTCAATAGTCTTCTGTGGTATGCAAAGGAGATTATGCAATCAATGGAATATTTTTGAGTGCTGAATTGATTCTGAGTATTGGATTACACACTGTAAACTGAAAATCTATTCAAGTCACTACAGTCTCTTGAACTTGATATCTTAAATGACTGAATGTTTATTCTTCCACTGTAAGAACAACTTAAAAATTATTCTCCTACAGCAGTTTATGTATTTTAAACTTTCACAGAAATATTTAGACCTACACTGATATTATGAGCAATATGACAAAATAGTCCCTTTATTTTTCTTCAGCAATTATTAATATTTTTCCAAAAGTTTCCAACTTTTTATTGGCCCTTATGTTTTTTTTTTAAAGAGAGAGAGAGAGAGAGAGAGAGAGAGAGAGAGAGAGAGAGAGAGAGAGAGAGAGAATTTTTTAATATTTATTTTTTAGTTTTCGGCGGACACAACATCTTTGTTTGTATGTGGTGCTGAGGATCCAACCCGGGCCGCACGCATACCAGGCGAGTGCGCTATCGCTTGAGCCACATCCCCAGCCCCTGGCCCTTATGTTTTTAACTGAATAGTATACAGCAAATATCAAATGTGTTATTTGAAAATAATTCTGTATGTATCTCTGATAAGAACTATTTTTGTCATAACAAACATTCCTTTGTTATAGCATAAATCCTTAATATTATGTATTATACATCGTATGCACATATGTCACCAATTGTGTCAGAGATGTCCCTTTATGGTTAGTTTGTTCAAATAAGGATCCAAACAAAGTTTACACATCCTTTTTTGGCTACCCTGTCTTTAATATGTCATGGTTTTGTTATTTGGTTGCTGTGTCTACAATAGTCTTTTCCTAATTTGTCTCCACACTTATTTATTGGAAAAACAAATTTTATTTCATAGGTTGTCACACTTTTCTACTTTTAAAACAAGCCTATAACTCACTCAACATTATTCAGCTATTGCACCCTGAGTAATTACTATGTATAGGACATTGTGCTAGGTATGATTCAAAGATAGCTATAATTTATGGTCTCTATCTCTAAGACTTTACAATCTGGAGGAAAAGGAAAACTAAAAATGCACATCTGTAGTGACAAACAGTGGCAATATAACTTAAGTGGTATTAATACTATAGTTTTAAAGGCAGATGTATGCATTAGAAGATGAGGTCAGTCTTTGTTGTGAAAGTCAGCCAGTGAGATAGATGTGTTAGAATGACCAGCAGTTCAAGAAGTTTGTTTGGGAGGGGATTAAAGAGGAAGTTTATTTTATGATTAAAAAACTTGGGGGAGGGGGAGCCATAAATCTGAGTGGTGGGAAAAGAGAGATATTTTTAAGGGATTATTAAAATAATTCAATGAAAGAAGAACATTTGCAAAGGATATGTCTAAAAGATAAGTAGGGGACAGGTTTGTGAGGATATTAAATGACAGGCTAAATAGCATGAACACTGTCCTCTAGAACAGAAAATAACTAGCTCCATCCATTTTTCCTTATATGGGAGACTTGCTCATTATGTAAACCTAGATATTTCATTAGCAAGAAAAATATATCAGCTCATTTCATAAGGGACCTTAAAAAACTGTTGATGTACTCCAATAGCATCATTTTCAAATATTTATAGCAAATTGGCAAGATAATTTGATGTTTTATTTTGCCCAACAGCCAAGATTCTCCATTTAGAGGAAAACAAATTGGAACTGATTTAACCAACACCTATTACATAGCAGCTGAGGAAAACCTCATAAAGCAAGAAGAATGAATGTAACACAGTCAAGAAAACAACAACTCAATAAATTCAACATATGAGAGATGGGAGATGACTCTAGTGAAGATAGGGATACTAGTTATGCAAACCTCAAACTCTAAATTTTCATCTCTTATGAAAATGCAGTGATGTTTATAATATGTATGTTTCCTACCAGTTGTAAATATATATTAGCCCCCAAATTTTCTTTACTAGAATAATGCTAATTGAGTTTCATTATTAAAATATTCTCACATGAGAATTAAATCAACAAAGTCATTAAAGAAAGCATACATTGAATTTAGTTGCTTTATTGGTAATTATCTTCTTTCTGTATGTTCATTCTTTAATAATTATTGGACATGGTATTCTACATCATTATAGACCTTTTCATGTTATTGGGTGCCCACATATGCCAGAATTTGTGCTAGGTTTTAGAGAGAGTAAAATTGTACACAAGATGTAGTGGTAGTATTCCAGGGGCCTGTATTCTAATATATATGATCCAACACATATGTATAGAAGTAAAATTATGGGCAGGATTGAAATAAAGAAAGGGATTAGTTTAAAGTTCTGCAGCAGCAATACTATAGACATTTTCAATCAGCTGTTCCTTCAAACTTCTTAATGGTAGAGAGACATCACCTCCTCAATTCTGAGAACCAAAAATGTCTCTAGATATTTCTAAATGTTCCCTGGGGACTTAGTACAAAATGCCTGCTGTTTTGAATGTTTGGGAGGTGGTTAGTTTTTTTTAAAAAAAATTGCCTGATACTGTAAAAAGCAATCAAATTATTGAAGTCTTGGAATATAAAACAAGGAATACTTTTTTTTTAGTTTCATAGACATGTCATTTGAACACATAAGGAAAATGTATAAAGCATCATTTTAGAAATGTTAATGTGGTATTTCTGGATAGAATGATTGATCAATAAGAATAAGTCCATTGAGATATAGGATTCAGTTGAGGAAAAACTTTGGCAGAAGTTTATATCTGGGGCTATGTGTGTCTCAGAATGAAGTCAGAGAAGGGGAAGAACAAGTAAGGAATTCTATTCTGTAATTTGCTTCTATGTTTGATGTCATAAATTGTTGTTGGCATTGTTTTCTCAGAATGAACACTTCTTGATAGAGCTGATTGGCAGATGTCCCCAGATTCTCTAGTACTCCAGCAAGTGGAAAGTGGAATGGTAAGGCCAAAGATGGTTTTATTCCAAACAATAACACTCCAGTGATAGAGACAAGATGAATCCAGACTTTTGAATAATCTTGTTAAAGGTAATATTTGATTTAAATTCTAAGCTCTGAGATAGAAAAGGGGTTCACTACTTACCTGCTGAATGAAGAGTTCTAAAATTAAAATTTATCCACATTTTAGGGTTGTCACACAGAAGAAGACATTTGAAAGTCTCATTTTCTCTCCCATACTTCTAAGAGTTTTAATCTGAGTTTATAACTGCATTTCCCCATTTGCTGTTATAAATATTCGGGCAGAACATAATTCCATTTATGTGATATATACCCACTCTAGAACTCCTGAGAACCTCTGTTTAAAGGACTAAAACATACAGTAAAGTAAATTTACTCATGGTCAATAACTCTACTGTTAATTTTCTCTGAAAAGACTTGCTATGCCTTTGAACACTAAAACCTCTCCTGTAGAGATAACATGTTTAAAATAGGTATTAAAAAGAAACAAGTCTCAAAGAGAGAGGCTCAGGTAATCATCACGTTCCCTTTATCCCCACATCTTCTTCCATTCTTGCCTAAGTCACCACTGACTTACATACAAGATAGAAATATTTTTGAATCATGGAAGGCTTTTATTCTGTTTTAGATGAGCTAGTATGTTTATTTTGGAAATTTTGAAAACTTGCATTTGGAGATTATGACTGAATTTGGTAGACATCATACCATTGAAATGCACTTTTTGAAAGATACAGAATAAATGAAGTAATAAAGGATCATCTAGAGAGTAAAAACTGAGAACCTAGGGACACTGGTGGGGAAAAAAATTAACTACAGGCATAGAAATTTTGATTTTGTTAAATTAAAAACTCTAGTTTCATAAGCAAGAAATTAAATATGGTAGAAAATCAAGAGTTTTTCTAGCAGTTAGATATAAAATAGGTAATAACTGAAAACTCAAATACGTGAGATAAGAGGCTGCTATAATAATCTAGATGCTGTTCTTTTATCAAAAGCAATTTTTAAGCATCCACAGTATTAGTGACACTTTATTAGATACAAATTAATGCTTACTTAAACTAGGGGAATGCCTATAGAAATGAAAATGATCCTATTGAATATTAATAAAATGATTAAACCAGCTCAGGACCCTGTTTTGTTTTGTTTGAGTCCTTTATGCTTAAGTTTACCAGATTTTACATAGTTGAGAACTATCCACAGTATTTGGATGCTTTCTAAAAATAAATTATATCAAGAGCAATGTGTAGAATTTAGCCATTAGTTGCAGATCAACTACTTGTCAGTCTGTACCAAAATGCCATATGTTTCTGAGTTAAACAGCACCAAGGTCTAAAGAAGAGGGCAGGGAAAAGACAGGAGAGAACAATGCACCCTCCTCCAGGTTCTATCAAAGGCTCTATTTTTGTCAGTCACCAGAGAATTGAAATCCATCCCAGTCCTGCAAGAATGCTTTTAGTGAGCTGTGACTGTGTTCATTAAAAGAAATGAATGAAACCAAATGGCTACTATTATTGATCATTTTTGCCCTTGTGGCTTTCTACTGGAAGTGGGTTTTGAGGGTCCCAAAAGCTATTACCATTTTTCCCCCTTCATTTGATCTGCAGCATTATGGACACAAGTCATTCTAGCCACATCTGATCCCTGCTATTGGGAAGGATAGGTGATGAATACAGGAATATCATTTGAAAAAAGTTTTTAATGCTTCTATATAATTTTAAATGTATATTGAACTAAATTAAATGAAGAAACAATTAGATTATTAGAAAACTCAATTTCAGTTCCAATTTGACTTAAAGCATGGAGGGGTATAAAATATAAAAATATGATTGAACAATTAAATCTTGTAGTCATTATTCTGCTTTATCAGTATAATGGTCACCATATGGAATTTTTTAAGATTAATTATATTAATTACAATAATATGCTATTTTGGTACTTTGCAAAATTGTTAAATGATATAAATGAGTTTTCTTTCATTAAAGTCCTTTTATGGAAGAACTTTAGGAAAATTTAAACATAGTGAAAATATTGGTCTATTTTATTTTTTTTAATTCTCATTACCTATATAGAGCACAATTTTTTATATCTCTGGCTGTATACATAGTATATGCACACCAATTCGTGTCTTCATACATGTACTTTGAATAGTAATGATCATCACATTCCACCATCATTAATTACCCCATGCCCCCTCTGTTCCCCTCCAAACCTTCTGCCTTAACTAGAATTCCTCTATTCCTCCCACACTCCCTCTCCCTATCCCACTATTAATAAGCCTCCTTATAAAACATTTGACAAAGAAAACATTTGACATTTGGTGTTTTGGGGATTGGCTAACTTCACTTAGCATTATCCTCTCTAACTCCATTCATTTATCTGCAAATGCCATGATTTTATTCTGTCTTTTATTGCTGAGTAATATTCCATTGTGTAATATTCCCCCTTCATTTGATCTGCAGCATTTTTTTTATTCATTCATCTATTGAAGGGTATCTAGATTGGTTCCACAGTTTAGCTATTGTGAATTGTGCTTCTATAAACATTGATGTGGCTGTGTCCCTGTAAATATGCTGTTTTTAAGGCTTTGGGGTATAGACCGAGGAGAGGGATAGCTGGGTTAAATGGTTGTTCCATTCTTAATTTTCCAAGAAATCTCCATACTGCTTTCCATATTGGCTGCACCAATTTGCAGTCCCACCAGCAGTGTATGAGTGTACCTTTTTCCCCACATCCTCGCCAACACTTATTGTTGTTTATCTTCATAATAACTGCCATTCTGACTGGAGTGAGATGAAATCTTACAGTGGTTTTGATTTGAATTTCTCTAATTGCTAGTGATGATGAACATTTTTTCATATGTTTGTTGATTGATTGTATATCATCTTCTGAGAAGTGTCTGTTCAGGTCCTTGGCCCATTTATTGATTGGGATATTTGTTTTATTGGTGTTTAGCTTTTTGAGTTCTTTATATACCCTAGAGATTAGTGCTCTATCTGATGTGTGAGGGGTAAAAATTTGCTCCTAAGAGGTAGGCTTTCTATTCACCTCACAGATTATTTCTTTTGCTGAGAAGAAACTTTTTAGTTTGAGTCCAACCCATTTATGGATTCTTGATTTTAATTTTTGCACCAAAGGAGTCTTATTAAGGAAGTTGGGGCCTAATCCCACATGATGGAGAGAGATTAGGGCCTACTTTTTCTTTTATTAGCCGCAGGGTCTCTGGTTTATTCCTAAATCCTTGATCCATTTTGAGTTTTGTTTTGTGCATGGTGAGAGATAGGGGTTTAATTTCATTTTGTTGCATATGGATTTCCAGTTTTCCCAGCATCGTTTGTTGAAGAGGCTGTCTTTTCTCCAATGTATGTACTTGGCACCTTTGTCTAATATAAGATAATTGTAGTTTTGTGGGTTAGTCTCTGTGTCTTCTATTCTGTACCATTAGTCTACCAGTCTGTTTTGGTGCCAATACCATGCTGTTTTTGTTACTATTGCTCTGTAGTATAGTTTAAGGTCTGGTATAGTGATGTCACCTGCTTCACTCTTCCAGCTAAGGATTACCTTAGCTATTCTGGGTCTCTTATTTTTCCAGATGAATTTCATGATTGATTTTTCTATTTCTATGAGAAATGTCATTGGAATTTTAATCAGAATGCATTAAATCTGTATATTTCTTTTGTAAGTATGGTTATTTGATAATATGAATTCTGCCTAGAGCAGAATTATTCTAATTCTAACCAAGAGCAAAGTAGATCTTGCCATCTTCTAAGATCTTCTTTGATTTCTGTCTTTAGGGTTCTGTAAATTTCATTATATAGAAAAGTTGATTCCCAATATTTTATTTTATTTTATTTTATTTTATTTGAGGCTATTGAGAATGAGGTAGTTTTTCTCATTTCCATTTCTGAGGATTTGTCACTGATATATGGAAATGCCTTTGATTTATAGGTGTTGATTTTATATCCTGCTACTTTGATGAATTCATTTACTAGTTCTAGGAGTTTTCTGGTGGAACTTTAGGGTCTTCCAGGTATAGAATCATATTATCAGCAAATAGTGGCAATTTGAGTTCTTCTTTTCCTATGTGTATCCCTTTAATTTCTTACGTCTGTCTAATTGCTCTGGCCAGTGTTTAAGAACTATGTTGAATAGAAGTGGTGAAAGAGGGCATCCCTGTCTTGTTCCAGTTTATAGAGGGAATGCCTTTAATTTTTCTCCGTTTAGAATGATGTTGGCCTGGGGCTTTGCATAGATAGATAGCCTTTATGATGTTGAGATATGTTTCTGTTATCCCAAGTTTTTCTAGTGTTTTGAACATAAAAAAGTGCTGTATTTTGTCAAATGCTTTTTCTGCATCTATTGAGATGATCATATGATTCTTTAAGTCTATTGATGTGATGAATTACATTTATTGATTTCCGTATGCTGAACCAACCTTACATCCCTAGGATGAATTCCACTTGATCATGGTGCACGATCATTTTGATATGTTTTTGTATTCGATTTGCCAGCATTTTATTGAGAATTTTTGCATCTATGTTCATTAGAGATATTTGTCTGAAGTTTTCTTTTTTTGATGTGTCTTTGCCTGGTTTTGAAATCAGAGATATTAGCCTCATAGAATGCATTTGGAAGTGCTGCCTCTTTTTCCAGTTCCTAAAATAAATTGGAGAGTATTGGTATTAGCTCTTCTTTAAAGGTCTTGTAGAACTCGGTTATGTATCCATCAGGTCCTGGGCTTTTCTTGGTTGGTAGACTTTTGATGGTGTCTGTTATTTTGTCACCTTAAATTGATATGTTTAAATTGTCTATATCATCCTGATTCAATTTAGACAAATTATATGACTCTAGAAATTTGTTGATGCCTTCAATATTTTTTATTTTATTGGAGTACAGGTTTTCAAAATAATTTCTAATTATCTTATGTATTTCTTTAGTGTCTGTTGTGATATTTCCTTTTTCATCGTGTGTGTTATTGGTTTGAGTTTTCTCCCTCCTTCTCTTCTTTAGCATGGATAAGCATCTGTCAATTTTATTTATTTTTTCAAAGAACAAACTTTTTGTTCTATCAATTTTTTCAATTGTTTCTTTTGTTTCAATTTCATTGGTTTCAGCTCTGATTTTAATTATTCATGTCTTCTGCTGCTTTTGGTGTTGACTTGTTCTTCTTTTTCTAAGGCTTTGAGATGTAGTGTTAATTCATTTGTTTGTTGACTTTTTCTTCTTTTAAGGAATGAACTCCATGCAAAGAACTTTCCTCTTAAAACTACTTTCATAGTGTCCCAGAGATTTCAATATGTTGTACCTGTGTTCTCATTCACCTCTAAAAACTTTTTAATCTCCTCCTTGATGTCTTTTGTAACCGATTGTTCATTCGGTATATTATTTAGTCTCCAGGTATTAGAGTGGATTTTATTTCTTATTTTATAATTGATTTCTAATTTCATTCCATTATGATATGATAGAATGCAGGGTAGTATCTCTACTTTTTATATTTGCTAAGAGTTGCCTTGTGGCATATTATGTGGTCTGTTTTAGAGAAGGGTCCATGTGCTGCTGAGAAGAAAGTATATTCTCTCATTGAAGGTTGGAATATTCTATATATGTCAGTTAAGTCTAACTTATTGATTATATTATTAAGTTCTATAGTTTCTTTGTTCAGCTTTTGTTTGGAATATCTATCTAGTGATGAAAGAGGTATGTTAAAATCACCCAAAATTATTGTGTTGTGGTGTGTTGGACTCTTGAACTTGAGAAGAGTTCATTTGAAGAAGATAGCTGCTCCGTTGTTTGGGGCATATATAATTGTTAAGTCTTGTTGGTGTATGGTTCCCTTGAGAAGTATGTAGTGTCCTTTATCCTTTTTGATTGACTTTAGTTTGAAGTCTACTTTATTTTATATGAAGATGGAAACCTCTGCTTGCTTCTGCAGTCCATGTGGAGTGGTATGATTTTTCCCAACCCTTCACCTTCAATTTGTGAATGTCTTTTTCTATGAGATGTGTCTCTTGGAGGCAGCGTATTGTTGGGTCTTTTTTTTTTTTTTTCAATCCAATCTGCTAATCTATGTCTTTTGATCAGTGAGTTTAGGCCATTAACATTCAGGGTTATTATTGATACATCATTTTTTGTATTCCCAGCCATTTTTGTTTATTTTGCGTATTTAACATGACTTACTTTCTCCTCTGATTAGATTTCCCTTTAGTGTAATTTCTCCCTCTGCTGATTTTCATCATTGTTTTTCATTTCCTCTTTGTGAAATATTTTGCTGAGGATGTTCTGTAGTTCAGGCTTTCTAGCTGTAAGTTCTTTTAACTTTTGTTTATTATGGAAGGTATTTATTTCATCATCAAATTTAAAGCTCAGTTTTGCTGGATATAAGATTCTTGGTTGGCATCCATTTTCTTTCAGAGCTTGGTATATGTTGTTTCATGATCTCCTGGCTTTGAGGGTCTGGGTTGAAAAATCTGCTAAGATACAAATTGGTCTCCTCCTATATGTGATCTGATTCCTCTCTCTTGTGGCTTTTAAGATTCTATCTTTATTCTGTTTGCTAGGCGTTTTCATTAAAATGTGCCTTAGTGTATATTTGTTGTAATTTTGTACATTTGGTGTCCTATAAGCCTCTTATATTTGGTTTTCCAATTCATTCTTTATGCTTGGGAAATTTTCTGATATTATCTCAATGAAGAGATCGTGCATTCCTATGGTTTGAAACTCTATGCCTTCCTCTATCCCAGTAACTCTTAGATTTGGTCTTTTGATGGTATCCCATAATTCTTGGATATTCTGCTCATGATTTTTAACTTTCTTCACTGTGTGATCAACATTATTTGTATACTTTGTATACAGATTGTATACTTTGTCTTCGTTATCTGACGTTATTTCTTCCAAGTGATCTAGTCTGTTGGTTATGCTTTCTATTGAGTTTTTTATTTGATTTATTGTATCCTTTATTTCAAGGATTTTTGACTGTTTTTTTTCCCAGGGTCTCTTATTAGTCTATTTTAACCACAAGTACTGTAAAGTTATCTCATTCATACATTTATTTATACTCTGTTGTTTTTCATTGAGACATGAAAGTCCTTCATCGTAACATGCTGTAGGTCATTGGCACTTTTAAAATATCTTTTTAAATCTTAACTTACTTTTTTCATTTAAGTCAAATTTATTTTAACTAATATATAAAAACACTAAATTGATATATATCAATGGAGTTATATGATGTTTTGATACATATCTATATTGTGTAATATTTAGATCATGTTAAACATTTTAATCTCCTCACATATTTATCATTGCTTGTTTTGAGGGGGGGGGGGTGTACCAGGGATTGAACTCAGAGGCACTCAACTACTAAGCCACATCCCAGCCCTATTTTGAATTTTGGAGATAGGGTCTTACTGACTTGCTTAGCACCTTGCCATTGCTGAGGCTGGCTTTGAACTTGTGATCCTCCTTTGTCAGCCTCACGACTGCTAGGATTTTGGCGGGTGCCACCATACCTAGTCTATCATTGCTTCTTGAAGAAAATTCAAAGTACTTTATTCTACCATTCTGAAATATACAATATATTGTTTTATTGTTTCTTTGGCACCAGGGATTGAACCCTGGGATGCTTACCCATTGAGCCACATCCCCAGCCCTTTTTATATTTCATTTAAAGACAGGGTTTTGATATGTGGTTTAGGCTAAGGCTGGCTTTGAACTTGCAATTCTCCTTCATCCCTGTCCCACACCACTCCGATTACAGGAGCATACCACTGTGCCTGGCTATTGCTGTTTTATAATATACTTATTTTATAATGAATTGCCCATATTTGCCAGGGTTTTTTTTCCCTGTTTCTTGTATTTACTCTAGAGAAAATTAAATTGCTATGTGTAAAAGTCCCACCATACAGATGAGCACTCAGGAGAATATCTAAACCAAAGCACGGGTTTTGTATGATATTACTTTTTCAAGCATATTGAAAATTCTGACAAAAAATATGTTTTCTATGAAAAATGGCAACATGAACATGTGGCTTCCATAAACTGTCCCATAGTATATAAAACAGATCTGCTGTAATTACTATTTTCCTTTACATAAGTTCATCAAAAGTTTCTCATATTTTGATATTGTCAGGAAATCTTTTTAAATCCACCACATTTTATATCTTAGGAGTAAATTTCTGAGTCAAAATTTCTGTGTCTTCCCCCCTCTATTTCTCTTCCTATTTTTCCCTGGATAAGTAAGTCTAAAAGCAGTTCTTTTCTTTTATTGGTAAATATGATTTATCTGCTTTTAGAATTTAAAAAAAAAGAAAGAAAGAAAGAAATGTTGAAAAACCTGTGGTGCATTTTCTGCCTCAGTAAATAGGTCATACTTTGTCAAATTCTGAATATATTAAGCTATTGTGAAGTTCTGTTTTTCTCAAATGCTAGCTTGCTGTACTGGATATCAAAGGGTAATTTATTTTGGTATAAGTAGGCCGTTACTGCTTTTTTTTTTTTTTAACTCAAGTCATGAATACTTCAGAAAAGATAACTGAGAGATAAATTAGGATGTTTAAGAAAGGAGAATATTGGTTTTCATTTATATTTGTGTAATTGCACACTGCCCTCCGAGTATGGAGACAATTATTGTGACCTGAGATCTACGAGATATCGGCTTTGTTAATTTTCTTTGGCAGTGATAAATTTCAGGTGATTTATCCTTGAGAAAAATGTTCAAATGTCCCTGTCAGGAAAGTAGAGATCAAGGAGATCAAAAGTGACACTCTCCATAGGACTGAACCTAAAGCATAGGCATTAGCAGAGCTACATTTATCAAAGGTAGAAAATAGAAATACTCAAGAATATGCTATTTACAGCCAGTTCCCTATAAGTTTTTAATTTTATCTGAACTTTGACTTTGTGAATTTGAAATTATTTTTCAAAATTGCTTTTGTTATGGCTTCATTGTTAGGATGAACTGATGCCATTCTGTTAATCCTCTGAACTAAAATGAGAAATTATGATATGTGCACATTCTAATTCAAGAAGTATTTTTATTCTAATAAAGTGCCTAGCACAATGCCTGGAAGGCAATTTAATCATTGTTTTCTTTCTTCTTTGCCTCGTGACCAGGACAGTTCTACATGCTACATGTCACTTTCCTCTAAAGACTATTTGATATTAAAATAGTACTTAGGTATATTAAAATTTATTTTAATATACAAATTTATATTGGCTATGCTCAGATATGAGGCCGGTTCTTTCTCATAGTCATTCCTGTCTTCTTTTAGAACTTGAATAATGCTGATTAAAACAGCAGCAGCATGAAATACCTGGGCATGTAGGTAAACACTAATACCTTCATCTGAGAATCAGCTTTTACCTTCTTCTATTTCTATGTCACTTTCACAACTATATTTCCACCTCAAGAGAGTTTCATACATAGTCTGAACCAGTAATCTTATTGGGTGCTCTTGCTGATTGATTTAGGGCCTTCTTTTCTACTTTCATTTCATTCAAAAGACCATTCTGAGGAAAAACCATTTGAGACAAACTTTGAATCAAGATTCACATTGTGACACACTGAGCTTTCCCCAAGATCACCCTCCTAGATTCAGATCCCCATTGCCATACGCTTCAGTTATTGAACAAAACTACTAATTTACCACCCCTTTCTCCTAATTGCATGGCTGACAGAAAGTCTAAAAAAGAATATCTGCTGTATTGTTGCTCCTAGCTTAAAAATTTAAACCATCTCCCCATGAAACTAGAATTTCCATTTGATCTTTCAAACCTAGTACTAACTTACCTTTGAATACCTATCATAATTCAACACAAGGCCATTTATACATTCAAACTTGAAATCGTATATATATATATATATATATATATGTGTGTGTGTGTGTGTGTGTATACATATATATGATATTTAGACTTATATACTACTTTTTTGAAAATATTTTATGATCCTTCTTCCTTGCTCTTCCAGTTTTCCAAGAAATTTTCTCAGAGTACTTCCAGCAAACACAGTAGAGAATGTAACATACTGTATTATTATTTTTGCTTATTTGTCCATGACTCCCATTAGAATGTAAGTTTTTTTGAGACAGAAACTAGACCTATTTGTCCTTGTCACTCTAATACCTAACATTGTTTTGGCATATAGGAAATGTTCATAAAATGATTATTGAATGAATGACATTTCCTCAATTAAGTAGGTATTTCTTTTTTCCCCCTTTCTTTCCTTTTTTTTTTTTTTTAAATTGTTTGGTACTAGGGATTGGACTCAGGTGTGCTTTATCATTGAGCCACTTTGCTAGTTATTTGTATTATTTTATTTCAAGACAGGGTCTCACTAATTTGAATCTGTAGTCCTCTTGCCTCAGCCTCCAGAGTCACCAGGATTAAAGGAACATGCCACCACACCCAGCTTAAGTAAGATATGTCTGATGCTAACAATGATATATCTCTTGTAGGTAATATGCTGCTTTTCCTTTAGCTCCTTATGATTTTTCTTCCCTCTTCCAAAACATGGATCAAAATTAAACTTCCTTGGAAATTATCAAATGTTCATCAATGAAAAGGAGAGATGTAACTTTAGAATCCCAACCTGAGTTTTAAAACCATTTGTTTCCAAAGCAAGCCTTTCTCTCCCTAATGAATCTCAAAAGCCACAGAATCAAGAGAGAAATGGGAATTGTATGCAGAATCCTCACACGAGGGTTAACCACTCAACTCAGCCCTAGAAATGTATACCACACTCTTACAATTCCATCTTTGGGACAGTTTGCATGCCCCATATTTGAGCTTAAGCTTGTCTCTCTTGGCGACAGGATAAAATCTATTCCCTGCTCACCACTCTTGCCTCTTTTGCCTGGGCACTTAGCATCTTAAGAGATAGAAACCTCACTCCATTTGCAGCTACCCTGTGGTTTCCCCAGTCCAGGCATCAGTACAATCCACACTGTTATACTAATATAGCCTTCATTTTATGTGAGAAATTTTCCAAGAAGTCATTCTCAATCTATGTACATCTCCTTTGGTTTCAGATACTTTCCTCCAAAAAGCAATCCTGCTCACCACGGAAGACACTGGAACCATGGAAGGCACTGGAGTGGGGTCTTCACCAAAAATGCAATCATTCACCTGTTTTTAACTTCACCTGCAAAAAGTGTTCATTGGCTCAAACAGAAGTCGACTTTGATTCACCTGTGGTCTTCAGTGAAAACCTATCGTAAACCTGTAAATTTTTTAAATAAATAGTGTTTAAAATATGTACATGTCTACAATTCTATTATTCTGATTTCTTAAAAATTCAATATAATAACTAATATAAGAGACAGGAGTAAAGAAATAAAAATCATTACATTTACAGTCACTGAGTCCTTTTATAGACTATTATATCAGTATATAGTTTTGCAATCCCTTTGAGTGTATAGGAGTTAATTTAAAATTTTTCAACTGAGCATTTTAAAATAGGTATTGACTCACAAACCTGTAAATGATTAAAAATACTATTTGAGAGAAACCACTAACTCAGATGTAGGAATATAGAACAACTGCAAGATTATATTTGACAAAGCGAGATCTGTAAAAATGTATTTCCATTGACAGTAAGTAAAAATAATGTGGTCTCTCAGAAGGAAATTTGAAATTTATCAGATAAAGCTTTTCAGAGAAGTAAATTTTCGCTATTCACTTCATCTTTATTTTCAAACACATTTATCTCTATTCACAGTTTACATGCTCTGCACTTTAAAATTCAGCTTTATAACATTATACTCTTTCAGTATTATTATTGATTGATCAGGTCCAGACCATATAAACATCTTTAAAACAAATGTAGATGTAAAGCCCCAGAACTATTTGCCCAAAAGACTTAAGTAATTTCCCTGCAGCTATCTCCAGGATTGGATCATTAGAAAAGGTTTTTTTTTTTTTTTTTTTTTATTTTATAAAGGACATTTTTGCCCAAGGTATGTGTCTATTAAGTAATTATTGAATTGGATGTCCTTCTTTGTCAGTGAGACCAGTGTCCTATTTTTCTTCTTTGCCACAAAATGATAAACTTAATGCCAATAGTCAATCTTCAATTACTTATGAGCATATTAGTATATGTCAAAGTAATGATTTACAAAGCTGCCAGGCAGTGTTATATTTCTCAAATAATATTTGGGACACAACTCCTTCCCTGCTTGGAAATAGTGAAGGCCACCCCATTTATCCTGAAATGTGTGTTTTTTCTTGTTTCTATGGTGGAAATAATTGTCTTTGGAAACGTAAATGGGAAAAGTTTGGATTAGGACAATTAAGTGAAAAAAAATCACACATGACTTATTGAAGAATAGTATATTAATATCGGTATTAAAAATTTGTTATCATTGTGCCAATAAACAGGATAATGGTTAAAATTTTAAAGACATTTAACTTATCTGATTGATTAGAACCCCTTCAGAATTAGTTGTTACAGTGTTTTTATCATCTTTATTGTTTTTAGAGCTCTTGCTAATTAGAATAAAAGAAAACCTACAGCAAAACTGAAATGTTTATGCACCTTTTACATATGTTAGTCCTTGAGATCCTAAAAATTTTATTTGCCTGTTTTCAAAAGTCCATGGTAGAGTTCTCAAAAGGACCTGGAAGAATAAAAAGTAAATTAAAATTCAAGGTGGTTTAGACTCTAGGAGTTAAATGAGAATGTATGCATCACATATAATATGCATACATTTTGTGCTACAAAAACTCAGGTGAGAGAATTTTTAAGAAAATGGGAAGTCCAAAATGACTCACAGAAAATCTGCAAGCAAAGCAGAAAACAAACAGAATTTTAAAAATGCACAATTTGTTCTGTGGAATAGAGATGGATTCTTACCGTTTGTTAGTAATAATGCTGCAGCTGATGATGAGTAAAGTAATTGGTTTGGAGCAAAATATATATGTAAGTAAGATGACACAGGGTTGAAGAGTTGTGTGGAGCCAACTTGTGGGAGTTCCTCAGAGATATGGAATTTAGATGTCAGGAAGACGTTTATTTAACAAATAAATGAGTATCTACTACTTGAGAGATATTATTGTGGACTATAAACAGACATCTCTGAAAGACATATTGAGTATGCAGGGAGGGTAAGAGATTAATTTGACTCAGAAATACAGAATAGATTCAATGAAGAGAAACCAGTTGAAACAGTATTGAAACAGTACAGGCAAAATGATTACACACGATCATGGACATCAACTAAGGGATTTGCCTGAGAGGTTTACATAGAAAGAAGAAATTGGAAGTTCAGCAGATAAGATGGTTGGTTTTAGGAAAGAATAATTATGCTTTAGAGTGTAAAGAGTATGCAATGCAATTCCTGACACTAACAAGTCAAACTTTAGCTTAGGTCAAAGTTATGTGAAGGGTACACCCTTCAGATTTAGAATTCAATAGAACAACTTCAAGAATTCAAAAAAGCACTACACTTATATTTCAGTTTTGTTATAAAAGATAAAAATAAGGACCAGCCAAATAAAGAACGACACAGAGTGAGAGCTAGAAGATTCCACACATGAAGTTTCTACATCTTGAGAACGGATCATCCTCCTGGCACATCTGCATATCACCAACCGAAAGCCTGTTGTGAACTTCATTATACAGAGGATTTTATGAGTTTTATTTATACAAAGTTTTCATTATATAGGCATGATTGGTTGAATCATCTGTCACAAAGTTTAATTCAATCTCCAGCCCCTTTCTCAGGCTGGTACCACATGGCTTAAAACCTCAACCCTCTAATCACCGGAATGATCTTTCTGACTTGGCCAATCCCCATCCTGACTCATCTCATTAACATAAACAATTTGAGGTTTTCATGAGTTATATCATTAGCATAAACTCTAGTATGGGCCACTGTGACTACTGTAAATAACAAAGATACTAAGATCATGAGAAATTCAAGGATTTAGAGCTCCCTCCCAAGAAGATAAATAATAGCCATGTTCTTTATTATATAACAGAATGAATGGAAGTAACTCTAGGTAGTCAGATGGGACTCCAAAGAAGCTGAAGAAAGGAAAATGAGGACTAGATGCACAGATTTGACCACAAAGTGAAAGGTCAGGTAGTGTAGTTTAGCGTTCATGTCTACCCAGCTGGGACTGCAGTTACAGGCATAGTACTTGACAAGAAAGTGTGCTTGGAAAAAACCACCCAAACACACAGCACATTTTTCTAAAGAAATCAACTCAGCATGATACAAACATTATATTGAATAGAAACAATTCTTTTTGCATTTTCTTTCTTAACCAGATGTCTAAAATATATATATCCTTTTCAAGCATAGAAAACAATCCCTAAAGAAATTGTGATCTAAAAAAAAAATATGTAAATCCAAAGTTAACATAGCAATGACTTAAATACTTCATTCTTTTGGAGCAAATGCAAAAGTGATGAACATTAATAATACTCCTTGTATTGTCTCTATCGCTCCACGTATAAACTTAGCTGTAATTACTCGGTATGACATTTCATTTCAATTCATTATCACAGATTACTACCGCTATCAGATAAGAAACAGTAAAAGTCCCACCAACCCACCCTTTGTACCTGCAATAATACCTACAATGATTTGCCTTTAAAGATGATTTTATCCACATTAAAACCAGTTTCCCCTCCCCCTCTCTTTCTCTTTGCTTTTCTCCCCCCCCCCTCCGGCCCCCAGAGATTGACCTCAGGGGTGTCAGGGGTGCTTATGCACTGAGCCATGCTCCCAGCTACTTTTTAATGTTTTCTTTTGAGCTAGGGACTTGCTAAGTCCTTATTGCCTTGATAAGCTCCTGAGGTTGGCCTTGAATTTGCATTCCTCCTGCCTCAGCCTCCAGAATCTATGGAATTATTAGAGTGCACTACTTCATTGGCTTACTTTTTTTCTTTTAAGCAGAAAAGGGATATATTATGAAATCTAAAACATTATATTTCAACTTGGTTTCTCTTTACTTCTATAACAAATGGTGTAAATATTGCAAATAGTATAAATAAATCTTCTCTTATTTCAAATGAATAAATATAATTTATTTAATAAGAGATAATTATTTCCTTTTGTTTACATAATCAGACCTGCATGCATACAGAAATATTTATGATTCCATGGTTTAGAAGTATGAGAAAGTAACTTCAGATATGAACAATTTCTGTAACATGTTAGAATGCTTAGTTTTGGTCAATGATGAGAGCTTCCATAGACATTATCTAAGGTATCATTTTGAATCTTGTGAGAAGCAGATCCAAGGTAGAAATAGATATGCAAATGATTTACTGGAAAGAAAGCCTGAAGAGGATTATGAAGGAGAGAAGGAGCAAGAAAAGCCTTCAGCTTCTGATGTAAGTCTGGCATCTCTGAAAGGTGTGAAGGAAGAAAGGAAGGCTGGGTAGGGAAAGAAATACAGCCCTGAAGTGAGGTTTGACTATCAGCAGAGCACTGTGTCAGGTAGGAACCTCCCAGCTTTAGTAACTCTGATGCGCTCAATTACGAGCTAGGGATAGCCCAGGAAGAACATGGGATTTATATGAACACTGTGGTGTATCTCAAAAATACAGCAACTGGAGACCATTTGCCAACTATTTTTGCAGCAGATTCTCTTGCAGGGATATCTGAGTGGTGCACTTCCATGACCACCACACATCACCCTTTATGTATCTCATTGAGTCTCTCCACGTATTTCAAGAAGCAGTCCCTCATTCTTGTGGATCCCTTGTCCTGAAAAAAATTTTTTTTAAACAGGAAGGTTGGAAGAATAAATTACAACCTTGTAACTGGCTTACCCAATGATTTGACCCCAATGCCCATTCTTGATAGATCTGAACCCTAAGTGATCATAACAAACAAGGGAGATAACTGCACAGGTCTAGTCACCATTAAAACTGAACAACAGACTACCACAAGATATCCAACTGGATCATGTGAATTCCACACATATTCTCCTCTGGCCCCTCATGATAAAAGCAGTCTTACTTCATTCTGGAGATCAGGGACAATTACTCCTGCCAAGATGTTGACATCTCTTCTCACCTGCTGGTTTCTAGATACAAAAAGTAAAGTGCTCAGGTGACAGCTTCACTTGTAGTTTAATGGGACCTCTGCTATTCCCTTGACAAAGTCTGCTCCCTTTACAGATTTGGATCTCACAAAGTCCCAACTTGGTAACTGGAGTAGTGGAAGATGGGTAGTGGTGCCACTCTTTTCCTACTTCTTGGTTCTTGAGTTCATTTATTCTTCCTAATTAGACCTTTGAGACAGTATATATTTTATGTCCTGACACAGCAATCCATTCTTGCGCAGTATTGCCACCAAAGTGGTTCCAGCGTTCTATGACACCAGCTGCTTCTGGATGGTGTGACTTATGATTCAATGAGTGGCTCACTTCACATTTGTAATGTGGTAGTTCCCCTTGTTGGATGTTATCAGATTTCAGAATCTGTAGATCTAACTTTTTGTAAACCTCTAGATAGTGGTGTATACTAAAGCTTTGTGGAAAGAAAAGTCAAAGCCATAATTATTACCCATAATCATAATAAGCTCCTCTAAAATGAACCTCTCATTCTTCCAGAATAGAGCAACATCAGTGTGACTGAATTGTCACAAGTGTCCACTTGGTATCTGTTGCTAGAAGGTTGAGCATTGAGAGGTGGCAGTGGCTGAATCAGGCTTGGTTAAGTGGCAATACATGCCATAGAGCTAATGTGCAGCCCCCATCTCTTCCATTGTGACCCATCTGTTCACATATCCTTCATGCCAGTTGTGGAGAGATCAATGACAAAAACGGTCTAAAGCCATTGGTTAAATCATTTTGTCTACTTGATCATTCAGTACCTCTGCAACAGTGGATGATTTCTTGTTAGCATAAACATCTTCAAATTTGTATCTTCTCCCCCATGTTTTCCCACATATTTCTACTCCATACCTCCCTGACATTGGTACTCTACTCATTTTCTTTTCTAACCTTAGACCATTGATCTTTGCCCAAGAATTTGTATGTTTTTATTTGAGGTTACTTTTTGTTTCTTCCAAAGTAGATAACTAAGTGCATTGCTTGAAGCTCCATCCATGAGAAAGGATTTCCCTCTCCATTGTGTTTCAAAGTCACCCCTGAATATGACTATAATACAGCCACCATCAATTTTCAAAACTCACCTACATTTCAAATTGATCCCTCCAAAAGACTGTGGCTTTTCTTCCCTTTTCAACTGGTCATAGGGGAGCCCCCAGTAGGCAATAAAATGGGTAAGCTAGGGGTGGGGAACTGGTGTAATTGTTTTTGCTGACATGCTGGTTTGAGCTACCTGCTTATAGGTCATATTCATGTCCTCTTGTTTTGCTCAGGATATACCATTTTCATCTTAGAATAAAATAAATACTTATGAGATCATTTAACTTTATGACTTGGTGGGTCCATCAGAATCTAATTTATTATGGATAATTCTGAATGCATGGCCACTTGTTACTCCATAGACAACAGTCTGTGCCTACCAGGACTCAGTAAGATAGCAAGAGCTGTTTTTCAGAAGGCAAATAATCCTCTGCTGCAGATGGCATAGCCAGTGACCTGTGTTATAATTTTCCCACTAGGGCTTATAAACTCCACAGTGCATCATTACCCACTACTGACATCCCAACACCACAAGTTCTGCCACAGGACTAAGGGAGTATTTACAGTTTCTATTTGTGGCATTGTTATAGCATCATCCTTCTTCCAGGAACCCACATCTACTTAGTCAATCAGTTTCATAGAATAACATATATTCAGATGTAGGACCTGGGCAAGATATCATGACATTTTTAGAGAGGTGACTTCCTCAGACTCATGTTCCCCATTGTTGATTTGTTCTATATGTGGCTATGAAGCAGCTCCTTCATTGGCTAACAATCTATTTTGTCCTGGAGATGTAGTGACCATCCCTACAATTGCTTACAAGTCTCCATGGTTGCTCCTCCAACCTTGCAGGCATTATAGTAACTGTGATCCCCTGTCATTAATCTCCAAATGGGCTCCGTTACTTTGGGCCCCATTATTCCCTTTGCTTTTGATGAACTCAATTCTGTGAGCACTCCTGCCTTCATCCCTGGTCTGCAGAAGAGAGTTACAACTATAGTCCTTAGTGATGCTGATGCCTCTACCACATGCTATTTTTTAAGGTCTTAATGATTGTTGTGTCCTCTGGGCTCTTCCATGCAATAAAATCCTCTGGTTGATCTTATTGTCTTTAATATATCCATTCCAGGTTGCCCACTTCTCTCACCTATCTTTTTCCTTCCTCTACTGTCTGTCAGTAAAACTCAGGCATCCCCACTGTTTAGCTTGGGCCATCACTTCCTCCAGGCTTTTAATTGCCACTCTAACACTGATTTATTCCTTTACCCTTGCCGCAGTCTGGCTGGGCACAAGATCATGAGCCACTCAAACAGGAACAAACTTTATTTTTGAAATAGCCGCCAATACCCCCGTATGCGCCCGGGGAAGATTCCTGATCCACACATGCTGCGTTCTCCTGGTCTCCTCCCAGAACCCCAGAGCAAGTTTCTCCCCCGGAATTCACTCCTACTGCACTTTCCCAACCAATGGGAACTCTCCAGGAGTCCCACAGCAGGTCAAGGTGAACAGCAGGAGTCCGATATCCATATGAATGTAATTTTTAACATAATCATATCATCTCAATGGCTAGCTGGCATCACCTTTCAATCAAAAATGCCATGCATCATATTAATTGGCTGTGGCTCTTAGCATCCCCTGAGGTCTCGGCAGTAGTGTTAAATCCTATGTTCTAACAAAAGATACACAAATCAATGAATTCTTGTTTGTTCAGACTTACATTCTGTCTTGACCAACTGACCTCAAAATCCAATCTTAGGGGCATGCCCTTGAATCCAGCTGGTACATGTTAACTAATTATTGTAGTTCCTTTGAATGTTATCTCTTTCTTCCTTATCAGTATCAGCTTTCTCCAGCTAGGTTCTACTGAGAATTAACCCTAATTATTGACCTAACCACTAACAGAAGAGGTATGGTAACTCTTAAAGGGGTATCTGCTGCCTTTCAGAGAAGAGTGTCCTCACTGATGGACTGATGGAGAAAACCTTTAATGAAGAGGTTGGGTACCTTTGCAAGCAATTAAGGTTTAAAGGAGTCCACTGACCTATATTAGTTTTTTGTTGCTAAATAACAAATTACCACAAGCTTAGTGACTTAAAACAACACATCTTTATCATCTCAAAGTTTCTGTAGGTCAAAAGTCCAGGCATAGCTTAGCTGCTATGCTAAGGTTCATACAAAGCTAAAATCAAAGTGTCATTCTTATTTTGAGGTTTGTTCTGGAGGAGGTGGGTAACTACTTCCAAACTCATTCATTAAGAGTTATATTCCTATGACTAAACAACTAAGGTTCCAAACTTCTTGCTAGCTCCCAGGATAAGGAGCTAGCAAGAGGATATATGAAAAAAAGGATATATGAATTTCCATATATTTCCTCTCCATAAGCAGTTCTATTTGATTGTTTTTCTTCTTCAATGCCAGAAAGAGGATCTGCCTAATCTGTGAAAATGGAGTCTTACATAGTGAAATATAATCACAGGAGTTATCGCTTATCACCATTGCCTTTTATTGTCTTCTCTTATTCTTTTCTTTTCTTTTCTTTTTTTTTTAAACCAGGCTGAGGATGAATTAAGGCATGCTAAGAAAGTGCTGTACCATCTCCTTTTTCCAAATTCTATCCTGCCTCGAAGCAAGCCAGAGATCCCACTCACAGCCAAGAGTAAGGGATTAGATAAGAACATAGATCACTTAAAGGTGTGTGTGTTCACGAGTGAACACAATCCCTAGGATTAGCACCCAGATGTTTTCATCTGATGTTTCCGTGAACCAGATTTTCCCAGCTAGGATCTTGACCTTATTAGAACAGACTTTACTAGGCTAATGTTTAAATGTTTTTTAGAGCCCTTAATAGAGAGCTATTAACTAACAGCTATTCAGCTGTGTCAGCTCTTTCACTGAGTGGGATGAGTGTCTCCTCCTAAACTATCACAGAGGTCCTCTGGCTTCATGCCTGACTATTAACTATTTGTTACTCACCCTCCATTTCTAATTTTCCGTTTACAGGAGTAAACATCTTAGTAATAAACAGACAAGTAGTCACTGTGCTTATAGGCATTGTTCTTTCCATGTATTTCAAATACCTGGATCATTGTGCAGGTGGGGCATTCTACTCCATGGAGGAGGTTTACTAGATTATCAGTAAAGAAAGCATTAGCCATTAGACCTCTAAGTTTGCAAGGAATTGTCTTAGCCCCACATTATACTTAGGCTGATGTTCCCATGCTTTCTTTTCTTTTTTTTTTTTTTTTTTTTTTTTTTAAAGAAAGAGTGAGAGAGAGAGAGAATTTTTTAATATTTATTTTTTAGTACTTGGCGGACACAACATCTTTGTACGTGGTGCTGAGGATCGAACCCGGGCCGCACGCATGCCAGGCGGGCACGCTACCACTTGAGCCACATCCCCAGCCCCCCCCCATGCTTTCTTAAACCACTTCTAAAACAACAGAAGCTGTTCCTATAAGAAGCACATATGAAGTAAGCAGTAAATGTGCAAGAGTTTGCTAGAGATAAATATCAGGATAAAAGATGAGTACAAGAGGAGGCAAGAGAGATTTTTGGATGGCAATACATGTCTAACACCTATGAAAGAAAGGAAAGAAAGGAGGATTGGGTAGCAGGAGCTACAAAGAGCTGTTTCAACCATCACAATAGAGACCAGTGCAAATTTCCTGTTAGCAAACTTTTGTGTAGTCAGGAGTAGCCCTACACTGGTGTCCCTTCTGAGCTCAGGTATTGTCAGTGAGTAACCTGAAAAAATTGGTATCTTTTGGTGAATACTGATGTGTGGAGACTGTTTCCAACTAAAGGCAGGCTGCCTTTCCAATAACACACTATAATTATTAACCATGCACCCTGTGGCTCAGCAAAGGAACTTTGAAAAGAATGGTTACTATTTTAAATATGTAAGATATAAATATAAAAATTTCAATTCAAGAGTCATTAATAATAATACCAAAGAAATAGGCTTCTTGAGTCTATTTGCTTAAAGTGTCACTAGCAGATTAACTATGAGACTTTTAAAAAGTGATTACCAAAGTAGGTAAAAAGGAATGAGTCAAAAGGCAGGAGTGGAAACTAACTTCTCAATGAACAAATTTTTATACTTTTACCTTTTGAATCAAATAAATACATTGTGAATTTTAAGAATATAATTAGATTCTTTAAAATTAGAAACAATTCATGCAAATAAAAACAACTACACATGGAATGGTTAGAGAAACAGGCAACAAGAATAGAATTTATCTAAGGAATCCATAACTACTATATCTTTGATTCTTACAACTACTCTTGAGTAAGTAATCTAAGAAAACTGGAGGTATTCATGCAAAATGCTTGACTTTGATTAAAATCTAGATTTTTAAAACTGAACTTCACAATATTCTTTAGCATTATAACAGAAAAATAACTGAGTTCTTCAAGGTCAGGAAACTGTTATTTAATGTGTTGCTGAGGACTATCAGAAAAAAAGCAGACAAAAACCTCAGACCTCCTAGAGTTTATATCCTAGTAGGAGAAGCCAACTCTAAACAACAACAACAACAAAACAGATAAATAAATAAGTGAAAGCATTTGAGAAGCCTACCCATGGATGGAAACAATTAAGATCAGTTACATAGATATCAGCAGATGCCCACTAAAAGAGCTCCAACTCAAAAGACTTATCCATGCTAAGACTAGCATTTGTCTAATAGAAAAAAAGTAAAACTATTTACAAAATTCCTTTAAAATCATCCTTCTTCATGCAAATTGGTTATATTATGCACATACCTAAAGAATGTTCCATTGATAGTATGTAGATTGAATCCTAGAACTTTAGGTAACTAGAAGACAACCACGTGAAGATGAATCATGGTGAACAACCTGATTCAAAACAGATATATATATGATATGTGTATAATATAATTTATATACATATATGCTATATAAGGTGTATATATATTTAAATATGTGATAAATTATATATAATTACACACATGTATGTGAATATATGTTTGTTTGTGTGTGCATAAGTTCAAATTACTTCTTAATTTAAAAAATTCATCTGTACCAGTCTAAAGAACAGCTGTATATAAAACTTTGTGAGAATAAGGGAAATAAGTAAATTAATGGCAAATTGATCTAAAATACTGCTGATTTCTTGGAAAAGATGTCAACATGGGGAAAATTAGGATTCATTGTTTTTTAAATTTAGTGCTATATGGTATTCTTAAAAGTTAACCCTTAAGAAAAACAACAAAATTCTCTATTTCTAGGGAATATGTAGAAATTAATTATCACCTATAGTTAGGCAAGGGAAAATACTTTTTCACCCAAATTTAATTTTATTTGTGCCTTTATAAGTTATTAGTAGTCATTGGACAGTTTTTTGTTGTTGTTATTGTTGCTAAATTACTTTACTTAATGAGGTGTATGTTATGAACATTCTATTGCTTACACTAGATACTCAAAATAGATAAAAATATGAATCTTGTTGAGTTAATAAGCTTTCATAACAAAATAAATTACCATTCTTTTTAATTTGTATTTTTAATATTTAATTCTAATCACATACTCTGGCTGCCTAACATGTCAAAATAAACGTGGCTTATGAGATCTTGGAACATTATAAGCACTGCTGCAACAAAATAATCACACATAATTACTTTAATAATGTGAAGACGTTTAGAAAGAAGATAACCAAAATAAGATAATAACTAGGACAATGGGACAGACAAGCTGGATCAAAGCATAGTTATCCTTCAAAATCAATACCCAGAATACATGCAGGTAGCAACACTGTTGAGAAAATGAAAATGAATGGGTATTTTCATTTTTAAATTCCAGGTGTACAAACCTATACAGAAGATGCAGTTAAAATGTGATATGAAAATAGTTTAGAGCTTGAAATTTAAAGAAAAAACCAATAGTTACGCATATCAAATTATATCAGTTATATTTTTAAATGTATTTTTAAAATCCAATAGTCCAATTATTTCTGGTGAAGATACTTAATTACTTTGCATCTGCGTGTACATTCACATTTCTTTTCCTTTGAAATTGGTCTCAACTGGCATTTAGTTTTGGTTGTGATCTCATTCTAATTTTCTGCCTACGTAAAAGAGAAAAACAAAGAACAACTCAATTAAAAAAAAGAGGTGTCCCTAAGAATTGAAATAATTATTGCTGGTTTTAGGATGTTCAGATATAGACTTACTAAGAAGGTTTTTCTTGAACCATTTTAAATTTTCTCTGCTAAAGTTGGGAAGACAGGGAGATACACTTTACTAGAATACCCAGCATCTGGGTCTCCTCTATGCCTTGTATTAACTGGTTAAGTGAACTTTGCAAGATACTTGAATCCTTGAAGACATGTCTTCCCATCAATATGCCTCCCAACAATTTTGTTAAGGTCAAGCAAAAAAGAAATGAGATAAGAAGCAACATTCTACATGTTCAATTCATATTTGGCCTTAGAAAATGCCAAGAATCCATTCTAAGAATGTATCCAAAATAATTAAATCACTTGATCAGCTATAAATAGTATTTTAAAAGTTTATGCTATAGAAAACATTTGAAACAATAGCAGTTTAGGAGTTCTGGTACACTATTATACAAAGGATTAGTATAGATAATGATGATGTACCATATATTTTTAAAATCTAGAGGAAAAGATTGTGAATGCTTTTGCCATAAAAATGATTAATGTTGGAGGACATAAATGTGTTTAGGCTGATTTGAACATTACACGATATATATACATATATTCAAATATCACATGCTGCCCCATAAATATTTACTATTTTCTATTTATATGAGTGATTTTTTTTATAATTTAAAATGAATAAATAAAAAATAAAGAAATACTATAAATAGTATAATAATAGTATAAATCAGATGTCCTCATCTTCCAGAAAGGCATTAAAGAGGGGAGGCTTCAATATATTTTAAAACAAATAATGTTTGCTCATATCTTCAATTCATAAATTATTTTCTCCTAAACTCTCACCCTCATTCTATCTATTGACAATCAATGATGCTTCTGCTGCTAATTTAGGAGACACAGGAACATAAACATTTGTCTATAGTCAGTTCCTTTCAGAAAGGAAATGCCATTTTGAGACAGTACTATAATCCATCCAACTCAGGATTCTGTCTCTTAACAGAAATAAAAAGTGACATTTCAAGGAAAAATGACTGTTATTCTTTATAATACACCTGAAAAAGTCCTAATGTCCTTTTCATAGACTTTTATGAATTGGTCAACTTTGAACTTATCCAACTGGCATTACAAATGCCTGCAAAGGAGCTGAACAGATTTGAGCCCCATTTCTGACTTTTCTGTCTGGTAGATAATATTTGTAAGATATTATCAATCAATAACATCCCAGAGTTCAGTGATTCCAAAGGAATAAAGATGAGATATCTGGTTTTAAGAATGGGAGTAGATTGAGTATGAAAAAGAAGCAATGCTACTGCTTATTCTTCATTTGTTTTTAGCTTTGATTTCTCATATGTTTGAATTGTGAATAGTATACACCCAAACCATATGAGCAAAGAATATCAAAGTTTTTGCTAAGAAAACCAAATATGTACTATGAACCACAAACTATTTTAAGATCATTATCTGCAGTAACTCAATTAATCTTGATATTAAACATATAAAATTATTATTGTTCTTGTCATCATTTCCATTTTGAAAATGAGAAAACATTAAGATCATTGGGCTCAGGTTCATGGAATTCTAATGTGATAAGGCTAAGAGTCAAGCCAAGATTATGGTAAATCTGGAGTCTAAACTCTTAACATAATGGAAAATTCCCACCTCATAAGAACAGAAAATTAACACAGAGTCCCCTTACCCTGAACCAGGACCAGTAGTGGGAAGGAGCCAGGCACCAGAGAGATAAAGAGAGAGTGGGGAAGAGCAGAAAACTCTTAAGCTCACTCACCCACTTAAAAACATCTGGAAAGGCAGACAAAATTGAAGTATGATACAAACAGCAGTGTCCTTGAAGCAAACCAAACAGTTTAAAACAAAATCATAAAAAGAAAGCTGAGCCAAGGGCACACAGCCATCTCCTGGAGCCCTCATGGTCACCCCCATTAAATGAATACAGTGTCTTCCCAAATCTAGACAGCTGAAAATTAAACCATAGGGAAGTCCCCTTGCAATGGGATCATTTAAAAATCTGGCTACAAAAAAAATTCCACAGGGTTTGCTACTAGCTGAATGTTGCTGAACACCACCCTCCCCTGGAACAAGGGGAGTAAAATGGAGCAGACTTGTACAGGGAAGTGCACCTAACCCACAGCTTTGCTCAGCCTCATGACTAGGGCAAAGGTAGAAAGCTCTGCACAGCTCCACCAGTCCCAGGGAGAGGAAAGTGAATCCATCAGGACCACAAAGCCCTGACAAATGACATTGGAGGGAGGCACTGTGTGAAATTGCCTGAGTCCTAAGAAACCTAAAGGTAGGCGTCCATTGATCACATTGTACTGACTAGAAGGAAGCTGTGTGGATATCTAGTGACATAGAGGTCTGGTTCTCACATGGTGGCAGCAGCTAGCAAAAAGCTGCTAGGAGATGTTGCCTAGGTATACCAGGATACTTAAGTGGAAGGCACCTGGATCCCTACCTTAGCCAGAGGGAGGTCAGTTATGGCAGAAAGTTGCTTGATCCCAGGAAACTGGGAGCAACTACTCCTAACCCGACCTGGATCCCAGGGTGACCTGTGGTCAAAACTGGCAAATGGAAGGACATGGTTCGGACACTGGGTAGGACCCTTTGTCAGTCATAGTCAACAGGAAAATTGTGCCACCATCCACAACCTGGGGCAGTAGAAACTAAAACCCAGGTGAACCACCTGAGTCCCTTTATTACAATACCCTAGAAATTGGTTTTAACTGGAGGAAACCCTTTTGCACCACAGAATACCCACACAAAATCCACAATAAGAGGACCTTTGCTTACAGACAGTCTCCAGGGTCTATACCATCATGAACAGGATCACGTAGAGGGGAGCGCGGATACATGGTGACCCACAAGCATAGGGATACTCCAGAGCCCTATTTCCTGAACTCCAGCATACAATAGAAACAATCAAGACTACACTGCCTTCTTGGAACAGTCAGCCATAGGTCCCTGTGCTAGCAAATCAGAATTGACCGGTGGGAGGTGGTCCATTGCAACTAGGAATATGGTCCCTATGCCCCAACAACTCTGGAGGGATCCACAGCCAAAGAATGATGGACATCCGCTAAATGCCCCAAACCCCAATGAAATCTCAACCAAGATTCAATAAGAATTTTCTTTACCTCAGCTTGGTTTACTATAAATTACTCTTATCTCAACTTTGATCAGATATATTACTCTTTAACTCAATTGATAGTTGTTTCCTTCAATTCATCTGAATGCAGTTCTACTGATGGGTTAAATCATGAGTTGGAATTATTCTTTGTTTTCCTAGCTCTAATTTATACTTGCTCCTCTTACCCCTCTTCAATTTCTTGCATTATGTTCTACTACCAGAAATACTCACCATCCAGCTTTCTGTCCTTTCTACCTTAGTGTGTATTATTATTATTTCCTTCTTCCTGCCCTCCCTTCCTTCCTTCCTTCCTTTCTTTTCTATTTTTTGCCCAAGTTGTCTTCTTTTCACTTTTAGCCTTCATTTAATGTTATAACAGTTTTACAAAATTTAACAGCTAATTTTTCAACCTATTACAGAACATTTTAAAAAGTCTATACAGTCTATACCTGAATTTGAGGAGCCAAAAAGAACAATATCAACAAGTTTTTAATTTTTCTTAAGGTAAAAGGTATGAGGCTTGGTTCAGAGTGATTATAATTAATAGGGTTCAGTGACATCTCTCAAAGTGGTGCTGCTATTGGAATCAGCAGAGGTTACACATCAGGTTAAAGTATCACTATCTGGATGTTCTGTCAATCCAGGGCTCTTAAGAGAAAGAAGCTCACAAAGTAGTCCATTGCTTTAAAAAAATATGATAACTATCCTAATAGATGGGTAGACCTACAAACATTATGAAAAAGCAAGTGAACAAAACACCTCAAAGAGTTCATAATGCTTCAACTGATTCCACTGATACTACAATGGAGGAAATGTCAGAGAAAGAATTTAGAAAGCTCATAGTTAAAGTGTTCAATTAACTAAAAGAAGATGTAAGGAATGAAATTAAAGAGAAAATACAGGGAGCAAAAGACCACTTTATTAGAGAGAGATTCTGAAAAAGAACCAAACAGAAATCTTGTAAAGGAAAAAATCAATAGGCCAAATTTAAAAATTAATGGAAAGCATTACCAATAGATTAGACCACTTTGAAGATAGATTTTCAGACCTTGAATACTATATATAATCCTGAAAATAAAGAAAATATGTTTAAAGACTGTAACTAGAATATTCAAGGAAACAGGGATAAACTTAAGGGACAAAATTCAAGAATTTTTGAGGTAGGTGAAGGAATCAAATACAAATTAAAGAGACTTATAATCTTTTCAATGAAATAATATTTGAAAAATTTCCAAATCTAAGGAATGAGATAAAAATCAAAATACAAGAAGCATATAGAACCACAAATAGAATCAAAGCAGATCCACTCCAAAACATACTATAATGAGAATACCTAACACAGAGAATAAGGATAGAATTTTAAAAGCTGCAAGGGAAAATGGCTGGTCACATTTAGAGGTAAACCAATGTGCATTTCAAATGATTTCTCAATCCAGACCCTAAAATCCAGGAGGGCTTAGAATAATATATATCAAGTTCTGAAAAAAAATGGATACCAACCAAGATTACTATACCTAGCAAAATTAAACTTCATAATTGAGCATGAAATAAAAATTATCCATGATAAATAGAAGCTCAAAGAATTCAAAATCAGAAAGCCTGCATTACAAAACACTCAATGAAATATTTCATGAAGAAGAAATGAAAAATAACAATGAAAACTAAGTGTAGGAATAAATTACACTAGAAGGATAGTTAATTAAAGTAGAATGAACTTCTGATTTAAACATTGGAAATACATCAAAATGGCATGAAAAAATAGCATTTCTCAATAATAACATTGAATATAAACAGTCTAAACTCTTCAATCAAAAGATGTAGTTGGCAGATTGAATTAACAAAACAAGACTGAACAATAAGCTGTTTGCAAGAGACTCACCTCGCAGGCAAAGACACCCAGAGACAGAAAGGAAGAGAAGGACATGCCATGAAAATGGTACTTGGAAGCAAGCTATTCTCATATCAAAATGGAAGGAGACGCTCATTGATATACAAAATTACATATAAGAGAATTTGAGGGGGAAGGGAAAAAAACAAGAGAAAGAATTAAATTATAACCGATGGGGTAGAGAGAGAAGATGGGAGGGGAGGAGAGGGGGATAGTAGAGGATAGGAAAGGTAGCAGAATACAACAGTTACTAATATGGCATTATGTAAAAATGTGGATGTGTAATGGATGTGATTCTGCAATCTGTATTTGGGG
This sequence comes from Callospermophilus lateralis, assembly GCF_048772815.1. NCBI lineage: Eukaryota > Metazoa > Chordata > Mammalia > Rodentia > Sciuridae > Callospermophilus > Callospermophilus lateralis. Next base: position 97,869,512 of record NC_135310.1, read on the forward strand.
TAAAAATGGGAGTTCATAACCCACTTGAATCGAATGTATGAAAAATGATATGTCAAGAGTTTTGTAATGTTTTGAACAACCAATAAAAAATAAATTGTAGACAAAACCAAAAAAAAAAAAAAAAGAAAAGAAAGAAAGAAGATTTCAAGCCAAAAGTTCATCAGAAGAGACAAAGACATTCACATCATAAAACACTTAAGGGAATTATACAACATATAATGATTGTAAATATTTATGACTCAATGATGGTGCATCTACTTACATGAAGCAAACCTTTCTCAACATTAAGAATCAAATAGACCTCAATACAATAATACTGGATGAATTTAACATTTCTCTCTCATCACTGGATAGATCATTCAAACAAAAAATAAGATTCTACAGAACTAAAACATGATTAATAATATGGACCTAACAGACATGTATAAAATATTTCATCTACTGATGACTTTCTTCTGAACATGAAACATTTTCTAAAATTGACCATATTTTATATCACAAAGGAAATCTCAATAAATAAATAAAAATAGAGATAATACTTTGCATTCTATCAGATCATAGTGGAAGGAAATTTGGAATCAACAATAAGACAAAAATCAAAAACCACTCTGACGTCTGGAGATTAAACAACATACTTTTGAATGATGAATGGATGACAGAAAAAATCAGGAGAGAAATAAAACAAATTCTCATAAACAAGTGAGAATATTGATACAATATATCAAAATCTCTGGGCAGTTCTAAGAGGAAACTTTATAGCACTGAGTATCAAACACCAAAATGATAAAAAGATACCAAATAAATAATCTAACATTATACCCCAAGACCCTAGAAAAAGAAGAAATCAACACCAAAATCAGTAGAAAACAGAAAATAATTAAAATCAGAGCCAAAATCAATGAAATTGAGAATTAATAAATACAAATGATAAATAAAACACAGGGTTGGATTTTTGAAAGGATAAATAAAATTGATAAAACCCTAGCCAAAATAACCAAAAGAAAGGGAGAGAGGGGCTTGGGCTATGGCCCAGTGGTAGAGTGCTCGCCTAGCACATGTGAGGCCCTGGGTCCCTGGGTTCGATCCTCAACACCACATAAAAATAAATTAATAAAAAAAATAGGTATTGTGTCCAACTACAAAAATAAAATAAAAAGAAAGGGAGAGAACACTCAAATTTACAAAATTCAAGCTAAGAAAGGAAATATCACCACTGAAACCACTGAAATCCCAAGGATCATCAGCAACTATTTTGGAAATTTATATTCTAATGAGCTAGAAAACCTTGAAGATATGAACAAATTCCTAGAGACATATGACTGACCCAAATTGAACCATAAATATGTAAAAATATTAAACAAATTAGTATCAAGTAACTAAATTGAAGCAGCTATCAGAAACCTTCCAACATAAAAAGCCCAGGACTGGATGGATGCTCAGCTGATTTCTACCAAACCTTAAAGGAAGAACTAATACAAATCCTTCTCAAATTATTCCATGAAAAATAAAAAGAAGGTCACTGACCAACTCAATCTACGAAGCCAGTATCACCCTGATACTAAAAACAGACAAAGAGATATCAAAGAAAGAAAACTTCAGGCCAATATCCTTGATGAACATTGATGTTAATACTTTAAATAAAATATTGGCAAATTGCATACAAAAACCACACTAAAGAGACAGTGCACCATGATCAAGTGGGTTTCATCCCAGAGATGCAAGGTTGATTCAATATATAGAAATCAATAAGTAAAATCAAGTTCAAGAATTACATAATTACCTCAATAGATGAAGAAAAAGCATTCGATAAAATACAGCACCCATTTATGTTTAAAATGCCAAGAAAACTAGGGATAGAAGGAACTTGCCTCAACACTGTAAAGGCCATATATGACAAACCCAAGGCCAACATTATTCTGAATGGAGAGAAACTGAAAGCCTTTCCTCTAAGACAGGAAAAGGTCAAGAATTCCTGACTTCACCACTCCTATTCAACTTAGTCCTTGAGAATGTAGCCAGAGCAGTCAGACAAAAGAAAGAAATTGAAGGGATACAAATTACAGAGATAATTTGTTATTTCCTTCTTTTGCTGAAGACCTGTTTCTATATTTAGAAGACCAAAAAACTTCACACCAGACTTCTAGAGCTGATAAATGATTTCAGCAAAGTAGCAAGGTCCAAGATCAAAATACATAAATTAATCATGTTCCTGTCCTCTAATAACAAATCTGTTAAGAAAGAAATAAGGTACACTATCCCATTCACAATAACCTCAAAAAAATTGGGAACCAATCTAACAAAAGGGATGAGGAACCTGTACAAAGGAAATTATAGAACACTAAAGAAAGAAACTGAACAAGACCTTAGAAGATGGAAAGATCTCCCATATTCTTAGATAGGTAGAAATAATATTGCTAAAATGCCCATCTTACCAAAACTGCTATATAGATTCAATGCAATCCCCATCAAAATACAAATGATATTCTTAAAGAATTTGAAAAAGCAGTTTTAAAATTCATTTGGAAAAATCAGAGAGCCAGAATAGGCAAAACAATCCTTAGCAAAAAGTGATGCTAAATCCATCTTATACTTGACTTTAAATTATATAATAGAGTTATCATTACAAAACCAGCATGGTTCTGGCATCAAAAAAAAAAAAAAAAAAGAGGGATGAACATCAATGGAATGGAATAGAATACACAGAGACAAACCCACCTAAATCTGATACTAGACAAAAGTAACAAAAACATATGTTGGAAAAAAGATATTTTTATGTTTAAAATGCCAGGAAAACTAGGGATAGAAGGAACTTGCCACAACATTTTAAAAATGGTGCGGGAAAACTGGAAATCCGCATGTAGAATGAAGTTTGACCCCTGTCTCTCACCCTACATAAGAATCAACTCAAAGTGGATCAAAGACCTAATTTAGACCAGAAACTCTGCAACTGCTGGATGACTATGTAGGTCAAATACTCCAGCATATCAGCACAGAAACTGACTTCCTTAACAAGAATCCTAATATACAGGAAATAAAATTAAAAATCAATAGGTGGAATGGCAGCAAATTAAAAACCTCTGCACAGTGAAAAAACAAAAGCATGGGGTCGTAGCTCAATTGTGGAGCTCTTGCCTCGCATAAGTGAGACATTTGGTTTGATCCTGAGCACCACATAAAAATAAGTAAAATAAAATGAAGGTATTGTGTCCATCTACAACTAAAACATAATTTAAAAAAAGAATAAAGAAAAGAGAGCCTAGAAAAATGGGTGAAGAGCTTTGTACCTATTCCTCAGAGAGGGCATTAATATCCAGAATATACAAAGAACTCGAAAAACTTAACACCAAAAAGAATAATAACCCAATCAATAAGTGGGTTATTAATATAAATCAAAAAACTAAACAGACACTTCTCAAAAGAAGAAATATAAGTGGTCAACAAATATATGAAAAAAAAATATTTAACATCTCTAGCAATTAGGAAAATGAAACCGCACTGAGATTTCTTCTCAGCCCAGTCAGAATGACAATTATCAAGAATACAAATAATAATAATGTTGGTGAGAACGTGGGGGAAAAGGTAGAATTAGACAGTGTTGGTGTAACCGCAAATTAGTGTAACCATTCTGGTAAGCAGAATGAGATTCCTCAAAAAACTGGAAATGGAACTACCAGATGACCCAGACATTCCACTCCTTGGTATATATTCAAAATATTTAAAATCATCGTTTTTTTACAGGCACATCAATGTTTATCGAAGCACAATTCCCAATAGCCAAACTATGGACCAAACTAGATGCCCTTCAACAGATAAATAAATAAAATGTGGTCAATATACACAATGAAGTATTACTCAGTCATAAAGAAGAATGAAATGATGGTATTTGCCAGTAAATGGATGGAGCTGGGTAATCTAAGTTAAATAAGTTAGTCCCCAAAAGTTAAAGGTTGAATGTTTTCTCTGATATGTGGAAGCTAATCCATAAGTGTGGGGGTGAAAGAGAGAGAGAAAGGGATAAAAAGGGGGAAGGAATTTCATTAAAATAGATAAGTAGAAAAGATAAAGGGGATGGAGGGGGAAGAAAGTGGGATGGGAAAAGGGAAGAACAGTGAAATGAATCTGACTGAACTGTCATATGTACATACGTGAATAGAGCACAGGAATCTCAACATCAAGAATATTCACAAGACACTAATTTTTTAAAAGTATAAATAAATTGCAGAAAGATCAGTAGAGCACAGGGGTAGGGGGAGGTGACAAATCCTGGGGGCTAAATTAGAGCAAATTATATTCCATGCTTTTGTAATTATGTCAAATGTTTCTTAATTTATATACAACTAAAAAGAATTTTTTAAAAAACAAAGCACAAACTTCCTTGTATTTGATGAATACAATAAAAAAAATTAGTGTGTGTGATGATGCCTCTACCTAGAATAAAAATACTAATGGACCAAGAGGATGGAGTCCCATCTAACATTCCTTCTTCACTCATCCATTCTGGATGTGGTGCAGAATATCATTAATGGTCATAATAATTTAGGTCCTACTCTGAAAAAACTGAACAAAAAGACACCAAGAAGATGAAGCTAGTCACAGTCAATAGATGAAATCATTAAATTTAATCAGAGAAAAAAAGATAAAAGTCCATTAGTTTTTAGTGTGTTGAGATTATCACACTAGGAAATATTTGGAAGTATTGTTATCCCTACCAATGAATTGGAAAAACATAACAGATTGAAGATTCATTCTGATAATCATGATGGCAGGTGAAATAATAGTTGAGCAAACCTAATTACTGACAGTAGCACCAGAATTTATAGTAAACAGATCAATCAACACAATCTAAATCTGAGAGCCCCATAACCAATAAATGGGGAACAGTATGCATTTTGAGGACAGGTGTGACTCATGACCAGTGTCAGAATGCTCTTTCAACCCTTTTCCCACCCCACATCCTGCCCCCTATTTCTAAAATTTATCTATTCACATACCCATTGAATCATCCAAACAAATAACACTTACTGAAACCCACTATGTATCAGATACTGTTCCACATTCTATATTATTCCTCACAACACTCATGAAACAGTGGTAGAAACATAAAAGTACAGAGACTAGTAATTGCTGGGAGGTGAGTGCCAAAATAGATCTCTAAGAGACTACTAAGGAAAGGGTCATCTTTTCCTGTTTCCATGATTAGAATTCTCCTTGAAGCCTGGTTGGGGTGCTATTATAGGTGCATAAATCATTTTTTTTTTCTAATTATCCTAGCTAAACATGTTTAAGAAATAGAGTATAGCTCCAGTTGATCAATCCCTACAGCTAAGACAATTTTGAAACAGGATGCTTCCTAAACCTATCTGGAAATTAATCAATGTGGCAGAAAAAAATATATAAAAAGGGTTTCCATGGGCATAACACTGTGTTCTACATAAAGTACTGGAGAGGGCACTAACTATATGAGAGGTGCATCTTAGCCTGAATGCTGGGTGGGGGGGCTTCATTATTGGTCAGTAACTGGGGTTAAATCCTATTAATTAATAGGATTTTTAGATGATGTATATAATGTGCTTGGCATAGTACTTGTGATGAAGTAGGAGTTCAAAAAATAATAGGTGATGCTGTTATTATTTATTGACTAACATTTTGCCAGACACTATGGTAAGCATTTAGAGGCATTATCTTATTTTTTCTTCTTCAACAATGTTGAAAGTAGTCATGATCATGCCCATTTTACATTTGAGAAAACTGAGGTATATATAGAGTTTAAATAATAGTGCTACAAAGACAACAATAGTTGCCCCAAAAAGGACTCGATAGCACATATATATTGCAACACACAGCATTTCCTCCCCAAAATACAAATCTTGAACTTCTTTCAACTTTTATATTACAGGACTTGTTATCTGAGTTCTCTGTGGTCAGTGCTAGAAAATGAGAAATAATATGCAACTCTAATGGTCAGAATTAGCCTGAAAGTGAGAGTAAGCAAAGTGTTTGTATCAATAGTGAGCATATTAAGTGCTTTCTCTCTAACAATTTTTTGAAAAAAGACATCATATAGGAAATCTGCCTATCTTTTAGATTCTTTTTTTCTAGTCCTTCACCTTTTGCATGAGACCATGACAGGATAGATGTTTTGTATCAAATTTGATACATGATCAAATCATGTATCAAAGAGAAACTTTCAGGCAATGAGTGAATGATCAAATCATGTATCAAATTTATATACACTCATACAGATAAGTATGTATTTGATATAAACTGATTCTGTTAGCTCTCTCCTATATGGTTGATGTGATAAATTGTTCCTGAACAGAGAATGGTATTTAAAATGCATTAAAAAATAGAGTTGGATGTATATAGGTCTCACCAACTAAAGGCCACCCTGCTACGCTAATAACACATTGGATTGCTATTCTAACAATGATTTGCAATAGTAGGATTAACAAGTTAAATCGAAGGTAATGTTGGAGAGAAAAATTAAATATATGGTTTCACTAGAGGTATTCTTCAGGCGTACTAGTTATCCCAATCCTTTCTTATCAAACCCAAGGTCTTATTTACCTCTATTGATGATATTTACTTCAGTTTTTTGGGTTTTTTTTAGAAAATATTTTCATGAGTGTCTCCTTTCACAATGCTGTGATATTTTTCAAAAGTTAGTAGGGCATTTCTTCAACCTATATACCAAAATATTCAGTAGTTCCAGTGAAAATAAATGGATGGATGGAAGACTGTATTTAACAGAGAGGAATTCAAAATACAGTAGTGTAACAAGGAGTTAGGCAGTCATGTGGGTTCTTTGCCTCACGAATTCAAAGAATTCAAAGAATGTCTTGATTAGGAACTCAAGTCCTGTGTACAGTAGCAAAATTTATTTAAAGCAAAGAAAGATTCCCACAGCACAGGAGGGGCCCCAAAGGAGGGAACCACTGGCTAATCTTCACCTGGGGGTGAAGGTTGAAAGGCTAATCTACTGGTTTAGCCTAGGTGATTGGTGGGGATCCATGCTGATGGGGAATGCTGGTATGAACCAGTCAAGCTCTTTTAACTTTGAACTTAATAAACCAATTGGAAGTGCATACTTTCAAGCTGCTATTTACATAATTAAGAGGACAGGTCTCACCTGGTATTTTTGACACACCTGTTGGAAAGGGAAAGCACTTTCAGTAGAAGTCTGCTTTGTGGTTGTTAGGGGAAAGGTAACTAAGGAAGGGCTGCTGTGGTTGAAGCTGTGAGGAACAGAAACGTGTTCTAACTAGGATGAGTCACCGTGGTTGATGCTGCGATGGAGTAGCAAGTCATAGGATGTCCTCAAGACCCATGTCTCCTTTCAGGTTGGCAAGATATCCCCTTCCCCTCCTTCCTTTTTCCAATGCCCTTATCCTGTCTGCCTATGGGAGAACTATTGTCCTGCCTCAGGAGAACACACCTTGTCCCCAAATGTTTCCTTTTTACTTCAGTTCTGGGGATCAGGTGCTCCACCACTGAACTATATCCTCACGCCCCCAAATGCTTGATTTTTATAGGGTTTATATGTCATTGATTGTTTTGATTTGTACTCATTATACTTTTTTTTTGAAAATGTATCATAGGTAACCCATTTATATAGATAGACTTTATTTTTAAACACATTTTTCCTAAAGAGATGCAAATGAAGTCTTCATCTAGCTATAAATACAGAGCCGGCCAGTTTCCCTATTTTCTCCAGCGGAGAGATAAGTTTCTTCACTGGTGTGAAGACTCAGTAGTCAAGTGTTCTTGAGGTCCTTAGAATGTTAATAGGTATTATTAAGGAATAAGAAAGCATTCGGTTGCTCTGGTGGTTTTAAAATACGTTCACAGATATATTTAATATTCTTCTTTTCAAAAGAAGTTGTACTTAGTTGTTTTTAACAATTGTAGTTGATTGAACTTAGTTGTTTTTAACAATATAAAACTTAACTTCTGAGACAAGGTCATAAAAATTAGGAAGGAAAACAAGGAGGTGGCATTGTGGGGTGTCTCTCTCTCTCTCTCTCTCTCTCTCTCTCTCTCTCTCTCTCTCTCTCTCTCTCTCTCTCTCTCTCTCTCATTGCTTTCTCTAGGGGAAGCCAGCTGCCATGCTGGGAGGATGCTCAAGTAGCCTTGTACAGAGATCCATGTGATGAGGAAGAGAGACTTTCAGGCAATGAGTGAGCCTTCAAGGAAATGAATTCTCCAGGGCCAGTTAAACCTTTAGGTGACTGGAGACTTGGCCAAATGTCCTGATCATGAACTCATGAGAGACTGACCAGAGACACTGAGTTTAGCTACTCAAATTTCTGATCCAAAGAAACAATAAGAATTTCAAGGATTTAAATTGTTAAATTTTCAGGCAACTTGACTTTGTTAGAGCAAAAGAGAATGAATACAGCTGTTAAATACATGAAGAAAACCCTTTAACCATGCTAAATAGTTTTTATTATTTTCCTAGAACTTTAATATAATTTAACTCTTGGTAGAAAATATATTATTCATTGTTTTTTAAACTTTTTGTTTTCAAAAGTTTTGAACTGGAGTATCCTGGAAAATTGATATTACTCAGAACATATTCTGAGAAAAACTATGTTAAAACATTGCCTCTCCTTGAGGATTGGTCAGCTTTCTCCTGGCTTATATATGTGTTATATATGTGTCTCATACAAAGAACAGGCTGAAATAACTCAAAACCAAATATATTCATTAACCCTTTTTTAGTTCCATTGCTCAGCCTCCAAAACTTGACTGAAATCAGTGACTAGCTGATTTTAGAGAATATTGGAATAGCTTTTAACAAATGATAACTATGAACCTGCACTCTATGTGACAAAAATATTAAAGTCTTTGAAACCGAAATGTTATAATGTGACAATGTGAAATGATATGTGTTAGAAATAGTCTTGGAAAAGGATTCACTAATATCACAAGTAGCTACATAAAATTAGTAGGTAGACAGATGATGCATTATTACTGTTATAGTTTTCAAAATACCTATAATATTTCTATAAAACTTTTATTCTTTTAAAATAATTTAAGCTTTGAAAGAAAAATGAGATTTGTCAGTGAATCCTGAGAAAATTCTGGCATCATCCCTTAAAGTATCCCACTATCATTTTTTTTAAATACCCAGTAATAAATAAAATCATTCTTGTTTTTTAAAAATATTTATTTTTTAGGTGTAGATGGACACAACACAATGCCTTTATTTTTATGTGATGCTGAGGATCGAACCCGGGTCCCACCCGTGCTGGGTGAGCACTTTACCACTGAGCCACAATCCCAGCCCCTCATTCTTGTTTTAAGGTACAGACATGTACACAGAAGAAGTTTAAAATCCTCTTTTAACTCCCATCCTTTACCTAGAGGTAATCATAATAAAATTTTGCTGATATCCATTCTTGAGTCCCCTCTTTCTGCAGTTATAGTCGTGTGTGTGTGTGTGTGTGTGTGTGTGTGTGTGTGTATACGTTTCACCAGGAATTTAATCGAGGGGTGCTTAACCACTGAGCCACATCCCCAGCCCTTTCTATTTGTTTGTGGTTTTTTTTTTTTTTTTTTTTTTTTTTGAGACAGGTCTTATTGAATTGCTTAGAGCCTGGCTAAGTTGCTGAGGCTGGCTTTGAACTTGTGATCCTCCTGCCTCAGCCTCCCAAGTTGCTGGAATTACAGGTATGTGTCTTTGTGCTTAGCAGTTATAGTCTTTTTTATTTTGTATTTATATAAAAGAGATGATACTAAAAGTATTATTTGATAACTAAAGTTTAACCATATAACTTTTAGATCTTTCAATATTAATACATAAATGTCTACCTACTATAGTTTGAATCTCAAATGTCCCCCAAAGGCCCATGTGTTGAAGATGTGGTTCCCAATTGGGGAGTAGTAGAAACTTTACGAAGTGAGACCTAGTGGAAAGAAGTAGGTCCTTGAGGTGTGTGACCATCAAGGGTATATTGGGGCCCTGGCCTTCTTCTTTCTTTTTGCTTCCTGGACACCAAGTGGAAAGTGGCTTCCTCCACAAATTCTCCTACCATAGGCTTGAAAGCACTGTTTCTCACTTGCAAAACTGTGAGTGAAAATAAACCTATCTTCTTTTTAAGTTGATTATATCAGGTATTTTTAAAAATTTTTAGTTATAGATGGACACAATACCTTTATTTTATTTATTTATTTTTATGTGGTGCTGAGGATAAAACCCAGTGCCTCACACATGCTAGGCAAGCGCTGTACCACTGAGCTACAACCTCAGCTCTATATAGAGTATTTTGTCAGAGTAACACAAAACTGACTGATACCTCATAAATACTAAGAGACTTATTTTCAGTTTTTTCCTATTAGAAACAATGCTCTAATCACACATGCTTATTCAAATAACTAATATGTTTGTGCAAGGATTTCTTGGAACTTGTTGATAGGAGAAAAATTTCATGGTCAGTGTTTATGATTTTTAAAAAAATAAATAAATAATTTCAAAATGCTTTGCAACTTGCTCTTTCATTCAGAACCCCACAAAGGTTACTTAATTCCCTGTATCCTTTCCAATACCACATTAAATTTTTTCTTCTATTTCCCAATAATTGACAAAAACTGATAGATCATTATACTTTTCTTTCCCTTGATTCTTGAAGAATACTGTCATATTGTTACTATTTGTTCTACAAAAAGCCTATGAACTTTTATGATATTCTAAGAACGAGGGAAAATAGACTTGATCCAAAGGAAAAAAATTATTACAATCTCAGAATTTACATAGGGAGGAGAGAGACACTAAAATGAAAACTGCTATTATTCATAGCATATCAGGTATGGTGAAGATAATAACATAGGAAAAGGTGTAGCAGAGCCTGTTAATAATGGGATGATTGTCTTCTGAAAAAGTTTTGGTAGTGTGAGAAATATGATGACAAATGTCTGACTATTGATAAATGGCTGAATATTTTTTCCTCTGTCCTTCAGTTGTTTTTTAAAATAAGTTTTTGAGCTTTAGTATAATTTTTTAAACAAAATATGATATCAGTGCTGTCTTTCTAACACATAGTGACTTCTAATTTCATGCCTAAGAAAGTGTACCTCATCACAAGATTATTGTTTAAAAAGCCTCCGAGTATTTCTAATACTTTTTTTTTTTTGTAAATCTCATTTAGCTCTTAAATTAACCTTAAGTTTACTGTATGGCTATAAGTATAACCCTATTTCTTTATTGTCCTCAAATCATTTTCCTCTAAGTTAGATATTGTCTTAAACAAAATTCTCACATATCCACAGAATTACTTCTCAACTCTTATTATATGTAGTCATATATAGATGATACATTGGTGTGATGCTAATGGAAATTTGTTTAGATTATTATAGCTAAATATGTTTCAGTGCTGTCTTCACTGTTGTCTTAAAGAAAAGTATCTGGCCAGTCTTGAAATTCTTGGCTCCCAAATGAACTGCAGATCCATATGTCCAGTTGAATTAGGATACATTGGTGGGATTTAACTAGGATCAAATCAAGTTTAAAAGTCAACTTTGGAGAAAATCATTAGTGACATTTTAAATTTTTTTCAATGTTTATTGGCTCAGTTTTACTTTCTGTATCATATTATTTTCAGTTAAGTTTTAATTATTCTAAAAAGTCATCTTTCTTGTGTAGACCTTCCAAAGCTTTGGTATAGAGTTGTACAGAATTTCTCTCACATTTTAGTTTCCTCTGAATTTGTATTTAGATCCTCTTCCTCATGACTAACATAATTTAATGTCATAGTTCCTCTTTTTTGATTATTTTAGAGGTTTGAATATCTTAATTTTTACATTTCATTTTTTGTCTGTATTTATTCTCTCTTATGAGTTTAATTGTGCTATAGTATTTCAACTTTTGGTAAAAATCCTTGAATCATGTCCTAAATATGCTCTTTGGTTTTGCCAATGTTTAAAATATCTACTCTATTGTTTTTTCATTATAAATTCCCTCAACCAAATTATAATTAACATTATACTTAAGATTTTATACTATTTTTCCATAATCAAACTTGTTTTTCTCTATTATTACATTTTGCTTCCTAATTTCTCTATTACTGTATTTTGTCAAGTGCTATTCATATTTATATTTGATTCAATGACTCTCTTTCATGGTTTAATGTCCTCCGCATACTTGGTGATTCTTGGGTATTTGATCATATTTCTATTAGATGACCCTTGGCTGACTTATTGTTACAGCTCACCCCTGATGCTTGTTGGGGAGAGAAAGCAAGGTGACGAAAAACGTGGGATGTGACTTGAATTGTCTTAGGAGTAGAGAGACCAGTACTTCCCTGGTCTTTTCTCTGTTGTATAATTCTGTTCTGTGGATGCCGGCATAGCTTCATCTTGTGATCATGTAAAAGCTTACTCTAGTAGAGGAAATGAGGGAATATGGTCTATTGCATTTAGCTCAAGATATGTAGGTCTCCCAATAAAATCATCCTGACCAACATCCCAGCTTCTATCCAGTGGAAATTTCACTCCACTGGAGAAGCATTCAGATCAGATTTTGTTTTTCTGTAGTTTTACTCTTCAATTATCTACTCATGTCTGCTTTTCACATTTAAGGGATTTCATGATAATTTTGGTTTTCTAGTGACTTTCTATATAGCTTTTCTATATGCCTGGATTTATTCATTGAATAAATTAGGTTTTATGCATTTTCGTTGGCTTTTAGAGAAAAAGGTAGGCTGGCTCATATCCTTAGTCATTTAATTTGGTGCAGTTTCCCTCCTACTGATAACTTTTGTGGGGAAAAAAAATGAACTTTACCACACCAGTGATGAAAGACTTCCAATTAATAAATGCAAGACCTTGAAGCACAGAATGAGAAACAGTGATCAAATTAACTCCCCCTGTTCCAATTCCATTCTTATCCAGCAATGTTTTGCTTCCTATGGTTTTTCATATAGATCTTCCTGGAAGAGAAAAATGCATGAATGATGTACTTTAAATGTTCCAATCTCTGCAATTTCATATTGTAAATTATAAAGTAAACACTCTGGTTTGAAACCTCAGGCTCTACAGATGGTGCATTCTGTGATTTATACAGACTTAAGTTTCTACCAAGGTTGAAGGTCAAATTTTCATTGCACAGTGAGAAAATGTCTAGAAAATGTCATATTCACCAAGGCACCTGAATATGAATTTTAGCTCTGCCATTTAGCAATTATCCCATCTTGTTAGCTCAGTTTCCTTATCTAATAAAATAGCTTGGCATCCTTATATGACAGTACTTGGTAAATGCCAACAAAAGACATCAGAAGGAAAATTCACAAGAGGCTCTATTTCCCAAAGGAAACCCACAGGGTACTACTTGTTTCAAGAAAGAGAGGTATTACTGTGTGAAATGAAGTTAAACAGGTAAATTTGGTTATGACTTCTCGGTTAACATGGATGTTCACAATGTGTGAGTCTTTATGTGCATGAACAAATATGGCCTAATGAATCTACTACTATGTAAAAATAAATGTATAAACACAAGGGAAATAATAGTGGTATATCACATATGAAATAACTTATTTGACTTCAGAAACATCTTGTATTTTAGAGTAGCTCACAGAATTTATTTCATCAGATGAGACTTTGGGAAAAAGATGGAATGCATCAAGGTAAGTGTTGCCCCGATGGCCTTTTGGGAGCCCACAAGCTTGTTGTGTGACATCTTCATGGGTCGGTAATGAATAAGTTACTATTCATACATTTCTAGAATGCACATTTGATACTAAGAAATTCTGCATTGCAGAAGTGCTCTATACTTTTAAATAGTCCTCATTTTCTTTTATCATAATACAATGAAAGAAATCATGTCATGAATCTTTGTCAAGAGCCTGGTCTCCCAGGCCTTATGACTAGGATAACAAACCCAGGAATATAAAAAGAGGGGTTGGAAAAAATATGAAGACGTTAATCTGTTGGGTTTCCTTAGCTAATATTTGTTTCTGTTGCAACTGCTGTTTTGTTTGTTAGCAGAAGCTCCTTGGAGACACAGTGCCTTAGTTCCATCCATAAGGAAGCACGCACAACAGTCAGTTTCTCTGTTACCGTGTGGAGCTATTTCTGGGCAGCTGAACTTCTGAGAATTTGAAAGGATACCATAAGGTTGCCTCCTTCTTCTGCTGTGGTTGGGACTGACTATAACCCCCATGGAGAATGTGGGAGGGATTATTTATAGTCCTCCGCAGAGAAAATTAACTAACTCCAGGCAAAATGTAACTGAAAAGATTATTTTCCAACATCCACAAATTTTCCTTTTTGGCAAACAAATTTCTCCTCTTCCATTACCAAATTATCTTCTTCAAGGAAGACACAAGATGAGAGCACCTTCCACCTCTGAGGTTAGTAGCCTTTAATCCCTTCAGTCTTGCCTACCTAGCTCTCTGTTGTCAAACTATAGCCAAGTGGTAAAAAGAGACACTCTGAGTAAATTTGAGTAATGTTGCTAATTAATAATAGTGCTTTCAGGTTCATTACCTGAAGACACCTGTAGGAAGGAAAGAAAGAAAGGAGGGAGGGAGGGAGAAAGAAAATTGTTATGCTTAATGAGAAAATTAAGATGAAAAAACCCACTAGAACTTAGTTCCTGGACCTCATGCTTAAACTATATAAATGCAGCAGTATATTGGGGTCTTGGCCCTAGATAGGAAAGCTGTCTCCCAAAAGATTTACCCTGTGATTCTAATTCTCTTTCAGAATCTACAAAATCAAGCAGAGAATTATCTGAATTATCAACTACATTCATGAAATTAACCAGATATCTATAAAATCTCAATATCCATAAAAATACTGTATCATGTATAATTTTGGAACATTCCAATTTAAAACAAGCAATTCATAAAAAGTCACTTTTGCATCCTTGGTCAATGCAAGAATAATTACAGTTACCATGGTGGTTGTTAAAGAAGTCTTAGTACTTCCTAAACTTGTGCAAACTCAAAAGAGAGAAAGTGGAGAAGGAGTCAAAAGTTAAGTACAAAGCAAATAACAGCAGCTGCAATGAACATCCTCTTTATCTTTTTGGGCTTCTAGCATTATTTACACAATTAATCTCTTATATTTTTACACAACTTTATAATTTACAAAGGGTATACAAATAGCAATTATATGATTCATAATTAAGATAATGCATTGAAAGGCTTAAAAAATAGACAGCTGACTAAATGAGAATTGAATTAAGGACTCACTTCCAACTCATCTTTTATCAGCTAGCTTGATGACAGTAGGGAGTGGGCTTTTCTTGATTGCCACAATATCTGGCTGAGAATATTCACTTCATAAATATCTGTATATGAAGTGAACTAGAAATTGATGGCAGAAGATGAAGCAATCTATTGCCTACAATATAGTTTTGTTTTGTTTTGATTGGTACCAGGGATTAATCCTATAGGCACTTAACCACTGAGCCACATCACCGACTCCTTTTTATTTTGAAACAGTGTCACACTATGTTGCTTGGGCCCTTGCTAGATTGCTGAGGCTGGCCTCAAAATCGAGAACCTCCTGTCTCAACTTCCCAGAACCTTGGGATTACAGCCATGCACTATGCCCATCTAGTTTCTTAAATGTAGATTTGAATGCAAGGACGAAAAATATGTCTGTAATTTTCTAAGTACCTATCACAAGATAGTAACACCAAATTTCAGAAGGGAGAGGTTGAAGATATAAAATTATTCATGTACATGGCACAGTGGAAGGAGAGTTGGAAGAGAGATGCTGTCAAGGAGAAGACAGGAAAGTTTTTCAAAAAGACACATACTGTTTCCAGGCCCAGTAGCACACACCTGTAATCCTAGTAGCTTTGGTGGCTGAGATAGGAAGGTTATGAGTTCAAGGTCAGCCTCAGCAGAAGCAAGGCACTACGCAACTCTAAATAAAATCTGTCTCTAAATAAAATACAAAATAGGGCTAGATGTGGCTCAGTGGTTGAGTGCCCCTGAGTTCAATCCTTGGTATCCCTACCCACAAAAAAAATTAGGACATATAGTATAACCAATGACATTTTGAGCATTAGCCAACCTGTTGTTTTGATGTCATAGAGAATCACAACCTGTCATGTCAAAAATACCAATCTTTTGATCTCCACTTTAGCTCATTAGTTACTAGTACTGTGTTATACTGACTCCAGGTTGAGAATGCTGGGGGTATCCATGCCAACCTTAGGATCATTTCTGAATATCTAAAAATGAAAAGCAATGCAATCAAAAGAAGGACAAAATGCAATATCAAGCTACACTTATGCAAGGGATTGTGAGCAGTGGATGGGGGTTCCTACTTGTCTGGGAACATATTCTTATAAATAGTTATGCCCAAGAAACTCATTTGCACAGCAATAGATAAAAATTCTGCCTCTTAATAGCTCCCTAATACCACTGACTGTCATTGGGCACCCGGTCTGCAATATGATGTTGAGATTTTAGTTAATCAATTCATGTTCAGGCCAGTATGTTTGATTTGGCAGCTCCCAAAGAAGTATTTGCTAAGTCTAGCTGATACAAGGCCCAGGCATTGATTCAAAAAGCCAGCTGTGGTGCTTCCTCATTAGGCAGCTGTCTGTCTGGAGACTCATAAGTAGCACTGAGTGCGTGCAGGATAGGAGTGCTATCAGTTTCCCCAGCACCATACAAGCATAAAATGCTAAGGAAATAGAATAAAGATGGCAAGGAGACAGTGAAATGAGCAGGTGTGCCACTAAATTAGTCAGGAGATATCTTCATGCATATGGAAATGTGAGCAGGTTTTCTTTTGCATTATTAGTTGTGAACTGAGAAGTATAGAAACCTGACTCATGCTGGCTAAACTTCAAAAGGGAGTTTATTGACCAAAGAAATAGGGAAGTTTAAAAATGAAACTGACTTAAGGCATAACAGGAATATTGGTCTTGCAAGCTATCTTCAGGGCACTCTTTCTCCCCACTCTTGCTTGTATTATGGGCTGACTGTATGCTTTCCTACTGCATATGTATTTTCTTCAATCAACTGAGGATATGGCATCAGGGAACCCCAGAGAAAAACTCCTCTTTCCAAATGTAAAGAATTGATATTAAGGAAACTTCTGATTCCTCTGTAGCCACATGTTCAACCTTGTACTATTTGCTTTGCCAAGAATATTAGAGTTTTCAATTGTCCCAGGTTAGCCCAAGAAGTCTGAGACATTATTATTGTAGATGCTGTTAGAATGATGACGTAGAGCTAGGGAACTCCCCTAAGGAAAAGTGAGAGCTAGTCCCAGAAGAAGTGAGTGGAAAAATATGGAAGTTATTCCCAAAGTAAATGAACCTCTTTCAAGAAAAAGGAGGTTGGGGGAAATGTATTCAGATAAAGAGAAACCACGACTAGAGGGGACTGTGTACAAGATTGGGATTAATACACCTGCAGACACATGCTTTCTGAAGCCTGTATATATGTTAGATCAAGGCACTTCCCCAGTTAATATCAGCAGGATATTTTTTTATTATAAATTCCAAATATCAAAGTAAATTAGCTAAAGAATAAAGGAATTTAAGCAACCCAAACACTGAAGGTTTTGGTGTCTTCTTTTGGTGTCAAGTATCTATGACCTCGATTCGGGTTCTTAATTTTTTAACTCTATCTCCATGTTGGCTTCATTATCAGCAATATTCCCTTTGTGATCCAGAGACGGCTGCTGACCACTCCAGATATAAGTCTTTCTCTAACCTCTAAATAAAAGACTTCTTGCTGAATTTAATATAATCTGTTAGATTTTCTTTACTAAAACCACAAACTGCTAAAATCAAGGGAATGGAATTATATCAATCGTTTTAAGTTTGAGCACCATGTGCCAATCATGAAGCAATGGACAATATAAGAATGAATATTCAAACAAATACGCGAATGCTACTCTGAAGAGAAGAGGGGATAGATAGCTTGTGAGTAGGCAAACAGCAAAAAAAAAAATTATTTCAAATATTGTTTCTTTGATAACTCAAGAATATTTTAGAACTTTATAGTAGTGATTCAGAGTCATGATGATTATTAGTAATAAAGGTGTGGTGGTATATTATCAGGTTTAAACTGTATTTCTTGATCATCCTTTGAGAATAGGAAAATATTTTTAAAAGGTGAAATGGCAGCTCCAAAGTTATGAATAGTGTGTTTCCCAATTATAATTTTCATTAGTTTTGTTGCTTTTCTTTCCCATCATTATTAAGGTGGCCAATATCACTAAATTATTATTGTGTGAGTTTTGTGACACTATAAAATGCTTTCATCACTAAATGAAGGCTTATCAATGATAGAATACCACTTTTCTCTATTTTATGTTTTTTGAGAGAGGATTTTAACACCATAGTCTGTCTGATCTTTTGTTTTTAGCTTTACCAGATTATTTTTTTTCATCACCTTTTTATGCACTGGATGAAAGATGGTCTTAGGAACAAATGCACAATAGCTCTTAACTAAAAATGATGTTTTATGTATAGAATAACATTGTTTTGCTGCAATTCTTTTGTATGCTCCATAAAAATTACAAGAATTATAATTTTACATTGGATTACTTATTTTTCCCCATGAAAGGATTACAGGAATAATTTCAAAAAAAACTTTATAATTTTTGTATAAATTTACATAGCAATAGAGGAAAAATCTCAATTCTAAATGTAAATATGAAGAGGATTTTTCAATTGGATTATAAAATTTGCTTTAAAGGTTTCATGAAATGAAACTGAAATTCAGAACAAGTTTTTAAATTGTGATATCTGATACCAGCCCATATTCACAATCTATTTTGAATTCTGTTCCCAGAAAGTTATCACAGAAGCATGGAGCAGGAACTGTATTACTTTAGATACTCAAACAACAAGCATATATTCACATAGATATTCTAATTGTCTGAAATGTCATTTGTAGACAGCATGTTTGTTAAACTATCCACTCTTCTTTTTTTAAAAAAAATATTTTTAGTTGTGGATGGACACAATACCTTTATTTAAAAAAAAAATTATGTTGCTAAGGATCGTACCCAGTGCTTCATATATGCAAGGCAAGCACTCTACCCCTGAGCTACAACCCTAGCCCCAGTCTTCTTTTTGTTTAATATTTTTTAGTCGTAGGTGGACATAATAACTTTATTTTGTTTATTCCTTTATATATATATTGCTGAGGATTGAACCCAGTGCCTTACATGTGCTAAGGCAAATGATCTACCACTGAACCCAACATCCAGTCTTCTAAATACCCCCTGAAATTACAGATGCAAAAATCCTAAACAAAATGTTAGCAAACCAAATCCATTGATACGCAAAAATCATAAACTACATACATGGTGGGATTTATCCCACAAATATAAAGTTAGTTTAATATATATAAATCAGTCAATAAAATTCATCACATTAGCAGATTGAGAAAGAAAACTCATATAACTATTTTTGTGGATGCTTTTGATGAGTACCAATTTATATTTAAAATATTCCAGAAACTACAAATAGAAGAAAAGTTTCTCAAACCATGAAAGGCATCCATGAAAAATTTAGAGCTAATCTAATACATAATACTGAAATATTGAATATTTTCTCCCTAAGATCAGGGACAAGGATGTCTACTCTCAAAACCTCAATGCAACATTATGCTGTAATACTAGTTAGTGCAGCCAGATAAGAAAAGGTAATACAGACATACAGATTGAAAAAGAAGTACTAACTGCATTCATCTTTGCCATGCAAATAATGTCATATTTATGTTACTTAGGAAGTCTAAGGAGAGAATCCATCAGAAAAGTACCCCAAACAGGAACTAAATTTACATGTCATAAGGTACAAAATCAACATACAAATGCCAATTTATATACACTAAAAATAAAAATTTGAAGATGTAATAAAAATACCATTCACATTAGCATTTAAAACACTAAATGCTTGCTTGTACATAAATTTAACAAATGATATATATGAGACATCTCAATAAAATACATAAAACACCCCATATACACCCCATAGCCTCGCCCCCAACATACCTCCTCTAGCCACACCCCACCTGTCTTCAGTTACCAATTAATCCCATTAGGTGATTAATTCACTGATTGGATTAAGGGTCTCCTAATCAGATCATTTCTTATCTGAAATTTCCTGTACTGTCTCACGTGTGAGCTTTTGGGGGACACCTCCCATCTAAACCATAACAAATCTAGAAGAAGAAAACTAATATTGAAGGAATTATTCTACCTGACTTCCTATAAACCCATAGTAATAAAGTCAGTGTGGTAAAAAGGCATATGGAAGAAAACAAACTTACACATATATGGTCACATGACTTTCAACAATGTTGTTAAAGTGATTCAATGCAGGAAATAATAACTTATAAATAAATGATATTGAAACAAAAGATTAATATTTTGAAAATCTTGTTTAATTCATAATATTCATAATAGTTTTAGTCATAATAATAGTCAAAATATACAGCCCAGATGTTCATCAAAGGAAAAAGATAAATTGTATTTTGCACAACAGAATACTATTCAGCAATAAAAATGACTTATACATGCAATACTATAGTTGAATCTCAAAACCTTCTGCCAAATGTTTTGGTGCATGCCTATAATCCCAGTGATTCAGGAGGCTGAGGGAGAATGATAAAAAATTTGAGGCCAACTTTAGTAACTTGTTAATGAGACCCTGTATCAAAATTTAAAAATGCACTAGGATTGTAGCTCACTCATAAAGAGCCCCTAAGTTCATTCCCCAGTACCAAAACAAACCAAAACACTATTTTTCTGACAATTAGACAGTCTTTTTTCTTTATCTTTTACTTTTTCTTTCCTTTTTTGGTATAGGGAGGTGAATCCAGAAACACTTTACAACTGAGCTACATCCTGCCTTTTATCATTTTTGTTTTTTAATTTTGGGAGGGTGTCTCCCTAAATTGCTGAGATTAGCCTCCAATTTGTAATTTCCCTGCCTGAGTTTCTAGGATTACAGGCCTAAGCCACTACAATTGACCCAGGCTTTTCAATAATAGGTGCTGAAAAAACTGAAAATTTTATATATATATACACACACACACACACACACATTTATGTATGTATTCATTTATATGTATATTCATTCATATATGAAAAAATATTCATTCATAAATATGAATGAATATATATTAAAATATGTGCATATATATATGAATGGATGTATACATGAATAAATGAAGCTAGATTCATTCCTACCCCTCACCATACACAAAAATCAACTCAAAATTGACATAAGTGAAAGACCTAAGACTATGAAACTATTACAAGAAAACATAAGTAAAACACTTCTAGGCATTGAAATCCTTCCAGGATTTTCTAGGTAGGACCCCCCAAAACAGAGGCAATGAGAAATAAAATAGACAGATGGGATTACATTAAACAACAAAGCTTCAAAGGATACAATCAGCAGAGTGAAGAGACAACCTACCTGACAAGGGATAAATATCTAGAAAACATATGGAACTCAAAAACCTTAACACCATCCCCCCACAAAAATGAAAAACCCAATTGTACAATGATCTAAAAATCTGAATAGACATCTCTCAAAAGAAGAAAGAAGACATACAAATGACCACAACAAGTATATGAACAAATTTTCAGTATCAGTAATCACCAGGGGAATGCAAATCATCTCCCTGATTAGCTGTCATCTTACCCTAATTAGAATGTCTAGGATGAAAAAATTAAAAAAATGACAAATGCTGATGGCAATGATATGGGGAGAAGGGAGCTTTTATACACTGTTGATGGGAATGTACAGTATTATTATGGAATAATAGTAAATAATAATAAGATAACAATGAATCATTAAGGAAAAATAATTGAGATTCCTTTAAAAACTAAAAATAGAACTACCTTATAATATTGCAATCCTGCTACTGGGTATATATGTAAATTAAATAACTGTATCAAAGAAGTGCCTGCCTTTCCATGCTTATGTCAGTGCTATTCACAGTAGCCAAAATATGAGAAAAACCAAAGTACCCATCAATGGGTAAATAGATACGAAAAATGAGGTGCATGTACACAATAGAATATTATTCAGCCATAAAAGGAATGAAACTGTCATTTGTAGCAGCAAGGGTGAAGCTGAAGGTCATTATGTTAAGTGAAATAAGTCAGACAAAGTAAAATACCATATATTCTCACTCATTTGTGGGAACTAAAAAGTTGATCTCATAGAAGAGTAGAGTGAAATAGGTCATTAGTGACAGGAAAGGGGAGAGAGGATAAAGGATGGAAAGAAATTAGATAAGGGGCATCAAAACACAGCTAGAGAGGAGGAATTATTTCTGGTCTTCAATAGCACAGCAGGACACGTATTGGTTATAACAACCTATGGTTTACTTCAAAATAGCTAGAAGAGTACAAGTTACCAATACATAGAATTGATTAATATTTGGTGAGATGGAGATGCTTTTTACTCCAGTTTGATCATTACATATTGTTAACATGTATCAAATTATCATACTCCGTGTGCTACTAAGATATAAAAATATTATGTCTAAAAAGAAAACATGTTACTGAATGAAAGAAGCTAGACTCAAGACAAAAATGCATACTGTTTGGCCCAATGAAATTCCAGAATAAGTAAAAATAAACAGTGGTGGTAAAAATAAGATTAGAGGTTACTTCTCAGGGACAGGCAGTCATTGAAAAATGATGTAAATAATGATGGAAATTTTCTGATATTTGATATGCTATCATTTTCATGAGACTGAGAATGTAAACGTGGCAAAAGATTAGCATTAAGTGAATCAAGTGAAGGACCTAGGAAGTTCATTTACTATTCTCCTAACTTTTCTTTTCTTTTTTTTTTGTCACAATAATTTATTCTGTATTTTATTTATTTATTTACTTTGTTATTTCAGTCACTATAAATTACCTTGTTTATAAAGTCCTGACTTGTGTCAACATGGAAAGATACACCTTGACTGCACCATATGGGCACAGCACATTTTCACTGATAGACTAGATATCTTTATATCTTTACTGGGACTCCATAGCATCTCCATGAAGACCTATAGGACCAGATTTGAAATTTGTCTTAAACATAAAGAATTTTTAACTAATTAATTTCATTCAATTATAATTCTACAAAGAATTCAAAAGATTTAGATTGAAGTTATATGTAAAATTGTAAATGTAAAGTAAGAATGCATAAAATAAATAATAAATTAATATACAAAATAAAGTCTAGCAAGAATCAGGACCAATAAGATATGATTACAAATATGCAACCATATATATTTACATTTAGTTTTTTATTATTATAATTATTTAACATATTAATTATACAAGTTAATGTATTTCACTGTGGTATTTCCACACATCAATATACTGAATTTTTCTTCAAGTTGTAAATTTATCTTGGTGCTTCTGAAAAGACCAGTACAAAAGCAGGTTACATAATAATTATCATGAAAAATATGAAGAATTTACCTTTTTTCAGATTATAATCATTATGTTAGCTTTATAAACTTTTTAAAACAAAAATAAACCCCTCTTTTCTCTTATAGCTTCCAGAAGATTTTGTGATACATTTTGTTCTTCCAAGTTTGAAGGAATACACCTACTAAAACTAACCTCTGTAAACCATTGTATTAGTGGTACTTTGATTATATTTCAGTTAATCATATACTCACTGGTCTATTCAAGCATTATTCTAAGTAAATTTAAGTCATTTATAGTTTTCTAGGAGTATATAATTTTAACATCTGTTGTATATGTTTGTATAGCATTGTTTTTAATTCTCTTCTCCTATATAGGTCTTCTTGAGTTTAAATGAGTTTTTAAAATTTTTTATTTGTTTTAATTAGTTATACATGACAGTAGAATGCACTTATATACTTTGATATATCATACATAGATGGGATATAATTTCTCATTTTTCTGAGTATACATATTGTAGAATCACATTGGTCATACAGTCACATATATACATAAAGTAATAATGTCTGCTTCATTCTACTATCTTTCTTATTCCCATATCCCCTGCCTTCCCATCCTTTCACTTCCCTCTACCTAATCTAAGGTAACACTATTCTTTTTTTTTTTTTTTGCATTACAATTCTTAATACACATATATAACACAATTTTTATATCTCTGTTTGCATATAAAGTATGTTTACACCCAATTCAAGTCTTCATACAAGTATTTTGTATAATGATATCCATCACATTCCACCATCCTTGCTAATCCCCTGCCCGCTCCCTTATCCTCCCACTCCTCTTCCCTATCTAGAATTCATCTATTCCTCCCATGCTCTCCCTCCTAACCCCACTACAAGTCAAAATCCTTATATCAGAGAAATCATTCTGTATTTGTTTTTTGAGGGATTGGCTGACTTCATTTAGCATTATCTTCTCCAACACCATCCATTTACCTGCAAATGCCGGGTTTTGTTCTTTTTTAATGCTGAGTAAAATTCCATTGTGTATATATGCCACAATTTTTTTATCCATTCATCCACTGAAAGACATCTAGTTTGGCTCCACAGTTTAGTTATTGTGAATTGTGCTGCTATAAACATTGATGTGGCCTCATCCCTGTACTATGCTGTTTTTAAGTCCTTTGGGTATAGTCTGAGGAGAGGAATAGCTGGGTCAAATGGTGGCTCCATACCCAGTTTTCCAAGGAATCTCAAGGAATACTGCTTTCCAAATTGGCTGCACCAATTTGCAGACCCACCAGCAATGTATGAGTGTACATTTTTCCCCACATCCTTGCCAACACTTATTGTTGTTTGTCTTCATAATAGCTCCCATTCTGACTGGAGTGAGATGAAATCTTAGAACAGTTTGATTTGCATTTCTCTAATTGATAGAGATGTTGAATATTTTTTCATAAGTTTGTTGATTGATTGTATATCATCTTCTGAGAAGTGTCTGTTCAGTTTCTTGGCTCATTTATTGATTGTGTTATTTATTTTTTTGGTGTTAAGGTTTTTGAGTGCTTTATATACCCTAGAGATTAGTGCTCTATCTGATGTGTGAAAAAAAATTTGCTCCCAGGATGTAGGCTCTCTGTTCACCTCACAGATTGTTTCTTTTGCTGAAAAGAAACTTTTTTTAGGTTGAATCCATCCCTTTTATTAAGTCTTGGTTTTAATTCTTGCTCTATAGGAGTCTTATTAAGGAAGTTGGGGCCTAATCCTACATGATGAAGATTAGGGCCTACTTTTTCTTCTATTAGATATAGAGTCTCTGGTTTAATTCTTAGGTCTTTGACCTACTCTAAGTTAAGTTTTGTGCATGGTGAGAGATAGGGGTTTAATTTCATTTTGTTGCATTTGGATTTCCAGTTTTCCCAGCACCATTTGTTGATGATGCTATCTTTTCTCCAGTGCATGTTTTTGGCACTTTTGTCTAATATAAGATAATTGTAATTTTGTGGGTTAGTCTCTGTGTCCTCCATTCTATACCATTGGTCTATCAGCCTATTTTGGTGTCAATACCATGCTGTTTTTGTTACCATTGCTTAAATTAATTAGTGAATTATATTAGTAAGTAATAGTGGGATTCATTGTGAAATAATTAAATATAGATATTTTTTTTTTCTTTTAAAAATATATATAAACATTTTCTTTATTCTTTCATCTGTTGACAGACACCTGGTTCCATAACTTGGCTATTGTGAATTTTGCTTCAATAACCATTAAAGTGCCATAGCACCACAGTATACTCCTTTTTGTTTTTTTGGATAAATACCAAGGAATGGGATAGGTGGGTTATATAGTGGTTCTATTCCTAGTCTTTGGAGGAATCTTCATATAGCTTTCCAATGTGGTTTTACGATTTTGTAGTCCTATCAACAATGTGTGAGTATGTTTTCCCCCACATCTTCACTAGCAATTGTTGTTACATGTATTTATTGCCATTCTAAGTGGAGCAAGATGAAATCTCAATGTAGTTTTGATTTGCATCTCCCTGATTGCTAGGGATGTTTAATATTTTTTTCATGTATTTACCAGCCATTTGTACTTCTTCTTTTGAGAAAGTTTGTTTAGTTCTTTTGCCCATTTTTGAATGGATCATTTATTTATTGACTTTGGTATTAAGTTTTTTGAGTCTTTATATATGCTGGATATTAATCCGCTCTTGGAGGAGTAGCCAGCAAAGACTTTTATACCATTCTGAAGAGTTACTCTTCATGCCCTTGCTTCCTTTGCTGTGCAGAAGCTCTGTAATTTTATGCCACTATACTTAATGA
This sequence comes from Callospermophilus lateralis, assembly GCF_048772815.1. NCBI lineage: Eukaryota > Metazoa > Chordata > Mammalia > Rodentia > Sciuridae > Callospermophilus > Callospermophilus lateralis. Next base: position 97,895,703 of record NC_135310.1, read on the forward strand.
TTCTTAGTTTTATTTCTTGAAATTTATGGGTCTTGTTGAGGAAGTTGGTGCCTGTGCCAGTATGTTGGAATGTTGACCAGATGTTTTCTTCTAGAAGTTGCAAAGTTTCTGGTCTAATTCCTGAGTCTTTGACCCATTTCAATTTGACTTTTGTACAGGATAACAGATATCTAGTTTCATTCTACTACATATGAGTAAACGGTTTTCCCAGAACTATTTGCTAAAACAGATATCTTTTGTCCAATGTATGTTTTTGGCACCTTTGTCAAGTTTCAGATGATTGTGAGCTTGTCTCTGTGTCTTCTAGTCTATTCCATTGGTATCCTTGTGTGTTTGATGCTAAATCTATACTGGTTTTTGTTACTATATGTTTATAGTATAATTAGAGATCATATACTTTTATGCCACTGGCATTGCTTTTCTTGCTCAGTATTTATGTGGCTGTTCTGGGTCTTTTATTTTTCTAAAGACTGCTTTTATTCTTCTAAAGACTGCTTTTCTAATTCTGTGAAGAATGTCATTGGTTCTCTTGACAGAGATTGCATTGATTACAGAGGTTATATTGATATTAGGTGCTCACAAAAAGCTCATATGTGATAAAATATAAGAAAATGTAAAGATGAAATTATTGGGTTGAGAGTCTTAACCTAATAAGTACATTAATCTGCTGATAGGGATTAAATGAGTGGTAAGTATACCCAGATAGTGTGTGGCTGGAGGAAATAGACCACTCAGAGCATGTCTTTGGAGTTTATATTTTGTTCCTGGAGACTGCAGTTCTGCTTCCTTATTGCCGAGACCTGACCTTTCCTTCACCACACTCTTCCACTATGATGTTCTGCTTCAGTTCAGGCCCCAAGAAATAAAGTTGGCTCTCTATGGACTGAAACCTCTGAAACTGTAAATCCCTAAAAAATTTTCCTCCTCTAAAAGTGTTCTTGTCAGGTCTTTTTTGGTCACAGTGGTTAAAAAACTGACTACAACAGAAATCAGTACTGAGAGTGGGGTTGTTGCTGTGCTGTGACTAACCCGACAGTGTGTTTCAGAAGCTTTTGGAGATTTTTGGAATTTGTGAGAGGAATTTTGAAATGTTTAGGGATATAAGCTCTAAAAGTTTTAGAATATTGTAAGTGAAGCATAATGGGCAATTCTGGTCGAAACTCAGAGAACCAGAATGCCTATAAGACTACGGGCAGTAAAGACTAGGCTTATGAAGTTTCTGCGGAAAAGGAGGACTATTGGAAGTTGGAGGAAAGGTCACTCATGTTACATTCTGGCTAAGAAGTTGTCTAAATGTTGTCCATATACTGAGACATTCTGTGAGACTTAATTTAAAAATGAAGAACTAATTAATTAGGCAGAGGAAATTGTAAGGGATTGGCATGAATATTGCTGGCAAACTTTAGCCAAATTTATTATGGTAGTCAGGAGCAGAAAGCAAAGCAGAAATATTTGAAAACTTTTAATTAGGCCCCAGAACTGCAAGTACAGCTGGGGCAAAGAAAGGTATGGTTGTTAAAGACTTTACAGTCACTAAATAAAAGTTAATTACTTTACCCAACAGAAAAGATGGTCTGAGGGCCTCATTGGCTAGACCCCACCTATCTCTGGCTCAAGGGTGTAAAAGTAAAAATTCCTTTGAGAAGAGACCATGGTGGTGACTGACTTTCATAGGGATGGCATAGGAAGTAATTTTGTCATGCTCAGCCACCCAGGCACTCAGAGGCTGCTATCGCCAGTGTTCCAGGTGGCTTGCTTACTATTCAAGGTGATGGAAGACCTTGTTGTCAACTGTGTTGTGCTGGTTCTGCATGAAAGAAATGCTGAATGCTTGAGTAGGGGGTTATTGAGACTTCCAGCAAGATTTCAAAGAAAGGTTAGGCAAAGTGTGGCAGGGTTGGAACTCCTCTGAGCTGCCCTTGAGAGAGCAATGCATGGAGAAGTGAGCAGGAATGAAGCTTCAGTGGAAACCCTCAAAATTAAGAGATGCCAATAACATAGGATGTTTGCTGAGTAAAGCTGCAGAAATTGAGCAGAAACAAGCCAAGAGAGATGCCTTGTGGGCTGCAACCAGCAAGATCATAGGAGTGAATCTATTCAAGATCTTTGGAGAGAATATCACAATGCCCTGTGTCCCACATGCTGGATGTGAACTACAGGACTTGGGTGCCCCATCAGAATTTGTTCTTGCTTTGTTTCCATCTCTTCTTTCTATTCCTATTTCTTTCTTTTGAAATGCAAATGTTCACTCTGTGTCTATATATTTGATATATGGTAACTTGCTTTAAGTGTTACAGAAGATCACACTAAGAATTTGCCCTGAGTCTCAGAGGGAACTTTGGACTTAGACTTTTGGAAAATGATAAAACTTTTAAGACTATGGGTACTATCGAAAATGGACTCTGTATTTTGCAATGTGAGATGAACATGAGATTTGAGGGGCCAGGAGCGAAGTGTTATGGTTTAGATATTAGGTACCCCAAAAAGTTCATGTGTGAGACAATATAAGGAAATTTAGAAGTAAAATGATTGTTCTATGAGAGTCTTAACCTAATCAGTCATTTTGACAATATGATTTCTGCTTATCCAGGAACATAAGAAGTCTTTCTATATTCTGGAATCTTTTTCAATTTCTTCAGTGTATTATACTTTTCATTGTAAAAGTCTTTTATCTGAGTCTGGTGTTGTGGCTCAATGGTAAGGTGCTCACCCATCACGTGTGAGGCACTGGGTTCAATCCTCAGCATCACATATAAATAAATAAATAAAGATATTGTGTCCACCCACCACTAAAAAAATAAATGAATGAATATCTTTTATCTGCTTGGTTATATTTATTCCCATATATTTTATTTTAATTTTTTTGAGATTACTATCTTTGAAAGAGTTTCCCTGATTTCCTCTCAGAAGATTCATTGTTGGAGTATAGGAAAACTATTGAATCTATGAATGTTGATCTTGCATCCTGCTACTTTGCTGAATTTGTTTATCAGCTATGGAAGTCTTTGGGTAGAAAACTAAATATAGGATAATGTCATCAGCAAACAAAGACAATTTGACTTCTTCTTTTCCTAATTGCAATCCTTAAACTTCCTTCTCTTACCTGAGTGCACTGGCTGGAGTTTCAAGAACTATATTGACTAGGAGTGGTGAGAGTTGACACCCCTGTGTTTCTCCTAATATAAGAGAAAATGCTTTCAGTTTTTTTTTTTTTTTCCCATTCAGTGTGACGTGACCTTGGTAATGTTGAGGTTAGTTAGTTCCTCCTATTCCTAGTTTCTCTAGCCTATTTAACATGAATAGGATTTTTAGGTTATTTTTCTGCATCTATTAAGATGATAATGTGATTCTTGTTTTTAATTATACTTAGGTGGTTAATTACATTTATTAATTTATATTTTCGATTAACCTAACATCTCTTGGATAAAATTCGATTGATCATGGTGTACTATCTTCTTAATGTGCTTTTATCATTTGTTGCTTTTAGTTGTACATGACAATAGAATGTATTTTGGCAAATTATACACACACAGAGTATAACTTATTCTATTTAGGTTACCATTCTTGTGGTTGTATATGCTACAGAGGTACCCTGGTCATATATTCAAATACAAGGATATGTCTGATTAATTCTACTGTCCTTTGTATTCCCCTACCCCCTTCATTTTGTTCCCCTTTATCTAATCCAATGGATTTCTATTCTTTCCCTCCCCTCCCTCTCTTGTTTTGGTTAGCATCCATATATCAGAGAGAACATTCAGTTTTTGGTTTGTAGGGGATTAGCTTATTTCACTTAGCAAGATATTCTCCGGTTTCATCCATTTACCTGAAAATGCCATTACTTCATTCTTATTTATGTCTGAGTAATATTCCATTCTGTATATATACCACATTTTCTTCATCCATTGAAGGACACCTAGGTTTTTTCCATGGCTTGGCTATTGTGAATTGAGCTGCTATAAACATTGATGTGGCTATGTCACTGTAGTATGCTATTTTAAGACTTTTGGGTATACACTGATGAATGGGATAACTGGGTCAAATGGTGGTTCCATCCCAAATTTTCTAAGGAATCTCCATTTTGCTTTTCATAGTGTTTTCATCAATTTGCAATCCCATCAACAATGTATGAGAGTACCTTTCTCCCAACATCCTTGTCAACATTTATTGTTACTTATATTCTTGATAATTGCCATTCTGACTGAAGTGAGATAAAATCTAAGTATAGTTTTAATTTTTATTTTTCTAATAGCTCGAGATGTTGAACACTTTTTAAAATTAAATTATTTATTCATTCTAATTTTTTATATATGATGATAGAAAGCAATTCACTTCATATTACACATATAGAGCACAATTTTTCAAGTCACTTATTGTACGCAAAGTATTTTCACACCCTCTGTGTCTTCATAATGTACTTGGGGTATTGATGACTAACTCATTCCACCATCATTTCTACCCCTTTTTCCCCTCCTTCCCTTTCCCCCCTTTGCCCTATCTAAAGTTCCTCCATTCCTCCTATGCTCCACCCCCCCCACCATTGCCATTATGAGTCAGGATCCTCATATCAAAGAAAACATTCAGCCTTTGGTTTTGGGGGGATTGGCTTACTTCACTTAGCATGATATTCTCCAACACCATCCATTTACCTGCAAATGACATGATTTTATTCTCTTTTAATGCTGAGTAATGTTCTATTGTGTATATATACCACAGTTTCCCTATCCATTCATCTACTGAAGGGCATCCGGATTGGTTCTATTGTGAATTGTTCTGCTACAAACATTGATATGGTTGTGTCCCTGTAGTATGCTGTTTTTAAGTCCTTTGGGTATAAACCAAAGAGCGGGATAGCTGGGTCAAATGGTGGTTCCATTCCAAGTTTTACAGGGACTCTCCATACTGATTTCCATAGTAGTTGCACCAATTTGCAGTCCCACCCAATGTGTGAGTGTGCTTTTTTTTCCCACATCCTCATCAACACTTATTATTCTTTATATTCTTAAGAGCTGCCATTCTGACTGGAGTGAGATGAAATCTTAGAGTAGTTTTGATTTGCATTTCTCTAATTGCTTGAGATGTTGAATATTTTTTCATAAGTTTGTTGATTGATTGTATATCACCTTCTGAGAAGTGTCTGTTCAGTTTCTTGGCCCATTTATTGATTGTGTTATTTATTTATTTATTTTTTGGTGTTAAGTTTTTTGAGTGCTTTATATATCCTAGAGATTAGTACTCTATCTGATGTGCTTGTGGTAAAGATTTGGTCCCATTCTGTAGGCTCTCTGTTCATGTCACTGATTGTTTCTTTTGCTGAGAAGAAGCTTTTTAGTTTGAATCCATCCCATTTATTGAATCTTGGTTTTAATTCTTGCACTATAGGTGTCTTATTAAAGAAGTTGGGGCCTCATCTGACATGATGGAGATTTGGGCCTACTTTTTCTTCCATTAGGCACAAGGTCTCTGGTTTAATTCCTAGGTCCTTGATCCACTTTAAGTTGAGTTTTGTGCATGGTGAGAGATAGAGGCTTAATTTCATTTTGTAACATGTGGATTTCCAATTTACCCAGCACCATTTGTTGAAGAGGCTATCTTTTCTACAATGTATGTTTTTGGTTTCTTTGTCTAATATAACTTTAGTTATGTGGGTTAGTCTGTGTTCTATTCTGTACCAATGGTCTAAAGGTATATTTTCATGCCAATATCATGCTGTTTTTGTTACTATTGCTCTGTAGTGTAGTTTAAGGTTTGGTATTTTAATGTCTCATGCTTCACTTTTCTTGCAAAGGATTGCTTTGACTATTATGGATCTCTTATTTTTCCAGATGAATTTCATGACTGCTTTTTCTATTTCTATGAGGAATGTCATTGGGATTTTTACTAGGATTGCATTGAATCTGTATAGTGCCTTTTTTTTCAGTTGTTGATGGACCTTTAAAAAAAATTTTTGTTTTTATTTATATATGTATAAATAAATAAACATAATATAAATGCATATATATGTATAGTGCTTTTAAAAAATCGACAAAACAAAAACCTCATTTTTTGAAAAAATAAATAAAATTGATAAACCCTTAGCTATGTTGACAAAGAGAAGGAGAAAGAAAACTCAAATTACTAACATCTGTGATGAAAAAAGAAATATTACAATGGACACTACAGAAATACAGAAGATAATTAGATATTATTTTGAAAATTTGCACTCCAATGAAATAGAAAGTATTGAAGGCATCAACAAATTTCTAGAAGCATATGATATGCCTAAACTAAATCAGGATGATATACATAATTTAAACAGGTCAATTTCAAACAAGGAAATAGAGGACACCACCAGAAGCCTACCAACCAAGAAAAGCCCAGGACTGGATGGATACACAGCTGAGTTCCACAAGTCCTTTAAAGAATAACTAACACAAATACTTCTCAAACTATTTCATGAACTAGAAAAAGAGGGAATACTTCCAAACACATTCTATATGGTCAATATCACCCTGATTCCAAAACCAGACAAAGACATATCAAAGAAAGAAAACTTCAGACCAATATCTCTAATGAATATAGATGCAAAAATTCTCAATAAAATTCTGGCAAATTGAATACAAAAGCATATCAAAAAGATAGTGCACCATGATCAAGTAGGGTTCATCCCAGGGATGCAAGGTTGGTTCAACACGGAAATCAATAAATGCAATTCATCACATCAATAAACTCAAAGATAAAAATCATATGATCATCTCAATAGAAGCAGAGAAAGCATTTGATAAAATACAGCATCCCTTCATGTTAAAAACGCTAGAAAAACTAGGGATATCAGGAACATACCTCAATATTGTAAAGGCTATCTATGCTAAGCCCCAGGCCAACATCATTCTAAATGGAGAAAAATTGAAAGGATTCCCTCTAAAACTGGAACAAGACAGGAATGCCCTCTTTCAGCACTTCTATTTATTAATATAGTTCTTGAAACTCTAGCCAAAGCAATCAGACAGATGAAAGAAATTAAAGGGATACACATAGGAAAAGAAGAACTCAAATTATCACTATTTTCAGGTAATATGTTTCTATACCTAGAAGACCCAAAACATTCCATCAGAAATCTCCTAGAACTAATAATGAATTCAGCAAAGTAGCTGGATATAAAATCAACACATATAAGTCAAAAGCCTTTTTGTACATCAGTGACAAATCCTCTGAAAGAGAAACCTCATTTACAATAGCCTCAAAAAATATTTGGGATTAAACTTAACAAGAGGTGAAAGACCTCTACAATGAACACTATAGCATGCTAATGAAAGAAATTAAAGAAGACCTTAGAAGATGGAAGGATCTCCCTTGTTTTTGGATAGGCAAAATCAATATCGTCAAAATTACCATACTACCAAGAGCACTATACAGATTCATGTATTTTTTGACCATTCATATTTCTTCTTCTGTGAAGTGTTTGTTCAGTTCTTTTTCCCTTTTATTAATTGGATTATTTATTTTTCTGGTGTTAATTTGAGTTCTTTTATAGCCTGGAGATTAATGCTGTATTTGAGGTACAGGTGTTACAGATTTTTTCTCATTCTGTAGGATCTCTGTTCACATTTTTGATTATTTCTTTTTCTGTGAAGAAGCTTTTCAGTTTGATACCATCCCATTTATTGATGCTTCTTGTACTTTAGCAGTCTTATTGAGGAAGCCAGTTCCTAAGGTGACATGATGAAGAGTTAGACCTACTTTTTCTTCTGGTAAGTGCAGGGTATTTAGTTCTAATACCTAGGTCCTTGATCCACTTAGAGTTGCGTTTTGTACAGCATGAGAGATAAAGGTTAAATTTTATTCTATTACATATGGACATCAAGTTTTCCCAGTACCATTTTTTGAAGAAGCTGTATTTTCTCCAATGTATGTTTATATCACCTTTGTCTAGGATGAGATAACTGTATTTATGTTGGTGCATCTCTGTGTCTTCTATTTTGTTCCCTTGTTCTTCATGTCTGTTTTGATGCCAATATCATGCTGCTTTTGTTAACTAAAGCTCTGTAGTTGAATTTAAAGTCTGACATTGTGATACCTCCTGCATCAGTTTTCTCACTAAGGATTCCTTTAGATATTCTAAGCCTCTTGTTTGTCCAAATGAATTTCATGATTGCTTTTTCTATTTCTATGAAGGACATCACTGGAATTTTAATAGGAACTGCATAAATCTTTAGAGCACTTTTAGTAACATGGACATTTTAATAATGTTAATTCTGCCTATCCAAGAATATAGGGGATCTTTCCATTTTCTAAGGTCTTCTTCAATTTTTTTTTTCTTCAAGGTTCTGTGATTTCATTGCAGAGGTCTTTTACCACTTTTGTTAGACTGATTCCAAAATATTTTAATTTTTTTGAGGCTACTGTAAAGGGGATAGTTTTCCTGATTTCTTTCAGCTAATACATTATTGGTATATAAAAATGCAATTGATTTATCCATGCTGACACTATACCCTGCTACTTTTTTGAATTCATATATGATTTCTAGTAGTTTTTTTGAGTGTTCTAAATATAGAATCATGTCATTGGAAAATAGGGGTAGCTTGAGCTCTTTTTTTCCTATTCATATCCCCTTAATTTCTTTCTTTTGTCTAATTGCTCTGGCTAGGTTTTCAGGGACTATGTTGAGTAGGAGTGGTAAAAGAGGACATTCTTGTCCCAGTTTTTAGAGGGAATGCTTTTAATTTTTCTCCATTTAAAATGATGGTGGCTTTAGGTTTAGTGTACATATCTTTTACAATCTTGAGGTATATTACAACTATCCCTAGTTTTCCCTAGCATTCTCAGCATGCACGGATGCTGAATTTTGTCAAATGCTTTTTCTGCATCAATTGAGATAATTATTGATCAGGGATCAGGGTCAATGAATTATGTCCTTATTTTCTGTTCTGGGAGCCAAATTCCAAGGCCCTCCAAATCTCAAGTTGTCCAATGTTGAGTTGTAGAATACTTAACTCTGTCACCCATCTCTCCAGTCAGCTGTTCTTTCACTGTTTCATTTGTGGACTGTGAAGGAATCAAGCAAATGTTGCTGTCTAGATTTACTCTGCCTTCTTCTCTTTCTCTAGATTTTTAAAGAAAGTTTTATTTGTAAAACAAGAACAAAAGCCTTGTGGATTTATAAATCTTACTACATTGTCCTTTCTGAATTACGAATTATCACTGTTTTTAATCCTTCTTTCCCGCTTCTGTATACTGTTCTTTTGTTGACTCTGTTACTTTTGTATAATTCTTTAAGCTGAATAACTAGCAATTTATTTTCATTTATTATTTTTACTTTTTCTTTCAAAATTAAAGCTTTTAAGATAATGAATGTGTTACTGATTCAATAAGTATTTCACTTTTTTCTTGCTTTTTTAAAGTTGTAGTATTGTCTTTAAAAAAATAAAGATTTCTTTTGTAAATCTCTAAATTTGGGGACATTTCATATATATATATGGCTGTTATTCATGTCAATAAATTTAGAATTGGAAAATGTGGTTGCTATAATTTCTAATTCTTCTTTTCAGTTTTTAAAAGATAATTTTTAATAGATCCATGGATATTTGAAATAGCCTGTGGAAATTTAAATAATATCACTTCATTTTGATTCTTAAATACAAATCTTTCCACATATCTCTTTAATCAGCCTCCTCAATGTCATGCAGATACATTTCAATATATCTATATTGGATTAATTGAGCTGTCATAAGAGACATGCTTCCAAATTCAAAAGTCAATTGTATTTCCATTAATTATTTCTAAAATTCCATGATTATACATATGTTTTCATACACTAATTTTAATAGTTTTTTGTTTGCTTTGTTTTTACTACTTTTCCTGAACACTTTCAAATTTCAAATTTGACATTCATTTTTCTATTTTTTACTATATTATATGCTTGTCTCTACAAATTAAAAATTTACTTAAAAATTTTAGTTACTGAGATCAGAAACACAGATCAAACAAAATAATTTAAAACAGAAGAGTTTCTTAGGTTATACTGAGGTTCCTCATAGGTAAATTGAACCACCAAACCACAGAAAGGAGCTAAAGGCACATGTTTCATTTTGAAGTTACAATACATAGTACAAAGTGTGGAGAAAAGAAAAGGAAATGACTTGGAAAGAACATGCCCAACCACTTGACTGGAACAGAGAGCTTGTGGGACTGAGTAAAAAATGGGAGTGAGAGTTCACATTTAGAGTTTCAGACTGAGGCTTCTTTTAGGGTCTTTTGGCAGCCTTTGTAAGAAAAAAAAAATTGTTTTAAATCCCCAATATCTCTATACTTTAACCACACACATTGACTAATGTCTTAATCTGGTTATTAACAATTTACATAAGAAGGTACTGACATTTTGAAACATGGAATCCAAATAGTCTCTCCCACTTTATAACCAATGTAGAGGTGAGCTGAGGTCAGAGTTCCATGAGTGGAACCAAGCAGGGCCCAGATTTAAGAGCCTCAAAAGGAATGACAGAGATTTATATCAATGGTTACAGAAAGTCTTTTTAGCACTGCTAATCCTAAACCTGTGCTTGTACTTTTCCAGACCAGACACTTGTCCTTATCTGCATATAAACTTAGCACTGGCAGCCCATTTCCTTCCCCACCTGTTTTGGGGGCTGACTAAAACTAATATTTTGTGACAAGCTGTCACATTGCAAGCTTGTTTAAATAGGGATAAAACTATTACCGACCTTCCTCCTGGGCTGAGAGAGGAAATTACCAGTAACATGTAAATCCCCTGGAAAATATAAGGTGTTAGAGGCAAATAGAAAGTGCTAGTTAAGTGCTAAAGAGGACCATGAGGAAAGAAAAAGAAAATCCTCTTCTCATTGCCCTCAACAAATTGGATCTCCTTTATTTAATTGGTGAGGAGAGTTTCATTGTCCAAGCATCTCACTATAATCACTTTATTACCCACAAATCTGTAAAAAGATAATTTTATCACCTTAAAAATATCTTAACACTACAAGTATGACACGGACGCAATGGAGCAGCCACACTTCTTATTTGATGATTCCAATTTGGTTTTTATAAGGCAAATTTTACTGGCAGATAAAAGCACTTTTAGATGAACTGTAGAATGCAAAGGCAATGATATCTGGAACGCTTTATCTGACTGAAAGCTTTACTGCTGCGGAGATACAAGCAGCTGACCTAATAAACCAGAGACTTACCAAATTCATTCTATAAAAGTCAGGGACTTTATGGCCACATTGTCTTTTCAATTCCAAATACAATCATGACATGTAATTGTCACTTAAATTCTTCACACTCATATTTTTGACTTCTGTGCCATTTTTCAGAATGACCACTCTGCATTCTTAAGTGGATTTAAGTGAAAATGAGCAGCTAATACCACAAACATTTGATAAATGTTGATGCAATGTGTCATTCATGAGCTATAAAGATAAATCATCCCCCTTGTGACCTAATCCTGCCACTTTCCACCCCTCCATCTCTTCTACCCCGTGTCTTCTGTTCTGGTTGCTTTAGCCCAGCTGAGAACACTTTTTCATGCAGCCTTTTCCCCAGAAGTCCAGTTATCTTTGCCACTTATGATTTAAGGCTTCTTTTGATTCAAAAGTCAAATATATGTTTGCTCAGTAAAATAATCAGAGTGAAGCTTGATTAATGAGGTGAGAATTTTCTTATAAATAGTTCTCAAATGTCTTCCTATTGTGTGATGATATTAATTTTACTGTCAAGTTGAACTTTTGTGAAATTGTCAGTAAATTAAAAATTTGGAGGGAAATATTCCTATTCCTTGAATAATATGTTTTATAACTCCCTTGTTTAACATGGGAGGATTATAAAAACAAAGAATGCAGTATTTTAGCTTACCAGAGTAGTTACTCAAAAATGCTAATAATAGATAATTTACTATAAGAATAAGTGTTCTATGCTCTGTACTTTACTCAATATAAAACAAATACTCTATAAACAAAATTTCAGTTATTAGTATAACTTCAGATTTTAGCATTGTTAATCTGCATGGCATATTCTGGTTTTACAGAAGGAAATACTTCTGTAGAAGAAGTGTTTAAATACATGATTTCTGAAAATGCTCATTGTCAATCATATAATGTTTCAAAATTTTCTAAGTAGTTTTTTTTTCTTTTTTCAATATCAAATCTGAAGGGAGTTCCGTTTATGGTGTTGGAATAGTAAATCTACAATAATAACATTGCTAATGTGTCTGACATTCTTTGGGTCTTTTCCTCATGGTCATGAGTTGGCTACTAGAAACACATGTTAATTTCTCCAGTTGGGATTGAGATCTCAAGTACTTATTTTGTACAGCATTTATAGTGGAGGCAGTCATGGAAGAAGGAGGTTTGGATGGAGTTGTAGGTGCTAGGGCACCAACCCATAGTGTTTGCTCTAATAATAAACCAAATAACTGTTTTAAGCAAAAACTAGTTAGAAGATCAATGAAAGAAAGAGACTATATCTACAAAAATAATGTAACTGTGATCATCTAGGAATAAATCTAAGGAAAAAACATGCAAAAATGATATAAAATTTAAAACACTCCTAAAGAACATGATGGAACACAACCCAAGAAAAGATGTATCATAATTCAGATGAAATGACTTGACATCTTACAAATACTCTTTCAAAGATCTCTATGAATTTAATATGATTCTAATCAGATTTATTTTAGGTAATAGAAAAAATATTTCAAATCCTACAGTGGTAAATACAAAAAGAAGATTAGAACAATTCAGAAAATCCAAGAAAAACAAAGTAAGACCAATTTTATTCAACATTACTGTATTTCATAGGGTCACAATTAAAACAATGTGGAACTAGCTTATGAAGAGACAGTGATTGGAAAATAGCCAATTTAAATACATACTGTAATTGAGGATCTTACAAAAATCTACATTGTTTAATAATGGGTTTTTTTGTGGGGTATATGTTGACAAGGATAGTGGTTCTACATTTCATATTTTACCCCAAAATAAATTCCAGAAAAATAAACAAAAATGTACTAGAAGAAAAATCAATAGTTACAAAAAATTTCTGAGTGTTACAGATCTTTGTAAGTGGAACACAAATGCCAGTTGCCACAAGGAAAAAGATTGTTTAATTTGATTACATGGGATTCTACACAAGACAAGGTAACAGGGACTACCAGTTTTATCCTCCTATCTGAAAAACTAGGCTTGAGTTATGAAACAACAGTTTTCTGGACACTAAAACAAAACACAATGATCTCTGAAAAATAGGAAACAAATTAGGCGAGTCTGATTCTTTAAAAATGAAATTGAAAGTATTTTTTAGTTTGAAGAATCTAGAAAGTATTTTTAACTGAATGAAAATAGAAATATAATATATGAGAGTTTTGGAGAGGTTGCTAAAGAAGTTCTTTGAGGAATTGGAAAGAAACATAGGAAATGTGGGAACTAATGGATATGTGTGATGTCATGAGTTTACCAGTGTAGCTATTTGTTAGAACTAAGTATGTATAGTTTTTTCCCAATTATTTGTACATGACAGCAGAATGCATTTCATATCATTGTACACAAATGGGCCACAACTTCTCATTCCTCTGATTGTGCACACTGTAAAGTCACACCATTTTAGCAATCATACATGTACCTAGGGTAATGATATCCTTCTCATTCTACCATCTTTCCTCCCCCCACCTCCACCCCCAGCTTTGTCCAATCCAAAGTTCCTCCATTCTTCCCATGCCTCCTTTCCCCATTGTGGTCAACATTCACTTAACAGAAAGAACATTCAGCCTTTGGTTTTGGGGGATTGGCTTACTTCACTTAGCATGATATTCTCCAACTCCATCCATTTACTTGCAAATGACATAATTTTATTCTCTTTTAATGCTGAGTAATATTCCATTGTGTATAATACATACCACAGGTTTTTTTTTTTTTTTATCCATTTATCCATTGAAGGGCATCCAATTTGGTTCCACAGTTTAGCTATTGTGAATTGAGCTGCTATAAATATTGATGTGGTTGTGTAACTATAGAATGCTGTTTTTAAGCCTTTGGTATAGACCTTTGAGTATAGACCAAGGAGTAGGAGAGCTGGGCCAAATGGTGATTCCATTCCAAATTTTCTAAGGAATCTCCAGAATGCTTTCCATAGTGTTTGCACCGATTTGCAGTCCCACCAGCAATGTATGAGTGTACCTTTTTCCCCACATCCTTGCCATCATTTATTGTTGCTTGTATTCTTGATAATTGCCATTCTGACTGGAATGAGACAAAATCTTAGAATAGTTTGACTTGCATCTCCCTAATTTCTACAGATGTTAAACATTTTTCCTATATTTGTTGATCAATTGTATGTCTCTGAGAAGTGTCTGTTCAGTCCCTTAGCCCATTTATTGATTGTTTTTTGAGTTCTTTATATATCCTAGAAATTAGTGCTCCATCTGATGTGCATGTAGTTAAGGTGCTCTCCCACTTTGTGGGTTCTTTCTTCATGTTATTGATTGTTTTTTTGCAGAGAAGAAACTTTTTAATTTGAATCCATCCCATTTATTAATTCTTGATTTTTCTTCTTGTGCTTTAGGAGTCTGGTTAAGGAAGTCAGGACCTTACCCAATATGATAAAGATTTGGGCCTACATTTTTTATATCAGGTGCAGGGTCTCAGGTCTAATTCCTAGGTCCTTGATCCACTTTGAGTTGAGTTTTGTTCATGGTGAGAAACAGTGGATTTAATTTCATTTTGCTGCATATGGATTTCCAGTTTTCCCAGCACCATTTGTTGAGTAGCCTATCATTTCTCCAATGTATGTAAACTGTATTTATATGGGTTTGTTGCTGTGTCTTCTATTCTATACCATTGTTCTACATGTCTATTTTGGTACCAATACCCTGCTGTTTTTGTTACTATAGCTGTGTAGTAGTTTAAAGTCTGGTATTTTGATGTCTCATGCTTCACTTTTCTTGCCAAGGATTGCTTTAGCTACTCTGGGTCTCTTATTTTTCCAAATGAATTTCATTTCTATGAGGAATGCCATTGATATTTTAATTGGAATTGCATTAAATCTGTATCACACTTTTAATAGTATGTCCATTATGAGAACACTAATTCTTTCTATCCAAGAACAAGGGAGGTCTTTCCATCTTCTAAAGTTTTCTTCAATTTCTTTCTTTAGTGTTCTATAGTTTTCATTGTATAGGTCTTTCAATTCTTTTGAAGATTGATTCCCAAGTATTTTTTTAAGGTTATTGTGAATGGGGTACTTTTCCTAGTTTCTCTTTCAGAGGGTTCATTGCTAATGTATAGAAATGCATTTGATTTAATAATATTGATTTTATATCCTGTTACTTTGCTGAATTCACTCATTAATTCTAGAAGTTTTCTTGTGGTGTTTAAATTTGATCCCTTAAGTATAGAATCATGTCATTGGCAAATAGTGACAGTTTGAGTTCTTCTTTTCCTATTCGTACCCTTTTAATTTCCTTCATCTGTCTAATTGCTCTGGCTAGAGTTTCAAGAACTGTGTTGAGTAGGAGTGATGAAATAGGGCATCCCTGTCTTGTTCCAGTTCTTAGAGGCAATAATTCCAATTTTTCTCTATTTAAAATGATGTTGGCCTTGGGCTTAGCATAGATAGCTTTTACAGTGTGGATATATGTATTCATACTATTCCTAGCTTTTCTAGTGCTTTGAACAAGAAAGAGGGTTGTATTTTGTCACATCTTTGTCTGCATCTATTTAGATAATAACATGATTTTTAATCGTTAAGTCTATTGATGTGATGCATTACATTTATCAATTTCCTTATGTGAACCAATCTTGCATTCCTGTGATGAACCCCACTTGATCATAGTACACTGTCTTTTTAATGTATTTTCGTATGTGATTTGCCAGAATTTTATTGCAAATTTTTGCATCTGTGTTCATCAGGGATATTGGTCTAAAGTTGGTTTTTGTTGTTGTTGTTGTTGTTTTTTACTTGATGTGTCTTTGGTAGTATCAGGGTGATACTACCTCATAGAATGAATTTGGAAGGGTTCCCTTCTTTTCTACTCATGGAATAATTTGATGAGTATTGGTATTAATTCTTCTCTGAAGCCTTGTAGAACTCTGCTGAGAATGTGTCTGGTCCTAGGCTTTTCTTGGTTGGTAGAATTTGATGGTGTCTTCTATTTCTTTGCTTGAAATTGATTTGTTTAAATTGTGAATGTCCCCCAATTCAGTTTGGGAAGATCAAATGTCTCTAGAAATTTGTTAGTGTATTGAGATTTTCTATTTTATTGGAGTGAAAATTTAAAAAATAGTTTCTTATTATATTCTGTATTTCAATAGTATTTGTTGTGATATTTTCTTGTCCATCACAGATCTTAGTAATTTGGGTTTTCTTTCACCTTCTTTTTTATTAAGGTGGCTAAGGGTTTATCAATTTTATTTAGTTTTTCAAAGAACAATCGCTTTTTGTCAATTTTTTCAATATGTCTTTGGTTTCAATTTCATTGATTGCAGCTCTGATTTTAATTTCTCTCTTCTACTGTTTGGGGTGTTGATTTGTTCTTCTTTTTGTAGGGCTTTGAGATGCAATATTAGATCTTTTATTTGTTGACTTTATATTCTTTTAATGAATGAGGTTAATGCAATGAACTTTCCTTTCAGTACAGTCTTCATAGTGTTCCAGAGATTTGGTATGTTGTATTGGAGTTCTCATTTACCTCTAAGAATTTATTTTTTACCTCCTCCCTGATGTCTTTTGTTATCCATGAATCATTCAATAGCATATTATTTAATCTCCAGGTGTTGGAGTAGCTTCTATTTTTTACTTTATCATTGATTTATAATTTCATTCTATTATGGTCTGATAGAATGCAGGGTAGTGTATTCATTTTTTGGTATTTGCTAAGAGTTGCTTTGTGGTCTGTTTAAGAGAAGGATCCATGTGCTGATGAGAAAAATGTGTACTCACTCATTGATAGATGAAATATTTTATATGTGTCTGTTAAGTCTGAATTATTGATCACATTATTGAGTTCTATAGTGTCTTTGTTTAGTTTTTGTTTGGAAGATCTATCCAGAGATGAGAGAGGTATATTAATGTCCCCCAGCATTATTATATTGTGGTCTAATTAATTCTCAAAATTTAGAAGGGTTTGTTTGATATACATAGCTGCTCCATTTTAGGGGGTATAAATATTTACAATTGTTATGTCTTATTAATGTATGATTCTCTTACACATTATAAAAGCCTTCTTTATCCCTTCTGACTAACTTTAGTTTGAAGTCCACTTTATCTGATATGAGGATGGAAAGCTCTGCTTGTTTATGTGGTCCATGTGAGTGGTATGTTTTTTCCCACCTTTTCACCTTCAGTTTGTGGATGTCTTTTTGTGTAAAATGAATCTCTTGAAGACAGCATATTGTAGGGTTTTGTTTTTTTTTTTAATCCAATCTGTCAGTCTATGTCTTTTAATTTTTTATTTTAATTTTATGACAGTGGAATGCCCTACAATTCTTATTATACATATGGAGGACAGTTTTTCATTTTTCTGGATGTATTCATAGTATATTCACACCAATTTGTGTCTTCATGCATGTACTTAGGATAATAATGATCATCATGTTCCACCATCATTTCTAATCTCATGCCCCCTCCCTCCCCCTCCAAACCCACTGCCTTATCTAGAGTTCATCTATTCCTCCCATGCTCCCTCTCCCTATCCCACTATGAATCAGCCTCCTTATATCAAAGAAAACATTTGGCATTTGTTTTTTGAGAATTGGCTAACTTCACTTAGCATTATTTTCTCTAACTTCATCCATTTACCTACAAATGTCATGATCTTATTCTCTTTTATTGCTGAGCAATATTCCATTGTGTATATATGCCACACTTTTTTATCCATTCATCTGTTGAAGGGCATCTAGATTGGTTTCACAGTTTAGCTATTGTGAATTGTGCTGCTATAAACATTGATGTGGCTGTGTTCCTGTAGCAAGCTGTTTTTAAGTCCTTTGGGTGTAGCCCAAGGAGAGGGATAGCTAGGTCAAATGGTGGTTCCATTTCCAGTTTTCCAAGAAATCTCCATTCTACTTCCATATTGGCTGCATCAATTTGCAGTTCTTTATATACCCTAGAGATTAGTGTTCTATCTGATATGTGAGGAGTAAAAATTTGCTCCCAAGGTGTAGGCTCTCTATTCACCTTACAGATTGTTTATTTTGCTGAGAAGAAACATTTTAGTTTGATTCCATCTCATTTATTGATTCTTGATTTTAATTCTTGCACCACAGCAGTGTTATTAAGGAAGTTGGGGCCTAATACCACACAATGGAGATGAGGGCCTATTTTTTCTTCTGTTAGACACAGGGTTTCTGGTTGTGTACCTAAGTCCTTGATCCACTTTGAGTTGAGTTTTGTGCATAGTGAGAGATAGGGGTTTAATTTCACTTTGTTGCATATGGATTTTCAGTTTTCCCAGCACCATTTGTTGAAGATACTTTTTTTTCTCCAGTGCATGTCTTTGGCACCTTTGTCTAATATTAGATAATTGAAATTTTGTGGGTTAGTCTCTGTGTCCTTTATTCTGTACCATTGGTCTACCAGTCTGTTTTGGTGCCAATCCAATGCTGGTTTTGTTACTATTGCTCTTTAGTATAGTTTAAGATCTAGTATAGTGATGCCAGCTGCTTCACTCTTCCTGCTAAGGATTGCTTAAGCTGTTCTGGGTCTCTTATTTTTCCAGATGAATTTCATGATTGCTTTTTCTATTTCTATGAGGAATGCCATTGGAATTTTGATTGGAATTACATTAAATCTATATAGTGCTTTTGGTAGTATGGTCATTTTGATAATATTAATTCTGCCTATCCAAGAGCAAGGTAGATCTTTTCATCTTCTAAGGTCTTCTTTGACTTCTTTCTTTAGGATTTTGTAAATTTTCATTATATAGATCTTTCACCTCTTTCTTTGATTCCCAAGTTTTTTTTTTCTTTTTTTAGGCTATTGTAAATGAGTAGTTTTTCTCATTTCCATTTCTGAGGATTTATCACTGATATACAGAAATGCCTTTGATTTATGGGTGTTGATTTTATATCCTGCTACTTTGCTGAATTCATTTACTAGTTCTAGAAGTTTTCTGGTGGAACTTTTAGGATCTTCTAGGTATAGAATCATATCATCAGCAATAGTACCAATTTGAGTTCTACTTTTCCTATGTGTATCCCTTTAATTTCTTTCATCTGTCTAATTGCTCTGGCCAGTGTTTCAAGAACTATGATAAATAGAAGTGGTGAAAAGGGCTTCCCTGTCTTGTTACAGTTTTTAGAAGGAATGCCTTCAATTTTTCTCCATTTAGAATGCTATTGGCCTGGGGCTTAGGGTAGATAGTTTTTACAATGTTGAGATTTTTTCCTGTTATCCCTAGTTTTTCTAGTGTTTTGAACATAAAGGGGTGCTATATTTTGTCAAATGCTTTGTCTGCATCTGTAGAAATGAATTTTATGTGGAAAAGACATAATGAGAAAGAACAATTGGAATTCATGCATGTGTTCATTTAGTCATTCAACAAATACTTATTAGGCATCTATTATATGCCAGGCACTCTGTTAAAATCTGAGAAATTTTCAGCAAAGTGCCTATGCAGGGATGATTCATATGCTGTAGGTAACACTGTTCTTGGTGCCCATGTCTTCACTTTATTTCAAGCTGATCCCTTTCATTATCCTGGAAGCTGCTGGACCTACCTAAGACTTGGAAATCTGCTATTTCTCTAAAGACAAAAATTCAAGGGCATCACTGGACAGAATTGGAAGTGAGAACAACATTTACTCCCTGGGCATCAGAAGCACTTTCTTACACCCACCAGTGCAGCTAAGACTATCACTAGTGAATTCTCTGGTTTATGGCTTTGGGGGAGGATTTAGAAAGCTTTACCATCTCCCTTCTGTATCCCCACCATTCAGTGCTATTCTTATAATAAGACAGAAGAAGTCACAATTTGGCTGGAGATTTGGCCATTAGCTTCACATCTGGTCTCCTAAAAGGGACCAACAAAGACAGAATTGAGTGGTGGCTCCTCAGAGCTTGCTCTGCAAAGCAAAGGTGGGTCAGTAAAGGAAACAGATTTCTATCTCCCTTGCTCCATTCCCTGCTCAATTTTAATAGAATTCTGGGCTAGACTGTGGTCCCGTTCATGGAATTAAAGTGTGCATTTGGGCTAAACATCCCTAGGGTCACAAGTAATCAAGTCCTGTCCCTGTCTTAACATTGCCCGACTCTTTTTATCCCAGGCTCCATATTGTGCTGTTTTACTGTTTCCACACATAAGTACTCATCAAAAAATTAGTTGTACAATTTAAAAGTCGCATGTGGAGCACAGTAAGCGCCAGAGAAGAAGGGTGCTATATCAATTCAATCATGAGTAAATATTTGATGATGTGCATGTAGTTTCTAAGCAGTCCTCCTGTCAGCATGAATAAAATAAACAGGCTCAGGAAACAACTGACCCAAAGGAGTCACCAGCAATCACAGTATAAATATGTGCAAATCAAGTCAGCAATAATTACATCATCCTCTATCAGATCCTTATTGCCATGTCTTCCACAGTTCTTTTTTATTAAAGCAGCTCCTCTGGAGCAAGAGACATGTACACTTTATTAGTGTGTGTGTGTGTGTGTGTGTGTGTGTGTGTGTGCTCTAAACTCTGTTTCCAGTGCAATCACTGTACAGCAGCACACTCAGGGGAAAGAACATCCATCTTCTCTTATTTCTGATGGAAGAAGAGGAGTTTTATTATGCTCTGTGTTTCCATTGAAAGTCAAGATTACAATTTATATGCTTTTTGCCTCCAATTCTTGTGCCCTCTCCCTCCCTGTTGGCACATTAAATTCTTCAAAATAGAAAAAAAGTTATAGCTGAATTTCTACTAGTAACACAAGAAATTTCCTTCACCCAGCTTTTTTTTTGGGGGGGGGAGGTGGGGTGGGGAGGGGGAAGGAGATAGATAGATAAATAAAGGTAAGTATAGCCACATGTAGAATGATATAGATGTTCACAGTAGAAAAAAGTACTTAGAAATATTGTTTATATTAACCTGTGGCAGAATTGGATTTTTAAAAGGTGTCACTTCATTAAGTAGCTGAACTGTTCTGAAGAGAAGAGAAATGCCATATAGTTGAGATGATTAAAATGGTGACTCAGAATGACTGCAGCCATGAGCAGCTGGGACAGTGTGGGAGCATAAGGCCACTAGTGTGAGCAAGTCTGGAGGCCAGATGCCCTGCATGTATGACTTGACAAAACATGAGGAAAAATCAGGGAAAGGTCCAGAAATTGACGCTTAAAAGGGGTGTCAGCCATGAATCAGAAACTCATTTATCCAAAGAGATTATGCAAAGTGAAATTTCAAAATATTGGGAAAATAATTAATGCCAGAATATTTACAAGCTCAAAAAGGTAAGGCAAATCAGGCAAAAAAACAAATATGAAGACTTTTATAATGTACACAACTTTTAAAACTGTTAAAGGAAACTTTATGCTATTTATGCAAAAGTTGAAACAAATTCCCAGGCATTGTTCACCTTAGAGGTTCAAGCAAAGGTCTGTAAGTAAGTAAAATCATTATAGCAAAATAGGCTTACAAAAAGAAGCTCTCAGGTTTTTGTAATGCTGATTATTTGCCAGTCATCATTTCAGCTGCTTTACATTTATAATATGTCCATTGAATGAAGTTGACTCCTGGGAGCAGAATGAAACTTTATTTTTTCTTTTCTCTTCCTGAAATATACTTAATGGGGAATCTTCTTTCTCTCCACTGAAAGAAAACTTGATGGGACCTTTGCATTTTCTGTCACTGGTAACAGAAAGTCCTGCCATCTGTGTTCATTATAAACATTCTCAGTTTAGTAAAGAGAAAATTCCCCCTTTCCATTTAGTAATCAAATTATCCAATTTGATAGGGGAGGGAGATGGTATAGAGAGAAAAGGAGTATAGAAAGATCATGTGAACAGACACCTCATAAAATGACATCCTGTTCTCTGTGCCTAGCAGGGTGCCTCAACTGACCCTTCTCCCATGTGGTTGCTAGCAATCTCTCCCTCAACGCTTCCTGGGCTCCAGCAGAACAGACTTTATAAGGTCCCTTTCCCTCTCCTCAGCTCTTAGAAATTTCATAGTTCAAATTCACCTTCTCTGACACATATAACACATCTGGTCTACAGAAAACATTCATGCCCTATTTTTTTCCCCCTGAACAACCTTCAGAAATGTAGGACAAACCCAAGGTACTGAATTTGACTTTGCTCTGTGTTATGCTTTGGATCTTCAATGTTCTCCGAAAGTTCATGTGTTGAAGGCTTAGACTCCAATGCAGGATGTGCAGAGGTGGGGCCTTTGAAGGTGATTGGATCATTAGGGCTCTGGCATCGTGAATGGATTAATACACTTATGTGTTCATAGCTTAATGGGTTTGGGGTCAGAGGTCTTATTATAAAAGCCAGCACTTTCTTTACTTCTTGGCTGCTGCAAGGTGAGCAGATTTACACTGCCATGTGCTTCCCACCATGATGTTCTGCTTCACTGCAGGCCCAGAAACAACAGAGCCAAGTGACCGTGGACTGAAACTTCTGAAACTATGAGACAAAATAAATATTTTCTCCATCAAGTTAATTTCCTCAGGCATTTTTTCACAGTGATGGAAAGTTAACTAACATATTTTGCCATGAACGTTCACCAGATTTTTAGAGTAGGAATAATACTCCTGTCTACCATCTCCCTCAAGTTAGAGGACATTCATCAAGTTCTTTGAATGTTTTGACTGAAGCCACGACCTAAGGGAAATTTGAAGACATCTATACTTTTATGCCTTCACATGATGGTAAGGGTAGATTCAGGAGAGAAGTGTTCTCTTCAAGGAGGTGTTGCTCAGAAATTTCCTCACTTCCAATAATTTTTTTATGCCTACAATGTGCCATCATCTAATCCACCCTGAAATTCTTATGGAATTCTCTATCTTACAAGACCACTTTATCATCTCTTTTCTATCTTGGTTCCTCAGTTGAAATTTCTAATTGGCCACCCAGCTACATGGTTATTAATTTCATTTAACTTTCAGACTAACCCTGTCCTATGAATGGTTTTATCTTCATTATGAGAGGTGAAAAAACTGAGGTTAAATAACTTGCTCAGATCACTTACCCCAGTATAATTCATAGAATACCCAAAAGTACCCACCTCCAATGGACAGCACTTATTTGAACTCTGGTAAATACAGTGATTTGGTGAGTGATGATAAGTAGTAATGAGTAAGGCTAAAATTCAAACTCAGGTAGTCCCTCTCCAAATCCTGTGCTTTCTTATGTAGTATATTATGTCATCTTCCAATACCCAACTGAAAGACAGAATTGGAAAACAAAAGTATCAGAGGCTTTACTGATGTCACTGCTATTTTTTAAGCAATTGGCATTGGTTCAAGTCAATGACCATTTTAAGAAGGAGTGTGTGAGACCCAGAGGACAGTTGACTTTCCTTTTTCTGCCAATTATTAAATCACAGAAGTTAATTATGGCCCACTAAAAGTTTATGGCTCTAAACTTAAGTCTCATTATACCAGCAGCTATGCTTACTCCATTTTTAAAAAATCTTCAACTCTTGATTTTTCCTTTCATATTTTTTAGTTTTTTGAAGTAAATTCTTTGCTGGTCTTTGACCATAGCATTTTCATTTGGTTTCTACATTGTTAAAACTTTATAAATAGGTTATAAATAACCCAATACTGGCCTTTAAAAATCAACAGGTCAGCTTATATCTATCAGCTTCAGAAACTAGGGTTGACTAATAACAATCCAGGTCCTGGATGATTATAAATTGTTAAATCTTCTAATATTGAAGATGAGTGGAAGCTGAGGAATTGTTCTAAAATATAAGTCCCATTCTAACAGAATGTGCATCTGGATTTGAATGAGCAAGTCAAGCAAAATGAATTGGAGTCAGAGTATATGATCAATATTTTGGAGTATACTTTATTTAAATATTGCATCAACATTGATTTTTCTTTGGAATTTTAATCACATTTATAATTTAGAATATTTTAATATTTTATGTTAACACTAACTTAGAAAATGTCAAATACTCTGATATTTAGGAAAATAAACCTATTTCCATAACACTACCTTTCCTAAATTATATGCTACCAAAAAAAATTATCTTGTACATTGTATTTAAAGTCATTAATATTATAAAATAAGCAAAATTAGTATTGGGCATTTAATGACTACATGTATAATGGTTATTTTATTTATATCTCACAAAATGTCTCAAATAACTTATGATGATATGTTCAATTATCATTATAGTATATGTACATTATCATTATGTTATATTTAATGTTTTAATAAATACATTTCATCATTCTCTAATTGATTATTGCTAAATCTATGATTAATATAATAAATGAATGTTGATCTAAATGCTCATTGTCAGGTCATACAGGTTGCAACAATGATTAATATCTTAATGTACCTGATATCCTAAGACGTGGCTTCATTGATTGAAGGTAGGGAGGAGTATTGTGTATGGGGGCAGAGTGAGAAGGAGAGAGAAAAAAAATTTTCGAACATATTTTACATGTTAGGTAACCAAGATGGTCTAAATGTTCCCTTTAGCTTGACTGCACTTTAGAATACCTTCCCCTAACAATAAACACTTTATCTTCCCTTTCTTGAATCATTTACTTTAGAAAACTTGCAGAGTGAGAAGGAGAGAGAAAAAAAAAAATTTCGAACATATTTTACATGTTATGCAACCAAGATGGTCTAAATGTTTCCTTTAGCTTGACTGTACTTTAGAATACCTTCTCCTAACAATAAACACTTTATCTTCCCTTTCTTGGATCATTTACTTTAGAAAACTTGCAGTTGTGGAATTCTTTCTTTACCCCTTTGAAATGTGGATCTATAACCCAATGATACCTTTCTCCAGGACCTGAGGGTAATACCTTTGAAATGTACTAATTGAAGGAGGTAGAGTCTCTGTCTCCCAGTCTGTGAGAGCATAGGACCAGGGGTGGGAGATGGGTAGGGAGGCAGGAAATACCAGAGAGTGATGTTGACCAAATTATTTTGTTATATTGTGTACAAATAATTTTGTGACAACAAATCCCATCATTAAAAAAAAGAAATTGTGGTCAAAATACAAAGAGCATAAAATTTAAAAGAAGGAGGAGGAGGAGGAAGAGGAGGAGGAAGTATCTCATCAGGAAAAGGGTAGGATTTTCAGTCAGCAGAGGTGGAGTGAACCTCTATACCTCTCCCTGCTCATATCTGCCTACCCTACTCTAACAATACCAGATAATATCTGAAACCTATCGAAGAAATTTCCCTGCTGTGTTGTAGCCCATCTATCTGATGTGTTCACCAAACATAATCAATAAATGCATTGATTTATGATATTTTTTTCTGTGACTGTAAAAGTCCATTTAACCTCTACCATGGTGGAACATGTCATTCAGGGTAAGTGAATTCCATGTTCCTGGGCCAGGGTCATTCATAATTGTCTCAGTATAAATTATTTTCTTATTTCCTTTAAGCCAGAGATATCACATCAATTTTCCTAAATTTTTCAGGGTCATCTTCATCTTCTCATCCAGCCTCATTTTTCCTTGGAAAACAGAGCAAAAGAGACAGGAGTGTGTTACTCAGCAAGGATCTGTTACAGAGCTGAAGCAGCCTAGGCAACTATGGCTTGGTTGCCATTCTTGTGATCACACCAGAAAGAGTTCAGACATATTGCTCCAAGTAGCAGGCACATGTTGATTAGGAGGGAAGTGGGGGGCACATTTAAGGAAGAAGGCAGATCCTCTCAGAGAGGAGAGGGATGGTGTGCCCACTGCCTTTAATTTTTTTTTTTTTTTTTTTTTTTTTTTGGTCAGGGGTGATCCACAGGAAAGTTTCCAGAGAGTCCTGCATAGATCCACCTCTTCACTTTGAGAGCTGGATTGCATCAGACTTTCAAATCCCCACTGCACATAGTTTTACCAGATGGAGTGGAGATTTTCTAAAGATCCAAGGTACTTCTGGATCACTTTGGCTCATTTCTGGAATCTGGTTTGCCTAAAGATCACATAAGTCCCCACTTCTGGGTAACTTCTATTCTTCCTATTGTCAGAGAGGAGCCTTTCAGGCCTGCATTTCTCTTGTCTTTAACAGATTGTTTGTTCAGGAATATAACATATTCTGTTGACTGAAGCTAGGTGGGGCTGCTGGTAAATTGCTTTTTAAAAGACAGTATATGAGGATCAGCACAATAGGCCCAGTTTGTAAAATTATTCCCTTAATCTCACGTTGCCACGATTTACATCTATCTGTTATTTGTCCAGTGGACACTGACAAAGATTCTTTGCTTGGCCATATGTTAACTAGGCTCCTGAATCCTCTGCTAGACCTATTTGTGCACTTTTTGTTTAAAATCCAGTTTTAATAAAGAATGCTGATAAGTCAGTTTTGTGAGAATCCTCCACCCTAAATATGTGAGACTCCTCTATACTTGATTGCATTCATTATCATACTCCATCCACCAGGTGATATCTGATTAACTTAGTCTATCTTCAGGATGAATCTTATTAGGTCAGTTTAACCAGAATCCCCCCTAACCCTTAATGCTTCCTCTTAGTAATTTACCATCCATTGACCTCCACTGCTGCTTGGCTATAAAATCCTACTTGACCATGCTGTATTTGTATCTCCCATTGCAAGGGCACTTTGTAAATGTCCCTGTACCTACCATAATGGTCCCAAGTAAAGTGCTCCTTATTTTGCTTTAAAAATTATCTTTGAATCAATTTTTCTTTGTCAACATTTTTCACTCTGTCTTGAAATTTTCTTTTCTTGAATGTCCCCAGATATTGATATCAAATTCATCTTTATGATTTGGAAGAAACCATATCACCTACATTTTATACTAAGGAGGAAAGTCCTCTGCAGAGAACCATAAAATTCTATAGACAAGCAATTACTTGGGACAACAGAAGGAACAAAAGGAAAGCTGTTATGTAAATGTAAGCCATTTAAAGTTGGTTCCACCTATAAGCAATAATATAAATCACTATTTTGTATACCTCAAAAAGTTAGAAAATTATTTCTGGACTTCTGCTCAGTTTAGCCCAATTCTGTCTGAATATTGTGATTTTTTATTTTATTTTTTTTAAAAAGGTAGAGACTATACCTTCTACATTCTTTACAGTATACAGAGTGCTTGCCAAAGCACATGGTAGATTTTTAATAAAGTACTCATTCACTTGAACTTAAATGAATTGCTGTACTTATTAAAACTAGACATGTGAAAGGGCTGATTAGTATTTTTTAAGATTTTGGGGAAGATTTGTTTTATGCTTGGCCAAGGTGTTTAACACAACTACTCATTTTCTCCAAGCTGATGATTTCACGGCAGTAGTCACAGAACTACAGAAAATCCTTCTACTTGACCTGAACTTAATGACCATCACATGGAAAATAAGATGGACTACTGCTTATAACACACTGTCCACTGCATAATCAGACTCCCATTCCTCTAAAGCTGCATGCTTTAAAACTTTAACAGGCAGTAGTGGGGAAGAAAACTCTTCATTTATGTGCAAATGACCTTCAAAATACTTTTTCACATGCTGCAGTGAGCATCTTTGGTTCACATTAACTATGCCATTCCCTTGTAGGCTCTAACAGTCACTGTGTAATGTGTTCTCTCTGACTAGGTCTCAGTAATAATAGCTTTAGAATCTATTTTAATAGGCATTTTTCTGTACATATTTTGCCTGAAAGGTACAACTGCAAGTCTGTTTGGAAGGAAATCTTAGGAGTACAAAGGACCTGACTGAGATCATCTTCAATTCCTTTAAATCATATTCTAGAGACTGAGATTCTTAATGGCAATGTTTGTACTTTCTCTCCATTGTTAATAAGTGAAATTGACCCTACAAATATTAATATTAATAGAGGAAAGGTCTGAAATCTTAGTTAAAATTCAACTCAACACTAGCAATTAACATTTATTCCTTAAAACTGAAATCTCAAGTAAGACAAGAATAAGAACTTTAGAAGTTATTATTTTTATATCTAAAATTAAGGAGGTTTTTAAAAAACCTTCTAACTCCAGAATATAGAGAAGATGGGATTTTGTAGATATTTGAGAAACACATTCCTATTAAATGCAAAACATCCCAAGGACCTTATATTTGCAAAGTTTTTCTAGTGGCACAGAAGAAGGGACAACAAGGGCGGCGGTAACATCCATTTGAGAAAGTGATACCTTTCAAGGCTATGATTTCAAACAGAACCTAAAAACACTAAGTACTTAAAATCTGGTATCAAAAGATAGAGGAGAAAGATTGCTGGAGAGCCATAATGAGAGAAGCGGTGTCTCTGGGGAAAATCTAAGGAGTACCCAGAGAGTAGGGAGAACTTGACTTGGGACCATCAGGGTTCTTGGCAGACAGAACAGAAAAGAATGTCAGCATTCTCCAGAGGCATAGACAGAGGTTCATTTGGGAATGTAGTTACATATTTAAGGAAGAATGAGAGTCCTCTCAAGAGAGTGATGCTTTGGGGGACAAAGCAAGGAATATGTCTTCAAGGGAGAATGCAGGCCATCTTGAGAGGGAGAGATGTGGGGGTGGGGGGAGTGTTCCCAGTTCTTTTAAAGGAAACTTGGTTTGGGGGCGTGGTTGGGTACAAGAAGGTATGTCAGAATGATACAAGACTGGTTATTTGAAGACAGTCTAGTGTCTGGTCAATATCAAGATCCTCAGGCTGATGTGGTCTTCCTTATCTGATCAGTAGATAGTACTGGAAAATCCCCTAAATTAGAGGTTTATTAAAATAATGCCTCTCCCTTCCCTTAATCTATTTATTGGGGAGTTAATTAACAGTATACAGGTAGATTTACAAATTTCCCAAGAATTTGAGAGTGACAGTGTGGAAAAGTATATGGAAACTCTGAATTAAAATTTTATTTTCTTGTCCTTCTTTTATGTTTTTCCTTTCTACCCTTTTCTTATTTCATCTATTCTACAACAGAACCAGTGTTGGAGAAATACGATTAAAACAAAATAATCTCCCAGATCAGAAATATTCATCAGAAAGATAACAAAGAAGAATTAATTAATCAATTAAACATAAGTGTGATGGGCATCACATGCATTCCACTAAGAGATTACAAAGAGAGAAAAAATTTTTACGATTTCATACAGCTGAACACGTAACAACCAGTATATATATATATGTTTTCCAAGATAAACAGCAGCTAATCTTCAAAGGACTTGGCAGCATGTCATACATAATTCACCCTATCTTTAAGAAGTAACTGGGATCTCCATCTGTGGTAGCCAACTGGCTTTATCCAGAGGTCATATTGTTATCACAGGAAGTAATTTTGTAACTTAGAAAAAGGTATTCATGAAAGGTAGGCTTCTACCCTCCCACAGAAACTGGGAGGCAGGGATGTCATATCCCTTGATGTTCACATTTCAAAGAGATGGCTCCCAGTCCCTGAGGAATTCATAGTCCATAATACAAAGACCCACCCACTTATTAAATAATTTACATTATCAAGAGAGGAGAAGGTACTTAAAACAGTTTTCTGGAGTAAAAAGTCTAAGAAAAAAGGAGAGATGTTGAATTTCTTCCTTCATTTTCAACAGGGATAATTAAGCCTCTTATTTTTAAGTTTTCCTTAAATGGAAGTATATCATGAACCAGCCAACAGGTGAGAACCAACCGTGGGAAGATCCCTGAAGGACCACAAAGAGTGCCTCTTGGTTTCTTGATTTTGCCAAAACCCAAATGAGGTGGAATTGGGTTCCCTCCCTACTTTTGACTTTCAGACTAGGGCAGCCTCTGAACTTTCTTGAAGTCAGGCTAGTCTTGACATATCTTCCCAGCTTACTGATTTTACCAGAAAATTTGAGGGAAAACAATTAAATTTTTGAAATTTTATAAGATTTTTGTCCCTACTCATGTGCAAGAAGAATTAACTGAGTACCACATGTCTGAGTACCACATGTCTGATAACCTTTTGGAAGTTTTATGTTTGTAAGAAGTCAGTAGTCTCAAAATTTCTTTATAGTTGTTGAAAACATGGTACTTTGGCCCTTTTTGTTTGTTCGGAAAAGCA
The DNA here is from genome assembly GCF_048772815.1 of Callospermophilus lateralis. Taxonomy (NCBI): domain Eukaryota; kingdom Metazoa; phylum Chordata; class Mammalia; order Rodentia; family Sciuridae; genus Callospermophilus; species Callospermophilus lateralis. Next base: position 97,925,827 of record NC_135310.1, read on the forward strand.
CACATATGAAGACAATGTGTAGAATGTCCATGAAGTACTTGGGAGTATTGTTTTGGCAAGTGAATTAAGTAGCTGATATTGTGGTATCTAAAGCGGAGGAAAGTAGCAGGAAATATATATAGAAAAAAAAAAAGAAAAAAGAAAACAAGTCTCTGGTAGGAAAAAATTGTGATTGGTAGTCTAAATCAAAAATCATTATTCTTACCAAATGAACTAGTAATTTCAGTAGAGCTCATCATCAGCACCTTAACTGAAAGCCACATGGTACTGAAAATCTCATAAGGGAAAGTTGGGATGCTCTTGAATTTTGAAAGCCTTTATTAAATCTCCTTATTATTTTTAAGATAAAAAGTGTTTTGCCTCAAGACTAAAATGATAATCGTGAACAAAGGTAAAGACAGTCCCATATTTAAAATGCTTATTCTTTTCCCAGCTGTGTTTATTTAGGGAACATGAAAAGGAAAAGAAGAAAGGTCTTCAAATCATTCTTTTAGTTTCTGACCCTCCAAGTGTGAATGAATGATGGATGTTTCAGAGATTTTCTAGTCACTACCCCAGATAAGAGGCTCAGTAGGGAGTTTTTCATGGAAATTTGAGGTGGAACCTGCTCTATGCTTTTAACCCTTGATAGGGACATAACTCTGGTATAGAAACTGATTGCCAGGAGCGAGGCCATCATTTCCAGCTGCTTCTTTCTTTTCCAGGAGGATTTACTCCCCTCAGTTTTCTGTAAGAATCCTCCCAAGCCTTTTTCTTGGTCTTGTGTGTACTCTGCTTTGACACGTTTTAGACATAGTGTTTTCGGCCACTAGGAAGAGGATGAAAGGCTCTTAAGTAAAATATTTGTTCTTTCTAGTTTAGGTGCCCTCCCTATCTTTCTCTCTGTTCTCCTATAAATTTGTTTTTAGTTTTTACCCACATTCTTTAGTGTTTATTGGTTAGCAATCTTTCTACCATAATGTATACATTGTGTGAGAAAGGAGGGGTAAATGATAACTTGAGACTATGTTTATTATAGACTGATTGTTTGTATCCCCTCAAGACCCATAAATTGGGGATATAGCTCTGTTGACAGAGTGCTTGTATCCCATGCACCAGGCGCTGGGTTCAATCCCCAGCACCAAAAAAGAAAAGAAAAAAAAAAGCCATAAATTGAAGTCCTAAACCTGATGTAAATGTATTTGGAGATGGGCCTCTAATGAAATTATTAAGGTTAAATGAAGTAATAAAGGTAGGGCCCTGATGCATTAGGATGAGTGTCTTTATAAGAAATGATACCAGAGAATTCTCTCAAGAGTATACTAGAGCTAGGTGCAGAGGTAAACGCCTGTAATCCCAGCAGTTTGGGAATCTGTGGCAAGAGAATCAAGAGTTCACAGCCAGCCCCAGCTGCTTGGTGAGGTCCTAAGCAACTTTATCAGCCTGTCATGTTTTCTTTTATTAACCCAAGCTGACTAATATAGTCTAATGGTTTATACTTTTTGTTTGTTTCCATACTAGAGATGAAACTCAGTGTTGCTCTGCCATTGTGTTACATCCCCTGTCCTTTTTATTTTTTATTTTAAGACAGGGTCTCACTAAATTACTCAGGCTGGGCTCCAACTTGTGATCTTCCTATCTCAACCTCCTGAGTTGCTGGAATTAAAGGCAAATACTACCAAGCCTGACACATTTTTTTGTACTTTGACAAATACAGAATGATATATGACATTGACCTAAAAAAAACTTAATTTAATTCTTTTGACTTAACCTGAGACAGTTACCATACCCATTCATCCTTACATTTTTTTAAAATTTAGTTCCTATAGTTTAGCTTAACATTACTGTTTATGAAAATTTATGACTAAATCCACAGTGTAACTTCATTATCTTTTATGTATCTGTACTGTCTTCATAAAGGTAGGTTAAAACAAACATTGCAGTAATTTTAAAAATATGCAACTACACTTCATGGATTTAGCTGACAAATTTCAACACTGTACCTACTAGTGCCCAGGATATGAAGACCCTTTACTGAAAGAGGATGCTGTCTGCAGAGAGGACAACCAAGGCATGCTTATTCTTTTCTTTGATGTTTTGTAGAGCAGCAACTCTGCCACTGGTTTATTTCACTTTGGGAGTTTTTAAAAATCTCAACTCATGGAAATAATGCTGAACCAACTAAACCAGAGTCTCTGGGGAGGGGACCCAGTCCTAGGATTTCTTAAAAGTTTCCCAGATAATTTGAAAGAGCAGCCAGGGTGAGATCAGCTGCCTTAGAGGGACTTGTTTAAACTCCTATAAATTTGCTAATACATTTTATATGTATTCTTCCTCCCCCAAAATGTCCAATTACTCTGTCAAGCTCTTGAACTATATGATAGTAAATTATGTTGGCCTTTATAGCCAACGGGCTGGGGATCATTCACACAACTCAGAGGCCTAGCATTTCAACACTTTACTAATTTAGTAACACATAAAAGTGAATCTCTGAATCAACAGAGAAGAAAAAATATGTGCCAACTCTGACTGATCAGTTCACAGAGCAAAGAATGTATTCATCAGTATTTTCAAGGAGAAAATCTAATAGGAACTAAAATGACAAATCTGAGTTTTCCAAAGAAAACAGAAAGAGAGAGAGAGAGAGAGAGAGAGAGAGAGAGAGAGAGAGAGAGAGAGAGAGAGAGAGAACAGAAATCCTATTTTGTTGTTGTCAGTAATGCGCTTTGGGGACCAGAGATGAACTCAGGGAATCTCTACCACTATGCCACATCCCTAGCACTTTTTCATTTATGTTGAAGCAGGGCCTCCCTAAGTTGCTCAGGCAGACCTCAAACTTGGATTCTCCTGCCTCAGCCCCCTGAGTTACTGGGATTATAGGCATGCACCACTAAGTCCAGCAAAATTCTATGTTTTAAAGGAAATGGATTCTGATAATACATAGAAAGATTCCAGTATTTGGAAAAAGACAACCTTAATTAACTAGGGAAAAATAACACAAAGACAAACTAAGAAACAAGATGGATGGCATGTTGTGACTAATATCCTGAAACAACACACTTTGTAAGAGCTATATTTATAGTGACCATTTGCCAATTATAAGGCAGCAAGCTGAGATCATTAGGGCTCAAATTACTCTATGACAGTGCTCACAATATTATGTGCATAAGAATCATCTAGGGATCTTGTTAACATGCAGATTTTGATTAAGTCTTGAGTAAGGCCTGAGATCCTGCATTTCTAACAAGCTCCCAGGATAGATGGAAGTTGTGGTACAAGAACTAGTATTTAAGCAGTAGCAAAGCAAACTATTCATATTTAAAGTATTAGCAGACAAAATTATCCAGGTAATAGTCGAATTTAAAACATAAAGTGCATTGTGTGAATTTGTACTTCACACGCAGAGAACATTTGAATCCTTTTATAGCTTCGTCCCCACAACACACTGAGGATTCAAATGGCTGAGGCTAGATAGAAATTTAAAAACAGACTGACTCTAAGTTTTGGTAATGGTGTCAGTGTAATCACCATGGATAAGTTCTGGATAAAAATGGGGAAATGTGGAATTCTCTTTTCTTAAAAAATGAAAGGTAACCTAAATCAGTGTTACTAGGACTGAGGGTATGCTGGAGTCAGCAGCTACAACTGTGCGCATCTCTTTCTTCCTTGAGCACAAAACAGTGATGTCAAGTTTGTAGCTTAAAGGCAATAGCAAACACATTGAATCAGGATCTTTCTTTCCTTCTTCTTTTTTTTTTTTTTTAATTTTTTTTTCCCTCCGGAGCGGGTTTACCAGTGTACCATGGCACACGGCTTCTGGCTTGCCACATGATTTTAGAAGAAAAGGAATGTAAGCATAATGGGAAACAGTGAGAAATGTGTTGACCTTGGGGATTGTCAAGATTTAAAAAGCACTGGGAGCTTAGGGAGATTTCTTTTTATTCAATTGATGAAAATAGACAGTGGAGAACAAAACCAGAGCATGGGACATAAAAACGGATACGAAAGTGACAAATGAATCAAAAGTCTCAGTTGTGTTAAATGAAGGTATATTGTTAAGCCATGATTTCTTTATAGCAATGATTCAAAAAACATTTGATTTTGAGACTCCTATATAGTCTTAAAAGTATTGAGGGCTGAGGTTGTAGCTCAGTGGTAAAGCACTTGCCTAGTATGTGTGAGGCACTGGGTTTGATCCTCAGCACCGCATAAATATAAATAAATAAAATAAAGGTATTGTGTCCATCTACAACTAAAAATAAAATAAAATAAAAAGTTATTGAAGACTCCAAGGAACATTTATGCATGATATTACATCCATTGTCTACCATATCTGAAATTAAAATACAGTAATTTAAAAATTTTCTATTAAGCTGTTTACAAATGAAAGTAACAAATTCATTACATGTTAACATTAAAACATGTTATTTGTGAAAAATGACTTTATTTTCCTAAACAAATAAAATATAATGAGAAGAGTTGCATTGTTTTTGAAGATCTAGTGTCCAGCTTAAGTATCAACTAGATTCTCCAATTTGCTTTTGCATTAAATTTGCTATTATATATTGTTTTGGTTGAAGTATATGAAGAAAATCTGGCAATACAAATAGCTAAAAGAGCAAGAAGCATTTTAATACCCTATCAGATTTAGGGACTGGGGGTATAGCATGTGCTTAATTGAATTATTATTACCCTGTTCAAAATATTGAATTATATTTATCTGCATTTTTCTCACATTATTTTGTGGTTTACAAACAGTTTTCACACCTAGTGTCTTGATTTAATTTTACAGTGTAAAGAATGATATGAAGTTACTTGCCAATTGTCTAGTGAATAAAAATAGTAATGCTAGAAACTGAAATTAATCTCCAGAAGCAGGTAAGATACAGATAAAATAGTTCCTTCACCAGGTTGGAAAGGCAGTTAAAAAAAAAAACAGCAATGATGTTGTGCCTTTAATATCTCCAGTGAGAAAAATAAGACATTTTTATAGAAACTTTTATTGTCCTTCCCCCAATCACTTAATAGAACGCTTCTTGCTGTGACTTTGACCTATTAGATCATGTTTTATCCTTATCAACTAATAGAATTATTTCGTGTAACTGTTGTATCACATATAGTTATTCATATAGAGTTGTTGTTTTTGTACTGTATTATTTTTATTGCCACTTTGTGCCTTTTATTAAAAAAAATAGGGCTGGAGCTGTGGCTCAGGGGTAGAGCACTGGTCCAACAAGTGTGAGGCCCTGGGTTCAATCCTCAGCACCACATATAAATAAATAAAAAGAAAGGTATTGTGTCCAATTACAACTAAAAAATAAATATTAAAATAATAATAATAATAATAATAATAATAATAATAATATTTAACTTACACATGATTATTTGCAATTTCTCAAGTCCTTTTATACCTTGCTCTCATTTGATTCCTGCAACAACCCTGTGAGATAGGAAGATCTGGCAGTTATCATTTTCCCCTTCTGTATTATCAAGAACTCTGATTTTATTCAGGGCAAAAAATGTGACAGTTTAAAAGTTTTTATTTCCCAGCCTTCTTTGAAGTGGCCATCTGATAAGAACAGACCTTTTGGCCAGAGATGTGAATCACAGTCAGTTGGGAATTTCAGGAAAAGTTGGTTTGCTGACATGGGCTTGCTTCCATTTCTTTGTCTTTCTCCTTCTTAGTCTCCCAGGTTTAAGTGTTATAACAAAGTCCAACAATTATCTTGCAGGAATAAGGGAAAAGCCTCAGAAACATAGTGATTCTGGCCTAAACATTATCTGCCTAGAAACTACACGTATCTCCATAGTTCTTATGTGATTAAAAACTTAAGCTCTGTTTTGTTACATGTTGCCAAATATATTTCCTAAGTGAGATAGAAGATAACTATTGTGAATTTATTTATATAGATAAGGAAATCGAAGCCAAATTATTTTGCAGCTATATAATTGATCCATAGCAAAACTCAACTGAGAGAATTTAGAAAAAGAGAGAAATGAGCTCAGTATACTTGGAAGGCACAAACAGCTTATCCCATAACTAACTATGTAACTATAAAACAAGGGATTTATTAATCTTAAATTTGATCTCTTTATGAAACCAAACTCTAATTTCTACAACGTTTCTGATTTCCTTCCACTGTTCATTTTATAGGTAGAATTATGAACCAAAAATTCTTGACATACCTAGGAGTTGAAGAGTAGTTACCAGATGATGCAAAAGGTCCTAACGCCACCAATGTTTATGGTCACTCTTCCCTTGTCTCACTTTGTCTTCTTCATACTCGCCATAAACTTTAATGCTACTGGGAATTTTCTGATACAAGTCTTTCTTATGTTTCAATATCTTGTTCTTCATTATCATGGCCTAGTTAATCATCATTTCTTTGGGAAAACATTTTCACATGTCCTAAAGTTTATACGCCTCTCTTGCAGGAGTTTCTATAACATTCTTCTCTGTTTCTATTACATTCTTGGCGGAGGTTTTAACTTTGGACTTCTGAGATACCTAATTCAACTCCTTGTAATTATTTCATAACACCTATGCTAACATGTATCTACCACATAGAAAGTGTTCACTAAATGTGTATTTGGTTTTCATGAGAAGAAAAAACAGCATTAAGGAAAGAAAATAATATTTCTGTCATGTTCTTGCATTTGCTGATCACTTTTTTTTAAATTATTTTTTAGTTGTAGTTGGACACAATACCTTTATTTATTTATTTTAATGTGGTGCTGAGGATTGAACTCAGGACCTCACACATGCTAGGTGAGTGCTCTACCACTGAGCCACAATCCCAGCCCTGCTGATTAGTTTTTTTTTAATAAACTGTAGAACATAAAACTTAATGGATCATGATGAATCCTTTATAAAAGTGAAATAGAATAGATACAAAAGAATACAATAAGAAATAACAAAGCGCATCATATTGTAATGTTTGGTCAGTTAATATATTCATTTGACAATATTTTTTCCAGTACTAGGGATTGAACCCAGGGCCTTGTACATGGTAGGCAAATGCTCTATCACTCTTCCAAATCCCTCTTCCAAAAGTCTTTATTGAGCTACTAATATGTTCCCCACACTGGTTTATGTGTGCATGTATACACTAGGTCAGGTAAAATATATTTTAATTGTGGTTGCAGTCTCATTTCTTTGAAATAACTGGAATTCTTTTTTGTCAAGGCAATCCTTGTGAGAGAATGATATACCACACTGACTTTGGGTTTGGCTACCTAATTTAATTTGGAAAATTCAATAAGGGGAAGTAATATATACCTCTTCCAACCAAAATATATAGAAGTCTTCTTATGGTTCCAATTTTTCTCTTTTTCCCCTTCCATAAATCTGATAATACCCCTGCTATGGATTACCTATGACTTGTTCCCTCCAAAAGTTTTGTTGAAATTTAATTGTCATTTTGAAATAGTACAAGGTGGGCCCACATTGGACCTCTAAGAGGTGATGAAGGCTCTAACTTCATGAATGTATTAATCTAAATTAAATAAAAATGAATGAATTCAATAAATGGGTTAATGGGTCATCTAGAGTGGGTCTATAATAAAGCCAATATTGCTAGTTCTCTCCAGTGTTCCCTGTTTTCCAAAAGGTGATGCTCTGTCCCATCTTGGGACTCTTCAGCAAGAAGGCAATTATCAGATGCAATCTCTTAATCTTGGACCAGAAACAGAAAGCAAATTAATCCGTTTTTCTTTATAACCTTCCCAGTCTGTGTTATGGTGATATTAGCAACAGAAAACACAGTAAGCCAACCAGATGGAATCTGATCCATCAACCCAGGTGTTAGAGTGAAAATGACACGTATCAGAAGTGTAGTGAACTCCCAGTGGACATCCATCAGAAGCGAGAAACAAACCTCTAAGCCAAGGCAAGGGTGGAAAAAGAGAAATTTGATAATCATTTGCTACCACAACCTAATTGGTATAAAGCAACTAATGTTTGCAGGGCAAATACTAAACAACAATGACTTCACTTGAAGGCAAAACAGTGTGGGTGTGCATGGAAAACAAGATAGGAATCCTATTTCCAGAACATGAGACAAAGGGTCCCAAGCAAAGAAAACCTAGTGATGGAGAATGAAGTGTATACAACTACAAATGTGTGTGAAGGTATGATAAATTTATGCCTTTGTGATGTTAATAATCACAGGGAATACTGTCATCACCAATGTCAATTATGAATATGTGCAAATAGAGTGAGAAGAAAAAAAATCCTAAAATTGGCATCTATTTGCGTATAAAAATTCAAAATAGTTGTTTATTTGAATATCTTGTCATCTCCAACTATGTTCTTTTCAGCAGAATTATTATGTATATCATCAGAAATATGTCAAAATAACTTTGTTTATAGAATCTAAATGTGTACAACCATTTTTGTAGTTTCTGGCTTACACTGCCTATATTTAACATAAGAAAAATTATAGGGAATAATTGTCAGTCCTAAAGATTTTTGTCTCAATATTCAAAAGTAATATGTGTTTACTTAACATGTTTACTGGGCCAACTTTTTCTGCATGACAGGTCTCCAAATTTGGGCTGATAAAAGAATTCAGTTAATGAAATTTAAAGCAGCCTAATTTTCATCCTTTTTTTTTTTTTTAACACAACTATGTATTAGAAATCTGGCAGAGGCTTCTGTCAAATTGAACTATTGAACTTAGGGCAGTAAAAGTCCCTCCCCAGGCAAGAGATTTAAATCATTTTCAAAGTTAATTTCCTGCTCCCAGATGGAGAACAAATCTAATCGGGTTTACTTCATTCTTCAGATGAGCAGGAAAATGTCACTTGCATACTCAAAAAGGGAAACGAAAATCTCAGGGAAGGCAGTCTCCGTCGGTATCACACCAGACAAAGAAGGTAGATCCTGGAATTGAACAGAGGGGGTCATTTTGAATCTGAAAGCAGATATGAAATTAATCTAGACAAATCTCCAAGCTTACTTCCAACCTAGTTCTGTCCAGAGATGATGCCTGTTTACACCAGAAATGCCCACATAGGTCTTTAAATTGGTTCTCCTTAAAGGGGGAAAAAAAAATCAGTTTCTACTTGTAAGAAGGATTGTGAGTAAACTGCCCGCATTTCCTCTGTGAAATGAGGTTAGAACCTTTCAAAGCTCTATGGATGGAGGGGGAATCTTGCTCTTTGTCAGCTGTAGCTCGAAAATAAGATAGGATGAGTTAATGTTTAAATCACGGAATAGTGGCACTATAGAACAAGTAAAATAAGTATTCTTATTCTTAATTTAACAGCTGCTGGATGCTATTTAAAGATTTGTTTCTGTGTACCTGTTAGAAAAGATTCACGTCTGCTGTCAGGCAGACATTGAGTGCCTACATCTCTCAATTGTGTTCTTTCTTGGTAACAAAAGCGTCCCCGGAAAAGAAGCAGGTATATCATTAGATCTTCATGAAACAGGTTAGCACCGGCTGGGCTTCTCTCAATTTACCCTGCCACATATGGCTTTGTGCTGCTTCCGGTGAAAAGGAAAGCAGTAGGCTACAGTCTAAAAAGGAAGACATTTTCCTAAGTAACCTATTTAGCTACATCTCTGCTTGAAGGACAAATTACCCTCCAAGTCAACAATACAAAGGAATCTTTCCTGAAAGGGTGGCGATGGACTTGATGATATTAAAGTTCATTTTTTCTTATGAATATAAAGCAGGAAAACAGTTATGCCTCAAATTGATGGTACAGAAAAGACCTTTGGAGTTTAAAGTAGGATTTCACTCACGCATAGCCTCAAATATCAGTGCAGGTTGCAGGATTTTTCCAATTTGCGGTTTAAACTAAGTCTGCTTTTCTAATTCTACTGTTTAATCCAAAGCATGTCCAGACAATTAAAAGTAAATTGTCTGTGTCTAATGAGTAAAATACTCAAAATCAATAACATAAAAATTGATAGATTAAAAAAGAGGATTAGATGGATCTATTCTCTCTTCCAAACACAGATGCTGCTCAATCAAATCAAGGTAACTTTTCAGGGATGCCCATGAACCATGAATCATTGCAAGCACTTTTGTTGTATCAAGAACACCATAGAGGAAACAGTAACTTAATGTTATTGTGGACTTCATCCTGTTCCAGGCAGGGTATGAGGTACATTTTTTCCTCTATTATCTCATTTAATCCTTACAGTCTCCATTATACACAATTATGAGACAATGACTAATGACTCCAGGGGTCAAAAAATAATGAATGCTGAATGTAGCTCAGTTACTCAAAAGCAGTTACATTTTGTAGGATACCATAAATTTTCTTAGGAAGACAAAAATGGAATATGTTCCTATTTCCAGAAGCAGTTGAAGGTACAGAAATAGAGAGGACATATCAAAAAATGAAATCATAAAAAATGTGGCCCAAATAAGTGTAACTTCATTAGCACTATAAATTAATCAGCAAACTTGACCTCCTTCATGCTCAGGGCTCTGATTCTGAATATTCATTGGATTATGATCAGTCCTCTAATGTTTTGGTGGCAAAGTTAGAAATTGCTAGTCATCTAATTAATACAAATTAATTATGGCAATAGATGCAGTCAAAATTTAAGACAAGAACTTAATTTTTATTATTTAACTACAAGGGTGTAACATTTTGAAGTGATAAATTTTCAGAAACAATGACACTCTAGTCAGTAGAGCAGAAGCCCTTTGTAACAATGGCACAGTCTCACTCTTTATATTATCTCAGATTTTTACTGCAGGTAGTTACAGGTTAATGTTTTGCTCTCATCTTCAGCAGGTAGTCAAAACAATATTTAAAAGGACACCATTTTAAGTGCAGAGGCTGTAAACATTAACTGAATATTGGCACTAGCTTTGTCACAAGAATAATCTGTCAAAGTATGATGAATAAGAAATATATTAGTTAATTAAAACTTTTAAAGAAGTGGCTTAACAGTCCCAAAGAACCCATTCCAAATCCTTTGTATATACTTTGCACTTGGTGTTAGGTTACAGAGTATCCCTGCCTTGTGAAATCCTGTGCATGATGGGATGTTTGGCAGTTTCTCTGACCTCTGCCAACTAAATGCAAGAAGCATTCTCTCCAATATGGCAAACAAAAACTATCTCCCAACCAAGCCAATTGCAACCCTTAAAGATTTAAGAATAATTCTTTAAAATAATGGTAATTATTTAAATTAAATAACTTTTATAGACCTAACAGTAATAACACAATATTCAGACCGTTTAGAAATTTCTAAAAGTTTATATTCAGCCAATTTTTTTTCAGGAAAATTGTCTAAATTCCTCTAGAGGACAGACTAGATATAATTTAAAGTTTTCCATTAAAATAATTTTTAGCCTATTAGGTCTCAAGTTTTCAGTTCTGCACAAATTTCAGTGCATTAAAAGTTGCCAGAAAAAAATATATTATACACAATACATTATTATAATTTATAATATATAGTTATATATGACAATATATTTTATATTAATATCATTGTGATTATTTTGTTATAATTATATTATTATACATATATTTAAGTCTTTAGAGGTGTTCCACATGGGATCATGGGACAAAATAGCCTAAAACTCTCTTTCTCATTCCTTATATGCTATTGCAACTTGTACACTGAAAGAAAATTTAGGTATCTGAAACACCATGAAAGATAATTTACTAGACGAATTCAAATTACTATAATGCCATTCTGTCTTCCTTGGCAGATACAGGATGTGCATGAGCTGTGCTTCACTGCTCAATGATGTCATTAGACAATAGGCCCTTTCTGTTTCTCTGCTTGCCCTGTGAGAGTGTCGACTTCTGCTTTTATCCTCATGTTAAAAGATGGTTGTTGCATAGATCCACATTCAAAGTAGACAGAATGAGGAAAGACAAAAGGGGCTATACCAGGTACACCCGTCCCCCTTTTTAAGGTAATTAAATATCTTCTCAGAAATCTCATCAGAAAGCTTCTGCTTAGATCTTATTGTTCTAAGTTGTGTCTTGTGTCTGCTCTCACTGCAAGGGATATTGGGAAATTAAGAAAGAGCAAGAAACGGGATCATTATTAATGCTTGAGTCTAATCATAGCCCACTACCTCAAGAGAACACATCACTGCTCCAATTCTAACACAACTTCTGTTATCCAGGAAGAAAGGAAAAATTACATTTGTAGCAATTAGGTACATATGATAAAAATAAAAAGAACAACAACAACAATGACTGCAATATTAGAAAGACTTGCTTATGGAGCTATAGAATACCTCTAACAAAATTTTAAGTTATGTGCTGTTATTAACTGTATTTTACAAGTGAGAAATTACTTTGTGATTATTTTGTTATAATTATATTATTGTACATATATTAGTCAATTAAAACTTTTAAAGAAGCAGCTTAAAAGAAAGTCAGAGTCCTTAACAGTCAAGCAACTTGTCCAAGGTTATATTACTGGTCTCTTTGTAATTTTAAATTTTCTCTGATTTTGGAATTCTTTAAATGTCTAATAAGTAAACATGGCTTTTTTGAAGTACAACTTTTAGTCCTCTGTATTCATGGGGTCTTCATCTGTTGATTCAATCAACTGTGGATCAAAAAATATTTTTTAAAAAATTGTACCTGTACTGACATGTACAGACTTTTTGTTTCCTTGATATTATGCCCTAAACAATACAGTGTTATGGTTTGGATATGAGATGTCCCCCCTCCCCCCAAAAAAACCTCCTATTAATGCAGGAACATTCAGAAGTAAAAGGTTGGGCTGTGAGAACTGTAATCTAATCTGTTCATTCTAGTTTGCATGGACTAACTGGGTGGTAACTGTAGGCCACTGGAGCATGGCTGGCAGATGTGAGTCCCTGGGGGTGTGTCCTGGAAAGGTGCATCTTCCCTGTGGCCCTTCTCCCTTTCTCTTTCTGCTTCCTGGCTGCCATAAGGGATGCAGCTTCCTTTCACCATGCGCTTCCCCCTTGATTTATCTGAATCATCTTGGGTCCAGAGCAATGGAGTCAGCCATCTATGGGCAGAGACTTCTGATACCATGAGCAAAAAAAAAAAAAAATATATATATATATATATAAAACCTGAGTAAAACATACAGTATAATAACATATAGCATTTACATTGCATTAGGTATTATAAGTTATCTAAAGATGATCTGTGATTTGAAGTATATAGGAGAATATGAATACATTATATGCAAATACTGCACCAGTTTATATAAGGGACTTGGGAAGCCATGAATTTTGGTATCTACAGGGAAACCTGTATCCAGTCTTCCACAGATGCCAAGGGGAAACCATACTAGCTCCATACTTCATCTGTTAATACACTACTAAATAACATTTGTACAAGTGGAGGCAATTTTTACTTTTTGTATAAGTAAAAATAAATGCATGTACCAGGAAAAGAGATATGAGGAGTATGTATAAGTAGTCAGTAAGTAAGGATGTAAAGACAAGTATACATTTTGTTAATATTATTTGGAAATCATTTTGGAGGTTTTATAATTAAATGGTCCAAAGCCGGGAAAACTATGTTAGTTCCTGTTAAACATTAGTATTATAGGTTGGTGTGCCCAGCTGGAAAACTGCTAAATTATATTTCATACATATAATTAGTTGGTGATTGAATATGAGATAATAGTGCCATGTGTGTCATCGGAATTATCTAAAATGTCATGAAGAAAATTCTTGTGAATCTTAGAAAAAAAGATAAATATGAGAGAGAGAAATAATTTCTTCCAGCAGAGAACAATAATTGCAGCCAAAAAACTTTTTGAAAGTAGAGGTGTCTTTCCAAAATAAGGAAGGCTATCTCAGGGTTCAATTTTATTTTCACAAATGTCTGCTTCTGTTGTTCTAATTCTTGCCATGGCAGAGCCAATTAACACAAAATAAAATCTGCCAATGGGAAATAGAATGATTAAACTTAAAGGAATTTAATATAATGTCCTATACTTAGGTGGAAAGAAAACTCAAAACAACCCATTAAATGAACGCACAAGATCAGAATGGAAGAGTGGACTGAAACCAATAGAAAGGCAATTCATAGAAAGCCAAAAGAACTTTTACTTTATTCTCTATATTAGCCAAAAGAGTAATGAGGTGTGAAAAGAGCTGATGACAGTTAGGACTGGCTACATAATTTGTGGGACTTAGTGCAAAATAAAATGTGAGCCCCCTTGTTCAAAGAGCATGATAAAAGTGCCAGAAAACTAATGTTTTAAAAAATTTCTTCTGTGTTTTTTCTCATGACTTGTAATAGTATTAGGGATGTTTTTTTGTTTTGTTTTGGTTTGGTTTTGCTCAATTTCATGCTAAGTAAAAAAAAATAAAATAAAATAAAAAATTATAATATTACATGAATTTTACTGTTCATCTTTATATTTTGCAATTCCATTTTAAATGGAAATATAAGACCATTTAGCTAGAGTTACCAAAATTAAACAATTTATTTTTGTGCTTTCTACATGTAGATGTATTTGGCTATTATCAGACAGTGACAGTGCTGCATAAAACTAACTTTCTTCATGGGGTATGGTGGCGCATGCCTGTAATCCCAGCGGCTCCAGAGGCTGAGACAGGAGGATCACAAGTTCAAAGCCAGCCTCAGCAAAAGTGAGGTACTAAGCAACTCAGTGAGTCCCTGTCTCTAAATAAAATACAAAATAGGACTGGGAATATGGCTTAGTGGTCAAGTGCCCCTGAATTCAATCCCCAATATCCACCCCACCACATCGCCAAAAATAAATAAATAAATAAATAGACAAACAAACAACTAACTCTCCTGTTTTTATTCCAGTTCTTGATGTTCATGTATTCTAGCAACATTATCTCAGGCTTATTGCTGAGAAAGGAAAGACTGAGGGAAAAGGAATTATGACTTGCTCTTTCTTTCCCTTTCTATTTCCTTTTTATAGTAGCTAGTTGGCTAAAATATGAAAGTAACAAAAGTATGTATCTTAGATCTTCATTGTCTTCTTTATACTTGAAGCATGTTCTGGTTCAAATGGAAAGTAAGGTGTTCACTTACAATTTTACCTTGCAGTTTCTTTTAATCTCTCTGAACTCAGACTTACTGGTGAGTCCACAAATATTCTGTATTCATGATACATCATGAACACTTTTAGGGAATGGGACAATGAAGGGCAGAGGACACACATTTTGCATGTACACATCAACTCTGCTCATGCACACGCTTCACTGGGCCTATCAGACTCCACTTACAAAACACAGGTTAAACCATGAAATTATAAAGAATTGTAGACATTCTCAACAGCAGTAAATCAACTGTGGTGTTCTTCTCAGCATGGGACCCTATGCAACTGCATAGGTTTCAGGACAATGGAGCCAGCTTTGATGACATTCTAGCTTAAGAAAAAAAATTATAGCATTCAGTTCAAGAAACAAACAAAATACAAAGAACATAAACCCCTTTGGATTATAGTGCTTTTATTTTAGAAATTTTAATAGCTTTCTTATGTTAACCATCAAGACTTTTTAACTACAGGCTATTTTTTTTTTTCCTTGAAGTGACTTTACTAATCTCTGGTCTGTTCCAACATATGCAGATTTATATTTAACTTCTCCGAAGGAGTTCTTTGTTTTTTTCCCCAAAAACTGACAAGTAGGAGTAGGGAATATGGCTCAGTATTATACTTTATGCCATAAAACTTCCCAATTTTAAGACTTTCAATTTCTTCAATTCTACTGTTCAATATTATATTCATCATTACACTTTAAGGATCTTGAAAAATATTCTTTGCTGTCACTAAAATGCATATGAAATCAGTGTTCACTCTCATGGAAGAGTCAAGGTAGAACTTAAAACTCATGGCTTTCCTTTGTGCTTCTTGTAGAATTCTATGACTATACTGATAATGATAAAGTTTTCTAAGTCATTTGTGAAGAGCAGTGGTTGTGTTACTTTTGAATAGAATATGAGTCAATTGATTGATTTCCTTTGAACTAATTTAGTAGTTTAAACATTATCTTCCTGTTTTCTGTACCTACTGAAGCTGGATTAATCAATGGACTTTAGATTTTACCCCCAAAGTCACCACTTTCTCCCTGGGGAGGCACTAATTTGAGAGAATGGTTAAAAATTTTAAGGCTCATTACCTGCAAAGTTTCAAGGAATGTAAAAGATTTTCCCTGCTTCTGATAACAGCACTAATTGGAAGTCATGGGAGAACATACCTCCATGTTTTATGATCAGGGTTGGTTACGAGTCTTTTAGCTTGCAAATAAGCAACTAAAAAACAGGTTGCCTATGACATTTGGAACACTTATTACCTGTCATTTAGAACCCTAGGAACATACGCAGTATAAAAACATAAAAGAGATTAAAAACTACTTGTTTTCTATATTAATATCTAAACATATCTAAAGTAATTTTATTATTCATTTAACCAATGACAACAGTTAAAAGCATGTAAAAATATCCAGTGTAGCTACACATGAAAATGAATTTGTATTTTCTATGGCAAGTTAGATCCAATGAGATAGGTCGCAAAATTTTAAAAAATAATAATAATGAGAGATCCAGGAATTAAAAAGAACAGTGGCACCACCTGTGATCCCAGGGAGGTTCAGGCAGGAGGACTGCAAGTTCAAGGGTATCCTGGGCAACTAAATAAGACCTTGTCTTAAAATTAAAAAGGGGTTGGGGATATAGCTCAGTGATAGAGCATCCCTGGGTTTAAGCCCCAGTACCAGAAACAAACAAAAATAAAGTGAACAACAACAAGCTAAAAATAGCATCAGGATAAATTAATTCCAAATGTTTTCAGTCTTTGGGTCTCAGGCCACCTTTGCTTAGAATAGGTGAAGTATCTCCCTAAACATTCATCTCCTCTCTCATAGGGACAAAATCCTTGTTAAATTTAGACTTTTAAGTCACTATATGCCAGGATTCTCCAGAGAAATGGAACAAATAGCCATAGGAGTATGTATAAATCTTACAATATGATTGGCTTTAAGGATGTAAGTGGTTCATGTGATTGTGCTAGGCCAGTAAGTAAAATCTGTATTGCAGACCAGGAGGTTGGGAACAGGCACGGATTGATGTTGCTGTAGAGCAGGCAAGGAGGCTAGAAAAGTGGCAATATTTCCATGTTTGAGTCTTGAGTCATAATTCATTCATTTTCAGGAAAATTCAGTCTTTTGCTCTTAAAGGTTTCAGCTGATTGGATGAGGCCCTCACAAATCATCAAGGCCAATCTGTTTTGTTTAAGGTTAACTGGCTCTATACTTTAAGCACTTCAATAAAATACCTCCACAGAAACACCTAGATTAGTGTTTGATTAAAGTACTGGGCACAATAGCTTCAAGTTGATGCATGAAATTAACCACCACACCAATTCAAGAGAAATGTATTTATGGTTTGTGATAATGATGCACTGGAATGTGGACAGTACAGCTGCATGAACCAAGAAAGAACTAGAAAGACCCACTAGACATAGTTGTTCAGATCGTATGGTCTCACAAGACACGATGAATATTAATTTCTTAGCATACTGACTAGAGAATTCAGTAAACACACACACAAAAAAATCACAAATATTTGTATTTGATTCTTTTGAGTTCTGGGCAGTTTTATGAAGATCCAGGCATTTAAAAAATAGTTGGATACCTGGCTCTAGAGCTTCTATCAATATGTTAATTATATCAGTTAATTAGCTTTATCCACAATTTGGCCTGCAAAGTTTGGAATATGGCAAAAATAATTTTGTTATAAGGAAGAAATAAAAGATCAAACTTACAGACATAGAAGCCATGATGACACATCTGGGAAAAGGACAGCATTGAGGAGCTCATAGGACAACTTCCTAATCCTCAAGCCTCTATTCCCTTCACCTCTTATATTCATTAGATAAATGAATGTGGCTTAACCTCACTCTTGTCTGTCTACTACTCTCAGAATAATTCTTCTAAAATGAAAGTGTGCTACTCATGCCATCCAGCAGTGTAAAACCCATTAGTGACTATGGACAATTCTCCCCTAAACGTCCTAACACGTGGCACCTATGGCTATCAATCAAACTCGTGCTTACTTCCATGATCTAATTTCCAGCCATTTCCCTCTCCTTTTGCATGCTTTTCTTAATACCCTTCCATTGCTGTAAACTTGTCTTTTGCCTCTGGCCCTTTGAACATCCTTGTAGTTATTTCCAAAGCCCAGTATATTTCTTGTATTTCTTTCTAATGTATTTCTTTCTGCTAAATGACAGAAACCATCTCTATTCCTTCCCATGTCTCTGGTGCCCAGCACAGCACAAGGCATGTATTGGTACATAATAGTGCCCACCTTCCTCTCCAGATGCCAAGTTTTTTAAGTGTAAGGGGTTGTATCTATTTCATTTTTATTCCTCTCATGGTGTCATTAACAAAGTAACTTACACTTAGCTTCCTCAATAAATTCTTGCTGAATTCAGTAGAAGCAATGATAAAACTATAAACCCCTATAATCATTTGAAATAGGGAAATTATATTCCAAGTCTTACAAAATGGGTATAAATGAACCATATGTGTTGATTATATATGGGGACTGGGTAAGCAATTAAGTGCACATATGGTAGCAGGAACACAGCTCTACTGTATTACTAAATGTGAGTCATGTGAAACTAATATGCTGGTAATAAATGTTAATTAAACATTCAATTAACAATTTGCTTGCCCTTTTGAAATTTAGAATGGCTTAAAGGGGATTACTTGAGTCTCTTAAAAGCATTTTCCTGGTAAATTTAAGCAGGTATTCCTTTCTCTTCATTTAATTTCTTAAAAGTGTATAGAATCCAGCAAAAAATTATTCTGTTGACCTCAAAACGTGGCTCTTTCACTTCAAGAAGAGGCTTTGCACAGAATGTAGAAGAGCGCCCAAGCAATAGCACACTACCTCTAGTGCTTTCTTTCAAAAGGTCCTCAGCCCTTCAATCAGAATTCTCAATGTATTCAAATCCTCTAAGCTGGACACACACACACACACACACACACACACACACACACACATGAATATACATACATAATTCCAAGGCTGCTGTGATAAAAGATTATAGTTGTTCCATTTACATGGGATGGTTTCAGATCCATACGTTGGGACACTGGTACAGTCTGGATTATCCAATGGCTCCTCAGCATTCCACAGAAACTTGGTATAGAACAATCTTCAGACTCAGAGAGCTCAGTAATCAGGCCTTTCTGTTCCTTGTTCTCTCTAGTGCCTCTCACTAAACATGAGGCACAGCATGTGCTCAAAAATCATTTGTTCATTGGGAAAAGGAAGCATAGATTTATGGGGTTGGAAGAGTACATACTCCCTTGTGATGTTGGTGGCCTTAAAGATACTTTGAAGAATAAAGGACATGCTACTCACACACACATACACCCACATGCACACGCACACGCACACACACACAAGGGTTACACTAATTCTGCAGTTGTTAGTGATTGTCCATAGGAGGGAAGTGAGATCAAAATATCATTTACTGTGCAGCAAAACAATGCTGATACATATATGGTACCTGAATGTAGATGGAGTGTATATGAACAAGAAAAAAAGGCTATTACTGAAACTTTATTGCATCTATTGTATGATGTAAGATATTTGAGTTTTCATAGTGCAATATCTCTAAGATCAGAATTCATTTAAAAATTAATGATATTTGTTGAAATCTGTGAGGATATCTGAAAGAATGGAAGATTATTTCCTTCAGAAAGCTGTGAAAGAACTGCTTCAAAGCCATACTCTAGGGAAGTAATGGAGGAGGAGCATCCCTATGATGACAAGTGACAAAAATTCTGAGAATGGCAAGAAAATTCCAAACAAACACTCTAACACAGGTGTTCTCACAAGACATTTGCATGAGAAGGAACAAAAGGAGACCTGTAGTTTTCCTTGAGAAAGACAGCAGTGATTATTTCTTAGTAACTTAGCTTTAACTCAGGGACACATCAACTTTCCAGCTGGGATGAATTGGGTTTAACAACAGTGGATTAAAGATATTTCCACAGAATTTTTTTATTCATACCTTCTTGTCACTCTCAACCAGGTGGTAGTTATGACACAGACAACACGGCATGATCATAGCTGTTCATACTGTTCATATTGTCATTTTAATTGAGTTATGTTTGTGCTCCAGGTGTTACGTGTAATTTCCCTTTAAAAAGTCTTCAAAAACTACAATGATTCTGCACTGAAATGAAAAAATTATGGTGTGTTCATAAAGGCACAGATATCATGCAGAGGGACATATATTTAAGAGTCCGGAAGTAAATATCATCCTGAAAGAAATGAATGAAATTATCACTTTTTTTTGGAAAGTTAATACAAAGTGATTTGTTGGAGTTAAGGAAGAAAGACTCCACAGGGAGATAAAAATGTGCTGTCTTTTGATTCTGTTGACTAATACATAGCAAGAAGGTAGTGCTATCGACAAATTTTGCAAAATGGGGTCAGCAGCTTGTGAGAATGTCTCAATGTCTGAAATGGAGGATTTTTTCAAGAAATGCTGAATCACTAATCAGTCTAGCTCTTAAAGGCATGGAAGACCTTATCATGTGATAAAATATGAATTGATATCAATTCTGGCTTTAAAAGAGATACAGGAAGATTGCACTGGAATTGTGAAATTGTTTAGGAACATGTTAAGCAATTTACTTCACTTGTTTTAAAATACAATTACATGAACACTAAATCACCTTCAACATAAATATCTTTAAAAACCCGTTTAAATAAGCATGAGGTAAAAATTCCAAGAGATAAATTGTCATTTCACAGTTTTATGTTTAGCTTATTTTTTTCCTGTGAGTTACAATAGTATCTTACATTAAGTTGCCCTTAGATTCTATTTTATATTAATACAGGATGGATCATGAAATATCTGGAAATTCTTGTGGGGAGGAAGATCAGTGTGCTTCAGAAATACAATATCTAATGTTCATGGTAAGAAGGAGAAAGAGATAAATTAGAAAAGACACCGAAAAGTGACTTAAAAACAAGAAGATTTCCCTTGTTAATATGGTTAAATAACAGGGACAAGACAAGCTGGCTCCCAGACCACTTTCAAGTATGGAGTAGTCTTAGAGGTGATTACCCTCCACTAAAAAGCAGTCTATATATATATATATTTTAGAGAGAGAGAGAGAGAGAGAGAATTTTTTAAAAAATATTTATTTTTAGTTTTTGGTGGACACAACATCTTTGTTTGTATGTGGTGCTGAGGATCGAACCCAGTGCCGCGCGCATGCCAGGCGAGCGTGCTACCGCTTGAACCGTATCCTCAGCTCCAAAGCAGTTTATTTTATACAGTGAATTTTCTTCAGCAGAGTTTTGGAGTAGACACACAAGGCATAAAGAAGCGAGTACCCACCAAGGCAGTTAGATGGCACGTCAGCTCTCTGGATTCTTGGAATGGCAGATGCCACAGCCATACTATGGCCTCTTTCACAGTCTAATGATGTGTTTCTTTCTGTCCCAGCACTCAGTCCAGGGAAAGGACTGTATTTACCTGAGGAGAGTCTTTACTCTGATACTAGTGAAGGAATCTGGCTAGATACATGGCTAGATGAACCATGCATTTTAAAGTGATAAAACATGTCCATTGCATTGGATTTAGACCCTGAAAAATACCTAAAGCAGTATTTCACTGCTATAAAATCAACTTAGACTGAATTTCACAACTCTACATTTTTTTTAAATTTCTTTCTTGGTTGCCACACCCTCTGGGAATCAGTCTAGCTCTAAATGACTTAGTCAATGAGGCTTCCATTTCTTCCCCTGGGAAACTAATGTACAGTCTAATAGACTGTTAGGAAATTGTTTCTGATATTCAGTCTACATTTTCTTTTCCTTAATTGCATCCCATTACTACATTCTAAACAATTTTTCTTTCTCCCTTGTACCCTACAGATTCTTGTCTAGGGCCATTTCAATTTGGCCAAGCTTTGTAAATTGAATTGTTTTTGTTCTTTGCTTCTACTGGAAGTCAAATTTTTTTGTTTCTAGTTTATGTACTTGATATTCTGAAAATTCCCTTGCTGCTGGCTATTATAAACATAGTCAAAAGACTACCATTTACTAAAGAGGGTCTGACCAGACAAGCATATGAAATGCAATTTCCTTCTTGTTTAGAATGCAAAAGTTCAGTTAATATCATATTGGCTGCATATTATCACTCTAACATATTTTTAACCACACAGCCTACTGTCTAGATTATCTTTTCCATCTGCATATAGGAATTTAAAATTGATATTCTTCAAATTGTTTATTGTTCCCTAAATTGTATTTTGATTTCTCACTCACATTCTGACTTGCATTATATTATTGTTTTGTGTTCCTACATGTCTTTTAACAGATCACAGCTTATCAAAAAACATCAACTAAATCTACAACCTAGCCCAATTTTTGGAATAAATCATTTGTAACAACAACACTATATCCTATAACAAATATCAGTAATCTCAAAGCTGCTTATTGCTAAGTGCGTTTTTCATTTTTTGTAATAAATATATCAAATGTTTATATAACACTTTTTAATGTCTACAATCATTTTCCCATCTGCAATCATAATCAACCTTGATTTTAAGTCCATCACTGATTTCCATGGTTGCTTTGAGCCCCCAAATCCAGTAAGTGGCTGTGCTAGGATTCACACATGCACACATACACATACACACTCTCGACAGCAAGTGAAGTATTTTCATTATAACTTGCTTCCTCATAATGCATTAGCTAACATTTATGGGAGCCTAAATTTGAATTCTGGGCTCTATGGAAATGAGAAACAGTAAAGTATTCCTAGATTTCAGTCATCTTTCCATTCCAAAATAGAAAACAATAATGAAAGAATTTCATCCAGCGAAGGGGAGCGAAAAGACCCCAAGACATGGTTTTTGTTTTTGTTTTTGTTTTTAAGAAATTACATTAGGGGCTGAGGATGTGGCTCAAGTGGTAGTGTGCACGCCTGGTATGCGTGCGGCCCGGGTTGGATCCTCAGCACCACATACAAACAAAGATGTTGTGTCCGCAGAAAACTAAGAAAAATATATATTAAAATTCTCTCTCTCTCTCTCTCTCTCTCTCTCTCTCTCTCTCTCTCTCTCTCTCTCTCTCTCTCCTCTCTCTTTAAAAAAAATTTTAAAAAAGAAATTACATTAACAGGGCATACTTGAAATATCTTCTACCCCTGTCTATGCTAATATGACACAATATACATTTGTATAGATGTAATAAATGATGCTATCCCCAAAGGCCAATATTATATAAATGATCCCAAGATGAAAAAAAGAAAAGAAATATCTTCCACCTACTGAATAACATTTTAGAGTGTCAAAGATAAATGTGTGCTGGTAACTGAGGGGCAACAATCCAACTTAAATCTAAGAAATCTTCCACCTAAGGAATAATTTTTTCTTGAATTTGTAACCTTGTTTGAAATCTTGACTGCAATATTCATCAAGTAAGGATTCCCACCAACCTTTCCCCAGTCTCTCTGATGAACTTCACTGTACAACAGAGGAAAGACAACTTGAGGCAAACCTGCTGGACCATGATCCCCAGAATGCTATTAGGGATCCAAGCAACATCTGAAGCTGATGAAATATCAGGGTCCATTACAGAAGAGCTTTCAGCATTTTACATTTTTTGGAGGGCAGTAGATAGGGAAAGCATCCTCATGGCTGATTCACTTCTAAAAGGCATTTGTACCTTCTCTTTTTTCTGTTATGATCATGCTTGATGGTGACTGACTGCCCCTTTCTGTTTAGGATCTATGAAGCTATTGTTTTAAAAAAAAGTTATCCTATTATAATTTTTGATACTTGACATTTAAAGTTATACAGATGTACATTGCAAATTTTGACCTGGAGTATGAGAATTGATAAATAAAATATATAATGGAAGCACTTAACTAATGCAAACTCAGCTGTATGAGTCAGAGAGAAAAGAAAATGGGAAAAGAAAAAAATAGCATTGCTGACCTTTCTGTCCATCACAGAGTGAACAGGATATGGAGAGCAGGATATGCCTTTCTGTGAGGTTTTTCTCACTACTTAATGCCTTTCATTGCATGAGCACGTCTCTGTTCCAGGTGTTATAATAAAATTTCATACCTCTTGACCCAATCTGTCCGAAAACTTATGACCCCATTTGTAGCAAAATTCTTAGGAGGGGCTTACACTCATCATTTTCTCTTTCTTTCCTCACATTCTGTTTTCCAATATTTTACTCTGAAATGATTGCAGTATTACAGAAATGATGTAAGAATATTACAAAGAGATTCTGTATACATTTCAAAATCCTCTAATTATCACCTTATTGTTATTTTACTTTATTTTTTCTTTCACATACATACATATAGATATACAATTTGTTTTTAAATTCAGATGGTTCCCAATATACAGTGGTTTGGCTCATGATTTCTTGACTTCATGATGGTGTAAAAGCAATACGCATCTAGTTGAAACTGCTTCATATCTTGAATTTCAATATTTTTCCCTGTAAAGTTAGCAATATGCTGGGTGTAATACTTTCTCTCAATACTTGTCAAGATCTTGAGATGAGATCATCATGAATTACCCAGGTAGGTCCTAAATTCAATGACAAGTTTCCTTACAAGCAGTGACAGTAAAATCACTGGTCCACAGTGATGGTTGATTTCTCCATTTGAAAGTTCACCATCAATGTCCTCTTAATAGCATTATCATCTATTTATGTTCATAGTCTTTTATTTATATTATTAAAGATCACCAAAATGCTATTTATCTAATTCCATTATTCCTTCTGCATAAATTATCTGGAGAGTTTAAATGCATCCATTAAGGCTATTTAGTTATCCTATAGTATAGGTTATACTCTGAAGGTAAGAGAGATGCTTCTCTCACTCTTTTCTTTTCCTTTCCCTTCTTCCTTCTCTTCCTGTTTCTCTTCCTCTTCTTCTACCTCTTTCTTCTTGTGTCCTCCTTCTCTCCCCTCCTCCTTCTTCGTTCCCGCATCCCCTCCCTCCTCCTCCTCCTTCTTCTTCTTCTTCTTCTTCTTCTTCTTCTTCTTCTTCTTCTTCTTCTTCTTCTTCTTCTTCTTCTTCTTCTCTCTCTCTCTCTCTCTCTCTCTCTCTCTCTCTCTCTCTCCCTCTCTCATGCTGAGGATCAAACCAAATCTAGGCCTTATGCATGCTAAGCAGGTGCTCAACCACTTAGCTTCATCCCAACCCTTATTTCTTTGTTTTAAGGATCACTTGTCAGGATAATGAGTCCTTGGAAGCTTATAAGAAGGTATAATGTGATTTTTTTTGTCTCTCTGCTTCTTGTTTTAATATCATTATTGTGACATTTTAAAAATATGTTCAATATATTTGATATAGCTCGGAGTTGTTGTTGTTGTTGTTGTTGTTATTATTATTATTATTATTTTGCAGTTCTGGGAATTGAATCCAGGGATGTTCCATCCCTGAGCAAGATCCCTAACCCTGCCTCTGCTTTTTTCTTGTATTGGAGATTGAACCCAGTGGCGCTGTCCTGTGAGCTACATCCCTAGCCCTTTTTATTTTGACACAAGATCTCACTAAGTTACCCAGGCTGGCTTCAAAATTGTGATTTCCCTACTTCAGCCTCCCAAGTAGCTGGGATTACATGTGTACCCCACGCTTGGCTGGCATTACACATTTTGATGTATTTTTCTATCCTTTTTATTATTAAAACTGAGTGATTATTTATATTTGTCTCTTCTTATAGCATTAAAATTGAATTTTATTCAATTTAAAACTGTTTTGTAATAAATGATTTAATCAATTTGTACTTATTGACATAACCAATATATTTAGCCTACCACATCATCTATATTTATAAATTACTTGAA
The DNA here is from genome assembly GCF_048772815.1 of Callospermophilus lateralis. Taxonomy (NCBI): domain Eukaryota; kingdom Metazoa; phylum Chordata; class Mammalia; order Rodentia; family Sciuridae; genus Callospermophilus; species Callospermophilus lateralis. The sequence continues at coordinate 97,951,615 of NC_135310.1, forward strand.
GTATTTTTTTTCATTTTGATGTTGTCCTATTGTTCATTAAATCCACATTTCCTGGGCTACACTTGTTTCTGTACATTTTTTTGTTTGTAACTATTTCTTCTTGTATTTCTTCTGTTTTAAGTCCATTTCTACATTCTTTTATATTCATCCAATTCAATACAAATCCCTGCCTACTCTCTTTTCTGATTCTGTTATTATCTAGCTACCTCATTTCAGAGCTGTTCTGTTACTGATTTATGCTTTTATTACAAAGCTTTGATTATTTTAATTTTCTATTTAAAATCTGATGCAATGATTTTTATCTTCTCTGTGGATATATTTTACTGGTGTGTTTTCATTATCTGTAGGAACATTATTTGGCTTATTTATGTATTGTTTTGCGATTTATTTATATAAACCTGGATTATAAATAGATTTTTTCTATGTTTATATAAAGTTGTTGTGTTTTTTTTTTTTTTTTTAACTCTTCTGAGTGTTCCTATATGAAGAATAGAGAAAAGCCAAAGTAACTTTCATTCACGGCTCAAGAGCTCCCATGTAGTTACAATGATGTACTCAGAAATATAGCAATTTTTGTTTGTCTTTGGAGGCTGAGCCTGATTCTAAAAGTTACCTTGCCTCTACCTCTGAGAGGTCCAGAGTGCTATGGCCTTTCACAGTGGTGCTCTCACCTTGAAATACTGTTTTTTGCTCTTATGCTACAGTCTGAGGTCTTTCTCTGCTGGTCCTTTCACCAGAATTCCATTTTGCTCAATTTAGATTTTTTTCTTAATAGTTTTTTTTTTTTTTTTCAATTTCTTCTTTCTCCTGAAAAGGATCATTCATTGCAAACTCGTGAGATTTTTGAGGATTAGGTCGCTTTTCTATTATATGAGATCCCAAGAAAGCACTGGGTGATTTATTAGAGTTTTTTAGAGTCTGTGAAATGTGTTCCACTGCATCTTCACTCACTAGCTTCCGTTTCAAGCTGGCTACAGCCGCCCTGTATGCTAAGGTGTGTGGAGATTCTGGCCAGGTGGTTTTGCTGAGGGCATCACGCATCAGCTTCTGCTTTTACTAACCTATTTGATTTGAATGGTCTTAAGGTATTCGTTTTCCTGTTTGTTTGTTCTAAATGTTACTACTGACATTCTTTCAGTCAGAGTCTATTCTTGCTTTTTAATTTAAATAATGTGCCTGGTCTGTAAAGCAAAGTATGATGTCCCAGAATTTGATGAGAAAGTCAGAAAAAAATTGCCTTCTGAATTTAAATTTATAAGAATAAATATATAATCTCAAGTATTCCTTGTTCAATTCAATGAAAGCATTTTTTCTGTTAGTGCTTTTTGAGGTGTGTGTATGCATGTGTGTTGTATACAAGTAATATACACCAAATGATGTTCCAGCAGATAATGAAAACCAACCAGCAAATTATATTTGACTTTTGACTTCTGATTATTATACTTTGACTTTTGACTTCTCAACTTACCATGGTGCAAAAATCATACACATTAAGTAGAAATTATACTTTGATTTGTGAATTTTGATATTTTTTCAGTTGAGGATATGAACAGGTACAATACTTTATCTCAATGTTGGACAGGAGTCATGAGTCACAAATCCTAGGGAACTACATGATCACAACTTTCCAGTATACCTACATCATTTTATGTCTTTTGGTTTTGTTTTTGATATAGGAATTCTAAATTACATGAGCTGTTCAACAGTATTGACTATTGTAAAATAGGGCTGTGTCAGATGATTTGACCCAACTGAAAGCTAGCTAAGCACATATAAAGTAAACCAGGATAAACTATGATGCTCAGTAGATTAGTTGTATTAAATGCAATTTTAACTTACTGATATTTTCAATTTAGAAGGGGCTTACCACGGGCTTACCTACATTGTGAGTTGAGGTGTATCTGTAAAAAAATACATGCACACAGAACTTGAAAAGTGGGACAGTAGCTCATAGGGATTTTACCTTTCCTTAACTGTTAACATACATATATCTGTATATATATATATATATATACATATATATGATATTCTTATGTGATATAAAATATCTCTAAATCATTGGCTCCCTTTCAAATAATTGCTTATATTTTAAGGGAGGAATAATAACATACATGCTACTAGAAATAGCATGATTTCTTATTATTATAATTCATAATTTTTTAAATTAACAATTAATTAATAGGTAAAAAGAAATAATTCTGATTAGGGTAAGAGGGAAGGCTTCATAGAGTAACTAGCTTTTCAATATAAACTTGAAAGTGAGTGGACTGCCCCAATGTACAGTTTTGAAGGTGTGAGAGTAGGAATCCCAAGAAATGAGCAAGGGAAAATAGGTGAGGAAACTATATGCTACTAGGGATTCTACAGTAGCTATATGTAGGTTTGGAGAGAGAGAAAGAGAGAGAGAGAGAGAGAGAGAGAGAGAGAGAGAGAGAGAGAGAGAATGAATATTCCCTTTTGAAAGTGTTATTCCAAGTAGTTCAGATTATGATACCTTTCAAAAACAGCACCCTCTTCATTTATATCATAGGGTAATGATGGTCTATCCCAGCTCTATGTGATTAACTCAGTTACAGAGATGTAAGTACAACAGAAGTACTGAGGAAACTGTTAAAAATTTAATGGACATTTGTACTCTTAACTTGAAGATGAGAAAAAGAAACCATTGCATGTTTTAGAACTGTCCTCAATCATCTTTAATATCTCTTTTGGAGTAGCAAACACATTCATTAAGTAGAAATATCCTCCAAGTTAAATATCATTTATGTTTTAAATAAATATTTATTGAATATTTACCATCTTTCAAGCACTTGCTGTGTGGCATATGTTTTACCAATGAAAGAGAAATTTGGAAACTCTTTCCTCTTCCAGCTCTCAAATACTTGTTCTTAACCTTGAAAGAGCAAATTATATTCAAATACTAAATTACATTAGAATAACAATGGATCTTTTACAAAATGCCATGGACTGAAACTCAGAAAACAATGCAAATGGCACCTCACTACCCATTGAATCAGAAGTTTCAGGATTGGGAGTCTGGGTTTTAGTACTTTACAGTTTCCCAAGATAGTGCTAACAGCCAGTCAGGGTTTCACTGTACGAAAGATAGTGACAAGAGAGGGGAGGTGCATTTTATTCTATGGAGATGATAAATTTTCAGCAGCTTTTACCAGTATTGGCATTTGTTTTTCTGGGCATTGAATATAACACCTCTTCAAGGAGCAATGATCCATGTTTCTGAAAAAGATTGCCAAGTTTTTATTTGTTTTGTTTTTGGACCAATACTTTTATACAAAAAGGCCTTAAAATTTGGATAGTGACCAGCTGGATGAAAAGGTAGAGGAAAGGGCATCTCACGTAAGGGGTGACTAGGATCTCCTTATCGGTCAATTCTCTGTTCTCATTTTACTCAAACGCTTCAGCATTTCCTTGGCTTTTACGACACCCTGCCTTGAGATTCTTTCTCACTTGTTGCTTCTCCTGGAACTGTAAGAAATTATGCCTCATTGCCTTTACCTTGACATTTTGAGTGTCAATCCTCTGGCCTATTCCTTTCTCCATCAACGTGTATTCTCTGGGGATTTCTTCCTGTTGTGTGTTCTAAATGTCATCTACAGGCAGAAGGCTCTCATGTTTCAGGCCTCACTGCTTCCACTCTAAGCTCATATATTCAATTGTCAATTCAGCCTCTCCACTTTTATCTATGCTAGCTCCTCTCAAAATGAATACATCGCAATCCAAACATTTTGGCCTCTAAATACACCATAACTGCTCCTGTCCCAGTGCTCCCTATGTCAGTAAGTCCTTGGAGACATTCCTGATTCCTCTGTTATACAACCTGCACATGGTCACATCCCACAAACCATGTGGATCTGCTTTTGAAAAACATTAAAAAGCTCTTTATGTCTCTCACTTAATAGCCACCATTCACTCAAGCTACTGTCATTTCCCACCAGCTCTGTTGAAGAGTTTTCTAAATGTTTCCCCCACACATACATGCAATTTTAGCTTGAATTTCCAAGTTTTAATCTCAACACATCAGTATTTTCCTTTTAGCACAAGAATTTACACTGTCTCACACAGTGTAAATTCAGAGTCTTTATGGCAGTTTAAAAGTTCTTTGATAAAGCCCATAGTGCCTCTGCAAATCCATGCCTCATCACTGCCTGCCTCCCTCCATCCCAGCCACTCTGTGTTGTCCTTGCTGGGGATTTGCCCTTAGGACCCACACACTTACTGCTCTGTCTGTCAGCCTGGTTGCTCTTGACTGGATGCCATCTTACTCCCTTACTTCATTCAGGCCTCTGTTCGGACAGTGGCTTTCTAGAGGGGATCATGTTGACCAAAACTCTCTTTGACCATTTTTTTTTTTTACATTCTCTTATCCCAATTTATTTTTTTCTTAGCCCTTATATTTACTGGCATATTTTATTTATTGTTCATCTCTCCAACAGAATGCAAAGGAAGAGGCCTCATGTGTCTTGTTCACCTCTGTATCCCTATTGCCTAGAACAGGGACTCAATAAATATGTGCATTGAAGGAAAACCTGAATAGATTAATGTAGAAAGTACATGCAGACAGAAATGTAGAAAAGCACATGTGCTGAGGAATATGTGTAGCATGAGAGGTATGTGGATAGTGCCCTAAGCTGGCTAAAACTGGCAGTGTAAACATGTTGTATGAGCCTGGCCTTCTCTAAAAATTCAATTTAGTAACATTGATATTGTATATTTAAAATTTTTAAGCAGTGACATCTAAATATGGGTTAATATAACTTTAGAGGCCACTGATTACACAAGCATCTGTTAAGCTTCTACTGTGTGCCAAGCACTAATGTTAAGCACCATCACTCCCAACTGGGAACCTGACAACAAATTTAAAGGGATCAAAAGGTATGACTACTTAGGAAAATATAAAGAGTTTATATTTGGCTTCACATATATACTTCTTCTCTTAGCCTAGTTAAATCCTTTGTCGCTCATCCCAAAGGCAATGAGAGATGAGTAATCCCAGTGCAGTAAAGAAGTCAAAGCTGACGGCAAGGCGGGAGCTGTCTGCAAAGAGGTTCCACCTCTAGACTTAGAATTAAATTCCTGCAGCATTTTTAGAGCAAAAGACAGAACTGTGAGGTCTGACAGCACGTGCTGCCAGAATCATTTGACAACACAATAGACCTCTGCCATTGTTGTCTTATTATGTACCCATGTCCTATCCCATTATACTTCCCACCCTGTAAGGGCAGGCATCAAGCATGGTAACGATATAACCTAGCATTCAATATACATTTATTGCTTGATTGAATTAAGGACTTGACAAAATAGCACAAAATTCTAGTAGAGCCATAAACAACAGCCTGGCTTAATAATCATCATCAGACATAAAACTTCCCCCGATTCTTTAGAGCTTCTTATGATCTTCTCTCCCCTGTGGGAGTTAAAATCTTTATAGATTTGAAAATCCATAAGAAGACAGAACTAGAATTCTTAAAAAATTTTTCAATCTAAGTATTAAAATAAGCCAAGAACATGCATCTGTCAAAATGACAGCTTGGATATGGACTTCAAATAATACTGTGTTCTCATATTTTTTTTTCCCCTAACATCATCCTCCCACTTCAGACTTTCAGTGAACCAAAGTCTGGGATGCAAAGTAGCTCATTCATATTTTAATTCAGGCAAAAAGAATATGAACTTAATCTAAAACTTCCCATATAGTAGTGTTATGAATTTATAACAGCAGCTCCATAATTTATAGGTTTATGGGACATATTTCCAAAACAACCTGGTATGACTAATGAAACAGTGTGTCACAGTTCAGCAACTGAATAGGTAATGTAGCTACGGGGCTCAATTTCTAAGTCACTGAACTCATCATGAGTAGGCAGGAGAGCCTGCATCCCTTTGCGATAAAAATAAAGATGAAGGAAACTATGAGATGAACTATAATGGCATTAAGGTTGAAGAGCATGCATCAAATACCCATTTAAGATTGAAAAATGATACAAGAACCCAGTGTTGAATTTTCATATTTGGCAAATACTATTTGGGACAGTTTTCTCAATTCAAATAAAAATGATGATGATTATGATAATGAAAATATCTATGACTGACAGAGCATCTTTTATATGCCAGCCACTACTAAGAACATTAATACAAATATACTATTAATATTCAAATTAACAGCCAGATATTACAGATTCAAGTTTTATTTAAATACGAAGAAACATGCTGCTTTTCATCCGATGCAATTTTTTTCATTCATATATACTCTTACGCTTTTATCTTTTGACCAATAATTAGATCTATGGTTTTCTCTAATCCTGCAAAATTTTCTGATTTCTGACTCTGGTTCTTACTTTTCCTCCTTCTCTTGGAAACCTTTATTGCCTTCTAAACCCTATTAGGATGTAAATACATCATGATTGAAGACCCCCCTTTTCCTTAATCTTGCAACAGAAAATTCTCAAGCTAACTCCAGCTTTCTGGATGATAATTTATCTGTTTCAAATGCAGAAGCACATAAATTAAGCAGCCTTTCTGAGTTAAGCCTCAAACCATAACACATAACATGCAATCTATGTTCTCTGTCCCCAGAGACTGTCCTAATCCTCAGGCAGGAATACATGACAAATATGCAGATCTATAAAGCAAGCACTGAAGAGGACAGAGAGAGAAATAAACATTACAGATTTGTGGCACCATTTAGGTCATATTCAGGAAAGATCACTTAATACAGAAGATACAATGTGCCCCTACATAAGGGAAGGGCTTCTTTCTATAGAAATTCTAGAAGGTTTTCTACCAAGAATGCACTCCAAGAATGCTTCAAGCTTCTTACATTTGTATTGTCATTGCTTCCTGGCCTTTAGGCCAAGATCTGATATGTTTGTTAGTCAGCATCTGAGGATTCTAGTGATAGAAGTTGCACTGGATTCCCCAAGAATGTCCTTCAGAATCTTATGCTATAACAGGATAAGACAAGTCTATAAATTTAATCAATGAGCTAAATTTTCTTATTAAATATTTCTCATTGACATACAGAAAAGTGATTGTTCATTCCAGTGGTGAACTAACAAAACTCTTCTTCTTAAAATGTTGACCTTTGATTAGAAAGAAAATATGTACTGCTATATAAAGAAGCAGCATTCTTAGAACAGTTTTTTTAAACTAACAATTATTTCAATTAAATTCTTTTGCCTCAAGTCATAAGAAGTTCAGCAGCAGGCACCATATCTGGAGAAAAAAATAATAATGATGCATAAATCACAGGGTGTTTGTAACAGACAAAGGTCTACAATAGGGGTCTCGAGCTAAAAAATGGAACTAGCAGATGTTTATTTTCCATAAGGAATCAGCAGTTTTATAAGTCAGTGGGGAAAGTCAAAAGGCTCTTGGTATTAGTAATTGATATTGAATTCAGCCTTAAAGGATAAAAGAAATTGAACGAAAAATCAAATAGTATGTTTTTCAAATTTTATGGTCATGATTCAAAAATGTGTTCTTATAATGAGGTTAAAACAAAACATGCTACATTTACAGGATCACAAGGTTTCTGCTAGAGAAAACAATAATAATCATAAAATTATTTCAGGCACTGTGCTTGATTCTTTCCATACATCATCTCTTAAGGGACACCTCCGCTAAAGTGGATGTTCATTTACCCTCATTTCAGACAAGAAAGCAGAGACTTTGTTGTGGCTAAGTAATTTGCCTTCAGTTTCAGGCCAAATCAGTCTCTAAACCCATCTAGTTTGACAAGAATTCTTGAGATGTGACTTACAAATATATATTTATTACACCTTAAAATAGATTAAAAAATGGTTGAATGGCAATATACAAATATTTTAAAAGGTCACTTAGAATCCCCTAGCCTGAAATATTTATTCTAATATTCCAACATAGTTGGAGCTGGGTATGGTGGCACATGCCTTTAATCCCAGCGGCTTGGGAGGCTGAGGAAGGAGGATTGCAAGCTCATAACCAATAGTGCAATGGTGAGGCACTAAGCAAGAGACCCCGTCTCTAAATAAAATACAAAATAGGGCTAAGGATGTGGCTCAGTGATTGAGTGCCCCTGATTTCAATCCCCAGTACCCAAAATAAAAATAAAAACAAACCATAGTTGGATACTTATTTCAAGTATATAATATTTCCATGAATAGTATAAATTAAGAGTCACTATTAAGTATTACTGTGTGTCTAGTACTTTCCTCAAGGCTTTCCATGAAGGAGTCATATAGGCACTCATAACTGCAAGGTATATCTGTTATTATCATCCAATTTTAAACTTAAAGAAGGAAAATGAAGCACATAGAGTTTAAGAAATCTGCCTAGAATCACATAACTGGTGAGAGATTCAGAATTTAAGCCCTAGATGCTGGCTCCAATACCTATGTTTTTGACAACCATGCTGTGAATAATGCTTTTCTTCTGACCTAGCCATAATTTAAGTTTTGGGTAAAGTATCAAATTTGATCATCATATTATGTTATTTACCAAATAACATAGACTCGAATTTCTCTAGAATTTGGCTAATCTGCATTTCCATTTCTATAACTTAATTTTCACTGGACTTCTTACTTTTAGTCAACAATAAACTATTTCAGAAAAATTTTAATGGTTTAAAGAGTTGGGTCATTTACTTTTATTTGGAAATCTTGAAGTGGTTTATAGTTAATCCATGTAAGTGTTGATATGGATTAAAAAATAATCTACAAAGTAGGGCTATTATATCCGTTTTACAAATATTTTCTGATATGAAAATAGTTGCATTGTCTCAATAGCCAAGTCTCCAAATTTCAGGTAATAACCATATAGATCAGTGTCTCAATGTTGTTCAGTAGAAATACAAAGCAAGCCACCTACATAATTTTAATTGTGTGTGTGTGTGTGTGTGTGTGTGTGAAACTGTGCATTGAACTTAGGGCATGTGAGTACATGTACTATACTGAGCTATATACCCACCCAATCCCCTGTAATTTTAAGTTTTCTAGTGGCCACATTAAAAAATCAGATAAAATTAATTTTAATAATAGTTTTATTTATTCTCTATATAAAATAATAGTATTTCAACAATGAGTATAAAAATTATTAATGAAATAAATTGCATTTTAAATTATACTAAATCTTTGAAATTCAGGGAGTATTTTATACCTGTTTTACACTCTAATTCAGATAATAAATTTTCAATGATTAAAGTGTAACCTTACCAAAACAATACATTTGTTTTTAATGAAAAATACAATATTTTGCAGTCCTGGAGATTGAACCCAGGGCCTATACACAGGCTTGACAAGTGCTTTGCCAAGGAGCTACATCTCCTTTTCTTTTTAAATTCAATTTTATTTTTAGACAAGGGCTCACACTAAGTTGCCCAGGTTGACCTCAAAATTGTGAGCCTTCTGCCTCAGCCACCCATGTAGCTGGTACTTCATAAAATTAGACACATTTCAAGTTCTCAAAAGCTTTGAGTGATACATAGCTAATATAATGGGTAGCAGAGTCCTAGATGATATCTTAAAACTTAGCTTTTTCACCTCTCCAATCCAAGATATAGATTATTACTAAGATGCTCATCTTTAAACCCTATTTTCATATCATCACTGTTCTACCCAATAATGTCTAGTTACTTTCTAATAAAATCCTATAAAAGTCAGAATCCAAGAATTCCATACCCTCTAACAAAAAATGACTTTATGTTTGTTCAGTTGAAATCCAGTTGTTCTCTGATTCATATAGCTCTGATTTTTCCATTTGACTGATCTGCATACTCATTTCTTATCCTACACCTGTGCCTTTTCTCTCCCTACTGGTCCCCACCTCCTTCTCGTCAATGTATGTTTAATCCACAATCAAACATGTGGCAACAGGGAATATCTATATGAACATAATGGCATAAAGGTCATTCCTTTAGCCAATGTCCTCTTGACATGGCATGTACTCATTTTGTACGATATTATAATAATACAGTTAGTTAAACTTATTTTCAAGGTGAAATTAATTTGTGCTTACAGAAAATTAGACTATTATACATTTGGCCATGACCTAAAGCCCACATTAAGAAATCATCTAAATCTTTAAACCAATACACATCTCTATGTATATGTGTGTGTACATTGAAAAGCAATATATATATATATATATATATATATATATATATATATATATATATGCATTTATTTTTTGGAAAAAAAACCCACTGCTGTAAACTGCATTAGCACCAAGCCATAAGCATATTGGGTTGCAGACACAAACCAAAGAACAGGCGCCATTTAAGTTGGAGCATAGTCATAAACCCATGATCTACACACACGTTATTCTGCCAGCAGACTGAAAGCCTACTTTTCACATATGCCATAATTTGAGCATAAAGTTTTAAACAGGAGAAAAAAATACAATTTCACTCACACAAACAGTAGAGATTGATATATGTGGTGGGTTAGGAATAACATAAAGACAACTACACACCATAAGTGGAATCAGAGATTGTAGTAGATTGAAACTGCCTCTGTCTATCTGTAAAGAGTTAAGCAAAATTTACTTAGGCAAAATGGAGCTCAAGTATAAATCCTGTAGGTGATAGGAAATGGTAGATTTCAAAGTGTCTAGAAAAGCATAGGATTTAGGTGGGCAAAGCAAAGAGACTAAGAAAATTTATACCTCAAGCAGTAAAAATATTGTTTTTGATCTATTCATGATGTACAATCTATGCATTTGCCCAGGGCTCTGGGCTCAAAACTGCTTGGATTAGTTCTCAATTTCTTAAAAATCTCAATGATTTCATCTTTGAACTTGTGTTTTGTAAGTGAGGTCCAATGGGACGATGGAACTTGCCTGAGGGCAGAGGAAGTACAGATGAGCAGCTTGTCTCTTCACCAATTTTTGCTGACTCTGATGCATAGAGTGGTCCTGATGCCCAAGCACAAAGAATTGTGGTGAATTCACAAGACATGAGATTTTAAGAGGAGATAAAATAACAAAATGCTGGAAATCCACAAACACAGATGAATACACAAAACAACAACAGCAACAAAGTCGGCTCTTTTTTATCACAGAACCAAAAAAGGGGAAAGGTAGCAACACAGAAAACTCTCAGACAATAGATACTTTAGTTCAGACCATAACCATAGGAAAAAAAAAAACTGTAGGCAAAATTTCAGTGGTCAGCCTAAATTTCTACCCTTGCCAAATCAAAGTAGGGTGTTCCAGCCCCACTTCTGGGAATGTTGAAGGAGATCAAGATGAGGGCTGGGACTTTCATGCCCACCAGGCATATAGGGAGCCTGGACTTCCACATTCATCTGACTAAAGAGATTCTCCTTCCCATTCCCTTATGGGTGCTGTCAGAGGAGGTCTAATAGAGAATCAGAACTTCCATCCTCATTAAAGTTACAAAGGCCACCTTTTGTCCTCCCACATGAATGTGGTATCAGTGGAAGCTGCTGAGTGCACATGGAATCTGTGCATGGTGTCTTTTCCAAGATATACTTTCCCTAAAGGACAAAGTTCTGGCACTGTGTGGGCTCCAGACATACATATAAGTACATAGGAAAGGTATGTCTGCAAGAAACAAAAAAGAAGAAATATTGGAGCACCAGGAAGTATATGTTAAAACATTAGTGGATTAAGTAGATTTTCCTTCTCTTGAGAATGATCATCTTTTCTCCTCTTAATGGTTTGAAAGTTAAAGGAAAAAAATTACAACACTGTCTAATGTGATTCTAAGTAAGCAAAAGAAATATTCAATGCAATTATGTTATAAGTGAGGAAGGATAATGGGATGTAAAGGAAAATTTCTGCCCTTAACTTGAACTGGCATAGAGGTAGGCTACACTATACTTCTTCATTCTTGGTATCACTGGAAACTGGTTTACCATGGTGAGGCTGTCTCTCATGCCCCAGGGCTCTCTTTGGTTTTTCTTCTGTGTGGATCTCCAGGAGCGCTGGAAGAAGACAATGCCTGAGGATATGATAGCCAACACATACTCTACCTTCATTGCAGTCTTGTTACTTTCATCTTGGCTGGAGTCAGCACCAGAAAGATGAAATGAACCTGACAGAAATTTTCCTCCCAGTTCTGTGGGTGATGGACTTTGGTAGTACAAATAATCAGATGATCCAGGACCATGATTGCTGGTATTGCACCCCTGTGACTGTTGCAGTGATCCCTTGGCTAAAATAGAAAGTTTAAATAAGACCAGAAGTTATTTAACATAAAAAGAAATGAATATGACATACCTTTCCTGTGTACTTATATGAGTACACAACAGTGAATCTCAACATAGTGTATATCCATAAGACTGGGATCCTGATTATAATAAGATATGTCCCATGCTTGAATAAATATGAAAAAAATAGGTTCTACTGTAATGTATAACTAAAGAGAACAAATAAAAATTTAAAAAGAAATGTCCAGTCAACATCAAAATCTCTCATCATGTCAAAAACTAGAAAAATCTCAATAATTGACCCCCAAATCATAAATTAAAAATTGCAATCAACAGATGCCAATGAAAGATGATGACAGATACGTTAGAATTATCTGACAAAGACTTCAGACTTTTATTCATTATAAAAATTTCAATAAACAATTTTAAGCATGCTTGAAATAAATGGAAAAATAAAAAGTCTCAGCAAATAGAAGACATAATGAAGGACTCAATGGAAACTTGGAATTGAAAGATTCAGAACTGAAATTTTAAAAACTGAATGAGTGGGTTGAACAGTAGAAGAGAGAGGAAAGAGGAGAGAACCAGTAAAGTTGAAGACAGAAGTTAGTCCATCTGGATAACAAGAAGAAAGTAGACTTTAAACAGATAGAGCTCTAGGGACCTAAGTTATCAAATGTCCAGAAGGAAAGGAGAGAGAGCAGGGTAGGAAAAATATTCAATGATGAATAATAGTTAAAAATCTATCGAATTTTGCCAAAAAATAAACTTAAATATTTAAAAATCTAAGCAAATCCCCAAAACGATAATACCCCCCCCCCCAAAAAAAAAACTTCACACCAAGACATATCATTGTCAAACTTCTGAAGACTAAGGTAAAAGAAAAATATTTGGAAGCAATGAAAGAGCATTTTACGGAGAATAGAAAACAATTTGAATGACAGGGGATTTCTCAGCAGGAACTAGGGAGGTCAGGAAAAGTGAAGCAGTATTTCTTATGACTGAAAGGAAAGAATTGTGAGTTTTAAATCTACATCTAGCCCAAATCTTATTCAGGAATGAAGGGGAAATCAAGACATGTCAGATGAAGAAAACTAAGAGACTTTATCATTAGCAGAATCACTCTGAAAGAATAAGTAAAGGAAGCTCTTCACCAGAAAGGAAACAGAAAAGAAGAAATATTGGAGCACCAAGAAGTATATGTTAAAACATTAGTGGATTAAATAGATTTTCCTTCTCTTGAGAATAATCATCTTTTCTCCTCTTAATGGTTTGAAAGTTAAAGGGAAAAAATTACAACACTGTCTAATGTGATTCTAAGTATGCAGAAGAAATGTTTAATGCAATTATAAGTGAGGAAGGATAACAGGATGTAAAGGAAAGTTTCTGCCCTTAACTTGAACTGGAAAAATTATAACACCAGGTTCTTGAGATAGAAATCTGAAAACTGTCAAAACCAAGAGGAGCCTAAATAAACATGGCAATTAAATATAAGGTGGTATCTCTGATGGCATTCTGGAATAGAGAAAAGGTCATTAAGTAAAAACTAAGGAAATCTGAATAAATAAGAGCTTTCGTTAATAACAATGTACCGATGCTGACGTATTTATTGTAACTGAGCAGTATATAATGCAAAATGTTAATGATAGGGAAAGTATGTGCACAAATATATGGGAGCTCTCTGCATTATCTGCTCAATTTTTATGTAAGTATAAAAAATCTTAAAAAATGAAACCTACAAAAATAGTGACAACAAAAATTGTTCTTGAGGTTGTGGAGAAACTGGTCAACCATGCATTACTGGTATGAATGTCATATGGTACATCTGCTGTGGAAAAAAGTTTGGTAGTTTTCTTACAAATAAAACAAGCAAATAGTACTACTGTGCAGTTCAATCATTGCACGGTTGGGCGTTAATCCCAGGGAAATGAAAGCCTGTGCTCACATAAAAACCTACATACAAAGATTTACAGCAGTTTTATTCATAATTGCCAAGAGATGATGATTTGGGTGTCAATTATTAAACAAGCATACCATGGGGAAACACTCATTAGTAAAACAGGATCAACTATTGATACATGCAACAACCTGGATGAAACCCCAGAAAACTGTGCTGAATAATGAAACTCAACCACAGCAGGTTAAATGCAATACAATTCTATTTACATATGATTCTTGAAATGGAAAATATACAAATGGAGAAGAGATTAGTTGTCAGGAATTAAAAGGGAGGAGGGAGTGGGAAGGAAATGTGGATGTCTTATTATGAAATGCTTATAGCAGGGGCACTTGTGATGATGGCAGTGCTCAGATCTCAAGTCTATCAATGTCACAATTCTGATTACACAGGGTACACAGGATATCTCTATATTATTTCTTACTACTGTATGTGAATTATAATTTCTCAAAATAAAAAGCATAATTTGAAAAACAAATATGAAAAGGTCTCTTCTTCCATCAAATTCTAAGCCTTCCATCAAATTCTAAGCCTGCATGAACTCAAATATTTTGGGAAACTTTCAGAAAATAGTTTGTACTATATCAGGAGATAGTGATAATTCACACTTCTTCTATAGCTAATTCATTAAAGAGGTGGTATTGCAGGGTATTAACCCCTTCACAGCAGAGTATCATATTCACAGCCAACCATAAACATCATTCCTTACTGGGTATGTCAGTGTTGTGCCCTTTGACTCCTGATTTTCCAAGTGATCAACTCTTAGAAAACACATAAAGGTTTAGAGTTGGAAGAGATTTAAAAGGTCGTCTAGATAAAATTTCTCATATAAAAGATAAGAAAACAGAAGGCCAGAGAGTTTAAAGGGAGTGATCAAGTTCACAGGACTAATTTGAGGCAGAGCTGCATCTGGGACCCCAGTCTCTTGGTTCTAAGACCATTACCCTCACTCTTATTTTAACATTTTTATATCTCTCATAGATGGTCCATGTGTGAAACAACTTGCTCTGTAAATATTGCTTGTTTGTTGGTTTATATAATTATGATAATATGTGTATTAATTTTTTTATTAGAAATTCAAGAAAAAAAGGACTGTGGAATTCTTTAAATTTGGCTATTTGCTGAAAGAGGAGGACTTTATTAGAAAAAACGTCAGCATATTTGGGTTAGTAATAGCACACAAGCATAAACTGAACTCTATGAAACAAGGAAATGATCATTCAAAAATCCTAATTTTTGTTGTTGTTTTGCAGAAATTCTAGTGAATCAAAATCTTGGAAAAAACCTTAAGATAAGAAGAAGGAAATTATACAATACTAGCATTGCACATGTTCTACTTAATTTTGATAGCTACCACTCTTCCAGAAGTTTCTTAATCCTTCCAAGGTGTCACACTCTCTCTCTCTTTTTTTAAGAGGAGAGAGAGAGAGAATTTTAATATTTATTTTTTAGTTTTCGGCGGACACAACATCTTTGTTTGTATGTGGTGCTGAGGATCAAACCCGGGCCACATGCCTGCCAGGCAAGCACGCTACCGCTTGAGCCACATCCCAAGCCCCCACACTCTCTCTTTCTGATGTTTGATCTCTGCTGTCGCTGCTGTTTTTCTGAATCTGTCTTGCTCTCTCCTTACTTTTCTTCCCTCCGCTCCTCCCATCCTTAACATCCTTCCTTCACACTTGGGTCTCTGCTCTACTGCCTTCTCTTCTTTACATGCCTTCCATTCCTTCCCCAAAGTTGGTGTTTTGTATACTTTGCTGCTCTTACCAGAAAACTCATAAGACTCATATTTCTAGATTTTTCTCACAGGGTATATAATTCTAGATTTCTGAGGAACATAATTTTCTAACTTATAACTTAAGAAAACTTCAAAATCAAATCAATAATTCATTGAAATAAAATCACAACCATAGGATATTGTGATAGAAATGTAAATCAGCTTTGTTTTCTGGCAGTTAGCTGGATACTAGATAATCATTCTCTGGGTATTTATGCAGTGAGTGCAGTATATAAGGTTACCAAAAGTACCCCAAAATTATATCTTGGACTTTTGGACATAGTAAATGTCACTGAGTCATTTAGCCTGAATACCCCAGGGATACAAAGTGCATTTGACATATGCTTTTCATATTTTTTCCTCTTATACTGTTTATCAGGATCTCTACATTATAGGAGATTATATTAAGACCTTACACACCTCCCCAAGTTACATAAGAACTCCAGGATGCTTTAGCCCATGGTGATTTCATTCAGAACATAGCAAAGGAATATTTATGTGAAAATAAATAAATAAATAAATAGCCACCAAATACAGGTGATGTATTTCACAAATTCAATGGAGTACTCATGTTGGCACTAGCTTTACACTAGGTTCCACTAGATTCCATTTCTGCAATTTCTGTATCTACACATTCCTTAGCAATTCTTTCCCAATCCAGTTTTACACATTGTTTGAAAATAGCTAAGGAACACCAGCTCTTTTCTCATTTTGCCAATAACTAGAAGAACTAGAATTGGAGCATGGGAGAAAGGAGAGTATGGCTAGAGCGTAAGAGGAGATTGGATGGATATGGTGTGGTCAAAACTGGCTAAAAGTAAGCAGCCTTACTAGGCAGATAAACAGAAAATGGAATTTACAGTATGACAGAAATATGTATTTAATAATGCTTCTACTTGTGTTTTATGTGATCTTGGGCATTGGTAGATATACCAAGTTCTTTCAACCTTATTATTCTTAATTTTTTTTAATTACTCATTTGTATGCTTGTTTATATGTGGTGCCAATAATTGAACCCAGAGCCTCACACATGCTAGGCAAGTGTTCTACCAGTGAGCTACAACCCAGCCCCAACCTTATCATTTTTATTCAAGTTGATTCACAAAGACAGGATCCTATTCAGTATGCTCTGAGTCAGACTGAGAGAATAATTGTCTTCTAACTAACTACATCCCTCTCCAACACATTTCTTAACTTTCTAGGAGATGGTATGTGGTATAGAGACACAGGACTGACTTTAATTTTGACTCTAATGTGTTCAACGAACTCAGTACTCTCATTGTTCTTGTATATACTATTTAAAATGTCATTAGTGTTTATGAATTATTTCTTCAGAAGAGGTTTTGATGTTATTTTTTTAGTGTGTGTATGTGCCTGTTTCTCAATATTTTTCCACTTTATTTCCATCAAAAAAAAATTTTCTGAAAACCAGAAAAGAAACTTGGGGACTTATTCCTTTTATTAATGTTAAAGAATAAAAAATATATAAATAAAAATATCTAAATAAATCACTAATGTCTGAACATGTCATAGATTGAAGCAAATAATATCTAACAGGTTTTCTCAAAATTTAAGGGACTGACAAAATGGGGGTTGACATTAGATATACGGTCTTGTGTTACTTAATGTTGCATCATATTCTAAGAAATGCATCATTGTGCAAGCAATATAGAGTGCATTTATGCAAATGTAAATAATGTAGCCTATTACACATATGGGCCATATGGTATAGCCCATGGCTCATAGGCTACAACTCTGTGCAGGATGTTACTGTACTGATAACTTAAGGCAAATGTAACACAGTGGTAAGCATTTGAATATCTAAACATGTGTCAACATAGAAAAACACAGTAAAAATGCAGTATAATAGATTTAAAATAGTATACCTATTTGGCCACTTACTGTGAATGAAACTTGCAGGACTGGAAATATTTCTGTGTGAGCCACTGATTGGCGAGCAAATATAGGGCGTTACTCTGTATCGCTGTAGACTTTGTAAATACTGTGCACTTAGGCTACACTAAAGTTTTAGAAAAGTTCCTTTCTTTAGTATTAAGTTAATCTTAGCTTACTATAACTTTTTACTTTATAAACTTTTGAGACTTTTTGGGTTTTAACTCTTAATAATAACAGTTAGCTTAAAATGTTATATACCACACAACTGCTCAGAAATAATTTTCCTTCTTTACATTCTTACTCTATAAACTTACTTATTTTTAAAATTTAATATTTTAAATTATTTTTGTTAAAAAACAGACACAAGCATACACATCAGCCTAGACCAACACAAGGTCAGGATTACCAATATCACTCTATTCCACCTCATAATTTAGCTCACTGGAAGGTCTTCAGAGGTCATACATGCATAGAGTCATCACCTCTTCAGATAACAAGACCTTCTTTTGCAGTGCCTTCTGAAGGAACTGCCTAAGGTACTTTAAAGTTTTTATATATATATATATATATATATACACACACACACACACACACACACATACACACACACAAATAATGATAATCAATATAATAGTGCAGTAGATACACAAACCAGTAACTGTTCTTCATCATCATTAGCAAGTATTATGTACTGTATAATTATGTGCTCTATACTTTTGTACAATTGACAAGAAGGAGTGTTCATTACATCAGCACCATCACAAACATGTGAGGAATGTGGTGATGTGACAATACAACATTTAGGAGACATCACTAGGTGACAGGACTTTTCCAGCTGCATCATATCCATTGTCATACCTGTGGTTCTCCATTGACTGAAATGTCATTTTGCACTATATTCTTATAGTGTGGAGAAATGTAACTGACTTTCTTAGTGTTGATTTTGTATCCTGTAACTTTCCTGAAGTCACTTATTAGTATGTGTGTGTGTAAGTGTGTGTGTGTGTGTGGGGGGGGGGGTTGTAATCTTTAGTATTTTCTGCATATGAGATTGTGTTGTCTGTAAACAGAGGTAATCTTACTTCTTTCCTTACAATTCAGATGCCTTTTATTTCTTTTTCTTACCTAATTCTCTAGCTAAGGCTTCCTTTACTGTGTAAAATAGAATTAGCATCCAGAATTGTTTCTTATCTTGAAGGCAAAGCTGTCAGTCTTTTACCATTGAACATGATGATGGCTGTGAGTGTTTTAATGTATGGCCATTAGTGAGTTGAGGTAGTTTCCTTTCAGTCGTAGTTTAGTGAGCATTTTTGTAATGAAAGTGGGTTGAATTTTGTCAGGTGCTTTTTCTTGAGATGATTATCACTTGAGATGATAATGTGCGTGTGCTGTTTCCCTTCAACCTCCTCACATGCTGGATTACAGTGAGTAATTTCATATATTGAAGCATTCTTACATTCCAGGGATAAGTCCAACTTGGTTTTAATGTATAATCCTTTTAACATGCTATTCAATTCTGTAGGTTTGCATTTTGTTGAGGATTTTCATATCGACATTCATCAGGAATACTGGTCGGTAGTTTGATTTTGGTGCTAATCCTGAAAATGTTCCTTTCTCGTGAGTTTTTTAAAAGAGTTTGAAGACAATTTTTCTCCCTTAAATGTTTGGTAGAATTCACTAGTAAAGCCATCAATCAGGTCCTGGGCTTTCGTTGTTGTTGTGTATATAACTGACTGATTCATTCTCTTTTACTAAGTCTACTCAGATTTTCCACTTCATGACTTACTCATGATAATTTACGTGTTTGTCAGAATTTCTCTATTTCATCAAGGTTATTTTGTTAACTGGTCTATAATTGTTCTTAACATTCTCTTATATGCCTTTGTGTTTCTATAAAATCAATAGTGATATAGCCTTTTTCACAAGTGAGTTTAGCTTTGGAGGTCTTTAAGTCAAGATCCAACTCTTGGTTTCATTTATGTCTCTATTGTTTTTCTTCGATTTTGTTTATCTCTGACCTAGCCTTTATATTCTTCCTTCTGGTGGCTTTACGTTTAGTTTTTCCTTCTTATAATTCCACAAGGTAAAAAGCTAAGTTGTTGATTTGAGATCTTTCTTTTTTTTTTTTTTAAGTAAGCAGTTGTAGATACATTTTTTGCTCTTAGTACTGCCATACCCCACATGTTTTGGTATGTGTGTTTTAATCTTTATCTCAAAATATTTTTTATTTCTATTTTGATTTGTTTTTGACTTTAGTTGCTTGAGAGTGTGTTATTTGATTTCCACATATTTGTGGATTTTCCAGTGTTTCTGCCATTTATTTCTATTTTCATTCCATTGTAATCTCTCTCTCTCTCTCTCTCTCTCTCTCTCTCTCTCTCACACACACACACACACACACACCTGATTTCAATAATTTACAACTTATTAGGATTTATTCTGTGCCCCAAATATGATCTGTCCTAGAGAATGTTCCATGTGCACTTAATAAAAATGTGTACAATGTTGGTGATGGATAAAAGGATCACTATATAACTGTTAGGTTCGTTTAGTATTAAATCCTCTATTTTTTTTAATTGATCTTTTGTCTGGTTTAACAGTACCCATTACTGAGGTGGAGTAATAACACTATTATTATAGAGGCATTTCTCCCCTTATTTCTATGAATGCTTGTTTTACATTGTTAAGTATTCCTAAAGATCTATGTGTGTGGTCATTATGCCTTTAAACACATGAAGCATAATCAGAAAATTTACTCACAGCTACACTGGCAATGTGGGTGTCTCACTCACATGTCCCTTCAAGTGAACCTGCTATAAAGAATATAGATGGTTGACAGCCCTAGCTTCTGCAGTTTTGGATCTGCCACCAAGTTTAGTAAGAGCTGCTCCAAACCAATAACTGAAAACAGGAAGAACACTTAAGCAGAACTATTCTGGTCCAATGGGAGACTTCTCCAGGGGGCAACCATTGCTTAGCTGGCTTGGCCAAGGCTTTTTCAGAAGTGAGCTATAATCCCTAGTCCTTCCTATAATAAATTTTTCCTTTTGTTTCTCCTTCCACAGGTATCAGACCCACATCACAGTCTTAAGTCTTTCCCTGCCTACCCCAACATCTCTACCCTTTTTCCCTTGCAAGTATTACACTCAATAAATCTCCTTCACTTGAATCCTGACTTGGAATCTTCTTCTCAGAGGACTTGAACTGACATGACATCTCAGAAGTGGAAAGGGAAAAGGTTTTAGAACTGATATAATCTCTATTAAGAGTCTTTGATCCTCACTCCCCACCATTTTTGGAGGAAAACTAAACTAAATAATCTCTTTCACCTTGAATATGCATTCTACTTAAAGTTTGCGACTGGGTTTAAATAATACCTTATGAAAGAATCAGTCTCTAGGTAAGGATCAATCCATATCATCTCTCTTCTCCCAAATGACTTGAATGTGTAAGGACTCTATGCTTATCCTTGTGGAGGTGGTGATAATGGTGGCAGTAATATAAATGTTGTGGTAGTGTTGCTATCTAACATTTATTCAAGCTTTCTATGAGCCCAGAATCATTCCAAATCCTTTAATCCTTATAATTCTCTCATGAGGTGTGTTGAGCAGGAGTTAGCCTATGCAGTATCTTTTCACAAAGTAGATAAAGATGATTCTTCCTCAAAAAATTATTTCCATCTATTGGAAAATTGTTGTTTTATACTGATTTTCTTAGAAGAAAACATTTTACTGCCATCTGCTGGAAAATTTTTATTGAAATAAATAAGTAATCTGTGATGTGTATAATGTGAATGAAGTCTTGCTAGACTGGCAACCTTATACAGTATACAACTGTATAACTCCATGTGGCAGCTGTTGGGAACAGAATATTGCCTCCTAAAACACATTTGCATTCTCCTTGTTACTATGGTTGCAATGGTGGTATAGAGTGCTGGGGATTGTGAATTATAAGGACAAGGAATAAAAACAATATTATGAGAGTGATTTCAAAATATTATGCCAATTATCCATGCTTAATTAGCTTATTAGTTATGGCCTGTGTGTGGTTAAATAAAGTAACTTCTTATTTGTTAGCTATTCCGCACATTAGAAACGTTTTAGCTTGAATGCTTGCATTGAAGGACATTCAAATATCATCCAGGTTAGATCAATTCTAAAACTGAGAATATGATGAATTATATTTTTTTCTCAGAATTAATAAGGAATGGAATAGGTGGTCAGTTTTTTATGCTAGCTATCAAATATTACCATGTACTCTATACATGAATTACCAGTTTAAAAAGCAATTTAACATAAGCAGTATAGTAATCATAATTATTTAATTAATTGCTTATGCTTCAGAATGTACGTGAATATCTTATATTGCCCAAAGTCGTGTTTATGTACATAAATTATAATTGAATTAAACTATATTAAAATGAGTTAAATGGCTACAATGAACTGAATTTTGTCCTCCTAACATTAATACATTGAAATTCTCACCACAGTGTGACTGTACTTAGAGATGTAATTATGCTTAAATGAGATCATAAGGGTGGGGTCCTAATCTAAGGATTGTGGCAATAGGAGAGCAAGAGAGAAGTGGCTCTCTTACAGAAGAGGTCAAATGAGCACACAGTAAGAAGGTGACTATAGCTCAAGAGAAGAGCTTTCCCCAGACACCAACACCTTTGGACCTCTATAATTGTGAGAAAATAAATTTCTGTGTTAAGACATCTGCCTGTTATATTGTGTTATGGTAGCCTAAACAGACTAATATAATTGCTAATTGGACTCTGAATCAATGAACTTACACTTACAATGAACTGCAACTATCAAAACTTTCAATTTTTCTATTTTTAAAATTTTTAAAATATGAGTTAGATATTAATGTGACTAAACCTCAAAGGGATTTCCAGTTTCAATGAATGCTTTTGAATAATATCTGAAGCAAAATATGGTATATAAGTACACTTACATAAATGTCCATTATATGTCAGATAAACGTTCTAAGAATATCAGATAGTCTTTAAGTTACAACTCAAAAATGCAGAAAAAATATTTCTTTTTTTAAAATTTATATACTTATTCTAATTTGTTATACATTACAGTAGAATGCATTTCAATTCATAGTTCACATATTGAACACAAGTTTTCATTTCTCTGGTTCTACACAAAGTAGAGTCATACCATTTAGTATCTTCATACATTTACTTAGGGTAATGATGTTAATATCATTCCACCATCTTTTTTACCCTCCCATCTTCCTCCTTCCCCTCCTTTCCCTTTGCCCTATCCAAAGTTCCTCCATTCTTCCCATGCTCCTCCGCCACCCCATTATGCATCAGCATCAACATATCAGAGAAAACATTCAGCCTTTGCTTTGGGGATTGGCTTACTTCACTTAGCATGATATTTTCCTACTCCATCCATTTACACCCGATTTTATTCTCTTTTCATGATGAGTGATATTCCATTGTGTATATATTCCACGTTTTCTTTATCCATTCATCTATTGAAGGACATCTAGATTGATTCCAACAGTTTAGCTATTGTGAATTGTGCTGCTATAAAGATTGATGCGGCTGTGTCACTGTAGTATGCTGTTTTTAAGTCCTTTGGGTATCAACTGAGGAGAGGTCAAATGGTAGTTCCATTTCAAGTTTTCCAAGGATTCTCCATACTGTTTTCCAGAGAGATTGCACCAATTTGCCATCCCACCAGCAATGTATGAGTGTGCCTTTTCCCCCACATCCTCGCCAACACTTATTGTTGTTTGTATTCTTAATACCTGTCATTCTGACTGGAGTGAGGTGAAATCTTAAAGTAGTTTTGATTTGCATTTCTAAACATTTTTTCATATATTTGTTGATTGATTATATATCACCTTCTTAGAAGTGTCTGTTCAGTTCCTTAGGGCATTTATTGATTTGGGTTATTTGGTTTTTTTGTTTGTTTGCTTGTTTGGTTTTTTTGGTATTAAGATTTTTGAATTCTTTGTATATCCTAGAGATTAGTGCTCTATCTGATGTGCATGGGGTAAAAATTTGCTCCTAAAATGTAAGCTCTCTATTTACCCCACTGATTGTTTCTTTTGCTGAGAAGAAGTTTTTCAGTTTGACTCCATCTCATTTACTGATTCTTTATTTTATTTCTTATGCTATAGGAGTCTTGTTAAGGAAGTTGGGGCCTAATCTGACATGATAAAGATTTAGGCCTACTTTTCTTCTATTAGGTGTAGGGTCTCTGTATAATTCCTAGGTCCTTGATTTGCTTTGAGTTTTGTCCATGGTGAGAGATAGGGGTTTAACTTCATTTTGCTCCATATGGATTTCCAGTTTCCCCAGCACTATTTGTTAAAGAGGCTATCTTTCTCCAATGTATGTTTTTGGCGCCTTTGCCTAATATAAGATAACTGTAGTTATGTGGGTTTGTCTCTGTGTCCTCTATTCTGTACCATTGGTCTACTAGTCTATTTGGGTGGAAGTACCATGCTGTTTTGGTTACTATTGCTCCAAAGTATAGTTCAGGGTTTGATATAGTGATGCTACCTGCTTCACCCTCCTTGCTAAGTACCGCTTTAGCTATTCTTGCTCTCTTATTTTTCCAGGTAAATTTCATGACTGCTTTTTTAATTTCTATGGGGAATGTCACTAGAATTATAATTGGAATTGCATTAAATCTGCTTAGTGCTTTTGGTAGTATGGTCATTTTGACAATATTAATTCTACCTATATAAGAACAAGGGAGATGTTTCCATCTTCTAAGGTCTTATTTAATTTCTTTCTTTAGCATCCTGTAATTTTCATTGTAGAGGTCTTTCACCTCTTTCATTAATTTGATTCCTAAGTTTTGTTTTGTTTTGTTTTGTTTTTGGTGAGGCTATTGTAAATATGGTAGTTTTTCTCATTTCTCTTTCAGAGGATTTGTCACTGATGTACAGAAATGCCTTTGATTTATGGGTGTTGATTTTATGTCTTGCTACTTTGCTGAATTCATTTACTAGTTCTAGAAGTTTTCTGGTGGAATTCTTTGGATCCTCTATGTATAGAATCAAGTCATTGGCAAACAGTGATAATTTGAGTTTTTCTTTACCTATCCCTTTAATTTCTTTTATCTGTCTAATTACTCTGGTTAGAGTTCAAGAACTATGTTAAATAGAAGTGATGAAAGAGGGCATCCCTGTCTCATTCCAGTTTTTAGAGGGAATGATTCCAATTTTTCTCCATTTAGAGTGATTTTGGCATGGGGCTTAGCATAGATAGCATTTACAATGTTGAGATATGTTTCTGTTATCCCTAGTTTTCCTAGTGTTTTGAACATGAGAGGGTGCTGTATTTTGTCGAATGCTTTTTCTGCATCTATTGAAATGACCATATGATTTTAATCTTTGAATTTATTGATGTGATGAATTACATTTATTGACTTCAGTATGTTGAACCAACCTTGCATTCTTGGATGATAGTGGTCCACTATCTTTCTGATATGTTTTTATATTCAACTTTATTGAGAATTTTTGCATCTGTATTCATCAGATATTGGTCTAAAGTTTTCTTTCTTTGATGTGTCTTTGTCTGGTTTTGGAATCGGGATGATATTGGCCTCATAGAATGATATTGGAAGTGTTCCCTCCCTTTCTATTTCATGGAATGATTTGAAGAGTATTGGAATTAGTTCTTTGAAGGTCTTGCAGAACACAGCTATGCATCCATCTGGTCCTGGGTTTTTCTTGGTTGGTAGGCTTCTGATGTCCTCTTCTGTTTCATTGCTTGAATTGATCTGTTTAACTTCTGTATATCATCCTGATTCAGTTTGGGTCAATCATATGATGCTAGAAATTTGTCAATGTCCTTGATATTTTCTATTTTATTGGAGTATAAATTTTCAAAATAATTTCTTATTATCTTCTGTATTTCTGTAGTGTCCATCATAATATTTCCTTTTCATCACAGATTCTAGTAATTTGAGTTTTGTCTCTCCTTCTCTTCATTACCATGGCTAAGGGTTTATCAATTTTATTTATTGTTTCAAAGAACCAACATTTTTGTTTTGTAAATTTTTTCAATTATTTCTTTTGTTTCAATTTCATTGATTTCAGCTCTAATATTAATTATTTCTTGTCTTCTACTGATTTTGGTGTTGATTTGTTCTTATTTTTCTAGGACTTTGAGATGTAATAATGTTAGGTCAATTATTTGTTGACTTTTTCTTGTTTTAAGGAATGAACTCCATGCAATAAACTTTCCTCTTTGTACTGCCTTCCATAGTGTTCCAGAGATTTTGATGTGTTGTATAAGTGTTCTTATTTACCTCTAAAAAGTTTTTAATCTCCTCTTTGATGTCTTGTGCAACCCATTATTCGTTCAATAGCATATTAGTTAATCTCCAGGTATTGGAGTATCTTCTATTTTTTATTTTATCATTGATTTCTAATTTTATTCAATTATGATCTGATAGAATGCAGGAAGTATCTCTATTTTTTGTATTTGCTAAGAGTTACTTTGTGGCATAATATATGGTCTATTTTAGAGAAGGATCTATGTGTGGCTAAAAAGAAAGTGTATTCACTCATTGATGGATGAAATATTCTATATATGTCTGTTAAGTCTAAGTTATTGATTGTACTATTGCGTTTTATAGTTTCTTTGTTCAGCTTTTGTTTGGAAGATCTCTCCAGTGCTGAAAGAGGTGTGTTAAAGTCACCCAGTATTGTTGTGTTGTGGTTATTTGACTCTTAAAATTGAGAAGACTGTCTGATGAATAAGATGCTCCATTGTTTGGAGTATATATATTTATAATTGTTATCTCTTGTTGATATATGGTTCCGTTAAGCAACATGTAATAACCTTTTTTATCCCTTCTGATTAACTTTGGCTGGAAGTCTACTTTATTTGATATGAGAATGGAAAATCCTGCTTATTTCCAAAGTCCATGTGAATGATATGTTTTTTCCTAACCTTTTACTTTCAGCCTGTGGATGTCTTTTCCTAGAAGGTGTGTTGAAGGCAGGATATTGTTGGGTCTTTTTTAAAAAATCCAATCTGCCAGTCCATGTCTTTTGATTGATGAGTCAAGGCCATCAATATTTAGGATTATTATTGACACACGATTTGTATTTCCAGTCATGTTTTTGTTTTTTGTTTTTAAATTTTTTTTGGTATTTAACCTTATTTGGTTAAATGGTTGGCCTCCATTTTTTTTCAGAGATTGGTATATGTCATTCCAGGATTATATAGCTTTTAGGGTCTGGGTTGAGAAATCTGCTGAAATCCTAATTGGTTCCCCCCTTCCATATATAATCTGATTACTTTCTCTTGTGTGGCTTTTAAAGTTCTCTTCTTATTCTGTATGCTAAGCATTTTCATTATAATGTGCTTTGGTGTAGATCTGTTGTGATTTTGTATATTTATTGTCTTATAAGCTTCTTGTATTTGATTTTCCAATTCATTCTTCATGTTTGTAAAACTACTATACTATTTCATTGAATAGATTGTTCATTCCTTTGGTTTGGAACCCTGTGTTTTCCTCTATCCCAATAATTATTAAATTTGGTCTTTTTATATTATCCCATAATTCTTGAATGTTCTGCTTATGGTTCCTTAACATCTTTACTGTGTGGCCAACTTTATTTTCAAGATTATATATTTTGTCTTCATTGTCTGAGGTTCTCTCTTTCAAGTGAACTAATCTGTTGGTGGTGCTTTCTATTGAGTTTTTAATTTGGTTTATTGTTTCCTTCATTTCAAGGATTTCTGTTTTGGTTTTTTTTCCCCAGAAACTCTATATCCTTATTGAAGTAATCTTTTGCTTCTTGTATTTGCTTATGGAGCTCTTTATTGAAATTATCTTTTGCTGCCTATGTTTTCTCTTATATCATCCTTTAATTCACAGAACAGTTTAATTATGTATACCCTGAACTCCTTCTCTTTTATTCCTTCTGCTGTGCTGGTCATTGATGCTAACAATGTAGTATCTTGGTTTGTTTGGAGGCATCTTTTTTCTTTGTTTTTTGCATTTTGTTCATGTGTCTTTCCTTCTGACACTGCAGATCCGAGTTGTTACAGTTTTTACCTATAGGCTTATAGTGTCCTTGCAGGATTCCAATACCTCTCCTTTAATGGGGAGAACAATATAACAGATTCCAATACAGGCAATATACATCTTTAAACAAAATAGCTGCTATTAAGATGTTTACAGTTTTGGCACAGTATACATAAATAGTGAATTCAATTATTATTTATAATATAAACAGTAGGTTTGCAAAAGGGTCTACAGTTTATGCTGGTGAAAAAAGATAGAATCAGGTATGGAGTGTAGGATGAGATGTTAAGGAAGTAGGAGATGAGAATATACTGTTATTAGAACATGTAATAAAAATGACATGTCAAATCACCAAGACAAAGTTGGACATTTTAATAAATGGTGCTGGGATAGTTCTGGAGCCATTTAGTTAAAAAAAAGACAGATATTTATCTTATATCACACATAAGAATAAAGTTCATAGACACTGCTGGTGGGACTGCAAATTGGTACAGCCAATATGGAAAGTAGTATGGAGACTCCTTGGAAAATTGGGAATGGAACCACCATTTGACCCAGCTATCCTTCTCCATGATCTATACCCAAAGGACTTAAAAAACAGCATACTGCAGGGACACAGCCACATCAATGTTTATAGAAGCACATTTCACAATAGCTAAACTGTGGAGCCAACCTAGATACCCTTCAGTGGATGAATGGATTAAAAAAATGTGGCATATATACACAATGGAATATTACTCAGCAATAAAAGAGAATAAAATCATGGCATTTGCAGGTAAATAGATGGAGTTAGAGAAGATAATGCTAAGTGAAGTTAGCCAATCCAAAAAAAAAAAAAAACAAATGCTGAATGTTTCCTTTGATATAAGGAGGCTGATTCATGGTGAGATAGGGAGAGAGAGCATGGGAGGAATAGACAAACTCTAGATAGGGCAGAGGGGTTGGAGGGGAAGGAAGGGGGCATGGGGTTAGATATGATGGTGAAACATCATGATCATTATCCAAAGTACATGTATGAAGACACGAATTGGTGTGAATATACTCTGTATACAACCAGAGATATGATAAATTGTGCTCTATATATGTAATAAGAATTGTAATGCACTCCTCTGTCATATATAAATAAAAAATTAAACTTTTCTTTTAATGCTGAAAAAATAAACTTAATGGTGTTAAGAAAAAATTAAGAAAAATATAAAAATAGGAGATAAAAGAATATACAACACACTGTAATATACTATGCAGATATCCCAGTCCTCAATAGAGTGTGACGTGCATGACTTCATTGTGTAGAACATGTAGCCTAATCCATGAACAGTACTTAGTTTCACAAATGTTGGGGATGTGAGGGTGGGAGAAGAGAGACAATGAAAAGAGGAAAAAAAATAATAATCTCAAAAGAAAAAACAAGGATTGTTTTTGATGGAGGCGACTGTGGGAGTCCCACATAGGTAGATGGGGGGTCCACACAGGAGTGGTGCCCGGAGGTCCTACATTGGCAGCAGCTGGGTGTCCAGCATGGAAGCAGAGGCCAGGATTCTGTGTGGGTGAGCGTCCAGGGGTTCTGCCCGGCACGTTGGCCAGAGGTCCTGCATGGGCAAAGCGGCTGGAAGTCCTGCACTAATGCTGTGGCCTGAGGACCTGCGTGGGCAATTGGCCAGGATTCCTGCATGGGAATAGCTGTTGGGTGTCCTCAAATAACTTGCAAAGAAACAGCATTCTTATTACTAGAATCCCAGGTCATGGAGCAACACAGAATGCAGCTTCCCTCTTGCTTACCATCTTGGATCTCTCCTGCAGACAAAATATTTCTATAGAAATAATCTGATATTTCTCCCCAAACCTAATATTCTGGCTGAAAGAAACAAATAAATAATGAGTAAAACAAACAAACAAACCCAGTTAGTCTTTCTTTCTTTCTTTTTCTCCCTCTCCCTCCCTCTCTCCCTCCCTTCCCCTTTCTTTCTTTCTTTCTTTTCTTTCTTTCTTTCTTTCTTTCTTTCTTTCTTTCTTTCTTTCTTTCTTTCTTTCTTTTTCTTTCTTAATACATCTAAAACTTAATTGCATAGTCTGATAGAATTTTAGCATAGTCACTGAGATAACTGTCTGTCTCTCTTGTCCCACTACTTTTTTCTAGAATGGCATTCAGTTATACTGGGGGAAAGGAGTGTGATGTGCATGACTTCATTGTGTAGAACATATGAAAGTTTGAGCCTTACATGTTTCCTGAGGGTATGCTGACTGGCATCTATCAGTCACCAACCTTGTCTGCTGACTGCCCAGTAATTGATGGCCCTGTTTGCTTCTGATGCTGGAGTCTCCAGCTCATTACTCATGGTTCTTCTCTTGGCCCAGGCGAGACTCCTGGAGATGCTCCCTGATGTTCCCCGGCAGCATACTATAGGCTTACTCTGCCCTAGCATGGTTGCCTACTGTGTCAAGCTTCCAAGACAGACCTTGGCAAATTCTGTATCTCATCAATGTCACTTAGAAAATAACAGTAGCTCAAGGATGGTCCATATTAAGGCCTTCATCTTTCCAAGATATCTGGGATGTCAGCTATATGTAATGTAGCTTTGGTTCCTTTTGTTAGACTGCAAAGTGGCCTCTTAATCAGAGTCCCAAACTGAAAGCAGGAGCACAAGAAGCCTTTTCCTCTGAGGAACAAAGTTGGAGAAGCTTAATGTAAAAAAAAATCCTGTAGAAACAAAACATTCAACATCAGTTTAATTTACACTTCTAATTCTTTCTCTTTCTGCTTATAATTCCCTCAGAGTAAGAAAAATACTTTCTTTCCTTCTCCTGAACGTGTACCACTTCATCAAGAACTGTAAGGTGCCAGCTGCTAAGTCTCTTCTTTGATGAGAAATTTAAGCAATCCTTACTCAAAATACAAATTCTTTATATAATCTGTTGTCTCATTGAGAAGTTCTATTTTTGTATGTCAGAAAGTAAATCTTACTTATTTCTTTTTTCTTTATCATAATTTTTTTGTTGTTCTTTGAATATTACTTAATTTTTATCTTTGGATTGTTTATCTAATGTATCCCAATCTTTCTTCAGCCATGGGATGCTACACAGCATTTGGGATGAACATCATGATCATGTGCTTAGAAAGCAAAAGAAAAAAGCGATTTTCCTCAAAATTTGGTATAGGTAGAATTCCCTAAGTTTGACACAGAAGAAACAACTTATTAATGAGAATGTGAGCAACTGTGCATGCATGTGTGTGGGGGTGTGTGTTTGTGTTTGTGTTTGTGTGTGTTGCCCTTATTTCTAGAGTGAAATACAAGCATTAAATTAATCTTGGAAAGCCCATAGTTACATACAGCCAAGGTAGAGAGTCATAACTGTATGTGTGGATTTTAAAAAATAGAATAGTACACTGATACTTAAAAGGCAATGCTTTGTATCTCCTAAGGAAGACCTTTTAAGGGTTTTTCAGGCTTCATTAGATCTAAAATACTTTTGCCTCTTATGACACTATATCTATCTTAATTTCATTTACATGAACAAATGATGACAAAAAATGCCTTTACTGAAACATTATCCAGATCAAGAACTGCTTTTCTTAGTAGAGAGAGCCTTATCACATGGCTGAAATAACAAAGGTTTAGAAGTTTTCACAATTCTGAAACTTCATAAAGATTTTGAAGGTGCATGATTCAAAACAAAATCTAAATATCTAGTAAAAGTCCTTATTTTAAAATACTATCATTCTGATTTGAAAGAATGAAAATCTTCTAGTTCTTTCCATTCAACATTAATAGCCTCTTCGGTGAGCTCAGATGCTTTAATGTTTTTGACAAAATACACTTAGAATTACCCTGAAAATATTTAATAAGTAAATAAAATAAGTTTGGCGGGGGGGGGGTTGCAAGCATTCTTTCCTGAAAACTACAGAAAATGATGTGGAAATTAATATTCCATAACAGTTCCCAGGCCAAGGTATAGGACACTGGATAATCCCCACTGTCAATCTACATCCAGGCACAACTTGACCACACATACATGGCAACAGTCGCAGCACTGCCAGGATTGACTCTCCCATGGTTTCACTGAGCCATAATCATCCTTTAAGTGAAAAACTACAAACATGTGGGTACTGTGGGAATACCTCATAACCCAGAAACTTGTTTCTTTTGTTCCACAAGAAACTTAATGTATTTCCCCTGAATGACCTTTATAATTCCATGTCGCTTTAACTTGTTCTCAAAAGTGCAAAAACAATCTTCATGTTGGAAAAGAAAAGGCTAAAAAAAACATGTAATTCTGCTCACAATGAATTTTTATAGGCCTCACTGGAATTAATTACTGAAAACTTGCACATTTAATTAATTTTATGCAATTCAGCACCATCTGCAGATGCATTATTTTCTTTCAAAAGTAGTATAATTTGATATAAACTTGAATTGTTAGGAATTTTAAGAAAGCTAAAATCCTTGCATCTTTGTTGATACTAACTAATTAGATAAGAAAATTATGTCTTATAATTTCTTCCCAAAATATGGAAGGAAAAAACCCTTCCAAAAAACGATCTGGATTATCATTAAGATGGATGTCAAAACCCATAAATTCAAAATTTTGACCTTTATTTCAGAGGTTATTTAGACTTAGATTTCTACACCATAATGATGAACTTCTGCTATAATAACATCATCCAGTTTTCAAAACTCCATAGACTCACAAAGTTTTTATACAGCTTCTGCAATGCTTGTATTATTCCCATCCACATTTAACAACCCCCAGCTACTGCTCCCACAACGCTGGTCTGCAGAGAACAAGCATCTTCCCGTCGCACATTTGCTCCCCAGAGCCTGATAAAAAACTAATCAAAAGAGAGTATGAAGGGGGAGTAGAGTATATTACCCTTTTCTGTAGGCTCCCTGCCTGGTCCTCATTAGTTTTGCTGTCTAACCCTTTTGTGGGCCTGTCCTTATTTATTTTAGGCCTTAGGCATGTGAGTCAGTATTTTTGCTTTTCATGACAAGCTTAAATATGCAGGTAAACCTTACTAGAGCACAGCCCACTATGCCAAGATCTGAATTTTATCAATCAGAGTGTGGACAAGCAGATTCCCTTATGTATAAGTCCTTAGACTACTGAAAGCCGTTAACGTTCAAGGACACTGCATCTTATCCTGCATTTGATCTTAAGGATCCTTTTAGAAGGATTTTAAGTCATCAATGAGAGATCCAGGGATCTTTCTACAGACCCTCTGACATTCATATTTTGTACATGGTCTCAGGATTATCCCATGGCAGACAACTTAGGGTACTGTGGGGCAAGGTGTGGAGCTCATCCAGAGATGCTGATTCTAAGTGTAGTGAGCATATTTGAAGAATGGAAGTAGACACTTCAAGACCCAATCTCAGACAGTTTTCATTATATTAAATTATCAATGTCCATCTCAGACAGTTTTCATTATATTAAATTATCAATGTTCTGTTCTCTGACAGGAATTGGAAACATTTGCAGGCAGAGATATGGATATTTACAGAGACTCTGAGTACTCATCTTTAAAAATACAAATGTATTATTTGATTTTAAAAATTATAAATGTTTTTTTTTTCTTTACATGTGTACCTCTTGTCTGTTAAGATAAACCTACATTTATAACCTGTGGAATAAGTTGTCAGAGAGCAACAATATAGGTTTGTTACTTTCTTTTAAAAAAATATTCCCTTAGAACTCATCACAGAAAATTATATAAGCCATCCATTTTTTTTTTTCCATGGCAGGGACTGAAAGCCATGGGAAAAATATTAAATGACTGGCTCTGGAATAAATTTTTTATAACAGAGACTATAACTCCCTCACTCTTTATATGACTACTGCCTCTGCAAGCCTCTCCCAATCATTGTAATTAACTAAATCTCACTTCAAAAAGTATAAAAGCAACAGCAGAACAAATTCTGGGGCTCTATCTGTAATTTAGTCCCACAGGCAAAATAAGTCATAGCAATTCCAGTGCCATTCTTTGTAAAAGAAAATCATGTTGTTTCAGACATTTATTTAACTGACATTTTATGGGTTGGAAATTTCACCTAGAAACCTTAAGAATGTGAGAACATGAGAAGTCATCCATTTCTCTTTCTTGTACAGGTAATTTGATCTTTATCTCATGCCTTCACACTTCAACACTGGAATGAAGTCTTTGTACTATCTAAACTAACTGATAAGACTAAAAGAAACAAAGTCAGAAGCTCAGGAGGCCAATTCTCAGTGAGAGCTAGATAAAATCATCAAAGACTAAATGCTGTTATTGAACTAAATTGGCACAATTTAACACTGATTTTGGCATTAAGAGAGAAAAGTTCATGAAATATTTAATCCTTTAAAGAGAATCTGTAGTTTTTGCTGAGAAGTAGTCTGCCTTTTTTTCTAACAATGTTTTAGTGGTCCATATGTGTTAAAATGTTAAAAACTCTATCTGTAGTCACTGGTTACAGATTTCCATTAGTATGTTTTGACACATAGCCTTTTTCAACACTTGAAATAAATTAGCAGGCCACATTTTAAAATAATACTGTTCACATCTACATTGTTTAAAATATTCCTAAACTAGGAAAATAGCTTAAATTATAATTTTAAAAAGATGCTCATGTATTTGAGGAGATTATTCTGCTTCCTTTTAGTGCTTTAAAATGAATGATTGGAGCTTTATAAATGTAAAACTAGACTTCCTATTGAAGCAAATGTATCCACTTTTCCAACCCCCCAAAAAAAACCTATGAAAATGAAGGTGAAGGACTAAAGCAGATATAAACCCTGAAGGGTGAAAGAAAAAAGGAGCCAGCATGAGACCCCAAGAAAATATTGGAAGATTGAAAACAGGGAGAACTATATTTTGCAGAGCAAAAGGAGACACAAATCATGTGTCCAAAGAAAAAAGGTGCACCATTATATAACCTAAACCCCAACAGCCAAAGATGATGGTGATGCCAAAAACCACAGAAGGTGAAAGTGAGATACAGGGCTGAAAAGAGCACAAACATCTCAAGGGTTTCCCTGCCCGCATCTTGACCTGATCTAGCAGGTGGCTACTTCTTTCTTATACAAAGAACAAAAAGGACCCCCACTGTGGATGAATTGAATAAAGCAGGTAATGGGATCCGAGATGTCAAGACAACGGAGGTGGCAGTGAGACCCAGGACTGAAATGTGAAATTCAATGAATTAAAACAGCATAATAAAGGAGCATTTCTGGAGGAATTGAAAAGTTTCAGAGAAAAAAACAGAGATACTGGCTATTACAATTTGATCTAAAGTATCCCCCAGAGGATCATGAGAAGAAGGCTTGCTTCCCAGCTCACATCATAGTGCTACTGGAAGGTGGTAAAACCTTTAGTAAGGACCTAGAGAAAGGAAGGTGGGTCACTGGGGGCCTTGAAGGGCAGGTTGGAACCTCTGCCCCTTTCAAAAAGAAATACACAAAAATTAAAGAACGATTCCAGGATATATATCAGCTGCCTAGTAGGATTATTCCAAAAGGGTTTTACTCAAAGTCAGGCAACTGGTAAAAAAGTAGAATTAAGACTCAAACCTTCTGACTGACCTAGAACTCTTCCCACCACTGGTTGTAAAAGTTTGGATTTGCCACCTGTTCCTAATTCAAGGCTCATATAATTACTATTTCTTAATGGACATCTTTGCCATCCACTAACATTCCCCATCCAGTTGTATTAAAAACATTTACATCATATGTAAATATAGGTCCCTGGCACCCTTCAGTGCTCTGTACCTTAGTTTAAAAATTAAAGCATAAATATGAAAGAAACAAACTCAGATAACCCCTCTTTTAAGCAATGTTATCACCTTTCATTTTTCTGTCATTCAGTTAGGACCCCAGTGTTGGGGTCCTAAGTAGTTGAATTATATATTCTGTGCATCTGCCTGAAGCTTTGTTCACCCTGGTTTGGAAGAAGACTCAAGTAGTACCATAGACTATCCCTTGAATTCAAGAGAGCTGGTATCTACAGACGGATATACAGTCAAAATCCCCAACAATGCATAATCACATCTTTAACCTCAACCTTTCCCCAGTTGAAATAATTGGATGATTTTGTTTCCAATATTACTGCTATTTATGCTCTTGCCAGTTAATCCATACCTTACTTAACAGATCATCAGCCTTCTCACAAATCAATCCTCTAAGAGAATAAGGGTGATCACAAGTTTTCTTCAAATTTGATGCAATTTAAAAGCAAAAAAGAAAACAAAGAAAAACCTAACTTTTTCAGGATGTACAACAGTGATAGGTTATTTCTGACTGTGACTCACAGCAATTTTCACCAGTATGTAAGCACATCGGAAGCCTGGACTTTTTTTTAAAAATTGACATGTGAGATGTTTATATTAATAGATTGGAGCAAAGAGAGTCAGAAAGAATAACTAAGGCTATGTTTCATAAGATGCAGTAAAAGTATCCTTCCTTTCATACTGAAATGCTTAACAGTTCCTCATCTTTACATATAGCCAAGACAAGCCATGGTCAAATAGGAAAACCAAAGAAACTGACTTGAGATTTAAAGGAAGCATAAATCAAATTTTCTGATTTGATTTATGATATTTCAGATATTATCTCATATATCTGACATGGATTTCAACATATTGACATTTAATTAATTCTTACTTGTCTGCTTCTTTTTACTAGATTGTGATCTTTTGAAAATTGGGAACTATATCATATCCTTCATTTTGTTTTGCTTTCTTATCTAGTGCCTAATTAACACCTGCCACACAAAGGGTATTAAATGGTGTTTGATGAATACATAGATGGGATATTAGATTTGTTTTAATTCATTCTCTCTCTCTCTCTCTCTCTCTCTCTCTCTCTCTCTTTGCTTTTTTATTCCATTCACTTTTAATGCCAATCTTAATGACCTTAACTAGGCGTGGGGTTTTTTTGGGGGGAGGAGGTACCAGGGATTGAACTTAGGGGCACTCAACCACTGGAGCCACATCCCCAGCCTTATTTTGTACTTTATTTAGAGGTAGAGTCTCATTGAGTTGCTTAGTGCCTCACTGTTGCTGAGGCTAGCTTTGAACTCATGATCCTCCTGTCTGAGTGAGCCTCCAGAGCTTCTGGAATTACAGGCGTGCACCACGGCTCCTTGCAAAATTGTACTCTTTACACAAGATACATTGCTGGAGTTTTAGTGCTTCCATACAGGTTACTTCCTTGAGAATTAGCATTTATGTGTCATGTACAATTTATACCTGATCTTCCTAAAAGATTTTGAGTCCGTTTTTAATAAAAACACAGCTAAAGTTGGGCGTGGTGGAGCATACCTGTAATTCCAGAGGCTCAGGAGGCTGAGACAGGAGAATCAGGAATTCAAAGTCAGCCTCAACAACAGTGAAGCACTAAGCAACTTAGTGAGACCCTGTCTCTAAATAAAATACAAAAATGGGCTAGGGATGTGGCTCAGTGATCGAGCGCCCCTGAGTTCAATCCCCAGTACAAAAAAAAAAAGAAAGAGAGAGAGAGAGAGAGTTCAATTTTATAAGTTGTCCATCAGTGATAGTAATCACAAAGGGCTTTGCCAAAGAAAAGGATAAATCAGTTCTCCTGGATGAAAGATATTAGTGCAGGCTTTTCTATCTGATCCTGTTTTTGTAGATTTTGATGTTACCTACAGAACTGAAAAAGAAAAACCTTTAGCTGATAAACTGACAGTTCCTTTATGATATTTGAGATGAATCAGATAAAGCCCAGAGTATCATAATCCCTAAAAGGCCCATTCACTAAATACTAGGAGATAATAATCCCATCAATAATTTAATGCTGGAATGAGACATTAGAGAAACAAAAGGAAACGTCTACCAAAGAAAAAAATAATAAATGTAAAAGGTAAAAGAGAGAGATACAATAAAGATACAAAGATGCATATATTTTTTCAAATAATTGAAATGTATGCGTGTATGTATGAAAGAAAAAAAAAGTCTCTTACTGAGAAAAATCTGATACTTACAGAAAATCAAGGATGTGGTGCTCATTTGGAGATCATTTGATTAGTGAAATAAAATGGATGTAAGGAGAGATAGGAAGGATGGAGGTAAGTGTAGGAAAACTGTGAGATGGAGAGGAACATGAATGCTATGCAGAAGAGGGAAATACTACTACTACTGAGATAGAATAAAAGGAGGTCTGGTGCTAAGCATCATGAAAAAACAAAACAAAGCATTGGAAGCAAATTTATATATGTGATTAATAAAAATTAATTTGTGTAGTTAAGGGTGATGAGAGAAAGTTAGGTAGTAAATATACTATTCAGCAATGTCACTTTTCTTTTATCACCAAATTAGTGGAAAATCTTAGACTTTGTTAGATGTGACACAATATCAATTTTCAATTTTCAAGTAAACCACAAAGCAGAAATTAAAATGAATTTGAAGTCTCATTTTGGAAATTATTAGAGAACTTTTTTGTGTTTAATTGTGAACAGGTTTGGTATGCTCTGTCCTTTTATTCAGACACTTACAGGTGATATAAAAAATATTTTGTCTTATAATTAAGACAAAAAATTAAATTGTGGCTCCCTCAAGTAGAATGATTACTTCTGTTTATTTCTGTGTTTCCCATATATCCTGGACACTGTTGAACATCCTGCACTTGGAGGCAACAGTGATGCCCATGGTCATCTGCCATTTGGCTGCTCTTCCTTTCACTTAAAAGGCTATAGCCTCTCACTGACATTTCCAGAGTGTGATAGCACAAGACCTTCAATGCTTAACTAAAAAAAAAAAAAAGAAGAAAGAAAGAAATTACTTTAAGTTTCAATAAAAGCTTTAAGTGAAAGTATAAACTGTTCTACAAAATTGTTATGTCTTTCTCTGTGCCCTAAAAATTATACATACTTTCTACTTCAGAATACTCCATATCTATTAGGAATTAGAAGAAGCCGGCCTACTGATTTCCCAAATGAAAGGAGAAACATTTCCTTTGCCTGTCAGTATTTTCCTCATCTTAATGATAAAAACAGAATAGACCCATCTTGCCCTTTGGAAGAAGTGATCAGGTCTTGCCTAAACCTTTGTTCTCTTCAACCACCTTCCTAAAACAGCAGTGTGAGAGGGGGATGACCACTCCTGGTATTGTTTTTCAGAGGAGGTAGTAACCTCACCAGCAGAGGCCTGAGTTACCAGTGAAGACAACATGTGATTCTTACTTAGTATTATTTTTAGTAGGAGAAAAAGTGATGAGACACATTTTAGAGTCTTTCTAATCCTAAGCATTAGAAATGCAGAAACTTAGGCCAGCCCCAAATCTAGGGCATTAAAATCTTCCTTTTGTTAAGATTACTAGATGATTTCTATGCACATTAAAATCGGAGAAGCACTGTTTCAACTTGTCTTTCTGAATTCTGCATCATTGCTTAGAAAAATGAGCAAAATCATTACT
The DNA here is from genome assembly GCF_048772815.1 of Callospermophilus lateralis. NCBI lineage: Eukaryota > Metazoa > Chordata > Mammalia > Rodentia > Sciuridae > Callospermophilus > Callospermophilus lateralis. The sequence goes on from NC_135310.1 coordinate 97,990,840, forward strand.
TTGAGTAAGTTAAGGAGAAAGAGACTCAATATCTTTTTCAAATCTTTCCAGGTACAATATCACAGTGCCTACTAGGTTAGACAGTAGATGCTCAATAAACACAAGCAAGGTGACAGACCTTTCATTGCTACCTACCCTAACCTGATCCCACCAAGGGTTACTCAGGCTACACACCAAAGAAAGAATGAATTCTTAAAGCTCTTCTGTCCTTTAAAAAATATTCACCCATTTATCTTGTTCACCATCCTTGGATTATGCATGGATATTCACAGAAATCTTTATGATGCTGTCAGAGGACAGTAAAAACACCCATTTGTTTAAGCTGCTTCACATAAAGTTTTCACTGTATGTAGTTATGTTTGAGGAGACATGAGTTGCAGTATATCTGATTTTGTAAAATAGCATTTTAATGAGGCTGTATACTTTTTAGAAAACATAAAGACTTATATAAAGAAAGGGCAAGAAAGTGTAATTATAGCCAATAAGTTACTGAGAATGCCAGTTGAATAAAAATAGGAGTTAAAAATACTGTGATTCACACCAGCATCTTCACACATGCAAATGAAAAAGTTCATGTATATTGAACAAATCATGGTTGAAATTTACTTGTTTACCTATTAGTGCTTATAAATCAGGCATTTGATTAGAAAATAACAAAGTAGTTTTTATCTGATGTATTAAAATGTAACTGCTTAAAATTTTTTCCAGATGCAAACTTTATGAAAGATCTTGTTCTATGACATATCATTAAGAAAAACTACAAAATTTTCTTTAAAAGTGAGATAGCTACCTTTAACCATTGAATGAAATAATTTAATTCACATTCTGACCTTTTCAAAAGCAGGCAATAGTAGCGTCTCTTTAATATCATCATTTCTGACACTGTCAATCCAGGTGATTCAATACATAAAATACTACCAAAAAAATAATTAACTTCAAAGAATCATGCAAAAGTCAGCAGTCCTAAATATGTGAATGTTAGGAAATTGAAGTTTTGAATATAAATTTATCAAAGACTTGAAAATGAATAGATTGATTGCTAATTCACAGGATCAACTCACTGAACATGTCCACAGAATTGGAACTTATGAAAGTTAGTTATTTCACAAGTAGATTTGCACTATTTCTTTACCAATTTTAATATACATCAGATCTAAGAAGAAAGAACTGTGTTTCACTAGGCCCAAGAATCTTTATCTCAAGAATAATGAATTCCAGTCCTAGAATACCCCATTTCTACCCCGCAGTTCCTTTCCTGAAAAATCCATGGTAATATTGTTTTAGTCTAAGCTTTTCAGAGGTAAGTGATGATCTTATTGAATAGTTAGGAAGCCAGAGGATTCTTTAGAGAATTGCTTTGTCCTCCAGAGAATTCCTGCAGTATGCACATATCCTTTGGGTGCTCAATATACATTTGTTAGAAGTTACTATTATTGACTAGTTCCTAATAAGAGTTGAAAACCACCAAATAACAACTTAGATTTTAACAAGGACAACTCCATTTTCTTAGACAGGTCGTTGAAATGTTATTGATTTTGGGGGTTTCCCTTGAATAGATACATTACTGAAATTTTTATATATATATAAGCAACATCAAAATGGTAAAAATTATAACAGAAACATTCCCAGGAATTGTGAACAGGTATTTATATAGAGGTTTTATTATGTATTTGGTTAAGGATTAATTAATATTTATATTGAATCCTGTGAAAGCAATAATTAGACTAAGTGACTGGAAAAAATGACAATCTAATCCATATGGATTAGAAATTGCCACACACATTTAACTCTCAAAGATTGTTTTAAGATAAAGGAAATAAGATGGCTCTTGTAGAATGCCCATGCAAAAGTCATTGCACAGGGACAAAAGTTAACCTTTAAAAAGAATTACTCTCATTAAAACAATAAGATACTGATGGAATAAACCTAAGGTGAGTCTGATAGACTGCAAAGTTAACAAAATTTAATATATCCCAAAGGTGACATTTCAACATAGATTATGCAATAAGTGATGGTATCTATTTATGTAAGAAAATATAATTAAATATGTTATTGGAATGTGAAGATATAATGTACAAAACAAAATTAAATACAAATCACTGCAATTAATTAAATATAGTTCTTGAAAAAATAATGATGAATGGACACATTTTTCTAAGAAAGAATGAAGCTCAAAAGTCATTAAATATTTTGACAAATTTATCAAAAATTTAGAATCAAGTCATGGTAAAAAAAAATAAGACAATGGGCTGGGGATGTGGCTCAAGCGGTAGCACCCTCTCCTGGCATGCGTGCAGCCCGGGTTCGATCCTCAGCACCACATACAAAACAAAGATGCTGTGCCTGCCGAAAACTAAAAAATAAATATTAAAAAAATTCTCTCTCTCTCTCTCTCTCTCTCTCTCACTCTCTCTTTAAAAAAAATAAGACAAGAAAAAATATTTTAAAGTAATGCACTTGAGGGAAAATTTTTGCAATACATTTAAAAATCAGTTAATAGACCCAAAATGCAAGAAGTTCATGTTTACATATAGGAAAATAAAGCAGTAAAGAAAAACTGAGTCATGGATAAGAACAGATCATTCACAGAAGAAAACCTAATAATGACCAAGAGACTTTTAAATAGTTCATCTTTTAATGGAATTAAGAAAGTAAAATTTAAAGTAACATAAATTTTATCATAAATCTATTAATAAAAGTTCTATAAGTTGTATTATTGAAAATGTGTCTTGGAAAATCATCTTTAAAGGATAATAGTAATATTTTTGAAATGTGATGCACAATGAGTATACTTTTAAGATAAAGGCTATAAAATAGAAAAAGAATACATAGTAGATTTGTACAATGATAATCTATGCATTTTCATTTGCAATATACAAAAATTGAAAGTATAAACATGTAATAATAGGATAATAGCTAAGTAAATTGGATACATTCATGCAGTGAAGATATCATGCAGTCATTACAAATAAGAACTACTGATTCATAAAGAATTCCATTGTAGAATTGTAATTGAAAAACAAGTGGCTTCATACATAAAAACAAATACTCTTTTCAAATTGATGAATAAATATAACTGTTTAATGATCAACTTATATCTGTATAAACATCTGTGTGTCTGTATAAACATCAAAATTCTGGAAAACTTTAATATAAGATTTCTGCTAGAAAAAATATTGGAAAGAAATCTTGGGCGGGGAGGATTGAATATTATGGGCAGATTTTCACTGTTTTTCTAATTTTCACATTCTAGAAATTAACAAATAAATATGATTCTCTAGCAATTTATGCTCATTTCTTTAGAAAATAATGTCTTACATCAGTATATATATGCCTTCCTATTATGAACAAAAGTGTCCAGTTTTCAAGAGAGTTTAGTGATTGACTTGAAAAGAATATTAAATGAAAATTATGTTTTTTAAAATATAGAAAAAACCTATAAAATTTTATAAGCTTTACTTGTTTGTTTGATTGGTCTTGAGTTGTCAAGCCCAGGGCCTCATACATGATAGGCAAGCATTCTTTTTTTTTTTTTAAGTTTTGTTGATTTTATGTTGTTTTTTTTTAAATACATAACAGCGGAATGTATTACAATTCTTATTACACATATAGAGTACAATTTTTTATTTATTTTTTATTTTTTAATTTTTTTTAAGAGAGAGAGAGAGAGAGAGATTTTTAATATTTATCTTTTAGTTCTCGGTGAACACAACATCTTTGTATGTGGTGCTGAGGATCGAACCCGGGCCACACGCATGCCAGGTGAGTGCGCTACCGCTTGAGCCACATCCCCAGCCATGAGTACAATTTTTTATATCTTTGTATTAGAGTGTGTTCATCAATTCATGCATTTATACATGTACTTTGGTGTTTTTTGCAATATAATTCTTATTACACATATATATCACAATTTTTCATATCTGTTTATATATATAGTATGTTGCCACCCAATTTGAATCTTCATACATGTACTTTGAATAATGATGTCCATCACATTCCACTGCCTTTGCTAATCCCCTGCCCCACCTTCCCCTCACACCTCTCTTCCCTACCTAGAATTCATCTGATCCTCCTCCCTACCCCACTATGAGTCAGCTTCCTTATATCAGAGAAAACAGTTGGCACTTGTTTTTTTGGGATTGGCTGACTTCACTTAGCATTATATTCTCCAATGCCATCCATTTACCTGCCAATGCCATGATTTTATCCTCTTTTAATGCTGAGTAACATTCCTTTGTGTATATATGCCACATTTTTTTTAATCCATTCTTCCACTGAAGGGCATCTAGGTTGGTTTCACAGTTTAGCTATTGTGAATTGTGCTGCTATAAACATTGATGTGGCTGTGTCCCTGTACTATGCTGTTTTTAAGTCCTTTGGGTATAGTCCGAGGAGAGGGATAGCTGGGTCAAATGGTGGTTCCATTCTCAGATTTCCAAGGAATCTCCATGCTGCTTTCCATATTGGCTGGAGAGGATGTTGGGGAAAAGGTACACTCATACATTGCTAGTGGGACCGCAAATTGGTACAGCCAATATGGAAAAGAAGGCAAGCATTCTACCACTAGGTCTTCTAACCTCTTCAAAACACGTCACAGTAGCATGTGCCACCTGGTGGTATATTAAGAATGGTTGGTATTGCTGTAATTGAAAGATTGAGAAAAACATAAAAATAACTTTGAGGAGAAGATTTCAGTAAATATCATGAGGCTCTTATCCAATTTTATGAGTCAGAATTTAAGTCCTTATATTGCCAATAATAAGAGGTAACAATATAATAATTATATAATAACAACAACAATAAGAATAAGTTAATATAAACAGGATTATGATTTATATCTTAATTAGTTACATATCTTTCCCCATTTTGGGGCCATCCATGTGCTATGGTATGCATTTCTTGACATTTTTTTTTTTTGAATATAATTGAATAGCAATCAAAGAAAAAAAAGAAAGAAAAAGAAAAAAATAAAGAAGAAGAAGAATAGTAGTAGTAGTAGTAGTAGTAAGCCTTGTCTAACTGTTCCCAGTTTGCCTTATTACAATGATTTTGAACTTCAGTGTGCACTAGAATCACCTAGAAGACTTGTTAAAACATAAGGTACTGGACAATATCTTCAGAGTTTTTCATTCAGTAGGTGTAGCATATTGACCAAATTTTGCATTTTTCAACAAGTTCCCAGGGGATGCTGATTCTACTGCTTGTTATTGTACTGCAGACTGGAAAGCAAAACCTACATTTTTCAGATTGCCTTACAGCTAGTGTTCTATCTGTGAATTAGGTTTCATCAAGTAAATGTCCTCTCCTGTGATTTAGAGAATGAATGGAAGGCAGGAGCTAATTTTGTGCTCTTTCTGCCTGTTTTCTGGAAGGTTTTCTGCAGTAGCACGCCAGTCTCCAGCTCTCAGCAGCAGAGGCAGCTGTTCTCTGCCTCATCTTGTCAAGTGCAAGATTCATGGACCTGAGAGGCCTCTGTGGTAGCAGTAGCATCCGCAGTAGAGGTGGCCCAACTTCAGTTTCCAGTTTGAGCACAGCTTCAGCTCTGAAATTCTCGTAGTAGTCTCCTGAATCATCTTTTGATGGTGAGCAGGGGTGGTAGGGATGATGGGTCCAGTGGTGTTTGGGGAATCCCACTTGGATGTCTACTATAATGTTTGTCCCTTTTATGGTTGCATAAACACCTTGTTATCTTTTTGTTTAAATGCCCAGAGTGATTTCTGTTTTCTTTAATGAACACTGACCCTATTGGAAAAAAAATGCAGAGATATTAAGAAAATGTTCAAAGTCAAGAAATTTTATTTTGATTCATTACTATGGCAATTGCACACTTAATTTCTATAAATATACATGTCTTAATCCAAAAATAGTTTGCCATCCCACCTAAGAGAAATGTCAAGATATTTAAAATAATAAGGGAAATTTCTCTAAAACCTAACTACACTCTAGTTTGAAAGCTCACTATTTATTGTGAAATGGGTGCTAATCCTCAAATGATAAAATACTAAAGATGAAAGGGTTCTTAGAGATTACATAGCCTAATAGCTCATCTTGCCACTTCTGCCCTTGCATGGCAGAAAATGTAACTGAAATTTAGAAAATTTAAATGACAGCCCACACTCAAGTCCAGGGTTTCAAGCATGATTTATAACAATTAATAGGATACCTGGATTGCCTGATTTACTGCAGAAATAGTGTTTACCTTATATGCCACAATATCCACATAATGTTTTTAGGTTAATGTGTTTCCCATGCCTTAGAGCATTCTGGCATGGCAAAATATGTTTTATCAAGTGCTAAGAATTAGAATTAAAGAATAGTAATAATTGTATGCACTTTGTAGTTCATTATATTTTTACATATATTATATCACAAACTCAAATGATTCTTTCCACAGTCCTACAGGCAGTAGTAACTGTTTAGAATTAAATTCAGTAACATACTGTGTCTACTATATAATTGAATCCCCAAATGAATTTGACTCATACCAAAAAGTTTGTTGAGCTCCTATAAAAAAATTTATCCTACAAGGTACTTATAGCAATGCACATTTATTTTTACATTATGTTATAAATATTGCTGTAAACATAATCTATCCGGAATCTTTGGAATCCACCCAGGGGAAAAAAAAAAAACAGGAAACACAAAATTGTCTAAGTCCATTGAATCAGTGTAGTTAGTGTCTATAAGATACCCGTGGGCTCAGAAATTATGTGCTCAGGAGAGAAAGCATACTTCTAGAAATCAGAGCTTTGTTCTCCAGGAAACAGTAAAGCTAGTCATCAAAATGAAATAAAGGCACCCAATGAAGATTCCCATAGGTAAAACTGCTTCGTAAGTGGATGTTTGATTGCTCTCAGCTTCTCTTTTTACGTTCATCTTTCTACCACAAAAGCCCATTCTATGTGGCATTTCATAAGGTTGCTAATGATTTATTGTTGGTAGATGCAGGAGTCTGGAGGGGAGATACACAGAAATAGTGCAATTTTTTTAGGGTTGGACTAAATGGATTTTAAAATTCTTGTCCCATTACTTTTACTTAGGAAAAAAATATGAATTTCCCCCACATTTTCTGTTTATCTTCAATCTATATGTTGACCTTCATATCTGAGTATTATAAATATATAGATTATTATAGGAAAACTGTGAAGAAGACAATTTACCTTGATACTTAATTTCATTTTTTTCATCACTCTAACCTCCTTTGGATCACTGTTAGGAATACTATTGTCATTGAATCTTACTCAGAATTAAATCTCCTTCTCTAGCTTTACTAACACTGAATTATGCAATGCTGATGGTATTACATATGTTAGAAGAAAGGTTATCATATTAAGCAATTCATACTAAAGTATGAATGGCTCATTGTCCCCCTACACTTTCACTTTGTCATTTAATAACAAAATGAGTTTCTAAACTGTGAAGCTTATCAAGATGAAAAAGACTAAAATCCAATTTTCTTCCTAATCTGATAAGAGGGGAGAAATTATCCAATCATAATCAGTATAACTCGTACTTTTCAAAAGTTATTTTGTGTTCACAATATATCAATAACAATATCAGCTTTATGTGAAAATAACTATCAATCAACCTGATTCATGGTATGAATGAACAGTCTTTTGGGGTTAATATTGAATTATGACCCACAAGGCATTTCTCATCTTAAGAAAGTGTAAAATTTTAGGCTACTTTCTTAAATTAAAAATATCAGCATTGAGTTCAGTGTCCCTCCATCCAGCTGGGGAAGCTATAAAGAGTAACACACCCTTCCTCCCGGATTGCTGTCATGAGGTTGTGTGAGCTTAGAGAAAAGAGGTCCTCTAATTTGACACCATGACAGTGTGGGAGGCAAATGGCTTAAGGTTTTACTGTAGGGTATTCCCCCCTCAAAAGCAGATGTCCTGTCCTTTTGGAGATCAAGTGTTCACTGACAAATCTTTAAATGATGTTCTTTGGGGATTGGGGAATGCTAATAGTGACCCTAATCTAGCAGATTATGTATCCAAAGCATTAAGTGCATTAGCTATGAGACCTGGACACAGTTGAGGTACTGGAAACATTACTGTACCAATAAAACACAGGGGAGAATGTATTGCACCCATTTCTAAAACCTACCAGCTCTTGAGTTCCTGCTTTGCCCAAAGTGGATCAGTCTGTGGGTTCTCTATCCAAGCAAGTTTTTGATGCTCTTCCCTGAGTCTTTCAAACCTGAAAAAAATCTCTTCACATATCCATTCCCCAAGCAGGTATGCTCCTGAACTCAGTGACAGTTCAAACTGTCACTGAGGCCTGAAGAATTAACAGCAGCAGGGTGAGTGGGGGCAGAGCAGAGCTGGGAACAATCAAGAGTTTATTATACAAAATCAGACTCTCCTGTGTATAAACTGTTCTTATTTGGCGTCATACTAGTATTCTATCTTTCCCTGAGTTGACCCCCTTTCTCTTTCTTGCTTTGCCAATGACTTTCTCCCTCTACTTTCCCCTTCTCAACCTGTTGTGAAGAAACTCAAACAGTCTTATTTTACTATGAAGACCAACTTAATATTTGTCTCTTTCCTCAGCCTCCTAAGTATATCCGAGTTCCATTTTTTAAGTATGTCTCATGAAAATATTTCACTAATAAAAAATAATCAACTTGATATCATGTGAGCTTACAGAAGCTGACTCTAAGTTATAGAAGCATCATTACAGTATTAAAATTGCAGCTATATCTGCTTTTCAATATGTGCATAAGTATTTCTAAATACAAATATATAGAGAGATAGGTGTATTAAACTGTAATAATTAAATTTGGTTTAGGTTTAGTATGGGAAATTACTACACACAAGCCAAATAATATTTAATTAAATTTATTCATAATTTTATATACCCATAGGATTGGCTGACCCATTACTATGGTAGATTCATCTTGTGAGAGTATGAAATTATTTAAGATATGTGTTCAGATAAGTACCCATAAGTGTATATTTTTCTATTAATAGAAAACATTTTTATTGTACATTAAGATTCTACAGGTCAACCTGAAAGAAAATTTAATATATAATTTTGAACTATTAGTTTATGATTAAATGTCATTGCTAATGAAATGAGTTAAATTTGAGGTAATAATCAAGGGCAGATTCTGAAAATATTTCCAGGGTATATTCTTGCCCACATAATTGATAGTCACAGCAACACCCATTACTTCTACCTCTATATTAAATAAGGAAAAACACAGAAAATTATACCAGGGAAAACTTAATATATGTATTATATCAGGAGATTTTATACCATGGAAATTAAGTTCTAAAATTATATAGGAGATGCATAGAACCTTAATTATTCTTTCTCTCATTGATGATTACTTATCAATGCAAATAGCAAAGAAAAAATTATTTTAATTAATGTGCATATTAAAGGGAGGAAGAAACTATGCCTTTATGACTGATGTTCTCTATAAGAATAATTGCTTCATTAACCTTCCAACATCAACTCCACCTCATTATGAAGGTCAAATGAATGGATTTATATAATCCTGTATAGCAGAATATTTTTATATGAAGTGTTATTGAAAGTACTATTAACTCAATTTGTTGGAGATAAAAATTTGAAAGACAAGCCTTAAAATAAGTGAAATAGGCACAGAAACAAACTATAATTTATATAATTACTATCTTTTACATTATTTATTCAGAGAAAGAACAGTGACTCAGGATGCATACACTATATGCATTCTTGGAATAATACATGATCAAAGTAGGAAATGTTCCTTCTATATAAGACTTTAAAAATACAGTGACACAATTCCTACAGAGAGAGTTTGGAATACAAGATGAAGTATAATCATGGCACTGGCTATACAAAAAAAAAAAAATAAGTAGTGTTCTATTTTTAGAATCTACTTCAAGAAGTGTCAGGATTCCTGGCCTATGTTAAATGACTGTACCAATATTGTTTCCCAAGATTTTTGGAAGTAATTATCCTTCCTATTGATGTTAACTCTCTCTGAAACAAATTGAGCATGAGCAAGAAGTTTTTCACTATAACTAGACTCCCACTTTAACAGAATTGCTGAAGAATGAGGACCATTGGTTTAGTTTAAAAGTGGAAATGCTGATTAAGCTTTCCAGATTTTCAAAGGTGTAGAAGACAACCAACTTATACACTAAGATTTATCATAACCTACAATTCTGCACAAATTTCCTTGTAACAATATAGCAAGACAAAACATGTATTTCTGCTTTCATCAGGTGTTCTTAAATCTGAATAAAAAAGAACCTTCATATAGTTAGTTGAATGCTTTTTTTTATAAATAAATCAAATTTTAAGTTTAGGATGATTTTTGCAAGTATAGAACAGATATAGAACAGAGAGTTCTTATATACTCTGTACTGTTTTTCCTACATTAGCTTATACTAATATGGTTCATTTGTCACAACTGATGAACCAATATAGACACATGCTAAATAACTAAAATCAACACTTCATTCAGATTTCATTACTTTCTTGTGAATAACCATTTTCTGTTCTAGGATCCCATTTGGGCAACACACTACACTTAGGTACTGTGTCCTCCATATATTTCTCTGGGACATGAAAGTTTTTAGATTTCTGTTGTTTTTGATGATCTTGACAATTTAGGGGAGTACTTGTCCTAAAATTTCAGGTATTTTGTAGAATGCCCCTCAATTTGTGTTAGTCTGATATTTACCAAAAATAAAGCAAGATTCTGGGTTTTAGGGAGAAAAAAAAAGAGATAGGTGCCAGTTTGAAGATGTCAGAAATACATGTAACCAATACAACTTCTGACTCTTGATGCTTATTTTGGCTATGGCAGTATTGCCATTTTGGCTGTGGCAGTATTGGCCAGCTTACTTCACAATAACATATCTATAGTTGAATACTTAATAAACTTTAGTATGCATTGCAAGAGTTGAGTCCTCTTCTCAGAAAATAGGACACACACCCAGCTGTCTGCTAAGGATTATAACAATTTCTGCCTAGTGGCATGGAGTTATCTTCTTAATTCACTTCCAATTCTAGAGTTCTAATTTTTCTCTGTCTGATGGCTATTGGTAATGGAATATGTGTAAGTGTGAGCTCTATTTTGTAAAGAAATTGATGAATGATCCTCAACACATATGTTAAAGCCAAGAACAAACTGAGGCTCACATCAGTCTGAAAGGACCTCACATTTAAAACTTAATTTGGGGAATTATTTCTGGATTTCAATAGCTTTCTTGGGTAGAAGACCTTATCCCACAGATGGAATGTCTAACTTACAATAGTAAATAGCCCATAAACTCCAAATTCATCAATAAGAGACAATAAAATAGTGCAAGGAGGAAATTTACAGGAAAGAATTGTGGCAGGATTGAGGTGGGGGTGATATATGAGGGAGAGAGAGTGGTTGGAAATTTATTTGCAAATAGATCAAAGTTGCAGTCCCATAAACATTAAAGTTCTCTGGACTTCAGAAAGTGAATTATATTTAAGATTGCTTTAACTTGCATTATTGCACTAGAATAAAATTTCCTTGTCTTCAGAGGTTTAGAGTCTAATGAGAAAAATAATGAAAGACAAAATAAATATAATGATGGTAGAAAGAGCTACTATACTCACTTGACAGGAGGAAATAGGTTCACATATGCAGAGATATATTCATCCACATTTATAGTTTGTAGTCATTTTTGTTTGTTGGTGGGGCTTGGATTGGATGTGCCTATGTGGTATGTTGGCAGTTTATTTGGAAAGTAAAAAAAAAAAAAAAAAAAAAAGAACTAAGCCCATGGAAAGAAACATGCAGGAGGCTTAGAGGTAACAATTCCTGATGCTTTTACATAGCCATTCCCTAGCCTCTTGCTTCTTGTCTTGCCATGTTATCAATCCATCCTTCTCATGCATGTTTCTATCATGATGCCATCCACTATGTTGGGATGTAGTTCGAAGGCTATCAGAAGTGGGAAAAAAGCTAAATAAAATGCTTTTCTTTGAAAATTACCCAGTCTTTGGTATTTTATTATAGCAACACAACATAGGCTTAACACACATTTGCATCAATGAGAAAATAACTGAGATCAACATCATCAAAACAGTAGAATGAGTAGTGTATGCCAAAAGCCTATTGAGGCAAAAAAATTTAAAAAAAAAATCCTGTCACAATTTATTTGTTTGAAGTTCTATAATATAGCCAAAAGCCTGAAGAAACTAGAAAAATGCTGAATCATAAAAGTCAGTTGAGTCTCAGTATGAATTAGCATTGTGGTCCCATCCCCCAGGAAAAAAATAGGTCACATCTCTGTAAAATGTTGATATGAGAAGGGCCATATTGGGTCTCATGAGCAAAGAACTGTGGTTGTTTTGTTTTGACCTGCTGTGTGACTTGCTGGAGGACCAATGCAAAGAGTTTGGCTTTATCTCCCTTAACCCAGAATCCTCCAAATGCTGACTTAGTTACCCAGGGGAGATTTGTCAAAAATACTTACATGCAAATGCCTTAACCACTGCTGCCTGAGGCAATGGATAATAGCTGAGGCAAATGATAGACTAATAACAACAAAAATAATGAGCAGGAACTTTGGGAAATGAGATTCATAGGGAGTTTGAAATGTCTGGTATGCCAAGGAAAATCTAGAAGGCCATGTGCATGTTCAAAAGAAACCCGATGAGACTAAATCCTCACCTCTGGATGACCCTCAGGCTCTGCACAAGCAAGAAATGACAGCTAAGGGAAATTGTAGGATATCTGGATAAGTATTGAAGGTGTACCACAACACACACACACACACACACACACACACAGCCCCTCTGCAAAGATCCCAATCCTCAAAGAGTGAAAGTTTTTTTTTTTTTTCCCTTGGTTTCAGGAGTTTAAGGAAATCTCTTGTCTAATCACTAGATGACCACTACCTCTAAGCATCAGAGACTTTAGTAGTCACACATAACAAAGAGCACAGACTTTACAAAATTAGTTGTGAACAGTACCTAAACAGACTTCGAGTACAAAAAAGCAGCAACAACAAGCCTGGGGGATTGTTTACCAGAATTACCATGTTATTACAAATATCCACTTCTTAGCTGAGTGTCCTAGTGCTCAAGAGGATAAACAAGTTCAAAGTTAGCCTCAGCAATTTAATGAAGCCCTCAGCAACTTAGCAAGACCTTGTATCAAAATAAAAAATAAAAAGGGCTGAAGATGTGGCTTAGTGGTTATGCACCCCTGGGTCCAATTCCCGGTTACACACACACACACACACATACACGCCTGAATAAGGAGAAGGAGGAGGAGGAGGAGGAGGAGGAGAATTAAAAAAAAAAAAAATCCTGAGGGCTATTTCAAGGAACAAGTATTGCGGTATTGCACATGCACAGGAAATAAAGCAATAGAAAAAATGGTCCCTAAGGAAATGCAAACAGACATTGAACTTAGGAGAAAAGATAGTAAATCAGCTATTTTAAATATGTTGAAAAGCTAAAGTAAACCCAAACAAAAAATAAAAGGAAGATGTGAGAATAATGGAAATACATGGAAATGAGAATACATGGAAAATATCAATAGATAAAAATTATAAAAAGCAACTTAATATGAATAATGGGGATGAGATATCTGAAATGAAATAATGGGGTTGAGATATCTGGAATGAAAAATTCACTAGAACGGCTCAGCAACATATATAAGCAAACAGAAGAAAGAATAAGTGAACATAAAGGAAGTTTGGTTTAAATTGAAGAAAAACTATTTTAAAAATGAAGACAGGGAAATTTTATGGGGCCTGTAGGACACCATCAAACATACTAATCTATGTGGGAATTCCCGGAGAAGAGAGAAAACAAAGCAGAGCAAATGCTAAATAAATAAATAATAGATTAAGAATTTTATTCAAATAATGGATAAAACTCTCCAAACTTAAGCATAAGACATTAATCTACACATTCAAAATGCTCAAATAATTCAAGCTAAGATCAACTCAAAGAAAACCCCATTAAGACACATTATAATCAAACTATCAAAAGAAAATGATTCATGTATTCTGAGAAGATTGGTGAAGTAGAAAACACAGAAATCTATTCTGGATCTAGTCAATAATTGCACTGTCAGAATCTGTCTGATGTCATGATTTGGTACTCTGGAGTCTACAAAAGACTTGCAACTCCCAGGGCAAGACATAAATGGTAACTGTGGTTAATATCAGTAAATTTCAACTCTTAGCACAGCTACCAATCCTACACTCAGAAAAAGAGAATACCTCATCATATGCAAGGGATCTTCAATAAGCATATAAACAGATTTTTCATAAGAAAACTTGGGAGATCAGAAGATATTGGACTTATACATTTAAAGTGCCAAAAGAAAAAAAAACTCATAAAACTATAAAGCAGGAATTCCATATCCAGGAAAACTGTCCTTCAAAAGTGAAAAGAAATTAAAACATTTCCAGATAAACAAAAGCTGAGGGAGTTCATTATCCCTAGACTTGCTCTGCAAGCAATGTAAATGCAGTCCTGTAGGTGGAAATAAAAGGACATTAGAAGGTAACTCAAAGTCATATAAAGAAAAAATAATTTCAGGAAAGTAATTACAGAAATTATTATTTTATTATTGTTGACTTATTTATAGCTCCACATAAATAAATTCTCAACATAATTTATGATATTAATGCATTAAAATTATCTGTTTATACCTGTGAACATACAATGTATAAAAATGTACTTTTCTGATATTAATAACTGAAATGGGTGGGGATAGAATTGTTTAAAAAGCAGTTTTATATGTTTTCGAGGTTAATCTGATATAAATTCAAATTAGAATGCTTAAATATTAGAATGCTAAATGCAATTCCCATTTAACCATTAAAAAAATGGGTAAATACATTACATGAAAGGAAATGAGAAATTTAAATTCTTCACTAAAAAAAAAATAAACATAAGACAGTAGTGAAGAAAATTAGGGATACACAATCTTGTTCCTCTTGAGTCCCTGGCCATCCAGACAATACATGGATCAATATACGATCACAAGTCTGGCTACAGTTTTCCAAGCGAAGCATATAACTGGCTGCACTGCTTAAAGTTCTGCACATTGGGAGGTATTTCCTTCACCCCTGTTCATGGATGTCCCAGAAAGGGGCTGCAGTACTACTGCTGCCCATATTCAGGCAGTTGCCAATGTATCATGTGGAACCCTCTGTAGCCAGGCCCAAGTCTTCTCTTTTGTTAACTGATCTTAGGGTATCTTGAAAGGTAAAGTTTTGAAATGTCTTTGAATATACATGTCAGATGACTTTAACGTGCTCCAAATTTTATCTATATATCTAGGCCTTTATCTCTCTTTATCTATCTCTGTCATTGGAGCAATATATCATGACTTGTAGTAGAGATAAATATACTAAGATGTATTATCAATGAGTTTGATTGTATTTGACAAGAAAACCTCCAAGTTTTAATAAAGGTCTTTTTTTTTTAAATAGTGAAATATACTGAGGTGGGAGGATCATGATTTCAAAGCCAGCCTCAACAGCTTAGCAAGGCACTCAGCAACTCAGTAAGACCCTGTCTCTAATCAAAAATAAAAAATGGCTGAGGATGTGGCTCAGTGGTTAACCACCACTGGGTTCAATCCCTGGTACGAAAAAAAAGAAGAATAAAAAAGAATCATAATCTAACTTATGTGACTTCAGATAATCTTCATGTTTCCATTAGAATGGAGAACAGCCCTATATAAGTGTCATTATATAAAATATAGATAACTGGCAATTTATAACTCATAATTAAGCTCTCAATCAATGCTACCAATTCTCAAATTTTTAGGGGCTGATCACTAAACTTGTACTTCTGGTTTCCCTCTTGCTACCTGCCTCTTTGCATTTGAGACTCATTAGCACTCACTGAGAGTGGACATCAAAAAGAAAGCGGTGAAGTTCATGTCAATCAATTATGACACTTCTTAATTGCTCTCCTCATTTCTCACAGTGAGAGAAGTAGTAAGAAGGTGGGGATAGGTCATCAATAGATTATATAGAAACAGAAAAATATGGTTTACCAGCATGCACCTGTGAACATCACTACTCCACGCATACATGCTGGCTAGATGAAAGGTATGAGACTTTAACACATCTCTGTGAAGTGAATGGAAGGTTTCAGATAATCCTGAAGAATAGTGGAATTTCATTCGTTTGCATTTATTCTTTTCTCCTCACAAACATTTTTTAAATGACAGATGTGCTTCAAGAGGATTGAGAAAGGGCTGGGGATGTGGCTCAAGCGGTAGCTCGCTCGTCTGGCATGCGTGCGGCCCGGGTTCCATCCTCAGCACCACATACAAACAAAGATGTTGTGTCCGCCGAAAACTGAAAAATAAATATTAATAAATTCTCTCTCTCTCTCTCTCTCTCTCTCTCTCTGTTTTTTAAAAAAAAAAAGAGGATTGAGAAAATATCACTATGTGATTTCTAAAAAGACATACGAATTCAGACATCATTTCACTATCACATACTCATGACCTAAAAATAGGATGTTATGCTGCATGATAATTATACAGCTAAGAGTACAGGATTGGGTTCCAGAATGCTGGGTTCAAGTTCTAACTGAGCCCTGAGCCAGATAAATTTGAACAATGTACCTTACCTGTATATATTTCAATTTTCACATATATCATTCCAAAATCACAGTGTTCTTGAGATTAAATGCAGTAATACATGTAAAGCCCTTAGACATAAATATTAAACAAATGTTAACTATTAGTAAGATAGTACAGTCCTTTACCTTTTTAAAAATGTTGTTGTATTTTTTATACCTTGATTTTATTTATTTTTATGTGGTGCTGAGGATCGAAGTTAGTACCTCACACGTGCTAGGCAAGTGCTCTGCCACTAAGTCACAACTGCAGCCCAGTCCTCTACCTTTTGAAAAGAACATAAGCACATTATCTCATGTGATGCCTTTAAATTTAAAGAACATGATCTTTTTCTTTTCTTTTTTTTTTAAAGTTTTAAAATACTTTATTATTATTTTAGTCCTATATATTTATGGGGTACAGTGTGATAATTCAGCACATACATGCAATGGATAGTGATCAAACGAAACATTTAAAATTTTTATGGACATATAATAATTGTATATATTTAAGAAGGAACAGAGTGATATTTCAATACATGTAGGTTGATTCCATTCCTTTGCTACTTTGAACAGCCTGACATAAACATGAGTAAGCAGGTGTCTCCTTGATTTATGGACATCATTTTCTTTGGATAAAAATTCAGAAGTGGGATAGTAAGATCACATAATAGTACTATTGTTAGGTTTTTAAAGGATACTGTTCTCCATTCCATAATGATCATATAAATTTGCATTTGTAAATGTGTTTTAGGGTTCCCTTTTCTCCACATCCTTACCAGCACTTTTTGGTCTATTTTTAGCATAATCATTCTAATAGGAATGTGATGTCTCATCTGGTTTTTTTTTAATTAATTTTTATTGTTGGTTGTTCAAAACATTACATAGTTCTTGATATATCATATTTCACACTTTGATTCAAGTGGGATATGAACTCCCATTTTTACCCTGTATACAGATTGCAGAATCACATCAGTTGTACAACCATTGATTTACATATTGCCATTCTGGTGTCTGTTGTATTCTGCTGCCTTTCCTATTCTCTACTATCCCCCCTCCCCCCTCCCCTCCCCTCTTCTCTCTCTACCCCCTCTACTGTAATTCATTTCTCCCCCTTATATTTTTCCCCCTTTCCCCTCACTTCCTCTTGTATGTAATTTTGTATACCCCTGAGGGTCTCCTTCCATTTACATGCAATTTCCCTTCTCTCTCCCTTTCCCTCCCACCTCTCATCCCTGTTTAATGTTAATCTTCTTCTCATGCTCTTCGTCCCTAGTCTGTTCTTAGTTACTCTCCTTATATCAAAGAAGACATTTGGCATTTGTTTTTAAGGAATTGGCTAGCTTCACTTAGCATAATCTGCTCTAATGCCATCCATTTTCAAAACCACCCTAAGATACCATCTCACTCCAGTAAGATTGGCAGCCATTAGGAAGCATTTGTTGTTGTTTGACTTCCTAATGGAAGTCAAACAACAACAAATGCTGGCGAGGATGTGGGGAAAAGGGTACTCTTGTACATTGCTGGTGGGACTGCAAATTGGTGCGGCCAATTTGGAAAGCAGTATGGAGATTTCTTGGAAAGCTCGGAATGGAACCATCATTTGATCCAGCTATTCCCCTACTCGGTCTATTCCCTAAAGACCTAAAAAGAGCACACTATAGGGACACTGCTACATCCATGTTCATAGCAGCACAATTCACAATAGCAAGACTGTGGAACCAACCTAGATGCCCTTCAATAGACGAATGGATAAAAAAAATGTGGCATTTATACACAATGGAGTATTACTCTGCATTAAAAAAGAACATGATCTTTTTCTCTAGCTTCTCCTCTTATCCATTCTTCTGTCTTTATAAACTACCTATCTTCTATTTCAGTCTTCCACTTCATGCACTCCTCAAAAAAGTGCTTGAAGCCTCATTGTCAATCCACCCAACGCCAGATGTTGAATGTATAGAAACTAGTCCCATTGTTTTTGTTTGTTGTTGTTGTTGTTGCTCTTTTTTTTGTTTGTTTTTGTTTCTGGTACAAGAGATTGAACCTAGGTTCACTTAACTACTTAGTCACATCCCCAACCCTTTTTATTTATTTATTTATATTTTGAGACAGGTTCTCACTAAGTTGCTGAGGGCCTCACTAAATTGCTGAGGCTGGCTCTGAACTTGCAATCCTGCCTCAACCCTCTGAGCTACTGGGATCATGGGCATGTGTCACACCATCCAGCTGGTCCTAGTGTTTTATAATCACCATACTACAAAGATTCTAATTATCTCATCATCAACATTAAGATTATTACATTACTTGCTTCATCTATCCTTATTCTTATGTGAAAGATTTTAAAGTAGATCTTAGAAGAAATGTTATTTCACTTCTTATTTTAATCATCCTCCAAAGTGTCAGTATTCTCCCATATAACCCTAATATCATTGTCCTCACATTGTTATTTGGATACTGTATAAGTTAAGCCCTCCAGGAAGCATTAAATTGGTATTAAGTGTGCAAGAGATTTATTGGATGAAAGAAAAGTAGAAAGCAAGATTGAGTGAGAAGGAAGCATAGCACCATTATGCAATTGAAATAAAACCTCTGCCCACTCACCAGGAAACTCTGGACTCACAAGGGACACAATACTTGAGCAGAAATGCCCAGGCCCATGTACCACATTCTTGTTCATGCCTTGGCTAGAGAAGAAGGAAAATACTGAGGCCTCTGGCTGCTGTCAGCTAACCACAAATATAGCTAGGGAACTGATACTTTTTTCATTGACTACCATGGAATCTTCTGTAAATATACAAATTTCCCTTATCAATATGAATCTCCCCTATAAGGAATTTATGCAGGAAAAACAAACAAATGCTTAATTATTTTCCTTCCTATTACTATTTTTGATAATAATGGGTTATATCCTAGCTTCTCTATGACCAATAACTTGTTGAATTGTATTTTGTGTTTTTATTTATTCCTTTTGGTTTTCTAATTTTTGTATAATATTATAAACTCAAGGATTTTGTTTTTAACCATATTTAAGAATAGAATTTATTAGAAAGAAGTGGACATTTCAGTATAAAATTAAAAACATCCACTTATTCCATTACTCTTTATTGAAATTTTGATGAAAATAATGAAGCATTTGGCTCCCACCAAACAGCTAAATGCATAGATAACAGGATTATAAATTCCCTCGTGGAACTCCATTACTTAATTAAATTAAGAACTATAATTCTAAATAATTCTATCATTTTGTAAATTTGTACATTCTCCTTCCATTATGTATGTCAAATTATTATGGTTTCCATTCCTCCATTTAAATCCTCTCCCTTCTTTTCTATATCTAGCTGCAATTTTTAAATTTTTATTTTGAAATAAATTCAGGTTCATAAAACATTGCAAAAACACAGCACAATGATTTTCTGAACATTTTTCACCCAGTTTCCCTGGAGCAAAGTCTTGTGGCTATTTTGGACCACATGGCAACCTTTAGAAGTGATGCCACTAATAAAGACAGTAGAATAAAAGATTGAGGGAACCTGGGTCCTGCCATACCAACTGAAGACTTCCTGCTTTGGATTTGCTATTTGTGTGAGAGAAATAAAGTTCTTTTCATGTAGCTGCTATTTTGAACATTCTGATATATACAGATTAATCTCTTCTTAACTGATACCCAGGCTTCAAGCTCATCTAGTACCATCATTCCTGCAGCACTCTGTGCTATTATTATTCTAATGCCTATTCTCCCTTACCATGTTGTGTTATTTCATAACATTGTGGAGAAGGAGTTATGTCCTGAAATAATGGCTTCTGATATCCGTGCTAAGCAGCCACTAAAACTTCACACAGTTATACAGTTTACATACATGCTTTATAAACCCAATAAGTCAGTCACCATAAATTGACCTTTATTATATATAATTCCTATTTCAAATCATCTTAGAGTTAGAATGCCTGACGTTTGCCTTAAAATCAGAAGTGCTTTGACTATTCAGTAGCTGTCTACCTAATCACAATATATCACAAATTTCCTATATTCTAATAGTATCATCTGATCACAGTACATGGTTGTAAGGTAAACAGGGTGGGAATTGACACTGTGACAGGAGATATCAGAGTGATTTTCTCATGGTCTCATGCTGGTGAGTTATAGTATAGAATCAGGACTAGCAAATATAGCCTCTGGATTCTGCTCCATGTGTCTACTATATAATGCCTGGCAAAAGAAGCATCTCCATAGAATTAACGTCCACATGGAATATTCTTTAAAATCTTACATTTTAACACATGATGACTTCCAAATTCTTTAAATCACATTACTTTTAGTACTTCATATATAATTTATTTATTTTCACTATATCATATGTATTTCAAAATAAGTAGTGAAGTTTTTGACATGTATCATCAGGCATCATCTCTATGCCATCAGAGAAATCACATACTTCCAACTAAATCTACATTCTAAATGATTACTAAAGATGAAGCTGTATTATTTTTATGGTTGTTGCCAAGTCGATTTTGTGATTTCCTCATTTCTGTAAGTTAATTGAGACCAATATTATATTACTTACTCCACAGTACATTTTTACACCGTGAATACAACATAATCTTAACAAGAATTTCTACAGCTAGTGTTTACTTTTTTTCCTATTGCAATTCATAAGTCACACACAACATTTAAAATAAATTCTATTTGGTTTATTTACAAAAGCTGTTTAGTCAAGTGTCCAAGGTAAACTGTAATAATCACATGATTGTATTTTCACTAACATAAAAAATTAGGTAGGTTGTTTTTATTATAACAAGACATACACATATAATCAGAATATTCTGTAACTAAACCAAAATTTATATGTTTACTGGGAGATGAGATAATTACTCTAGAATTGCCATGGAAACTAGGACATTTTCAGGCAGACATCCTTGAATCTTTATGACCATTTATGTTACTATTTCCCTATGTTTCAAATTTGCTTATACAAAAATGTTGCTAGACTGCTAAAATAATTCACAAATTATTGCACAGTTATTACCTTGCATTTGGTTCCCAGAAATGCAAAATTCATGCCTGCATAGAATATTTCTAAACATTTTTTTTCTCATTTACCATGTGCTTGCTAATGTAAAAACACTGCTAGCATTTATAAATAGGAGCGAATAATATAGAATACATATGATTTTCCTCATTTGTTGGCTTTTCCTTTTGGTCTCATTGAGCTACATGTAGTTTGATAGCTTGACTGAGAAACTGGTTATCTTTCTTTTCACTATTGTGAGTTCATCATGCAAAAAAAAAAAAAAAAAACACAAACAAAAACAGCAGAGGAAGAAATGTGAAATTTTCCCATCTTGTTCTCCCAAAAGAAAAATCCAGGGCATTTGGGTATTAGAGATCTGGATTCCCCTTTCCCTAGAATAGAGGGCTTTTGTTTCTATAAATACAGAATTCAGAAGTCATTGAGTTTGAATGAGAGGAAGGGTAAGGGTAATTTACCGTTAAATGAATAGTAGCAAATTACCCTGGAGAGGTGGGAGGGTTGGGGTTCTTGAGGCCAGAGAAACACTCTCAAACAGATTACACAAACTAAGCGAAGAGAGTTAACAGTTCAGCTGTGTGGCACAGTAGCACTACCTATGTATGGCTGTTTATATAAGAAATGAAATACTGAAATTCAATAAATTTAAAAATTCACTTTCTTATTCATACTAGTCACATTTAAAAGGTTCAAAAAGGTTGGCTAATGGCTACCATATTAATCATCACAAAATAGATTATTTCCATCATCACATAAAATTCTATTGGACAGATTTTCTCCCCAAACTATGACATAATAAGAATAGACAAAGTAAAAATTGACTGAAAATTTATTTCCCACTAATATGTCAGTTGAAAAGTTAAGAAATACAACACTTACAAATATCTAGTTTTGAGGAGAAAATTATGATTGTCCCCATTATATTCTCTGTCTCTTCCATCAAAATATATGCCTATAATCCTCGAAATGTCATATGGTAAGTTCCTAAGCAAAAAGAAAAGTAAAAATGTTCCTGTGGCATCTGCTAAAGTAAAAGTAACTGCACTTAAAATAAGATATTTCCTCAAAGCCAGTATTTTATCTATATAAAAGAAATATCTCTTTGAAAGCATTGGATATCTACTCAGGTAATAAGGAAGGAGAAATGACTAGAGAAGTGGGCCAAGGATTTTGGAGCCTTATTCCCTGACAGGTGTTTACTAATGCTGATGTATAACTAATATACGAGAAGCTAAAACAAGCTTCATCAGACTTATGGATATAAGAGGGACAGAATTAAAACTTAGAACACACCAAAGAGGAGGCTCCCCCAAACACCCCAAGTTTCATTGGAAGCCCTTAATAAGGGGCTATATACCAAGAATAAAGGGGAACAAGAAATGGATCCACCCTCATAAGGATGAAAGCCCTATTTTAAACTGAGGCAATACTTGTATGCATTAAGGTAATCTCAAAGGACTAATGCCTCTAACCAAGTTATCTTACAGAGAAAATTTGGTTTACTTTTGGAGAAATGATATTTTTCCAGTCTCAGTTTTCTTGGTAATTTCTCATATATAATATCTAGAATTTACTAAAAGCACAGGACCACAAAGGGATAAGATTAACCAAAATCTAGAGATATAATAAATGATTTTCTCGCCAATGTTCAAATAATGATGATATCAGATATAAACTTTATGAAAGTTATGATTATTTTGTCCAAGTCATTAAAAGACAAAATTTAGAATTTAGGCCAAGTTTTTCTTCTGTTAGGTGCAGGGTCTCTCTTCTAGTGCTTAAGTCTTTGATCCATTTTGAGTTGAGTTTTGTACAGGGTGAGAGATAGAGAAATTTGATTTAATTTTGCTACATATGGATTTCCAGTTTTCCCAGCACCATTTGTTAAAGAGATTATCTGTTCTCCAATGTATGTTTTTGGTGACTTTGCCTAGTATGAGATAATCATATTTATATGAGTTTCTCTTTGTGTCTTTTATTTTGTACCATTGGTCTACATGTCTGTTTTGGTGCTAATACTTTGTTACTATAGCCTTGTATTTTTTTTAACTATAGCTTTGTAATATAGTTTAAGGTCTGGTATTGTGAGGTGTCCTGCTTCACTCTTCTTGCTAGGGATGGCTTTGGCTATTCTGGGCCTCTTATTTTTCCAAAAGAATTTCATGATTGCTTTTTCTTGTTCTATGAAGAATGTCATTGGGATTTTAATGGGAATTGCATTAAATCTGCATAATGCTTTTGATAGTATGGTCATTTTGACAATATTAATTCTGCGTATCTAAGAACTTGAGAGATCTTTTTATCTTCTAAGTTCTTCTTGAATTTCTTTCTTAAATGTTCTGTAGTTTTCATTGTAGAGGTCTTTCACCTCTTTTGTTAGATTGATTCTCAATATTTTCTTTTTTTTTTTGAGGCTACTGTGAAAGGGGTAGTTTTTCACTGATGATAGAAATGCATTTGATTTATGAGTTTTTGCTGAATTCATTCATTAGTTCTAGAAGTTTTCTGGTGGAATTTTTGGATCTTCTAGATAATAACTATGTCATTGGGTCTTCTAAATATAGAATTATGTGATAGTTTGAGTTCTTCTTTTCCTATCTGTATTCCTTAGTCTGTCTAATTCTTTAGAAGGTCTAATTGCTATGGCTAGTGTTTCAAGAATTATGTTAAATAGGAGTGATGAAAAGAGGGCATCCTGTCTTGTTCCAGTTTTTAGAGGAAATGATTTCAATTTTTCTTCATTTAGAATGATGCTGGCCTGGGGCTTAGTATAGATAGCTTTTACAATGTTGAGGTACGTCCCTACTATCCCTAGTTTTTTCAGTGTTTTGAACATGAGGGGGTGCTGTATTTTGTCAAATGTTCTTTCTGCATCTAATGAGATGACCATGAGATTCTTGTTTTTAAATCTATTGGTGTGATTAATTATGTTTCTTGATTTCCATATGTTGAACCAACCTTGTATCCCTGGGTAAAGTGTAAGAAGTAAAATGAAGAATCAATAAATGGGATGGATTCAAACTAAAAAGCTTCTTCTCAGCAAAGGAAACAATCAATAATGTGAAGCAAGAGACTACAGAAAGGGAGAAAATATTTACTACACTCACCTCAAATAGAGCAATAATCTCCAGGATATATAAAGACTCAAAAAACTTAACACCAAAACAAACAATCCAATCAATAAATGGGCTAAGGAACTGAATAACACTTCACAGAAGAAGAAATACAATTGATCAACAAACTCATGAAAAAAATGTTAAACATCTCTAACAATTAGAGAAATGCAAATGAAAACTCACTCCAGTCAGAATGGCAATTATCAAGAATACAAGCAACAATAATCATTGGCAAGTATGTGGGGGAAAAGATACACTCATACATTGCTGGTGGGACTGCAAGTTGATGCACCACTCTGGAAAACAATATACAGAGTCCTCAGAAAACTGGGAATGGAACCACAATTTGACCCAGCTATTCCACTCCTTGGTTTATACCGAAAGGACTTAAAATCAGCATGCTACAGTGATGCAGTCACATCAATGTTTGTAGCAGCTCAATTTACAATAGTTGAATTATGAAACCAAGCTAGACACCCTGTAACAGGTGAATGGATAAAGAAAATGTGGTACATAAACACAATGGAATATTACTCAGCCTTAAAGAAGAATGAAATCACGGCATTTATAGGTAAAGTGGATGGAGCTGGAGAATATCATGCTAAGGAAATAAACCTATCCTCCCAAATCAAATGCCAAATGTTTTCTCTGATAAGCAGATGCTGATCCATAATTCAGGGAGCTAAGAAAGAATAAAGGAACTTTGGATTGGGCAGAGGGGAGTGAGGGAAGGGAGAGGGTGTGTGGGTGGAAAATATGGTGGAATGAGATGGACATTATTAACCTATATACATGTATGATTGCAAGACTGGTTGACTGCATTATGTACTGTCAGAGGAATGAGAAGTTGTGCTCCATTTATATGCAAAGAGTCAAAATGCATTGTGCTGTCATGTATAACTGATTAGAACAAATAAAAAACAAAGAAAGAAATAAACCAAAAGTGATTTAAAAAAAGAATTTCTAGAACTGAAAAAACCAGAACAGAGATTACAAATGATAGAAAACATAAAAAAGAAGCATAGGAGAAATATGAGACATATATTTATTTGAAGGCACAGATGAAGGGAAGAAAAAGGTAATGAAACAGATGTAATAATTGAAGAAAAATAACTAGGAATGTCCAAAATTGGCATAAAGCAACAAATTCAGTAAGTTCCATGAAATCTAATCAGGTTGAGCAAAAAACAACAACAAACAAACAAACAAAAAAAAAAAAACCAGCAATAGTAGCATCAAATTCCTACCCAGAAACTTCATGGAACACTTCTGGAAACCAAAACAAAAAAGAAACCTAACATCATCCCTCTCCCCATAGCTCAGTGGTAATCTTGAAAATTGTTAGCTTTGCAATGAAAATCAGTAGTCTGGCTGTCACAGGAAGAGAGAGAGAATTATTAGTATGAAACCTTTCTGGAAGCTCACTGTAAAGCTCCATTCTCGTGGCTTTTATTTATTTGACTCAACACAGAGCTGTGAGAACAACCTAATCTCCAATGCCTCTATTTAAAAAATCAGCAAAAATCATTTAATAACACACTCACTGAATCAGCATTATGAGTTGGGGCTCACAAGTGACTGGTTCAAAAAATCTAAAGAAAAACTTGAGAAATGATATTCCAAAAAGGATTTTGATAAACTCCAACATGTATCTGGGAATACAGAAGACCACACATATGCACAAGGCTCTTAGAAGTCCTGGGTTGGGGGCATTTCAAGAAGAGATCTGAAAAAGCCCTAATTCATCCCCTGTAGTTGACATGATGACTCTGGGTGAGCGAGGATTCAGGAGGGAAGTGTTACCAACTGCCTGCTGGAGCATTGCAAGTACACTCCAGAACACACAGAGCCCTTCAGCAAGGCTGGGAGGTATTTAAGAACATCCCTGTGCAATCATTAGAGGACTGTTTAGCTAACTAAGCAGAGGTGTTGGTGGCCACACAACAAAGAATGCAAACTTTAAAGAATTATTTCAGGAAAGACACTAAAAAAAATGATAACAATAACAACAGAAGAAACAACAGGTGTTGGGTAAATCTAATTTCCACAGTTGACACAATATATTAAGATGTCCAATTTTTAACACAGAATAAAACAAGAAGGTATGTGTGGCCCATTTAACAAGAAATAACAAAGAAGGTAACAGAAACTCTTCTTGATGCAGTCCAGATGTTGGAATTAATAGAAAAGTAGTACAACCTAGCACACTTGAGACCACTCAGGGGCACAATTTCATCAGCGTTATATGTGCCCTCAAAGAACTAAAAGAAATAGGAAGAATTAAAAGAAAATATGGGATAATGCTTCACCAAGGAGAGAATTATTTTTAATTAAAACAGTAGTAATCATTTTTATTTAAGAACCAAGTTTCATTTTTGGAGCTGAAAAGGACAACTAAAATTTAAGAGTCATCAAATTCATTAAGATTTGAACAGGCAGATGCTTCACAAACTTGTTCAGTGAGGACAGCAAAAGCAGGACCATACAACATAAGAAAGAAACTACAGAAAAATATTCTTCTTGAGTGGCCACAAAAATTATCAATGCAAACAAACAAATCCAGCTACATATAAAAAGGATTATACCCATGACCAAGTGGTATTTATCCCAGCAATGCAATGTTGGATGAATATATCAAATCAATAAATAAAATATACCAAATAATCAAATGAAGAGAAAATGCATAATCACATCAATAGATGCAAGAAAATCAATGGAAAAAAATCCAGTGTGATTTTATGATTAAAAAGTACCCAATAAACCAGAAATAGAAAAGCATTTCTGCAATCTCATGAAGGACATCTATGGAAAAATGACAGTTAACATCTTGCTTAATGTGAAAGACTGGATGTTTTCCTTCTGATATAAGGAATAAGACAAGAATGCCACTTTCACAATTTCTAGTCAACAATATGTTGAATAAAAGATCCAAGAGCAATTAGGTAAAAAAAAAGAATAAAATATGTACAGATTGGGAAAGAAACAGCAATATGATTTTATACAGAGAAAATTTTAAGGAACACACACATACACAAAAAATACTATTAGCACCAATGAAGTCCAGCAAGGATGCAAAACATAAGATCAATATTTTAAAAAACAGTGTATTTTTACACATTAGCAATGAAAATTCATGAATAAAATGGTTCCATGTATAACAACATCCAATAATAAAATATCTAGGAATAAGTTTAATAAAAGATATGCAATACTTGGACACTGAAAACCATGAAATATCATAAAAGAAATTAAAGATCTAAAATTCTAAAATTCCAAGCTCATGAATTGGAGGACTTAATTTTAAAATGGCAATACTTTCCAAGATTATCTACTGACTCAATATAATCTTCACTGAACACCAACTGTCATTTTTGCAAATAATCCTAAAAATTACATGGAAATTCAAGGGACCCAGAATTGCCAAAACAATCTTAACTTTTTAAAATTTTTCTTTGTCTTTTCACTTTTGACATTTTGGATCAAACTCAGGACTTTGCACATAAGAGACAAGCACTTTATTATTGAGCTACTTCCCAGCCAATCTAAAAATAATCTTGGAAGGAAGAAGAAAGCTAGAGGATTCATAATTCCTGATTTCAAAATTCACTACAAAGCATCCTGTACATCCATGAGAAATGAGTGCTAACTAGAACAAGATATATTTCCTGCTTGTATAATTATATCAAAATAAATTCTACTGTCATATATATATATATATATATATATATATATATATATATGATATATATATCATATATATATAAAACTAAAAAGAACCAATAAAATAATAAAAAACAGAAAAAATGGGGGGAAAAGCTATAGTAATCAAGAGAGTATAATACTAGCATAAAATGGATACATCGATCAATAGAATAGAATTGGGAGTTGAGAAGTAAGTTCATATGTTCGTGATGAGTTGATTTCTGACAAGGTCACTGAAACAATTCAAAAGAAAAAGTATAGTCTTTCAGTAAATTATGCTGTAACTCCTGGATATTCAGAAGCAAAGGAATGAAATTGAACTCTCTCCTCAAAACATATAGAAAAAAGAATGTAAAATGGATTACAGACATAAATAAAAAAGCAAAAATTATGAAATTAGCTAGGTACAGGGTGCCCATCTATAATCCCAGCTACTCAGAAGGCTGAGAGGCAACTGTCAGGTTAGTCTAGGGAATTTAGCAAAAACAAAATTTAAACAAAATGTGGGTGTTGCTCAGTTGTAAAGTATCCCCACACACACCCTGAATTCAATCCTCAGTACTGAAAAAAAAAAAAACTCTTTGGAGAAAATGTACAAGTAGATATTTGTGAAATTGTATCAGGCAACACTTTCTTAAATATGATACTAAAAGCATAAGCAGTAGGACTGGAGATATAGCTCAGTTGGTAGAGTGCTTGCCTGGCATACATGATGCCTTGGGTTCAATTCCCAGCACCATGGGGGTGGTGGGAGGGGTGACAGTTAGGCAGCAAAGGAAAAAAGTAAGTAATTTGGAATTCATCAAAATTTATTTATTTTTTTACCATGGAAGTATAAAGACAAGACACCAAACTGGACAAAATATTTACAAATCACATATCTGTAAAAATACTTCTGTCCAGAACATACACATTTTTAAAACTCAAAAATGTACAAATAACCCAATATAAAAATGGGCAAATGATCTGAATAGATATTTCTCCAAAGAAAGTATATGACTAGCCAATGAGCTCAGGAAAAAAAATTCTCAATATCATTTTGTAATTTAGGAAGTGCAAATCAAAAATCTAATGAAATTCCCACTAAGATGATTAAATTTTAAAAATTACAGATATTAATAGGTATTGGTAAAAATGTTGAGAAATTGGAAACTTTATACACTGCTAGTAAGAATATGAAATGTTGACGTTTCTTTGAAAAACAGTCTTAACAGTGCTTAAAGATTTTTAAATATAGTTATCACATGACTCCTCAATTTAACTCCTAGGTAAATGCCTGATAAAACGAAAGACATAGGTCCACAAAAATATTTGCATATAAATGTTCTTAGAAGTCTTATTCCTGAAAACCAAAATGTACACAGAACTCAAATGTGTATCAAGGAAAGAATGGATAAACAAAATGTGATATATCCATACAATGGAATATTAATTGGTCTTAAATGAAGAGCTGATACTTGCTACAATATTGATGAACTTTGAAAATATCATGCTATGTGAAATAGGCTGCTCACAGAAGATCATATATTGTGTGATTTCATTTATATGAAAAGTCCCCAGAATATATAAATCCATATATCATGGCAGAAAATATATAAGTGGTTGCCAGGGCTGGGGGACAGGAATGTAGAGCACCACTAATGGGTATGAAGTTGCTTTTTGAAGTGATGAAAGTATTCTGAATTCAGTTAGTGTCAATAGATGAATATACTTATACTTTAAAACAATTCCATGTTTTAAAGGAGTGAAATTTATGGTTATAAATTTTATCTAAAGGCCAGGAGTAGTAAAACATGCCTGTAATCCCAGTGACTTGGGAGACTAAGGCAGGAGGATCGCAACTAAGCGAGGCCCTGTCTCAAAATAAGCCTGTCACTAGGGATGTGGCTCAGTAATTAAGTGCCCCTGTGTTGGAACAACAACAACAACAAAAAAAATTATGTCAGTAAAACTGTTGAAAAACAATATCTACATGGAAAACTATAATGCACTACTGAAAAAAATCAGAAGATGAACACAATGGAGAAGTATTCTATGTACCTGGATTAGAAAATTACATATTGAATATAGGTAAATTCTTCCTTAATATATCTTAATATTCAATGTAATTCCAATATTCCAATAAAGTTCAAGCATATTCTCCAATTCACATAAAAAGGTCATGAAGAAGTAAGACATTGTAAAAGTAGAACAAACAAGGAATTCATATTTTACTAGATCTGAAGGTCATTGTTGAATTATATCAATTAAGGCATTGCAATGTTTTTTTTTAACTTTTATTTTTTTTTAGAGAGAGGTAGAGAGAGAGAATTTTAATATTTATTTTTTAGTTATCGGTGGGCACAACATCTTTGTTTGTATGTGGTGCTGAGGATCGAACCCGGGCCGCACGTATGTCAGGCGAGCGCGCTACCACTTGAGCCACATCCCCAGCCCAAGGCATTGCAATGTTGGTGTTCAGTTAGATAAATAGATCTATGACTGTCTTAGGGGCCTTTGCTCAGCCACAGGACCCAGTATTCTTTCCACATAAAACTATGAAAACAGTAAGGGGAGGGGACAATAGCAACTGGTATGTCAAGCCACAAACATGGAAGAACACTTTTGGATTATGCATAGGACCCCAATTTCCTGCCTAGCTGCCCAGATTTCTGCAGACATTTCATTATCCTCACAATAACATGACCCTATATTTTACACTTTTAAAGCTTTTGAATCACACCTATCACATTATGGCAGTATTTAACAGGGAACCTAGGGAAGCTGTAATCCTGGGGAGCTGAGTAACGTCTAGTGGCTGGGTATGCAACATGTTTTGGCATAGTTTCTGTTTAGTACAAGCATCTCCCGGAAGGCTTAGCCTTCTAACCTAATTTAATCAGAAATGAGCGGCTCCTCTGGGGATGTTTCATTCCCTCTTGTTACACACTCCTTTATTGTTGAAAACCCTTGCAGTTCCAGTATACAAAAGAAAATTCTCCATTTTTTTTGCTTAGGATCAGCTAACTGTATTTTACATGTTGTAGACTCCTGTGTCTTGCGTGGTGTATTGCCTTCACTCAATCTCTTGTCTGTTTCAATAGTTGTTACTTGTGTATTCTTTTGAGTACTGTAAATCTATCCTGAACTTCACCCAAAGTCTTTGATAACACTACTTAATTCAATTCCTTTATTTGAAAGTGGATATAAAAATATGCCATGCAAAACTGTAACAGTCTAGGGAGTATGTGAATATGTGATATGAAGTGTTTTCAATCATAAGGTCAGATTTCCATATTAGTTAAGGTTGGATAACTGTTATAACAAACAAACACCAAGATCCCAATGTCCTGAAACTGTACATATTATTTCTCACTTCTGTACCAGACTAGGCTTCTCTCAGTTGGAGGTGGGGAAAGGAGGGTCTGCTATTCACATTGTTATTTGGTAACACAGGTTGCTGTAGTTTCTGTCATTAAAATGGGGCTTCCTGAGTCTCCTGAGGAATGAGAATTCACTGAGAAGTGGAAAATGAGCATGTGGAAATTTCATGGAGCAGGCCTGGAAGAGGCATACATTATTTCCACTGATTTCCATTAACTAGAATTCAGTTGCATGACCACTAAATGAAAGAAAAACAGTTTTCTTGAATGCCCAGGAAAAGGCTTCATAATATGCTAGCAGCACAGTACTGAAGCTCTCTATTTCCAGTCATTTAGGTTGTTCTCTTTTATGCACAATCATTAAATTTATGTTTAAGTCTACTCAGAGAATGAATGGGACCAAGGGAATATGAATGAATTATTTGAAAACGAAGAGGAAATGGCTTCCCATAATCTGAATTTGGCTCAAACAGAGTATAAAAAATGGAATTCTATAAAAAAAGGGGGGGTGGTATGAATTATCTACCAAGTTGTGGTAAGCAAGTGGGTGATGAAATGCAGGGAGGAAAAGCAGGAGTTGTGTGAAGCCTGCAGCCCAGCGTGTGGAATGGAGGTGAACTATTACAACAAGTCTTGGAAACTTAGGCATATAGAAATAGCTCAAATAGCTGTGAATAACTGCAAGCAAAAGCAGCAAACTTCAAAAAAGCAAACAAAAATGAGAATCACTTAAAGCAATAAGCCACTCTAAAAAAATCAAAAGTCAAGAAAAACCAGTATCTTTTCTTGCCAAGATTTTCTGCCACCATCCCAGGGGTAGAGGGCTACCTTACTCCAAAAATAGCAAAAGAGTTTTCAAAAATTATCTAATAAAACCTTGTTTTCTCCAGTATTTCAGCTACCTAATAAGCCAATTACACTTTTACAAGATCCAGTTTATATTAACGCTACCCTTCTTCTTGTTTCTTCTTTGCAAGGATGTAGGAAAAAAAAAAATTCATAGTATAACAAGTAAAAATGTTCATTGTTTCTTCTAATTTTTATTGAATATAGGAAAATAAGTATGTTATCATGTACAGTAAGTTCAGATTATGGGTGGCATACCACAAACAGGAATAAAGTAAATGGAGTAAGGTAACATAGACCCCCCACCTCAGCTCTGGTGTTCATTGTATGAAATTGAGTCATAGCTCCCCAAATAACTTCTTTCATTTTTAAATGAGGAATGAAAAGGAAATACTTCTAAGGGACCACAAAGTACCAAAGTACCTTAATTACATAATAACAAAATATTTCACAAAGTTTTGCATAGTTCTGATGCCCTACTTCTCTTGGGCTTATCTCTGATTTCTGCTGTGCCTCTGATGGAAAGTCTCGTGTACATGTCTCCTCTGTTCTGTCTTCACAGCCTCAAGGGCCAGCTGCAGTCATTTGCAAAGGCTGCTTGAAAGGGAGGGGGAATCAATGCTGCTGGGGACAAACCTCTGTCACAAATGTCTAGCCTGCTGCCCTTCAGAGCAACATCTGTAGGAGGCATTCTAAACTCTTCTCAGAAGTCCTGGTAGAATCAAGTGCCTGTTACACAGAGCACATTATTTAAGGGGAAGAGAGAAACATGCATTATTTTACTTGAGTATTCACGAGCCATTTTGACATATTTTAATCAATTTTTTTTCATTAGTCTCTTGGGATGGTATCGCCATTCTCAGAGATTTCAACACATACAGAAGGGCAACAGATCCCTCTAACCTGAAAGCAGATTATCATAACCTTTCCCCCTGATGTCAACAGCAAAAAAATGATACTATACCTGAAATCCCCCAAGGTTTACACCGTGATTTAAACACTGACCTTGCCCCAACTAATATGTGTGCACTGTTTTTCTATATTTGGCCCATACTGATAGATGAAAGGACATAAGAGAAGACAATTTATTTCAGGAAAAATGGTGTTTGTAAAATATCACTTGAAACACTCAAACCTCAATCAAGTCTAATTTATCACTGTCATCATCAGCCTGACAGTGTTTTGGGTAAGTGCATGTATCATTTTTCTGAGATAGTGAGATAAAAATACCATCATGATCACTGTTTCTGAATCATTTTAAAGTAACTGACCACTTAGAAAGGGCTTCTATTTATTTCATTTCTGTTGTTTCTCTTTAATGGAAAAATACTATATATGCTGTGTTTGATATGTGTGTATTTTTCTGAGTGGTTTTCAACTGACTTTTCTGAGAAGATAAAATAATAAGTCTCATAACCCTGGTATTCATTAACACAAGTCATGAAGTATGGTCTTACATTTATTGATCTCAACACATTTGAGAAGTCTAGCTACACTACCCACCTGTTGCATTCCAAGTCTATTTTTTCAAATGCATATATTTTATTTTGATTCTTTTACCTCACATTTCCTCTTCATCTAGTTGTTCTTGGTAACCTCATGTATTTTCTTGTCAAAGTATGGTCTCCTTCTCATGGGTGGCTGTTAATGTCTGCTACAATATTTTTTTCCCGGATAAAGTTCCAGCGTCCCTCTATTTATGGTCCTCTTTTGTCTACTAATGTGGTTTCCTTGAAATGGCAAAAAAAAAAAAAAGAGAAGAGGAATGTGGCTGCAGACAAGATGAGGCTGTTCATTAGACAGCCAAACCACACTCCATCATGTTGTCCTGTTGGGAGATTTTTATTCGTTGAATAATTAGCTGAGAAAATGACATTCTTTTATATAAGCAAATTCTCTTTTTTGCTTTTTTGCATGTCTCTATAGTATAGAAGTAATAACTGGAACTAGAGAAAATGAAAAACAATATTATTATGTTATTCCTGTGTTTTACTTATTTATATGCCCGCCAACTTCAAAAAGGTTTTAATAAAATTCGTAATAAAGGCAGAATTTTCATAGGGCATTTAAAAATAAGAATGAAAGGACAAACTGAATAAAATTCGAACTTTTGGTGTGTATGGAAACATTTTCACATACAAAGTAAAAATCTGTATGTTATATCCTTAACTTTACCATCTGGAGAAACCTGAATACTCAGACTAAATGGATTCTGATAGCACACACCCACTTAAAAGCACTCCACTATGCATAGTTGGCACAGCTGACTGGTTAACAATGGATCAGAATATAATTACAGTTAGGAACTAATCTAGCACTCAGAAACTTGGCTCTGTTGGAGAGCTGTGGGTTGAGAAAGGGAAACAGGTAATATCATAAATGCAGAAAGAGGTGGGGAGAACTGAATTTGGGATTAACCTTTGAAGAAACCCTTCTATCCAAAGAGGCTATTATCTTTCCCCTCATATGAACATTGCTTGATATTGTTTTAGGGGGGGTTGTTTGTTTGTTTGTTTAAAATAAAATGAGCTAGAGTTCCAGAATAGAAATTAATTAAGAAATGCAAATAATTAAAAGATATTAAGTAAGCATCAGTCATTTATACTGTAGGCCAGTTAGATGGCTTGTGTTCAAGGTATGAAGAATTTGATATATTATCTGATAAGGACAAGGAACAGAAGGGCAGGAACAACAGTAGCAGTATCATAGGGAGACTGGAGTTAGGTAATTTGGGAACAGGTTTCACACTCTCTGTCCTTGACCTAACCCAGCAATAGTACCTCAGTATAATACAGAATGATCCTGGCTTTGTCACTGGTCTTCATTCAAATGAAACTCAAAACAAGTGAATGGATACATATATACATAAAAGTCATCACTACTTTTTGGTATTCACTCACACCCTCTGCAGTATGCCCTCAAACACCAATATTTCTAGGTACTTTTTTTTAACCATCAACTACTATTACATACACTGTACCAGAGATTCTCAGAGTTTAGATCCCAGACCAGCAGTATTGGCATGGCCTGGGGTTGTACCAGCTCAAACTCTTGAGCTCCACTCCAGATATACTGGATCTGACATTCCAAAGATGGAATCCGGTGCTTGACCTACTCCTCCAAGTATGATGTGGATAAAATTTGAGAGCCACTGCTTTACTCCATTCTCTACAACCTAAGCAGTTTATTTTCCTTTGTTTTTAGCTTTTACTCTTACATTTTCGCCTTCCTTGAGTTAATATTCTTTCCCCAACTTTTATGTGTAAAACACTAGCTACCTTCTCAGATCCCACTAAAATGCCAACTTGTCCATGAACTGCTCATCTGAAAATCGGATGCAATGATTTTTTGTGGTGTACTTAAAGAGCTAAATTTGTCCTGGACCTGAACATAATTAATAGGAATTACAAATCTTCCCAGTGGAAGAAAATCCAAAAGTTGTAATTCCTATAATATTTACAGGGGAAATATCAGGGTTCAATTTTAGAATCTATCTATCTTAAAGTCTAACACCTCTAGCTATTGGCCCTTTTTACTTTAGATTTACTGTAGGCACACCTAGGTGTTAGTAATCTATCACCATTCTGAAAGATGTCGAACACTGGTTCAGAAATGTGAGTCTTAACCAGAATTACCTGGGGGGCTTAGTAGGTGTGTGCCACATTTTATCAAGGAAAATTATTTTTTTGTTTCATATAAACCAAGAACATGGCTAATAGTTCACAAGGACATGAATGGGTATGATCACAAGGACATATTTATGTTCACTGAATGACAAGGTTGAAGGCAGCATTAAGGATCTAGAGTCCCCCTTCTTTCTAGTCTGATATCTTCCACATCCAGGCTTTTTATCTTCAGCTTTGTGGCTTGGTGGTCACAGATGGGACCTACAGCTCCAGTTATTAATTCTTTACTGTACTCCTTAAAGCAGGAAAGGATACAGTATGGAGCTAATAGAGGCCTTCTTTTCAGCCTGGTCTCACCTTTCCTCAAGGGAAGAAGACTCTTTTAGTCTCCCCCATAATCTTCCTGTAAGGTCTCCTTAGATTCAGTTTGGCCCTTATTCATATATGTCTATATCCTGCCGTATATATTGCAACTTGATCAACCTCCCTTTCAGTATCTCATGATTATTTCTACACAAAAATATGTAGAGATTTACTTCTTTTCATCTAATTGCTTCACAGTTTTAATTTAAATGGCTATTCTATCGTTTATATTGTTTCTGATTTTTTTTATTTTTTTTTGTTTGTGACAAAGTATACTGTGTGAATTTATATTGAAAATTAAAGCCTAAAAGTAGCATTGCTGCTGTGGTTTGAATCTGAAATGTCTCCCAAAGTCTCATGTGTTCAGAGATGGAGCTTTGGGGAAGGGGTGGGATCATGAGGGCTCTGGCCTCATCAGTAGGTGAATCCACTGATGGCTGAATGGACTACTGGGAGATGGGACGGGGTCGAGGAAGCAGATCACTGGGGGCATGGCCTGTAAGAGTCCTAGTTACTTTTTTGCTGTGACTCAGCCCCCAACCACAAGGAGCTGAGTAACTTCCCTTTGCCATGCCTTCCTTCATGATTTTTCTGCCTTGGAGCCAGCTGGCCATGGATTAAAGCCTCAGAAACCATGAGCCAAAATAAGTCTTTATTCCTCTAAGTTGTTTTCTAGGAATTTGTCACAATGATGCAAATATGACCAACACAATATTGTTGACTAAAGACTCTAATTCTGCAAAATTGCTAAAACAATCCAGCATTAGTTTATATGTCCACCAGTGTAAATTCATCAATATTAGATATTAAATATTAAACTTTTTTGAAAGTTTTTTTTAATCTGGTAGGTTAAAAAAGTATAGTATCACTTTAGTTTGCATTTATTGTAAAGCACATGAAATATCTTTCAATAGGTTTTAAGTTTTCTGCAAATTGTTTATTCTTATATTTTGCTGATTTATGTTACAATGTCTATGTTCTTACTAATATATACATGAACTCTTGGAATTCCATAGAAATTAGTCCTTTGATTTTCATGTGCTCATGCCAATACTACAACAGGAACCTGGCAGATATGGGGAGAATACCCAGAATTTGAGACCACCACAGAACATTAAAAGATTTCAGAAGGGTGTCTGGCAGTCCAGAGTCTGTTGATGAAATTGAACATTTAGAACATAAATGTAGATGGAAAAAACAAGGGGAGGAAATGGTAAAAGCAAAATTTCTAAGTACATCAGAGAAATAACTCTGATTATATTAATTAACTGGATAAAATTTACATTAGACAAATTTCATATTTGGAAATAGACTCAGAGAACATAGCATTTCCTGTCCTTAGAAATTCTCACATGTTCTAATTCATCTTTTATGTGAATACATTTGGATGTTTGTTTATACATAAACGAGGTTAAGATGAGGCAGATTAGGCCTCTAATCTTTCATGGGGAGAGGGAAAACATTACATTTCTATATAGAAAAATTCCCTTGAAGAAACAGACTTCCTGATTTGAAACATCTGCTTCAACAAAACATTTTGAAGCATAGGTCCATCTCATAACTTATGCCTATGTTCACGTACATTAGTTAATTCTTTTCCCAAAACTAATTTTTCTTTCAGTTGGATAGATCAGGACTATGGCTAATAAATTTCATAATTAGAGGCCTTATTTAATTCATTAAATGGACTTCTTTAATATGATTGGTAATAGGCAGAACAGTCATTATAATTAGGGACATGTAAGGTGTACAAGCAATGATACACCAATTGCCTATGCAAATTCATGTAAACTGCTATAGAATGATCTGATTAAGTGTGCATGCATGCAGGACAAAGAGAAGAAAAATTCTGTTTAGCTATTCAAAGGCCTATCCTATGTTTTCAGTTTATAAGATCAAACTAAATAATTTTTCTGGGACAAAAAGCAATATTACGCACCCCACACTATAAAAACAAAAACAGAAGAAAAAAAAGGGAAAAAAAGCATCATGATAGAAACTGTTGACCATATATACTCTATGTATTCTGACAATAGTGCCAACTATCTTAATTTATAGCAGAATATTTTTTGAAAAAATTGAATTGTATTATGCCAAAGATGATTCACTATATTATTTGAACTTTAGATCATGAAAAACTTCTAACAATGTAAAATGATTGGTTGAAATTAATGATTTGCTCAAGTGTAATTATGAAATTGCTAATATAATCATTATAAAAATGTAAGAAGGAAATCATAATTAACTAACTCAACTTAATCAAAATATTATTGGAAAGTTAACTAACTTTTTGATGCTAAAAGAGTTAGTCAGGACAGCCACTTAATACCAGGGAGAAAACTTCTAAACTAAATGAAACAAAAATCTCTTGGCATGAATATTAGCTGCTTTCTCCAGTTTCTTTCTTTCTTTTTATTTTTTAATTTTTCTTCTTTCAATTCCCTCTTCCTCCACCCCCCAGGCTTCATTGAAACTGCCATGCCTTCATTTTCAATGTTTCCTTTGATTTCTAGCACATCTGTCCTGTTAACTTTCCTTAAAATATACTTCCCACTGTCTCGATTAAATTTCGTCCTTCAGATATGAACTGAGACATCATCACCTCCTCCACAGATTCCTGGCCCCTCAAGACTGAACTAGGTGTTCACCCTGTGTGTCTGCATTCCTCTCTCACAGCACAGGGAGTGTTCACTTGTCTGTCTGATGAGTCTATATGTCCCTTGAGGAAAGAGCCTGTGCTAAAAACATAGTAAATCCTCAATAAATATTTATTGAAGAACAAATAAATATCAAGAGGATAAAATTGAAGCCAGGCATGGTGACGCACACCTGTAATCCAAGAGGCTCAAGAGGTTGAGGCAGGAGAATCGTCAGTTCAAAGCCAGTCTCCGGCAATTTAGCAAGGCCCAAGCAACTCAGCGAGACCCTATCTCAGAATGAACTATAAAAAAGGCTGGGGATGTGACTCAGTGGCTAAGTGCCCTTGGATTCAATCCTCAGTACCAAAAACAAAAAGAGGATAAAATTAACTAGACCTACACTAGTCACCACAAAGATGTGAAAGTTCCTGTTATGCTGAAAATATACTAAAAATATTTCAAGAAATATTTTAATGTAACTACCAAGGAAGACAAATTTAAGTTTATAGGAAAAGTACACAGGTATACATATTTTAAGGAAGGGGTCTAGCAGCTGGGGTCCATCCCAACTCAGTATGGAAAACCTTTGGCCATAATAGATATTTAAGGATCTAACTAATGATTTATGTGACAGAATGATTATATCAGCCTCAAATTTTTAGTGGTGTAACAGAAGGAGAGACAGATTTCTTGGCTCTATTTTAGTGGAAAAAAAACCCCAGGGTTGATGGGAAGAGTAATTCAAAACATTACAGCCTTCCCCTTCTCATTTAATTAAGTTGCCATTGAGAGGTCTCTGACACAGAGACAGTAAGGAAAGGGAGAGCAAAAGTAGAATTATGATGATTGATGGTCATCATGTAAAATCATCCTGTTGCTTTGCTCTAGAGAGTGAACTAAACACTTTTGGAAATAGTTCTGGCAACACATATTCATTTGATTAGCTCATGATCTCAAAGAGAAGTGGAAGGTGCTTGCTAATCCAGCTAATGTAATATATCTATGAAAAAAATATGTTTTATCATATATTTTATTTCTGTTTTATTCATGTTTTATTATATCATAAGACTTAATTAACAGCATGGAGAAAAAATGACGAATACATTTATAAAAGTACATATTTTTGTTTTGCCTAATCTTATATAAAGAAATTGCACCATAAACAATGGGAGAAGGAACAAAGACCAGCTTATGTAATCAGCAGATAATGAATGACTTTCAGCTCTTATTAATACAAGCCAAACATGATGCAACTAAATTCACTTTGAAAGCCTAGGAGGTCTTTGCTTTGGAAATATGCAATGCCTGCAATCTTAGTTTCACAGTTCCTCTGAGATGCCCCTTAGCTTTAAAAAATATTCTATTTCTGCTAAGATATTTACTATCATCTTGTTGGTTAAAAAATAAAAGTAAAAAGATAAAGCAGATACTTGAAGAAATGCATACTTTTTTATTTTTTCAGATTCTGTATTATAGAAATTTCA
This sequence comes from Callospermophilus lateralis, assembly GCF_048772815.1. Taxonomy (NCBI): domain Eukaryota; kingdom Metazoa; phylum Chordata; class Mammalia; order Rodentia; family Sciuridae; genus Callospermophilus; species Callospermophilus lateralis. The sequence goes on from NC_135310.1 coordinate 98,031,592, forward strand.
AAGACAAAAGTTTCTAGGGCAATATCTAAATAATTCAATAAAGTATATTAATATAAGCAAATGAAAAAAATAAAATCCTTATGTTCTCTTTAGTAAATTTTACATTTATCAACCTGTTTGTTCTCTCCTCTGCATGACGAATACCTTAAAAACCAACAAACCCACCAAAACCAAAAAATCAATAAAAGTCCAACAAGAACAAAACCTAGTGCCTTACCTTTATGCCTCTAAAACCTTGAAAAGTACCTGGCACATACCATATGCTTGATAAGTAGGGCAATCTTACTTCCTAATTTGCCTAGACTATTTTTGCTTTCTCAATATAAACTTTTTCAAAATTTTCTCATTTTTAAAAAAAAAATATTAAGAACTTAAATCTTCAGAAAAGTTGCATGAATAGTTGACATTAAATATCCATATATACTTCATCAAGTTTTCCCAGTCACATTTATTTTTTCTTCTTCCCCTGCCTCCTCCCTCCCTCCCTTCCTCTCTCTTCCCACTCCATATATATGGGAAATACACACATACTAATACATTGTGTTTTCTGAAACATTTGAGAATAGATTATAGACATTAGGACCACTTAACTTTGAATATACTAGCATGTATGTCCCAAGAACAAGAATATTTCCTATGCCTTCATTTTCAATGTCCTGTGAAATTATCAAATTCAAAAAATTTAACTATTTAGCACTGCTATATCATATATATATATATATATATATATATATATATATATATATATATAAATTCATATAGTATGTATTAATTTTTTCCAATATTTTCATTGCTTTTATGTTTGTTTTTCAGATTCAGAATCCATTGAATTTAGGTGACATGTCTTTTTTTAAATATAAAACTGTTTCTCAGCCTTCCTTTGTCTTTCATATTATTATTATTATTATGGCAAAAAAAATTAATGTCATTGTTTTCACTCAGAGAAGTATTCCAGGGACTTAATTATTTAACACCTATTTAATATGTGTTGGGAGACAATACTCCATAAGTATTTTCATATTTCTGCCTTATTAGAGCTTTCTGAGCAAAGAGCACTGGCTTCTTGTTTAAGGGATGTTTGAATAGCAACCCTCCAGATAGACTCTAAACAGATCTCTTAGATCCATTTCTTTATGTTCCAGGGTATGAAATAATGACCTTCTTCTCTTCTTCCTGAAGAGAATTTGCAAAATTTCTCTGTATTCTTGCAAGGAGAGAATAGTCAGAACTGCCATTACCTGTACAACCTCCAAGTTTAATATTTCAGGGAGATGGTCTCTTGAGGTGCAAATCCTGCCCTCACTTATACACCCAGGGATTTGAGACACGGAGACTGATACAAAGTGTTACCTGAGGAAATGTCCTCTCCTCTGATTAGAGATTTCACATTGCTGTGGCATATCAACTCTTTAGTCTGCAAGAAGGGAAAAATTTGGACTCTTCAGAATTTCAGACTTAATTTCTTCTCTTTAAACACTTCTTCTAAAATGTTATGAGGGTCATTTCAGGAGAAGACCTGGTTCCTGCCCACTAAGAACTGACTACCTAGTCAGGAAAAAAAATTAAAATAGAATAAAAAATGGTGGTATATACCATGGTCAAACGCTGGACTATAAAAACACAGAGGAAAGAGAAATCAATTGCTAGTAGAGGAAAAAAGCAGGACTTCCTAGAGAGAGTGATGTGGAGACTGGACAGCTAAGTATAATTTAAAAAAAACCAAAACTTTTTTTTCACAAAGCCAGAATGAGGTATAATCTAAATTTGAACTTATTCTTCTCTGAGTTAATTTTTATTCATATCAATTATGTCTTGCATTTGATTAATAAAGAATCAGGGTGAGAAAGTAAAAATGAGTCAGGTAAACCTAATTATCTCAGAAAAATGTAATTTGTAGTGTATGTTACTTGGCAATGTATATATATCAACACAAATATTTTAATTCTAGTATTTCTTCAAAGCATCAATCTTCACAATACATAGATTGCATATATAGTTATATTAAACATTTATATTACTGAGTTTTTTAGCATATGCTTTGAGAAATCTATGTCTTTAATATGTATGTTATGACAGAAATGCACAATAGTTGGGAAATGGATTGTCTTTCAGATATAGGTTTAAATAATGGGCATATTTAAAACAAAAATAAACCAGAAATATCTACATGTGTAGAAAATATATTTTCTTACAATGCAAGAAAATTGAAGGCTAATTAAAATTTTCATTACATCAAGATTACTATACATTGACAAGAAAACTTTCACACATATATGAAGAGAAAATGGATTAAAAATAAACAGATAGGCAAATTACATTGAGCAATCAGAAGAAAATAGTGGAAATAATAAAACCTGATGTACACACAACTTTCTATTACCAAGCTTGGATAAGATATTATTACAATTTATTTTTCAGTTACAGAAAAACTAGTGTTGTATAACCATCAATTTAAATGTGATTATTGTGAGTTATCATTATTTAAATATTGTCTAAAGTTCTATAAGTAAAATTTTAACATTGTACCACAATTTCAAATGCAAATTGCATAAATAATATGTTTCAGAGATAAAGTTGAAAGACACAATCTAAATGCAATATTCATGGTAAAAATAGAATAGAACCTTGAACATTGGGGCTAAAGAATCAAGCACATATGCTTCTAATATGTTTTCTCATAAACTGTAAAAATTTTGCAGTATTATCTATAATACCTTTTAGTTACCAAGTGTTTCTCTTTTCAAAACTCTATTTATCTTTTCATTGAAATAAAATATCTATCCCAAGCAGAGCCTACTCTAAGGTATTCTTTCTGGTTTTATCATATGAGTAGTGACTTGGATTCATTTAGTGATGTGATGAGTATGTATCATGTGGGTGATTATGCTGATTATTCTTAGTCCAGGACCAAAGTATAAGAAGAATAAAAAGCAACTATTCTGCAAAGCATCAATAAATCTTATAAATTCTAGTAATATCAATGACAAGAGATGGTTAAAGGAAACAGTGTTCAAGATCAGTCCCTATGTGTTCTTCTCCTAAAACAGAGAAACAGAACAAAGGACAATAATTATTGAATATCAGAAAAAAGTGATCATTTATAAACTCAAATAGGGAGCAAAAAGTACTAGTATGGTTTGGACATCCTTGATTCCAAGAAATCCATGTGCTGGAGGTTTGGTCTTCTGTGCTGGTGTTGAGCTGGTGGAAACTTTTAAGAGGTGTAGATCACTGGGTCATGCAGATATCACCCTTGAAAGGGACTAATACTGATTTTGCAAAGCTGAGTTATTTTATGCAAGAGTAAGTTATTATATAAAGAGCAAAACCAGACAGGATGGTGCGAATCTGTTATTTCAGCTAACTTAGGAGGCTGAGATAGAAGGATCACTTGAGCCCAGGAGATCAGGTCAGCCTGAGCAATACAGAAAGACCTTAACTCAAAAATATAATAAGAAGGAAGGAGATCCAAGATGGTGGGCTAGAGGGAGACTGCATTCTGTGTTGCTCCATGTCCTAGGATTCAAGTTGTGGGAATACTGTTTCTCTGTAAGTTAATAGAGGAACCCAAAAAAACCTTTCCAGTGCAGGAATTCTGGCCACTGTAAACTGTGCAAGTCCCCAGGCTTCAGTGTCAGCTCAGAACTCCTGGCCACTAGCCACACAGGAATCACAGCCACCACTCCCACTCAGGACACCCAGCTGCTGCCCACGTGTAGGACCTCTAGCCACCACTCCCATGTGGCCCCCCATCTACTAACATGGGGCTCCCTTGGTTGCCTCTATCTTAGGATACTGCAACCACAGCCATAGTCCCCTACGTGTGGTGGCCTGCACCTGGGGACACAGGACAGGGACTGGAGACAGCTGCCAGCCACAACACTGTACACCCAAGAGCTGCATCTCTGAATACACCACCCAATGCCACTGCCCAGCCCCAGCTGGCCCGACACTCCATCTCTGAAAGCCGCCATCTCCATCTTGGGACACCTTTGTCTCCATCTTTAGTTGGGGCAACTCCCAGCTTATGACACCAGCTGGGGCTCAGAAACAATATCAAAGTAATACAGTCCCCATCTCCCGCCTCTTCTCAACAACAGTTAACCCAGCACAGAGTTTGTGGCTACACAGGGGGTCTGTAGCTTGCAAAATCTGGTCCTGAACTTCCCAATACAAAATAGCTCTCCATGACGGGTGGACAGCCCCCAGAGTGCAGCCCACAAAACCTTTGGAGAAAGAGGTTCCTGATTGGGCAGTAGAAAGGCAGAGGGTGAGTGAGACACAGTTTAGAGACTAAATTAGAGACCAGGAAATGTGAGGTCTATAGGTGATATAAGGAGATAAGACCAGGCACCCACATCACACAAGTGATGGGACCCAAAAGAGATCCTTGGGGTTCAGTCTTCCATCAGGGACCTGCAAGTGCTATATTCCACCTCCAGGAGCAATGCCCCCAAGACAAACTCTCTCATCCTAATAACCTTCACCATCCTGAGAGTGAAGATACCAGCCAACAACAGACAACCCCACCTATTGGATGAGAAGGGAAGCAGGAAATACACCTATCTCCAGCAAAATCAATCCTCCTCCAAGATTTTTTTTTCTTTTCTTTCTTTCTCTTCTCCCACTCTCACATCCCCAACTTTTTGGAAACCAAGTACATTTCATGAATTAGGCTACTGAGAACTGGGATGTCTGAACAGTATATTACAGTTATGTTGTATAATCTCTTATCTCCTATTTTTACTTTTCTTAATTTTCATGTTTGTTTCTTATACTCTATTGTCTTCCCACTTATTTGTTGCCCCCAAATCACTTTATCTCTCTTCTTGTGCTACTAACCAACTTCTTTTTTACTCATTTTTTAAAAATTATTTTTATTTTAACTTGAGCTTAATTGTGCATATTTATGGAGTACAGGAAAAAAAATGATAAATATTTGAGATGATGAACATACTAACCAACTTCTTTAGATTCCTCTTTCATATTTCCTTAGATCTAATAGCTCTATATCCTTACCTTCTATCCCCTTAACATCTCATCCTACACCTCATCCCCAGTCTTTGTCCACCATCAGAAACTGTAGACCTCAATTATATTGTAGATCATAATTGAAATCACCATATCTGTATATTGTGCCAAAACCATAAACATCTTTACTTAACAGATATTTGGTTTAAGGCTGTATATTGTTTATATTGGGACCTATTATATTGTTATCCCCCTTAAAGGAGAGGTATTGGAACCCTGCAGGGACACTATAAGCCTCTAGGGCAAAAACTGTAACACCTTGGATCCTCAATGCTAGAAGGGAAGACATACAAACAACATGGAAAAACAAGAGATGAAAGTTCCCCAAACAAACCAAGATACTACATTAATAGAGTCTATAGCCAGTACAGAAGAAATTACAGAGAAGGAGTTGAGGATCTACATAATTAAAATGTTCTGTGAATTAAAGGATGATATATGAGAGCAAATACAGGCAGCAATAGATCAGTTCAACAGAGAGCTACATAAGCAAATACAGGAAGCAAAAGATCACTTCAATAAGGAGATAGAGGTTCTTGGGGGAAAAACAAACAGAAATTCTTAAAATGAAAGAAATAATAAACCAAATTAAAAACTCAATAGTAAGTACCACCAACAGATTAGATCACTTGGAAAACAAAACCTCAGACAATAAAGACAAAATATGTAATCTTGAAAATAAAGTTGACCACACAGTAAAGATGCTAAAAAACCATGAATAGAGCATTCAAGAATTATAAGATAACATAAAAAGACAAAATTTAAGAATTATTGGGATAGAAGAAGGCATAGAGTTCCAAACCAAAGGAATGAACATCCGATTCAATGAAATAATATCAGAAAATTTTCCAAACATAAAGGATGAATTGCAAAATCAAATACAAGAGGCTTATAGGACACCAAATGTACAAAATCACACAGATCCACACCAAGGCACATTATAATGAAAATGCCTGGCATACAGAATAAGGAGAGAATTTTAAAAGCCACAAGAGAAAGGAATCCAATTACATATAGGGGGAAACCAATTAGGATATCTGCAGATTGTTCACCCCAGACCCTTAAAGCTAGAAGATCCTGAAACAACATATACCAAGCTCTGAAAGAAAATGGATGCCAACCAAGAATCTTATATCCAGCAAAATTAAGCTTTATATTTGATGGCAAAATAAAATCTTCCATAATAAACAAAGGTAAAAGAATTTACAACTAGAAAGCATAAACTATAGAACATCCTCAGCAAAATATTCCATGAAGAGGAAATTAAAAACAACAATTAAAATAGCAAAGGGAGTTACTACACTAAGAAGTTACTACACTAATCAAAGAAGAAACCAAGGAAAGGTAAATATCAACAATAAATAAAAATGACCAAGAATACAAATCATGTTTCAATAATAACCCTGAATGTTAATGGTCTAAACTTACTACTCAAAAGAAACAGACTGGCAGATTGGATTAAAAAAAAAAAGACCCAACAATATTCTGCCTTTAAGAGACTCATCTCATAGAAAAAGACATCCACAGACTGAAGATGAAAGGTTGGGAAAAAACATACCACTCACATGGACTGTGGAAACAAGCAGTTCTATCTTCATATCAAATAAAGTAGACATCAGCCAAAGTTATTCAAAAGGGAAGGATGTTTTATACTGCTTAAGGGAAACATAAATCAACAGACATAACGATTATAAATATATATGCCACAAACAATGGAACATCTATGTTCATCAAACAAACTCTTCTCAATTTTGAGAGTCAAATAGACCACAAAACAGTAATTTTGAGTGACTTTAAAAACACTTTTTTCAGCACTGGATAGATCTTCCAAACTTAAAGTAATAAAAGAAACCATAGAACTCAATAACAATCAATAACTTAGACTTAACAGACATATATAGACTATTGCATCAGTCAATTATTTAATACACTTTCTTCTCAGCAGCACATGGATCATTCTCTAAAATGGACATATATTATGCCACAAAGCAACTCTTAGCAAATACAAAAAAAAAAATAGAGTACTACCCTGCATTCTATCAGATCATAATGGAATGAAATTAGAAATCAATAATAAAATAAAAAATAGAAGCTACTTCAACACCTGGAGACTAAATAATATGCTATTGAATGATCAATGGGTTGCACAAGACATCAAAGAGGAGATTAAAAAAAATTAGAGGTAAATAAGAACACTTATACAACACAATAAAATCTCTGGGACACTATGGAAGGCAGTACAAAGAGGAAAGTTCATTGCTGGAGTTCATTCCTTAAAACAAGAAAAAGTCAACAAGTAAATGACTTAATATTTCATCTCAAAGTCCTATAAAAAGATGAACAAATCAACATCAAAATTAGTAGACAACAAGAAATAATTAAAATTAGAGCTAAAATCAATGAAATTGAAACCAAAGAAATAATTTTTTAAAATTTACAAAACAAAAAGATGGGTCTTTGAAACAATAAATAAAATTGATAAACTCTTACCCATGCTAATGAAGAGAAGGTGAGAAAAAACTCATATTACTAGATTCTGTGATGAAAAATGAAATAGCATGGTGAATACTATAGAAATATAAAAGATAATAGGAAATTATTTTGAAAATTTATACTACAATAAAATAGAAAATGTCAAGAATATTGACAAATTTCTAGCATTATGTGATTGATCCAAACTGAATAAGACAATATACACAAGTTAAACAAATCAATTCAAGCAATGAAATAGAAGAGACCATCAGAAGCCTACCAACCAAGAAAATCCCAGGACCAGATGGATACACAGGTGAATTTTACAAGACCTTCAAAGAAGAACTAACACCAATACTCCTCAAATTATTCCATGAAATAAAAAAAGATGAAACACTTACAAAATCATTCTATGAGGCTAATATCACTCTTATTCCAAAAACAAAGACACATCAAAGAAATAAAACTTGAGACTAATATCTCTAATGAATACAGATGCAAAAGTTCTCAATAAAATTCTGGCCAATTGAGTGAAAAATCATATTAAAAAGATAGTGCACTATAATCAAGTAGGGTTCATTCCAGGGATAGAAGTTTGTATCAACATACAGAAATAAAAAAATGTAATTCATCACAATACATTCAAAGATTAAAATCATATGATCATCTCAAGAGATGCAGAAAAAGTATTCGACAAAATACAGCACCCCCTCATGTTCAAAACACTAGAAAAACTAGGGATATCAGGAACATATCTCAACATTGTAAAAGCTATCTATGCTAAGCCCCAGGCCAACATCACCCTAAATGGAGAAAAATTGGAATCATTCCCTCTATAAACTGGAACAAGAAAGGGATGCCCTCTTTCTCCACTTCTATTTAACATAGGTCTTAAAACTCTAGTCAGAGCAATTGAGACAGACAAAGGAAATTAAAAGGATACGAATAGGAAAAGAGGAACCCAAACGATCACTATTTGCTGACAACATGATTCTACATCTAGAGATTCCAAAAAATTCCACCAGAAAACTTCTAGAACTAGTAAATGAATTCAGCAAAGTAGCAACATATAAAATAAACATCCATAAATCTAAGGCATTTCTGTACATCAGTGACAAATCCTCTGAAAGAGAAATAAAATTTTAAAAACTACCCCATTTACAATAGCCTCAAAAAACAAAGTAAAATACTTGGGAATCAACTTAATAAAAGAGGTGAAAGACCTCTACGATGAAAACTCCAGAACCCTAAAGAAAGAAATTAAAGAAGACCTTAGAAAATAAAAAAATCTCCCTTGTTCTTGGAAAGGTATAATTAAAATTGTCAAAATAACCATACAACCAAAAGCACTATACAGATTTAATGCAATTCCAATAAAAATCCCAATGACATTCCACATAGAAATAGAAAAGCAGTCATGAAATTCATCTGGAAATATAACAGACCTAGGATAGCCAAAGCAATACTTTGCAAGAAGAGCGAAGCAGGTAGCATCATTATACAGATCTTAAGCAATACTACAGAGCAATAGTAACAAAAACAGCCTGATACTGCCACCAAAGCAGACTTGTAGACTAATGGTACACAATAGAGGACACAGAGACTAACCCACATAAATACAGTTATCTTATGTTAGACAAAGGTGCCAAAAACATATATTAGAGAAAAGATAGCCTCTTCAACAAATGGGAAAACTGGAAATTCATAGGCAACAAAATAAAATTAAGCCCCTATCTCTCACCACACACAAACTCAACTTGAAGTAGATCAAGGACCTAGGAATTAAACCTGACACACTGCACCTAACACAAGAAAAAGTAGGCCCAAATCTTCATCATGTCAGATTAGGCCTCAATTTCCTTAATAAGACTCCAATAGAGTAAGAAATAAAATCAAGAATCAATAAATGAGATGGATTTAAATTGAAAAGCTTCTTCTTATCAAAAGAAACAATCAGTGAATAGAGGTGAATAGAGAGCCTACAGAATGAGAGCAAATTTTTACCACACGCACAGCAGAAGAGCACTAATCTCTAGGTTATATAAAGAACTCAAAAATCTTAACACCAAAAAAACCAAATAACCAAATCAAAACTATTCTAAGATTTCATCTCACTCCAGTCAGAATGGCAGCTATTAAGAATACAAATAACAGGGGCTAGGGTTGTGGCTCAGGGGTAGAGCGCTTGCCTAGCACATGTGAGGCCCTGGATTCGATCCTCAACACCACATAAAAATAAAAAAATAAAATAAAGATATTGCATCCAACTACAATTAAAAAATATACATTTACAAAAAAAGAATACAAACAACAATAATTCTTGTCAAGGATGTGGGGGGAAAGACACACTCATCCATTGCTGGTAGAACTGCAAATTGGTGCAACCAATATGGAAAGCAGTATGAAGATTCCTTGGCAAACTTGGAATGGAACCACACCATTTGACCCAGCTATTCCATTCCTCCATTTATACCCATAGGACTTAATAACAGCATACTACAGTGATATAGCCACCTCAATGTTTATAGCAGCACAACTCACTATAGCTAAATTGTGGAACCAACCTTGATGCCCTTCAGTAGATGAATGGATAAAGAAAATGTGAGATACACACACACACACACACACACACACACACACACACAATTGAATATTATTCAGCATTAAAAGAGAATAAAATCATGGCATTTGAAGGTAAAAGGATGGAGCCTGCAAATATCATATTAAGTGAAGTAAGCCAATCCCAAAAAAACAAATGACAAATGTATTCTCCGATATGTGGATGCTGATACATAATGGGAATAGGGTAGGGGAGCATGGGAGGAATGGAAGAACTTTAAATAGGGCAAAGGGGAGGAAAGGGAAGGGATGGGGTATGGGGATAGAAAAGATGGTGGAATGAGATGGATATCATTACCCTTAGTACATGTATTTAAGACACCAATGGTACAACTGTACTTTGTGTACATCCAGTGACATGAAAATTGTTCTCTATATGTGTACTATGAATTGTAATACATTCTGCTGTCATGCATAACAAATTAGAATAAATAAATAAATTTTTAAAAATACAATAATAAAAAAATTAAAGAGTTGGATCCCCCTCTTCCCTCTCAGTTCCCTTTCTGTCTCACCATATAATCTCTTTCCCTCACACACATTTCATGCCATCTACTGTGTTGTGATGCAGGAAAGGGAACCCTCACTAGAAGTCTAACAGATGGGGCCGCCTAATTTCAGGCTTTCAGTTGCCAAATCTGTGAGCTAAACAAACCTCTTTTCTTTTTTAACTACCCAGTCTTGAGAATTTTGTTATAGCAAAACAGCATGGGATAATACAAGAAGTCAAAAAAGAAGGAAAGAAGAGAGGGAGGGGAGAGGCATCTCATCAGTCTTCCATTAAGGTAGGCTCTATTTTTAAATTTTAGATCTTATGGGATAGGTCCATTCAGTTTTAGTTTGATGTTTGCTCTATTATGTATTCCCCAATGTCTTTTCTGAATTCCTGAATGCAGCTAGAACATGTGAAATTTCCCAAGGCTTTAGCTCAAAACAATCACACATCATCCTCTCCTTGTGCATCAAGGGAATCTTACAAGACTAGACCCTATTATTTCAGGACTCTTTGATAAGGTGGAAATATTTTTTTTTGAGAGAGAGAGAGAGAGAGAGAAAGAGAGAGAGAGAGAGATTTCTTTAATATTTATTTTTTAGTTTTCGATGGAGACAACATCTTTATTTTATTTTTATGTGGTGCTGAGGATCGAACCCAGCGCCCTGCGCATGCCAGGCGAGCACGCTACCACTTGAGCCACATCCCCAGCCCAAGTGGAAATAATTTTAAATGATATGCAAATTATACTAAAAAGGATTAAATTAATAAGGCAAAATAATCACTTTGGTGGACAGATTTTTTTCTTCTCTGTCTATATTATTACTCAGAATCACTTAATTTAATTTAATTTAATTAATTTTAAATGATGTAGTGTAAACTTATTTAATATGTCAATGTCTCACTTTCTTTGTCTTTCATTCATTCATTCTTTCTTTCTTTTTTGAGAATCAAATATCTTAAACATATTGCACTTAATGGATGATTCATTCATTCAAAATATATTCAGTCATCTAGCAAGTACTTATCATCCAAAGAGGTAAAATAAAAGAAATATTTTTAAAAATAGGTAAAAGAAGACAAAATTAAGGAAAATGGGTTCACAACTTTAATCTGAAAATCCTGAAAGTTCATCATATATTTCTTCCCTAAGTCAGTTCGCTTTCCTAGGCCTTTCCCTCCTGATTTCTGGGAAAATCTGTAAATCTTCACTCACATTTTTTTTTAGATTTTTTGTTTTGTGTTTTGATTTTTGGTTGAGGGTAATGAGTGAGTACCAGGGATTGAAGTCAGGGATACTTAACCACTGAGCCACATCCCCAGCTCTATTCTGTATTTTATTTAGAGACAGGGTCTCACTGAGTTGCTTAAAGTCTTGTTTTTGCTGAGGCTGGCTTTGAACTCAAGATCCTCCTGCCTCAGCATCCTGAGCCACTGGGATTACATGAATGTGCCACCATGCCTAGTGATTTCTATGTTTTTATTAGTGCATTAGAATTATATATAACAGTGGGCAAGGTAGGCAGACCTGCGACCCATCGGCAGGTCAGGCCCAACAACCTGCGGAGGGGCACAGCTGCCCCACACGCCTGCTAGGTAGGCAGAACGGTGACCACCGACAGAACAGGCCCAGCGGCCGGCCAGACACAACGCCCCGCCCCGGTTGGGGGAGGGGCAGAGCCGCCAGGCGCCTGCAAGGTAGGCAGACCTGCGACTCACCAGCAGATCAGGCCCAGCGACCCGCGGAGCGGCAGAGCCACCCCCGCACCTGCAAGGTAGGCGTATCTGCCACCCACCGGCAGGTCAGGCCCAGCAACTCTTGGAGGGACACAGCTGCTCCATGCGCGTGCAAGGTAGGCAGAACCGTGACCACCAACAAAACAGGCCCAGTGGCCCGCCAGACACATCGCCCCAGTTGGGGGAGGGGCAGAGCCGCCAGGCGCCTGCAAGGTAGGCGGACCCGCGACCCACCAGCAAAACAGGCACAGCAATCCGCAGAGCGGCAGAGCCACCCCCCGAGCCTGCAAGGTAGGCAGACCTGCGACCCACCGGCAGGTCAGGCCCAGAAACCTGCGGAGGGGCACAGCTACCCCACGCGCCTGCAAGGTAGGCGGAACCGTGACCACTGACAAAAAGGCCCAGTGGCCCGCCAGACACATCACCCCGGTTGGGGGAGGGGCAGAGCCGCCACCAGCGCCTGTTAGGTAGACAGACCTGCAACCGACAGAACAGGCCTAGCGGCCAGCGGAGGAGCAGAACCGCTGCTCACGCCTGCAAGGTAGGCGGACCTGTGACCACCGAAAGAACAGGCCCACCGAAAGTACAGGCCCAGCGGCCTGCTGGCGTGGTAGGCACATTGCACCAATTGGAGGAGGGGCAGAACCACCGCCAAAGCCTGCGAGGGAGACTTTGCAACTATACAAGAGCAATATAAATATATACAGGGAAAAATCAATAACACAACAGTTTCACCAAGCAGAAAGAAACGCGATCAGTATGAAAAGACAAGGAAAGAAAGGACCACAAGCAATGCAGGTCAACTCAACTTTAGAAGAGGTAATATCTGCAGCAGATGGAATGTCAGATAAAGAATTCAGGATATACATGCTTCAGATGATCTGGAGTCTCAAGGAAGACATTAGACAGCAAAATCAGACAATGAAAGACCACTTCGACCACTTCGACAATGAATTACATAAACAAATCCAAGAAGCAAAAGATCAATTATACAGGGAGATAGAGGTTATAAAAAACAAACAAACAGAAATCCTGGAAATGCAGGAAACAATAAACCAACTTAAAAACTCAATTGAGAATACTACCAGCAGAGTAGAACACTTAGAAGATAGAACATCAGACAAGGAAGACAAAGTATTTCAAATGGAGAAGAACATAGACAGCTCAGCAAAGCTGTTAAGAAACCATGAGCAGAACATTCAAGAGATATGGGATAACATAAAGAGACCAAACTTAAGAGTCATTGGGATACAGGAAGGTATAGAGGTCCAAACCAAAGGAATGAGCAATCAATTCAACGAAATAATACGAGAAAACTTCCCAGACTTGAAGAATGAGACAGAATCCCAAATCCTAGAAGCCTACAGGACGCCGAATGTGCAAAATCATAAGAGATCCACACCTAGACACATTATAATGAAGATGCCCAACATACAGAATAAGGAGAGAATTTTAAAAGCTACAAGAGAAAGGAAGCAGATTACATTCAGGGGTAAACCAATCAGGATAACAGCTGATCTTTCAACACAGACTCTGAAAGCTAGAAGATCCTGGAATAACATATTTCAAACACTGAAAGAAAATGGGTTCCAACCAAGAATTGTGTATCCAGCGAAATTAAGCTTCAGGATGGAAGATGAAATTAAAACCTTCCATGATAAACAAAAGTTAAAAGAATTTGCAGCTAGAAAACCATCTCTCCAAAACATCCTCGGCAAAATATTACAGGAAGAGGAAATGGAAAATATCAATGAAAACCAACAGCGAGAGGTAGTACAGTAAAGGGGGGAGGAATAATCAAAGAGGAAAACAAACCATGTTTAGTAACATAAATAAACAAATATGGCTGGAAGAACAACCCATATCTCAATAATAACCCTAAATGTTAATGGCTTAAACTCACCAATTAAGAGACACAGGCTAGTAGAATGGATCACAAAACAAGACCCAACAATATGCTGCCTTCAGGAGACACATTTGATAGGAAAAGACATACATAGACTGAAGGTGAAAGGTTGGGAAAAATCATATCACTCATATGGACTTCGGAAACAAGCAGGAGTGTCCATACTCATATCAAATAAAATAGATTTCAAGCCAAAGTTAATCAAAAGGGATGAAGAGGGACACTACATACTGCTCAAGGGAACCATACACCAACAAGACATAACAATCATAAATATATATGCCCCAAACAATGGTGCAGCTATGTTCATCAAACAAACTCTTCTCAAGTTCAAGAGTCTAATAGACCACCATACAATAATCATGGGAGACTTCAACACACCTCTCTCACCACTGGACAGATCTTCCAAACAAAAGTTGAATAAGGAAACTATAGAACTCAATAACATAATTAATAACCTAGACTTAATTGACATATATAGAATATACCACCCAAGATCAAGCAGTTACACTTTTTTCTCAGCAGCACATGGATCCTTCTCAAAAATAGATCATATATTATGTCACAGGGCAACTCTTAGACAATATAAAGGAGTAGAGATAATACCATGCATCTTATCTGATCATAACGGAATGAAATTGAAAATCAACGATAAAAGAAGTAAGGAAAAATCATGCATCACTTGGAGAATGAACAATAGGTTACTGAATGATCAATAGGTTATAGAAGACATCAAGGAGGAAATTAAAAAATTCTTAGAGATAAATGAAAACACAGACACAACATATCGGAATCTATGGGACACATTGAAAGCAGTTCTAAGAGGAAAATTTATTGCTTGGAGTTAATTCCTTAAAAAAAGAAAAAAACCAACAAATAAATGATCTAATACTTCAACTCAAAATCCTAGAAAAAGAAGAGCAAAACAACAGCAAAAGAAGTAGAAGACAAGAAATAATTAAAATCAGAGCTGAAATTAATGAAATCGAAACAAAAGAAACAATTGAAAAAATTGACAAAACTAAAAGTTGGTTCTTTGAAAAAATAAATAAAATCGACAGACCCTTAGCCACGCTAACGAAGAGAAGAAGAGAGAGAACTCAAATTACTAGCATACGGGATGAAAAAGGCAATATCACAACAGACACTTCAGAAATACAGAAGATTATCAGAAATTATTTTGAATCCTTATACTCCAATAAAATAGAAGATAGTGAAGGCATCGATAAATTTCTTAAGTCATATGATCTGCCCAGATTGAGTCAGGAGGATATTGACAACCTAAACAGACCAATATCAATTGAGGAAATAGAAGAAACCATCAAAAGACTACCAACTAAGAAAAGCCCAGGACCGGATGGGTATACAGCAGAGTTTTACAAAACCTTTAAAGAGGAACTAATACCAATACTTTTCAAGCTATTTCAGGAAATAGAAAAAGAGGGAGAACTTCCAAATTCATTCTATGAGGCCAACATCACCCTGATTCCTAAACCAGACAAAGACACTTCAAAGAAAGAAACTACAGACCAATATCTCTAATGAACCTAGATGCAAAAATCCTCAATAAAATTCTGGCGAACCGGATACAAAAACATATCAAAAAAATTGTGTACCATGATCAGGTAGGATTTATCCCTGGGATGCAAGGTTGGTTCAATATACGGAAATCAATAAATGTTATTCACCACATCAATAGGCTTAAAAATAAGAACCGTATGATCATCTCGATAGATGCGGAAAAAGCATTCGACAAAGTACAGCATCCCTTTATGTTCAAAACTCTAGAAAAACTAGGGATAACAGGAAAATACCTCAATATTGTAAAAGCAATCTATGCTAAGCCTCAGGCTAGCATCATTCTGAATGGAGAAAAACTGAAGGCATTCCCTCTAAAATCTGGAACAAGACAGGGATGCCCTCTCTCACCACTTCTGTTCAACATAGTTCTCGAATCACTGGCCAGAGCAATTAGACAGACGAAAGAAATTAAAGGCATAAAAATAGGAAAAGAAGAACTCAAATTATCACTATTTGCAGATGACATGATTCTATACCTAGCAGACCCAAAAGGGTCTACAAAGAAACTATTAGAGCTAATAAATGAATTCAGCAAAGTGGCAGGCTATAAAATCAACACGCATAAATCAAAGGCATTCCTGTATATTAGCGACAAATCCTCTGAAATGGAAATGAGGACAACCACCCCATTCACAATATCCTCAAAAAAAATAAAATACTTGGGAATCAACCTAACAAAAGAGGTGAAAGACTTATACAATGAAAACTACAGAACCCTAAAGAGAGAAATAGAAAAAGATCTTAGAAGATGAAAAAATATACCCTGTTCATGGATAGGTAGAACTAATATCATCAAAAAGACGATATTACCAAAAGTTCTCTATAGATTTAATGCAATGCCAATCAAAATCCCAACGGCATTTCTTGTAGAAATAGAGAAAGCAATCATGAAATTCATATGGAAAAATAAAAGACCCAGAATAGCAAAAACAATGCTAAGCAGGAAGTGTGAATCAGGCGGTATAGCTATACCAGACTTCAAACTATACTACAGAGCAATAGTAACAAAAACAGCATGGTACTGGTACCAAAACAGGTGGGTGGACCAATGGTACAGAATAGAGGACACAGAAACCAATCCACAAAACTACAAGTATCTTATATTCGATAAAGGGGCTGAAAGCATGCAATGGAAGAAGGATAGCATCTTCAACAAATGGTGTTGGGAAAACTGGAAATCCATATGCAACAAAATGAAACTGAATCCCTTTCTCTCGCCATGCACAAAAGTTAACTCAAAGTGGATCAAGGAACTTGATATCAAATCAGAGACATGGCGTCTGATAGAAGAAAAAGTTGGCTATGATCTACATACTGTGGGGTCGGGCTCCAAATTCCTCAATAGGACACCCATAGCACAAGTGTTAATAACTAGAATCAACAAATGGGACTTACTCAAACTAAAAAGTTTTTTCTCAGCAAAAGAAACAATAAGAGAGGTAAATAGGGAGCCTACATCCTGGGAACAAATCTTTACTCCTCACACTTCAGACAGAGCCCTAATATCCAGAATACACAAAGAACTAAAAAAATTAGACAATAAGATAACAAATAACCCAATCAACAAATGGGCCAAGGACCTGAACAGAAATTTCTCAGAGGAGGACATACAATCAATCAACAAGTATATGAAAAAATGCTCACCATCTCTAGCAGTCAGAGAAATGCAAATCAAAACCATCCTAAGATGCCATCTCACTCCAGTAAGATTGGCAACCATTAGGAAGTCAAACAACAACAAGTGCTGGCGAGGATGTGGGGAAAAGGTTACTCTTGTACATTGCTGGTGGGACTGCAAATTGGTGCGGACAATTTGGAAAGCAGTATGGAGATTTCTTGGAAAGCTCGGAATGGAACCACCATTTGATCCAGCTATTCCCCTACTCGGTCTATTCCCTAAAGACCTAAAAAGAGCACACTATAGGGACACTGCTACATCCATGTTCATAGCAGCACAATTCACAATAGCAAGACTGTGGAACCAACCTAGATGCCCTTCAATAGACGAATGGATAAAAAAAATGTGGCATTTATACACAATGGAGTATTACTCTGCATTAAGAAATGACAAAATCATAGAATTTGGAGGGAAATGGATGGCATTAGAGCAGATTATGCTAAGTGAAGATAGCCAATCCCTCAAAAACAAATGCCAAATATCTTCTTTGATATAAGGAGAGTAACTAAGAACAGAGTAGGGACGAAGAGCATGAGAAGAAGATTAACATTAAACAGGGATGAGAGGTGGGAGGGAAAGGGAGAGAGAAGGGAAATTGCATGTAAATGTAAGGAGACCCTCAGGGGTATACAAAATTACATACAAGAGGAAGTGAGGGGAAAGGAGGAAAAATATAAGGGGGGAGAAATGAATTACAGTAGGGGGGGTAGAGAGAGAAGAGGGGAGGGGATGGGGGAGGGGTGATAGTAGAGGATAGGAAAGGCAGCAGAATACAACAGACACCAGAATGGCAATATGTAAATCAATGGTTGTGCAACTGATGTGATTCTGCAATCTGTATATGGGGTAAAAATGGGAGTTCATATCCCACTTGAATCAAAGTGTGAAATATAATATATCAAGAACTATGTAATGTTTTGAACAACCTACAATAAAAATTAATTAAAAAAAAACAGTGGGGTTCATTATGACATGCTCATATATATATACAAAACATAATTTGCTCCATTTAATTCCCCAGTACTTGCCTTTCCCTCCCCTCTTCTCTCCCCTGACCTCCTTCCTGTGGTCTTTTGGTCTCTGTTCTATGTATTTATTCTTTTTTCCCACATTTTTATTGGTGTATTATAGCTACACATAATTATGGGATTTGTTGTTACATATTTGTACGTGCACCCAATAAAACAATATAATTTGACCAGTATCACCCCCCAGCACTTTCCCCACTCCCTCTTCACCTTCCACCCCTTGGTCTCTTTCTTCTACTGATATTTCTTTAATATTCCAAAGATCTACCCCTACCTTCTCCTTTTTCTCTCTAGCTTCTGCATATGAGAAAAAATATAGGACTTTTGACCTTCTGAATTTGACTTATTTTGCTTAACCTAATGTTCTCTAGTTCCATTTATTTTCCTGCAAATGCCATGATGTAATTTTCCTTTATAGCTAAATAAAACTCTGTTGCGTATATACATCACATTTTCTTTATTCATTCATCTTTTGATGAACACCTAGGTTACTTCAGTGGTTTGGCTATTGTGAATTGTGCTGCTATAAACATGGGTATACCCATATCACTGTACTATCATGAATTTAATTCTTTAGGATAAATACCAAGGAATGGTATAGCTGGGTCGTATGGTGGTTCCATGCCCAGCCTTTTGAAGAACCTCTATACTGACTTTCATAGTGTTTATACTAATTTACAAATCTCAACAGTGTACATGTGTTCCTTTTTCTCCACATTCTCTCTAGCATTTATTATTGTTTGTATTCTTGATGACTGTCATTCCGACTGATACGAAATAAAATCTCAGTGTGATTTTGATTTGCATTTCCCTAATTACTAATGATATTGAACATTTTTTCATATATTTGTTGGCCATTGTATTTCTTCTTTTGAGAAGTCTCTGTTTTATTCATTTGCCCATTTTTTTATTTTTTAAATATTTATTTTTTAGCTATAGGTGGACACAATATATTTATTTTATTTTTGTATGGTGCTGAGGATCAAACCCAGGGCCTCACACATGCTAGGTGAGCACTCTACCTCTGAGCCACAACCCCAGCCCATCATTTGCCCATTTTTAAAATTGGGTTATTTGATATTTGGTGTAAATGTTTTTGAGTTCTTCATATTTTCTAGATATTAAACCCATGTCAGAAGAGTAGCTTGCAAAGATTTTCTCCCATTTTGTAGGTTCTCCTGTTACATTCCTAATTGTTTCCTTTGCTGTGCAGAAGCAATTTAATTTGATGCCATCCCATTTGTTAACTCTTGGCATTATTTCCTGAGCTTTAGGCATCTTATTTAGTAAGCCATTGCCTATGCCTATATGCTGGAAGGTTATAGGAGTTGAAAGTTTCTATCTGATTCCTAGGTCTTTGATCCATTTTGTTCATTCACAATTTTAAAGTTAGAAAATTCACTCCCACAAATTTCCCTCAGCACTATTTATGAGCTCACTAACATACATGCATTTTACGATAAATTGAGCAAAGGAAGATATGAAATTTGTAACACAGGGTACTATTCCAATATTATCTATCATCAAATAGGAAATGTAGAAGACATCAACCTCAGGATCCCGAGACCATCCAGCTCACTACAAACCATCCTGTGTCATCCCCACATACCTTCTCATACCTATCCCTCACTGTTTCCTTTAGAAAAGCCTGAGAACCCTGAAAGCTCTTCTCACTCTTGAGATGGCCTATAAATGTGTACTCCTTGCTTTCCTAAATAAATCTCTGTGCTTCAATATATGACATATGCCATAACTCTTTTCTGTCATGCAAGCCAAAGACCCCATCATCCTAAATTGAAAGTCCCCTTCTCTTAGACACCTTGGACCTTCTCCAGTGATACCAAGATACCTTTTCCAGTATCATGGGGTCTGAAAGATGTATACAAAATCAAATGAGACTATATGAAAATGGCTTCTAAGCTATAAGAATATTATTAAAATAAAGGGTAAGCAAATTAGGCAGAGTTCAATATCTGTTCTAAGGAGTAACACTTCTTGAAAAAGAATGTTTTCATGCTTAGGGTGAAAGTTAAGCAATGGATAAACCTCCACTTAGTACTAAGAATACTTTATGTTTGTATGACGTATATTCTTGTGTGTTACTTAATTTAATCACAAGATACTTAGTAGTAGACAGGAAAGGTCTAATTACTACTACTTTTAGATGAGGAAAATAAGGTCTGAATTGTTTTAGATTACACAGAAAATCAGTGGCAGAAGCGGGATGAGAAGCCAGGTCTACTTGACTCCTTACCCTTTTCTTTTCCCATGACCTCATGCTGCTTTTATTTTTGTACTGTGCAATATTTGCATCCTGGTTGTATTGGAAAAACATAATGAAATAACAAAATAAAGGTTAAAACTTTTTTCCTGTGACTTCAGTGCTTAAAAGAGAAGTCTTATTTCCAGGCATGGTGGTACCCACCTGTAATGCCAGCAGCTCAGGAGGCTGAGGCAGGAGGATCATGAGTTCAGGTCAGCCTCAGCCTCATATCAAGGCCCTAAGCAACTCAGCAAGATCCTGTCTCTAAATAAATATAAAAAAAGAGCTGGGGATGTGGATCAGTGGTTAAATGCCCTGGGTTCAATCCCCAGTGTCCAAAAAAAAAAAAAAAAGAGAGAGAGAGAGAGAGAGAGAAGCCTTAGGTGTTCAAATACCTGATTCACAGAAAGATAATGAATACAAATTTTATTAAATCTTCCTTCTTCTTCCTGTCCTCAAATGAAATGTTAAGCAACCACATATTACAAACATCCAAGCTGGATGATTGGCCACCAAACAAAGAATATTATTTCTACCATTTATAGAATGATAGACATATTAAGTTATTGTCATGGAGATGTAAGATATTTTGACAAAAGTCAAATAAAAAAATAACTAAAACAAATATATTTAAGGTATAAAATATCAATTTATCAATTATGAATATGTTAACAGTCATTATTCTATCTTAGAATTTTAAAAAGCTTATAGTTCATTTTAATAGGAGAATAAGATAAATAAATATTTACACTACACTAATTTTGTTATGTTCCCTTCACAAAATGTTACATTAAAGTCTTAACAGATCATTGACAGCATGTAATAAACAATGAGAAACCTCAGAAAATGTATTTTCCTTAACTCTCTAAGGTCATATTCACACTTTCCAATTAAACTAGAGTACAAGCATATTTTGAACTTTGCCATAGAGAAGCTCACTAGCTGTAAAATAGAATCAAATGGAAATTGAATGAAGAATAAAGTCTAAGTGAGCAAAAGAGTAATAAGGACAAAAGGAGAAGAGAAAGCAAAACTCCTCACTTACTTTTTACTTCTTTGTCTGTTGTCTGTTTCAAAATTCCATGGCAGGACTGCCTTACAATTCTACCTTGGGGAAGATGTGCAGCAGATCCCAGGGCTACTCTCTGTCAGTGCTTGGGTTTAAGTCTGAGGCAGGTTCTTCCCTTGAGCATTAGCACAAGAGTGACTTGACTTACAGATTTTCAATGGATGCAAATGTCAACCTTATCACCAAGGAAGACATATGGTACCCAGTTCTGGAAGCCGGCTTCTATTTCATGATGAGTTCAAGTCTCCCGCTGTGACCGGAGCGTGGCTCATGGAAAGGCAGAGGTCAACGTGCCACAGAGGGTTGCCTCAGTGCCCCACGTGGTGCCTGGACCTGCCTGAAAATGTCAGTTTTCAAAACATGATTCTGCAAGCTGCTTTTACAAAAGTACACAGCTAAAATAACAGCAGAGAAGAGGGCTTTTTTTTTTTCAAAGAAAAATCATACAATGCAGGATCATCCAGTTATTGTAAAAAGTGTCTTTTAAGGTTTTTATCCACATTTCTTTGAAATGTGCAGGGGAAAATTGCCAGTACATAAACTGTAGTTTAACATAATCACCATTGGATTTCAACTGTTGTGCTTGGATAGCTGCTGGGGTTGTCTGGTTTAACAGAAGTGATAATAAGGCCTGAAGCTTTATTCACAGTCTACTGATGAACAATTTGGGCCAAAATTTCTACTTGTGCCCTGAAGTCCATCTAAACTGCTTTGTTCCAAAATTACAATCTCTATTGTATTAGTTTGCTTGGGTTGCCATCACAAAAATCACACCAAGTGGCTTAAACAACAGAAGTTCTGGAGGGTAGAAGTCCAAGATCAAGTCATTGAAAGGTTTGGTTACTCCTGAGCTCTCTCTCTCCTTGGCTTGCAGATTGAAGTGTTCCTATGTGTCCTTACATGGCCTCTCCTCTGTGTGCATATTCCTGTTGTCTCTCTGTGTATCCAAATTTCTTCTTATAAGAATACCAGACAGATTAGCTTATAGTCCATTCTAACAGCCTCATTTTAATTCATCATCTCTTTTATTTAAAAAAAAAAAAACCTACCTTCAAACACAGTCCCATTCTTACCTATTGGGGATTAGGAATTTCACTTATGAATTTTGAGGGGATATAACCAGAGTCCTAGGGTAAAGGCCTGACTCCAAAGAGTTCCAACAAACTAGGACTGGTCACTCACTCCAAAAAACAAATAGTAAAGGCAATGGTGAAAAATCAGAAAAAAATAACTTCAATCACCCTGGCAGGCAAAGTGAGATCTAGCGTCTCAGTCCTATCTTTGGGTTACTGATGTGAGCTTTAGGTTTAAGTAGAGGAAGAATGGAGTTAGTGGGTAAGATAGTAGTATCAGTCAAACTCTGATCTGGTTGATCATTTTCTCAGTTCTGGTTCTGCAAGGTCCTCCCAAGAAGTTCTTATCACTTGAGGGGGAAATTTCCACTTGCCTCTCAGGACTTTTATCTACCAGACCTGTGGCGCTGGAAGGGGGAATTCATTTCCCATTGAGACAATTGTTTCTGCTTAGGGAGTCAGCCTCATGTGGGGTGATGTGCCTGACTCCCCCCCATTCCTGGAAGGTGAAAACTTATTCTAGGGATTTGATGCAATAAAAACTGACTAATGCTCCTTCAAATCTTGTCTCAGTCTTAAAGGAAGATGAGATAGGTTTGGTACAAATTTAGGGCTAATAAATGTCATACTACTAGTTTTTAGATAAACACCCCTTTAATGAGTATCATGCCTATATGCAGAGCTGAGGAGGGTCCTGACCCCAAGTTTAAGGTAATAAAGCACACAGCTGAAAAAGGAAGGCAGCCATGCTGAGCTTTAACCAGCCTTATTTATCCACTGGCATTGCAGGCATAAGAGACCCTGCCCCAATCAATAAATGGACCAAGGACCTGAATAGACACTTCTCAGAAGATGATATACAATCAATCAACAAATATATGAAAAAACATTCATTGTTGCTAGCAATTCAAGAAATGCAAATCAAAACTACTCTAAGATTTCATCTCACTCCAGTCAGAATGGCAGCTATTATGAATACAAACAACAATAAGTGTTGGTGAGGATATGGGGGAAAAGGTACACTCATACACTGCTGGTAGGGCTGCAAATTGGTTCAGCCAATATGGAAAGCAGTATGGAGATTCCTTGGAGAATTGGGAATGGAACCACCATTTGACCCAGCTATCCCTCTCCTTGATCTATACCCAAAGGACTTAAAACAGCATACTACAGGGACACAGGGACATCAATGTTTATAGCAGCACAATACACAATAGCTAAATTGTTGAACCAACCTAGATGCCCTTCAGTGGATGAACGGATAAAGAAAATGTGGTGTGTGAATATATATATATATATATATATATATATATATATATATATATATGTATATGTGTGTGTGTGTGTGTGTGTGTGTATAAAATATTCCATTGTGTGTATAGATATATATACACACACACAATGGAATATTATTCAGCAATAAAAGAGAATAAAATCATAGCATTTGCAGATAAATGGGTGGAGTTAGAGAAGATAATGCTAAGTGAAGTTAGCCAATCCCCAAAAAACAAAACAAATGCCAAGTGTTTTATAGTGGGGTAAGGAGGAGAGGGAGCATGGGAGAAATAAACAAACTCTAGATAGGGAAGATGGGTTGGAGGGGAAGGGAGGGGGCATGGGGTTAGAAATTATGGTGGAATGTGATGGTCATTATTATCCAAAGTACATGTATGAAGACACAAATTGGTGTGAATATACTTTGTATACAGTCAAAAATATGAAAATTTGTGCTCTATATGTGTAATAAGAATTGTAATACATTCTGCTGTCATTATAAATAAAAAAATTAATTTAAAAAAAGATCCTGCTTATAACAAAAACAGTCTGTTTATGTCCCTATTTACGGGGTTACAATTTGGCCACTAACATCTATCATGGGTCATTGCAAAATGGTTCTTGATGTAATTGATCTAAAGACAGCAGACATACTCAATATGCAGATTTGCATATTATATTTCTGTTTTCACACAGAGTGCTGAGAAATCCGAGAGATTAATCTAGTAGCTTTACAATAATGTACTGGCACAATTATTTCTCTCTGCTTCCTATGTCTATCTTTTCATTTAGGGCTTTTATTTTAATATATATTATTATATGAATGTTTATAACTAGAAAATAGCACAGTATGGCAGAGGGCTAAGAGTTAGACCCTGTCTGGATTTATATCCTAGCCCCACCTATTGCTAAGTGTGCAATCCTGGAAGGGCACTATGCTTTAGTTCTCCCACCTATAAAATGGGTATAATGGTATATATGTCATAGAGTTGTTGTTACAATTAAATGAATTAAATGCAAAGATCTCTGCACCAGACACATTGTAGGTTTTGTGCATGTAATTGTAATAAGCTAATTTTACATA
Organism: Callospermophilus lateralis; assembly: GCF_048772815.1. Lineage (NCBI taxonomy): Eukaryota > Metazoa > Chordata > Mammalia > Rodentia > Sciuridae > Callospermophilus > Callospermophilus lateralis. The sequence goes on from NC_135310.1 coordinate 98,056,901, forward strand.
TTTCTATAATGTGGCTTTTTAAATCTATGAATGAATAAAAACATAAGTAAATGCATGACTTGTGATGTATTTTTAGAACACTGTCTGAAAGATTATAAATACAGACTTGTAGCCACAAGTTTTTAGTCTCACATTTTATCAGATCTCGTTTTTATCCTACAGCTGTATTTCTTTTGAATTTCCCGTTTTATCACTTTACTTAGAGAAATGTGCATTTTCTCACTTATCACCAGAACCCTCCTAATTCTCTTACCTCACCACTCATTCTACAAAGCTTCAGAACTCATGAACATATACTATTTTATCTATGTTTCATGTATGGAAACACGAACTTAGGAATCTCACAGCTATTGAGCTCCTATGATCAACAAGTTCCACTCCTGCCTGATACCCTGGGGTGCTTAGCCATCAGGATCTAGGATGATTTGTACATTTTGAGATTGGTTTCTCATGTTACTTTACATCACTCGTATTAATGCCTATAGAAACGATCTCCAGGCATTTTTAGGATTTTCTTATTTCAGGACTACAGACTTCAGCCTTTATCTCTGTTCCTGGGGCTGTGCTTCCTCCATGGCAGCCTTGAACTTTATACTGTGATTTTCAGAACAGAATAAAGAATGCAATGGATTCAGTGCAACTCACTCCTGGACTCTTCATTAGCCTTCCTTTTTCCTGCTGCTCACTGGATAACTTTGTTTATTTCACAGAGAACAAAAAAGTTAGAGAAGGGCCAAAATGACCCTTCTGCCTGGATCTGTGCTCAAGTTGTCTGCTACTGTACCTATAAGCCATCACAGTTCCTGTCTACACCCAGCCCACCTACTCAAGGTCTTGGATCCTATGATGATTCTCTTTTATATTATCATTTCTTCCCTCTAGTGGATCATTCTTATCAACAAAGCATAAAACCAAAAATCCTTTCTTGACCCCAAATTATTATCTAGTCATTGCCTTATTTCTCTGCCTTGATTAATGGAGGGTGACAGAATTTACCATTCACAAATATGCCATTTTGGCATAAGGGTTATTTTGAAAGCGACTGAAAAGAAGTAGACATAAGAAAAGTTCTCTGTCTTCCCTCTATTTACCCAAAAGAACAAAATGCATTTACAAAGGCTCTCTCTTCCCCTCTCTGCAAAGAGGGACAGAGGTTTATTGATCACTAACATACTGCTAGACCCTTATCAGTCATGGGAGGGCACCAGAAGAATCTACATAACATGCTTTACTAACTAGAATTTACCTACCATAGGTTTTCTGTAACTTGCCTCCTCTTCATTACTCTTTTGGTTGAAGTGAAGATGCTGTCCTATGTGAGCCAGCTGGTGAGGCTGACTCCCGCCAACTCTATGTCTGTCTTGCATACAAGTTCATTTCTGGGACCTCTGAACCTCTCAGTGCACTAACATCGCTGAGCCCTCCTTGCTTTAGAAACTTTCTTTACCTGAAGCACATAGTTGGACATCCTAAAAATATCATGCCCTTTATAGTCAAGCAGATGTAAACACAAATTCTGGATTTCCTATACTGTGGCTGTTTTGAGGTTTTCCCACATTATTAAACCTTACTAGTCTTCAATTTTTTTTTTTACATTTCTATAAAACTAGGATAATAATACCCCTCCTGCAGAGTAAATACTAAAGACAGTCTATATAAAACCTCAACTTAATTTGTGATACATCATAGGCATTCAATAAAACATTACTGTTTTCATTAATAATCTTGCTTTATTTACTTCTTGCTTTCACTCTTCAAATTATATTTTTACATCTCTGTGGTAGGTATTACTTTCCCCCAAGGCTTATTTCAGCTTTGGAAATTCTATGATAAAACTTTAAGAGTTATATCCATATGATATTGGCAATTTATATTGTTACATTATATATATGTGAGAATATGTAACAACAAATCTACAAAAAGAGAACTATCTGCAATCCAGTCTTTTTCATGAAGCCCTTTTTACCTGCTTGTGGAAAAAAAAAATGAACACAAAACTTTTTCATATCACTTAGTAGTTCTAAGTTATCAATGAGTAAGACCAATTATGTAGAAAAAATAAGCTAAAACTATCCTGGTAGGTTTCATAATTTGGTAATAGCTCAGGTTTATGCTTAAACATTTGATTAGCATTATATAATCAAAGATCTAGAAAAAAATCTTGAGATTAAAAGCAAACTATCTAACAGTAGTGGGAAGGCCATGTTTATGGCAAAATCAGCTACATGTACAACCATAAGGTCTTTATCTCTTTTTTTGCTTTTTCCACATGTAACTCACTTATATAAGTGATAGGAAAGATGGATTAAAGTATCCAAGGATGGCAAGGGCTCCCTGAGAGGTTGAACCAAGGAAATCACAGAATGTGCATGCCCTCTCTGTAGAATTTCCCTCTCCCTATGTGAATGTCCAAATATTCTTTCTAGAATTCTAAAAACTTCTTGTCAACTTGCAAAACCGAGGTTGGAGGATCACTTCACCCTTGAAGTTTAAGGCCAACCTGAGCAACATAGTGAGAGCCTCCATCTCAAAATAAATCAAAAAATTTTATAAGTAGCAAATATGTGTGGGGTATTGAAAATATTTGGCTTTGAGAGCTATATGTTGTTTATTCATTATTTTTGCTTGGTCATGGCTATCCCTTTATACTCCAATTGTCCACATGAGGAGCTAAAAGGGGTCAGTCTGATATTTCTTCCTTCTCTCAACCATCTGTTTAATCCTTGTTAATTTAATAACAAAGAATATGCATGAAAATAGTATTGTAGTGTTACTTTCTTTGAATGCAATTTCTACAATATATTATTAAAGGAAAAAAGTAGTGAGTAGAACTACTACTCAGATATAGAAGGGGGATATGTGTGTGTATATATATATTTGGGTGTCCACCTACCTTCTTGGCTATGCATTGATTATCTTTTTGAAGGATTCAGAAGAAGTTGGTACTCACCTCTGAGTTGGTTTAAAGGTCTGGGAATAAAATTCATTTTTGTTCCATGCCATTTAATTTATTGAGTTTTGACAGTGTGATTACATTATTTTCCACTAGAAAAAAACTGGTTAAGAATTAGTAGATGAGAGTCCTTATTTTAGTTGGGACATGTGGCATTTTCTACTTCAAAAGACATTTATGTTATTTTAATTAATTTTTATTATTTTTTGCAGGCACCATTACTATAATGGGAACTCATAACAAACATTATCCTCTATTTTGAGACTTTATGTACCTGCACATATTATTTTAAAAATATTTTCACTTGTGAGTTATCAAGCTTTATTATTTATTTTTTATCTCTTTCTTTCATTTCCCAAACCACCCCTTCCAACCTTCCAAGATGTTCTCTATGATTACAAAGTCACATAAAACACCCATACTCATAAAGGTGGAATATTTGGGGTAGTTTTCAAAGAAGAAATCACGCCATAGACTTCTTTATTCAACTTGCTTTTCTTTAAATATATTATGGAAATCCCTCTGAGTCAATTAATGTGTTTCTGACTCATTGTCTTAAATCTTAAAATTTTCTGTGGTGTGGATATACCACAAATTTTCAACAATTTCTTCATCAACGGGCATTAAGGTCATTATTATATTTAACCACCACAAACCATGCTGCAAGAAATATTCTCATTCTTATACTCTGAAAAACTAGTGCTCATATTCCTTAGAATAAATCTCAAGATATTAAATCACTGGGTAATAGGGTATATATCCTAAAATCTGTGTGGTTATTTACATTCATATAGAGCAGAGCCATTTTACTGACATCTTTCTTAGTTATGGCTATTTTCATAATTTTAATTTCTGTCATTCAATGAAAAGTGGTGGGTAATTATTTTATTATTCCTGAATGAATATCTGTTTGTTTTATATCAGTTTGTTTTATAACTTGTATCTTCTGTGACTTGTCTATTTGTTTCCTCTATCTGGTTTACAATTTAGTTATGTCCTTTTTATTATTATTTACAAGAGGTTTGCTCTTCTTCAAATTTTATTACAAATTACTACACAAAACAAAATTGTTGAAAATTTGTCCAATATCAATGCTGTCTCAGGAAGACTCCAGCAAGCCTATAGACCCTATGACCCTTTCAGTACTGAGCAACAGGAATAGGCCGGCTGTAAATGAACTATTTTTAAACAGAGGTTACATTATTGACATAAAATTTCTATATTTAAAAAAATGTTCTAAGTTTCTCTTAAGTGTCTTTTACGGTTTGTTTAATGAAGTTGTATCCATTTTATTGTAAACTTCAGCCTTACAGAGAATATTAATTAGGTATAGGGAGCCGGTAGGACTACATCCAAGTTGTAAAAAGGCTTCCTCCTCGGGCTAGGCTACACTTCTTTGATGACTTATAAATTATCAAGTTTTCTGATGATCTTCAGAATGATAATGGCTTATGTCCTATTACCTGTGAGAAATACTGTTCTGTCTCTAATTTGGCTTTTCCTTTTTCTGCTTTCAAACTCCTCGAGTTCTATATGACCAAACATAGGCTGCTCTGAAGCAAATGGACACCAAGAATGGGCAGGAGGAGACTGTGCGTAAACTTTCATGAGAAACATGGAAATGGAAGATGCTCCTCAGCTACATATAGACTAGTCTCTGGGATCAGTCTCCAATCGACCTTCAGAGTCTGGATTGCAAACAAATTCACCAATTATCATTCATATGCTTTCCTGCTTCTCAGCTGTTTCTTAGCCTACTTTATCCACCTACGATATTCTTTCTTCACTTCCATATACCCTCATTGTACAAATTTTATCAACTACAGTGTGGCAGATTATTTCCAAAGATGGCCCTTGCTATAGTTTGACTGTGTCCCCCAAAGTCCCTGTGTTAGAAACTTAATCCTCAAGTTTATATGTTGATAGAACTTGGAGATGAGGCCTTGAAAGTTAAATAGGGTTAGATGAGGTCAGGGTGGGGCACCTGGGATGTGATTAGTGGCTTCATGAAAAGAGAGATCTGAACTTACATACTTCCTCCATCTTGCCGTGTGTTGCCTTCTGCCATGGAAAGAATAGTAAGAAGGCCCTTGCCAGATGCCAACACCTGGATGTTGGACTAGAACTGTGAGAAGTGTTGATTTTTCTTTTTAAACTTCCCAGTCTGTCGTATTCAGTTATAGCAACACAAAACAGACTATGACAGCTCCAATAATTTTTCTCATACCTGTATACACATGCTATTTCTTCTCTATGAAATACGGCCCACTCTTGTGACTTGTTTTTACCAAAAAAAAAAAAAAAAGTGTCTGGAGTGACACTTAGTCAGATCTGGGCCTGGGCCTAGACCTCATAAGGACTGCAACTTCTGCTTTCACCTCTTTTGACTCCACAACCATGTAAAGAAGTATGAGCAACCTGCTAGAGAGGCCATACTTTGGCATGCAAGAGAAAAGGGCTCAGTCACCCCTGAACACCCCACATAAAATTCTAGATGTGTGGGAAAAGACATTTTGGATCCTCTGGCCTCAGCCAAGCCACCCCAGTCAACACCTCTTGAAACAGAGACACATTGCCCCTGTTGAACCCTGTTCAAATTGCAGAATTATGAGGGGAAAAAAATAATAGTTGTTTTTAAATAATATGATATTCTCAAATAAAAGTGATTTGAAATCTACTCCTCTGTGACATCTTGTAGCATTTTATTTGTTACATATTTTGGGCGTGGGGTGGCACATAACTTTTTATACTGTGTAGATCAGAATATCTCTTAGACTAAACTCCATATAACGTTGTTGAGAGGAATTTGTTTTTTATTTATATTTGCATTTCCCAGATGGGGCAATATTTTCTCATATGAGACCCACTAAGCACATTTATGCATGAGTGACTATGTGTGTGTCCATAGATGCCATTCACACACGTTAGCTCTACAAGATGTAGTAAGTAGAGGCAATGCTATGCTCAATCAAAGCAATCATTGTTTTCGTTCATACCTGATAGCAATGCTCTATCAGCCAGATCAGCCCCCAGTGATGTTTAACTACCCTTAATAGTATCAATGTTTTCTGCATAACAGCTTGAGTTATCAAGATAAAATCAACCATTAAAATGCATTTGTTTTTGGTTTACCTTCCTGAAGATACATTTTAAAGTAATATCACTGTCCTGAGGTTCATTTCCTACTTTTTAAAATAAGTATTATCATTTTCCTATGGATTTTCAAGTGTTTCATGGTAAAATGGATACTTTCTCACTCAACCTAGGCATTCACACTACTAATAGCAGCAATTCTTGTTGGCTCCCCAGAGAGGGCACCCACAGCATACTGTTGGCCTTGTGGCATGGAGGGAATAAAGTGGAGGCCATACAGGTAAGGAATCAAGCAAAAGATGGGGCCAATGTGACAACAAAGACAAATACAGTACAAAGTCCAACTACAGTCTGACATGGGCACCTAACCATAATGACAAGGCAAAGAAAAAAGAGTAAGGACATAGCTTGTGGAGTGTGGTCAGAGGAGAGTCTCAGTGCCAGATAGAATGTGCCATTAATTGGGTATGTCACTTATAAGTGAGTGGAGAGGTGTGCAAAGCAGAAGCTGAGTGCTTCAGAGCTGGAAGGATGCTCTTAAGAGAGGGCAGGTCAAACTTTGCCATCTGGGTCAGAAAGCTTTATCTTTCACTGGTGACTATTTCTAGGTGAAGAGGTATTTGACAGGCTGCTATCCTCTTTGGAAAAGGAGTAGAAAGCCGGCTTTTTAAGAATACCTCTGATATAGCAAGTTTTCATAGCAAGTTCCATGTCCCTCAGCCTCTCTAGCATGAAAGAAGACAACCCTATTCTTGAATATACAATTTATAATGAAAACAACCACTTCCTTTTATATCAACCCAATAATATAGGCAATATCTTTTTTTCTAAATGAGGAAACTGAAGCTATGAAAAAGGGGAGTTACTAGTCAATAAACATTGGTTTATCAGCACAAAGCCCATGATCACCCCATAATGATACCATCCCAACCCCTAAGAAATATATTGCTCTGCAAAACTGCGCTCCAAAGTATTGGAGCAGGAGTCCTACAGGAGGGGGAGCACTATTGCTAACAAAGTTGTTAGGCCTAGCATAGGTAGGGAACAATACCTCCATCAATAATGACATATTTGCTCTGGAAAAGTCTGAGAGGTATCAGGCCAAAAAATGTTGGACCGTAGTTTAAGGATTGAGGATACAATAAAGTGAACTCACAAAACTTCTTCATCGAAAGAAACCTGGCTGTTGAAAAACATATACAAACTGCTTTTTTACATCTGATTTACACCAGTTCTGCATTTACAATTTATGGTTCAGATATGTGCTGTCCTCCAAAAGCTCATGTATGAGACAATGTAAGAATTGTTGGGAGGTGGAAAGGTTGGATTGTGAGTTGTAACATAATCAATGGATTAAGCCATCGATATGCACTAACTGGGTGGTAACTGTAGGAAGGTGAGAAGTGGCTGGAGGAGGTAGCCATCCGGGTATACCTTTGGGAGTTTTATTTTGTCCACAGTGAAGGAAGGTTTCTCTCTCTCTCTCTCTCTCTCTCTCTCTCTCTCTCTCTCTCTCTCCCTCTCTCCTTCCTTTCTGCCATGATGCTCTGCCTCATCTTGGGCCCAGAGCAATGGGGTTGGCCATCTTTGAACTGAGACCTCTGACATCATGAGCCTTAAATAAACTTTTCCTCCTCTATGTTGTTCTTGTCAGGTCTTTTGGTCACAGCAGTGAAAAAACTGAACTAAAATACCATTGGAAATAATTATTCATAGGGTTGGAAATGTAGCTTAGAGGTAGAACACTCAGCATGTATGAGGCCCTGTTTTTAATCCTTAGCACCTCAAAAAAGAAAAAAATGAAATAGCTCTTCATGTCCCAGAGCAATAAGAAATGGAAAGAATTTGCCCAGTTAACACAAAGCCTCCTAATGTTCAACAATATATTCATTTTCAAATTCCTATGCTTTGCAGGAATTTTATATGGATAAAGATTTCAAAATATGTTTCAAAAATATGGATATTCTTTCTCCAATTAGCATAGTAGGGCAACCTGAGCCTTCAGATATAAAGTATTCATCTTCATTTCTGCTGGCATATTCCCACTCCTCCCAGAACCTGCTTGATCTTACCTTCCTTTAGTATTTAAGAGTTTGGGCTTTGGAGTGAAATAGTACTGGGTTGTAATTATGGCTCTGTCACCGCTGGCATTGGGGAGGATCCTTAATGGAGTTTCCTGAGACTAGATGCCCCTTTATTTCAAAAGGGACAGATGGTACGAACCTCATATATTTGTACTGCTACCATTGCTTCTACCACTGCTGCTCTTGTTAGTATCACTATTGTCCCAGCAAGAACAACTAACTGTCTGTTGCACTGTATGTTGAGTGTTCACTATGTGCTGGGCACTAGATTGATTGCTTTATGTACAGCTTAACTAAGCTTCATGCCAACTTTTCTAAGAACTTGTATGTTTATGACTCCTGTATAGATGGGAAGCTTTGGAGATTACGTATCTTCAGTAGTATAACTAGCAAATTCTGAGAAAGTAGGATAAAAAATGCAGGCTTGCAGGGTTTTAAAAATGTCTACATTTAACCAGCAGACACTACTGCCCCATGATAATAGAATGAGCTAGTATATATAAAGTATTCAACACAAGCAAGGGAGGTAATGGGACCCCCATAAAGCATTCTTGGAGCTATTTTTCCTTGTTCTGAAGTCTCCAGCATCCCCAGATAGTCAATCACTTTTCTATGCTTTTGAAGTTCACATTTATACATATGAATACTAGAAAACAAGAACCTATTAGAAAGCCTGTTTCGTACCCCATCCTTACTTCCTCACTCCTCTGCCCAGAGTTCTCATCTCTCTCTTTTAAGAATACACTCTGCCATACACCATGTCACAATACCTATCACATTGTAATTACTCACTTTGATGTAGTCTTCACAAAAAGGCAAGAACTTTATCATCTTCATCTCCTCACTTTAAGTACCTTTCACATTTTGTGGGAATATAATGAATGGGTAAGAAATGAATGGGTTGATGGGTGAATAAATAATAAATGTGTAATAAATGAGTGAATTGGTAAGTAAATGAAGGCATTTATTTAATAGTAATAAGCTATAAAAACCATAATATGAAATTCATACCTTATGGATTAAAATATGAACTGGAATGAGATTAATCAGTATAAAACTTAATTTTTATAGCTATAGCAACTTTTATTTTAAATTATCTTATGGGAGCTAGCAAGTCCCAGAGGATACAATAAAAAAGCTTTACATTTTTATTGTGCTTTTAACTTTCACAGTCATGTTGTGGGAAACAAGCTTTTGTTTGGTCCATGAGTAAACTAAAGCTTAGAAACAGATGAAGTGATTTGCCCTGCATCCAGGGCTGATATCTGATATAGTTTGTCCTTAAGTCCAAACCTCTGATATGAAGTCTGGGTTTCTGCCTAAACCAGGAGTAGCTTTCTTGACATACTCATCTAAATAAAATGCCAAAAATGGTCAACAAAAGAATCTGATGTATAATGAAAACCTAGATAACTCAAGACAAAAAGGAAGTGGTTTTTTTTCCAGTCAAGTCATTTAATTGAAATATTCAAAATAATATTGTATGAATGGGAGTTTTGCCAATAGAGAGACCTTTTTCTTTATTCCATCCATGGGCTTAGAAGATGGATGCCTCATGCTTCTACTGGCCAACTCTGGAGAGAAGAGAGCCTTCCCCATGTGCACAGGCCATGACTGGCTATAACTCATGGCCAAGAATGCAGCAACACATGACTAGCTATTCTCAAACCCACATAGTAAGAAAAATACTGACAACTTTTCTCTTGTTTAAAAAAATACTTCTGGATCTACCTAAAATACTGACCTAACTTGCATTCCTGTAACTTCTAGAATAGTCATATAGTTAAACTTATACTATGAGAGAATAAACAATTCCCCAAAGGAATTAACTTTTATTGAGTGGCAAACCTCATTGCCTGAAATACTCTAGAGAGAAACAGTTCTGGAGTAAGGTAACTCAAAAGAATTTATTCCTTAATTTCTAAGGACTAGCTAATACAGCTGTTCCAAAAGTGTCATTTGAATATTTGAAAATTTATTATGAAGAACAATAACTCATCCCCCCATAAATTGTTTCCAAACAAATTAACCCAAAAGTCATTAATGCAACAGCTGCTGCAATTAACCAATTCTTCCAACTTGCTTATTTGTCAATTTGGAATGGAGAAATGATACAGGGATGCCGAAGATATTTATGATTTTCTTGCAGAGACAAAGCACAATTTCAAAATTCTAGGTAGTGGGGGGAAAAAACAGAACCAGCTCTTTACACCAATATAGAATCCAATGCAGAGCCCACACCTCTAAGATGCCTACCCATGTTTATGTTTAGAGTTCAGAATGGCTGGAACCTGAAGATACATGTGAGGTCTGTGCTTCTCACATCACAACAGGTTTACCATGTTAATCCCTAAAGATGGCTGTAATGTTTCATCCCATAATGTTTCAAACTATAAATCTGCAGCATGAAAACAGCATGTTTCTGCCTATGCTATAGTTCTTACCTTGGATTGCTCTCTAATGGGCTGTTCCCCCGCCTGCATCTCTATGTAAAACAATCTGTTTAGCACTTCTGGGCTGCTAAGACCCTCTAAGCATGTATTTGATTTTGTTGTTGTTGTTGTTGGGTATTGCCTTTTTCCCCTTTGAACTCATGCTCTGCTAAGAATTGCAGCTAAACCTACAAGTGTTGAGATTAAAGGCAGGTCTACTGTGGCTTTTGAACATCAAACAGCCAGGGTTGTACATGACTCAAGTAAATTGCATGGTGCTAGCTGTTTTCCTCTTCATGCTAGAAAACCATTCATTATCATTCTTATGGTGACTGCCCTTTTCCACTCTCCCGTGATGTTAGATACCCATCAGAAGTGATAAACACCCTCTCCCCAGAGAATATGTGTTCTAATATATAGCACAGGAGTAGATAGGGAGCCCAGATTTGCACAGGGAGAGGTAGAGGAGGACTGATGGGAGGGTAAAGAGGGGAAATTTGAACTGACCATCTAAAGCTTTTAAGAAAACAATCACATGTATTTCCTGACAAAGTATTGTTTGCAGAAACTGTTCTGCTCAGAATCCCAAGATTTGATTATAAGTATGATTTGAGTTTGATGCAGTTTCTCCACATTAAGAAAACCTCCTGTGGAGATTGAGCCTTTGTTGAAGAGAAAAAAAACCAATGCTAAAATGCAGCTGGTTCAGTCGGATATGATTTATCACTTAGCTTCAAGAAAAGGAAATCCAGGCACCAAAAAATGTAAAGAAGCTTCATCCTGACACAATCTTTGGAAACTCAAAGCTGAACCACAGAATCAGTGAGGCTGCTTCCTAATGAGGTCCCTGATGCTACTAACCTTGAATCTGTGTGTCTTAGAAACTTCCATATTCAGTTTCTCAGACAAAATGTAGTGAAGTATTATGTTGTTCTGGGTACAATGAATGCTCAATAAATATTGTTGACTTATTGTTGAACAACAACAACAAAAAAAATAGTTTCCTGTGAGTCCAACAGGGAACCTAAAAATCTTATGGTAAAATATATTATCTTATTGTAGATATCCCAGAGTTTAAACTCATCCCAATTAGCACTTAATTGTCAGGACAACAGTTTGAAGTCATTGAATTAAACTGCTTATAGAAATCAATTGTTCTGTTAATATTTCAGAGATCTTTTCCTTGTGTGTTCTGAATTTTCTCTATTGTTGATTTAGTCTTTCTAGTTCACATCATTCAGAGAGCTCAAAAAATCTAACTTCATCTATTTATCCACCCACTGCTCCCTCCAGTATCCTACTTTGTATCCGTTTCTCACAAGCAGGAGCGAGATGAGGTGTTAATCAAGAGGGTCTAGACTCCTCCTCTGCATATCCACTCTGTCTCCTCCCTCACTGCTTCTGCATTTGCTCTGTATGTCTCAGAAATGCACAAACACCTCAAAATTGATTTGCTCTTTTATCCAAGCACATAAGTCTAATACGCTTAGAACAAAATTCCACAGGCCTGCTTGGAATCTCAAGGCCGAAACTGGACAATACCATGATTCCAGAATACAATTATTGCTTCAGTTTCCCGTAAGAGATTAGTCTCTTGGAGGTTAAAAAACAACTTAAAGAGATTGATGAAGATCAAGGCAAATCGAAGTCTTATATTGGTATCTCCCTATGCATATAGACTTAAGCAAAGTTGAATCCAATCCCCATCAAAACATAATGGCCTATATGAACAGATCTTATAGTGAATCCTAGAGAAATGGTCCAGACTTAGTCTCAGAGACCCACAGTTGCCATGTTCTTACATACTCTTTAGGGCCTCATTTTAAGCTTCCCTAAGGCAGTTAGGACCATAGCATTGGACAAGAACCATGGTATGCTGTCAACTGGTGGTTAGCTTGACTAAGAAAAGTCAATCAACCATCCTGAGACCATTGCCCTCCTCCTTTGCCAATCATAACAAGCACTTGTCCCAGGCCCTGTATCTGTAGCAGTCAGTACTTACAGTTATAGTCAATGTATTGGAAAATTCACAAGAGTGACTAGGTCCGCAAATATACCTCTTCAAGAAATGTTAAAAAAAAAAGTGATTTTCTTACTGAAATTCTATTATGTTTTATTTTTTAGGTTGAACAAACACACATTCCAATTAATCAAGGCCTAGAGACCAGAAGTTCCCTTAAACTACAGTGTAAGTACTGCAAAAACTATTATGTGAGTATGCTGGTGAGTCAAATTCCAGTTATTATGGGAAGAGCACTCTATTAAAGTCAGGCTATTTTCTCCATTCATCTTTTTAAAAAATTGTACAATATATTAGTCTTTACAAGGATTCATTTTTAAGCCTAACCGAAGTTGTTAAGATATCACTTGCAGTACCATTTAAGTGCTTGCTGCTGAATCTGTAGCCTTTGAACATATACTGAATTATGGCTCTGTCAAATGATGCACATCCCAGCCAAAGGGCAGAGAGGGGAGGGAGCCAGGGGGGAAGCAGAATAGTATCCCCATCTATATTCACTTGTTTGTCTCCTACTTAAGTTGATTTTAATGTCAGAGTTTGCTTACACTTTTTAAACTGTGTAACATATTTCAAAGAGACAGGTTCAATTTTCAAGTCAAATAGCAGATAATGGCATCAGGGATGCCTGCAACCACAAAGGAAATATACATAAAGAGGACAAAACACAAGTTAAACGTTTGCATAAGCAGCCAGATGGAAATGAGATTTCAAATGGTCCCCTTACTACCTGGAGCTCTCAGTGCTGTATGCTTTTAGGATAGTTACTAATCATTAAAATAATACAGGGCTAGGGATGTAACTCAGTGGTAGAGCACTTGCCTAGCAGGGACAAAGTCCTGGGTTCATTCCCTAGTACCAAAAACAAAACAACAACAACAAAAAGACATACACACAAAACCCACAAGTCATAATCATATGGCATTACCATTATTTTTTACTATACATGCTCATCAATTAAGAAGCAGATGAAATATTAAGTAATTTGCTAGAAGCTACTTAGCAAGAACAAAGATATAAATGGCCCTGTATGGAATGGAACTAAAATATTTTGTTCACTTTAGGAAAAAAAAATTATTAAATACTCAAGACTTTGGTATTGAGGTTCAGAGAGCCAATGGAAGTTTGGTTTGAAGCAAAAGCTGTTTGAGGCAAAAACAGGTCTGCCTTATTTATTGCTATGTCATTAGTACAATGCCAAGTCACTGAATAAAAATGAAAACCAAATGAATCAGTCAATCAACAACAAATTGAGATTTCTGACCTTGAAAAACTTGATGAGCACAGTTAGTGTTTTCAATAAGAATCTAAAAAACTAGAAGGGTTTGCCCTCCCCTTTGGGTTTTTCTTACTTGGTATATATTTGTTTTTATATCTCTGCTGAAAGGGAAAGGGAAAGGAGGAGAACGCTCCTGCAATGACTGCATATGTGGGAGAAATGATAAGTTAATATGTATTGAAAATCATGAGACTATAACAGGGTTTTTCTTTACAACTTCTGAGAAGAGGTGACTTTTCTGAGTTTCAGGCTCTAAAAGACAGGGTAACCAAAATACACTATGGAGATTCAGCAGAGTGAAGAGTAATTAGAAGAAAGTAAGCTGAAACCAGCCAACCTCCTTCAGGCCATTAGTCCTGAATTTGCAAGTCCTTTGGAAAATCAAGAGAAGGGTGAATTGATTTCAAAGAAGATGGAATTGCCTTTGCTATCACGTCTTAGGTGTAGACAAAGGAGAGAAAGGTAGAAAGTCTGGACCTCTGGGGTGATAGGCTTGGGGTAGAAGATTGGGAATGAAATGAAGGTTAAAATGGACAAATTCAAGGGTATGTATGGTCATGGCACTCATGAGCAGGAAGATAAGAAGCTATCTAAACACATTTAGATTGGATGCTCACTATTCAGAAGTGACAGAATTCTTTGAGAATTTGATCAAAACATTAGATATTTGAAGCAAAATATGTACCTACAAAACATGATTTCAAGAATTTGAAGCACCTTCTTAAACTCTATGTTTGCAGGGAACCAGGACTACACACCACACCAAATGTCTACAAACATACTTCATCTCTAACACCTACGATCTAATAAAATATATTTTAACCTGGTGACATTCTCCGGTGTAGTGAAGTCATGAATATCTCCAGATATTATTTCTCCCAAAATGCCAACTCCAACTCATTTTTCTGTGTTAAGTTTGATTGTCAAAACAAAGTCTGAAAATTTCCTACATATACCTTAAGTCTAGGTGCAAAATATTTAAAAATTCCTAAATCATCATGCAATGGTGATAGAGAGTAAAAAGACTATTGTTGGATTAATGACAGTATATCTACTATGTGAGCTCAGATAACTTGCTACTGTGCCTCATTCTCCATATTTATAAACCAGAAATAATAAGAGAACTGATTTTAGATATTAAACGAGTCTGGATTACTTTATGTGTTCGTACTTGTAAAATACTCAGAGATATATCTTGAGTTCTCTGTACATGTCAAACTGAGAATCATCATAATTTGTGTGGGAACCTGCATTGTGGGGAATAACTGGCAGGGTGGCCCCATTCAGAAAGCACTGTGTGAGACCACCTGGTTCACACCTTGGCCAATGTCTTCTAATGATTCAGCATGGTGGTACCTCATGAGCTGCTCTAAAGTGATCTAGTTTGAATTCTGGCCATAAACTCCTACAACCCCTGTTCAAACATGGGGGGTTGAGTACCACACCCACTATTCCTAGTCTTTAAACTATTGTGAAACCTGACTTGAAATAAGCTATGGTTGCAATAATCTTGTCCTTGTGCATGCCATCTTGTGGCATTACCCAGGGGACTAATTAGTGTCAGTTTAGCCACCCTATGTATCACTTTAAAAACACAGAGTAAATGAGCTTGGTACATTTTTAAATGTGTGCGGTAATTACTGCTCTGCTACCTCCTTTACATTAGAGCAGTTTTAGTTACTTACTGGGATTTGAGGACAACCCAGAATTCATTTCACAGTTGGAAGGATAACATAATGTCGAACACTCAGAAGGTGTAAGACACTGTGAATATTGTCTTCACTCTAATAGCCCCAACCCCTGGAACTGAAGCACATGACTAAAGCATTAAGTCATTTTCTGAAATCCTGCTGCTACTAGCTGACTCCACAAACATGCACTTAGCCATATTCTCCCTGGGCCTGCCACTCTGTGGTTGCAAATAGACACCAATCGAAGCTACATTAACTCTTTCCACTATACTGCCACTCTTGCCATTGAATAGAAAGTATAAAAGCAGCAATTTACTAAATGATTTCGAATTATTCTCAACACTATTCTTGGAAAATGATGATAAGCCTTAAAGGATTTCAAAGGTTATAAAATCAAAGACAAGCAGTAAGAAAAAAAATTATATAACACTTGGAATTTATGTTAACTATAAGATTAGATACAGATTCTATGCAAACTGTATAGCAAAATATGCATGTTTGCTATTGCAAAAATCATTACTTATAGAGTTCATGAATAGGAAAATCAAATGGCTCTAGATGAATAATTAATTTGCTCAATGACATTTTTCTCAAAACCAAAATTGTCAGGTCCTATTTTGTTACTTTTAAATATTAATAAAGTATTAACAGTGACATTAGGTTTCAAGTGACATAGCAGACTCATTGGCATTGTGAAAATTATCAGAATTTAACCAAAGTATATATTAGCTACATAATGAAAGAATAAGTCAAGCTCAGACAAACATTTTTATGGGAAATTGAAAATTGCTCTCATGATTGTCATTACCTCTTCCTGAATGTTACCACTTGAATCCTTGGAAATAACTGCATCACAGGTTCCTAATTCCCAGCTCCATAATTTGGTCAGTTTTGTGGTGTTTGAAAGACCTTCATTTAGCATCTTAGAAATCTCATTAAAATGCTTTTACAGCCTGTCCCAAATCATTAATAAAGACATTCTAGGACCCCAGTCATCTGGTCTCACCATAACTATTTCCTCTAGACTCAATACAGGGTTATTTATCAGCAATCTTTGTGGTTTTTCAACCCTTTCTTTATAGAAGTTTTTAATCCCTAGTAACTTGGAACACAGTGAAACCTGGAAAAGCTTCAAGTAAAGAAGTATTTTATCTCTATTCAAAATAGACTTTTAAATTGCCAAATTTTGTGGTTTAATTGATTTTTCCCATCTTTCATCAAGATATCGCTATAAAACACGAAGGAATATTCGATTACTATCAAACTAAAAAGCATCTAAGAACAATAGAAGAGAATTTTAGGTTATAGCCAGTTAGTCTGAATAGGCTTTTAATTTAACTAGTATCCCAAGGTGAAGTCATTCAAATTACTCACAAATATGGTTGTTTCTTTTCAGACTTTATTTATCTTAGATATTATCATATTCTAATTATCTCTATGGTAAACACATGTTATTAAAATGTACTAATGCATAAATTCAAAAACAATATTGCTTTTAAGAAAAAGAATTGCAGAATTCTGTTTCTCAATGCTTTATAAATCAGTTATTCAGTGAAATTTCTTAAATAAAGTAGATCTTTTTCTTATAGGTACACCTAGGTGATAACATGAAGCACTACCCTGCACTTATAATAATCATGAACATGATTATGAGTTAGATAAACTATGTGGTTTGAAGGAACAATATTCAGAAAACCATACTTATTTCAGTTACAGATGCCAGGTTCAAAGGCACCCAAAGTCATCTCCTATTCAGATCAATTGGCTATAAATTTCAGGAATCTCATAAGTATCCTCATTTTACTTAAAACTGATTTTAAGTAAAATGTCTAAAATAAATTGAAACCTTTGCAACAACTCACAGGATTCAAGAAATTGTCATATTTTTATTATAGTTTTATTATAGTGAAAAGATATAAATTAGAACCAGCCAAAATAAAGGTTCATAGGGCAGAATCTGAGAGGAGTCCCAATGTGGAGTTCAGACCATGCTCTGTGGAGTCTTAAATGGCATTACCTCCTCTTGGATATAATGTATGACAATCTGAATATTGCCAACCTAAACTTTTGAAGCCTAGAGTTTTTCTTTAGGACTGACCTCACACTCACATTGCCAGCATAACTGACCATGAGTCTCTAGTTCCTCAACAGTGGGAACTGATATGGCATGCACCAACAACTGCGTGTAAGTCACATTGTTAGATTGTCCATGGGCAAGAGCACTCAGGTCAACAAGGAAACTCCTTTTAGGCAAAATATCACCTCCCACAGGCCAAGGGCAAAGGCTAGAACCCTGAGTAGTTAACTCTTCACTATGTAGGCATCATTATTTCCCATTGGATATCAGGTAGGAAAAGATACCAGAATAAGGACTTAGAAACAAATTTCCCCCTGCATTCACAAATTATCTGCAAGCTACTTGTCCAATAAAAACAAAAGGGCGATCTACTGACAGCTCTCCAACTCATGTGAGTGTAAGCTGGTTCCCATACTACCATTCGGAATAAGAATTGGCTTAGTGGTTGGAGTATTGAGTTTTGTTGTTTGGATAGTTAAAGCATTCAAAAATTAGTTTAGCAATTAGAAAAATTGCTAAACTACAAGGGCTTCTTGTATCTTATTTAATTTTAGGCAAGAAGTTCAAACCAAAAAGCACAAAGAACAAATAGTAGAAGAAATTATTTCATTAACTTTAAAAAGTAGAGCATATAATTAAAATCAAAAATTAAGAAAATTTGTTTCTGAAAAGATAAAACCAAATGACAAATTAAAAATGTTCCCTTGAACCAAAATTAATTTTACCTAGCAGTCACTTATCAATCTATGCAATGACATACGTTGTGAGGTTTTTGTTTTGTTTCCTTCTGTTTTTACTTTTTGGTGCTAGGACTAGAACCCAAATCTCTGCACTTGCTGAGCACATGCTCTATCACTAAGCTAATATCCCAGCTTCTGTGAAGTATTTTTGATGCTCACTGCTAGAAACTCTAGGGCACAGGGGAAAATAGAATAGTTGATGAGAAAATTGTCCATGGCTTTAGCTGGACATTTTAACCAATTGATTTTTACAAAATGGAAAATTATGCAGACAGAAAAAGAAAATTCATTTAGAATTTTAATGCCCAATAATCACTGAGTGAAAGAATGACAAAACCGGTTAGGGGCTGGGGTTGTGGCTCAGTAGAGCGATCGTCTTGCACACCTGAGGAACTGGGCTCAATCTTCAGCACCACATAAAAATGAATAAATAAAATAAAGGTATTGTGTCCATCTACAACTAAAAAAAATTGGTTAGCTCTGAAATACAATTGACATGTAGAATTCTACAAAGTTCTACATAAAACAAAAGCAAAATCAAATATCTCAGATAAAACATAAAGCAAATTGATTTTAAGTAAAATGTCTAAAATAAATTGAAACCTTTGCAACAGATTTCATAAGGTAAAATATTAAGCAGCAATGGATTTTGGCCATTAATTTTAAATAATTTATTAAAGAATATTTAGGTTACTCTTGGATAAATCCAACAATAAAATAAAACAATATAAATGTTAAAGTGATGTTTTAAAGTTTTAAAGAGCCTAACTGACAAATATCTTCTGTTAAAATACAAGCAATCAAATAATTCAACTATGGCTTTCTCAATATTTTCTCAAACTAATCCAAGAAAGTTTTGATAGTTGAAAACTTTTCATTGCCTAGGTAAGTCAATTTTAAAATGTCAGCAAATAAATCCAACCAACATGTTTCTTGGCCTGAAGATGGTTTTGGATGATAAGTGCTCCCTCTGGTCTTATCATATTGAGGAACTGCATATCATTTTATGTGCTTATCTCTATGTAGCATTAACTACAAAGAAGTGTTTATGGCCTGAAAGAGAATTTCATTCTGCTTCAGCCAAACCTTCAAATGTTCTATTGCTCCCCATTCTCTCAAAAAGGCTCAAGCAAATTTTAAAAGCTCAAGAATGAGTGAATACATGGAAATATATACCATGTTCCTGGAAAGACTCAGTATTATGATGCTATAAACTATCATAAATTTGTAAATTAAATGCAATTTTATTTTAAATTTTACTAGAATCATTTAAGAACTTGATGAATTAATTATGATGTTCTTATAGAGAAATAAGGAAATTCTAGAAAAATAAATAAGTTCATATTTATTTTTTCCATAGTTTTGAGTTGATATAAGAATTGTCCATTCTCACAAAACCTAAATACAATAGAATGCACATATTTGAAATATGCAATTTGATCAGATTTGACATGTGTGTCACCAATACAATCAATATAAAAAGAATTTCCATTACTTTTTTTAAAAATTTGAAATCAAGCAGACTGTGTTTTCTGCATGATTTAGTACATTAGAAATTAATCACCTTATGATATATAAAACTCCATCTTCACATGTCATTTAAGTATCAGTATTATCATTTGAAATGAGACAGAAATAATAGCTCTTAATATGGGTACACACACACATAAACATAAAAACATACATAACATATATATCAATACATACACATATACAAGCATTGGAAAAGGAAAGGTAACAGCTAGTGAAAGGAATGGTGAAACTTAGATTATGGAAGTGAGATCAAAAAGTCGCAATAAGATATTTGCAAGTAGAACGTATAGTGTATTTTCTTTCTTTTTAAGGGGGAGAGAGAGAGAGAAAATCTTTTTTGTAGATGGACACAACACAATGCCTTTATTTTTTTATGTGGTGCTGAGGATCAAACCTGGGTCCCGCCTGTGCTAGGTGAGCGATCTACCGCTGAGCCACAATCCCAGACCTGTATTTATTTATATATATATATATATATTTTTTTTAAAGAGAGAGTGAGAGAGAGAGGGAGAGAGAGAGAGAATTTCAACATTTATTTTTTAGCTTTTGGCGGACACAACATCTTTGTTTGTATGTGGTGCTGAGGATGGAACCCGGGCTGCACGCATGCCAGGCATGGCGCGCTACCACTTGAGCCAGCCCCCGTATTTTATCTTAATGACCATGTTATTCTACTATTTTACAAGAAAAAAAATATCATCTCTGTGGTAGCAACAATATTGAGTATTATAAAAAAAAAAAGGCATTTTTTTTCCCCTCCTGGACAAATAGTTGGATTATATTTCCAGCTTACTCTGCTCTTAAACTGGCTTCATGACTAAATTCTAAAAGAAAGTGGGTGGAAATAAAGTCACATGACTCCCAGGTCTGCTCCTACAGACTTCAACACAATTCTCCACAAACTCTGCCTCCACTTCCTGGATACAGAAGAATCAGATGAGCACGCCAAGGCTTTATAAGATAGATGAAAGGGTGACCAGATGATAGTAGCCTAGACCCATGAATGAATGAAAGGTCCTCCTACCCCACTTACCTGAATTAGAATGCTAAGGGGTTTTTGTTTTGTTTTGTTTTATACTCCTTATTCTATCTTAACTTTCCAGAATTTTTAATGTATATAATCATAGAAAACTAAATTTAAAAAACAATGTTCAAAGCCATACACTGAACAAAATATATCATGTGTATTTTATGAATAATATAAATTTCATACATTAGAAAAGTATACAATACAGTAGCAGTTTTTGAGATATGAGCATGAACCATTCAGACTTGAGACAGATTGTTAATAAGGAGACAAAAATAGGATTCTATTTACTAGCAACATGTTGAATATCTCTTATTTGAAGTGTTCAACACTAAAAGTTTCATATTTCTATTTTTTTCAAATTTTGGAATATTTGCATAGATATAATGAGATATTTTGGGGGAAGGGATTTAAGTCTAAACAGAAAATTTGTTTCAGCTCTGTCTTATACATGGAGCCTAAAAGTAATTTTATACAATATTTTTATAATCATAGAAAACTAAATTAAAAAACAATGTTCAAAGCTATACAGTGAACAAAATATATCACGTTTATCATATGAATAATATAAATTTCATACCTTAGAAAAGTGTACAATACAGTAGCAATGCAGTGCTGCTGCATTTTTACTTTAATGTAACCAATGAGGTCATATATAGACTTTTCCACTTGTAATACTATGTTGGTATTCAAAAAGTTTTGGATTTTGGATTTTCAGATGTTCAACCTGTCCTTCCAAGTGGAAAAGTAATTGTTGTCTGTTTGAATGAATGGGTTAAAAGGAGAACAAAGGAGGAGGAAATAATCAGCATTTTATAAAATAGTTTGCAGAGAGCATCAATTACAGAAAATCTATACTTAGATCAAATGAAGCGCTATCTGGAAGATTTCCACCACCTTCTCACAATCCTCCATCTCTAACCAGTATTAATAAAAAAAAAAACTTTT
Organism: Callospermophilus lateralis; assembly: GCF_048772815.1. NCBI lineage: Eukaryota > Metazoa > Chordata > Mammalia > Rodentia > Sciuridae > Callospermophilus > Callospermophilus lateralis. Next base: position 98,078,775 of record NC_135310.1, read on the forward strand.
CCCATTTCTGCTATATTGGACTCAATTTTTTTCCATACAAAAGTAGCAATGGTAGATACCCTGTTTCCCTTTTCTAAATTATCACCAATTATTATCCATTTTACCTTATAAAAAATTCTCAGTCTGTACATTTCTTCTCTACATGTACATCAACTACAACCTTGTTCAAGGTACCATTTCTTACCTGGACTACCTGAATGACCCCTAATGAATCTGCCTGGAGCCACTGAAATCTCTTCCAATCCAGCTCTGTACATTTCAGTCAAATGGGTTTTTATAAAATAAATGTCATGTGATAATCTGATCATGTGACCCTAACTCACCCACATTCCCTCCTCAGCCAAGCTTTCTACTGCTCTTTAGATAAAGAAAACAATCTTCAAATGGTCAATGAGACTTTGCATGGACAGGTTTGATTTTTCTGTTTGCTTTTAAACAGCTTTTTCTCCTGCCTGGAATGTGCTCCTCTTCCCTTTTCACACAAGAGTTAACTTCTTTGGACATTAATCATCACTTTCTCAAGGAAGTCTTTCTAGATCTCTATGACTTGTTCAAATTCCCTGATAATCAGTCAGTGCCCTGTGTAACCTTTATCTTACGGCATGAACTGAAATTTCTATTTTACGTGAGTTTGGAGATGATTTTATCTGAATCTATAAAGCTATTGAACTGCAAGTTTTATGAAGAAATAAATAATCTCCTCTCTTTTTTTAAGAGGGGGAGAGGGTCATATTTTTATGATTTCTGCCTGATACTTGTTGGTTGTTATGGTTTGAGTCTGAAACATTCTCCAAAGGCCACATGCTAAAGACTTGGTTGCCAACCTGTGGTGCTATTGGGAGATGGTAAACAAAAATTAGGATGTGGGATCTAGTAGGAGGAAGTAGGTCACCAGGACCTTGTCTCTGAAGAGTATATCTTGTCCCTGGCCTTCTCACTTGCATGTACGCTTGCACCCCTATTCTTCCTCTCTCTTCTTCCTGGTTGCCATTAGAGGAGCAGCTTTGTTCAACCATTTACTTCCTGCCTTGATCCACAGGCCCAGAAACAATGGAGCCAAGTGACCATGAACTGTGAGCCAAACTAAATCTTTTCCTGCCCTAAGTTGATTTATCTAAGGTATTTTATCACAGTAACAACTGACTAACACATAGATTAAGCAGTAAATACTGGTTAAATGAGTAAATGAACACTAATTCCTGATTCTGAAATTATCCAGGTAGTCTCCATAATCCTGGATACAGTCTATAAGGACATGAGACTGAAAGTGACAAAAAGAAAAGAGGAAAGAGGACAATCTCAGTTCATGTACCACTCAGCTTGGGTCTTATAATCAGTATTCCAAATCTTCCCAATATTTTATCACCTCATGTCATCAGAGATTTTGGTTCTCTTTACTTCTAAGCCAATAGTTACACTTTTAATTTAAAAGCCCCAAAGGGCATCTTTTTAAGTGTGTTAGTACTTCTGTTCTTCATCTACATAAAGAATAATCACCCACATGACTTTGTCTTTTCCTGTAAGTTTTAAGGGAGTAAAGCATGGTGCCAAAGGGAACAAAAAATCGATCTCTTTATACCTTTACCATTAACGAGAACTAGTATGGACTGAATTCCAGGTTTGCCTTTATATCCACTATGTTCTTCTCAAAACACCCCAAGATGTTTATTATAATAACTAATTTAATGTGGAAACAAAGTTCAAATGCTGTAAGTCAGCTTCACAAAACCTTTGAGTTAATAAGACAGGAATTTCCTTCATTGCCAAGACTCTGCTTATTACTGGGCTGCTACTATAGAACCTGTAGAATACACAGAAAGCTATAGAACCATGTACTTGCCTAGCAGATGCAATTGTGGAGAGGCAGCTTAGTTAGTGTATTTGTACTATGGTTAAAGAATAAAGAAAATTCTTCATAGGAAAAAGGGATAATGGCAGAAAAAGTAAGCAGAGGTTGGAGGGTATGACCAGAGTGTGCACAGAACCTCTTCCTCAATGTTTGCTTCCTGCACTCACCTTCTTGGAGACCCTCAAATCACAGAAATTACCCATGGTAGCTTGGATTCCTTGGCAGGTGCAGAGTGGGAAATGTAGCTCAACAGAGATCTCAAACATATTTTCCTTTTGGAATATCAGTATTCACAGTGATTAAGGGTTTATACAATTTAATAGAGAGATCTTCGAGAATTAGAAGTTTAAAAGATTTTGCTGGCTTGCCCCCAAAATATAACTGTCAGGTAAAATATTTAACTATTGGAAAATATATACAATATTTTAAACAATTTAATTAAAAATTTTCTTTGAAATACAACATATTAGGAACTTCCACATATATAGGAGGCCTGAAAATATTTACTATCAGGGGCAGAATCCTTGGTTAGGGCAGAAGCCCTCCTACTTACTCAGAGCACAGATTCTTATTAGAAAAGCACCCAGAAATTGCTAGCTTTTTTAGTGGGTTCAAGAATAAATATAAACATGTGAGCCAAAAATGTATTATCTATTTAACTTTGAAAAACAATTTGCAAGGTTTTACTTACATGCTTCACAAAAAGACAACGGTTACTTATGCCAATGACTCTTTATTCTTAAGAATTGGTATTCTAAAATCAATTATGTTACAGTATTATATTAGCTTGATGTGTTTTAAATTTAAGTAGACTGTTGTTATGTTCAAAATAGAATTATATTAGACCAAAGTTTTGTTTTGGGTTGTCTTTTGGGCTTATGTAATTTTTTTTTTTTTTAATAAGGTCTCCCCATGTGACTCAGGCTAACCTTGAACTCCTGGATTTAAATGATTCTTCCACCTCTGTCTCCTAAATAGCTGTACCTGGCTCTAGACTAGAACTTTTAATTAGTTTAAATGTATTTCTCAGTGATTATTTTTTTCTCCCTACCACTAATGATATTTTTATACTGAGAGATTTGATTCAGTTATTTTGTCAGTGAAGTATCTAAAATTCTTCCCAAGAGATTTTATAATATTTATGTACCTTAGCTCATGTTTATTTTATCTTTTTTTGACAGAAATTTGTATACAAAGATAAAAGATGCTTTGCACTATTCAAATTTTTCTATGTGAATTATTTTTATGTGTTATACATTTTCACTACATCTGTCAATTCCTTTTCTTTCCTAGAATGTAATCTCTGTGTGATTTTATGTGTACTGGGGAGAGGTTGACAAAAAGTCCTGTCTACACTTCTTCAGATCTTGAATATCTGATAAAATGATATTGTATACTATTGAGTCATGTTTTATATTTAAAATTCTGAGGTAGAGATCATTTCAAAAGAATCCTTATGCAGTCAATCCCTATAATAATTGATTTACATTTTTTTTCCTGGTATGTCGATCAAGATATTCTATCTCTTACATCTTAATAATCCTATTAGTAATAATGGTATCACTTTTTTGAGAACTTTCATATGGAAAAAAAAATGTATAATCCTAACTTCTCATCATCTTTAAAAGCATCTTCTTGGGGCTGGGGTTGCGGCTCAGCGGTAGAGCGCTTGCCTCACACGTGCAAGACCCTGGGTTCAATCCTCAGCACCACATAAAAATAAATAAGTAAAATAAAGGTATTGTTCCCAACTACAACTAAAAAATAAATATATTTTTAAAATCATCTACTTTTCTAAAACCAATGTATTTACCAAAACGCTAAAAAGTAGAAAGTTTCCAATGTCCGTGTGTCTTAAGAATATAAAGATAAAATTAAACAACATTCATTTAATTATCCTCCAGACTTTTAGTCAAAATACAGAGGATATAAAATATTTTTACATAGCTCCCTTCAATGATTTCTAAGGTCTTTTAAGAAAAGTTAAGAGCCAAGACAAACCAATTGCTCTGTTTCTGGCCAGCTGAACAGCAATAACCAGAAGATGGTCATTAATCATCAACAAATTACAAAGAAATCACCATGCCAAGTCAAAGGTAAAATCAATTACAATGACAATTAAAGTACTCAAACCTCAAGCTCAAAGCCCCTGCAGTTAATAGACAGCCTAATCTAACTTTATAGAGAATTCAAGCATAGAATTTTCTATAATGCTGAAATAAAAAAAAATTAGATTTAGTGAAAGGGTATAGAACAATAATTTAAAGGGTAAGTTGGGATAAAAAAAGCTTCCTATGACAATAAAGTTGACAGTGATTTGACCCACTGTTTTATCAATCATTTATTTATATTTTTGAAAGTAATGGGACGTTCATATTGATTACTGTTCTTGTGTGGCAGTCACATCTTTGTAAAAAGGATTCCATGCACTCTGACCATTGGCATCTAGCACCAGATTGAACAAAATAAGTTTGTAGAGTTATAGGACTAAAGGACCATCTTATCACTTTATGCTGCCAACTGTATTTTTGAACTCTTTGCTGACCTTGAGATGAAATCACCCAAGTGAGTAAGTCCAAAAAAATATAAAGCTTTACAGATCTGTACTTTTTCCCAGATGAGTTATATTGGTATTCACATTTCTCCTACAGTCAACCAACATGAAAATTTCTTCTAAGATTCTGAAATAAGGTAAAGCCTCCCTAAATGAGGTCAACAGAGAAGACAAGTCCTTGCTTCTATTATCCCTAGTTGTTTAGGAGCAGGTTAGGAACATTCAGTTTATCATAGCTGAAAAATACTTCCACATTTCTTCTACTTAATTTTCCCACTGTAAGCATTTATAACAAAAAAAATTTTAGTAGCATTCAGAGAGATTATCACTATACACAGATCCAGCAGGAATATCAAAATAGCTATATTTTAATTCCAGTATTACTGATTGAATGATTAAACCTGTATTAGTCATTTAATCTCTCTTCTTATAAATTTTTTTATCTCTAAGATGAAAAAGTTATTATTTCTATATATTTTTCAAGAAAGTTGAATAGGTACCTGATTTTAGAAATGATACTTAGATAATAATTAGAAATTACCCTATAGATCAAATGTATATAATACATAGATACTTACTTGAATATATCAGTGATGTGATAATACTAAATTTTCAAGGTATCCATCATTAGTTACACGTGACTCCAAAAGTTTTTTTTATTTGCTTGAAGAGTTTTTGTTGTCACTGTTGCTTTAATTTGTTTATACATTGGAAAGCCATTCAATGAGTAAAATTCCCATTAAAGAAAGACTTATTTTTAGATTTTGCTTACTGAGAACTTGCCAATGACCCTGACACTCTGTTTATCACTGAATCGCTGACTCAATGATCTAACCAGTGCCCCAAAATCTTCCCATTCCCTCAACTCTCTTCACCCCGGGCATAAGAATAGCTTCATTTTCTCACTGGTTAATCTCATTTCACAACAGTCTTCATCTATTTTTCAACTACTCCTCTGGAAAGAATGTGTTTGAAGATGTCTCAAACAGCAGCAGTAATAAAGATCAACTTCACCTTGTAGAAAAGAAGCCCAGACAGCCATGTTCCGAATCAGGTGGAGGGAACGAGTAGTCTGTTCCTCTTTCAAGGCAGGCACTGGGCTGAGTATTTTACATATACTAACCCTTAAACTAGCCCTACGAGGTAGGCGACGTTATCATCATCATTTCACACATGACAACACTGAGGCCAGAGAGGCGAACATCTCCTTCAGGTCACTCATCTTCTAAGTGTCAGAGGGCATGTGTGGGGCCCAAATCTGACAAACTCTTAACATTCATTTTCTTTTTTCCATGTGAACATTCTTTGACATGAAAATGAGAAACAATCAATTTTAAGCTCCTTCTAGGAAGTATTAATTCTGAATGTTTTATTGTAATTCTTGTAGATCTTTCTATACTTAGAAAAGAACTGTTATCCATATAAACCTAAATAAATCTGGCTGTTCTATCAATCTGTAAATAGATTGGGCCTAAAATTGCCTCTCCACACAGCTCTTCAAACAGATAATTTAAAAATGTGGAAATATAAATACAAATCTTTTAATCATTTAACAACTGTTGACTGGATATTATGGGCTGGCCCTATTTTAGGCATAAGGGATAGGTCATTAAAGAGAAAGTTCCCTACCTTCATAAGACAACATTCTAACAGTGAAAGACAACCCCAAAATAATAAATGTAATAAATAAGTAAGCTACTCCATGTATTAAAAGGTGGTACGCACTCTGGAATAAAAGAAAGTGGAGTCAAGTAGGGAGATTGGCCTAAAGTTTCCCTCAATGAGGTCAACAGAGAAGACTAGCAATTGCTTCTACTATCCCTAGTTGTATAGGAGCAGGTTAGGAACATTCATATTCAGTTTCTCATAGCTGATAAACTGGGAGGGGGAGGGGAAGCATCAGGAAAGGGTCATGGTCAGTGTGTCAGTCAGTAGGGACAAAGGTAGGAAAAGATGAGGTCAGAGAAGCAGAAGCAATCAGATAACCCAAATTATCTGATTCACAGCATTTGTCTTTTACTCTAAATGAAATAGGAAGTCATTTCTGAACAGAAAGGTGGCATAATCAGACTCACATTTCATAGGATTACCCTTTTATTCTGTTAAGAATCAGTAAGGGGAAGCAAAAGCAATGCAGAGAACAGATATAAAGCAGGTAAGAGGCTATTTAATAGTCCAGCACAGGGGTGCCAGGCTTAAACCAGAGGAGTAGCAGTGGTGTGGTAAAAGGTACTTGGCGTTTGAAGTAATATCAATAGGATTTCCTAAAAAATTAGTTATGGGTTATGAAAGAAAGACAGTGAAGATAACTTTAGGATTTGGCCTGATCAGAATAAAGGAGTGTTGTTTTCCCAACCAGATAGGGATGAGATCGGGAGCCCAGTTCTGGAGATTGAATTTAATATCCCAGGGGAGATATTAAGTTGGACTACATATAAAGTTAGGAGTTCTGAAGAGTTCTGGGCTGGAGATTGAAATTTTTTAGTTATCAGCATAGAGATGGCATTTAAAAATAATAATCCTGAGTGAAATAACCAGGAGAGTGAGGATAGATAGAAAAGAGAAACAAACTTCTTTGCCATTATACTCATATACACCTTTTCTCCTTTTAATAGAGATTAAAGTAGAATTTTGCTTGCTTTTTATGAAGTTATATGAAAGTTTAGTGATCAAGGATCCACATTTAATTATTTCTACTTTTCTCTAGAATAAAAATTTTCAGTTACTTTTGTTCAATAATATTTCACCTTGTAACTGAAAATTCTCAAATATTCTTGAAGTCAACATCAATGAGCAACACATTAGTATAATTCTGATAGCGATAATATAAAATACCCATTTCTAAAATTTGGATTTCTATTTTATATTTGTTATTAATACCCAATTGAAGTATTTCTAGAAGGTTAGCTTCTCTGCCTATATAGAAATTTCCTATAATAAGAAATTGAAACATAATAAAATTGAACTTTAAGGCATATCCTTTTATTTTTGAGCAATGAAGAAACTATAATGGTGATTTAAACATTTTAATTTTTAACCTTAAAAATATGCAAATTGAAAGTGAAATGTAGAATAAATGCTAATATCTCACTTTTTTTCATTTATAAGCAATTTTCCTATATTCATTTTTAATATCTGAGAATATCCAGAACTAAGATCTTTATTCTAAACCTCTAGAGCTTGCCTGGAAAAGTAATTATGTAGGTATTTGTCAGGAACAGAACTAATAGCCTTAGAAATTTAAATCCTTATACAGGTAATATATACATAGAATTCATCGCCACTCTGCTCTTCACCCCCACCCTCCTAGGGTCAAGAGTCATTCCACATCGATTCTAGGATCTTTTTCCCTTTCAGGAGCAGAGATAGAATTGGAAACATTATAAAACCCAGTAAAAATAAAAAGAGTCAATGAAACAGTCTTGCAATTCCATATCTGGTAGGCATATATATACTATGTGATATATAACACACACACACACACACACACACGCAATTCAAGCTTTGTGGAGAGAAAATCAGCAGCAATTGTAGTGCTAATTACTTCTGGACCCTTTATGTGACATTTAGTGTTTCTTCTTTGCCCTAAGCCAGCCCCTACCTCACTGTTCAGAGCAGATTTCTAAGGTGTCACAAGATCAGAAGATGCATGGGATAGAATAGAAAATATTAAACAATCCAGTTTGTCCTTCCCTATGTCATGATTTTTCCAACTCCACATTATATTTTTCTAATTACTATGAATAGATTTTTATTTTTTTAAGTAACTATAAATATCAGACAAGATCTCTTCAGAAAATGACACAAACTGGAAAATTTAAGGAGAGTTTAATAAAAGAATTGTTCAGAAAGATTAATGGATAAGATTTAAGGAGACCGACAATTCCAAGTCAAGTAATGGGGTATTTACAATGTGGAGCCACTCTGAAAAGGAAAGAACCTCTGACACAGACTATGGCTTTTGTGGAGTAATTAATGTGCTGCTCTCTCTTCCTACCCTTTATCTCTTGCTAATGCCTCAAGAAGGGAGCCTACTGATGCAAGCGAAGGGGTTAGCTACCCAGACAAGACTGTTTAAATAATTTGCAGAGTTCTGTGTGAAATGAAAATGCAGAACTCTTCTCAATAAAAAGAAAACTGTAAAGAATTTCAAGAGGATGACGGCAAAGCAATAAAGCAAGTGCAAAAATCTTCTGAGTGTAGAGCCCTGGGCAACTGCATAAGTCACATCCTCATGAAGCCAGATGCTCCCAGGACACAGAAGCATGAATACAGAGGAATATGAAGAAAAATGAAGATATCCAGAACATTGTGTATTACCTTGGATAGTTACTTGAATATTCAATATTGAAATTTACTTGTCTATAAGATAAATGAGGACAATAGTATTTCAAACGTTATTCTAAGGGTTAAATGAGATAGTACAGGGAATTTGCTCAGGTCAGTGACTAGCCAAGAAAAAGTAGTCAGTAAATATTAGCTACTACTTTTAACATTAATATTACTGACTCAATGTCAATTGCAGAGAAATACACCATCATTTAATAATTTATACCACTTACTATTATGTGGTATATGACAAGTGTAGCAACTTATAAAAGCAACTTATAAAAGACAATTAATGAACTGGCTTTTACCTACAGACTAGGAGTTTGACTTAGTTCTTTCCTTCAATAAAAATATATAATGGTCAATGGAAAAGCATAATATTTTTATTTTTAATACAACCGTCACACAAATGCAATAGGTCACCACAAACTCCGGCTCCTCAGTAACTCAAATCAACACATAATCATAATGATTTAATTTCATCAAGAAATATCTGCATGGTAAAAATGGCATAAAGATCATAGGTTTAGCCTCTCAAGGCAACAATTACAATATTTCATATTATATTTTCTAAAAATGCGCCTATTTCTGCACACTAATGGTTAAGAATATATTGTACCGTGCTGCAATCAGGAAACATTAAAACTGGGAAACATTAAAATTAGTAATGTTTTTCCCTATCTGAATGGGCTTAAATAATCCACTTTTGTTGCATGTGTGCTTGTTTGCTTTAGAGAGCAGTGCTGGTACCATGTTATCTGCAATTTACTTGTGTGTCTTCTTATGGCAATGATGCTTCAGTGTTCAGCTGTGCTATTTTTAATCTCCTGGGATTGAAAATGAGTTGATGAATCTTACTGGACTGCTTGCAAGTAAAAATAATCTTAAAAGCAGCACTTGTAAGCCTCTTCCAGTAGAAATGTATCCTGTCTTTAATATTATTTATCAACTTAGATGTTTAAAAATTGCTTCCTTTCTGGTTCTTAAGCCATATGCTGAATATTTGAGTTGTTTATATGTTTTACGATAACTAAATTAAATTAATTTTAATTGCCTTGGCTGTATAGTCTAAAGATTGTGTTTGATTTGAAAATATAAATAAAGCAAAGGAACATCTCAAAATTTTAAAAAAATTAAATTTAATTCTAACATATTACTTGTCTCATCAACTTAGTTCTCTCAATAATAAATGACATGGTTTTCAAAAGACTTTGCAGGAAAAAATGATGATTACAAAGCCAAAATATAATATACCCACAGACTGAATTTACATACCACTTTACTTTTACTATATTCTGCACAGTAACAAAGATTAGTCTAGCAATCCTAGCTGGAAAATGCACATTTTCTATGGCATTGTTGAAATCTCTCTAAGAGAGAATAATATTCTATCATGAAGTATCTGATTTTTAAAAGGGTGGTCTCATGAAGTATCTGATTTTTTAAAAGGGGGAGATTCTAAGAATTTTATGTTATAAAGGTCCTTTTTCCATTTCCTTTTTCATGGCAGTCTTACAGTAGCTCTAATACATTCCACCTGATTCTCTCACTGTTATGACTCAAGGTCACTCCATAAAAAATTTGCATTGCTGGCATACAAAAAGTTGAAGGTGGTTGCTGTCACCTTGAATAATTTTGCACATTTCTCTTTCTTTAAAAAAAAAAAAAGTGAAGTAGCAGTGACTTTATTTTGCACTAGTCTACAAAAGATTAATACCGCACTCTAAAATTCTTGAGAAAACCTATTTTCTAAGATGATTTTGCCTTGTTACAGCAAAGAAAAAAAAAAAGTCTTTACATTCCATGGTTGGTACAGATGGATAGACACAGGAAAGGAGCACTCGACCTCGGCAGCAGAGACTGAGCGCTTGCAAGGTGAGGTGGAAAAGACAGATGGTTAGTTCAGCTTCATGTCGAAGAAACATGTGCTGCCTTGAGTTAGGCAGGGGGCTTTTCCATGAGAGGCCACTTTTTTTCCAGGCACTTCAAATTCTCCTCAACCACTCTTAATAATTTACACAGCCATTTTTCATGCCTGGATTCTGACTGCATTTTACCTAAGAGATAATAAATGACTGCTTCACATTCAACTCCAGATCCTTTGATCATGACCCTTTCTCCAGAGTTCAGCTTACCCATGCCATCACTCACATCCTGCCCTCCTGCCACACTGCCCCAGGAACACAGGCTTCCACAATATGTGAAATGCAACACATCCTGGACCATTTTCATCTGTTGCCAGAGCCCCTGCACTGATCCAGACTCTAAATATTTTCTCATATTCCACGAGTTGCAATTTCACTGTTGATTTAGACCTTTAATGAACAGAAGTTTAATTTTGGTGTAGTTACGTACATTCTTTCCTTTGCTGCTTGTGCTTTTGGTATCCTAGCTAAGAAATCATTGCCAAATGCAATGTCTAGAGGATTTTCTTCTGTTTTCTTCAAAGTTTTATACAGTACTTTTAAGCTTTACATCTAAGACTTTGATCCATTTTGAGTTCATTTTTGTGCATGACATAAGATTAAGGTCCAACTTAATTTTTTTTTTTAGGTGGATATTCAGTTTTCCCAGCACCAATTGTTGCAAAGACTGTTTTTCCTCATTAAAGGGTTTTGGCATCCTTGTAAAAAGTCATTTGGTCAAACATACGATGGTTTATTTTTGGGGTTTCCTACTCTGTTCCACTGTGGCCAATACTACACTGCTTTGGTTAATGTAACTTCATAGTAAGTTTGAAATCAGGAAGTGCAAGTATTCTAGTCATTTTCCCTTATTATAAGATTATATTGGCTATTTGTGATCCATTGATATTCTAAATGGATTTTAGGTGTTTCTATTTCTTAAAAAAATGCTGGTGGCAGAGTGTAGTAAAACAATACATAAATCGCATTGAATTTGTAGATTATTTTGAGTAATATTAATCTTAATCATTTTTCTGTTTAGTATTCATAATTATAAAAAATCTTATAATTCAACAGTAAGGAACAAATAACTTACTTTAAAAAATGGACAAAGGACTTAAATAGATATTTCTCCAAAGAAGGTACATAAAAGGACAATAAGCACATGAAAAGATGATTAACATCAGTAACCCTTAGGGCAATAAAAATAAAAACCAACGTGAAATACCACCTCACTTTTTTTAAGGAAGGCTACTTAGGAAATTAAATAAATAAATAAATAAATAAATAAGGAGATTAGCAAAGATGCAAAGAAATTGAATCTTTTGTGCCCTGGTGATGGTATTATAAAATGGTTCAGAAGTTATGAATATAATTATGAGGATTTCCTCAAAAAATTATTGCTCTATGATTCAACAATTCCACTTCTGAGTACAGACCCAAAAGAATGGAAATCAGGAACTCAGAGACATTTGTACTTCCATGTTCACAGCAGCACTATTCACAGTAGCTGACATGTAGAAGCAGCCTAAGAGTGAACTGACAGATGAGTGAATAAGCAAACTATGGTATACACAGATGATAGACTATTACCCAATTTTTGAAAAGAAGGAAATTCTGAACCATGCTATAACATGGATGAACCTTAAGAATATTATGTTAAGTGCAACAATACAGTCATGTAAAAATAAATATGATATGATTTCACTTATATGAGGTGCCTAGAATAGTAAATTTTAAAGAGACAGAAAGTAGAATAGCAATTACCATAAGATGGGACAAGAAATAAAAATGGCAGTTACTGTTTAATGGGCACAGAGTCTCTGTGTTGCAAAATACAAAACGATCTGGAGAAGAACAGCAAGATGAAGGCATTTACTATCACTAAACTCTTCACTTAAAAATAGTGAAAATGGTGAATTTATGTTCTATGTATTTTGCCACAGTCAAGCAACTTTACTCAAAAAAGCATCATTGGGGGTGGGGGTACCAGGGATTGAACTCAAGGGCACTCAACCACTAAGCCACATCTCCCGCCCAATTTTGTATTTTATTAGAGACATGGTCTCACTGAGTCGCTTAGTGCCTCACTTTTACTGAGGCTGGCTTTGAACTTGAGATCCTCCTGTCTCAGCCTCCAAAGCCACTGGGATTAGAGGCATGCACCACTGTGCCCAGCAAAAAAGCATCTTTTGGTTCTTCTCAGATCAATAGTTCTCAAACGTTTGGGTCTCCATACACCTCTACACTCCTCAAAATTCATGAAGACCACAAAGAGGACTTTTTATATGAATTATATGTACTGTAGTTTATGTTAGACATGAAAACTGAGAAAATCTAAAATATTTATTAATTAAAAATACATCCATTACATGTTAACATATGTAATACATTTTTCTTAAAATCTATGGTTTTTATATATGAGTAATTTATGTTAAAAGTGGCATTTTTAACATACTGAAAAATATCTTTAAAACTAGTTAAATAGAAGGCAGTTGCATTCTCTTATCTGCTAAAATTCGATATGTTAGACTATGTTGTTTTGGTTTAAACATGAATAAAATCTAGCCTCAGACCATTGTAGAGTTGAAAAAGAGAATTTAAGTCTTTTGAGATAAAGTGGATATTGTTCTTTGATAGTACATGCAAATTCAGTGAGTATTGCTTGCTTGAAGGATATTGCAATGTAAATCTGAGATCATATCAATGACCTTTTCATACTAAGTCCATTGTTCTATATTGCATTTTGAGAATATTTCTTGTCTGTGAATTATAATATCATGAAATTTTTTTAGACAGTAATATTGATTACTGAGATCTTTCAAATGTTGACATTGTTCCATATTTTAAAACATTCATTCATATCACCAGTGATCTCATTTTAAAAGTCTTTAAGGGTTTAGGAAGTGCATACAAATTTTACAAAATTTGAATTTTTACTTGAAGGCTCATTTTATATTTGACAACAAATACTTTCAGGGGTGTTCCCTGAATTGACAGGTTACTTTGTTCAAATTTGAGAAAATTTGAATAAGTTTCTTTTCCTTTAGACAACCACCATAATTCTGTACTTTGGTATGCAGCAGAAGTGTATTATACCTGCTTCCCATTTCATCATACTGAATATTAAAAAGATGTGTACTCAAGGGTCGAGGTTTAACAAATTTAATAATTTTTTCTGCTTCACTAAAAGCATCCTTAAGTGAAACCAATTTTTTTATGTTAATATACTGCTTTTTTAATGTCTTGAAAAATTTGTTAATTACCTGCACAGTTTGGTGCCACTGCCTTGATTTGTACTAAGGAGCTAGAGGGTTTTCTTATTATATCATTGGGGTAAATGTCAATATAATGAAAAGCACAAATAAATCTTAATTTTTTTAAAAAAAAATTGCTCTTGACTTTGTGCAAGGATCTTGAGGACTTCTGGAAATCTATTGACCATACTTTGGAAAACTGCTGGCTTACACAATTCAAGAATTTTTAGAATGTCTTAACATCAAACTGAGCCCAGAACTCAAATGTTTAAATCAGAAGATAAACAGATCAAATCATCCAGATTCTTTGTTTTATATTAAAAAAACAAGGAAATACATTGATACAAGCATATGTGTACACGTATACTCATATTCACACACACTAAAGAAAATAATGCTATATAGCAAAAGATATGAAAAAAAAGGACTTCCACGTTTAAGAATTAAATGACATAGACATTCTGAAAGAGTCAACAAAAAATTTATAATGCCAAAAAATTTGTGACAAGTTTTACTATAAATTATAAGTTTATATAAAAGAAAAGAAACACACAACTGTCCCTGAAAGAAGGAGCAGAAACCAGAGAGGTGCCAGGAGCCACGACTCCTCTGCATATGTGTGGACACATGAGAGCCTAAAATCTTTGTTCTAAAAAAACTTTTTCTTTTTTTCTTTTGTGGTGCAGGGGGTTGAACCCAGGGCCTCGTACATGCAAGGCAAACACTTTACCAACTGAGCTATATCACCAACCCTTGCTCTAAATACTGAAGATGAGGCTGTGGGCCCATTAACTTGGAAGATGGGACTCTGACCCTTCACAGAGTGAGGCCCCTCAAACCTGCACTTTTGGCAAAAGTATAACCTAGAATTGGTAAGTGTAAGCTTCCATCCAGCAAAAGAGAAGTATAAGAAATGCACCAGTTTCAGCCTAATACATTTGGAAAATACCTTCCAGAGAGAATTTGTAACCATGTCTTCCCTCAAATTGAGAACACTATACAGTGACTCTAGCACCCACAGAATCACAGTACATGTAAAACAAATGCAGGAATATACCTTCAAATCAGGCTCCAATCATCTTAGAAACTAAGATGAGTCGGGAACAACACATAACCTAAGTATCAAAGATAATGGGAGAGCAAGATGTCATTAATAAAAGTTACCAGAAATACAATCAGTTGAATTATAACCACAAAGATTTCAGCTATTGAAATGATCAAATCAAAAAGCAAAAGTAACTTTTCAAAATTCTTACATGAAAGAGGAAACAAAGGATTTTAGATAACAAACACATCTACAGTGTTTATTTTATGCCTGACCCTGGCTTTATTTGTATATTTACTCACTTAATCTTGAACAACTCTACAGAGCAGGTGCCAGTAGTTTTATGGATAAGAAAACAAAGGTGTTGGGAAGAAACTTGCCTAAATTTGTGCAACATAAAAACTGTGGTGCTAGAATCCAATCCAGGGAATATGGCTCCAGAGTCCAAAATCAGTTTGCCTATTTAAAAAAACAGGAGCTAAAGGAGTTGAGGATATAACTCAGTGGTAGCAACTTGCCTAGCATGCATGGAGCCCTGGGTTCTATCTCTGATACTGCAAAAATAAATAAATATATAAATATTAAAAACAGAGATCACAAACTAAAAATACAATTGATATTAAAAACTCAATAGTCAGTTAAACTGTGGATTAGACACAATTGAAGAGAGAGCAATTGCATTAGAGAACGATAAGTAAATGGAACCCAAAGTTTAAGAGATAATTGTTTAGTTGCTATTTCAGAAGGTAAGAATAATAAAGAAAGTAAAAAAAATAACTCTGTTCAAAGAGATAACAGCTGAGATTTGTCCACCCAGATAAAAAATAAATAAATTCACAGATTCAGAAAGTGCCACAAAATTCAAAGGGAATAAGTACAGAAAAGATACAATGGGAATAACAGGAGGATGGTGATGTTCAACTAGAGGATTGAGGACAATGATGGGTTCATTACCATACATAAGCATACTTATATATGCTTAAAAATATTCCCATGACAAAATAAAAAATAAACATTTATATACATCTTATTGTCTTTGAACAAGTACAAAAAAAAAAAAAAAAAAAACGAGAGAGAGAGAGAGAAAAGTTCCTGAAAGCACCAGAAAAAAGGACTAATAACTTAAGATAAACACTAATCAGACTGAGAGCTAATCTATCCACAGCAAAACTAAAAGTCAAGACATTTAATATGATCATATCTTCAAATTGTTAAGGCAAAATAATGATTAGCCAAGAATTATATAGCTGGCAATTTTTATAAAAGAACAATATTATTTTAAAATGACACTTTTAGACAACACCAATGAGAAATTTTATACCAGATACACTCACTAAAAGGCTTTTAACAAGGCTATACAATGTACTTTAATAAAAAATAAAGTCATCCCATATATCCAAAGAAGGTATACAAAAGGATACCAGGTATGTGAGTTAGTTGCTTAGCCATAGTAAACAAATGCAGAAAACAACAACACTATTGCTATCCATGGTCAACAATGAGTATGCAAGGTTTCAACAGAATTGTGCAATGAAGAACACATCTCAAGGAACCCATTTTCATGTTTAAAGATACAGATGCAAATGTGTAATAGCTAAAAGAGGTTTGCAAAGGCCAATTTTCACTTCCAGCTGCAGAAGCTAAAATAATCTTTGTAATCCAACCGCATTCCACAATTGGCTTCTGTAGTTAAGGCTATCTGGTGCAACTAGAGAGCCCTCAGAGCTTTGTCACTTAACACAGTTTAGGTATATTTCCCTTTACTGTTAAGCTTCCAATGCTTCAAGCAGCTCTCCTCCATCTTTAGCTCTGTCAACTGGAACATGAGCCCTTAGGATCATAACAGCAGGGAAGAGAGAGGTGGAGAGCACACTGGCTTTAAATTTCTCCTCCAGAAGTGACACATCACTGTCACCTGCCATATATTGATGAAAACTAACCAGGAGAGGGGAGAGAAAATGAATCAGGGGACTCATGGAACAGTCACTGCCCACTCATCTTCTCTACCACAGGAACCACACCAAGCAAGGAAGGAGCCACAAGGACTTTCCCACAGTGTTCTTCATCACTTTGACTCTGCCAAGTTCAGTGTTATCCAAGGAAAATTATGCAAAAAAGACCAAAAGCAATCATTGTGTGGGTCCTTTCACATCTGAGATTGATTTTTCTCTCTTCATAATCAATTCAACAAGTATTTGTAAGCATTTCCTTTTGGCCATACATTGTTGTGTTAAGTGAATAAAACAAAGAGATATCTAAACTTGAGACACTGAAGTTCATGTGTGAGACAAATATTAAATTTAAAAATGCAGTCTTTTAGCCAAGTGTGGTGGTGCATGCCTACAATCCAAGGAGTAGGATCCTGAGTTTAAAGCCAGCCTTAGCAATGATGAGATGTTCAGCAACTCAGTGATATCCTTTCCCTAAATAAAATACGAAATAGGGCTGGGGATGTGGTTCAATGGTTGAGAGCCCCTGAGTTCAATCCCCCATACCAAAATTAAAAATATATATATTGATATTAGTATTGTAAATATAACCATAGAAAGCTAAAATAATTTAAAAGTAGAACAAAATAAAGTCAGAGTATTGGGGCTCCAAGTTATAACTTATGTTAGTTTACTATCACTGTTACAATTAACACAAACTTAGGGGCTTAAAACCACATAAATTTTTATCTCACAGTTGGGAAGTCAGAAGTTCAAACAGTCTTCGCTGGTCTACAATCAAGTTGTAGACAGGGCTATGCTCTTTTTAAGGGCTGAAGGGCAAGATCTGTTTCCTTTTGGGGCTTCTTGTGTTCTTTGGCTAGAGGCTGCCTTACCGCTTTTGCCCCCAAAGTCAAATGTCTCTCCTTCTGACCCTTCAATCTCCCTCTATAAAAACCTTCATAATCCTTTACCACTCCTGTTCCTAGGCTTTTGAAAAGAAGAGTAAAACTACAGAACATGTACCTAAAAAGAATAATCTGATGCTGTGCAGGAGAGATCCGTGGGGCTAGCCAAAGAGATATGTGGCAAGTTAGGCACTGATGGAGATAGAGAGGTTAAGATATAAATAGGAAGGCATTTTATAAAGGAAAATAAAAATATCATGATAAAGTAAATAAAGGCAAAAGATGATCCAACTATTTACCTAAGTAAATAAATAATAAGATAGACTATTAAGGGTAGAATACTTAGGTAAAATTGAAAATGCACTATAAATAAAAAGGAGGTCATTGCAAATATAAAAAAAAATCACCTAAGATGTATGGAAGTAAACGACTGGTTTCCACATCAGAACAAATGGCATCCTTGTCACTGGCATCTGATTGATGGCACAATCCTGCTCAAGAATACTCAGAAGAAAGGCAGGGTTGAATCCGCCTAGATAGAGCAGAAGTCACATGGAGCGAAACCCATGAGATATGATCAAAACAATTGGTTCCTATATCACATTCAAGATGACCTATTTTTTAACCTTAGCCAAGTCATTTAATCTTTCTGAATTTCAGTTTTCCCTTCTCTATAAAATGAGGTTAAGAGTACTAAGTTGTAATTTGGGGGCAGTGACTCTGGAGGCCAGGGTCAAAAAACTAAACGAGGTTGATAACAGTCCTCTAATAGAAACGAAACAACAGTCTCATGAAAGGAAATCCCACTGATTCCCTTAATAGGTTAAGTCCCAGTTTTCCAAAGATGACAAAAAATGAGAGAATATTCTCCTGGAAAGCACGGCTGGTCCACAAATCCCTGACACTTGTCCTCTGGACCCAGGATAATGGAGGGTTTAGCAGAAGAAAAGTTATTTCTTGGGAATTGGTCCAGTTGCCCTTTCCCACCTGGGTATCCCTTTTTATTGCTAGTCCAAGAGTTTCAAAATTCAGTCATATTAAGGGAATATTCAGTTTCCTTACAGATCTGTCCTTTCCCTCTCAGCTGTCATCGTCTTGAGAAAATCAGTCATGGGGGTAGGGACATCACGCAAGTTAAGATTGAAGAGCCACGTACCCTAACATGCAGGAGCCCAGGGCCTGAAGAAAGGATGACAATTCCCCTTCTGGGTCAGAACCAAGAACACATCAGGACTTTGAATGGAACATTTGAACAGGTATGAAAATGTGGTTGGTAGTTGTGTACAAAACTGGTACCACATATTTCATATATCATTTATTTCAAAATATGCGTCTTTGCCATCCTAAATTATGCTGAGGTTCATTTTCCCAATCACGGCTCCTAATTTACTAACCATGATGCTGAATATCTGACTGCATAATGTACACCTGCCACAGTGCACACTCTGAGAACAGTGTTTTCAGATATAACCCATAAACCTCCTTCTCAGGCACATTCATTTTACTAAATATTTAAAACTCTCCAAAACCAATAATTCGCTAATTACATGTGACTTACTTGAGTACATAGTACATTGTACATTGTATTCCCTCTACCATCAAATTCTTCAAGCAGGAATTAATGAAGAAATTACAAGAAAGGAATCACATTTTCTTTAGGCTTATAATAACAATTTTATAAATATAGTTGCCGAAATTGAGAATATGTAATTTGTTACTTATGTTGTCTTTCAAAAAGTTGGGTAACGCTCCAGAAAAAAAAAAAAAAATAGTGGCACTGAGAAGCTAAAAATATTAACAGATATAATAGGATAGCAGGTGTTGGAGTCACTTATATTTTAATTGAAAATAAAATATGCCAGATCTGCCTAGTACAGCCGAAGTACAAGTGGAGTACCATTTAATAAATCATTCCATAAGTACGAAATAGAAACCTACTTTGAACTTATTGATGCAGTTTCCACGTCTTCAAGCAATTTACCTGTAAGTCTGAATTTTTAAGTTGGCAGAATACAAAATTAAATTTTTATTAAGTCTCTAGAGAGCATTCTTATTTCAGAAATAATAGAAGAAATCATAAAATAACCAAAATAGGTAACTATGTTTAAAACATTCAACAAAATAAGCATAGCTGAAATAAAAAAACAAACAGATAACTAGGAAAATTCTTTGAAGAATATATTTCTTCAAAAGAAATGCAAACAGATACTATCTCTATATTAATGATTCTTGACCTTAATTTGTGGGAGCCCGGTGGGCACTGAGGGTTGATCCCAGAGGTTCTTAACCACTGAGCCCCAGACCCAGTGTTTTTATTTCTTATCTTGAGACAGGGCCTCACTAAACTGCTAAGCCTGACCTTGAACTTGCAATCCTCCTGCCTCAGCCTCCCAAGCTGCTGGAATTACATGCATGCATAACCTTTCCCAGCATTGACCTTGATTTTTATGAACTCATGATGAGAGCTGGTTGAAAGTTATGAGCTCTCAACTGGGGAGAAAAAAATAAAAAGACAAATGCCAGAGGGGATTGGGACATAGCTTAGTGGTAGGATGCCTACCTAGCATGGACAAGGACTGAGCTTGATCCCCAGTACTACAAAAATAAAAATTAAAAAAAAAAAATAAGGGCACATGTGCTTATTTTAAAAAATGGCCATGATAGCATGGACTGCATCTGAAAGAACCTGGTATTGATAGCATATAATAATCATTTATATATTTGAAATCCTAAGCAGCCATCTTGGAAGCAGAGGACCTTATAGCCCTAGGCCTGCCTTCAAATGAGTGTGAACTGTAGCCTATTGCTTATACGTAGCTTCATGAAAGACCTGAGCCAGAACCATGAAGCTAAACCACTCCAGAATTCCTGACCCACAGAAACTGGGGAACAAACAATAATCGTTATTTAAAGCTGTTAACTTTGGGGAGTAATTTGTATACAATCATAGACCAAAAAAAATGCATATATATATATATATATATATATATATATATATATATATATATATAATTTCATGGGCGAATTGGCTATTTAAATATTAATGGATTAATGGTTGGTATAACTAATGTTTTATATTCTATATGTTTCATATATATAAGACGTAAACTTTTTTTAAAATAACAGAAAATACTAAAAATTCTATTGCCATCAATCAAGAAAGTAACTTTGCAATAACTGTAAACAATGAACTACTTAGTAGTATTCATCATACTATTTCTGGGTATGATAACAATGGTGCTAATGATAGAGCTGAGACATTGTTAGGTCAAAATTATTTAGGGGAAAATAATAATAATAATTGCATGATTTAAATTTCTATTCTCTTTGGTAACAACCATACTTGTCTTAGAAGTCATCTAAACATAGATGAAGGCTTTCCTTGATTTAGAGAGCAAAGAATTTTATTTATTTATACAGTTGCCCTAAAATCCATGGAAGTGGAATAATCAAGATACAGTATGTATAATAGTGCATCTAATGTGTGAAGGTGAGAAAATATGTTAAAATAACATGCATTCATCTGATTAGTGGTTTTATATACTTTACAACATTTTAATGACTTAAAACCTTATGTATAATCTAAAATTAACTTTTGTTTATTATATATGTATAAAAGTCTGTTATTACAAATCCATCCAAGCATTATAGTATAGTAGGTTTTAGAGGAAGACAGAAGAAAGAAAGAACTTAATGATTTAGGCAAACTCATTCCAGAATTAGTGAGCTCTTAGTAGATAATCTATAAATAGGATGACTATATAATTTTTCATCCATCCCAGGTCACATTTGAGAGCAAAAGGGAAAAGCTATTAAGGTATTAAACTAAAGCAACAGGCCAAACTGAGGCTATGCTAAGAAAGCCAAGATATATTTTCACCCTGTGAATCTGGACCAATATTTATCCAGAAAGTAAGAAATTTTCATTTTTATTTCATTTTATTTTTTTCATTCTCCTCTTAAAACTCCAAATAACTCATACCTAAGACCATTTCAACAAATTTGATGATAGAATTTACTCCATCATAGCTAGATTTGCCAATTGTAATACACTTTTAATGAGATTCATCTTTTTAGTGTGGTTATGAACAAGATAACTGTCATCAAAATTAAGTACAGCCCATCTTTACAAATGAGACTTCTAAGAGTTTTTCAGCATTTTTGAAAGCTAATATCCTTGAGAGTGAATGTAATACTGAAGATTGGTACTGCACTTGAAAAGTGTAATTACAGTTGTTAAATGCTATGAAATCAGAGCAAGGGAAGTGAGTAATCTTGTGAATGCAGATGCAGTAACTGTGATACAACGCAAATGAAAAGTTAGAAAAATAGATGGTATGCTAGAAGAAACCTAAATACAAAGAAAGTTGTACTTCTCATTAATAAATACACATGCATACTCACTACTCAGTTTCCCACAGGAAGAATTGCTTAAAACTAACTTTCATTGTGGGAGACCAACCTTACATGTGACTGAATCACACTCCCTGGCTGGGTGCTGAGGTGCTCAGTCGCAGAAATGTGGCAGAGCTTTCCCCACCCTTCTTGGGTGTGAGGGTCGGTGTCTCGTGCACGGGTGTGTCTTGCTACAGCCCCATGGGTGAAGCTACGCTCACCTATTCCTTTGTAATGTAACCCCTTGCCCTGTTTGGGATAGAATCTTCCATGGAAGTGCCTTGTGTGTGACCCCTTCTCTTACTGTGCCCTTGGGTGTGGCCTACCCAGGTGTCAATCAACCTGCTGACAGTGGACATCATGAAGATACTCAGCCCCCTGAAACCTGACCCCTTGCCTCATTTGAATAGCTTCCCTCAATAAAAGGGTCGGTCAGCGTGTGCTCTTGCTCTCTCTCTCTTCCTGCAGAACTTTAAGGTCAGAGGAGCCCTCACAGCGACCCCAAAGAAAAAGGTATTTGTGTCTCCTATGTGGTTATTTCGTGCAGTCCAGTTAGCCCAGTTTATCTGGAGTGACCCCTGAGCCTTTTAGTCACAAGAACAGAAACCCAGAATTTCACTGTCTATCTGTGACATTTTTTTTCGAACACAGATGTTTAAACTATTAAATCTATTATCTGCTATTTATTCTCTATTGTCTCATCTAGTTTAGTTATGTTATGAAACATTCACGTCACCATTCTTCTTACATTATGCAACTTAAAATATTTTAAAATTATTTTAAAACTATTATTGGAACCTCCAATCAACAATTGCATTGATATACCTTTTGGGTATGATGTAGATTACTGCCAGTTTCCACTAGGTCAGTAAAATTTAAAAGTAAAGATTAATCTAAAAACATTATCCAGCCAAGCATGGTAGCTCATACCTGTAATCCCAGTGGCTCAGGAAGCTGAGGCAGGAGGATCAAAGGTTCAAAGCCAGCTTCAGCAATTTAACAAGAAACTTCAGCAACCTAGTGAGACCCTGTCCTAAATAAAAAATTAAAAAATAGAAAGGGCTGGGAATGTGGCCCAGTGGTTAAGTGCCCCTGGGTACAAAAAAAAAAAAAAAAAAAAAAAAAAAAAACCTACATTATTGATGTACCTCTTCTTCTTTTGAAGAAAGCAACTCTAATCTCCTTCATGGATGGGAGATTGATATGGATTAAACTGTAATCATTATAGGCAGGCTACTCTGTGTTCAAGGTAATTATTTTTGTTCTTATTTCACCCAGAATCATGCTAAACATGGGATGCTCAATCAACTCTACTTCATATTTCCATAGAATATAAAATTCACTATGAAATGACCTTCCAATCATTTTGGGAACCCACTGAAGCTGCTACAAACAGGGAAAGAACTTCTCACCTTTTTTGATGAGAAGGGATAGGAAGCAGAGAGGGTGGACATTTCCAGAGGAGCCCTTTCCAAAGAGTTTACACAGAATGTTGGTTGTTTAAGAGACTCTTTGAATAAATGGAAGTGCACATGTGAAAAATACTACATGTTTCATGCTCCTTTGAAAGATTTACATTGAGACTTACATAGTAAGTACCTCCAAAATTCTATATCAAGGAAACATTTTACTTTGTTTAGTTTGATTGAAGTTAGGGAAATTATACATATTTACTTACAAATCATCTTAAAAGTTCTTGGAAATTTATGTCTTTTTTTTTTAAGCTCTGTGGGCAACATTCCAGAAAAATGTTTCTAAAGACATGCTTCCTGGTGGTAAACATTCTTATCCTCTACTACTCTTAGCAACTCCCAATAGATATTCTTGCTGGTCTTTAAAAATGAGGGAGGATACCTAAAACTTCAATTTTATTACCTTCATTGTTAATTTGTGTCTGTGACAAAGTAACCCTTTTAATTTGAAATAATGGTTTGGGGCCATGCTCTAGAAAATGCCAATATATAAAATTTGATCTAGCTCCATGACTCAGAGCTGAAACTACACAGTTTTTACAGTATATCAGATTATCCCAATGCTATGGAGAAAACTAATTTAGGGAAGAGGATAAAAAAGTGCTAAAGAAGGGGCCAGGGATGTTAAAAGAGGGTGGTAAAGGACATCCTCCCGAGAAAGTGAATTTGAGGAGAGATCTGAACAATGTGAAGGAGCTCTCCAAGCTGATGTATGTATGGGAGCATTCTGTCCCCATGTGGGGTTTTGGCTCTGATTATGGAGCAGAGAAATAGAGCAACAGGTGGAGCAGCATCTACAGAAGGAAAACTACTTCTTTA
This sequence comes from Callospermophilus lateralis, assembly GCF_048772815.1. Taxonomy (NCBI): domain Eukaryota; kingdom Metazoa; phylum Chordata; class Mammalia; order Rodentia; family Sciuridae; genus Callospermophilus; species Callospermophilus lateralis. The sequence goes on from NC_135310.1 coordinate 98,103,235, forward strand.
GACAGAGAAATTACATGTTTGCATGCTGATGAAAATTTTCTAGTAGAAGGGGGACAATGCATGATGCAGGAAAAGGGGAAATTGCTGGGTGGCGTTGAAAGAAGTGGGCTTTTTAGCAGCATAGGTGGCTCAGATGGGAAGGCAGATAAATGCACAGAGACACGGGTAAGTTGGAGGTCTTTATTTGTGAGATTTCAGGGAAAGTAACGTTTGATTACTTCTATTTTCTAGGAAGCAGACTGCTCTGCAGACACTCAGACAGGCTGGTAGACCACATCTTTCTGAGACCGAAAGGGAGCCCCTTCTGCTAGGAATATGCCACTTTGCACTGGGCTGAGGATATATTTCCAGTTCCCACTCATACTCTCATCTGGGCTTTCTTCCACAGAGCATGAGTTTCTCAAACATAGGCAACTTGGGCATTGCATAAGTGGTCCTGCCTAACTAAAGATATAAACCTTCTTCTTCTCTTCTCCTTCTCCTTCTTCTCCTTCTTCTTCTAGTTCTAAGAGACATGCTGAATAGTTCAGAGATAAAGATAAATAGCCAAATGATGCAGGAAAATCCCTCTGTATCATGTTGTGGCAAATTTTTGATCTTAAAAAAATTTTTCTTCCATAATTAAATTTTTAAAAAGTCTCCCCATAAGACTGATATTTACATTTTTTAGAAGTTAAAGAACAAAACAATATCCAAACCACAAAAAGACAACAGGGCAAATAAGATAAAAATGAAGAATATGCATTTGAAGATTTATGTGCATAAATGAAAGAATGTTTTAGACAAAAATCCCTTTAATTCTCAAGTAAATTAAACATAAAAGATTTTCTGGAAAGGCAACATACCGAGAAGAAAGAAACATACAACATGACAGGAATAATCTTAGCATTAGAAGCAGTAAGTAGTAGAAATTACATGCAGAGAATTGAATTCATGATGAGCAGAATTTCTGAAAATTTATCAACACACTGATATGTCATAATGAAATTCCTGATTCACCCAGTCATTCATTAAAAACAACTTGGTAGGGTTTCAGAACATGTATCTATTTAAGTTTTAAACTTGTGAATTTGAAGTGAAAGAAATCAATAGAGTTGTGTGAATTTTCTGAGACAATTTTTGGCTACAAAGAATCAGACATGAAGACCCAGGCTATTTGGGTTAAAAACCAGTGCAAGATGTTACCAAGCAAATTCAGTGGAAGAAGAGAGGGATAAAGAGGGTGAAGTCATTTTTAAGGAGAGATATAATGATGGATCACTTCATTCTAATTTGAAAAAAGGAAATAAAAAAGAACTAGTTGATGGCTCATCATAGATGGAAGGGACCAGTGGATGAAAGGTAATGATGGGGTCTAAGAAATACTATAGTGTTTCAGAAAGGAAGGAGCAGGGTCTCTGAGTGGGAAGTTAGACATGGGGATGTTAGCAGACATCCAGATGCTGTGATGACAAGGATGAAATGGCAGCTTCTGCCATGGCCTCTCCCCGGTTTTCTCCAGGGCACTGGTCATGTTATGGTCATTTTGATTTTTTAAAGTCCACAGAATAATCAATCTGGGAATTTATGTACATAAAAACAAATATATTTAATAAATAAGCATACAAATGTAAATAAACATAAATACAGATTTAAGTAATATAAAGTCTTAAAAAGAGGGGAAAATCCTTATAAGATCAAGATTCATTTACTAAATAAGTGAATATGTCACGTTTATGAGAAAGTTTGAGGAAAAAAATTGACCTTGATAATGAGAACAGTCTCGTCAAGGCAGCACAGACTTAATGACTTGGGATGATATAATTTCTTAACAATTGGCTCAGTTGTGCTTAGTCTTACAGTGAGTGACATTTACATAATCTTAATTTTAAAAAGTATCTAGCTGAGCATAGTGGCACATGCCTATAATACCTGTGACTCGGAAGGCTGAGGCAAGAGGATTCTAAGTTCAAAGCCAGCCTCAGAGACTTAGTGAAGGCCGTAAGCAACTTAGCAAGACCCTCTCAAAATAAAAAATTCATTAAGGAGAAGAAAGGTGATTCCAGATAAGAACCAGGGAGCTGGGTCTAGGAGTAAAAAGTAATAGAAAAGATAAATATAAATAAATGTCAACATACAAAGTAATTTTATCTTTTTCATTTCTCAGAGAAATAAAACACATGTCTACCTAAACAATATAAAAGATAGGAGATAGTAAATGGAGTGCATGTTCTAAGGCCCAAACTCTCAGGAAAGTGGTAGAAAGTTAATGGAGCTTGAGCTTTACCAAAATGAAGATTAACACAAGAAATAGAAAGTCAGGGGTTATATGAACAGAATACAATTAGAGGAGGGAGTTGAAGGAATCACAGGAAGCCATTGAAGGTGTACCATCAGAAGACAGCTTGGATAGAGGAAAACTAACCCCCACTTCCCTGACTGGCAAGGCAAGATGGAGCATAAACAAAGTACCCAACCATAGATACAGAATACTTTAAGAGCAAGTCTATTAGTAGTGAATTCTCCCTGATTCTGTTTGTTAGGAAGTGTCTTTATTTTACCTTTAATTTTGAGTAGTATTTTAGGTGTATAAAGTGAGAGATACAAAATATATACCCCACAGCCACTCCCCCAGTGAACTACTTCCTCCAGTCACACCCCACCTGCCTCCAGTTACCACTCAGTTAATCCCATCAGGGATTGATCAACTGATTAGGTTAAGAATATAACCCAGTCATTTCTCCTCCAAACCTTCTCACATTGTCTCACACATGAGCTTTTGGAGGGACACCACATCTAAACCATAACAGTTAGTATTAAGCACTAAAATCTGTACACCCTACTAAAAACTATCTATGCTAATTTTAATAACAATGCAATTTGGTGACATGGAAAAGATTGATACTAGTAGGTATGGATAAGTGTCTGAAAACAGGAAATATCATATATTGCTAATGGAATTGTAAGTCAATAAATATTTCTAGAGATCAGTGTGGAAGTAGATTCAAACTTTCAAATACAAATAATTTCAGGCAGAAAATTACATTTTAAGGAAATTGTCATAAGAAAAAAAGGTCAACTGAATAAATATTGTACAAACTAGGACACAATTATAGTACCAATTACAAAAGTAAATAATTAGAAACAAAATTTAACAATAAAGGTATTTGATGATAACTTTACATCATAAAACAATTGCAAATGATAATATAAATCATTTCTTATTATCATAGAAGGAGATCTACCACATATTATGCCTTCATCAGCAAATGACCCAAATATGTCACAAAAAGAGATGAATCCATTAGTTTTGGCCATTGAGAGGTCAATGACTGAGAAATAGAGATGAAGAGGGAAAGGAAGATAAACTGGTAACAGTGAAAGTAGGGTGTGGTCTTGAACTTCACCAGTAAGGGAAGAAAAATATGTAGATTGCTGTTTGAAGTATAGTCTCTTATTTAAAATCAGAGAATCTCAGAATTTAAAAGATTTTAGAAAATATTTTTTTAAACTGACCCACTATTTTGTATTCTGTAACTGTAGACAGTATCTCTGGGCCTCCTTTGTTATGATTGAGATCTGCCACTCTTGTCTTTCACTTCACACTTTCCCCCACTTTTCTACCTCCCCACTTATCACTTGTATTTCTAATTTTACTTTTTCAATGATGACTACTTACATTGAGCTTTGTAATTACAACAAATTATTTTACATGTTGTCTTTATTGAGAAACTGTAACACATATATTATTATGATGTTGTAATTATAGGCTCTGTTATGAACAACAGCTCAAAATAATAAAACTGCAAACACTATTATGTTTTTGTTTTGCCTGGAGTGTTTTATGTCTTTTCCAATTGTCTTTCTTAGTTTCCCCTTGAATCCTTATTATATTCTTATTTTCTTTGGAAGTAGTCCTTTATCTCAACTCTTAGAAACTCCCTTCCTTCCTTCCACACAAAGAATTCCCTGCCATCGTCCTCCATCTCTAGGATGCTCTCTAGGCCTGATGAACCGTGCTCTTCCTGGGACTTCAGGTCCTTGCTCTTTTGGATTGCATCACCTCTTTCTGAATGTCATGTCCTTCTTTTCCTTGCTTATTTTTTATGATACTATCAATTCCCTCCCTAAGGAAAGATGCTTAGGAAGTGAAGTTTATAAATCCTTGAATATATGAGATATTTTTTCAGCTCTCAGATTTAATTCTTTTTCTAAGTCACATACACCACACAATTTGCCCATTTAAAGTGTGCTCTTCAATGGTTTTTAGAGTATTCAGAGGCCTGTGCAACCACCCCTACAAGAACTTCTTGACATCTTCATCTTCAAAAAATAAACTGTGCCCAGTAAGCAGTCAGTTCTCATTTTCCTTTAACTCCTATATCCTTAGCCAAACACTAGGCTATGTTCTATCTCTATAGGTGTTCTTGTTCTGGACATATAAATGGCATCTTAAATATGTAGTCTTTTGTTACTGACTTACTTTTACTTCTTTTACTTAGCATAATATTTTCAAGATTTATCCAATTTGTTGTATATTCATATATATCCACCATGTTTATATGTATATCCAAATATATGTATATGTATGTATGTATATATTAGCTACTTTTGTATTTATAGTCATTTTGTGTGTACACTACTATATTTTGTTCATCCATTCATCAATCAATAGACATTTGTTTCTACTTTGGGACTATTATGGATGGTGTTCCTTGATTAGGCAGGAACTATTAGCTCTGTGCTTTAGGCAGAATTGATTTACCTTCTTCCCTTCTTTTTAGTTGCTTTTTTGTTTGTTTTTTCTGTTTTTTTTTTCTTTTTGTTTTTGCAGTACAGGAAATTGAACCCAGGGTTTGTGCATGTGAGCCAAGCAGTCTATCACTGAGATACATCCACAATCTTTATGAATAATGCTCTTATGAACATTTATGCACAAGATTTTCTGTGGACCTTTGTTTTAATTTCTCTTAGCTGAATATAGAATATAGAATATAATTCCTTAGCTGATTTCTGGACATATATATGGTAACTCTATATTTAACCTTTTGAGAAACTGATGAACTGTTTTCCAAAGCAATACACCAATCTATATTCTCTCCATCAAAACAGTGTTTCAAATTTGTCTACATTCTCTGTACCACTGTTTATTATATCCTTGATCATAGATATCCTAGAAGGTGTGAAGTGATATTCCATGTGGATTTGATTTGCATTTCCCTGACAGCTAATGACATTGAGCATATCTTCAATATTAACTGCCATTAATTTCTCTTCTTGGAAAAAATACCCATTCAATTCCTTTGCCAATTTTTAAATTGGGTTATTTGTATTTTTATTATTGATTTGTAAGTTGACATGTTTTTTTTTCTCTCTTCGCTGTTTCTTTTTCCTGAAAACTTTAGCATCTTCTCTTTACCTTTAGTATTCTAAATTTTTACAACAACATGTCTTCTGTATCACTTTGCTGAGCAAACAGTAGGTCCTTCCAAAACAAAGACCCATACTTCAGCTCAGGGTTTTTCCTCTTTTATTATGTCTTTGATAATTTCTTGCACTGTTGTTTTTTTCAGAAACTTCCACTGTCTGGATTTCAAACTTTAGATCAATCTTTATGTCATTCTACTTGTTTCTAATATTTTCTTTGCTTTATTTGCTGTTGTTGTTATTGTTCTTTTTATCATATTTCTAGAAGATTTGCTACTTCTTTTTCCTTTATCTTCTACTGACTTCCATTGGTTACACTCTTAGGAGTTTCTTTTCTTTTCTTTTCTTTTTTTGGTAATAGCACACTGTTCTTAATTTTAAAATATTTCTCTAAAGTCTTTCTCATGATTCTAGAGATGATCTTAAAGTTCTCGTGTGTTTCTTTAATGAGGTATTCCCTTTCAAATCACTATTACTAATTATTAACGTTGGTCCCTGTCTTTCATATTTCTCATTTGTTTGGCTCCTTGATTGTCTGTTCTTAAGGTTAAGGCAGCATAGAATACACTGGATTCCTTTACATTTGTGAGCAAGAGTTTACCAACTAGAGGCTTCACCTACAATTGAGCCAATAATAGCAAGTCAACCACTATAATTGATCACAATATGGAAGAATTCACTCTAAGAAACCAACTCCCGCATTAACATTCCTAGTTTTACCCAGTAGCCCTTTTAAATCACTCTAGGTAATGTAAGGGTCCGGAGGAAGAGACCACCAAGAGACTGACTCATGCAATTGCAGAAGGGGATTTATTGAGGATCCAAACCAGCGCGCTGGGGCTCCGTGCTCACTCAAGAAGGGAGAGAAGCCCAGAGCCTCGGGCAGGGATTGAGCTATGCTTAAGTACACTTTTTGAGGAGGGCGGGGACTTTACACACATCACAGTCTCCTTTAACAAATCATCATACACCGCGGGAAAATCAAACAACAACTCTGAAACATGATTAGCACATTCATTGGCGGGAACAGATTGGGCTGGGGTGATTGGTCACTCCTAAGCAGGGTACACATTCAAACTGATTGGTTCGGGCCCTGTATGCCTACATGACAAGCTACACAGGGTCCTAGGTTATTAAACAACCAGAGGGTCAGTGGGAATATTTACTGGGCAGTTCGGGTATTGTCCTAACAGCTACAGGAATTTCAGGTTTGGGGGGTAGCAGAGGAACTTAACAATACCTGTCCTTTACTTTTTAACTCAGGCCTTGCAGCTTAGAAACTTTACAATGCCCGATCTTTTACACTTTAACTTTTACACTTTAACTTCAATTTCTTTTACCCTTACAGTAAGAAGTCTCCTTTCTTTTTTTATTGTGATAAGACATGCATAATACTCACAATTTTAACCAGTTCAGTGATATTAAGTACATTCTATTGTTTTGCAACCATTACCATGTCCATGTCTAGAATTTTTCATCATCCCACACTGAAACTCCACACCCATTGAATAGGTACTTCCCCTAAACAGAAAGAGACCTCTGTCCCTGTTAAACAGCAACAACCCTTGGCAACCACTGTACCACTTTCTGTACCCATCTGTTACCATTTGGATGTGAGTTGTCCCCAAAAAAACTTATGTATAAGACAATGAAAGAAGGGCTGGAGGAGAAATGATTGGTTTATGGAATCCCTAACCCAGTCGGTGAATCAATCCCCTAACTGGATTAACTGAGTGGTAACTGAAGGCAGGTAGTGTTAGAACAAAGAGATCTTCCCAACACAAACTTCAAGGATCATTTTAGCGTTTTATTCAGGAACGGAACTACAACTACAACTACGGGAATGTACCCACTTTCCTGGTGGAAAATGAGCCACTGAACAAAGAAGGGCAGTAGGCTTATATAAGTTGTGGGTGATTTAGTGAGTGTGACAGTTTGGGCACTTAGGAAATTGAGTTGCTGGGTTGGGGGTCCGTGGCCAGCACCTGGAGAGGAATTATCTCTGAAGAGATTAGAGTTTCCTAGAGACTATCATTCTAGGTTTGATGAAACAGTTTCTCCCCACCTGTGGCCAACATCTGAAAAGGATTTATCCGGGGAGAGATGAAAGCTATCAATGTAGAACTTTCTTTTTCATTCCATTTTCCTAGGCCTCACTATTTTGGTTTTTTCAGTTTCCACTTCCAATAGGTAGGGTGTGGCTGGAGGAAATGGGTCATTGGGGGTGTGCCTTTAGGGCATGTATTTTGTATCTGGAGTGGAGTCTCTCTCTCTCTCTCTCTCTCTCTCTTCTTTCTGATCATCATGTGAGCTGCTCTCCTCCCCCACACTCTTCCACCATGATGTTCAGCCTCATCTCGAGCCCCGAGAATAGAGCCTGCCTATGGACTGAGACCTCTGAAACTATGAGCCCCAGATAAAGTTATCCTCCTCTACAATTGTTCTGGTCAAGTCTTTTAGTCACAGTAGTGAAAAAGATGATTAAAACACCATCTTTACTTTTGTTTGGAGGCATTTGGGGCTTGAGGAAAGGAAAATGTGTAAGAGAATATTTTTCAGCAACAGGTTCCCCATCTCCTTCACCCCTTGTTTTTAAGGCTATCAGCCCCATTGTCTATTCTAACCTGGAGTCTCCAAGTCCCATATGACCCCTGGTATTTATAAGGTAAAGCTCTTCTGATTTGTGCCTTTTTCTGGACATTTTCTAAGCTATGATTTCCTTCATCCTTTTTAACCTATCTGTACTCTGCTCTTTTCTCCCCATTATATTTAATGAAATCTTTCACACTCCATTGACTAGCTTTCAGAAAAGGAATTTTTATTCTTATTATGCGTTTTGGATCATAGAAGTAGAATCAGCACATGCTCAATCTACTTATTGAACCATAAGCCTGTGCTGAAGTTTTAACCTCTAATAAAGGTTAACAGGTATACTTAACCAGAAATCTAACAATTTTATATCTTAAATCAGTATCAAAATTCAAAAATGTCTTTTATAAAAATAAAAAATTCAGATAGCTATTGAAAATCAACATATGGGATATACATTAATGAAAATTTTGTTAAATAAATTTAAGTTCCAAAGTACAATACATGGGGTCCTTATAGCACAGATATAAGTTTCTTTAAAATTAACTGTTTGTGACTAGCATATTTAAGTCCTTCAATAATTTTTCACTAGTCTTTACTATGAAAGTCTCAGTAAAATAGTATCTTGTAATTAAATGGACATTTGTTAAAGATCCCACGCAGCACCTGAAATGGGTGTGACTCTCCACGATGTCAATCAATCTGCTGACCACTAGACATCACAAAGCAAGACTCCATCCTTGAAAACTTACCCCCCTCTGATGCCCTTGCTATATAATAAAGAGATTCTGGGCTCACATTCTCTTTTCCAGCACTGTCTCCAGCATGGAAGCTGACCCTTAAGGTCACAGAGCCATCCCTCCCTTGATCTGAAAAACTTATGTCTGTGTTGAATGACTTTTTACTGCTTTCTTAGCTTAATGTTGCAGCCAGCTCTTTTAAACCCAGTTCATTTTGTCTACATGGGTCGTGGGTGAGAATAGGGCATCTGTGAAGAAAAGACGATGCAAGTGTAAGTCTGTGCTCATAGTAGATGCTTAAAAAATACAAGCTTACATCTTCCACTGTTGGACACCAGGGTCATTCTGCATGAGTCAGATTCCAGGTAACTCCAATTCCCTGACCTTGGCCATGTTACTCAGGCCCTCTGTGTCTCATTCTCTCATTTGTAAAATTGAGTTAATATTGTAGTGCACATTAAAGGGCCATTTTGAGGATTTGAGGATTGAATACAATAAAATAGGTATAGGATTGAAAATAGTCCTCTTTTTATTAACACCTACGTCATTCCATGATTGGTCTCACTAGAGCTAATTATTATTGAATCGAACATCTGTAGAGTCTCGTGTAAAAAACTAGAGACAAACATAGTTTTGATATTGTCCTACCTTATAACACAGTCTCTTTCCTGGATCCTCTTTAGTTCACTCCACCTCAAATTGTTTAAAAACCACCTTTGTTTGTATATTTTGAACCAATCAATATTTTATTCAGAATACTCCACATTCAAATCATCACCGGCAACACACAGGTACAATACTCATCCTTGTCATCTTTAAAAACAGCCAAAATCTACAGAGACCTGTAACTTCTCCTGTTTTTACATTTCATTGAATTTTCAGTATCCCTTCTTGCATTGCCACCATATTATTTTTTTTCCTTTAGTGAGACACAAAAGTGTTACTTCTTCACTGTAATTGCTTTTAAGAGCTTTCTAACATTTTATCTTAACAACTTGATCTTTAAAAATTCTTTTTTCCCACTATAGGTCTTTTCTTACAAGTGGGAACAGTTCAGTTTAAAAGAAATTGAGTTAAGTTGCACTGACTTCCAGCCAAAATGGACAAACAGCTCAAATTTTATCCTGAGTCAGTGTTTTTTCTCAAGCTGGTTGCTCGGAAAGTCTATTTTGATCATAATATAAATGCTAACTATCATATAAGATTGTATTTGCACTTTCTTTCCTTTTAAATGTATGCCTCCCTTCCTGGGCTTCTGTCCCCACTACACCTACCTCATTCTCCAGATGCCCACTCAGTCTCCAGATCCAGCTGACTTTTGCTGTTTCCTCTTCAAACTTGAGTTCTACTTAGCTACACAGTCCTCTTGGCTCCCTCAGAACTTCATTCTACCTCCACATAGCCTTTTACCACTTATAAAGCAACCATCAAAAACTAGTCCCATCACTGGACTAGGCCTAATGAGAACAGGTCAATGTGAGATTCCTCTCCACATCTTCAGTATTTCATGATCAATATATATCTATCAAAAGAAGAACTTAAATGGTTCTCTTGGGCAGCATCATTGCTTTCTTTTGTTCAGTCTCTCCTTTGAGAAAAACCAAGCCCCTGCTCATACAGGCCACTGGATCCCCATAGGATGGCACAGCCTTTCCTCTTAAGCTGGATGTGTGACCCAGGAATGAACAATCTCACTGGCCACTGTGATTAAGAAAGGAATAGGCATTGACCCTGGCTGGGTTAACTCCTCAGTGTTATCCGGGGATTTGCAGAAGGAATTTGGGAAGATACCTTATCTCTTCTCTTAAACCACTATGCATAAGAACATAAGGGCCTAAAGCTGTCCCTGCATCTTTGCCACACCTAGGGAGCATTTATAGAATGATGTTTATCCAGAAAAAGAGATAATAGCTAAGTCTTAATGGCCCAAGGCAAAAATCTGATGATACCAGTTAAACTCCAAACTTGAAGTTAAACACATAATTGAAGTTCATTTTTATTGAAGGGTTATGTAAAATAATATTCCTACAAGACAGCCCCCAGGAAAAAAACAGAAAGATAGTGTGGTTCAGGAGGAAAAAAGAAAATTAGCCAAACATTAAACCTTTCCCAGTAAATACTTTCCCAGAAACACTGGGCCCTGAAGGAAAAAAGCCAACTTTTATCCCTTTCTGGTTCATCCCCAGCATCTCCATCAAAAGCAAACATTTCATCCTTTCCCAACCACAGAGGGCCTTCAAGGGAGAAGGTGGGTATTGAAATGCTGGGCCATGGATTTTTACCCTTTCCCATTATCGATGAGTCCTGGAAAGAGAAAAGCAAATACTGAAGCTCTGAGAAACAATGAACCCCAGGAAAAGAAGATATGCAGTGAACACCAAGTTCTGAGCTTCTCTGATAACAATGAATTTAAAACTTTTTAAAGCTGCTTTCCTGAGTTAAAATTTTAACCTGCACAACTAGTTCACTGACTGTCCAATCAGCATGTCCACAGTTTCCAATGATTAATTCACCCTCATTGTGAACTATAAACTCAGAGCCCCTCTGTAACTGGTGGCCATTTTTGTACCAAAAAATGAGACTTTCCAGTGCCTGACTGATTGACTGTGCTACAGAATAAAGGAAAGCTTGCTGATCCATTTGAGGTCTGCTTCCATCCTGGTTATTTGTATTTTCATTATAGTGTCAAAATCATGTTCATTATTTCTGCTTACACTTATCCCCTCCAGTTACGTTTTCTGTTTCTTTGGGGTTTTATTTGTTTGTTTCATTTAATTTTCTTAAGCTAAGTTTGAGTATCATATCTGTCACTGGCAATTAGAAGAAAAAAAAAGTCCTGAAAAACAGAGTTACTTCTTCATATAAGGGCATGAATTTTTAAGATCATGGAGTGAACCAACATTATTGTTACCCACAGAGAAATCAGGCAAATCTTTGATTTCAGCGACATGCTGTTGATGGGCTAGCTGCTATTGGTGGGCAAGCTAGCCCACCAAAAATTATTTTTATAAAAAAAATATAAAAGATTAAAATTTTTCCTACTTCATTTTAAAATCTTCTAACATGATTCTCCTTTTAGAAGCATTGGTTCATATGCAAAAACAAATGTATTATAATTTTTTCTTGTTCTTAAATTGATAATGAAAGTAAGAAAATGAAAAAAACTATACAAAGAAAAGTAATTTTAGAGGATCACTATTGACTTTTACAAAGTTTTTTTCTGTTTTGTTTTGTCTTGTTTTGCCCCAGGTATTGTACACAAAGGAGTAGCATTTTGGACACTTGACAACATGAAAATAAAACATGTTCTTTGTACTTACATACTCAAACCCCCAAATCATGTAGCTCTACTGCAAACATTCTTGAACTTAGTGTGTATAAGAATCATCAGAAGGTATTTGTTAATACTAGGATTCAAAGTGTATCAACTCAAATATTCTGATTTACTATGCTTGAGTGAGGCCAAGAATCTAAATTTTAAACAAGCGCCCCAGGATAGTCTGAATTAAAAGGTGCCCTGACTACACACTGAGAAACCCTGCTCTCTGAGGCAAAAGGGATCATAAAAGGTGATAAACCTCAGAGCTGACTCCTTCCCTACAAGGTGAGAAATGAAACTAGCTTTCACAAAAGAAAATATTAAAAAGAGAAAGGTCTTAGAATTTAGTACATTGTATATTTTCTTAGGTTCTGTAGGACAAAAGCTGTTGAAGGCCTCTTTTGACAAGAAAAATACAAAGCCCCAATTCTATTCCTTTCTCATTCAGGAAGGAGTTCGTTTCTTTATTTTTTACTAAATGGGACATGAGAAATTGCTTAGAAATAATATGGCTTCCTGAACCTTATATCTAAGGCATAAAATCTGTTACATTTTCAGAAACATAAAACAGATTTCAGAGAAACCTCACAGGTCATTTAACCCAACCATTATCAGATGTTGGAATCTTTTCTGCACCATTCCCTAAAAGTGGTCATTCCATCTCTGCTTGAACACCTCCAATGACCCAAAACTCATTACTGTATGAGAAAGAGATTTTTTTTTTATCTTGTGGTAAAAGTTTGTGTTTGTTGGTTTGTAGGTGATTTATCGGTTTTTCCCTCCCACCAGGCTGAAACCTACCTCCCAGTGTGGAGCATTTGTTGGTCTTAGACCTGCTTTTTCTGTGTCAACAGAAAAAGCATAAATATCTTGTATGAAGTGTTTATAATTATTTGAAAAGTTATTTTGATACACATTAAATATTCTCTTTTCCATATTAAACAAGTTTCTTCAGCTATTTCTTTCCAGGCCCGGTTTCTAGAGACTGTCTTCCTGCATGATAGCCCTCTATCCTCTCTTCTTAGTTCTTCAAGTTGTCTTGTGAATTAGAGGATTTATCAAAAGGGGTAAACAGCTTATTTTAGTTATCCATAGCAAATCCACATGGATTAAAGCTACTCTTCGCGAGCCTTCTTGTAACATCTTCCTCTTAGCAGAGATAAACTTCATTTAAGTAAGAGCAATAAACTAAAGGGAAGTGAGGACCCCAGGACTTAGCTACCCCATTTAAGCAGATAATATGTGTGTTCTAGGTGACTCCCCTGGAACCAAAATGTGTCTCCTCTTGGGCTCTAGGTTTTATGTGCTTATTTAAGAGCAGAAGATGCAGACAAGATCAGTTGGGTGTTGAAACATTCATTACTGAAAGGAAAGTGACCACAACACTCAAGAGATCTTTTTGCAGCAGTGCAACAGAGGAGAAAAGAGAGAAAGAGAGAGAGAGAGAGCAAGAGAACAAGAGAGCAAGAGAGAGGGGGGCCCAGCAGGAGGGAGTTTTTATAGCCCAAATCTAATGGGGCCTCTGGGTCTGCAAGCTGCCTTGTTGGCACAAGGGGGGTTGAGTGTTCAGCCTTGAGTGGGGGTTGAATGTTCAGCTTTGACGCAAACAGGTGATAAAGGACCAGACAGAGGGGGGTTTGAGTGCGTAGACCATCCTGCAGCTAACATTTGTTCAGCCTGCCCTGCAGATAACATAGTTCAGCCTGTTCTGCACCTAACAATTACCCTATAGTTCAAGACCATTATTCCTCTGGCACTGTGGCCCAAGGTAATGTAACAAGTAAGTGACTGCCACTGCTGCCTCAGGCACACTCATCCTAACCCTTCTTGCCAAGAGGGCTCACTCAGATGGTGTTGCTAGAAGTGGAGGCCTACTTTCCATTGTGCTGTTCACTCTGAAGACTTTCTCATTTGATGTGGGTCATCAATTCAGTTTGTATCTTATTCCACAAAATATATATATTGTTTTGTTTTTTTTTTTTTTTTTGAGAGAGAGAGAGAGAGAGAGAGAGAGAGAGAATTTTTTTTAATATTCATTTTTTAGTTTTTAGTGGACACAGCATCTTTGTTTGTACGTGGTGCTGAGGATCGAACCCAGAACCCAGGCCGCACGCATGCCAGGTGAGCGCGCTACCGCTTGAGCCACATCCCCAGCCCATATATATATTGTTAAATATTGTGTGTATAAATTTTTCCTACTTCATTTTGAAATACACACACACACACACACACACACACACACACACACACACTTTTCCAGATTAAACAAGTTTCTTCAGCTATTCCTTTCCAGTCCGGTTTCTAGAGACTTTCTCTGCCTGATATCCCTCTATCCTCTCTTCCTTTAGTGTGTGTGTATACTATAAGAACTTCCCTGCACTTCCCAGCAAGCCTGGATCAAGAAAAGTTGATGGCATGTAGCCTAAGTGCAGAGTTTGGCCTTTGCCCCCTCCTGCAGTATTTATGTGATATAGTGACAAGTGCTAAAAGAGAAATGCAGAGACAGTGTTTGGTGAATACAGAAAAAGAAGAAATTATTTCAGGATAAAGTAAGGAAGGAAATGTTTGAGGGTACAGAGATCAAAAAAAACAAGGAACACCAGGAAAAGGGGATCCTACAAGAAGAAAACAGGCCAGGGGATCTCAGTGTGGTGCTTCATTCAAGAAATAGAACTGGAGGTCAGAAAATGAAGTATTAGATCTAAAAAAAAGTTAGGTAAAACATATTCCATGAATTCTGAATATTCTTTTTAAAAATATAATTTTATGCCAGTGCACTTAAAAGTATAATCAATTATTTCTATGATTGTGAAAAAAATCAGTGAAACAAATTTATAACACAAATGAAATACTCTTTTTTCAATGGAAGGGGCATAAAGAATAAAACAACTGCACTGCTTCTGGGAACTGTTTAGTGCTAATGCTAATCTGCTCTTACTGAAACTCTGATTATGATAAGACAAATAAGGTAAATTATAATGCAGAAGAAATTAATTTACAAGTATATATTACATGACTCTGGTAAAGTTTATAAGCACAGGTTTATGACTTAATTACTAATATTTCTCAAATTTTATTTACATGGGAAATTTTTGAGAATATTGCATGGATAATCACCAACAGCCCTCACTACTCTGCCGACTTGGCCTCCTGTCTACTCTGCTCTTGTAGGTCTAAAGGCGAATGATCATGTAAAATATAGATGTGTGGCATTATACTAACTGGTAACACATGCTATTGCCTAGTAAAATAACTACTAACAAAGTAGACCCTGCTTGTTTAGAAATTCCTGGTCCAGAAATAACAACTTATTTTTTTCGTAGCACAACCTCCACTGGAAATTTCTCAAAATGTATAAAAATTCCAAACTTATTTTACCATTGTGCCCTTCCATGAATTCTTTCATTCACCATAAAATTTACCAACTTGAAATCCAGAACTTATCTAAAATAAATGTGAACCAGCAGTAATGACAAGAGTTAACATTCATGGACACTCAGTTGTGTGCTATGTGCTAGACACTGCTCAAGGCAGTCTATGTATCCATTCACTAGTCTTTTAACAATACTTCCAGGTAGGCTTTCTAACTTTCTCCACTTTTTTAAAGAAACATAGGTACAGAGAGGTTGGTAAATTTGACCAAGGTCATATAACAAGTAAGTGACAGAGAATGTGGCTACATGACCATAACTACTCCACTGTGCTACCACCACATGTGTTCATGTGCACATAGAAAATAATAAAATGCATTAGAATTGCCAACTCTAATTTGCACAAAAGTTGATCAATTATATGAGCCAGAGTGGAATCATAATAAATACAGAATATTTTTGAATAAATTATATATATGAAGGGTACCACCATCAATTTATTCATACATAGGAATATACTAATTATACTAATATCATCTCTTTCATTTTTTATTACCATTACTAAGCACAGATATAGATACATAGATGCACTGGAAAAGTATGAATTACTTAAACTTATGAAAAAGAAGTCAGAACTAGAAAATAGTATCCTCCTTAATTACTTTATCTCAACTAGGAGCAAGATAGCCAATAATTGAGATACAGGTGTTATATAATTGCTTATGCATTTTTATATAAATATTATTTTTGATAAAATAAGATCATGTGGAGGCAAGACTTTTATTCCATCTCCCGAGGGTTTATAACTGAGTCTTTGGAATCAACTGAAAACAGGCAGATTAACAGGAGAAAAGGTATACAAATGCATTATGTGCATGGGAACATCATAGGAAAGAAAAGCAAATACACAATAAATCAGTGGGATTCAGAGGCTTTATGTCCTCTTCATGGGAGATAGGGGGTGTAGGCAATTTAGGGGAGACTAAATGGTTTGGAGGGAAAAATAAATAGGCCCTTAGAAAAATAGATGATATTGACAAACGTGCCAAAATCATATGTTGGAGAAAAAGCAGCCTGTTTAACAAATGGTGCAGGGATAAATTGATATCTATATGTAGAAGATTGAAACCAGACCCCTATCTATCACCCTGTACAAAAACGAACTCAAAATGTTTCAAATACCTAAATGTAAGACCTAAAACATGAAAACTGCTAAAAGGAAAGATAGGAGGAACACTTCAAGAAATAGGTACAGGCAAACACATCCTGAATAGGACCCTAATAGCTCTAGAAATAATAGCAAGAATTGACAAATTGGACAACAAGGAAAACAATTAACAGTGAAGAGAAAACCTATAGAATGGGAGAAAATCTTTGTTAGCTATTCTTCTAACAGAGGATCATATCCATAATATATACATAACTCAAAAACATCAAAAAAATCCCACAAATGACTCAATCAATAAATGGAAAAAATAATTGTACAGACACTTTTGAAAAGATGTATAAACAGTCCATATTTATATGAAAAAAAAGTTCAACATTTTTAACCATTAGGGAAAGGCAAACTAAAACGACCCAGTCATAATGGCAATCAAGAATATAAAAATAATAAATACTACCAAGGATGTGGGGGGACAAGGAATCTTTATACACTGCTGAATAAAAATATAACTACTATATAAGTCAGCTATACCACTGCTATAGGAACTGGAGTCAACCTTTTATATAGATACCCACATACCCATGTTTACTGCAGCACAATTCATAATAACCAAATTATGGAATCAACCTAGATGCTCAACAATGGATGAATAGATAAAGTAAATGTGATGTACATACACAATGGAATATTATTCAGCCATAAAGGAGAATGAAATAATGTAATTTACAGGAAAATAAATGGAACTAGAGATCATAATGTTAAGCAAAATTAAAAAAAAAAAAACAAGTATCACATGTTTTCCCTCATATACAGAATCTGGCGGAGGGTGTAGATAAAGATAACAAGGAATTAGCAGGGAGACTTAGAGAAGAAGGGGATAGGGGAAGGGGAAGAGAGGAGAATGAGTGAACAGGATCAAAGAATCTTATATGCATGTACAGATATGCTACAATGAAACACTTTACTCTGCATAATTGAAATGTACTAATATGCAAAAAAAAAAAAAAAGAGGGCTAGGGATATAGCTCAGTTGGTAGAGTGCTTGCCTTGCATGCACAAGGCCCTAGGTTCAATCCCCAGTGCCACGAGGAAAAAAAAAAAGTAAAAAAAGAACAGATGATAGTTTATGTCAGAGAGTTTGGGTGTAGTGCTGACTTTGAGTCTTCTCCTAGAAGACTAGGAGTTAGTCATCCCTGGCTGATGAAACTCTCAGGCAGGAGATTGATGACAAGTAAATTCCTTGTCTCTCTTTAGGTACCTAAGGGGAGTTCAGAAAAAATCTATCCCTGAACTTGCTGCTTCTTTTCAAGTGCATTTGACTGAAAGTAATCATTATATCATAACAGTATATTTTGGGGTAGCATTTCCTGAACTCCTTTAAGATCCCAACACATGATAATTTAATAAGCAGAAGTTCCCATTCTCCATCATTACTCAAGGCTTGATACCTACCTAAAGCACCTTTGAATTTTCCTTCTTTAGCTCTACTTCCTCTCACGATGCCAGCACTACTGTTGCTGAAGGTTATTTCTGCTACTGTTTTTCCATTGGTCTCCTCCTTGTCAGTCCCACTGCCATTGCTCACCTACCCGCTCTTACTTCATACAGAGAGTACTTTATTTACTTGTTAGGGAGCCTGCCTGTGTCCACAGCATATCCTCAACCGTGAGTCTTCTAAAAGATTATGGGTCACACCCAGATCTGGCATCAGGACTTGCAGCCTATGCAGTTACACAGGGATCTACATTAAGAAGGACCAGGCTTTGTTTCATGTTCCACTATCATTATGGTAAAATTTTAAATTCATGAACAAGGGGCCTCAATTTTTTTGTTGTTGTTGTTCTGAGCTTCTCAATTATGTGTACCCTGGCCATCTCACTCTCTCTTTCAGAATTTTGAATAGTACCTTTTCATAAATACCATTAAACTAATGGTATTTTTTCTAGACAAGTATTCACAACATGGTCCCAACATCTTTCTCCATATTTGCGGAGTATGGCACAATTCAAGAGACCTTTGTTCTTTCATTTCTTCATTCATTTTATAAATCTTTATTAAATGCTACCATAGCTACAAAGATGTGTATAGTATACTTTTGCCTACCACTCCAACCCTATCTCATGAATCCCTCCCCTAATCTACTTGCTGTAGACAGACAGACTAATATTAGCCTCCTGTAACCTTTCCCAAGTCTCTGCCTTCTGGAATTTGTTCCCCCATTTTTCTTTTCAAGCATTCAATTTACTATGACTTCTGTGGCTTTGTTTCTTCTCACATTTCAAGTTTGTAAAAAGGTATAACCAGAAAGATCATTTCTAATTCTAGGTATAACACTGGGGGTCTCTGTATTCTTTGTAACACACTCTATTTACTTATTCTTAACAATGTAACAAAAATTATAATGAAGACATTAATGGTAGGTGCTAAGGTGCTTTACATATATTATCACATTCCACCTAACTCCATGAGATCAGCATTATTCTTTCATGGCAGCTAACACAATATGCACTCATGTTGTGTGTTAACTCCCTTGTTTGGTTTAATTCACATGTATGTGAGTTTACTAAGAGTTGTGACCATGTCATCTTGGTTCACTGTTGCAACCTTTACATTTTGCATATTGTAAGAAATAAATAATTTCTCATTGAATAAATGATTACCTACCATGTGCAAGGCCCTGATTATTATGTTGTGTATTTCCCAAATGATCAAGAATCCTGGACATTTTTTTCTTTTGCAAGTGTTTGTAGTTTACTACTGCTTTAACTTATACTGTTCTGTTAGATTGGAATGCACTCCTTTATATTAAAATCCTATGCAGCTAAGAAAACCCAAGTCAAATAACATTTTTCCCATGAGAACATTCATAAATAAACTAAAGATTTCCTCTCCCAGCAAGGCCCTCACTGACCCTTGCTTACCTCTCTTCCTTAATTTCCCAACACATCATACTTCTCTCAAGGTGCTTGTATCTTGCTTTGCAGTACAATGGGCTTTGTATATATTTTTCTTTATAAATGACTACCTATATTGTTCATCTTTTATCAGTGCAGCATTGAGGATAATGTTTGATCCATATTAGGTAGTTAGTACACATTTTAACTGAATTATTTCCACCAATATTCATTTTTTGAGAGGCTTTCAAAATCATTTCCAAATTCAAATAATTCTAAATCATCATCATGCATCAACATGTCCAGCTACATTCTAATTATCCTTTAAATTACTTGACAAGTAGAGATTTGTGTGAAAGTGATTAAGAAGTTTGCTTTTCTTTTTCTTTCCCATTTGAGAAATCTCTGCTGATATATCTTTGCTCAAGGATTCCCAGAAGCAAATTTAGAATATAAGAATAGCATACAATGCAGACCAGCTAGGCAGACAGAATGAGCATGATATTTAGAATCAAATACAACTAGATTCGTAAACATTGTCTATCACTACCTGAGAAAAGTTTGATAAATTATACCATCTACCAGTTCCCCAGTTTCCACATCTGACATATTAAGAAAATATCTCAGAGAATGGTTGTGAGGATTGAAGGCTTAAAAACACAAACCAATATGTTGATAATTAAATATTAATATTAAAATTTTAATTAACATGTTTAATAGTATTGAAATAGATTTCCAGCACAAGATTGCTGGCTGAATATATTTATTCTCTCTTCTCATCCCAGATAATAGTAATTGATTTTTTTGTGTGTGTTTTGTTTTAAGGCTAAAACTCTCTGAGAGTAGAATAGAATGGGAACCCTATCATCAGCACTTTTGAGATTTCAAAAGCCAGAAAGTAAATGGAAGAGAACTGATGGAAGCTGAGGAGAGGAAACCTTAAAATATACACAGACGACGATAAGGTCAAGGTAGGGGTAGTCGGTTTAACCCACAGAGCCTTGGAGAAGATCTAGATTCAGAGTGAAAAGGTAGGTGGCAAGAGGGGGAGGGAGCCATGGGCAAGGTCATCTAAGTTCTGAGGGGGATGCCACTGTCCTTCAGTTCCTTGAAGTACCAAATCACCATTCAGTGCAAGCCTCAACTAAAGATATTTTCAGATATTAGACTCCAACATTCCTTCTTAGGACATTACTTGAGAATGCTCTCCAGCACAGCAAGGAAGTGAAATATGAGAAGAAAACATGGTATTCAGTAGACAGAGGAGACAAACCAGAAAAACAGTGAAAGGAAACCAAGATAACACCTGGCATCCACCAGTCTAGAAAAGAGCATGAAAATGGCAGACGATGGGAGGAAGTTCTACAAAATGGGCACAACATACATTGTAAGGTACATGTGACAACCTGGAAAAACTTAGGAATATGAAAAAAATATATAGAACGCTAGAAAAACTCATTGATGAAAAAAAGACATTAAAAGAGAACTATATTTGAACTATAAACCCAGAGTTCATTCCAATTCTAAGAAGAAATTAGTGAATTTCAAGAACAAAAATGGAATGGATTTTCATCAGGAGCCAGAAAAAAAGACAGCCCTTTTCCCAGAGGGAAAACAGTATGAAGTTCTAGGGCAGGAAGGACGGTGAAGAGGCACAATCCAAATACAGGTAAACCCTAACAAGGAAGATTAGTATAGTATGGAGAGGAGAACCCATTTGAATAATTGCCTTTGAGGAAAACAGAAGTCCTGATGTTGGAAACATGTAGAAAGAAATCTGGAAACATGACTCGGCTTTGCAAGGAGACATATTCCTACAGTCATACTATTGTAATTGTCAGTTACCAACCATCAACTTTGAGAATCAGAAATATTAATTGTAGAAACATTAATTATGGCTATAGAACAGATAGCAAATGTTTTCAAACTTGCCAAGGGTAAAACTGGATTAACAAGACTGGATTGATTAGAAGGTGGGAAGAAGGGAAAGAAAAGAAAAGGGCATTAGTTTTTCTCATCTGAGAAACTAAGGGGTCAAGAGATGCTAATAGTTAATGGAACAAGAGATCAAGGTTAAGTACGGCACATATATTATGTATGTTATTGATTGTGTGGACAATTGAGAAACTAAAATAGCAATATTAGGCAGAGGAGATAAATTTGGAGGGGCTGGAAAATGAACTAAATATGATATATTGTTACAGGAAGTTGTCAGATAATGTCTACGGTCAATGAAAAAAAAAAAATGTGGCATAAGTAATCCGTATGGGAAATGGAGGAAACCAGAGTCACAGCCTGTGGGAGCAGGCCTGGATGGGAATGGGTACATTCAGTATCTTTTTTTTTTTTTCCATTTCTGATCCTTCTGTGCTATTTCATTTTTCATCCATATGTATGTACAAGTTAGATAAAATAATTCATATAAAAATGAAGACACTAATATTTTCTACATGGAGCCAATGCTTCTTGGTGACAAAATTGAAGTGATTTATAAACAACAAACACACAAGCCAATTTTTGCATATTTCTAATTTATTTTGAAATGTGCTCTTCAAATGTGACTGTTCCTGTCCTGGGAGTTTATAATTTGAATAAAATACAAAATGAATTTAATAGTCATAGTTCAGATAAGGAGGTTATGTCTCAGGAGGTTCATGGTTCCTTGATTTTTTTTTCCTACTGTTCAGTCTTGGCTTAACATCAGTCTTGTTTTGATAGGTTGTCACTGCAACAGACTCACAGAATATCTATGTTTATAAAAGCACTGGAGGGGAGTTACCTGGTTACAAAAAAAGAAAGATAACTATTCTAAATAAACAATGTACAGAAATAAATGCACAAAAGTGAGATTAGGAGACTCCAAAGGGAAATTCCTGTTAGGTTTCTGGTACAGGAAAAAAGTAAAGATGATTTCTGTTATCAAACTAAACAGAGAACCATACCTAAGATTTTGGAGCATTAGCAATGGAGTCTTATTGCTTTTTACCTCAGGTTTTTATTCTCCTTTTTGGCTAAAGCTACTGAAGCAAAGAGATTTTAGAAGCTTAAAATCTGTTTTGCCTTAGTTACTTCACATAGATTTTCTTTGAAACACTGGAATGTTTTTCCAAAGGCACCTTTTCACTTCTTTTATAGTGAAGCATTATTTAGATAAAGCCATTACATTTAAAGTACTTAGTTTTCTAAATATACATATACAGCATAAGCACTGAGGCATGTATTCAGTAAACTGGCACTAATCACCTACATTCACCTGAATTTACTCCAATAATTTGAACAAAAACACTGGAGTCCCAATTTGCATGATATTTGAATCAACTCTTTGTTTTATAGGGTGTATGTAATTATGCAAATAAAGTCAGAATCATGGTTGAATTTTTAAAATCTATAATTATTTTCCTCATTGAATAAATTGTCCCATTTTATCCGAGAGAATTTAGCCATTTCTGTGGATTTGGATTTGCTTCCTAATCTTTCTTACCAGAAATATCATCCTAAATAAAGATGTAGCCATTCAGTTGGTATTATCATCAGGTAAGATTGAGCAGGCTAGAGCAGATACATCTTGGTCCTAAGATGAGTAAACTTGTCAAAAATGTAACCTTAGCTGATGCTCATAAAATCTGAAAACTGTCGTATTGTTTGTTCAATACTCCTTATGGTTTTTGTTAGAAATTTTCTTTGGGAAAGGAGATGGAGCTTTTGTGTTGATGGTGTGTTTATGAGAAATATTAATGCACTGAATGCTACAATGGTGATCGATATTTAGAAAAATCCCCAAAGTAC
The DNA here is from genome assembly GCF_048772815.1 of Callospermophilus lateralis. Taxonomy (NCBI): domain Eukaryota; kingdom Metazoa; phylum Chordata; class Mammalia; order Rodentia; family Sciuridae; genus Callospermophilus; species Callospermophilus lateralis. Next base: position 98,126,505 of record NC_135310.1, read on the forward strand.
ATGTAAGAGAAATGAATGGGAATTAACATGTAATAATAAATAGAAATGTGGACTAGCAGAGTCTGAGCAATTTCTATTTTAAGAAAATGGTGGCAAACTCTTGTTCTTACATAGGAATCATCACTTTAACGTTTTATAGATATAAGTTTATTCCAAACTATATTTTCTACGTCAGCACAATGAAGATTCTAAATTTTCATCTTAAGTAATGTGTTTTCATTATAGTACAGTGCTATAACCAGTGAAAAATAATATCCACTTCATTTGAGGTTAGTTATTCTTTTAACTTAGTAATATAAGAATTCCTATCTCAAATTACATATCCCTGGCAAATATACTTTCAGTTCAAATCAGTTTAGCAAATGTTTATCATGAAGCTTTTAAAAATCAGAACTGTATTAAAAATGCAAGTTATAAACATGAAGTCAAGAGATATAAGAAAGTTCAGAAATACTTTGTTCATGCATGTTATTGAGACTTTAAGTCTTTCTGGAGAATAACTTTGGAGTTATATCTTAAAAATCTTAAAACTTCTTTGATCTAGCAATTCCACAGGTTGAGCTTAAGAGGTATGTACAAAATATTAATCACATCTGGGCATAGTGGCACATGTCTGTAGTCTAGCTACTGGAGTCTGTGGAAGGAGGATTGAATATTTGAAGCTAATCTGGGTACCCCTGGTGAAATCCAGGGGTTTTTTTTTTTCTATTTTTCAATAGAAAAATTCTAAAATAGCTGAGGATGTAGCTAAGTGGAAGAACACTTGCCTAGCAAGTGCAAAGCCTGGGGTTCAATTCCAAGTAACACACACACACACACACACACACACACACACACACACCCCACACCAAATTATATAGCACATTTATAATTCCCCTCTAAATAAAAACGTGTGTGTGTACTTGTGCACAATTTTACTACCCTCTTTCCTTTGGAGCCATACATGTAACAGGAATGTAAAAGAAATTCCTTGAGGCACAGAATAGTTTAAAAGACCATTAACTAAGGTGTTAATGGTGTTCAGGAATTTAGGGTTGGTGGTTGCACACCTGTAATTCCAGGCTGAGGCAGGAGATTCACAAGTTTGAGAACAGCCTGGGCAACACAGTGAGACAGCTACCCAACTACCCAATTCTGAAAAACAAAACAAAAAAAACCTGTGGAGAACTACTGGGGAGAAATTCTGAAACCTTCTGAAAAGAAAAGGCAAAGGTTATAGGAGAAAGGAAGAAAATATCACAATTATAAGAAAATAGAAAAATTTTTTCACCGTCCCCCATCAGTACAGGAACTATAGGATTCATGGTATTCAAGAATCACATTCATCTGAAATATCCATGTCTGCCCTGCAGCTCACAATCACCAAATCACATAAATACAAATCCAGAGATTGCAGCACAAACATTAAAAAAAAAAAAAGTGCTGTAACCTTCAGCAAATCCAAAAAGACTCTCCTACAAACTCAGTACAGGTAATCAAGTTTTAAGGAAGGAGTTGGCATTTTTATATATCTACCAGAGAACATTTTCTTTCCATATTAAAAGGAAACTATGAAATTAGTAAGAGTATCTATCCATTTATTTCAAATATTCTCAGTAGTATTGGGTAGGATAGACAAAAGTAATAGAAATACAGTAATGAGAGGCAATAAGAAGGTAGGAATAAGCCTACTAAGAATAGAAATTATGGGGCTGGGGATGTGGCTCAAGCGGTAATGCGCTTGCCTGGCATGCATGGGGCACTGGGTTCGATCCTCAGCACCACATAAAAATAAAATAAAAATGTTGTGTCCACCGAAAACTAAAAAATAAATATTAAAAAAATTCTCTCTCTCTCTCTCTTTCTCTCTCTCTCTCTCTGTCTTTGCTTCTAAAAAAGAATAGAAATTATGTTTATAAAATCCCATAGAATTATATACTAAAAGGGTGAATTTTATTATACATAAATTATACTGCAAAAAATCTGAATTAAAAAATAAAAAGCAGCCAATCACACTGGAGAAATTTGCCTAAGAGTCCACCAAATTCCTGAAAATTCTAGTTGTTCAGTTGACTAAGATGAAAGGTAATTCATAGCAAATATGATGAATAATTTTATGTCTTAATTAATTTGAAGTTCAAACCATTTTAACCAAAAATGTTTCATTTTGGTATGCAGGGCATCATCGTTGTCCAACTAAAGCTTAACTAGGTTATAAATGTCAGTTGCTAAATGTTGCTAAGAAAATCTTGGTCCCTGTTGCCTGTTAGTTATCTAATTAAGCATTGCATAGAATTAATTTAAACAAGCTCCTAAACTGAAAAGCAAGATTAGGAGAGCTTTTCTTTCCAAGAGTAAAGCAAACAAATTATGTCACAATCAGGGGGAATACCAGACATGATCTTATTGTTTTGTTTGTTGGTGGTTTTTCACTTTCACAGAAGTAACATTCTCCCCATTCATTTTCCCTTCTTTCTTATTGGAGTATGCCTGACTGAATAAGACTAAAATAACTAGACAATCAATACCTTTGTGAGTATTATGAATACTATAACTGCTGGAATGATTCCTCAGCTGGAAAACCCCATTTCCACAGTTGAGAGATAAGCACATTCAGCTTCTTTGGTTTGCCTGAATCCTGAAAAATCTAGGCATAAGGATTTTACAAAAGAAAATTCTATTAAAATGACAGTGAATTTAAGATTAAAATAAGCCTGTAGAAAAAAAATTAGGATTATTAAGAATGATAGACCTGATTAATTGCTTTGCTTTTATGATGGAATGAAAGTAGCATTTCTTGAAAGACATAAACTAGTAAAACCCACTCTAGAAGATAACATGAATGATCCTATATCTGTTTACAAGATTATATATGTAGTTTAAAATCTTCTATCAAGTAAAATTTCAGACCCAGTTAGTTTCACTGATAAATTCTCCTAAATATTTAAGGAAGGAATTACTCCAATTCTCTGTATTCTTTTTCAGAAAACTAGAATTGGAGGGAACACTTTCCTGTTCATTTTCTTAGACTTCTGTTACCCTAGAACCAAAAGCAAAACATAGACCAATGTTTCTCCTAAACACTTATCATGAACATGTTCCGAAATCACTAAATATTCTTAAAAATACGATTAGAAACTGCATGATGACCCATGGAGATATATATATATATATATACCTTAATCATTTTTTCCTACTATTGGAGATTATCCTAAAACAGTCAATCATTTCCTCTACTTTTCCATTCAAAAGTCTGAGCACTTTTTCCTCATTTAGTCAGTTTCATTTGGAATTTATTTTGTCCTCTAAGAATTTCTAATTCAAAAACTAAAATGACTGATTGTGTAGTGGTGGGCACTCAGCCAGCCTGGGTCTGGGAAGCAGCCATTTTTGAAGCTATGTGCTGAAGAGCAAATCTGCAGACAGAAGCCATAGAATGGATCAAGAAAAGGTATGAAGTTTTTACAACTACTTTTTAAAATAACATCCTCAATGTGCACAAAGGTTTCTGGAGCAGAAAAGTTAATTTTTGTTTTCTTTGCAACAAATAATCTTGGATCCCCTGTGCCTTGATCTTTTGCCTCTGGGACAATGCAATGAACTAGATGTCACCCTACACAAATATAAGGAGTCTGTACCATAAAGTAAGAAAGACAAAATGATGAATCTAAGTGCAGAAATACACATTGTCTTCTCCCCTCCAGGTGGGGAAAATGGCCTCTCTACCTAGGGAAGATCTTGGATTCTTACTCTAGCACTATGGGATGCAAATAAATCTCTTCAAAGGAAAGATGAAAGTATTGTCTTTGGTTTTACATTCTGGGATATCTACAAGGTCTCAGGTCCAAATAGGTACTTTTTATTATGTTATCTCTATTCCCTTAATTTTATGTTTTGGTACTAGTTTGTTGATTCCTTGGTAGTAATGATTGAGGGTTTTAATAATTGTAATATTTCATCATCAATAATTTCTGTGAATCCATGTACTAATGGATAAGGGTAAAGTTTTAGATTCATATGTCCTGGGTTCGTATACTGGTTTTGCTACTTCTTAATCATGTGACCTTGGGTAAGTTACTTAAACAGCCTCCACTTCAATTTCCTTTTCTGTAAAATTAGTATAATGGCAATAGCAGTACCTAATTTTTGGTGGGTTTATGAGAAGTCAGTGTGCTAAAATTTCCAGGGCACTTGGAACAGTGCCTGACACAGTGAAAACATTTCATGAAAGTTTGAAAGTACAATAAAGTTCAGTAATCAATGCCTTCAGAGAACCTTTTAAAATTATAATTTTTCTCCCTTAACATATTAAAAGTGTGAATTATACTAGTATTTTATTTGCATTCCTAAGTCAAAACATACTCAGGTATGCCCACTTTCCAATAGTCAGTTGAAGATACCAAAGTCCATTTGCTATCAAATTTTTGAAGTTTTTTTCTCCCAAAACAAATAATATTATTTGTAAGTATTCTGGCTATGGAAGTGTACTGGACAGCATTCCTCTGGTAAGCAAACTCCTGGTGGGTAACAGGTGCCCTGTTTTCCACACTTGGAATATTCTGCAGTTTCCCCCAGGAACTAGTAAGATAACTCATACATGAGCTGTGTGTAGCTGCTGTGGCAATACCCTGCCTGAAGAGGCTCTGTGCTAGAGTCTCATCAGCCTCCACCTTGATCTCAAACACTCAACTCCTGGGAATAAAGGAATTCTCTTATTAGACAACCACAATGTCCCACCAAGCTCTGCTGAGCCTAAACTTCCACATAGCAGTAACTTTAAACAATGGACTTTCTTGAGAGTTACACAAAGCTCCTAACATTGCACATTGCAACTATAGTATGTAACTGAGGAATAAGCTGTATAATGTTGCTAACAGTGTAATCTTCCTAATGACACAATGAATGTTAATGTACTACTGATGTCAGTGACCTAATGTAACCTATTGATATAAATAAAGCTGGCAGCTTGGACAAGGGGCTTTTCTGACATTCTGCCATCCTGCTATTCTGCCACTTTACCTCTGCACCTTGCTTCTGTTTCCTTTTGATTTCCTTACAATTATTCTATAGTTGTGTTCTGAAACCAGCCCTTACTCTTTCTCAGGAAAGCCAATTCTTCAATATTACCGGTATTTTCAAACTCTTGGGGAAAGGTTTATGTCAGCCATCAATATTAGTGTTTCTTTGGCTTTATAAAATGTAGCAGGAAAAATTCTAACTTTTTCTATACTCTGAAATCATTTACATAGTATACATCTGCTTTTTCTTTCCAATGTTATATTCTTGAGAGATTTGTTCATTCTCTTAATCAAATATACTAAAGTCATGTATGCATCATAAAATTTATTCTAATTTTTAAAAATTTCTTGAGATTATTTTTTCTACTATTTTTCATTTCCTAATTTTTCTATATCTGTGTTATCACCTTTTTTCATCTTTGTTGTTTCTGTTTCTAATTTCTTTAGTTGCATACTCATTTCATTTATTTTCAAACTTCTTTGTTTAGTAACAAAGTGTGATTGATTGATTGCATCATCAAAATTCATATTGAATGACCTGAGTCCTTTTTAGTTATCATTTAGAAAGTTAAATATACCAGTGGTAGGTAGATAGTGGGTTATTACTATTCTGTCATGTCTTCCACTTAATAACTATGAGTATGAGTATTCACTATTCACCTTGGTATAGTCCCCAAACTGGAGGCAAACAAGTTGTTCTTCAGGATGCAAATGAATAAAGAAATCATGGTACATCCATATTGCAGAATAGTTTTTAAAAAACAAAAAGATTATACTTAATTTATTCAATAACAAAATGAATGAATATCAAATGTACATTGCCAATTGAAAGAACTAAGTTTCAGAAGGCTGCATGCAGTATGATAGCACTTATATGAAATTCTAGAAAAGATAAAACTATAGTGACTACCAAGGACTGGGGGTAATTGGAGAGTTTAGCACATTAAGCAAGAAGGACGTTTTAGGGTTCTGAAATTATTCTGAATGGCACAATAATGGTAGATACATGACACTGTGCGTTTGTCAAAACCTATATGTTTTAGTCAGCTTTTTCATTGCTTTGACCAAAATAACTGACAAGAACAATTAAAGGAAGAAAAGTTTATTTTGGCTCATGGATTCAGAGGTCTCAATCCATGGATGGCTGACTCCATAGCTCTGGGCCAGAAGTGAGGTAGAACATCATGGAGGAAGAGCATGGCAGAGAAAAGCAGCTCAGGACATGACAAAAAGGAAGCAGAGAAAGAGCTCCATTCATAAACCCCAAAGGCTCACCTCCACTGACCAATCTTCCCAGGCATTCCCCACCTGCCTATGGTTACCACCCAGTTAATCTATATCAGTGGCTTACTTCACTACTGACTGTGTTACAACCCACAATCCAGCCATTGAACCTCTGAATTATTCTTGCATTGTCTCACACATGAGCTATTGGGGGATACCACATATAAAACCATTACCACAGAACTTTACAACACAAAAATTTCCCTTAGTGGAAAAATCTTTAAAAAGTCATTAAGTGGGGCAGGGGAATCCCATGGTGGAATATACACTGTGACAAAAGAATCTGACTGCATTACAAATATATGAAGCAAACGTCACTGAAGAGGATGAAGAAAAAGAGGTACTAATGGAAAGAATTTGGGGAACTATAAGACTAAAGACAAAATACACTATATATAAGTACTGTATTCTAGTTGGTATTTGTTTCCCTTGGAGGCACAGATTAACAGTTCCAAAACCACAGTACATGTATATTAGGATTAAACAAATAATAGATCATGGATAGTGAGAGCCAGGTTTCCCACTGTTGGGATAGGAAGTGAGGTGAGAAGTTTGGAATGATCTGCATAATGTGTTAAATTTGGAAACATTAGTATGAACTCTTGTTCATATGGCTGGATACAGATACATGTGTATTCACGGCTTAATGTGCACACATGAATATTCTTGCTCTGTCATCTGATAAGGCCTAGACCTGAAAAAAAATTCCATTAGCAATAAGTATACCAAGCAACCCAATCTTTAAAAAAAAAAAACACTAATCTTCAATAAAAGGAACTGTGTTCTTTGGAAAAATGGTTGATTCTAGGGCTGAGGCAGGAAATATGTAACATAAGTCTGGAGTGTCTTGAAGTGCCAAAAAGTAAAGAAGTACATAAAAAAAATATATGGGGACAAGTCAAAGTAACACAGGAACCTGAAAGTACTATAACACCTAAAACTGTGATACTCTGAGTAAAATAATAGTATAGTAGCAGATTATAGCCCAAAATATACACTAACCATGAATTCATACCAAGATAAATAAATTATTGAAGGGTAGAAATGATAAAGGAAGAAAAAGACAAATACTCATACAGAAGAATCCCAAATAACATATATGTATTTAGAAACTCTTCCCAAGGAGGTGGATACACTGCCTCTTAAGTCTGGGCTACACTTGTGACTTGCTTTTAGACAGTACAATATGGAGAGGGTTGGGGGTTATAACTTTAGAGTAGGGAAGCTGGCAAACATTACGTTAGCCAGGTGATCAAACTTAATTAGTGATGACTCAATCATGTGATAGCATGGATGCTTGATAGTTTATGTTGAGAATGACATTTCACTTATGTGGACTTCCTTCCCCAAATAACCCCAATCTAACCACGGGGAAAACATCAGACAACTCAAAATTAATGTACCTTCTTCAAAATATCTGACCAGTAGTCTTCTGTTGAAATCATCAAAACAAGAGTCTGAGAAACTATTATAGCCCAGAGCCTAAGAAGACATGACCAACTAAATGAAATATGGTATCATAGATGGAATCTGGAGCAGAATGAGAAACAAATTAGATCCAAATAAAGTATGAACTTACTGGATTGTTAATTGTGACAAATGTACCATAGAAATAAAAGATAATGGGCTGAGGCTGTATCTCAGTGGTAAAGTGCTTGCCTCATATGTGTGAGGCACTGGGTTCAATGCTCAGCACCACATAAAAATAAATAAAGATACCGTGTGTTCATCTACAACTAAATAAATATTTTTTTAAGAAAGAAATGAAACATTATCAATAGCGGAACCTGGGTTATGAAACTTTATGTAAATGTAAAATTATTCTAAAATAAAAAGGGTTTTACATCTAAAAATAGTAAACATGTGATTTAAATAACCAATAAAAAATTAACTCCTAGCTAGGTTATCAAAGAAAAAAAAGAGAATGCTCAAAAAATTTCAGAAATTAAAGTGGAGACATCACAACAGATACCTCAGAAATTGAGAGGATCCTAAGTAAATATCAGAAACAATTATATACCAATAAATGGATTAATTCACAGAAAAATGGATTAATTCACAGAAAAAAAGAATCTACCAAGAATGAGTCAGAGAGAAATAGAAAGCTTGACAGAATGATAACAAATAAGGAGATTGAAGTAGTAATTTAAAAACCTTCCAACAATAACAGAAGTCCAGGACCAGATGGTTCCATGGCTTAATTCTACTAAATAGTCAAAGGAGAATCATTCCAATACTAAATAAATTCTTCCCCAAAAAAGAGCTAGAGGAAATACTGCCAAACACTTTTTATGAGGTTAGTATCACCTTCCTATCTAAGCCAGACAAAGATGACACTGATAGAAGACCATAGGCCAGTGTCTCTGATGAACACTGATGATAAAAAAAAATCCTCCAGAAAACATTAGCAAACTGAGTTCAACACTACATCAGAAAGGTTATCATCCTGATCAAGTTTGTCTTACAGGACTGGTTTAATATATGCAAATAAATCAATGTGATACATCACCTTGACAGAAAGAAAGATAAAGCCATGTGATCTTCTCAGTTGATAAAGCAGCATTTGACAAAGTTCAACATCCTTTCCTTTTTTATTTGTTCTTTTTAGATACACATGACAGTAGAGTATATTTTGACATATTATTCATACATGGAATATAACTTATTCTAATTAGGATTCCATTATTGTCATTGTACATGATGTGGAGTTTCACTGTCAACATCTCTTTTGGATAAAAACTCTTAACAGTTTAGGCATAGAAGGAGAATTCCTCAACATAATAAAGGCCATTTATGAAAAACCCACACCTAACATCATAATCAATAAGGAGCTTTTCCACTAAGATCCAGGGCAAGGCAGTTGCTTACTCTTGCCATTCTTATTTAACATAGTCTTGGAAGTGGTAGCAAGAGCAGTCAGATAAACAGAAGAAATAAAAGGCATTCAAATCAGAAAGAAGTCAAATTGTCACTGTTTGCAGATGGCATGATCTTCCATATAAAAAACCCTAAATATACACCCTCTGCAAAAACCCTGCTAGAACTAATACACAAATTCAGTAAAGTTGCAGAATATAAAATAAATAATATAAAAATCAGTAGCATTTCTATAAACAAACAACAACTTAGCAGAAATCAAGAAAGCAATCCCAATTTATAATAGCATAAAAAAATAAAATTTTTAGGGATAAATTTAACCAAACAGGTAAAAGAAAGATTTGTACACTGAAAACCATAAACCTTGATGAAAGAATCTTAAGAAAGAACAGGAAAAAAAGAAAGGTACATCATGTCATAGAATGGAAGAATTCATATTGTTTAAATGTCCATACCACCTACAGAAATATGCAACATCATCTTTATCAAAATTCCAATACAATTATTCACATGAATGGAAAAAACAATGCAAAACAAACAAAAAACAAAAATGCCCTGAACATCCAGAATTATACTGAGAAAACAAAACAAAGTTGAAGACACCACAATTCCTAATTTAAAATTATGCTACAAATCTATAATACAATGGGCTCTCATTATCTGGAGAACCCACATCCAAGAATTCAACCAAATGCAGATACATGTCCTGAACATGTACAATTTTTTATCATGATTCCCTAAACTATTTACAAGGCATTTGCGCCAGATTGAGTATGAAAATCACTCTAGAGTGACATAAAACATACAAAAGATGTGCATAGGTTACAAGCAAATACTATATTATTTTGAATAAATGAATTGAGTATCTGCAAATTTGAGAAGCTAAAGGGGGCCTGGAATCAATTCCCCATGGGCATCAAGGGATGATTGGTCAAAACTGTTTAGTACTGGCATTAAAACTGAAACAAACCAATGAACAGAAAGAATAGAGAGCCCAGAAATGAGTCCAAGTATACAGTCAATTAATTTTCAAGTAGAGCACAATGAGGAAAAATAAAAATAAAAAACTGAATTTCCATGTGCAAAACAATAAAATTGGGCTTTTTTTCTACCCCAGATACATAAATCATCTTATCCTGAATTTTAAAAACAAAATCTAAGACCTGAAACCACAAACGTCCTCCAAGAGAACATAGGGGGAAAGCTCCTTATATCAGCCTTGGTGACAATTTTTTGAATATCACACCAAAACCTCAGGTTACAAAAGCAAAAATAAATGAATAAGACTACATAAAGAGGAATAGATGAAATCTAGATAGGGAAGAGGGGTGGGAGGGAAAGGGATGGGGCAGGGGATTAATAGGGATGGTGGAATGTGATGGACATCATTATACAAAGCACACGTATGAAGACTTGACTTGGGTGTCAACATACTTTATATACAAACAGAAATACAAAAAGTGTGGTATTTATGTGTATTAAGAATTGTGATACAATAATAATAATGTTACTTTAGGTAGAGGGAAGTGAAAGGAGGAGAAGGCAGGGGATGTGGGGATAAGAAAAATAGTAGAATGAAACAGATATTATTACTGTATGCATGTATGTGACTGTATGACCAATGTGATTCTACAATATGTATACTCAGAAAAAATAAGAAATTATATCCCATCTATGTATGATACATCAAAGTATGTAAGTGCATTCTACTGTCATGTGTAACTAATTAAAACAAACAAAAAAAGACTACATAAAGCTAAGAAAAATAAAGCAAATAACAAAATGAAAAGGCAATCACAGAATGGAAAAATTTTTTCAAATTACATATCTGACAAGAATTTAATATTCAAACTTTATAAAGAAGACTTACAACTCAATAGCAGAAAAAAAATGACCTGATTAAGCCATAGGCAAAGGATCTGAAGAGATATTTCTCCAAAGAAGACATTAAAATGGCTGAAAAGCATATGAAAAGATGCTCAACATTATTCATTTCAAAGGAATGCAAATTAAAACCACTATGAAATATTACCTCATTAGGACTGATACTATCAAAAGGATAAGAGATAATAAATTTTGTCAACAGTTCTAGTGAAAAGAGAACTTAGTACATTGTTGTTTTTTTGGTAAGGAAAAAAATAAAATAAAATTTTCATAACACTCAATAATTCCTCTATTGCATTTAAACCCAAAGGAGATGAAATTACCAGAGGTAAAGATATCTATGCTCTCATGTTAATTGAAGTATTTTTCACAAGAAGTAAAATACGTAAATGTGTCCATTAATAGACAATTGGATGAAGAAGATGTAATGTATGTGTGTGAGCGTGTATATACATATATGTATATATGTGTATATATATACAATCATATATATGTAACACACACACACACATATGATTGAATATTATTCATCCGTAAAGAAGAAGGAAATCCTGCGACTTGGAACAATATAGTTGGGCTGGGAAGACATTGTGCTAAGTGTAATAAGCCAAACACAAAGAAAAATATTTCATGAAAAAGATTTCATGTGAAATCTTAAAAGAACAAAAAATGAGGTCAAGTACACAAAGAAGTAAAATAGTGTTTGCCAGGGACAGTGGGGTGGAAGTGAGTGGAAAGATATAGTTGAAAGGACATAAAGTAGCAGATGGGTAGGATGAATTGGTCCAGAGATCTAACGGACAACATGAGGACTATAATTAATCAAATGTATATTAAATTATTTGGGTTAGATAAATATGTTTTAGCTTCTCTTGTTAAGAAAAAGTATGTGAGATGGTAGATATGTTCCCTAGCAATTTTACTATCTATATGTATGCCATGGTATTATGTTGAAAGCCTCAAATATACACAATAAATTTCTTACAAAAAGAGAAATGTTATGAGGTAAACTACCAGATAAATTCAGAAAATGATATACTCTACAGGACAATTAGGCATATCTCCTCAAACAATTTATATCATAGAATAAGCAAATTTATATCATAAATTCATATCATAGAATAAGCAAAACCGGTGAGGACCATTTAAATGAAAGTTAAGAACAATTGTAACTATGCAATATGTGACCCATCTATAAGAGACAATTTGGAAATTTTTCAACTGTGCTGGATATTACCTTACATTAGGGAATTATTTTAACTCTATTAGGCCTCATAGCAGTATTGTGGCTCTGTAGAATAATGCCTATTTTTGGAAATTTGTGAGGGTGAATGGTCAGCACGACTGTAATTTACCTTAAAATTATTCAGCAAAAAATAAATAGACAATGCAAAAATATGAGTACTCATTATAACACTCTTGTCTTTTCTGTGAATCTGAAATTCTCCATAATTCTCCACTTTTTTTAGTTTTGTCACATTAGAAGAGAAGAGACAGAGTGTGTGTTTAGGCAGCTGGAAGGCTACCCTGAAACAGTACTCTTCACTATCCCAAGGTTCATGGCATGAAAGTCATTCTTCCTGAAGCTTTGGCATACTCTAGTACCATGGTTGAGGACACTGGCTATTCACTTGGTCTGTGGAATAGCCTCATGACTCAGAGAACTACAAGACTGATTCCCAAAACCTGGACCTTATGAAATGGGGACTACGTCCAGGAAAATCCTGGACCACCATGAGCTCTAGCATTATGAAAACCAGTCATCTCACTGGGAAAACAAATCCAGTTTACACCTTCTACAGACTTATAAGCAGTGAAAAGAGAATACAGGAGAAATGAGACATGGACAGCAATGCCAGTAAAGCATGTGGGCCAAACACCTTTCTTCAAAAAATTATGAGTATGTGTACAACCAGATATATGAAAAAGTGTGTTGTATATGTGTAATATGAATTATAATGCATTCTGTTGTTATATGTAACAAATTAAAATTTAAAGAATAAATTTTTTAAAAATTATGAGTATGTCAGCTTCCCCTGCACCAAAATCCATCTCGGCAAGGCAAAGGTAGAGGAAGAAGAAACTTGAAAACCTTACCATTTTCCAAAAGAGCCTATGTAAACCTCAAAGAAACAGATTTTTAATATGAAGGTATCAATTTATTTTTATTTAAAAAGTGCGATTTTTTTTTTTTTTTTGCATCTTCAATAGGAATGTACAATCTCTAGCAAGTTAAACCAAAGAGAATGAAGAAAAAGAATGATTCATGCCTATCTCAGTTGAAATCTATTTTGGTCCCGTTATGTGAAATTACAACTTTATTGCAGATGTTCAGAGAAGAAGCAATTTTTACTTTAAGGAACTGGTTGATGTTTTCTGTGGCCCCAAATATGTTTGTTATTGTTAATTTTCTTCAAGCTTATAATAAAATAACATTGGTACTTTATTGAGTTGGAAATTTCTGACATATTTCTTTTTTCACTTACAGTAACAGGGATTGAACCCCAGGGCCTTGTGCTTTGTAGGCAAAGGCTCTACCACTGAGCCACATCTCAAGACCAGTCAAATATACCTTTTAAATCAATGATCATTTGTAATTTTTGTTTTATTTAGTTTTGTTGGCCTTCTCTGTGACAGGAAGAAAAGGCAAAATGTAGAATGTTAGAATCCCAAACTCGAGAATCAAATGCACTTGAGTTTGGTATCCCTACTTTATAGTTCTTGTACTTGAAACTTTACATAAAACCTCAAACACTAAGTTTTGCTATCCATAAAATGAGAAAAATAGTGTCTACCTCAGCATCATTGTAGATTAAATATTAATGCATATAAAACTCTTAGCCTATAGTTTTATGTTCAGTAAACTACATGTCATTTTCCATAATAACTGTATTTTTTATTTCTCCTTTCATATATAAAAGTCTGAGTTTTTAGACATATATAATTATATTCTTTTCTGTGAATTTAAATACATAATCTATGATGTTATTGCACATTATGTTCTTCACAAATATTATATTAATTCTATTTAATATATTTGCCTTATTTTTGTTTTCTAACTAAATATTTGTTCATCCTTATTTTTAATCTTAAAACATTTTTATTATTTTGAGTCTTTCTGTAAGCATTTTAAAATTTTTAACCAACAGATATCCAAAAAAAGAATAAATGAATACAAGAAAATTAATTTAAAAAAATGAAAGAAAAATCTTCAAAACAATGAATGCAGAAAGACCTATACATCAATATATTTTAGAACTACATAATATACTAGAACCTAAAGTGTAAAGAGAAAATCCCAAAACCAACTACAAAGAAATAAATCTCATTTTACTATAATACCTCTCATCAGTAAACTGGGTGCCAGTTTTCTGGATCAGTAAACAAAGGATCAAGGGTTTTGAAGTTTCTGAGAGAAAAGAATTTAGAATCTGGAATACTATATGTAGGTGTATCTGTAAAACAAAGTCAAAAATAAAGATTTTTGAAATAAGAAGCCATAGTATTGACTTTCCACTATGACCAGCCCATACCAGCTCTAAATGACTTGAAGTCATTTAGAAGAAAAAGGATGGTGTCTAACCCCAGAAATAGCAAGAGGAAGGAAAAACATATTCTCATCTTCTCTAAAAAGAGAGACATGTATTGGTATATACATACATACACACATATATATGAATAGAAAAAAAACAATTATAGTCAAATGATTAAAATAAAAAAATTAATGGTCTAGATCTTTATCAATAGATAAACAACAAATATAATTCTAAATCAAGACATGACGGCATATATTACCCAGATAAGTAACATCCAGTGGACACTGAAACAGTAATAGTTTTAAAAAGTGCCTCTGGGCACAGATCTGTGGGGCAGGAGGGGAGCAGTAGGGGACTTTTGTTACATTTCATGTAACTTCTATCATATTGGATTCAAAAAAAATTTTATATTATGTCTTACTATTGAAATTTTAAAAATGAAAAACTTAAAACCCTGCTTCATAAAATTGTAAGAATTAGATTTCCTGCTGGTGTCAGCTGAGGACATTCCCAGATTCTGGAGGTCATCCACATTGCTTCAACCCTGGCTCCCTTCCTCTAACTTCAGAGCCAGCCATGAAGAGTTGAATCCCTCTCATGCTTTCAACTCTCTCTTCTATCTCATGTGTTTAAACAGGCAAGAGAGATTGTCTGATTCTAAGGACTGATATATGATCAGATTGGACTCACCTAACAATACAGAACAACTTCCCCATCTCTAATTCCAGACCCTTTATCACTTCCACAAAATCTGTTTAATAATGTAAGGTAACATAGTCCCAAGTTCTAGAAATTAACTTGGACAACTTGAAGGCATAGAAGGTGTTATTCTGCCTCTGACATAGATTATATCATATCAACACACTAAATTATGCTCTGGACCCTAATAATCTATCCCTTCACACAGGTCTGACACAATGGTATATAAATTATATTTACTATACATTGTAGACTAAACCATATCATTTTCTATGCTATAGTCCCTATGAGATCCATCCAGTCTTAGCACAAGGTCATATACATTCTACATATTCAGTTAACATTTATGGATTATTTAAAATGTTATCATGAGGAGAAGTATTCATCATCACATTTATTTCATCTTTTCTCCCTATTGTTTTCCTCATTGTCTCTCTGATTAAAAAAAAAAAATACTACAAGGTTGAGCATCCCTGAAAATTCAAAATCCAAAATGCTCCCAAATCAAACTTTTTTTGAATGCCAACATGACAACACAAGTTGAAAATTTCACACCTGACCTCATGTGATTAGTCTCAGTCAAAACTCATGGTGAACAAAAAAAATTGTATAAAATTACCATCAGGCTACATTGTATAAGGTATATATGAAACATAAATGGATTTGTGTTTAATTTCAAAATCTAAAAAAAAAAAAATCTGAAATGTACTTGTGATCCCAAACACTCTGGAGAAAAGATACTTAACCTGCTTCATCCCACTTTAGAGAAAGTGTAAGTATTCTTGTCATTTTTAGGGTACCTATCAGCCTACTGTTGTCACATCTCCTATATAGTTTATCATTTAAAAATCACTCCTTATTTTCTATTTTTCTTCTTTGAGTAATGCTTACAATCTCTACATTCTTTTTCTAAGGAAAGTATCATCCTTTTCGTTTATCCCTCCCCATCTCCCTTTAAGACAGACTCTGAACAATAGAAGATGCCAATTTCTTTTAGAAAGTTAAAAATGGACAACAAAGAGTTAAGAGTGGAGTGCCATTTGCTGTATCAATTTGATCTGAAACACAAGGATAATGTTCCCAGCTGTGGCATCTGGCTCCTTGGCAATTTCATCAGACAGTGCCAGCCGTTATTGTAGAGTTCTGGGCTTGTCACAGGGATTAAGCTGTTGTGCAGCTGTTTCCGCCACCTCAGTGCAGCATAGTACAAGTTGGTTTTCAATTTTTCCTCTGAGTAATTCCTATTTTCCTCTTTATTCATATTTTGTTAAAATACACAGGAGATTTGGTTTTAGAGAGAGTCTGCATTCCAACACCCGCCTTTAGAGAGGTGAAAACATGCACCATATTCATTTTCAATACAATTTCAGTAAGATTTTAATGCCATTTCCTTCTCAAGTAAAAGTAAATGAGAAGTTTTAGTGCTTTTGTTCTAAGCATGTTTGTTGATGTGCAAGTACAGCTTGTTAATAATAGTAGGCAAATGAAATCTGAATTCCTGTTACAGAATTTTTTAAATATACAAGTTCCTCATTTAAGTAACTTTTCTAATCTGTTGTTACTTTAGCACATAAAATAAAAAGCATTTCTTAACAGAGTATATTTGGTGAATGTTCTCTTTATCTTTCTCATGAATTCATTTGCTAACTACAGTTGTTAAATTGCTAACTAACCATCAGTGTCAAAAGGATTGATCTAGTGTGTTCATTTTCAACTTAATTCTAATGTTCTCTAAGCAACCTCATTCCTTTTAACAGTATGATGACTCAGAATAAGACCATAGAATCGTAGATTTTTAAATCTCTGTTGGAACCTCAAAATTATTTTGCATTTCCATTTATTTTACAGACAGTAAAACCAGAGCCAGTAAAGTTAAATAATATGCTGAAAGTCACAGAAATCATTAGTGGCAGAACAAAACCCAGAAGTCAGTCCTTCTAAATCCTAGTCCAGTGCACTTTCTTAATCCCATGCTGCCTCCCCCCAGTCCAAGTCCACAGTTCAAGACTTTTAGTTCTGTTCTTGTGTCTGAAATCAACTTTTAACCTCTAACCTGAAACCAACTTTTAATCTTCCTCTTCTATCCACTACTTCATCATTAGCTCTTTTTCTCTCTCTATTCTGTTTCTGCCTCTTAATTTCCAGTTCTCCTGCCTGATTCTGAGAACTCTAGATACATAGTAGGCTATCTTGAAACTTCTTGAAGAGTGATCATTTGTCACTAAGGAGCTGAAACAACAATTAACCAGAGTCCATCTACTAATGATGAGAAAAAGCACCATGAAGCTCAGAATGTTCAGAAACTATGAGAAAACTCAGCATTTTCACCCATATGCATCTGGAGATGTAGACTGTCTTAAAACAGGTTAAGAATGGTACATATCTTTTACTAACTGCATCCCATCCTAGAAATGCCATATACAAACAAAAAATTGTCATTGCATTCTGCATTCTTCCACCCTAAGAATGTTATATATGAAGAATATTTCACCATATTCTGCATTCTACATATAATGATCCAAGTCAAGCCTTTAACCTGAATGTCAACTTGATTCTTCTCTTTGAAACAGATTATTATGATCCAATGACAATTCAATGGGTTTGACTAATTCTACATCTCACTCATTTTCCTACTTAGGATGTAGCACCTATAATTTCCACTTTTTCAGCCTTGTTAGTTGAAAGTTTTTTATTTGATTTGGAAGGTGATTAATTGTTTCATTAGGTAGTTGTTCTCAGGGAAGAAGACAAAAAAATTTCTCTGCAGGTTAGGTGTCACTGAAGAAATTAGTTCAGAATCCATCAAACTGTGCCACAACCTCACAAACGGGAGTTGTATGCACTGATAAATTCATTGTGTCAAGAGACTGGAGAGCAATGACATCCACACTCTTCAGTCCTCAGGCGTTTAGTTGTGAAGTCAGGACTCCGCACTTCTGCACCAGAGAGGAATGATATTTCATGAGATACTTGGAAACAGAGTGTTTAGTGATGAAAAGGTAATCTGAAAGAGAATCCTGCTGAAAATAACAGAGTGATGTCTTTGCTAAGATAAAGCATTTTTCTGCCTAAGAATGGAAAAGGAATGGGTGAATACTGAAAAAACCCTCCCAAAAGTAAGTGCAAAAAAAAAAAAAAATTCCTACTGACTCCACTTGGAACTGTTTATAATATAATACAAATCTTGGAAATAAGAAATAAAATAATGAATATGGTTAAAAAAGATTATGTTAACGGGTAAAACTAATCAATATGTATTAATGTTGAATCACACGGCATGGGACAAAAGTTAATCAAAACTTTCATTACTCTTGCTTGCTAGGGGTTTACAATCTATAACAATGGTGCTGAAGGCATAAATGTAAAAGAAGTCAACCTGATTTTTACAAGGAAGATCTTTTATAATAGTTTTTTTTTTCATTTGCTATTTGTGAATGTTTGCAATTCATATTATAGGGCTATTGAATTTCCTTAGGGAAAAAGAGAATGGAAGAAAATAGAAGACAGGATACAAAAAAGGGAAAAAGACAGAACTTCAATGCATGACATGACATCTTTCTTGGAGTTAAGTCCAAACATAATAAATCAAACACACACAGTGGTATAGGTTATCAGGGGAAGTTCAAATCTTTCTCCCCACTAAATTTGAATCACTGGCCTAGAATTAGAGTTAACTTAAGACAAGTAGAGTAGAGTGCCCATGAGACCCTCTAGGCATAAATCAGAAGAGGCCTGAGAGTCCAAATTGACCCATAGACTATCTCAGACTCTGAAGCATCATCTGAGCATAGGCTCCTTCTGGGATAGATCTGCTTTGTCTTATCGTGTGTTTGTTTGCTTGTTTGCTTTGTATCTTAATCAGTCTAGTTGGCAAGAGACAGAACATGGAGCCATTTCCACCTTACAGTTAGGAATTTGCTACATCCATTTATTACTGTCAAGAAAGAATAAGCGACAGTTAAATATTCTAACCTGAATATAAATATATAGTTCAACTGCCGACTATAAAATCAAACTTTACTAGGGCTTTTAAAAATCATGGTCACCATCCTATTCCAATCAATACATTTGAATCTATCAGGCAATACTCAAGTGTAGAGATCAGACAGCTGTGTCCTCACCTGCCAGCATACAATTCTCTAATTTTACATGAAAACAAATGAGAAAACAATGCAGACAGAGCTGACCTAAAATTTATTAAATAAATGCAAAAAACACCCACTGAAAAGAATGGTGAGGGGAAAAAATGAAAAATCTTTGATCTCAAAGGAAAAAAAGATAAATCATTGTCATGTTTTCCCCTATATAAAATAAGTGTTAAGCAAACTACCATTTTTTACTTTGATACTTATTGTTGGAGACCAAGTACTACTTCACTGACCTTTTAAAAACAATGTACAATCCATTCTCAGGTGTTTCTGTTTTTCTTTTTTTCTTTTTTTTTTTTTTTGGTCAAATTAAATCCTTGTTATATCCAACCCATTTTATTTCATCCATTAAGCCTACTCCCTGAAAATGAAACACTCTCAGAATATAAAGCACACATAAGATTTGAGCATAGTGGAGACAACAACTAATAACATATCCTCTGAGTAATACAAATACCTACCAGACCAAATAGAAATATCCCATAACTTCTAGTGGGTCCTTGAGAATTACGTACATCCCCTAGTTGTGATTTTTCACAAGTCACAGGACTACAAAAAATACTTTCCTGCAATATATACTGCGTAAAATGAATCGTTTTGGTCTGAGAGTCAAACCATTTGCTTAGGTGGAGAAAAACTATTTCATGTGCCAAGGCTACAGTTTGTCCAACCATTTCCAGAAGCACATTTAAATGCTCTAATGTCCCTATGGATTTTTTCCCCTCCAGTGAATTAGATCCAAGTTAATGGGAACCATTAAATCTACTTTAGTTGAGTCTCTTAACTGAGTTTCTTCAAGTTGTTTCTTTCTCAGATGCCTTTTGAGATTTTTTATTTGTTCCATCAGAGTCGCTTTGAATTAAAACCTTTGCTGCTCTGTGAAATGCATGATAAAACAAAAACACCTGACAATATTTAGAGGTTAAGTGGATATGATCTGCAGCTGACCATGTACAACCCTGTATGAAAATGCAGTTTGATGCAACGTCTAATCTGCTGTGACATTCGGGTTTTAAGTGATGCTCAAGGAGATGGAAGGATTGGCTCCACATATATCCCAACGTGCACTGGTCTTCTGTCTGTTAACTTGCTAATGAACCATGATTGAGTAAAGTAATGAAGAGTTTACAGAGAGCCCCAGGAAACCAATTTCCAATTTTGCAACCAGCAGGCTTTAACTTCACTGCAGCCTTTGCTAATTTTGTCTGAAAGCGAACTTGGATACTAAATGGCATCCCGGCCTCATGATCAGACAGACATTTCTAATCCCCATGTACTTGCCCATTAATGAATGTCTCTTCATAAGATCCATTTTATTTCTCTCTTTTATTGTTATAAATAAGTTAAGTAGCTAAAAATTGTTTAAATGGGAGATGAAATTTTAACCAATTTGAAAAATTAGAAATATTAAAAAGAATTGATCTCATGTCTGACCTATATAAGACAAAAAACTAAATGTAAGGGAATTATCTCAAATTGATTTATGAAAAAATTAAGCAAAAATGTGTAAAGCAATTATGTGTTGTTTATTTGTATGGGTTTAAAGGAGATTACTTTCAATGCCATTCAGTGTACACCAATTCATTCATTTTAATTTTTGACATAATTAACGGCAATCTAGTATTTTTTAATTGTGCTTCATATAAAACTTTTAAAATCAACATGAAATTTGTATAAATTGGAGCTAATTACAATCAAAAATGTGTAACTGATAGTAATACCTTCATCTTACAAGGTGTCTTTGGCATCAGTTCTGACATACTGGGTATGCTGTGTGTAACCAGATAGTCAATGTGTTTAAGAAATATTTGGTTTTTAATCCATGCTGGTTAATGTGAGCACATCTCTCTGTAATTCCAAGGAAATTATCCATTTTTTCTGTGTATTAAAGAAGACCAAATTATAATTTATTTCTCCATAGACTCCTTAAATTTTACTGTGTTCTCCCTTAAAAAAAAGTGTAAAAAAAAACCCATTTAGACCTAACTTTAACTGCTCAATAAAGGAAGTATTTGTGAAGGTAAAGAAAAAACAGGAGTCTTTAAGGCTGGCATGGTAAAGATATAAGTCAGTATTCATCAACAATTACGAAGCTGGTTTCCTTCAGACAAGGCTGAACATCTTTTAACTGGAAGTCACAGTAAGGAATATTAATAACTTCTCCTTTTATTCTCATTTTCTTTAATTTCCACCTTTGCAAGCATCTGTAAATGATCTCTCATCATCAAGAGCCCCTTCTGGTTAAAGATATCAAAGAAATGAGAGTCTGTCAAAAGCTTTTCAAGATGTGAGTTCTGCCACTCAATTAGGAAAAAAAAAGAAAGAAAGAAAGAAAAAGGGGTAGAGGACAGGGTCTTTCTTTTTTTCTTTTCCCATTCCTTTTCTTCTCTTTTTTTCTCCCCCACCCCTCCATTTTAAGGGTGAAGAAAGTAAAACACATCATGCAGATGAAAATGGCTATAGACATTCTGGCTATAATGTTGTTATCTCCAAAATCCTTTTCCACTTGTTCCAGTTGAGTGAAGACTGAAGGCCCCTTGGGGATAAAAATCTAAATGCTTCAATAGCACTAAAAGACCCACATGCCCATCAGCATTAGTAAAGCTGGACATTTCTTTTGCATTTTCTTTATTTGGGCAAGATGCCTATTTTAAATTATACTATACGAGAAGGCAAGGTATGAAAACTTCAAAGCCTATGTATTTTAAATAACCTTTCACAATTTTTAGATTCTTTTTAGCTTTCACAGATCTATGCTTGTCCAGAGTCCAGCCTAATAAATGCTGACACTTTTGGCTCAGTTTAATTAACAATGAGCAAGCTGTGTGAAAACACAGTGGGAGCACTGAAGCAGGGCTATGTAGTGCTCCAAGCATGCTACTGTCAATCAAGGACCTAAGTCCAGCTGGAATACAGTTTTCAAAGGAGTCCCAGGTAAGATATTCTGGCAGAGTCTCTGCTGGCTTGACATTTTCATTGAAAGTGTTCCACAATAATAACAGCCTGCACATTGTATAATAATTCTAGTACCTCCTATTGTATAATAATTCTAGTACCTCCCTTGAGTTTACAAATGCTTTTCTTGCATTATCTCACACAAACCTTAGACAAGCATATTCATCTGTTTTAGACATAAAAGAATATTTAGGTTCAAGAAAGAAAATGGATTTAACTAAAACCATACAAAGAGTCTGAGCCTGGATTTCAAACCAGGTTTTCCAACTCCACGCCTAACTCACTTTTCTTTTTGCCAATAGCTACCTGGAAAGTTCAAGCACAGGTATATACAATTGTGACCATTGCACGTAAAGTGGTAAGACACAAGGCACACTGTAACCCTCGCAACTCTAACCATAGTTTTATCTTGTTGCACAGAATTAAAGTGGTGTAAACACTATTATAATAAATGTTTACCAAAAGCAATTTGTAAATGAGCTCTAGTATATGAGCACATCAAACTGTCTTGATATTACATAATACCTTCTCACATCATACAACATGTGACTCTAGTAGATGACAATGAAAGCTGTCCTATTCTAATTGTCTTTATCTTACCTATAATAGTAAATGCAGCAAATACAAATTAGTTTTTCTCAAGAGAGGCAGATTAGATGCTAACAATTAATATCACTTATTACAAAATACTATTGGAATCTAAAATATGAGGGCATGATTTCTGAATGAAAAGCCACCCTAAAAAGTGATTATATTAGTTCAACACTATTCCTGATGAGGACAAGCTCAATTTTCAACTAAACTGTCACGATTTTTTCCATCATCATTAAACTCCATGAAACTGTATCTTTCATATCATAATTCATGGATAAGTAACAATATCAATCTTTTAACAATACAAATGACAGTGCATTTTGAAGAGTTTTTATATTTTTGTAGAAAGAACAATAAATACACTGCGTGCTGGGTGTTATTTTAGATAATTTTTTATTGTGAACAGGTAAACAGAGTTGAAATTAAAGCATGTGGTATTCATTAACATAAAGCATTTAATTAAGTAGGGAACTATGCCAGATAGCAGGGGAGAACACAGACACATCAGTAAGGCTATACTCAACTGAAATCTTCAATTTTATATGATTCCTAAAACAAAACAGTTTTAAATGCATAGCGAGATAGGGAGACAAAGAAATACACAGTGGATTTAGACATGGACCCCTTCCCTCCTGTGTCTTTCTGAAGCATTGATCCAGCAGCAGTAATGGCATGGTCAAACAGCAGCATCTTGAGTTATAGCTCCCCTTCACACACGCATGGAATGAGCATGCCTAGGGCAAGCTATTAAATGTTTGTTTTTTTTTTTTTAACTTCTACTCAAGTCAACCAAGGCACCAAAAATATAAGGTCCTCCAAGAGGTTACTTGATGATATTACAGTTATGGGAATAGAATAGAATCGATGTTCTTTCCTAATTCTGAATGACAATTGACTAAAATACTAATTATACAGATATATAATTATGGCAATCATTTCTAACAATGCTCTCAGATATTTATACATAAAATATCTTTAAACATTGGTAAAAATTAACCGAAATCACTATGAAAATGCATCCTGTGGCAAGTTAAAGGTCAAGGAGCTGATGTAGATTGCATTTCTAGGTAAATGCCAAATTCCAAGAAAATGAATTCATACAAGCAGGTTGACAAAGCCATTTTGCCCAATGAAACTGAACAAAAAGACAAAGATACAATTATTCCTAATTTTAGTTTTTCATTTTTTTCATACCATGGCCTATTTTTTTATGTAATTTTATAAAGAGCATGTTTCGTACACAAATCCTCTCCTGCTAATTGAAAATGTATTTTGAAGGAAATGCATCACTGAAACAGTTTATTCATTTCCAGTAACAGATTCGATGACATTTGCAGAAATAGCTCTCCATTATCTACATTGTATTACTTGGTAAATTTAGCAGAAAGAAGGGGACGGAAAAATATGAAAACACAAAATGTGAAAATAATGAAACTTTAATGTAGCACAAAAACTGTGACAGATGTAAAGCCACAAAGAGTCATTAAATTCTTCCTAGTCCATCTCTTTTTATCTTTCTCATCCTTTCACTATCAATTATTCCTAATGTTCTTCCTTTTCCCTGCTAGATTCATGGAAGCAATAATAACCTATGAAATCTCCTTGCTATCTCTCTGTCTAAACTGATCTCAGCCACTACAAGTATGACCCCTTAAGTGTGTGCTCTGGGATTCCCCTAAGTGAAAAAAAATTGTAGTGATTCTACCAGAGATGTTTTTGGTCATTATAGAAACTGTGGTGTTTATTCTTATATTTATCAAAAAAAAAATTTTTTAAAGACATTAGTGTAGGTTGCTGTAGTTCAGGTAACTGACCCATCATAAATTTGTACATTGTTTCTTACTTTCACAACATATTGAAATAAGAACTATATTGGTCTTTTTAACATGGATCAATAAATGTGAAAAGAACTCTAAGCTGTGCTCATTTGTCATTGTCAACTGTATATAGCCACCTAAATACACTTTAAAAATTATGCTGGAATCTTCAGATGTGACCAGCAATATTTAAGTAATAAAAACCACTAAGTCTTTAGGACCTAATTTTAAATTGTGATAGCTGACCAAGGTGGACATTTACCCACAATACTTAGATCTTTAGCTTCTAAAGTATAGAAAAAAGTGAATACTTTACACCATTGCCTCTTTTCTTTGGAAAAGAAAGGAAGATTTTCAGAAAATCCTCCTTCTAATCCCAAGTATGACTTCTAGTCCTACAGAACCACAAGAAAAGTAGAGGAAAAATAAGTAAAACTAAATGGTTCGTAATAACATGCTACTAAATCATGCTCGTAGGCAAGTGTTTTACTCTGTAGTGGGCCTGAGCCTAGAAATGGGGCAAAGATGGATAAAGAACAAATACCTAAAAAGAGCAAGAATATAGATAGGAAACATCAAAAGCTTCATTTACTTATATTCTTTCTGGACATATTACTAACTGACAAGTGTACTTCCTGAAAGGGTTAAGCCAAACAACACTCCAAATTTTAGGATATCTGAGGAGGCAGAATAGCAAAGTAGTTAAAAAACCAAAATGTTCCATGGAATTGATTTCAGTTCTAGCAAAGATCTACTGCAACTTTAGGGAAATTAACTAACTTCTCTCTGACACTAAGGACAGAGAAGTTACACCTAACATAGAAAGGATAGATTCTAAGATCAGAGACACAAATCCCTAATTGTAAAACTTACTCTCAGAAATCCCTGTGTAATTTCCCCTTTCGTGATGTATAAATTATTTCTGTATGTTGATAAAGCTTCCCTGAGCTATTAAATAATATTTCACTTTTTGTTAATGGTGGTTATTCCTAAAATCATGCATTTCATGCCTTTCACTAAAATCTGCTGTTTCAGATGCTTTTGAGGGTTATATTAACTCCAGTTACCACAGTTCCCTACAGAAAAGTACCCTACCACCTTGCACAATTTCATAGGGAAAGTTTCCAATTTGCACAAGTCCAACTTCAAGTTCCAAAACTCCAAATTCCAATGTGCACAATTACACAGGAGAAAAAACTCCTCCACCAGTACTACTTCCATTTTACCCCTGCTTAAAGCTGTGGGCTTGAATTTCCTCCTTCCTAGAGGCACTTTGATTTACAATTAGTAGAAACTCACAGGAGCAAGCTTGAACAACCAAGGAAAATTTGTCAGAAGGACACAAGGATAGTTTGTGAAACTCAAGGATAGCTGGGTCTCCTGAGGGTGTATAATTGCCCACTATAAAGTGCCAGAAAACAAAATTACTCTGTTTTACTTTTGGAAACTTCACATACTTATGTCTGCTTACCTCTGCATAACCAGTTCCTTCTTTCTGCCTCTGAAAACTAGATTTTCTCTTTTTTGTAGTTGTTATAAATCCTGGGAATTGAACACTGGGCCTCACAAGTGTTAGGCAAGTACTCTACTTCTGAGCCACATCCCCAGTCCAGATTTCCCCCTTTTTAAGGAGCAAATGCCGTATAACATAAGCCTCTGCTCATTGGAAGATTTTGGAAGAGGATTTATGCCAAATGAAAAACTCAATCTTTGCAACTGCAATTGGCTCCTGGCTCAGAAACTCCGTTTCTAAATAACTGAGAAAAGAATATTGGCTGAGCCTTTGTCTGGCACTGGCCCAAGCAAATATGGCCAGGGTTCTGAGGGTGGGTATCATGAGATATAAAAATAGCTGAAAGGGTTCCATCACATCCAGAGAAAGAAATTTTCAATGAAAAAGATGGTAGGTAAGGCAGATGCCCCCAAAAAATATAATAATGGATATTTCAAAATATATCATCAATAGCAGATACTTACATATTTAATAGGTTGTATTACAGTGCTGCAAACTTCCGGGAAACGGAGGCAACATGAAGGCTTTCCTTCAAACCCCAATTTTTGTGAACAGGCCAGAAAGATGTCAAACATATCACTCAGAGTAACCGGCATGAGTTTATTAGAAGGGACAGAAAAGAGGAAAAGGAGACACTCTCAAGGAAGAGAGTTGGTCCTTAGAAAAGAGAGGGATGTTGCTCCTCTCCCGGCTTTCAATTTCATTGGGATCCCAGGGAAGTTTCTAGAAAGTTCTGCCCAGGTCTATCTCTTGATTTTTTTGATTGATAGCAGGATGATGTCAGACTTTCGCGTCCCCACTGCCAGGACAACTCTAGGTCATTTTGTCCCATGCTGATAGGTTCTGATTGGAACCTCTCCTTACAAATTTTGTGATTAGGGGGAATTATCCTTTTCTCCTCAATTCTGGAATCTGGTCTGTGTCACAAAAGTCCCCCCTTCAAAGTAACTTGTGTTTTTCTTTTTTTTTTTTATTATTTTTTTTTCCTCTTTCATACATTTGATTCATGTGAGTTATGCTTTTCCATTTTTACCCCAAATACAAATTGCAGAATCACATCAGTTATACATTCACCATGTTTACATAATGCCATATTAGTGACTGTTGTATTCTGCTGTCTTCTTATCAGCATTTCCTAGCCTACACTGTTCGAGAAGATTACAGGTGGTTTGCTGAGGAATGAAACATTTCCTCTCAACTTAAGCCAGGCAGGGTTGCAGGTAAATTGCTTCTTTTAAAAGTGAAAGCCTTGGGCTGGGGATGTGGCTCCAGCAGTAGCGCGCTCGCCTGGCGCTCGCCTGGCATGCAGGGCTCGATCCTCAGCACCACATAAAAATAAAATAAAGATGTTTTGTCCACCGAAAACTAAAAAATAAATATTAAAAAAATTTCTCTCTCTCTCTCTCTCTCTCTCTCTTTCTCTTTAAAAAAAAATAAATAAAAGTGAAAGCCTGTGGGGGTCAACATAGTGGGCCCAGCTTATAGAATGATTCCTTAACCTCCTGTTCCCACTACTCATGTCTGTTTTCCCTATCAGTAAGTATACTTACAGAAATTTCTCTAGGATTAATTAGCTAAGAAGAGATAAACCAAATACTCACAAGGGAAACATTGTGAAGTGCTTAAATATTAAGGGATTACAATTTTAGTTTTGTCCTTTAAAAACCATCACTGAAGATATTATTGTCTGAATGTTTATGTCTATATCCTGTCCCCCTGTCCCCTGCCAAACTCATATATTGAAATCTAATCACCCATGTGAGAGCATTAGGTTATGAGGCTTTTGGTAAGTGATCAGGTCATAAGTACAGCATCTTCATAAATGGGACTAGTTCCCCCTATAGAAGAGGCTCCAGAGAGCTGCCTTACCCTTTTGTCCATCAAGTACAAAAGAAGGCATCACCCATAAACAAAAAAGTGGATGCTCCCCACTTTTGGGGGCACTGAATCTGCTCTTTGATCTTGGACTTCCCAGCCTCCAGAACTGTGGGAAATATGTTCCTGGTGTCTCTAAGCCACCCAATTCATGACATACTGCTACAGTAGCCTGAACAGACTAAGATACAATGGCAGCTGAACTCTGGTATCTATATGTACACACCAGAATATCAGAAGAAAAAGTATTTTTTAAATTACCTAAATGACTTCTTAAGAAACTTCCTGTGAGGTGCTGTTCAAACATAGCCTGGTTTTGTTTATGCTTACATAACTTGGCGCACTTCTGTGCTAATGACAATATTGGTTTTAGAATCCAAAGCAGTCAATCAGAAATAATAGCCTGTTTCTGAAACAAAATATGAATCTTTAAACACCCCAAATGTATAATAATAAGTTGTCTATCATGCCTGCAGAAAAATATTTCATTTTTGATAAATAGTTGCAAGAATGTAAGATTGAATTTTGGGGGGATTTATGACAACAGTTTTTTACCATGTGAATGGGCTGCTGAATGTCTAGAAATTACATTTTCATATAAATTGCATTTTTCAAAAAATCACATGATTTATCCCATTTAAATAAATCAGGAAAATACCAGGATATTCAATGTATGCATTAAGTTTATTCCCTCTAGTCAGTAACATTGCAGAATTTGCTTAAACACTTAATAATTTCCAAGGATAAACTATTTCTGAATACAAAAAAAAACCCATGCAATATGCAATTAACACTTCTCTATCCATGGCTCTGAAATGTAGAAAGAATGCTGTAAATGTTTTAATAGGCCAGACCATGTTTTATTGAAGCTTATAACAATGCTTTAAGGTTGAATTTTAAAATGGCATTTTGACCTAAAATTGTATGCCTATCTCTGAGAATCTATTAGTTTCATTGAATATTTTTTGTTTATACAATGAGCATAATAACCTAGGAAAATTTTTCATTCTTTCATTTCTGTCTGTGATGAGAGCTAGACAAAGATCATAAAAGATCTTAAAAGACTTCCTAATAGAAACAGCTGCTGCAATTATTTAGGGTTTATTATGCACTGTTCACTATGCTAAGTTCTTCATGTTTATGAAGTCATTTGATTCTTTCAATAATTGTATAAAGTAAATAGCATTGTTATCCCAATTTTAAAGTGGGAAATTTACAGAAGTTAAGCACCTTGACCAAGGTCTCATGACTAACAACTAGCAGAGTCAGTACCAGCTCTTAGAATAATGCCTGTTTACCTATCTACTATACTATGATTTTGTGGGTCCTACAAATGAGTTTTAGTAAAAATGAAGAACTGTCTTTGGGTTAACTGGATCCTTCAAATAATACACTTGATGTTATTTTCCAGATTGTCTTCTTTCTCAGTGAAGTTAGAAGGATTCTGCTGTGGACCACAAGTTTGCCATTCACTATAAGTTTTGTGTATTTATATATAGTCTGAGGTAAGGTAGATATATTTTTTTTATCAATGGGAATCTAAATGTCATCAGACTTCCCTTGCCCTTAAGGTTGCATTTTCAATTTTTTCTTCTAGAACTTTTAATCCACTTCTTCTAGTAAACAATCTTGTAAGGGTCTGGATCTGATCTCTGAAAATGAGGAGTGGACAAATCCTACTTCTCCTGGTAGAGGCTGATCAATGCAGGCCCTTGCTGCCTCAACCCTGCCCTCCATTGAGTGAGACATGAACAGGATTTTTGATTGAGGCACACAGATGCCACTGAGTCCAATTCAAAAAGACAATATTAAATATTTCCATAGCTTCAGAGCCTCAACTATAATTTGGATAATTTTATTTACTTTGTGTGTGGCAGTGGGACAAATTTAAGAGAATTTTTAGCAGATATGAAATTGTCACATTATATCTTTGTGACTTTTAATTCAACTCCTGGATAGGTATCAAGCTCTTATAATTTAAAATATCTCTTTGTAATTCTTGAATTTTTTTTCTAATGCCTGACATCCTTAAAATATCTTTATTTTAATAGAATATCTGAGTCTTAATGAAGCAACTAGAACGACCTCTTCTCAAGCTCAGACAAAATATTCATACCATATTGTCAACTGACCTAGTTTATCATCTTCTTATCCTTCAAAGACTAATTTCCTGCCAATTTGGATTAAATTTCTATTGCATAATTACCAAGAACCTCAGGAATCCCTATACTCTTTGCAGTCTTAATCAGACCTTCAATTTTGTTTAATCACTTATTGGTCCACAAGGATTGAGATCTGGGACATCTGCCCTATATCCCTGTAACTTCTATAACATTTTTCCATAATACATCAATGAGCAATTTACTATATTTAGAACACTTTATCTCGGTATTTTGACAGTGCTACTGAACTTTTGAGTTTCTCAAATTGAAATAGGCATAAGTGACAACAATACAGAAATGGAAGACACAGAGAAAAACAGCATAGTTGATTTGAATCTTTCTCCTAAACCAAGCCGTAGTGGATTCATTCATTCATAAATCTTTTATTGTTCTTTCAACAAATACCTATTGATCCAGATGCAACACTAAAAGCCAGAAAAAGATAGAATCAAAGAATATGGAAAAAAAGAGTCATTTTTCATCTTTATTTTTGTTGTAGTCTCCTAAATAGATTTCCCATATCCATTCTTGCTTTCCTACAAACTCACAGTATTCTAAAATATAAATCTGATTGTTGTGTCTTCCATGACAGATAAATGCATAGTAATCAACATGCAAAAAAATCAATTAATTAAGATGAGTAAGCTCTAAAGAGGTCTTTTGTATAATATTGTAGCTGTAGACAATAATAATGCATATATTATATACTTTAAAATATCTTAAGACAGTAGATCTCATATAGTGTCCTTACCATAATAAAATAAAACTTTTAAAATATTTTCTAAGATAAATGGAAAAAAGAAACTGAGAAAATACAAAAATAAATAGACAGCTGTGGACATACTGTGCACCAGAGTAACAAGCAAACATTTTAACTAGAGCAACCCAGCTATTCTAATGTTTCGTGTGCAATTGATATATCCTTTAGAAAAAAAAAAAATAACTGACACACCGATTAATGAATTGAAATCAAACATAAATATGATCACACTGTTGTTCTGCTCAGAGTACTCAGTGGTTCCCTTATGACATTCTGGCAAGATCAAAATTTTAAAAGGCCTTTGAATTCTAAGACTCTGATTTTTACCTACACTTACATTACAATTGGAGTGGGGAGTTACTGGGGATTGAATCCAGGGACACTCAACCACTGAGCCACATACCCAGCCCTATTTTGTATTTTATTTAGAGACAGGGTGTCACTGTGTTGCTTAGTGCCTTGCTTTTGCTGAGGCTGGCTTTGAACTCCCAATCCTCCTACCTCAGCCTCTTGAGCTGCTGGTATTACAGGCATGGAGTATCATGCCTGGCTACACTTAAAATTTACTGGGATACTTTGACCAGTTTCATTGATTTGTTTCAGTTTCTTTAACACACCACACTCCCTCTCAGTATAGTATGTTTGTACATGTGCCTTTGTATGGAATGTTCTGTCTTTATTCCCACCACCCCATCCTGCTAATTCTCACCCATCCCTCAAATTCTCATCACGTCTTGCTTCTTTAGGGAAATCTCTGAATGCCTCACCCCAATTAAGTAGAGTTACCAATTACATGCCTAACTTTTACTGGAATAGTTCTTTTATCACTCATAATTTTAATGTGCATTTTTGTGATTATTTAACATATAACTCTTCCCACTAGCATATAAGCTACAAGAGGGCACAAAGTAGTCTTGTTTTATTTACAATTTTGCACTCATCATCTAGAAAAGTTTCTGGTAATAGAAATATTCTCATTTGTCAAAATGAATCACTGTCTCTAGGCCAGTCTTTTCTTAAAAAAAAAATAGGTTAGTAAAATAATTGTTTATTATATTCTGCATTTAACATGCCAATAACCTAGAAGACATTTAGCACGCCCATAATCTAGAAGTATGAACAATTCATTTCCATGATTCGGTTAATGGAAAATAAGGTGTTGCAAGAAATTGATCACAGCATTTGGGTTTATCCATGCTACTATTTTTTTAAAATATGATATAATTGAGGTTCTCAGCAAGCAAAGACCTTAAAGGGTGAGAAGCAATCACTGCCCAGGAATATCTACAAACCGGCAATAAGAAGCCAGTCACTAGTCTATGGTCAGTATCAAAACAAAGGTGAGAGCAATCCAGGATGGCAAAAACCAAATTACAACAAGAAGCCACAAAACTAGAGAATATGTAATGAAGCAAAGATGTTTTAAAGAACAGATGGAACCAGAGAGGAATCCAACTGGAAAACAATGATTAACACTATGTATCAGAGCTTAGGTAGAATTATCTGATAAGAAGACCTGAGATCAATACTGAAGCTTTGTGGTCAGTGCAACATCATCAAGATCTTTTATGATGATGAAAGTTAAATCCCTTAACATGAGAAAACCACCCACAGCTATTGTCAGTGTCTTTCACAGATTTCAGAACATGTAAATGTAGACTTAATCATTGTATTGATGAGAAAGAAAGTCCATTTTAAACTTTTCATTTTAAATAATATTTGCAGAATAGAAAATACTGGCCTCGTAGACAGACTCAAGATTTAAGAAAACATTCAGAATGGTAGACAGGTAATAGCAACAAATTCCTAATCTAAATTTTATAAAAATTCAAGTGTAAAATCGTGCACAATGCTAAATCTATGCAAACTCTCCAAGGCTTACTTTAATTGTGTTTTGGGACATTCTGATTCATAAGCCAAATCATCCCCAAATTCTATTTTCAATTCTCTATGTTCTTAGTACAGAATGTCGTTAATCCCTGGAAAGCATTGTTATTGTGGTAGTAATTTAGATCAGGCCATTAATTTAGTCAACGTCCTCATAATACTTGTATTTAAAGTGAATAATGGGTTCTCAAAAGATAACTACATTGCAATCCCACTAACCTGTAATACCTTCAGTGACAAAAAGAATTCTACATATATGATTAAGCTAAGGATTTGGAAATGGGACAGTTACCCTGGAATATATGGATGGGTCCTAAATACAGTCACAGGTGTCCTTGTAAGACAGAAGCAGAGAAAGATTTTACTACAGACAGAAGAGTAGGCGGCTGTTGATTGCAGGCAGAGAAAAGAATGATGCAACTCCAAGGAATGCTAGTAGACACCAGAAGCTGGAAGAGGCAAGTGGAGGCTCTGCTCCAGAGCCTCCAGGAACAGGATTTGGGCCTGTCAAACTGATTTCAGACTTCTGACCTCTAGAACTGTAAGGAATAAACCACCACAAATTGTTGTAATTTGTTATAGCAGCTACAGGAAGCTAATACCACTTATCCAAGTTGTGCTGTAATTTCCTTTGAAGTAAGAAGCAACCCAGTTGCACTCAGGGTCACCATTATGTCAAATAAAGAGAGTGTCTTCTAGCCAGTGAATCAGATCTTCAGAAACCGCAGTCAGGATGCTCAAGAATTCTTTGTAGATTTGTTTGTACTTTCACATCATTAAACAATAACCACAATTATTGGATGGTTCAAACTACAGGAGCAACCTTTCCAGAAAACGTTTACACACCATAATTTAAAGCAATGAAAATATGCAAATTGCCTAATGTTCACTGTAGCAGGGCATGCTCACCAGAGCCCAGAGACTCACCACTGCAAATACTATAAACTGATTTAATATTTCTCCACAAATAATTCACAAACAGATGTTAGGAAGAAATAAACCAATTAAAGATAAGCTTGCTTACTTCTCTTCAGCGTAACAATTGAGAGCAATGGCTGCAAGGCAATAACTCTACTGAGGTAAATAGTAGCTGAGGGAAAACACAATGAAAGACCCCAATCCTCTTCAGATGGATACAGTTGTAGCTGCCTTATATCCATCATGCATAATGATGGCCCAAGATTCAACCCTGGCAATATCCCCAGGGCAGAAGGAAATGCCCAGAGAATCTTGAACATCACGTTCACTGGAAGTTAGATCCATCAAATGAAATAAAACCTGCACTGAACTGCATCTTGCATGGGCCTGAGGTTGAAAAAAAGGGGAATCAGCAAATATTTGATGGATTTATAGTGCAAATAGGCCTAGTATTCTTTAAATCTTCTGACAAATTTTACTCAATTTGATTGAAAAATAATGGTATCTTATTAAAGATTGTGACAAAGTGTGCAAAAAATGTTTTTTTAAATCTTGAGTCTGTCTGGTAGGCCAGTATTTTCTGTTCTGAAAATATTATTTAAAGTGAGAAGTTTAAAATATCATTTAAAGTAGAAGTTTACTTTCTTTCTCATCAATACAATGATTATATATGTATTAACTTTCATCATCATAAAAGACCTTGATAACTTTGCACTGATACAAACATATCTCACCACCTGAGGTATCCTGGTTATCTTTGAGGACTCTCCTTCTCTTTATTATTTTTACTGTGACATGCTACTGCTCAAAGTAATGTTCATGCACATTATTTTTTCTAAGTTCACACCATAGCACATACCTCAACTCAGAGGCTAAGTTAATTTACACATGAAATACCTACCGCTTCGCTGTTAGGGGGAAGTTGAAAGAAGGACCTGGAAGAAGAACATGTGTCTGGGAATATAGAGATTCTAACAGCCAACACGGTTCTTCCTAACACATAATTTCTTCAGATAAAATGCAAGGTAATTGACAGAAAAATCACTTCTTCTTGGTCTTTTCTATTTCTCCTTCAAACACTTGGATCTAGTTATTCTGATAGATGATGCCTATCAACAGTTTCATTTTTCCTCTTTCATGAGAAAGTGATAGCTAGGCCATAGTACCAATGGAAATTACAACTTGAATTACTTACAAGCTATCAGCAGAAAAAAAAAAAAAGTATTCTCCAAAGCAGTTGAAAACTCTTCTTCAAAGTTTATTAGCACTAAGGCAAGGACATTTTACCAATTTCCTGTTCATCCAAATATTACATTTGTTTTGAAAGGCGATAATAAAACCATTCTTGAACTTGAAAAATGTTTCCAAGGAGAAATATCATAACTGGCTGTTATTCTTTCTCATCAAGACATAAAACACAGGATAATTTATTTATAGGTTTATTCCTAACATCATAGTGATATCATCTAGATTCAGGTTCAGTGACCTAACAAGGAAATTATTTTAAGGGATCTGCAAAATCTTGCTTGGAAATTCTAGTAGGAAAAAATCTTATCTCCACACCTTTGTGCAAAACAGGGTTCCCTTCTATAAAGAAAATTAATGCCTCTTGATTGAGTGAACTGTCTCAGATAAAATACATGGGGTCTAGAAAAGAAGGAAGAGATATCCACCCCACCTCCATCATGTTAGTAGAAAGAACAAAATTTGATGACCAATGAGGTGATAGAACAACGTTCACCTCGTTCACCTCGTGTCTTAGCATTTGTAAACAAGATGAGCATCGTCAGTCACTACTAACTAGTGCTTAAAATGCATGAGAGCCTAGCGGATCCAAAGCATAAAAGAGAAACACGTAGAGTGGTATCTGTTAATAATGGAAGGCTGTGGTGATTAGCGACCAGGGAATGGGGCAGTTGGGTGGGAGGGCCTGGGGAGTTCCTGTTGACTGAGTACTGAGTAGTTCTATTCTTGGAAAAGGAAATAATAACTGCAACTGGCCTCTTTAATTAGACTTGATATTAAGGACAATTAACAACAAAAGAAAACTAGAAAATGAACTAAGGTGATGATGAAGAGTTGAACTGCATGGTAGGAGGTTCAGCTAAGAGGAAAAATCTATTTTTAGCACTTCTGTCTCAATGTCAAACATCACTTGCATAAGAAGCATCTGTAGAGTACTGTGGAAAGTAGGTATTGGGAAATATGCTACAATGAAAGAACCAGACACTGACTATTTTGGCTCAGATGCTTTGTTTCTGAATAACAGTGAAAAGGTCCCCGTAAACTGAAAGACCAGGTGTATAAAATCTCCTGTGGTCTGCTGCCAAGATAGCTTCACCCCATCCCTACCCACACAAAGATATTTTGCAGCAGAATAAAATGCCTGAAGAGAGGTTTGAATGTCAACAAAAGGGCAGAAAGATATAAGATATGTTTATCCAGGGGGAACAAAGCCTGTGTAGCTCTATGTCATTTACTCCTCAAGGCCACTCTAAGGAGTCATTACATTTCTTATTTTTGCCCCAGAAAAATGTAAATTACAATGTCAAGATCACCAAGGCAATACATTGCCATCAGGGTCTGAACCTGGACCTGGTTGCTTCATCTGCCTCTCCAGCAAGGACACGTGGCTTTTAAGCTCATGTTACTCTGTGACATTACTGCTATATTTAGCTTACACTTAGGAGTAAGAGGGTTTCACAAAAGTCTTCAATTCTTTCCATTGTAGACCAACTGAATTCTGCTAGGTATTGTCTTATACTGGTAGAAAGGGTTAAATTAAGAATACTCAGGTCCCTTTGATGACTTTGAAGTTGAAGGCATTGTGTTAGTGAGTTTTTGTTTTTGTTTTTTTGTTTTGCTTTTACTTTTAAATGATGAACAACTCAATCAATCGAGCTTAAATCTAAACAAAACACTTACATGGTGAAAAGAAGAGCTTATTTACTGGACCCAGGGACTCAAATGCCATCCAGATGCTTTCTCTTCCTCTATAAATTTCATTTCTGCTCCTGTCGGGCCAGATGTCACCAGAGGCTAGAGGCACGACGGAGGGCAATTTCAAGCTAAAATCTCAGTGCTATGGATAAGAGATATTTAAAACTCAAAATATTTCTCAAGTTTACAACATTCCCAGGCATTCTGACCCAGTTTGCATGTCATCACTATATTTTAGATATTGCAATAGCTTGTGGGCTAGGAGGAGGCACCATGATGGCCTGGCCTGCACTATCATAGCCAGGAATGCAGGCCTGCACCTGAACAAGCACAGCACACATTCATGATACCTGGGTAGTTCACATGAGCACGGCAGCTGCACTAAGTTGTGTCTACTACCCACACATGCAATAATAACTCTACTTTGGAAATATACAGTAGACATGCTGAGGTAGATTCAGAGAGGGGATCTAAATATATAAATGTGGGTGTATTTGAAAGAACAGCAAGTGTTGATTGTCTTTAAAGAAAGTACTTAAACCAGTCTATAAAAGAGTGGTTTGGAGGCGGTCTTTTCTAAAGATGAGTACACTTATGAGAATTTGGGACACTTTGTATCTTCAAGTTAAAAGAAAAGATGTGCCAGGCAATTGTGAACTCGGCAGGTGCTTTTGTCATAGCTTTCACCAGTTTTAAGTTCAAGAGTATAGGATTAACAGTTGAAGAAACACAACAATTGAAACACAAACACGTCTGCACAATGTTGTCAAATTAAGGTACCACTGGTAGCAAATTCTCTGAAAGAGCAAATTCCCTGGTACTGACTATTTAGAAAACAGCTATCCTAATTTGAATTGCAAAAGAAGAAAGAAAATACTGAAATGAATAACTATTGAAAATGTTTGGAATAACACCTAAGGGGGTACTAATGAACCATATTTTGAAATTGAGTGAAAACATAAAGGAACTGGCTAAATTAAATAAATATAATTTACACCTAACTTAATTCCACAAACTGTGATAAATGCTATCCACAGATTTTCTTGTTTAATCCCTACAATCACTCTGTGAGATAGATCCCATTATTATTCCCCATTTTAGAGTCAACTTAAGCACAATGAGGCTAATTTGTTCAAGATCACACTGTTAGTGGCAAAGCCAGAGTTGGAGGCCTGGCTATCTAACTCTAATGTCTATCCTTTGAATACTAACTTAAATAGAAATATATAATTAATAAAAATAAAAAGTTAGACTGAAATGACTAAGACAATGTACTACTCTTCTATTTTAATATACTGTAACTTACTCTGATCTTGGATCATTAAAAGAAAAAAACAAGTTGAATCTGATATGCTAGGTTATTTCCTCTAGATTAAACCAACACACACTGAAAATCCAAGCAACCAATCTAAAAGGCACCTAGATTACATATTTCTCTCACCCTGAGGTAACTGCCAGTATGAGGTAAGGAAAACTCCATTAACACTCTACAAATCAACAATAGGTTATGTTGTGTTCTGCATGGTCGAATCTAAATGGCTTGGGCAACCCTGGCTTCCTCTTACAACAGAACTTCCTTCTCTTCCTCCAAGTAACAAGAATCTTTCACCTTCTCATCATTAAAAAATTTATCTTATAAGTAAAGGTTGACTTATTCAAATGTACCACCAAATAATAAGTTTAAGTTTTAAATGAAAAAAAAAAAATCCTGAGTCAAATAAGTGATACGTGATTATAAAGTAAGAGAAAAATCTCAACCAAAAGCTGTTAAGAGAGACATTCGTGGCATTCATGGAAAATGAAGATGAGGCAAGGAGGAAATTAAGGACCTTATAGTACTCCTGAATTCTATCTTCACAGTTGCTGTGACTGTATGAGGTTCACTCCAATGGTGCAGCTCCATAAAAGGATTCCGGTAAAGAATAAGGACTGAAATAATATTGGCACTGATTTCTAAAGTGCATGTTAAAAAAAGTCCAATTGTTAGGGGACAGACAGATGAAGATGCTGGGAACACAAGGTTAAGAGAATAATTCTATAAAATGGACCCACTGCACTAACCCCCACAAGCTTTCTTGACCCCCATATGCTTTTTTCCAAGAAGCAATTTACCTGTAGCCCTGCCTGGCCTAAGTGGACAGGATATGTCACATTTCTCAGCAAACTATCTGTTAATGGCAGGAGAAATGTAGACCCAAGATAATGTTGATAAGAGGAACCCAAGTTATCCTGAAGGGGGAGACTTTTGTAATCAGATCCTGAAACTCTGGAAGATAAGGATAGTTCCTCCTAACCATAAAATCTATAAGAATGTGTGCTTAAAAATCCAATTAAAACTGGTCAGCTTAAGCCAAGGTGACCTAGAGTTGCCCTGACAGTGGGAGGGAATTATTATTATTATTATTTTTACTTTTAAATTTCATTCTGCTTCTTTTTTTTAATTGATTTTATTTTTTTTAATACATGACAATGGAATGCATTATAATTCTTATTACACATATACAGCACAATTTTTCATATCTTTGTATGTAAAGCATGTTCACGTCAATTCATGTCTTTATACATGTACTTTGTTAAAAGTCTGTTATCTTGCTGTTTGTCAGAAGTCAAAAAGTGAGCCTGGGCAGGACTCTCTGGAATCTTCTCTGGGATCTCCAATAAAGCTGGAGTGCAGGAGAGGTACATAGTCCCTCTCCTCTCTGACAGGACCCACTCTTTCCCTTGAGAGTGTCCCCTTTTCCTTTTCCTATCCTTTTAATAATAAACTCATTCCTGTTACTCCAAATGACATGTCTGGAATCTTTCTGACTTAATTGCAATATCTGGGTTTTGAAGGATGGGGGGGTGGGTGGTTCTTTGCATTTTCTCAGTTTCTTAGAAGTCCCCAGCTCTGTAACGCAAGGACTGGAATATGCAAATAGGTACTTACTAGTCATATATATGCTGGTAGAGAAGACTTGCAATTCAATAAGAATTCAAACATATGTGTTGAATGGAGGAAGGAATTTTTATTGGAATTTCAGGCTGACCACTCAACAGTAAAATTTGGGAAAAGCAGATTATTCAAAGCCAGTCCTGAATAAGAAAGATTCCTGTCACATATCTCCATCTTCTAGGGCTTAGGGGGCAGGAACAGCTTTTATAAGAGGAAAGGAGGAACAGTGGAAAAATAGCAGGAAATGTGCCTATCTAGATTTAGCTGGGCAGTGCCAGCCAGAGAACATGTAACAATTCCAGTTTTTGAACACTTCCTGGTTCCTGCCCAGGTTTGGAAGTCAGTTCCTCAGTTCCCATTCTCAGAATGAAGAAACTTGGTTGCAGAAAAACAATTTATCAGGAAACTGGGGAGACTGGCACTTTTCATTTAAAAAAAAAACTCTGTTACAGACAGGTTAAGTCTTAGAGATACTTTACTACTAAGGCTACTGCTAAATGGTAAGGGAATGAAGGTTAACAAACAGTGTTCACTATTTCCAGAGCCTTCCTGGTATACTCAGAGTTGCAACATATAACAGCTGATCCCTCTCTATGCTACAATACCTCCCTGTTGAGACTGAATTCACTGCAGCTTTGAGAGATGTGGAATCATTTCACATTGTATGAATTTATAAACAGAATGAATAGTTGCGTAGTTACTTTCTGTATTTATGTAGGGGTGCCCATTGCTAGGCTATTGTATATCTAATGTGTGTGTGTGTGTGTGTGTGTGTGTGTGTGTGTGTAGCATATGTCATTAGTATATATACATTACTAGTGTGTCTATACACACACACACACACACACACACACATATATACATACACATACATATATATGTATATAATTATAAATTGGTAGATACTAGAAATCTACCAGGCCAGAGGAAAAACAATAAGAAATAGAATGGAGCTTATATATAAAGCCACCCAGAATGATAAATAATGATTCACTAGTTCTGAGCACTACCAATAAAAAGCCATTAAAACTCAATAGCAATGCCATCATGTTTTGAGAGAAGAGCGATAAAAATGCAAATCTGGATTTGTCTATAAAACACAGAGGCAGAGAAAAACCAAATCTTTTAGAGAAGCCTTATTTTCCAAATGTAAGAAAAAAGCACAGAACAAATGGATGGAAAGTAGGTATCTCAAAAGTCTGTGAGACATGACAGGTATCTTAACATTAATGTTGGAGTAGAGGCTGTGATTTCAGATGACGCTGAAGAACTGTGGACTTGTGAGAGAATTTATAAAAATGCTAATACAACTGACATTAGAAATCTGTGTGAATTTCAGTGGAAAAATATATTTGGATACCAACTTTGTGCACAAATCCCTCATGACTCACCTGTGATTTCTTTGAACTATACTACAAGTAGCACTTTATGATATTTTTTAAACTTGAGATCTTTGAAGTATTTCTTTAATTCTCCTAAGCTGAAGCAGGGTGAAGTGTTTTGAGACCTTTAATTTCTCAGCAAAAGGAACCAACTTACTTCAGAATTTTGGACAGGAATTTGCATTTCTATATTAGAGGGACTTTTAAAAATATCTAATAATTTTCTATTATTATTATAATGATAATGGTTTTCAGATATCTTGTATCCTTCATCTTAGGGGATATATATAAAAAAAAAACTTCATATTGCTGACTGACTCAGAAATCAAAGACAAATCTCCCAAGAATTTTAAAAATTAAGTAGAACAAAGGGCTTGTAGAAGAGTACCACATTAAGAGTTGGGTAGCCAGGGTTTTCTGCAAATAAACAGTTGTATGATCTGTTCAGATTGTGCAGCTATCACAGCTATCTAGATTTCAGCATTTCCCCTAAAAACATGTTGAGCTAAGCACCCGAGCAATAGTTCTCAAAATGGACATTACTATCCCAAAGGGCATCTGGGAAACTTGTGGGGTTGTTTTCAGTTTTCTTTTTTTTTTTTTTTATTGGTTATTCAAAACATTACAAAGATTTCAGAATCACATCGGTTACACATCCACATTTTTACATAATACCATAATAGTAACTGTTGTATTCTGCTACCTTTCCTATCCTCTACTATCCCCCCTCCCCTCCCCTCCCATCTTCTCTCTCTACCCCATCTACTGTAATTCATTTCTCTCCTTATTTTTTTCCCATTCCCCTCACAAACTCTTATATGTAATTTTGTATAACAATGAGGGTCTCCTTCCATTTCCAAGCAATTTCCCTTTTCTCTCCCTTTCCCTCCCACTTCATGACTCTGCTTAATGTTAATCTTTTCCTCCTGCTCTTCCTCCCTGCTCTGTTCTTGGTTGCTCTCATTATATCAAAGAAGACATTTGGCATTTGTTTTTTAGGGATTGGCTAGCTTCACTTAGCATAATCTGCTCTAGGGCCATCCATTTCCCTGCAAATTCCATGATTTTGTCATTTCTTAGTGCTGCGTAGTACTCCATTGTGTATAAATGCCACATTTTTTTTATCCATTCATCTATTGAGGGGCATCGGGGTTGGTTCCACAGTCTAGCTATTGTGAATTGTGCTGCTATGAACATCGATGTGGCAGTATCCCTGTAGTACGCTCTTTTGAGGTCTTCAGGGAATAGTCCGAGAAGGGCAATAGCTGGGTCAAATGGTGGTTCCATTCCCAGCTTTCCCAGGAATCTCCATACTGCTTTCCATATTGGCCTCACCATTTTGCAGTCCCACCAGCAATGTATAAGAGTACCCTTTTCCCCACATCCTCGCCAGCACTTGTTATTGTTTGACTTCATAATGGCTGCCAATCTTACTGGAGTGAGATGGTATCTTAGGGTGGTTTTGATTTGCATTTCTCTGACTGCTAGAGATGGTGAGCATTTTTTCATGTACTTGTTGATTGATTGTATGTCCTCCTCTGAGAAGTGTCTGTTCAGGTTTTTGGCCCATTTGTTGATTGGGTTATTTGTT
Organism: Callospermophilus lateralis; assembly: GCF_048772815.1. Classification (NCBI taxonomy): domain Eukaryota; kingdom Metazoa; phylum Chordata; class Mammalia; order Rodentia; family Sciuridae; genus Callospermophilus; species Callospermophilus lateralis. The sequence goes on from NC_135310.1 coordinate 98,169,259, forward strand.
TTCTTATTGTTTAATTTTTTGAGTTCTTTGTATACTCTGGATATTAGGGCTCTATCTGAAGTGTGAGGAGTAAAAATTTGTTCCCATGATGTAGGCTCCCTATTTACCTCTCTTATTGTTTCTCTTGCTGAGAAAAAACTTTTTAGTTTAAGTAAGTCCCATTTGTTGATTCTTGTTTTTAACTCTTGTGCTATGGGTGTCCTATTAAGGAATTTGGAGCCCAACCCCACAATATGTAGATCGGAGCCAACCTTTTCATCTATCAGACGCATAGTCTCTGATTTGATATCAAGGTCCTTGATCCATTTTGAGTTAACTTTTGTGCATGGCGAGAGGAGGGGATTCAGTTTCATTTTATTGCATATGGATTTCCAGTTTTCCCAGCACCATTTGTTGAAGATGCTATCCATGATGATTTTAAAGTGCCATTGGCATTCAGGAGAGCAGGGATACTAAATACCTTGCAATACTCAGAATACTTTGACACTATGAAAATATCTATAAATATCATAGATTTTCAAATGTTCCACCAAACATTTTCATCTATATTTGTTAATGCTTATGTCATATTTATGCTTATCTAAGTCCAGAACCTAATTGTTTTATATAATATGATTAATAATGCATACTTAGGTATCTGTATGTCTTATTCTATTTCTGCTACTATAGCAAAATATTTTAGAATAGGTGACTCATAGACAATAAAAATTTATTTCTTGTAGTTCTAAAGGCTGAAAATTCTAAGATCACAGGCCTGCTGATATGGTGTCTGGTGGAGCCTACTTCTCAAAAATGGTTCCTTCTAGCTCTGTTCCCACAGGGAAGACTCCTTCAAGCCTACAAGACTAATCCCCATTCATGCAGGCACAGCCTTTGTGGAGTGATCATCTCCCACCTTTGAATACTTTCACCTTGGGGTCAAATTTCAATATATGAATTTTGGGGGGGACACAAATATTAAGATCATAGCTGTGTGTGTGTGTGTGTGTGTGTGTGTGTGTGTGTGTTTTGGGCACAGCTCTCACATCAGATTTTGTATCTTTTCTTCTATTTTCTTGATTATATTATTTTATTTTAATATCTGTGTCTAATATCTATATCAGTTGTAGGTCTGTTTCCATTGTCTATTGTCTCTCTTGATCTCATTTTTTTAGGAAGCCTGAAAGTTGTTTATTGAATACTAGATATTAGGCATGAAAATTTATAGAGACTCTAAATGATGTTTGTATTTTTTCCTAGAGAAGATTTATTTTAGCAATTGGTTAGGAGTTAAATTAGATATTGAGTTAATAATTCAAGGCTGGGGTTCTGTCTATGTAAGATCCAATCTATTTAATGTTATTTCTAGACAATGTTCTTCAGGGTCCCAATTGAGACCCTGGGCTCCTCCTCCTTGGCAGGCCCTAGCCTCTAATTTCTGTCTCCTTAGAACAAAGAAACTTTCCAAAAGTTCAGCTTAGTTTCTCCCCAGATTAGCAGCCATTTTTTGCTCATCTCTTTAGCCTCTTGCCTTCTACCACTTACAATTTAGCCAGACTTAAGGGACAAGATGGTACAGGATATGTCCCCTTCTCTCCAGGATCTTGGCTCCTCTAGCTCTGTCTGCTTTGGTGATTCTGAGACGTTTTCTTTTTCCCCACATGGCTTATGGAGGGAGGTTTCAACTGACATATTTCTTCAGACATAGCTGGAAATGAAAATTTGGCATGATTTAAAAATGCACAGAATTTCCTGAGAACACAACTATTGTGTAAATCGAGTATTATGTTCATAAATTGACTAAAATGTCAGAAAAATCACATTGTCAGTGACAAAATGGTATTTGAGTCACCAATAGCCCAAATATATCAGTTTTCATCACTGATATTGCCTTCATGTTGTGTGTGTTTGTTGTGTGTGATTGTTTGTGTGTGCATGTGTGTATTTAGTGCTCACCTCAAAATGTTAAATAGGAAATATTTTTCCCTAAATTTCAAAGTCATTAATTAAAAATAAGTACAAGTAACCAAACACAATGTTTTGTATTCTCATATATTTGTGTCAGAACAGCTATCAATTAAAAAGGGTAGAACAATAACTTCAACTCTGTCCTCACCTTCTCTTGTTCCCAGTTACCATTCTTATTCAGCTGTAGAAACCCATGGTTTCCTATAACAATTGTATACCTTGAGCATACCTATTCCAAGCATTCAAAATCTGAAACTTCTTGAACACCAACATGATGCCACAAGTAGAAAGTTCCACACCTAACCTCATGTGATGGGTCATTCAAAACTCAGGGGAACTGAAAAGTTGGGTCCCATCATCATAATATTTCACTGTGTGTATGCAAATATTCCCCAAATCAGAAGTAACCTGAAATTCAAAACACTTCTGGTCCCAAACATTTCAGGGGCTGGGGATGTGGCTCAAGCGGTAGCATGCTCTCCTGGCATGCGTGCAGCCTGGGTTTGATCCTCAGTACCACATACAAACAAAGATGTTGTGTCCGCCAAAAACTAAAAAATAAATATTATTTAAAAAAAAAAAAAAAAAAACATTTCAGATAAGGGATGTTCAACCTGTCCTGAATCTGAATTTAGAATATTTATCCTCATTGCCTAGAGTTTGGGCTGTCACCTGAGAAAGGTTTGACTGGTAAATATCAAAAGAAACCCTGCAGTGGCACGTGCTACATGTCCAAGAGTCAGATGTACACTCAAAGGTGCCGAGTTTTCTTCTGGAGTAGAAGAAGGTATATAGACTTGAGACGTCTGAAAAGTACCCAACTCAGAACAACTGCCTTCCAGGGCCAGGATATATAGGGTATGGTCAAAGGAGCAAGAACTGAAGGAATGCATGTCCACCAGACCAGTCTGAGTGTGTCATCCACCTCAGTATGCGTATGGGGCTCAAGGTCCCTAAATTGGTACAATAAGAGCAATAGGCAGAATTCTGTAAAATCCAACAACATACCCTTTGAAAGGAGGAACCAGCATTCAAACAGCTGGCAGAGTAATGACCTGGATGTCAAATTATAATGGCAACAATGAAATAAAACCTTGATCTTTTTTCTTCTACCCTGTGTGGGCCTCAAGGAGCCAGAATCAACACTTAATAAGGGGGAGGATAAGTATGACAAAATCAATTAAGAATTAAGTCATGCCCTGGCCTTGCCCCCAGTGCTGGAGCCTGGATTATGTCTTTACTGGAGTTGGTAGAAGCCAGGGTGAGTGAGCATGAGAAAAGAGTTTTCAACTGTATGTAAAACGAAATTTTCTATTTGGATTAGATAAGCCTTCCTAATACCTAATTTTGAGACCATTCCGTATTTCAAATAACTAAAAATGTCAAGAAATTTGCTAGAGATCTCATTTAGGACCTTGAAACAGAGAGACAGTATCTAAAAACAATCTTGGGGAAAACAAAGTTATTTCCTAAATGTAGGCCATTGAGTAGAGTCCCTTTTACACACCAGGTAGGAGAACTTGGCTATTTTAAAAAATGACAAATGTTAGCCAAGTTGTTGTTCCTCATGTTATTTAATATGTTGGATATGGTCAATGAGTTTGGGAGTTGAAAGGATCATGACTGTGTAATAATTAAAAAAAAATAACTGAACAGTTATATACTTTATTAAAAAATAACTAACACAGGATAAAAATAATGTCTTTAGAACTAAAGCTTAAGCAGTTGGCTAATAACTTATTTTCTCCCCTTTATGTTAAAATATATTCAATGCATAAGTGTTCCCAGATCACAAAAAATGGCCAAATAGCATGAAAATTTTAACTACAAGAGAATCATCCTTGCAATGCAAAACAAAGCAACCAAGAAGCTATGAGCTGAATGTGGAATTATTTCAATCTCCAAAGGAATTGGAATTGTCAATGGCAACACTTTCATGAGAAGACATAAAAACTTCTGATACATAGACAGCCACAGATGCATAAAAATCAAGTCACATGATAAAATAACCTCAAAACACCAGCATTGCTACAAGCATGTTACAAAAATTCTCATTGTTTCTCTCAGATAGAAAGCAGTATGCGCATTGGAATTATTTTGCTTGTATATTAGGTAATAAAGCCTTTTAAGCTGAAATATTCAGTGAAATGCCAAGTGAAATATAACTTTCATACCAAGTAAAGAATTCCAGCACATGCATCTGTCTGTTGTACTGAATGAGGATTCAAAGTTAACATCCCCATTATAACATTCTTTGAAAAATACAGTAAGATGCCATTAGGACACGTCTTGTTAGAGGTTCAGTTCCCCTCCAGATCTGAGCATATCCCCTACATACTTCAGGATAAAGATCACACCACACAGATAGGGAAAACTCTGCCAATTATATCATCATTGGTATTCATCCATGTCAGAATGGTGCACAAGGGCATCTCTACAGGAGACCGGACATAGCCATGACAAAGCAGTAACAATATGCAATGAAAAAAAGTAGAGATATAAAAAAGGGAGCCTTACCAACAAAAATCAATTTACTTAAAATAAAAGTAAATATACAAGATCCCCATCTTTTACCAAATGGTAACCACCCTAAATTTGAGGAAAATCCTGAAAACCTTGGTATAAACAGATTCTATTAGCCATTTTAAAAGCTCCATTATGTATTCCTCTAATTGACAAAATACTTTTATTAATTAATTTTAACAATATTGGCATTTGTGCTAACATTAGCAGAAATTTAAAGTAATAGAAGTATGAAGTTAGAAGAGCCAAAATAGTCAAAGAGTTTTTTAAACACTTATTTTAAATATTTTGGTTTTTATATTTATTTAAACATATATCATAGTTTCTCTTTATATGATGACATTGGAAGACTTAGAATCATATTTATAAGTAAGAAGAAAAGATATCAAGATTCTCTCCCAACCTTATTATTTTATAAACAAGAAAATTTAAGCAAGAAGTGTTTTTCTTAGGTCTTTCAGTTAATTAATGGTATTTGTTCATAATTTACTTAGTCCTCACATATTTAAGTGCCCACTAAGTTAAAGACCTAGCCCAGCAGAACATGGTACAAGGAGTAGAGATAAGGTGTCTGCCCATATAACGGTAATACCAATTGTTCTCATGTGCAATTGAAGTATATACAGAATCTTCAAGGAAATTAGAGCTACAGAAAATCAGGGGCCAGAGCAAAGAAGTTAGAAAGGACAAATTTAGAATTGGGTAGTGGAGGTGGGAGAGGCTAGGAACATGAGCAACAGGTAGAGTGGGAGTTGTATGAAATAAATAAAGGACATAATAATGCTATAAAGTTAGGCTGAGGTCATGTTGTGAAAAATCTAGGATTTCCTGCAAAGGAAGGTTAACTTTGTTTTGTCAAAAAAAAATGAGGACATACGGAAGTTTGCCAGACAGGAGAGAAATATAATCAAAAGGAATGGAGCTCTAAGCAGATTAGCAGATGACTTTAACACCAAGACACAAAATCAAAGAGCCCAGGTGAAGCACACACGATGACAATGGTGAAGAAAGCAGGTGACAGCGAAGGGTCCCCATGTGCATTTATCCCCATGGTTCAAGGACTGAATTCAGGAAACAAGAGGGGTGGGTCACAGCTGACTCCAGAGAAGGTTGGTTCCATTGATTGCAAAAAAGGGCATGGAAGAAAATGAAGGTATGGAGTAGAAAATGTCAGTCTGGAGTATACAGACAGCAGAGTCATAACTTCAACTTGAGTATTTGGTCTCTAAAATGCTGTTGTTCTTAAGAGTTATGTGAAAATAATTAATTACCTAATGCTTAACCACAAATAATTTGCTCCATCGTTGGAAACTATGACTTTTTTTTCAATTGCTTAGTATAATTTTATTTTATTTTTTTATTATTAGTTGTTCAAAACATTACAAAGCTCTTGACACATCATATTTCATACATTTGATTCAAGTGGGTTATGAACTCCCATTTTTACCCCATATACAGATTGCAGAATCACATCCTTACACATCCACATTTTTACATACTGCCACATTAGTGACTGTTGTATTCTGCTGCCCTTCCTATTCTCTACTATCCCCCTCCCCTTCCCTCCCCTCCCATCTTCTCTCTCTACCCCATCTACTGTACTTCATTTCTCTCTCTTGGTTTTTTTTCCCTTTCCCCTCACTTCCTCTTATATGTAATTTTATATAACAATGAGGGTCTCCTTCCATTTCCATGCAATTTCCCTTCTCTCTCCCTTTCCCTCCCCCCTCTCGTCCCTGTTTGCTGCAGTCCAGCTGCAGCAACCTGACTTGTTTACAGATTCTAACACCTGTTTAGTGGTGATCTTCTTCTCATGCTCTTCCTCCCTGCTCTGTTCTTAGTTGTCCTCCTTATATCAAAAAAGACATTTGGCATTTGTTTTTTAGGGATTGGCTAGCTTCACTTAGCATAATCTGCTCTAATGCCATCCATTTCCCTGCAAATGCCATGATTTTGTCATTTTTTAGTGCTGAGTAATACTCCATTGTGTATAAATGCCACATTTTTTTTATCCATTCATCTATTGAAGAGCATCTAGGTTGGTTCCACAGTCTAGCTATTGTGAATTGTGCTGCTATGAACATCAATGTAGCTGTATCCCTATAGTACGCTCTTTTAAGGTCTTTGGGGAATAGTCTGAGAAGGGGAATAGCTGAGTCAAATGGTGGTTCCATTCCCAGCTTTCCCAGGAATCTCCATACTGCTTTCCAAATTGGCCACACCAATTTGCAGTCCCACCAGCAATGTACAAGTGTACCCTTTTCCCCACATCCTCACCAGCACTTGTTATTGTTTGACTTCATAATGGCTGCCTTTCTTACTGGAGTGAGATGGTATCTTAGGGTGGTTTTGATTTGCATTTCTCTGACTGCTAGAGATGGTGAGCATTTTTTCATGTACTTGTTGATTGATTGTATGTCCTCCTCTGAGAAGTGTCTGTTCAGGTCCTTGGCCCATTTGTTGATTGGGTTGTTTGTTTTCTTATTGTTTAATTTTTTGAGTTCTTTGTATACTCTGGATATTAGGCCTCTATCTGAAGTGTGAGGAGTAAAATTTGTTCCCAGGATGTAGACTCCCTATTTACCTCTCTTATTGTTTCTCTTGCTGAGAAAAAACTTTTTAGTTTGAGTAAGTCCCATTTGTTGATTCTTGGTTTTAACTCTTGTGCTATGGGTGTCCTATTAAGGAATTTGGAGCCCGACCCCACAATATGTAGATTAGAGCCAACCAACTTTTTCTTCTATCAGACACAGAGTCTCTGTTTTGAGATCAAGCTCCTTGGTCTATTTTGAGTTAACTTTGTGCATGGCAAGAGAAAGGCATCTGAATCCTTAGGTCATGGACTTTCTCATTTTGTTGCATAGGGATTTCCAGTTTTCCCAGCACCATTTGTTGAAGATGCTATCCTTCCTCCATTGCATGCTTTTAGCACCTTTGTCAAATATAAGATAGTTGTAATTTTGTGGATTGGTCTCTGTGTCCTCTATTCAGTACCATTGGTCCACCCGCCTGTTTTGGTACCAGTACCATGCTGTTTTTGTTACTATTGCTCTGTAGTATAGTTTGAAGTCTGATACCACTATACCGCCTGAGAAACTATGACTTTTAATGATAGCAAATTTTATGTTTTAATTTAATAACAATAATTTCATTTTATTAACAATAGTAAATTTAATATGACTTCCCCCCTCCCCGTACTAGGGATTGAATCCACAGGCACCTACCTCTGAGCTATATCCTCAGCCCTTTTATTTTTTATTTTGAGATAAATTTTCATAAAATTGATCAGGCTGGCCTACAGTTTGTGATCCTCCTGCCTCAGCCTTCTGAATTGCTGATATTATAATTGTGCACCACTAAGCCCAGCTCAATATTACTTTCTATAAGAACAAACATTTATATAGTGTTTACAATGTTCCATATGTTATTATAAATACTTTAATCTTCATAGAAAACTATGAACACCATTTTACTGACAAATAAACTGAGGCCCAGGAAAAATTAAATAATTTGCCTACGGGTATATAGCTATTACCTGAGAGAGCTGAGTCCATGACCTAAGGTGTGTAGATTCAGATTCCAGGCTTCAACCATTACTGTGTTGTTGCTCAGAGCCACTCCTAGCTGCTACCTGCTATACCCAGCTCTGTTTCACAGCCTGAGGACAGATGTTGTGGGAATGCTCTCTTTTCCCTAGCTAAGTTGCAGACAAGAAGTTCAATACAATTCCCCCAGCCTCCACCAACCTGCTCACTTCCTTTCCTTCATTGACCAGAGCAAATTTCTTCAAATGCTGCACACAGAATCAGACATTTCCCCAGGCCTAGGTCCAGCACAGACACATAGCAAGTCCTTTTTCACTATAAACTATAAATGGGGAGAGATGGAGGAATGAAGGGCTAAAGGAATGTAAATCCTCTTCCCTTCAAATGATTCGTTCTCTGCTTCAAACAAAATTTTAAAATACATTTACAGTAACATTTGATTTCTACTGATTCACTTCTTTCTACCTCCATATATGTAATTCAAAATGGCATTTGAGCTTTCCATGCTCATTGTCATCACTGACTTCTAATACCACACTCTCCTCTCCTACCAATATTCCCAAAGAACTTTCTTTAAGAGTAATAGTGTCAAGGGCATTTAATTAATTCCACACCAACTTTAGAGTGAGTGCTATATATTTAAATTTTATTATGTTCCCTTGTGGCTTACCTTTAGAGGAAATGTGTGACTACAGAACAAGTTGTAAGGTGTGGCTACAGAGCAAGCTCATTAACAAAGATAAATTATTTAAAATCTATTGAAAACTGTACTAACATAATTGACCTGGGGTTATTCAACTTTACATACTTTATATGTCAGATGGCTTCTTAAATCATCTCTGGAACTGGCTATAATTCCTTAATGGGCAAGAGTCTGATCTTCCAGGGACGGGAGTAATTACTTCCCTACTTCTCAAACCTCTATTCTACTCCAGGAGATTAAATTGAAATTTTGGAACAAGTAGTCCAAAACAGACTTATCAGCAGTGTTTGGGCTTTAGCTCTAGGTTTTCATTGTTGTTGCTGTTGTTGTTTTCTCCTATACAACATGAGCTCACAGTACTTATGTTGGCTTGGTGATACATGATTAATAGTGTGAGCTGTTTGCTAATCTCATGTTTCTAATCTTCCTTTTCTCCTAAAAACATTTCCTTGGCTATCTTGCTCTGTTTTTCTCAGGTACCAAAGTTTGAGAAGTCACAATGATAGATTACATTTGTAAATGCTATAAAATGCCAAAACCCATACATGATATAATTATAAACACTCATGGGGAGTAGAGATAAGTAAGAGAGAATATCCTCCTGCTCCCCATGCCTCATGACAGATTCATGACTGGGGAATCATCTGCAAAGTAAACCCACAAAGCATAATAATTGGAAGTTTAAAGCACTTTGCATTCACTAATTATTTAATCCAATCACCTCCCTATGGAGAATATTAATAATGCACTGACCTTAAGATAAGAAGATTGTCCTGCTGAGCCCCCACCTCCTAGTGCATGCCGAGGGTTGTAGCAGAAAGTAGCAGAAAGGCAGCTGATCCTCTTTCTCACCCAAGCCTCCTGCAACCAACAATAAATATCATCACTGGTTGATGGGAGGGAGGACCACAGATGCGGGCCTTAGCTAGAGATAAGAATGGGACAATGGACAGCCTCAGGAAGGGAGACAATGCTGTCGGCTTCATTAGCTCCATGCACTAATCAGCTTAGCTTCTATCACAGGAGATAAGTATGGCTGTTTTTCTGTAATAAATAAAACTATAAACTTAACATCATACTTTTCAGTATCTGGTTAAGTCACATGCCTGCTAATCTCACCTTCTCAAACTTCTAGCATTGAATGGCATTAACAGGACCAAAGGAAGCCAGTCCCTTGGCAGCAGACTAGAGTTCACAGAGATTGATTATCCAGGTGGGGATATCTAGGACAAGAAAGGAAATGGAAAGAAATTTCACAAATGCAAATAGAAGAGGGGGCAGGCGGGACAAACTCAGAAAAGAGTGCAGTCAAAACCACCAAGGTGATAAGAGATATATTGGTGTGTTCACTTGGACAGGAAAATGAGAAAATTACTTTTAGCTAGGTGGCAAACTTCTATATAGGTAGGAAGTCTGTATCACCTAAAATTAGGAAGGAAAAGAAGCAGGATTAATAATTCATCAGGAAAACAAACATTGCTGAATTTATCATCCTGGTCAATCAGGAACAAAGTTCATCTTACCTATAGTCATGTGAAATGATTGAGCACAGAAATGAAGAAACATTAAATGAGTAAATATTTTAAAAGCCAATAATGTATCAAGGCATTTTATAAGGTTATTTCTTCTAGGGAGGACTTTTTGTCTTTCCATCTGCAGTGGAGAAAATCTGCACAGAAGTTCTGGACTGAGCCTAGAGGTAGAGACAAAAGCATGTAGTCAGACTCTTGGGTTATCACATGAATTGTGCCCCTATTCCCCCACCCCTCAATTCATAGTCTGAAACCCTGAAGCCCAATGTGACTGTATTTGGAGGCCTTTAGAGATGTAATTAAAGTTGAATGAGATCATAGAGTAGGGTCCTAATCTAATTGTCTTTATAAAAAGAGGAAGAAACACAAGAGACCCCTCCACACACAAAGGAAATGTCACATAAAGATATAGCAAGGAGGTATCTTTGGAAAACCAAGGAGGGGGCTGAGAAAAAACCAACACTACCAGCACCAGGATCATGAACTTTCAGCCTCCAGAACTGTGAGAAAATCATTTTCTGTTCATTTAAGTCACCTACTCTGTGGTATTTTGTTATGACAACCAGAGCAGACTAAGACAATCACGATGTGAATTTTATCAGTAAGAATAAACAACAAATTCAAAAGCATCTTCTATGTCCTCAGTTTCTGTCCTTACTAGATCTCAGAATTTCACAATAATATTCATTCGAGGGAACGAAGTCAAGCCATAGGGTCAAAATCTCTACCTGAGTTCACTGTGTTGTGCCAGGTAGTTCCAGATACTTGGGAGGTTCAAGCAGGAGAATGACTTGAGCCCGGGATTTCAAAGCCAGTCTGGGCAACCAAGAAAGACCACATCTCAATAAAATAAAATAAAATAAAATCTATACCTGGGGTATCTTCAGATAGCAAAAACCTGAGGTGGTAGGAAGAAATGTGAAATGTAGAGGTGTTAAAATGAAGAAATAAACACTTGCTGTCAATCTAAAAGAAGGCCAACTCTGAGGTTAAAGCCACACAAATGGCCGTGCATTAGCACCCAGAGCAGCTTTGTAAGGAGTCCCAGATGGACTTCTACTTCATGCCAGCAAAGGAGAACTGGGAATATACCTTGGATTTGTGGGAGACAGAGAATTTTTTCTCATACTCCTTCAACAGGGTTTTCTGCAGCGTATCTGCCAAAATAGGAAGGTGTTAGCTCAGTGCTTGAGAACCTGGGAGTTCAACTAGACCCGGGTGCAAATTCTTGTTTTGCAACTTCCTAACCATGAGATCTGGAATATGCAGTTATTCTACTCTCAAACTCAATTCTCCAAAATGAAAAATGGGTAGAATATTAGTAATTATTGTTTGATTTTTACAGAAAACGCTGCCCGCTCTCTTTTAAAAGACCAATATTCCTTACATAGATGAGGAGGAACAGGTGTTACTATGAGTCACTAACTTCTTAGGTTTGCTTTAGTCTTCTGTTCTATAAGTAAGAACAGAAAAAACTATTAGTGTGTAGATGTATGTGGAAAAGAGGTGAATTAAAAGGAGGGAAATATATAGAAAACTTCTAATAATACCAACTATAATTATTATTAATTTAAACAATTTTCCTTATAGCCATTGCTACTTGTTAAAGCACCTTGGAGTCAACAAAGATTGACTGACTTGGATAAAAAGCATCTGCAAACAAAGAGTCCTTGCTGGAGTTAAAGGGAATGAGTCCGGAACAAGTAGCCCTAGTGGTGAATTGCTGACTTTTGACCTTTGTGGCTGGGTCTCATCAGCACCATCCTCCAATCAAAATAACCCATTACCTTTTATTCACTAGTCAAACCTCATCAATGGCACAGAGCCATGCAGGACTAGAGTTCTATATGGCTTCAGGATATCCTCTTTCTCAGGAAACATTTTAATATTGATTATCATTATTGTATTTTATCATATGCCAGCAAGGATGACAACCTTTAAAATCAATTTGCACTCTGTAGTTCTTAGTTGAGATTCTTATTTACAGTAATACTCTTTGGATTTTTGGCACACTCACCCCTTTATTGAAAGGCCAATCTGGATCTATTATTTTATGACCATAAGTGGTTTCATTTCCCTGAAGTAAAATGCCACTTGCTTTAAATGTAGAGTTGAACATGCAAGGTACTTAGAAAATCTAATTTAAAAGCCTTAGGTAAATGGTCTCTGGAATGAGATATCTGTATCCCAGCTGTCATTAAAGACAACCTGTCATAATAAGTTCATCCAATATTTCACTTGATATCACAAGTACCATTAAATTTTCATAAGAAACTGATAAGCACTCCTAATGTCATCTCCTTTTCAAAGTGTACCTAAGCCACAAGCAAAGTTGTCTTTTTGTGCAGTTTTATTCAGAAGTGAATTTTCTCTCCCTGTCCATGACAGAAATCAGGACTGTTTATGAACTTAAATGAAAAGTTAACAAAAAAATTATCCTACCAGGTAAAAACTTTGGCCCATCCTATTTAATATCCAGTCATTGATAACAAAGCCAAATGGTAGATAATTCAGGAAGGCCTGGCCTGGCTGCCCAAAAATGTTCACCAAATTACTTCCTTCTATTGATACTTCACTTTGCTTATTAGAGTTTCAAGGATTGCCTGTAAACATGTAATTTAGAAAACAAATCTACATTTACCCATCTAATTCTTTACTCAAACCCTCCATCTCTCCCCGTCCATCATAGCTATATTTTAGAATAAAATTATAAGAAATAAACTGTTGATCAAAACTGAGTATTATTTATATATAAACCATGATGCTAATTATTTTTAGAAGAATATGAGGAAAAAACTATAAAGAAAAAATGTTATCTGTCCTCTTGTACCTTCTACATAAACTTCCTTTAAAACTAAAGAGAAACACAGGGTATTCATTACCATTATCAATGGAATGGATATTAGAGGATGTCAAATCTAGTCATCTAATACGGTTCAAAGAAAGTCAGGAGCTTTGTCAGACTAAACAAAAAAGCAACCTCTCCAGCCACAGTTGGATATTTAGGTCCAGTGAGGGCTTTCATGGTTCCTGGTCCTGGGGAAGGGGCTTTGTGAAGATCACAATTTGCTGGGAAATCTATGTTGATAAGCAGTCTGTCTACTTGTAGCTGGCATGTGGATTCTGCACATCATATGAACTTCATAATAAAAATCTGAGCTGGAATGCTTGCAACATCTATCAGGGGAAAGCATTGCTTGGCTCAGGGTCACAGATGTCTCTAAGTGTGAGAGAAGCCTAACCTGGGCTCCTAAATACATAAAATTAGAAGTATCTTTTAGCCAAAAATATGATTGAATGAAAATTCTTTAATTTTCTTTGATCAATTTTGATTGTATTTTTAAATTTTTTACTTTATACATATTTTTAGTTGTAGATGGACAGAATCCCTTTCTTTCTTTCTTTCTTTCTTTCTTTCTTTCTTTCTTTATTTATTTATTTATTTTTAAGTGGTACTAAGGACCTAACCCATTGCCTCACACATGCTAGGCAAGCTCTCCACCACTGAGCTACAACCCCAGCCTCTATTTTTAACATTTCTAACCAGAAGTTATTATAGAAAATACAAAAGAGAAATTTGAAAATGAAAAAAGAAGAAATGATCTGATCAGAAAGAAGTGAAAAGAAAGCATAAGTCCAGACAAAGAGGTGAGTAGGTCAGAACATCAATAGAAGATGTAACCACCACCACAGAAAGTGGAAAGTGCCCTGGACACTCTTGTAAGATGTGGTTTCTCATTCCCAGCTTCCAAACAGTCTTTAATGACAACAATGAGTTATACTGTTCTTCACAAAATGTGAGGTTTCAACAAAACAACTTCCCAAACTGCTTCCAATTCCAATAAGCACTTTGATACTAAAAGTGAAAAATATCCACGTGTGTGTGTGTGTGTGTGTGTGTGTGTGTGTGGTTTAGACATTGCTGTGGTTTGGGAATATCCCCCAAAGACCCACATGCTAAAGGATGGGTCCATGGAGCTACTGGGAGGTGGTGGAACTTTTAAGAAGTGGGATCTAGAGGGATGAAGTTGGGTCACTGTGGGCAAGTGCTTGAAGGGGACACTGGATCTTCTCCCTGTCTCGCCCTTTCAATCTGAATGCTGTAAAGTGAGCAGCTTTTCTCCACCACATGCTCCTGCCATGCTACTGTGCCACTACAGTCCCCAAAGTAACATAGTCAGCCAACTAAGAACTGAGACCTCTGAAACTGTGAGCCAAACTAAATTTTTTCTTCTTTTGAGTTGATTCGCTCAGATCTTTTGTCATAGGCAGAAAGATGATTAACACAGGCACATATACATTTTTATATATACATGTTCATTCTATGTAATGTTTAAAAACATTATTTTAGTTGGCTCCTTTATACTTGGAAGTTTCAGAAAAAAATTAATAAAATACCACAAAAGAAGGAAACATAGGACATATCATATAGCTTCCCACCAACTGTTCTCAAAGCCAACACCATTTGAACATAAGACAGACCTTATAAAGGAACTCAGTATCATATAGAACTTTTTTATGTCTGAGTTCTATTTATAGCAATGCTAAACAGTTGGATTTATATTATACATTTTCAAAACACTTTTATTTAGTTTCTTATTTTTTCTTTCAAGAATTTCTGTGATAATTTTAGAGAATAAGTTCAATTTTTAAATTTTGTAAATGGGGAAATAAGAGAATTTAAGAGATTCTTTTAATGATAGCAAACTTATGCAAGATAGGAGTTAATTTGGCTCCCATTTTATACAGTTCAGTGCTGTATTTTATGGATGATAATAAAAATCTTAATATTTCTGTATGGATTATCATGTGATTAACTATTACAATTCTTACAGCATTATTTTAAATGTTTATTTGAAGTGTCTTGAACAACTATTAAGTGGGTAAGATCTAAACTTATATCTTTTCATTTTAGAACTAGTGTTCAATTATTCCCGAAAGTATTTTATCTCCATGGTATATTAAAGTTTCCCTTGTGTATTTATTAAACCCATCTCTCCGAAATGATTCAGAATATTTTACATATGGAGGTGGAGCAGGACCCAAAATTCATTAATTATGGGTCTTGGTCTAATAACTTATTTCTACCTCAGTTTCTCATCTGTCAGTGGCGATAATTTTAGTACACACCTCACAGTATTGTTAATACAAATAAATTGCTTAGAATCATTTATGGCACACAAAAAGTTTTTAATAAATTATTAACATCATAGAATATGTCTGTAAATAAGAGAAGACAATAAATATGCAATCATGGGCAGTAACACACTACATATAACCATCACTTATTGCACACAGAACCCCCTGTCTGGTACTATGGTAGGTGTGAGATAGCAATACATTGCCCTCAGGAACAGTTTCACACCTTCCTCTTTTGCTATATAATGAAATCATGAATAACTCAGCTTTTAGAGACAGGCCCCAAAACTCCTAAAGACAAACCACATTCACAGTAACTCATAAGAGTAGCAACAGTTTAGAAGAGGACAGCAATTTGCATATCTACTGGGCCACAGCGGTTTTCACAGCTCACTGTAGAGATATTGGTGATCATTACATAGGGCAAACAATTTATCTTCCACCAGCCTTAATGGTAAGACAAGATTAGAATTGGCACTAACCAATGACAGCTTACTATTCTATTAGAGTGGCTTCAGGTTTTATTTCTCTTAGCCAAAGGAGATACAGAAGATAAGAATATATAAGAGGTTCTATGTTAATGATAGCAAGAATGGATATAATCACATATTGATCAATTGAGTGATATTTAGGTTATGTATGTGCAGTTATAGCTATATTAAAATACGTTGTTGCAAATCTGAAAGTACTTCATAACTTCAACCTTGTACACAGTTGTCCCCATTTTTTAATTATGCATTTTTAATTGCACAAATAGTCTCTCTCTCTCTCTCTCTCTCCATATATATATCATTAGATTATAGCGGAGTAACCTATTCAGTATAAAATGGTAAAAGAGTGATAGTAGGTATTTAGAAGGCATGAAAAAAACCCATATGGGAAAATAGTGAAATGGCTAGAGTATTCTTTTCGGAATTTGCTACAATGCAGGGGGTGGAGAGAGAGAGGGAGAGGGAGAGAGAGAAAAAGAAAGAGGAGAAGGGAAGGAGGCAAATGGAAGGAAGGAGGGGGAGGAGAAACATTATATTTCCTTTTTATTTTCTAATACCAGTATATTTGATAAATAACTTTTAATTATCTCTTTTCATTTGAAATATGGATAGTAAAAAATGATTTAAATAAATTCAAGAAAACCAATAAGACAAGGATATTAGAAAGCATTAATATAATGGTGTCAGAGTATATTTAATGTATACCCAGCTATATCTTTCACATCACAGGAAAAATTTCATGATAATGTTAAATGCAAAGGCAGAATGAATAAACTATATACGTTACCTGAACTATAAAATTATATTTAAATAATAATATACACACACATGGGAAAGGTAAGAAGGAAATATACTGAAATGTTAACTAAAAAATTTCTAGATGATAACATTAAAAATTATATTGTTTGCTACTTGTAATTTTCTAAATTATGTTTTACTTTTATAATCAGAAAACTTTTTAAATTGTCACTTGCTATAAATGCATCAAAGAAAACTAACACATTTAAATGATTAGAATATTTTCTCCATAAGTACAAGAAAAATTTGTTTTCAAATTCTCCTTTCTGGGGCTGGGGTTGTTGCTTAGTGATAGAACACTTGCCTAGCATGTGCAAGGCCCTGGGTTCGATCAACAACACCACATAAAAATAAATAAAGGTATTGTGTCCAACTAAAACTAAAAAATAAATATTTTTTAAAAATCTACTTTCTTTGAAAAAGGATGAAAACCTCAAATATTTAACAACTGACCTTTCACATAACTTATTCTTGTTAATTTTATCCAATATTCATTCAATAGCTTTGTGGTTTTAGATTTTCTTAATAAAAGGAAAAAAGCAAATATAAAAAATATAAAAGGCAAAACCTAAGCAAATAATACATTTCAATTCCCACCACAATATTTTTTTCTAAATTTTACGAAAATTTCTAGGGCTTTATCAATTGACATTACTCTCATGTCTCTAAATTCAAAATTGTCAATACTTAAGTTTCATGTGCCATGTGTTATGTGCGTGTTACTACTTGCACTACAAGTGTTCATAAAATCTTTTTTGAAAGGTTTAAAATTAGTCTTTTCAGAATCATACTTGCCTTTATACATTCTTAACAAAAGGGTTTGTTGTTGTTGTTGTTGTTATTAGTTATAGGTGGACACAATATCTTTATTTTGTTTATTAACTTTTATGTGGTGCTGAAGATCAAACCCAGGGCCTCACATGTGCAAGGCAAGTGCTCTGCCACTGAGCCATAACCTTAACACCTTAATAAAAAGTATTTTTAAAGTTAAGTAAAATAATGTTTTATATAATGTAGCAGTTTCCTTAAAAATCAACAATATGATTTCAGGTATACAGTAAAAGGGAGATATATTGATTCAATAATTATAAGACAGGGATCTTGATTTATGAGTATAAAAGGATGAACCAGAGAGAAAACAGGGAAACAATTACAAAAGAAAGTATTTCCTTTGTAAAATTTGGAATTTTGCAAATTTTGTTTCCATATTTTCTTGTGTGTGTGTGTGTGTGTGTCACATATACATTTCTGATAGAGTCGATATGGATACTGTGTCAGACTGAAAACAAAACAGAATAACCCTTATAGCCTTTATACATATATAGAAAGAGAAAGAGAGAGAGAGAGAGAGATACCCATTAAAGAGAGAGTATATAAAAAGAATAGGGTTGAAAATCACCTTGTGATCAGGCTAAAAGAGTAAAAAGAAAGGCTAGCATTGCACTGAAGTTAAGTGCAATGTGTTAGATACTGAAATACATTTGGACAGTAACATTTTCCCCTTGCATTGACTTTGTCGGCTAAAGCAAATCATTGGGCATGAATTCTACTTTTAGGTAATGCGAATGGGAGAGAAAAGAGATGCAGAAATCACAAAGATGTGGAATCAGAGACTCCACACTCTATCTCACGCCATAGAAAAGCAAGCAAAGATTGTTAATCTCAGAAATCCTTTGGGAAATCCTTTGGCCTTGTATGTTATTCTTAACTTGGGCTGCTCCTTTTTTCTTCCCACCAGAGGTTTAATTTTTCAATTTGAGGCACTATTGATATAAAGCATGCCTCATTAGCTTGTGGGAGGTAGCTGGTATTCATTAATTCAGTTCTCACTTCATTTACTTTGCACACAGTCATAATTAGCTTCCAAATAACTTAGGTACCTTCAATAGATTTATGACTACAATTTTACTCTACATTTGCTTTTTTACTCTTTTTTATCCCCCTTTTCTGATATCCTATAGAAGTTAAAATTGAAAAGACAAAGCTACATTGGAGGGTGATTTGATGATAAAATTTTCACATTCAGTTGCTATCTATGATTAAGGGATAGAGATTTTGCTATTTCAGTAATTCGCTCACCTTGAAAACTCTGATGAAAAGGAAAACAATTGAATTTTTAAACCTATCAAAAATACTTTAAACTATAAATTTAAACAGAGAGGAATTTCTACACTCATACCATTTAAGCATCCTATTTTTATTGTTTCAATCACACTGAACACGTACATGTTACATTTGAAAAACTGTTTTCATATGGGAATTATACTACATCAACAAAAATCAAGGCCATGAATTGATTTTGATGTTGTGGTAGATTAAAAACAAAACAAAATAATCGCAACTGTTCACAGCTGCTCCTTCCATTGGAGGTAGAACCTATTTCTCTTTCTGATTCTGGGCTTTACCAGATGACTTCATAGGCCAAAGGACTTTAGTAAATGAGCAGTAAGCAGAGACAGGAGCCTTGCCATTGCCTGTTGCTTCTGGAATCCTGTGAGGAAGTGAATACCAGCCTGCTAGAGGATAGAGATATGTAACCCAGTCTCCCTGTTCGCCAAGCCCACTGCCACACTTTTGAATAAAGCCATGTGGAGCCAATCATAACCCAGCCAACCTGGCAGCTAACTAAAGCCACTAGAGTGAGCCCAGGTAAGACTATCAGGACTACCCCCTCTGAGCTCAGACAAAACAGCTGACGCCAGCCCCAGCATGGTGGCACGTGCCTGTAGCTCCAACTACCTGGGAGGCTGAAGCCCAGGAGTTTGAGACCAGACTGGGTAATTTAGTAAGACCACTGTGTTAAACAACAATGAACAAACAAATAACTCTTGAGCCACAGAATTGTGCATAAATGACAATGATCTTTATTTTAAGACACTAAGTTTGAGGGTTGTTCATAACATAGCAAAGCTTATTGATGTGACTAGTTTTTTTGTTTTATTTTGTCTTACTAGAGCTTAAGCCCAGGGGTGCTCTATCAGTGAGCTATATTCCCAGCCCTTTTTCAGTTGTTTATTTTGAGACAGAGTCTCATGGAGTTTCTGAGGCTGACCTCAAATTTGTGATCATCCTACTTCAGCCTCCTGAGTTGCTGGGATTACAGGTATATGCTCCCCTGTACAACTTGGTTGGATTTTTTTTAAATGTCAAAATAAATGTAAAGTCCCCTTCTAAACAATGACCACGACTTTGGAATCAATTAAGCAAGGACTAAAATAGCCACAGGAGAATATAAACATTGCTGTGTGATAGAATTTGAATGAAACTACATACAAAACCACTTAAAATATTTATTAGATACTCACTAAATATTCATCTTGGTAGGTAGAGTAAGACATGGAGGATAGGAAAACAAACAGGTGTGGCCGCTACCTGCAAAACTTTATCTTTCCAGAAAGGACCATCAAGAAATTTCACCTAGTTCCACAAGTAAGAAACAAAAATAAACAAAATGTTTGATATTGTGGACTTCATACCATAAAGCTTCCATTCTGTACCAATAGGTGAATCACTTAGGCATTCACAAAAGCTTATTTACTCTAATTTTATTAATAACTCTAACAAATTGGATCACTTGGTTTCCCAAACAGGGATACTGATTCAAGAGAAGAGCTGCTATAAACAAAGGAATTGGTAGAAAACACAAACAGCAGATGCATGAACTGAAGAACAAGGCATCTAGAACCTCTAAAAATCCCTCTCTCCTCAATGGCTTCTGGTGCCTTAGAAACATCATGCATTAGTTCATGTTCTCTGTTGACAACTCAGCTCTTCAAACCCCTGTCAAACTGTGTGTGAATATATGCTGCTTAAAAGGTTGGGTCTGTTTTAGTCAGCTTTTTCTCTGCTGTGATGAAAAGATGTGAGACGGCTAATTTCAGAGGAGGAAATGTTTATTAGGAGCTCATGGTTTCAGAGGCCTCAGTTCACAGATGGCTGAATCCATTCCTCTGGACCCAAGGTGAGGTGAAGCAGAACGTCCTGGCAAAAGAGTGTGGAAGAAGAAAGTGGCTCAGAACATAGAACCAGGAAATAGGGAGAGTTTTCTTCTCACCAAGGGCAAAATATATACCCATATATACCAAATACATACCTCATGCTTCAGTGACCCACCTTCTTCCTCCATATCCTACCTGGCTACAATTATCATCCAGTTAATCTCTATCAGTGCATTAATTAATGCACTGATTAGATTAAGATTCTCATAACCCAATCATTTTACCTTTAATCTGTCTTGTGTTGTCTTACACATGACCATTTGGGGACATCTAATATCTAAACCATAACAGGGTCCCAAAAAAGAGGGGAGAAAAAAGTAACAACCTAATTCAAAACAGACAAAGAAAATTTCTCCAAACAAGATATAAAAGTGACCAAGAAGCACTTTAAAACATGCTCACTGGCACCATCACTAGGGAAATGTGAACCAAAACCACAATGAGATACCACTTCATAACCATTAGAATGGTTATCATTCAAAAAAGCAGAAAATAATAAATGTTGACAAGGATATGGAGAAATTGAAGCTCTTTCATTTTGCTAGTGGAGCCTCAAAACAGTACAGCCACTGTCAAGAGAGAATGGTAATTCCTTAAAAAATTAAAAACAGATTTATCACAGGACCCACAATTTCACCTCTGAGTATATACACATAAGAATAGAAAGCAGGGACTTGGTTATGTATACACCAATGTTTACAGCAACATTATTGACAGTCCAAAAGGTGGAAGAAACCCAAAAGTCTGCTAACAGATGAATAATCAAAATGAAGTTTAATGGCTAGGGAGTGGAGCTCAGTGGTAAAGCACTTGCCTAGCATGCCAAGCAACAAGTACAAAAACAAACAAACAAAAAAAAACGTATCTTTCTAATTCAAGTATGGAGTATACAGAAAGAGGGAAATTGAGGAATAAGAGGAAATACTGTTCTTATTATAAAAAGCCATAAAAGCTAGGAAAGAAATTAGTGCACAATATAATCTAAAATTGTATCTACCCACTGAAATTTTTTTTGCTGATCAAGGGAATAATATGATTTTTAAATAAAATAATTTTAGCAATATGCACATCACATGGAAGAGGGGAAATACAGAGACACCTGCTGGGTGTTGCTAAGTAATCCTTGAATGAGATGATAACAACTCAACCTAGATTTTTGATGTTAGGGAGGAATGCGAGATGAAGAATATTAAAAAAAAATACATTCCAAAGGAAAATATTGGAGTAGGAGATTTATTGGAGTTAGGAAAAGATTATATATATCTCACCTTGCTGACAGACCATGTAAGTTTAGAATTAAGATAGGAAGAGAGTCTAATTATAAGCCTGGACATTGGGTAGAAAAAGAGACCACAGATCAGAATTTAAAGCAAGACTATGCATTATGAGAAGGAAGTTGGAAAGTACCCAAGAGCATGATATTAGAACTACCATATCTCAGTTCCTATACACATCAATATCAGGGCTTCTCTTATTCCTTCTTTAAAGAAGAGAAAACTGAGACTGAAAACATAAATGACTTGTTCAATATTCAGTAGAGGAACACACTGCCACTTTAGGAGTAAAGAAGTGCAAATGAAATAGAAAGCTCTATGTTTTCATGCCAGAATGGTCACAGCCCCAAATCATTGTGACATAGAACAGAAGCATAAGCTCAAAATAAATTAAATATATTAATAGCAATCTACAAAAATCCCATAGTCTATCTCATAGTGATCCCCAATTTTAAGTTTTTCTCAGGCATTTAGGTAAAATGACATGGAATAGGTGTGTCCCATCAGCTTTCTGTCACTATGTCAAAACACCTGAGAGAAATAACCTAAAGGAGGAAAGATTTATTTGGCTTACAGTTTGAGAAGTTTCAGTCCATGGTCCTGTGACTCCGTTAATTCTGGGCCTGTGGTAAGACAGAACATTGTCGTAGATAGGGTATGGCAGAACAGAGATGCTTACCTCAATGTGACCTGGAGCAGAGAAAGAAAGAGGTGGAGATGTGGGACAAAATAACCTGATTCAAGGCACACCCTCAATGACCTACTTTCACCAACTAGGCCCCACCTCCTAAAATTTTGACTACTTCCCAATAGCACCACCAGCTGGCCCTTCAACACATGAGCTTGTGGGGACACTCCAGATGCAAACCATAATAGTACAGTATGTTGAAAATTGGCCATTGTCTAGCTAATGCATCTTCAATTTTCAAGATAGCATACTAAAATAAAATATGTTTAATTTAATGTGTGTTTTATCACTAATTAAATAAGATAGAATTGTAATCTTAATTTTACTACCTAAATAAGTTATAATTCAGGATGCAATAAAATTCTGAAATTCAGAATGTAATCTTTCTGAATAAAGATACAGTTTATATGTTGTGTTCTAAGAATGTTGACTAATTGCTTCTGAACTACATTGTCTCCTTTATTCTTGTCAAATTATTAAAAGCATTAATATGCACCAAGACAATTCAGACATTTTTTAATGAACCCAGACTGTGGAAACAAAATTGCATTAGTGAATATCAATCAAGTGTTGTTGTATTTTTCAAAATTGTGTGTAATTGCATGCACTCCTCTTTCAAAAATGTTAATCACAGTGATTTTGAACCTCCATAGATAAAGATAACATGTACATCTACAGACCTCAAGGGTCTGTGGAAGGAGGAACTTCATTAACAGTAGATGTCCAGAATCCACTGGCTCTCTTTCCCCACTGGTTCCAAGGGCAGGACTCCAATCCCAGAAAGGGTCCCCTGCCCAGCTGTTGCTGGAAGTCCCTAAAGGAGGAAAAATGATTTTGATATGCTATCTTTTCCCAATTCTTCCTTCCTGCAGCAAAACTACCAGTCATCTCCATAGTGTCCCATGACCTGTGTGAAAGGCCTCTGCCATTGTCTTGGAGGAGTCAGAGCTATCTCAGTTTTTACTGGGGGTTGAAAATAAGTCTCTCACACATACTCTGTGCAATGCTCCCATTATTGCTCTGAAAGCAAGCAGCCCAGCTTGTCCCACAAGCATGGCATTTCTCATGAAAGCAGCTCCTTCAACTTTTTACCATACCCAATTCTATCAGGGCTCAAAAATTTAAACAAGCTCTAGCCATTCTGCTCCCTGCATTGTTAGTATTTCCCTCACTTCATGCCTAGGTGCTCTTATGCATAGCAATTTAGACTAATAAATATCCTTACGGATGGATCGCCAGCACATTGCCTTGGCAAACAGTAAGATGCTTATTCTTAATTTTATCTCAGCTAGGATTCACTTTAAATGGTCATGGACTAAAATTATTTTTTGTAATTTAAGTGTAGCAAAACAAGTACTGGATCATAAATAGAAGTATAGTTATATAACATGCCGAAATATGGCAGCATCAAGGGATTAAATATTAGCCAGAAATAATTCTTTTCTACATTTATCTATTCTTATGACCTAAAAGAAAATGAACCACACTGTCTGAAATCACTTGAAGGAGAGCCACTGGCTATTTCAAAAGCATAGACTGGAAATTGATGAGCCGACATATTTTAATAAACCTTTCTTTCTTCTCTGAATTTGGAATTCACTCCCTGCTTGGTTAGTTGGTCTCATATAAATCCTTTTTTTCTTTGGATTTACTTTCTGAGTAAATGCTTGCTACATTGTGTGTGAATCCTAAAGCTTTTGGATGTGCTTTGGGTATAAAATACAAAATAAGTTATTATTTCCCTTAAAGCTTTTTAAAAAGACCAAGGTAATTTGTTTAAAATAGAAAGACGCATTTACTATGAGGTAAATTGTGAAATTATTGAAGTGATTTGCAGTGTCATATACACATATGCATGTATAGAAATAATCCAACCAAATAAAAGCATGAAATACAAACTGTCACAAAATTTTGCTAGCCTCCTATGTATAGGTATACATATACATGAGTGTAGATAGAAAATAGACATAAATATATAAATAAAATATATAGGTATACATACATGCATACATATACCTGTGTACTTTCATGCAAACATAACAAGAATCTTTTTTTTCTGCTTGATTTTATCACACTTACAAACACTTTTGGAGACAAAAGTTTAATTGCCAGTTCCTGTGAGCTCAAGAAGAAATTTAAAATTCACAAAGTTCAAGAGAAAGTCTTCTTTAACATACTTTTTAACAATAGAGTTTATGTACAGTTCCAAACTTAAAGAGAATTAATTATTTTCCCTCATTTTGATTAATGGGCTCAACTTCAATAAATTCAAATATGCATCATCAGTTGGGTACATTTAAGTACCTAAGTACACATTTGCTACAAAGGTTTGATAATCTGTGCTCCAAATGAAAATAATTGTGGGAAAAATATATACAAAACAAATATTCTCCTTGGAAAACCAAGAAGTTATTTTTAAAGAAAAAAGGTGTTTGGGGATATAACTCAGTGGAAGAGTTATATCTACCTATCCCTGTGTTCAAACCCCAAATCCCAGTATCACTATTTATATGAATGATGTATAATAAATACTGTTGTACAAACAATAAGCAGACTGTGTGCATTCTTTATTTGAGATGAGTTTCAAGGAAGTAGAAGAAAACTATATCACTTGTCAAGTTCAAAATTCTAGAACCAAAAGGAAATAGAGTTTGGAGTCATGGTCTAATAAAAACTAAAATGCTGTATATGAAAATAAGACAGTATTTCAAAGAAACAGTTAACCAGAGAGTGTGTTAACAGAGGTAGAAGCAGACACACTGTCACATTAAGCAATGTGCCTTGAGGTCCTATGGATCTGTCTCTCTTTTCAACTCTGTTTGGGATGAACAGACCTGGGTCTCCTTCTCTTTCAGCCTCCAGCTGCCTTCCCATCTCTTCTCCACTCACAATCTCCATGGCCATCTTTTTGCCCATCTCTTGCTTTCAAGACCAGCCAACACCATTTTTAATGATTAGCTCCTTATTGACAGCCAATCATGAACAATCTTGCAGATTCATCAGAATTATTCTAGGTAAGTGGAGGCTGCTGTCAACCACCTGATCAGTTTGCATCTGGGGCCTCCTATGCTTCCTTTTTTCTGGGCTTCTGTTTCTACCATGTGATCTGGCACTACAGAGCATGGGCCACTTCTTCCATGAATTGATCAAAGAGAAGCATCAAGGCAGTCCCTCGAAGATGCAAGATCAGCACAGCGGTGTCACCCTATTGCAGGCTCCTTCTCTAGATGAGTGCAATAAAACCCTGGGCACTGTGGAAGCCACCTTGGCTCTGGAGAAGAATCTGAACCAATTTCTTCAAGATCTCTGTGTCCTGGGTTCTGCCTGCATGGACCTCCATCTCTGACTTTCTGGAGAACCACTTCCTAGCAAAGAGATGAAAGTCATTGACAAGAAAGTGACCACCTAACAGACCTCAGCAAGCTGGTGAGTCTCCAGAACAGACTGTGAAGCATCTCTTTAAAAGCCTTAACCTCAAGCATGGATAGAAAGTAAAAGCCTAATACATCCTCAAGGGGCTGCTCTGCATCTCCTGGCATCAGGGCTTCTGTCTGAGCAACTTCTTCTAGCCACTCAGCAGCTTTTTTAACTATCTTGGAGCCTTCTCCCAAGGCTTGGACCAAGTGAAAATAAAGTGTTTTGCAGGGAAAAAAAATAGATGTCACAAAATGTACTGAAGTCTGTGATTTAGAAAATATTTTAAAATTAAATAAATGTTAAATATGTTTTTAAAATACAGATTCTCCTGAAAATCCTGAACTATGAAAAAAATTAGAGTGTTTAAGGGTAGTGATAGAGATGTCCTACCTGTTCTTTCTCAAGAAATAGAAATGACAGATTATGGAGCTGCACTAGGACAGAGTTGATTAATGGTCATGGGTCTGTCTATGATCAGTAACTTCTAGAATAGAGCAAAATTAACTATTCCTATTCCACATGGACAAAGTAATCAAGGTATGTCCAACAAACAAAAATCAACTGAAAGTATGCCAGTCCTACTCAACCTCTTCAGAATGTGGCAAAGGATAAGAAGCTTTCCTAATGCATATACAAATGTCTTTAAAATCCTCCCACTGTCATTGCCTCATTTGGACACATGCAATGGACAGCACTGGCTTCCTAGTACAATCCTCCCCTTCCACTCTGAGCTCCCAACACTCCAACCTGCCCAAGGCCTCCTCACCACCTCCCTCCTTGCTACTTTATGCCCTCTGTCCTCATTGGGCCACACGATCTTCCTTCTCAGGCATGGTCACAGGGCTTCCCACTGCTTCCCACTAAGGCAAAGCTACCAGAGAAGCTGGGAAGTCTCCTTACTGCCTCTACTCACCGTCCCTTGCTGCGCAGCCTGGGAGGTAGTTATTCTCTTTCTTTGACTACCCTTCTTGTGAGAGAGTCTTATGAAGAATCTGTGCAGATTAGATTTCTCATCTCAAATCAGACTTCTGTATTGGATTTTAAAAGATGTGCTCAAAAGAATCTACGATTATTTGGTTGCAGGGAATCCCTGACCTTTCGTTCCTCAATCTCCCAATATGATTGATGATGTTTGAAATTAAGGTGGGAGAGAGAAACGGAATATATATATGTATATAAATGGTTAAAATCAATTTGCATTAGCTTGGTTCACTGAAGCTGACTTAAAGTCAGACAAACCACAACAGTTTGTTATGGGTATCAGAACCCTACCTACTTTTAGAGGGTAAGGGTTAGGGGAAGACAGCAGGTAAGCCTAAGTATGTTGCTCATGTCAAAGGAAGAAATGTCTCTATTAAAGTGGGAAAGAATTCACAAAATGGGCTAAGTACAGTGGCACATGCCTGTGATTCCAACAACTCAGGAGGCTAAGGCAGGAGATTACAAGTTTGAGGCCAGCTCTAGTCGACTTAGTGAGACCCTGTCTCAAAACAAAAAAGGGCTAGGTTGAGGATGTAGCTCAGTAGTAGAGTCCTAATGCATAAGGCTCTGGGTTTAGTATCCAGTACAAAAAGAAAAAAAAAAGAAAAGAAAAAAGAAACAACAGAGAGTTGACAAAAGGCATTTAGGAGAGCAGAAAACAAAACCCAATGTAGAAAACTTCATGTAACTTGGAATTTCTCTAAAGAAAAAGAACTTATGACAAAATGATTCCTGCTATACTCACCTGCAAGCAACTCAATTTGGATGATTTATGAAGATTTTTCATAGTTATTTTTAAACATAGACTTTGCTATTAAAAAAGTTGTTTTGTTTTGTTAAATCTGTTTAGCATCCCTGAACTATTCACACACACACAGAATCTTTAATCAAGTCTTAAATCTCTGTAAGCCTGACATCTAGGGGTGGAAGTGGAGGTGTGAGGCACAGATCCAGATGAAGATATAACGACAAATTGAGTTTGAGAAAGAAACAAATTGCTGCCACAAACCCATCTATAAATTTCACTGTGACTAAATCAACACAGATATACCTTTCTGAATTGTTCAATGAATAGATGATTTTCTTGTAAATTGTCAGTATACTTGCTTTTTTTTTCTGGTATGTGAAGCTCATTATTTATTAGTCCTTAATTTCTAAACTATTCCAGTAAAAACTTAGTAACTGTTATACTTTGGATCTTAAGTGTCCACAGAGATCCCTGTGGTGAAGGCTTGGTCCTCAGCATAGCACAGTTGGAAGGTGTAGAACTTTAAGAGGCAGGACCTAGGGATCTGTAGGTCATTGAAGGTGTGTCCTGAAGGGGATTAGTGGGACCCTACCCCCACTTTTCCCCCTCTCTTTCATTTCCTTGATGAGGTGAGTAGTTTTTCTCCACCACATGCAAAAGCAATAAGCATTAGGGTAATTATGGACTGAAACCTCTAAAAAAATGAACTAGAATAAATCTTTTTATAAGCTGATCATCTCAGGTATTTGTTGTAGTAAAGAAAGATTACTAACACAGTAATGCATCTAAACAAAAAGATTCTTTATGAGTTCACCTCAGTGAAGCCCATCTAAATATTTCTTCTAGTACAGTGATTCTCAGTGTGGGGTGAGTTTGCCCTATAGAGAACGCTTGGACATGTCTAAGGACAGTTTGTTTGTGAAGCTTCGAAGATGTGACTAACATCTAGCCAGAGATGCTGCTAAATGTCCTGCAATACATAGGATAGTACCCTACAACAAAGAATTATGTAGTACCAAAGGTCGACAGTTTGCATCTAAGAAACCCTATCTAGTATAACCAAGAACACACGTTTATTTGTGAATATTCTTTCTGCTTTACTTCCCCGTCCTTCCATTCCCTCCTCCAAATTCATTCAGTAGTCTCCATTCAGAATGTCATAGTGCATATGATTTAGCACAACTACTTTGCACTATTTCAGTTTGCATGGTCATTTATATGATCCTAAACTACCATGCAAAGCAAGAACTGCCAGTACATATGCTCTGACCATCTACATCAGGCCAGAGGAATGGGTCTGTGCAATGAGTGTCCCCAGAAACCCTGGGCTGCCAAGAGGCAAGCCATGAGTAATTAGTAGACACAACTTGCCAAGAAGCTCATACTCAAGAAATAATGAAGTTCTTCTAAAACAATGGGTTCAAGTAAAAGTTAACTTAGACTGAATGTCATCCTCATAAGGGACCTAGGCCAAATTCCTCAAGCACCAAGAATGTCAGACTGGTTAAAAAACTGAGAATCATTACAAGATTGAGTTGGAAAGAAAAGGACATAGTAAGCAATAACTAATTGTATCATTATTTTTAATTTTAAAAGATGCTGTTGAAGTAATGGAGTATTTCTCAGAGCACTCAGACTTGCTATACAATTACAAACAGATTCAAGACTTACAACTGTGCTGTTTTGTGAAAGATTGCAAAAGCTTAGTGGCTCTTAAATTTGGGTCAGTATTAGAATCACCCAAGGAGTTTGGTGGAGTTCCAGGGCCTGGCCTTCTCTTGTCAAAGTAAAGATGCACTGAACACTTGTTAAAAACGCTAGATCGATTTTTTTTTTTTTTTTTTTTTCCTGGCTACTGCAGCAGAGGGCTCAGCTCAACTCCACAGAAACAAAAGGCGGGGGAGTTTTTAAGCAGTGTGGCTAGTGGCTAAGTACCAGAGTTCCTAGGGGAGAAGCTGTCAATGTGATTATGCCATCTGCATTTGGTAATTGTTGTTATGAAAGTTAGTCTTCTACTTACCCCACATACACAATGCCTTACACACACACACACACACACACACACACACGCGCGCACACACACACGCGCGCACACACACGCGCAAACGCACACAGAAACAGGAGCTTATCTTCCTTCATTACATCCCAAAAGGATGGCTCTCAGGTCCCTGAGAAAGACATTACTAGATTGTAAACATGGCAAATGAGGCTGGGAGAAGACTTGACATTTCAAGGGGACAAAAGAAATAATCCACAGTTGTAAATTTTCTTAAGTAAATGCTCTAAGAAAGGGGAAGTCAGAGGGCTACAGTCAGAAAGAAACCTGTCTGAAGCCAAGGGAAGCTGAGGGACCATTAAGGCCATCTAGATCATTCTTCAGTGAATTTTATTAGCTCTCTTAGATCTAACAGTTACCCGAGTTTGGAAACCAAATCTTTGTGATATTCAGAAAGACTCTCAAAATTGTCCCAAACTAAATTTGTGTTGTATTCATTTTTACATCAATTATCTCCAAACTCACCATCTATGACAGTAAATAAGTGTAACTTTTATGTAGGACAAAAGTAAACAGAACTCAAATGTAGGGTTTCCAGAAAAAATACAAGACACGTGGCACCCATTTTCTGAAATTCAGATTTTGCCAGGTGCCATGATATTTTGCTCATTAAATCTGACGACCCTAAGATAGAAGTTATGCCTGTACTTTCCTAACAGCACACAGAACATTTCTAATTAAAAATCTTAAAGCAGTTGCCTCAGTGTATTCCTGGAGAAGCACATTTTGGTTTAAGACAACAGGAGTTTTAAGGCCTAAAGTCCAGTAACCTTCAAGAGTTGCTATTTCCTGAACATCCATTCTCCCCAGTGCACAGGCCTAACAATGCAGCCTCTTGATGTGTCTGCCAGGTGTCTCTCTCAGCCATTGTTTGTAAGGCAAACCTTTTCTGCCTGGGGTGCCATGATTTGTGGGAGCCACTTATTCTCTTTTAAATGTTAGGAGCTCAGCAGGTCAAAATATAAACATTTTTTTTTTCAACTGGGCTCAAAGAATATGAACAATCTACAAAGGACATAATCAAATGCAGACCAAATTGCAAAACCATAGGTTCCAGACCCCACCAGATTTCAGTTTTGTGAATATTTTATCAACTAGTTGAACAATAGGGAACAGCTGACCTGCTTGGCTTACTTATCAAAGGGGACCTGTTGTTATCCTGTAATGACAAAAGTGGGTCTGTGTGACAATTTAACTGCAAGAGCCATTTCTTTCAATTTTATACTTTAAAAAACTGCCAGGTAATTAACTTCACAGCAGTTTTGTTGGCAAAGTAATACAACAGATAAAATGAAACATTCACTAATAATTGACCATGAAAGCTGTAGTTAAATACTGTTGAGCTAATATAATCACTAATAGAAGAGGGTCGAGAAGAATGAATGAGAGATGCTGGAAAGCAGAAATATCATGGGGGTGTTCCAGCTTTGATGCTGAAAAATGAAAGTGGAAGACCAAAACAAGAGGTAAAAGCATTATTTCTGGTGCCTGCATTATCATATATTTATGGGCTAAACAAGTCCAACAGAATTCCCCTTCTAAAAAACATTAAAAAGAGTCTTTATCTTTAATTAATATAAAGACTCAAATAGGTATAAGAACACGCAAACATAATAACCAAAACCCATCACAACATATGATAAAATACTCAATTAAGCCAGTGATAACTATGCATCAAAAAGCAAGTATTTTATTTCCACTTTAAGGACTATGTTTGGTCCAGTCCATTTTCTTTTATCTAAATGCTATTGACAATGACTTCTACTATCTTGTTAAAATGTAACAGTTTTTTTTTCCCTCACACACAATCTTCTAAGTGATTTTGGCCAAAAAAATGGTATGAGTTCAAAGGATTCCCTGGATAAATAAAATCTTTCATCTGCAAAATATTCACAATTCCTTTTATGCAGAAAACAAAACAAAAGGCAAAGGAAATAATTTCTCTCTCTCAAATGGATGTTCTTTGTATATTTCAGCTTCAGTATCTAGGTTACCCATGTATTGTTGGGAAAAAAAAATCAGAGAGGGAGGAGATGAACCTCACACTAAAGATAATTTCTCAGCTTTTGCACTTGTATGCTGTTGAAATGATGTATGTTTAAAATGCTTTGATCTGAGGATCACTAAATAGCATCAAGTCTTTCCAGCTGATAATTAAGTACCTTTGAGAATAAATAGTAATTAAACTTTTGTGTGTGTGTGTGGTTTTTTTTTTTTTTTTTTTTTTTTTAGTGGTGGGGTGGAGAGACCCAGATACTGAACTTGCTGCAAAATTACTATAGGCAAAGCTCAGAAATAGAAGCTAGGATTTTCCATTTTTGTTATCCTGCTCTAAGCAGTATACCACATTATATGCCTAGAAATTATTTTTAATGATGTCTTTGAAAGGAAAATGCAATGATATTCAGAAAAAGGAGATTGTGCAAGAATACAGTCATAAACAAAAATCTCCACTGCAAAACATTTTTTTGTTATACCTATGGTGACATTAGAACACCAACAATCTGTTTTAAACGGATCCATATTTCTAGTGCAATTTCAGAAATAATTGCTAATGTGCTTTTTAACTTGCAATTTTCAGAGCCATAAACCTTAAAAATTCACTCTGGAAATGTTAAAGCTCTTTATTTTTTAAATTTGCAAAAGGAAATGCCTGGTGTCTTTTCTGTGTATTCTTGTCAAAAACAAACAGCTCTTTGAATCTATAAGAGGAAGCGATGATTTGGTTCATTACACAAAGAAGCAAGGGGAGGAGAAGGAGAAAAAGAAAGAACAAAGGCAGAGATGAGTACTTGGCTACCATGCTTATCAAATTAGCACAAAATAATATATACTTTTCTGACTCTAGTATTTTATTAACCCTAGATTCTGAGGTAACATGAATAATATAGTAGTGATCACATTTAATTAGTAGAGAATTATTATACTATCAAATTCTTGGTAGAAGTCAAATATAACCCAGTTATTCGGATTTAAGATTAGACAAGTCATCTCATTCTTCAAGCCAAGCATAATTTATGAAGGAAGATTCTAGATTGATAGCTAATGCCCAGTTTCTGGAAAATATTTTATAATTGGTAATTCATGGGGTTTCTTTTAAGAACTCTAAAATCACAATATTGTACATTCTTATTTTCTTATTTAACAAACTTGGAGTCTGTTTTAAAAATAAATCTAAAGAAAGTTTGGCTGTGAATATGCTGTTATATACATAATCTTGAAAAAAATCATACCATTAAAACTTAAAATAAAATTTTAAGATAAATGCTGTAAAAGTAAAATGCTTTATAAGTGACTTGACAATCCATTTCCAGTCCAATCAGTTGTCTTAAATGAAAATGGACCAATTAAAGCAAATTGTTTTAGATTTAGTCTCAACCACAATTTTAAACCATTTGCCTTACCAGGGATTCAAGGCCCTTTATACTCTAGGTTATGACCCACAACCTTCAGTTTGGCTAATGGTTAAAAGTACTGGGGAATGACCATCCTACTTCCTGTACTCATAATAAAGCTACTCAGCCACAAACATAGGAAGCATGTGGTAAAAGGTACCTCATATGACAACAGCTCAATTTGAGACACCCCCCTACACACACACACACACACACACACACACACACACCCATGTGCTACATCATTCTGATCCCGTAACAAACAGTCTCACGCACACTTCCCTACCCTTCAAGCTATGAGATTTTTCACATTAGAAAGAACTAGTAAATGAATTCAGCAAAATAGCAGGATATAAAATCAACACCCATAAATTAAAGCATTTCTGTATATCAGGGCAAATCCTTTGAATGGGAAATGAGGAAAACTATTCCATTTACAATAGCCTCAAAAAAAAAAAAAAAACACTTGGGAATCAAATTAACGAAAGAGGTGAAAGATCTATACAATGAAAACTATAGAACCCTAAAGAAAGAAATCAAAGAAGACCTTAAAGATGGAAAGATCTACCTTGCTCTTGAATAGGCAGAATTAATGTTATCAAAATTACCATACTACCAAAAGCACTATACAGATTTAATGCAATTCCGATCAAAATCCCAATGGCATTCCTCATAGAAATAGGAAAAGCAATTATGAAATTCATCTGGAAAAATAAGAGACCCAGAATAGCTAAAGCAATCCTTAGCAGGAATAAAGAAGCAGGTGGCATCACTATACCAGACCTTAAACTATACTACAGAGCAATAGTAATAAAAACAGCATGGTATTGGCACCAAAATAGACTAGTATACCAATGGTACAGAATAGAGGACACAGAGACTAACCCATAAAATTACAATTATCTTATATTAGACAAAGGTGCCAAAAACATGCATTAGAGGAAAGATAGCCTCTTCAACAAATGGTGCTGGGAAAACTGGAAATCCATATGCAACAAAATGAAATTAAACCCCTATCTCTCACTATGCACAAAACTCAAAGTGGATCAAGGACTGAGGAATTAAACCAGAGACTCTACCTCTATTAGAAGAAAAAGTAAGCCCTAATCTTCGTCATGTGGGATTAGGCCCAACTTCCTTATTAAGACTCCTGTGGCACAAGAATTAAAACCAAGAATCAATAAATGGGATGGACTCAAACTAAAAAGCTTCTTCTCAGCAAAAGAAACAATCTGTGAGGTGAATACAGAGCCTACATCTTGGGAGCAAATTTTTACCCCTCACACATCATATAGAGCACTAATCTCTAGGGTATATAAAGAACATAAAAAGCTAAGCACCAAAAAAA
Organism: Callospermophilus lateralis; assembly: GCF_048772815.1. Classification (NCBI taxonomy): domain Eukaryota; kingdom Metazoa; phylum Chordata; class Mammalia; order Rodentia; family Sciuridae; genus Callospermophilus; species Callospermophilus lateralis. The sequence goes on from NC_135310.1 coordinate 98,203,842, forward strand.
AAAAAAAAAAAAAAAACCAATCAATAAATGGGCCAAGGACATGAAGAATCCTGGGTTTTAAAACCAGGTTCCTTAGCTGTAGTTGGATAAATACTCAAAAGGACAGGGTTTCTCTGACGAGTCTGGCCTGCCTCACTATTCCTTCTCACCCAAATAGGCTCCAGACAAGTTCACTTAGACTAGATATTTACGTACATGAAGGATCATGGATATGACCATTGTCTCCTATGCATCTGAAAAGCAAAGTCTCTAGCTTTATCATTTTGACAATACAAGAAACTGAAAACCTTTAATTTATAAGCTATTCTCTTTTATTTCTAAATAGTGCTTTACTTTTGGTTATTCATCTATTTTGTCAATCAAGGTTGATTACTGTCATTATTTAACAAAGGTTACTAAATTGTTCCATTCATAAAATTATTTAGTTACTTATTTTTTCAGATTATAGGCAAATTCTTCAGTTTATTAGAAAATGTATTACCTACTCACAATTCTAAAATTTAGTTTTTACTATAAATATATGGACACAAATACCAAACTCAAATAGGTCCTCTGTCTTAAGGTAATTGACAGGTTTTGTATGAGTTTCTCTAAAACTTGATTACAAAAGATGACAAATTTCATGAGAATTTGCATGAGTCTAAAATAGTCATTAAAAACAGATTTTCCATTCCCTTGAATGACCTTGAAATGTGATCTTGATTTTTCAATAGGCCAAGATCCCAAATTATATGTTTCCCACCATAATATGCTTTTCATTAGACTACAAATGATTTTAAGTTAAATATTATTTTATAAAACAAAAAAAGGGCTAATGAATATTCCTAGACTTTAGTATATCTTTTAACTTGCCAAGAAAATAAACAACTGATTTTCCCTTAAACTACTTGCCTTAAACCTTTTGCCATCTGTGACCAGATAAGGATAAAGATAAAAGGGAATAATTTCTATTTTCCCACCTTTTTCCAGAGTGCTGTATAACGTGGCCCAGTTGTAACCTCATGCCACCTCTCTAAAGACATGATAAAAATTAAAGACTTACATTCTAAAAATATTGTGGCCTAATATGCATACTAAATATTTTAACTAGCATCATATGCTGCATGTTTACAAACAAATTATATAAAGATATACAGGTACCATGCTGTATCTATTTTGGTATGCCCAACATCTGCAGTGTTTATGAGGTAGCAGGTTACTTAGTGGATGCATACTGAACTGAAATTACACATGCATCAGAAATAGCAAGGGGAAAGAATGAGAGGGAAGAAAGGGACTTGTGCTCACAGATTATATGTACTCATGAAGCCAAATACTCAAAATGTGCACACAGAAATAGATTTTTATGTATGGGAAATAAAGCATGTCACTAAGGCTTCCAAAAAGACTTTTTAAACAATCTTTTCAAACATCACATGGTAGGCCTGTTCTCAGGAATAAACAGAGCCTCACTGTGCTCAGGAAGGAAGGTGCAATGAGGGAAGACAGAGCCCAGGGTGCCGATTTACTGCTCTCTCAGGTGCCTTCCTTGCTGATTTATGGTAGTGTCTCAGAAATGCCTCTGGAAGAAGCCTGTTCTGTTTTTCAGGGGATAGTTACTGCTCTGACACTCAGCCATGGAGCAGAGGGAAAAAGCAAAATATAAAAAGATGGTAAAAAATAAACCTTTAAAGTAAAATATATATTTTCTTTCTATCTTCTTAGTTTTTATAAATCATAAATACTTAAACAATAGCACTTTATGTGGATTTATACTATAAATCTTCACTCCCCAAACCACTACCAATCAGGGTTTGTAATGTCCATGATTTCTGTCATTATTACAGATAAATTTTAGGTGACAAAAATCTGCAAAACAGTGCCAGTCATGAAAAGAAGAAAAATTTAAAGGGCAAAATACATCTTTAAAAAATACATTCTTTTCTTAAATTAATGGACTAAGTTTTTAATTTGAAAATCATGTGGTTAAGAAAAAACAGAATTTTTCTGATGCAGAAGCAAACCATGATTCCTAACACAAAATCTATGAAACTTGGATCCACAGTAACAAACATAAGTGCTCAATGCTATGATTGCATAAAATTTGGGGACAGTGAGAATCCCTTTTTCCTTCTCTTGACTCCCATCCAGCTACTAACTACATCTTCCAAGTGGAGAGGTGTGGGGCAGTTCCCATAATACATCCCAGCATCTAGAGGACACTGGAGAGACACATTGCCTTGGAAACAAACTTTCAGGGGGAAAAATGACTATTGAACAAAAAATAACAAACAGATATAAGATTGACATTTGCTATGACAGAAAGGCTTTCTAAAAATAGACAACATGATTTTCAAATTAAAAACTTAGTCCATTAATTTAAGAAAAGAATATATTTTTTAAAAATTCTCATAGGCCACTAATTCAGGTGTGAAAAGGACAAATATTTTAACAGAAGGGATAAGGGATTTTGAGTGCAGAACATAGAAGATAGGTGGCTTAGAAGGGGTAGAATAAAATGTCATGCGGATAGTAGATAAAATTTTTCTAAGATGAAGAAAAACTTGAGTCCTCTTATGAAAAGGGCTTATTAAATACAAGAATGTTTGACACATACTTCAGCACATCCTGGTAAAATGACTGAAGGAAAAAATCTTGCAACCTCCTAGACAGACAGAACATGGTACCTTATAATACAAAATAAACAATGCCCAAATCAGAACGGATACTTCTAAGATGAAAAAGTGAAAGAAAAAGACTTTCTATAATTAAATTAGAAGATAAATACAGTTGTCCCTCAGTATCCATAGGGAATTGGTTTCTGGATCCTCACAGATGCCAAAATCTGCAGATGCTTAAGACCCTTGTGTACAATGGCATAGCATTTGCATATAACCATTGCACATCCTCCTGAATACTTTAAATCATTTCTCCATTACATATAATCCCTAATAAAAGGTAAATGCTATGAAATAGTCATTTTAGTACATTTTTTAGGGGACAATGACAAGGAAAAAAAGTGCATGCTCAGTCCAGATGCAATTTATTTTCCAAATACTTTCCATCCACAGATGGTTGAATTCAAGAATGTGAAATTCCTGGGTGTAGAGGACAAATAGTAATCTCGAGAAAAATTAGGGGTTAAGTTTTGAATACGTAAGTATATCTCTTTCTAACATGTATGTCGTGTTGTTGTTGGATTTACATCAAATACATAGACTCATCACAGTACCATTATAATCTGTGGTCCCCAATTCAGTACTGAGTCCTGTATACTCTGAACTTTGGAGAATCTAAAGGTACTAATTCAATACCAGGATGTCCTGAGATGGATAGTCAATGAAAGAGAGACAAACCCCATCTTCTGTATTCTCTGAGACTTGGATAAGTACATCCCTTGGTTGGCTTGAACTTGACATATCATTGTAGATACACATTTTATTGATCATATGAATCAGATGTTGGCCCTAGATATCTATCTTCTTTTGAAAGACAAGAAATGGGTGGGAGTTTTTAAATAAAACTAGTTTAAAGTATTTGGTAACATAAAATAAAAAGATGGGTATGTTACAGAAAATAAAAATATGCATTTTCTTTGTGTCCTCAATTAAAAAGCAAGATGAACTGACAAAACAGCAAAGTCTGAGCTGAATGGGTACCTTACTGATAGGAAAAAATGAATTAGACAAAAGAGACTTTAAAGACAGAAAACCAAAGTCAGTAGATTTAAACTGAAGATGCTGAAGGCATTTAAGATCAGAATCAACACTGCAGAAAATCTAATTGGGGGGAAAATAAACTAGAATTTTACTACAATGCAGAGAGAAGAATTAAGTAATAAAAAATAATGAGAAAATTGTAGATATGTTGCAAAGCAATTCACCATCACAGATAATTGGAGCTACTAAGGATAAGAAAAAAATAAATGGAACCAAAATAGTAAAAAAGTTACAAAAATGTTTTTCCTTAACTTAGAAAATACATGTGCATTTGCATATTTAAAATAACTCATCATAAAAAAGCAAAAATAATGAAATTAGATAGTTTTTTTAAATTTAATTTTAAGAATAATAATTTATATTCTCAGGAAAATTAAGTTACCTTCATGAAGTCATAAGATGCCTTGAAGCAATGTTTTTGCAATTTTGAGTGGAAAATATTGTACCCAAGAGATTGATCCTTAATCCTGCTGACCTTTGTTTGTTAAATCAACAGAATATACTTTGAGTCATGTTGTGGACTCGAAATATACTAACCACATATTCCAAAATATATTCTAAAACATATTAAAATATAAAATGTGACAACAAAAGAATAGAAAAAAATTGGAAAAAAAAATGTTGATGATTTTTATTCTGATCTTGTGATAAAATGATTTTTATAAAAATGTAAACACAAAGGCAAAAACCATAAAGGAGGATGTTGATAGTTTAGTTTCCAAAATTAACTTGTATGCCTAAAAATCAGAACCAAAGCAAATAAACTGGAAAACCAAGCCAATATACAAGACAGCTAAAAGAATATTATCCTTGATTTATCAGGATATTTTATACAGAGCAGTTTGTAGAAAAAAAATAAAAACAATGAAAAAAGAATTTAAAGTAACTCCAGGAAAACAAAAATGCATTAACTATGAAAAATAAAAATCAACTTTGTTTTTAAGCAAAGAAATGTAAATTAAGACTAGTGGGAATTATTTTTTAGTTGATAATACTGACTACAGTCCTGGGAAATCTATCCTTTAATGTATTATTTCATGAAACTTTCCTAGAGAACTTTTTAGTAACATATTCATAAAAAATGACATGTAGCACCTTAACAAAGCAATTTCAGAAAATCACCCAGAATTGTTTATAGTGCCCTAATGTGTGATAGAGTTTCATTATTCCAGGAAATGGAATATCATGCGGCCACTAAAAGGTAATAGAAGTACACTTAAACTTACGAGGATTGTCAATAAATATTTAGCAAATGAATGAATAAATGACTTGATTCTATGCCAATCTATGACAGAGCATACCAAGTTGCTGTTTTCATTAAACTTTCAAACTATGTGTAGAATATGCCCAGAATAGGCAATTGAATGATTATGAAAAACATTCATAAAGACTATCTTTGAGTAATATGAAGTTGTTGGTGGTTTTTATTTGTTTACTGTATTTTCATCAAATTTCCAGAATTATGACATTAAGTATGTACTAACTTAAAAAAATTAGGTTCTCCAGAGAAACAGAGCTAATGGAATATGTATAAGTGTGTATGTATATGGAGAGAGAGAAAAAGGGATTTATTATGGAAATTGACTCATGTAACTAAGGAATCTGAGAAGTCCCACTATCTGCTCTCAGCAAATTAGAGAACCAGAGAAACCGATGGTGTAATTCAGATCAAGTCCAAAGACCTGCAAAGGTGGGGACCATTGGTCTAAGTCTTGGAGTCCAGAGAGTCGAGAACAAGGGCTCTAATATCCAGGGATAGAGAAAGATAGAAGTCCTAGCTCAAAAACAAAGAGAGAGAATTCACTCTTCCTGCACATTTTTTTCTATTAGCCCTCCGTAGATTGGATGATGCCCAATCACAATGATGAAAGTGGATTTTTTTTTTTTAACTCATATCCTGACTCAGACGTTAATATCTCCTGGAAATACATCAACAAAAACACTGGAAATAACATTGTCCCAGCTATCTGGGTATCCTTTGCCCAGTCTAGTCAACACATAAAAGTAAACAGCACACCACTGTGGTAGGGAAAAAAATGCAAAGATGTAAGCACTTGGCACAGAGTAAAATCTATAAATTGTGGCTGTTTAAAAACATAAAGTAATTATTTCACTCTTTAATGAAAAGTAGTTCATTAAGTCTTAAGACAAAAAAAAGTTATAATAAATATTTACTGAATAGTTATACTAAATTTGATGGTGTTATTTCACAGAATTTTCTTCTTATATAAAATTATAACATTATATATAAGAAATATTTTGGGACCTGTATTGGAAACCACCATCCTAAAGTTTCTCAAGGGTTTGAAGGCCAGCTTATGTATTGGGATATTCCCAAGATATGTCATAGCTTCTGTGGTTCATGACACCTAGGTGTAATCAATCAATGTCAGAACTAATCTGCTGAGCTAAATATATCACAATCATAAGATGTCACAAGAATGTATTTTACATAAATTATCACCTCCAACCAAAGTGATAAAGCCTGTATTATAATAATTGTTTAAAGATAGTAACCAGAAGCTAAGAGAGGACAGGTAGGGGTGAACTTTCCTACCTTCTATGAATAGCTACTACCCCTTAAAATTTGTGCTTTCTGTATACTACAACCATTTCTTCACTATAAATAAACTATTTATTTTCTAAGACTGCAACTATATTATTCATATGTGTTTTTCAGGTTGTAATCCAACTTCCGAGGCAGAACTGGTATAAAAATAATTAGTTTTACAGAGCAAGGAAGATCTACCATTAATCGGGCATGGCGGTGCACTCCCGTAATCCCAGCAGCTCAGGAGGTTGAGACAGGAGGATGGTGAGTTCAAAGCTAGCCTCAGCAATGGCAAGGCACTAAGCAATTCAGTGAGACCCTGTCTCTAAATAAAATACAAAATAGGGATGGAGATGTGGCTCAGTGATTGAATGTCCCTGAGTTCAATCCCCAGTATCAAAAAAAAAACTATCATTAAAATTATATGGTAGCAATAATAACAATCACAGCGATCACAAAAGCAAGCATACATCAGACACAACATGCAACATAAAATCAGCCACCACCTTGACATATTATCTACACTTCACAGACAAGACAAATGAAAAGGAAGATTGAGAAAAAATTATAAGAGGAAACTGAGTATCCTTCAAGGGAAATTATCTGGAAATAGATACATGTGGTTAAAGTAAGCAGATAACGTTTGTTTAGGTTTTTTTTGTTTTTGTTTTTGTTTTTTTTTTTAGTATCACCAAACATTCCTTGTCTCCTCTCATTCATGAGCTCATACTATTACATCAACACTGATATAATCGGTGTTCTGCCATCCAAGCTGAAGTCTGTACATATTATATTGTTAGCCCAGAGACACTGAAGGGATTGAGGGAACGTCAGGTAGGATGGATGTGTCTGTCAAGAAAGAAAAATCCCAGTTTCTCCTATCTCCTGAGCTTTAAAGTGAGTCGGTTTCTTCAAGTGCCTGTGCTTGAGACATCAAGAATGTCTATCGTGCCAGTAGACATCATTACCCTAACTATATGTATGAAGACAAGAATGATGTGAATAGACTTTGTATTCAACCAGAGATATGAAAAATTGTGTTCTATATGTGTAATATGAACTGAAATGCATTTTGCTGTCATATATAACAAATTAGAATAAAAATTTAAAAAATAAAAAAATTTAAAATTTTTTTTTAAAAGGATGTCTACCCTGCGTTGTCCTGTAACAGATGTGCTTACAAACACACACTTGAACCAGTGTACAGCCTCTGACCTCAGTTAATGACACAAACACACACCGTTTTGTGCAAATAACAATCAAAATGGCAATCTGTGTATGTATACCGTACAAAATTGAGAATATTTATACATATGTCCATACTATGAATTATGTTCCTTTATAAGAATAATTATAAAGTACAAAATTTATAAAAAAGCATATTTAAAATGAATCCAAGAAATAAAACTATTTTAAAGCAGTTTTACCTTACTAATAATAAACAATGTTGATTTTATTAACTATAACTTAACTGATTCTACCCATGACCGAATAACTTTAAAATAACTGTACTATATTAACCTTTTTTGTCTATCCTAAATGAAATGCAATAGCTAAAATAAAAAGGTTTTATTTGGAAGACTTGTTTGCAATTACAGTGTTAAGATCATTAGGCAACACACAAAGTAAAAAATAAGTATGCATTAAATTAAAAATAGAAAAGGATTATTCTCTTCCCAACTCTGAGAGTTAATAGGTAAAAGTAATGCAATTGTAGTTTGTTCATGTTCCCAAGTTAATTTGCTGTCATTTTACTGTTTGATGAATAAAAATAAATATACAGTTGATCCTTGAGCAATGTGGGGATTAGAAGGAAACACCCCACAAAACAGAAAATCCTCATATAATTTTTGACCCCCCCAAAACTTAAACTACTAATAGCTTGCTGATAGCTGCTAATATAAGTCTTACTGATAACAGTCAATTAACATATATTTTGTATGTAACATGCATTATATATGAAGAAAAATATGCAAGAATTGTGAGAGATCATTTTTACTGCTATAAGCAATTTACTGGAGAGAACTCCTCACATGGAGATGATTAACAACACAGGGCTTTTTAAGTGGCTACTGGCAGCACTTGAGCTCACCACAATAGCAATAGGAGGTGGCTGCAAAATCATTAAGCAGTACAAAGTGTACCATAGTTAATTTTATACAATTGTGATTGAATACATCTTTACATTTCTCTGGACTGTGAATGTCTCCATATATAGTAGTGTTTGCATGTATAAGTTTTAATCAATTTTAACTTTTTAAATAAAGTTTTGCATATTTTTGGTAGTAAGTGATAAATTAAACTATTATCTCTAGATAGGTTATGTGTACATGACATTCCTTAGTTTTTCTTAATTTTTCAATATTTCTAGGCTATATGGATCATTTGCAAGGTTTTTCAAATTATCACATATCTCCAAAAAAAACTATGTATTAGTAAATCCACACAGTTCAAACCCCTATTGCTCAAGAGTCAACTGACATTTACATAATTTTGTACAATGCTGGAGAGAGAAAATTGGTAGAGCCACAAGAGTATAGTTAAAAATAGATCCAATTTCATCTATATACCTCAAAACAAGTTATGAAGACTAAAATTTGATGCAGGTTAGTATAAAATGTTTCAACCAATGCAACAATGTAGGAAACAGAAATGAAGATTGTAAATATTGGAAAGGTAGATCCTTCTTTTAATTGTTTCAGAACTTTTAACCAGTGCTACAAAGGTGGAAACTCTGTTTTGAATAAAATAAAATAAAATTATCACTATTTTCAATTACTTTGGTGATCCACCTGGATAATAAATATAAGAGAATTAACAGAAACATCATTAGAACTCGAAGTAAATTATTAAATTGCAATAAACAAATCAATATCCTTCTTATATTCTTGCAGTAACCATTTTGAAAACAAAATAAAGATATATAGATATTGATATATAGATCATTTATACATATATACATAAATAGATCTGAAATATAAAACTAAAGAAATCTCTAAGACCTATGTAAAGACCACTATATATCTTGTTAAGACTTGAACAAATGGAAGGATGAATGCAAATGAAAATATTGCAAATATTTCAAATATCTCTAACATAATGTTTACCTTAGAACTTAAAATGATTTAGAAGCTTGTTGGAAAATTAAATGACTTCAAAAAATATTAACCAAGAACAATTTGAACACAAAAATAAGGAAAAAAATGTTATCAGATACCAATGCATACTAGCAAATTCTGGCTAAATTAAGAGCAAATGAGTGAAATAACCTAACAGAATTGCAATTTCCTACTACTGGAAATAGTCAAAGGAGATGTAGTAGAGAGGATATAATAGAGGGAACCTTCTCATTGGTCCATAAGCTATATCTATATCATTTCGAAGGTTCTGCAACTCTGAAATTCTTTTCTATGCATTAACAATGATGACAGAGCAGTGATTTCTGAAATAGTTGTTGTTTTATAAAGAGATTCTCAATTTTATTTCAAATTATGATACACTGAACATCTGCTAAACCCACCTACCTATAACTAGGATGCTCAACATAGAACAAATTGCAACCTATAAATCCCAGAAGGTGCTTCTGCAGGTAATAAGCAGTAAGTCCAGAAGTCCAATCCCTCCTCCTCCAAAGATCTTAACACCTCTCTGTTAAACCTCAGCGGTACCTTGATGCCTTAGATATCTTAGTGACAGGTGGGAGTTAAGCTTTCCAAGTTTAATCCACTTCATGTCTGGGTTATTGGGCTAGGTATTAGGAAAGAACCTAACAAAACAGAATGCAGGCAAAGTCCTCAGCTTCCAGGGCAGGTAAAGGTGCTGAGATTTTGGTTCTCCTCACAGTGGTACATCTTTGAGGATAACTGTCCAAGCCCCTTCTGTTATAATTTGATAAGTACAAATGGCAGCTACTCTGGCTACATAGGATCCATGGAGGTAAAGTCCTTGAAGGTTGGAAATGGTCTGCGATGGTGAAGGCTTTGTCCCCTGCCCTGGAGCCACTGTGGATGTTAGGACAGAGCCCAGCAGCAGCATTCAAGATGAAGGTATAGTACATACAATGTTGTGCTCAGAAATGGGCTCTCTCAACCTACAGACGGAAGCACAAAGTGTTGGGCTTCCAGTGTTAGCTGTGCAGTTTATGCCCAAGATGTATTGAAGGGTGAAAGTCAGTATCCAGCACCTTGGGTCCAGATATTCTCTGATACCTTCCACCTTGGGTCTCCAAAATCACATTAACCCTAACTTAACAGGAAAGCCACACTTCATTCCATTGTGTGTGCAAAACTCCTTTTTCCCAAGACAGTCAAGATGTCTACCTTCATGAGATTGCAAAATGTCTTCTACCAAGCATCTTAAAGGAGAAAAACATTCCATGATTCCAGTGCAATTTCAGGTTCCCAACTTTACAGTGGCATTTGGAGAAAAACAAAACAAACAAACAAAAAACTAACACAAATTTGATCTCTCAGAGGTTTCCTACTCTCATCCCCTATCAAGTTCTACCATAATGAAGCATCCAGGGTACCTTGTTACAATTTCAAATTTTAGACCCCAAATAATATCCACTGAAATAAAATATTTGGAGATGGAATCCAGGAATAACTATTTTTTTTTAAATAAGCTCCCCTTGAAACACTCAGATATTAAAGTCTGAAAATTGCTGCCCTAGGCTTAAATCATTTTACCCTTATCTCTTTTCCCATTTCATCAGCATAAAACAATATTACATTATTGCAATTATACTCTCTATTTCTCCGACTTCAGCAAGAACTCCTTATTTGAAAGAAGGGGAAGAATAGAAAGACGAAGAGTAGCAGTGAGCTATCAGAAGGCAGAGCTATCAGAAACCTGGAACAGCAAATTATGCTGTTTTCTTGCAAAAAGAAAGAGAGGTGGGAAGAAGGAAAGAAAAGAAAGAAAGATGGAAAGTTAGCAACAAGAAGAAGGAAAGAAGATGGATCCACAAACTTCAGAGGAGAGGCAGGCAAGCAAGTTGTGCGTCAGTCCCTTATTTCTGTGAGCCCAAAGAAAAAATGCACAATCTATTCCCAGGTCTGTGTATGCTCTCCTCACTAACTGATCAATTTATCAGGTTAGACCAGGCTCTGTTTCATGCTCTGCTTATTCAACAGTGAACACAGCAGACATGGTCACTGTTGGAACGGAGCTTATTATCTGGTGAGAGAGACAGGCACTAAACATGCCAACAATAAATTTGAAAAGTATAATAAGTTCTGGAAGACAGAAGTACAAGTGATGGTGGAGAATAATGGAAAGGTGTCAGGGAAGCCTCCATGAAATAATAGATTCGTTAAATTAGATGTTTTTAAACATCTTGGTTAGATTCAAGGATAAGGGAAGAAGCTGAGGATACTGGGAAAGAGGGCTGAAGACAGAGTGAAAAGCAAATGCAAGGGCCCTGAATCAACAGGAGCTATTGCCCCGGTATCTGAGAAATGGACAGAGAAGTTGAAGAAAGTGAACAAAGGGAAGGGTGAAGAGAGATGATGTTGAATAAATACTCAGAGATGAAACCATGCAAAACCTTAAGGCCAATGCCAAATTTCTCAGCTTTGTGTTAAGTGCCGTGGGAAATCACTAAAAGCTTTAAAGCCAGGACTGTCTATCCATCTCTTTTTCTAATTATATATTAGTGAGGTTTTGGTGTGATATTTCCATACATGCCTACAGCAACTGCTAGATGGGAATGGAAAGTGGTAAGTATTAAAGATGGTAGTTTACATAATGGTGTTTCCTTGGTGAAAAGCTGGGTAGAGAGATGAAAACAATGGCTGAATGAAAATAAAGAGGGAAGAGCAGTTTTGAGAGATGGAGGTGGGAGCTGAATCTCGGACACGTTATATTTGAGATGCTTGTGAAAAATACAAAAAATGTGGGCAGCGTGTAGGAAGCAATAACTTGGAACTTGGACTATGCTGGGCATACAAACGAGTTGTTTGCCTAGAAGTGCTCCTGAAAGCCATGCAAATACATCTGATTACCAAAGGAGAATTTTAAGCTAAATTAACAAAAAGAAAAGAAAGAAAGCTAAAATGGAATCTTGATGACTTTGACACTACAGGTCTGCAAAGAAAGAGCAAGTTCTGTGTTTCCAATTCCAAAGAATTTACACCAGTGAGCCATACCAAGCATGTATAGTCAACCAACTGATGAGAAGATTAAGAACCCCTATTGCTGGATATATTATAAAGCCTCCAGTTGTATTTCTCATATTATCAACAGATAAATTCACAGCTCTTATGGGCCTTGTATCCCAATAAGTATGGCAAAAGAAGGACTTAAGAGTTACTGGCTGATTAGTGTGTATCAGACATTAAACAATAATTCATGTACTTTGCATGCATGAGAAGTCATTGGACCTTGGAGAACAGTGGCTAAGCTCATGAAGCATAATTTAAAAAATAAAATGTATAACTTTAATGCCATGCAGCTATACCTCAGGAGCAAGAAATAAGGTCAGTACAATACTCAGATTCCAAATCTCTCTGTTCAGCATGTAGAAGGCTGATTCTTTCCATGTCACACTTTGAACTAAATAGATCCCAGAGTTCTTTGCCAGTTTGGGAGTGAGGAATCCTCAAGAATATGCTACATTTGGGCTAACAGGGCAGAAGGGTATTCAAATGAGATATGATCACAAGTGTACTCAAAGCTGAAAGAATGGTTTGTACAGGTTAAATAAATAAGATATTAAGTTTACTTAATAGGATACAAACTATCCTTTCCTTTTCCAATCTTTTCTATTGTATCTTCTCTGCCTTTGGTGGGATGTAGTGGGGGCAAGATCCTCTTTCACAAACAGGGGGACAAAACTCTTTCCTAATGATAGGGTCGACGTATAGGAGGTACAGGCAAAACCATCTCAATAAGACCCTGTCCTTCAAGGACTGCTTGAATGATTGAGGTCACAGAATCAGAGACAAGCTATATGGGATACACTGAAATAATGTTGTAGCTATGCCTTCTAGGTTAACAAATCTCTTCAAATAATTCCTCTTTTTAATCAGCCTATTCCACAGAGCCTATTTTTTTGTTGTTGTTGTTGTTGTTTCAGAACAGTTTTGGCTATATCTTGACAATTCATTTCATTTAGAATGTTCCAGATCTTTTCACCTATTTTTTTCTACCCAGAACTTCTGGACAAAATAAGATGGACACCTGTTAATAAATGAACCCTTTTTCATAGAAGATATCTCCATTTTCCAGATGAAAAAAACTGAGGCTCAAAGAAAGCAAGCAACTTTTCCCAGGTTAGGTCTGACAAGTGATGGAGTAAGATTTGCACAAAGCTCTGTTGAACTCTTAAATTAGTTCAATTGCACTTCAGTAATCTGTTTAAAAAAGGAAGCCAGGCGGATTTGATTTCTATATGACCATATTGATTAATTAATTAATTTGCATATACCATGAAAGCAGTTTTTTTTCCAACCTGAGGTATAAAACAGAATGATTTTTTTTAAAAAAAAGATGTGACAGTTTCAACTGAACAGAGAAGGAAACGAAAAACTCAGAGTTTTCCCATGATCACAAAGCTAATAAATAATAGAGCTGAAATTTTGATTTTTTAAAACTACTTCATGGATACAAGAAATTTAATGTATATTATTTATAGAATACAAAGTTTTGTACAGCTACATCTATTAAATAAAACATGTATCATTCCAGAGCCTCTATTTAAAACTACAGATGCTGAAACCCTTATCCCAGAATTCCGATTCGAAACTCTAAGACAGATTTCTTAATCCATATCTATTTTAATTTTTAATGTGGAAACACCTGGGTTAAACTTTTGGCTTTTATTTAGTATATTATTTGAAATTGTCTTATAGTCTACTGGAGTTTCTAGTTAATAAACCTATTAAGAAATCTGAAGACCTAGGAACCAAAGTAGATAATAGGTATTTGTTTAAGGTAAAGTGGGAACAGGAAAGCATGTTGTTGGATACCAGTCACTCAGGCACACAAAGGATGAGGAGAACACATTCTGTAAGCAAATTACAAAAGAGCACAGATGCAAGTGAGGCAGTGTTTAAGACTCCCATTAACCTGACATCTGAATTCTCTCTGAATTTGGTCGAAGTATAGCTTAGCTAAATTCCTAATTTTCCTCCCTCACATCTTCATCTCCTCAAAAACAAATAAAGAACCAGTAGCATTTAATTTAAAATGGCATATTTGTTCACATTCCTTAGTGGTGCCTCCCCTGTCTTCACACATAAGTACTTATCAAGATTGGAAAAGATGAAAACAAACCATCAACCAAAATTAATTGACAGACAAAGCAAAGCAAACATCTGGAAGAAATCTCCACAGAATTTAGGAGAGATTTGGTTTGCCCTCAAATAGAAGCCTGATCATGTTTTATCCTCAACCTGACCTAGAAATACAAGTCTGTGAAGTATATTCCATGACTCTAATGGACAAACAGACAAGACGACCAACATCTCATCTAGTAAACACTGGGTATGCAACACCTATTCCAAAGGTGAGTACAGACAACAGAGTCAAAATAAGACCTAAAAACTATTATTTCCTAATAAACTTAAGATTATAGGTTTCTTTCTAACCCACTTTATCTGTATCCCTCAAGTTTTAATACGTATTTTTATTATCGTTCAGTACTAAAATGTTTGTAACCCACGAGATAATTGAGAATGTGGTTTTTTTGGTTTTCAACCACATGTACTTTTTTTAAACATTTGTTTTTTAGAAGTAGTTGGACACAATACCTTTATTTTATTTATTTATTTTTATGTGGTGCTGAGGATCGAACCCAGGCCTCACATGTGCTAGACAAGTGCTCTACTGCTGAGCCACAATCCTAGCTCCAAACCACATGTTTTAATTCAATTTTCTTTTCATTGTTAATTTATAATTAAGAGAAAATGTTCCATATGCTATCTAATTTTTGAAATTGGTTGAGCCTACTTGTGAGCTAGTACAATGTATATACTTGACAGTAGTATGTTTTATCTTGTGTCTATGATTTTTATGATTTATGTTTAGGTCAATATTATTGAACTACAGTCAGTCCAGAGATAACAGAAAAGTTGCAAAATTTCACATTACCAAGAGTGAACAGGAAACTTAGTCCATCAACCGACCAGATAAACTTGGTTTCAGGTTTCACAGGAAGCATTCTCTGCCACACCTTAATTTCAGACTTCTTGCCTCCTCAACTGAGACAGTAAATTTCCAATGTTCTAAACTACCCAGTCATAGTATTTTGCTGAGCCAGCCCTAAAAATATTAACACAGAGATGTTGTCAGATATTTCTTAGTGATCCTAAGGAGGAGTTCATAACCTCAAAATGTGGAGAAAAATAAAAACAATATTTTAAAATCATAAATGGGACAAAGATCTAGCTGGAAACATTGACTATTAAACTAAAAATTAGTAAAAAAAAAAAACTGGAATCCATTTGAACTCACTGCCAATGCCCAGTCCTAGAAAGTAAAAAGTGATCCAGAAGGTTATTTCAGTAATTTTAAATTCTTAAATTAAGTTCACTAGGATAAAAATTTAGTGATCAGTTAGGCTTTGCCTACTGTATGCCAATCTTCCTTGCTTTTAGAAATCCTAACAATACATTAATTATTTTGCCCTATTAACTCTTGAATTATCTACTGAGCAAGGAGATAATACATATGTGTCTCTAGCCACATAAACCTTCAAAAAGGTTAGCCAAGCTTTTCCTTTGGACATCAAGTCTATGATTTATTTTATTCCACTCAATAATGAGATCGAGCAAGGGATAATTACTAGTGTAGGTGATTTTAACAATCATTTTTTCAAAGGAAGAAAATACAACGTGGAAATAGGAAATGTCTATTAAAACAAACTGAGCAATTACATTCCTTTTTAATAGTCCATTAAAAAGGCACATCATTAACCCTTGTTATGATAATATTTGAATGAATTGACACCACTTCTTTCTTTGAATTACTAGAAATGCAGTGACAAATGTTTTTAAAAAGTCGAATTAATTTTTCCTGAGCAAAAAGCACATCTGTATAAATTGCTTGTTAAATGTCTCAGTGTTTATTTTAAATAATTATTGTTGAAATAATAACATATGAAAATTATTGTCATATTTTAAAATGTTATATTTTCAGAGACCTAAATAGAGAAGAATGATACTTCTGTATGTTATGGGTCATAAATAAGAATAAGCTATTGAAAATTCCAAATCAAAAAAGGAATAACTTTGTAGAATATGTGAATTTGATGATAAAATTTGAAAATGAAATTTTGATAGAGCAAAACAAATGCAAATCTATCTGTGCTATACAGTGGTGTGATAAAATAATTACAAATCTATATACATATTAGATATGTTTAAAAAACTGGCTATTGGTCATAAATCACCAATATTTCAAATTCCAGTATACTTTAAACTGAAAGGAAATATATTATTAAATAGAATCATTTTTGTGAGGGCAGGGAATTAGGTGCTGGGGATTGAACCCAGGACCTCACACATGCTAGGCAAGCACTACCACTAAGCTACATTCTACCCTGCATAGGAATCTTAATTACTCTGGAAGGAATTATCATTCTAAGATTTTTTTGTCTAATTTTACAAAACTAACCAATGAAACTAAGCACTCATTTCTAAATTGTTTGTGTTTGTGGTAACTTTAAATCTAATCATAAAAATTCTAGTAGTCAATACAATGTTGACTTAATTCCAGTAAATAAACACTCTAAACAAGATCAACAATAATATATCACAGTATAAGAATGTCTCATGGGCTGGGGATGTGGCTTAAGTGGTAGCGCGCTCGCCTTGCATACGTGAGGCACTGGGTTCGATCCCCAGCACCACATAAAAAGAAATAAGTGAAATAAAGGCATGCTGTTCATCTACAACTAAAAAATAAATAGTTAAAAAAAAGAATGTCTCAGTACATTAAAATATAAAAGCCACACTCTATTCATGGCCCACCAATATCATGTGGGTATTTGGTATGAAGTGCTATTACCCTGATGAGGTCTCCTATACAAACAGGGAATATTTTGGAATAATCTAATAAATATGCCTGTTATCTTCCCTGTTATCAGTTTGATTTTTGCAATCTCCTGCCTCTTTCTGATTCACAGTGAACTGTTCACCTCCCTCAACACAATATTACATAGATTGATCTGCTGCTTTCCTGAATCACTATTCAGTGGAAATGTCAGAAAGGAAAAACTTTTCCTCTCCTCTCTCAGGTTAAGTATCTGGGGCTGCTGAACTGACAAAATACAGATTAACAGGAGAAAAAGTTTATGCATATACGAACTGGAGCTAACAAAAGAAGTAGGCAGCCCACTAAAAGGGTTGTGTTAGATACTTACATATCTAACTTAGGGAAAGGAGAGTGGGTGGAGAAAAGGTTTCTCTAAAGGATGAGCAAATTGCTTTCTTTAAGAAAGACAAATGCAGTAAAGACAGTTTGTGATGTGTGTTTATGCAGGTGAGAGTGGTCGTCTTCTGCATGGCCATGAAAGTGCCCTAGAGAAGGGATTTAAGGTAGATTTATCTTATCTATTCCCTGGCAGTAGACTTGCCCCAAGATGGAATTTATAGCAGCTTCATTTCCTCAGAATTTCTACTTTTAGTCAGATAAGGGAAGCTTCCTAAGACTCCCCACCCCACACCCTGCCATCTGTTGATTTCCAAGTGTCTTCAGTTTAAGAGGAACTTCATTTCAACTGTGGAGTTCTGAGGGTGTCCCTTTCGGTACATAGAGCAATTAAAAACTAGCTCTACATAATGCAATGGATAGCTCAAAGATACGTGAAGTAAAAATCAAAATAAATTGATAAATGACACAAAAAATATGTATCAACACATGACATGACTTAATCAGCTGCTTTCCCTCTGATGGGTATCAGCAACAGGGTCTAAGCTCGGAGCTAGCAACAATAACACATTGGCCCTTTGGAGGCATGCCTATTGAAAGAAAGATCATGGTATATCTCTTCAAGCATCACACTGTCGAAAATCAGTATTCATGAGTGAGGATGATTAAGTTCAAAATTCAACAGACATTTGTAAAGTTTTAAAAGCCCTTAGTCCTTGAGGTCTTTTTTGAAGTATTATTCTCCTTTTTAAGACTATGAGTTCCTCAAGGCAGGGATCACTGTACAACTCTGTATCCTTCATGCCTATCATAATGTTTAACACTTAGCAGAGCCTCAATAGTATTTAATAATTTAAATTTTCAATAATTCAAAATTACAAGAAGTATTTTAAAAAATCTTCCCTTTAAAATACTGCACAAAGAATTAAGAGACTGTAAAAGTAGATCAAATTAGTTTTTCTCATTAAAAATGAAAGAAAACGTAAGACTGGTGTCTTGGTACCCACAAACAGGTCTTTACCAGAAGTTTACTGTCAATTAATCTGAGACTGAGGTTAATGAAATAGAATTCTAGGAATATTTCAGTTATTATTCAATGATTTTTAAATATCTCTTCAAACTTGCATATCAGTGTTTACTAGTCTTTTTTTGGGGGGGTGTGGTAATTTGTAATATTAACTTTCATCCACCTCTGTCATGTGCTATTTAAACTTTGCCAAAACTCCGCTCCAAGCCTTTGTTTATCCTTCTTCCTTCAATGTTTATAACACTGGAAAATCTCTACC
This sequence comes from Callospermophilus lateralis, assembly GCF_048772815.1. Lineage (NCBI taxonomy): Eukaryota > Metazoa > Chordata > Mammalia > Rodentia > Sciuridae > Callospermophilus > Callospermophilus lateralis. The sequence goes on from NC_135310.1 coordinate 98,222,750, forward strand.
CACCACTTTCAGGATCTAATACATCCACATAACATTTCCATGTTTATTTCCTATCCTACATACCCCATCCCCACCCCATTAGGGGAATGAACAAAATAAATTGTCAATTCTGGAGAGAATAGAATATTATACATTCATTAAGATAAATAACTATCATGACATATATTATGAATGAATTTCAAAACCCATGAGAAAAATAAAGACACTGGAATGAATCTGACATAACTTTCCTATGTACATATATGAATATAACACAGTGAATCTCAACATCATGTGCATCCACAAGACTATGGTCCTAATTAGAATAAGATATATTCCATGCTTGTATAATCATAATAAAGTGGACTCTTCTGTCATGTATAACTAAAAAAGAAACAAAAAAGTAAAGCAAAATATATTCATTTATATACATTTTTTTAAATACCCAAACAACAGTACCTATTTCCTTAATGAAAATACATGTAGACAGTAGAAAACATGCATATGGGAATACTATTCTCAACTTCAGAAGTGTGGTAACCCTTAAGGAAAATGAAAGGAGCAAGAAAAATGAACGAAACTTTAGATCTGGTTGAAAATTTTGTTTGAGGGAGAAAAATATGGAGAGAGGGGGAAGGAGAGAAAGAAGGAGGAAGAAAGAGAGAATGAGAAAATGGTTAAAATATATTTAATTTCAGTGGTGTATACATAAATGTCTAATATTATTTTCTCTCTACATTTTGTTATGATTTAAACACATTTATTTAGCATTTTTATTTCAATTTAAGCAGTCATATACTTTTAATCCATTTTTTTAATTTTAAGAGGAAAATCTTTATTGGCTTCATGTAGTTATATATAGTGGCAATATTTTATAGTTTCTGCTAATGTTACCCAATACATAGTGACAATGGCATGATAAAAATTATCAAACTATGAACTCTATTTATTATTTATGTGTTGGTTTTCATGAAAGTCTTTATGTGATAGAAACCTAGCATATATCTATGACTAGGCAATTCCAGGGTATCAGTCTAATGAATAGGATAATGGTAGAACATAGCAGAAATTTAGATTACAAAGGAGGAAGCAAAATTTTCTGGTAATGATAGCTAGTAAGTAGAAAGGTAGGCTGGTAGATAGAATTTAAAGGGGAAAAAAAGACTCATTCTGTTGTAAGGATTTATTTCCAAGTGTCTACAAATTATTTTCACTTGAGAAACACAGGATGATGATGTCATCTATTAAACGAGCCTGCTTTTAAAATGTCACTTTATAGTATCCAAAACAAGGTTCACTTCCTGAAGTATAAGCTGTCAGTCATTCATGCATTCTTTCATTCATCTAAACACCTGACCAACTCCTACAGATTATTGATTAATTTTGAGCATAACTGGTTTCCAAATGCAAAAATTAATTCAACTCAAGTCATTTTAGGGAGAAATATTCTGCCCAGTGCTAGAGTTCTTTAGAGAAGAAATAATTCTGTTTGGTTTTCCTGAAGAGGTTCACTCTCTCATTTTGGATGTGATACTGAAAAGAAGGATATTCTTCCTACATGTTCTATGTGCTCTATTAACAGGGTCTATGAATGATAAAAAAAAAATCCATCAAAATAAACTTAAATGGGCCAAATAAGCATTTACTCAGGGAATATTCAACAAGAAACTTCTATGTACTAGTCCCTGTGTTAGAAATTGAAATAAAAATATATAAAGTCAGCCCTTGTCCTAAAGTAGTTGGTTGTCACTTCACCAAATCTAAATTAACAGAATCTCCTCTTTTTTTGTTTTCAAACTAGAAATCAACAGGTTAAATGGATAATTGAACTCTCTATAAAGTAATGATGCCAACACAAGTACTTCTGATCTCAGAAAAGTTTCTATACTATAGTAGTTCTTAATTTGGTTGCACAGTGGAGTCACTTGTACCTTTAAAATATATATGAAATGTTTGGATCCCACTCTGGTATTCTGAATTCGTCTTAGGTGCAATTCAGGCATTGGCATCAGAATGCTCCATGTGATTCCATGTGTAGCCAAGATTGGATGAAAACCAGCAAGAGGACACAATGGCCCAGTGGTCTTTTCTTCTTGCCTGAAACATAGACCTTTAGGGATCATGAGGCTAAAAGCTTGGGAAACATTAAGAAATGAGGGTATTTACTAGACATTCATTCTTTCTCCTTCAAATTTACTGTGAAATGTAGGCTTTTCTTTTTATTGCTTAATCCTCATTCAGATACATACCAACTCAGCAAGCACCACTGTCAATACACTTGTCCTTTCTTTTCTTTTCTTCTTAAAAATATTTTTAGTTATCAATGTATCTTATTTTATTTATTTATATGCAACACTGAGGATTGAACCCAGGGCCTCACACATGCCAGGCAAATACTCTACCACTGAGCACAACTCCAGCCACATTTGTGCTTTCTTTATCTCTTCCAACCAACTCCAAAACCTAGAAAACTCAGATCTCTCTCATACAGAGGGAATCCAGCGTGTTTTCTTTTGTCACAAGAAAGCTGGGTAGTTATAAAAACTGCTTTTCTTTTTCCTTTAGCATTTTCATGTTCCAAATTGGGAAGAAGCGAGAGGGTGCAAGTTTTGAACTGCCTTTAGCTATTGAAGGGAAGAAAAATGAAATTGGTCTCTGTGGGCATGAAGGGCTTAAAGAATTCATGGTCTTTTATTTCCACCTTCCTCTATAGGAATGAATATTAGGTATGATAATAAATATGTCAAGGTCATGTTTATCTAATTCTAATGAAGCAAACATAAATCTCAAATTGTTAACCATCTGCAGGGAATGAGTGAATCTTTTCTTCTTTTTTTTTTTTTCTTTTTCTTTTCTTTTAGAATCTAAGTAATTAAAATGGAAAAATGTGTTCAGTGTTCAAAGAAAGTGGAGTGATACTATATTAGATAAGGGAGCAGTCCATGACCACATAATGTCATTAAAGTGATCGGAAATTATGTGGTCTTTTAAATTGCTTTATTTCCCTCAGCAGAATATTAATTTCAGGTGAGTAATTTAAATTGCATTAACAGCAGACTCCTTAAGATGACACTTCATTTAGTTTTGAAAGTTGCTGCTGTTGAAGATATCCCCCCAGTCTGCCATTTCACACTGGTGATAACTTCTGCCAGATTGTATATTGTTTTTTTCAAAATACCATGGGGGTGTCAAAGGCTTTATTGCAAACCTGCTGCTTTATGGGAAAATGCAATGTAAATAAACCAGAGAGACACTGCTGTAAATTGCCCTATTTTAGATAGAAAATGCTTCAATTAGATGTATGAAATCAGCTGACAGTTTTATGAACCAAATCATTTTGGAAATATCCTTCACATAAACCAGGTATTATATTTTCAGAGACCATATGGCATAAAGTAGATCCACAAGATCTTCAAGGACAGGCAAACTTACACTCAGCATGACTCTTGATCCCAGTGTCTGTGTCTCATTCACTAACTAATGTCCAGTCATGACAACTTTCAAGGTTGCTAATTTGGTGAAAAGGGAATATCAAAAACAAACCAAAAAAAAAATGTTACAGAAAAAAGTTATCATACTTACTTTTCTTATAAAAACCCCATAAATGTACATTTCTGCACTGTTCTGTGGATCGTAAATCCAGTAACCCAACTAGGGATAGAACTTGGAAACTGCACTAGCTGGATGCCAAGGACCACAAGGTGAAGGACATGTTTGTGTGAGCCCTAGCTTTGTTGGGAGCCTTAAACACCAACTTATAATATGGATAATCACTTGGGATAGAACACATTTCATGGACAACTGAATGAGATTCTTAAATGGTTCAAGACACTTCAGACCAGTAGTGAAAGGACACTTACAAAGTCCACACACAGTCCAAGGACCACACCACACACCAGAATCCCACTCAAGAGATTTATTATCAGAGCATGGAGCAAACTGACAAGGCTGTCCCTCCGAGGAGAACAGCAGCCTGTAGGCATTCACGCTTTACAACCCATAAGAGGAATTCCACAAGCATGCTTTGGGGTTATGTCTTGGGCTGGGGTGGGGTCAACCCTTTAGCAGGCACATGTGCTTGTGGGACGTTAAGCAGCATTGCCTTAGGATCTCTAGATAAAGTGGCTCCTAAATAAAAACCTGGGAATCCCTGAATAAAATAGATGCTAAATCAAAACTTAGGAGTCTCTAGATAAAAATGGCTCCTGACCTAAAATGGCAGATCTGAAGCCAATAAGTAGCAAATATATATCCTGTAATTTAAATTTGCCTTTGACATCTCAAGCTCTCCTCCACTAAAGGGAAAGATATGTTCTTAATTCAATATGATCATTAATCCCATCCCCCCGTCCTTCATCACATACCCCTAGTTTTACCATGTCTATTCCTTCTTTCCTCTATTATAGACAATTTGCCAGCACTTACAGAGATCTATATACTCTTCATTTTCTCATAATGCAGGTGAAGCTGAGCCCTTGTCCTGGAGCTATGGAATAGCAGACTGTTAGGGCCAGAGTGGAGGCCACGGGTGGAGAGTGCTATGAGGGTACAGGCCTGAAGTTTGGCAGGCCAGGGCCAAGGTAAGCGCAGCACGCTGACCAGTCACCCTGTAACAGCCCAGCCCAGGCCTGGTGCAGACACCTGCTCCACACAGCTCCACGCTGCAGTCTGAAGCCCAGAGTGGCAGTGCACCTCAGTGGGAAGAAGGCAAACCAGGAGAAAACGGAAGTGGAACAGACCTGAATAGAAGTTCAGATTCAAGGGTTCTCCTATTGGTGAAGGGAAAGCGAGGAACAAGAGACAGGCACCTGAGAAACGTAAGACAGAGAACAGGCAGGGATACACAGGAGATTTTATTTGTCAGAGCTGACAAATAAAGGCCATATCTGTATAGCGGAGAGAGGCAAAACGGGCTTGGGTTCTGGGACTCTGGAACAGGGTCAGGAATCAGAGCCAGGAGGATCCTAATGCCGGCAGTTAGGGGTTGGGTTGGTAGGAGGGAGTGGTGAACCTTTCTCACAAAGGCCCCTCTGTGCAACAATGAAACCTGTTCCTTAAAATGGAGCTGTCACTTAAAATAGGCATCCAGATGCTAAGCAAGGACCTTATAAATAACATTGGTACTTTTCAAAACCCTAATTAGCATAAATTTGAACCAAAGAATTGACTCAAGTGATACACAAACCCCTAGACTAATGATATTGGTCTTGAAAATCAGGACGAGGGTCCACATTCCCCCTGTGTTTTACATGAAACACCTGAGAAACGTGGAGGCAGGTGCATAAAAGAACTTTTACTTAAGGGCTAGAAAAGAGAGAAAGACTCCTTCAGAGAGGAGGGGGTCCAGAGCTAGTGCCTGTGGGAGTGGGGTGTCAAGCCCTGGATAGATTTTAGATTTCTTCTCAAGCCCCCTCCTCCTATTGTCTTTGGACCAAAAATTGGGAAAAGAGCCGCCCAGGGTGTACTTCTCCCAATTTCCCACGTCTGCCCTAAAGGTAGAGAAGGAGCCATCTGGTGGTTACTCATTAACAACTCCTTGCATTACCAGGAGCAATTCCCTGGAGGCCTAGGTAAACTTTGCAACAAGTTGTAAAAAAGGGAAAGTGCTCTTGAGGTATTAGCATTTTATCTCCTTTTGCATTAGCCCCCATCTTCCCTGCCCAATCTTTCATTATCTATGTTGACTATCTGTCCTTTGCCCATCTCACTAGCACACTGAGGTGGCAAACCCTATTGGGTCCCCTCTTAAATTCGTGAGAGTTCTGTTTCTATCCTTCACACTTGAATAAATTCTACTCCTTTCACTGTTACCTTCTGTTGTCCCTGGAATTTTATTCTTCAGATTTCTAGGACAAGAACCTAGAAGGAATTTGGCAGCCAGCTGCTGGGTCTATTGCAACACTGGAGGGCAGAGGGTACAGCCTGCCATTTAGAGCAACAACACTCCACTCAACCCTTCAAACAAAGGCCAACAGACATCCCCTGCTGTGATTAGCTGCTAACACTAAAGTAGGTTTCAAGGTCTCTAAGGCCCCAACTACCAGCAGAAGCAGAAAATCTAGTTTCCTCTCAAACTCCAGTTACACAGGGTCTTTGCTAACCATGAATCCCTGTACTTGCTTTCCTTTTCCTATATAAGCTCCCCGTCTTAATTTGCAATACCTTTCTCCTATGATTCACTTGCTATCTAAATTTTCCTTCCGCTGCTATTTTCCTGTGCTGCCATTGCTTTTTTCTTGCAAGTTATTCCCATGGTGTTCAAGTAATCCGCTATGATTCTTTGCTGTCCCTGTTAGCCACCTTCTGAATGAAGCTCACAGTATTCCAGAGCCATCTTCCCAGAGAAGGAGTTTCAGGCATGAATCCTACTCCAGATGACCACTAACTTGTCTAAACACTTCTTTCTAATTCTCATTTACTATAGAATGGAACAGATCTCTCACAAGAAACTTTAGGTTTTAGAAAGAAGAAAATCCCAGTCTTCCCAGGAAACCACGAGCAGAAGCAACATTCCCAAATCCTGAATTTATAGTGCTTCTTGTTTACTTTTTCTGTGAATTATCACCACCAACACTTTGAAACCACACCGACATATGAGCTAGGAAAGCTGCCTTCCACCAAAGGGGCTGGAGGAGTAAATATACATTGCTCTAACATAGTAAAAAGAGAAAATTTTAAAAATTATTGAGAAAATCCTGACAAAGATGGATTTAAATTGCACAGCAGCAGCCCAGTATCCAAGCAAAGACATACATATGTGACATGTGGGATATTAGGAATAGATATTTTTTAAATTACTATTAGTAAGTCTCTGTTAGAATTATAAAAGTAACCCAGAAAGAAGAAATACATTTCTCTTATATTAATTACAAAGACAATCATACGTTTTATCCTTCAACAAAAATTGACAAAATGCTCCCAAGAAAACTGGTCTGTTTCTTTAACATTAAGGAGATGAAGCAAAGAATCAAAGGAAATCAAGAACAGTTTTCAGACTGACGTAGGTATGGCAATTTTGCTATGTTTCTTTCCAATAGGTATGTTACTTTAGGATACTTCTTTTGAAAAAGATTATAGAAACTGGAGTTATAGTTTAATGGTGGAGTACTTGCCTAGTATGCACAAAGCACTGGGTTCAATCCCCAGCATGACAAAACAAATAGATAAGTCATAAGATTATGAAGTGGGGGCTACTCTAAATGAGGAAGCCTTTACCCCCAGCCCTTGATAAATATCATCTGGCTCATCCATTGCTGTTCCCTTGATACTGTGCAGTGAAAAGCAGAACTTCAAAGGCTTACATTGCACTCACACATGCTAACCAACACATAGAATAACACCCCTTAGTCTCAGGAACTAAAGCAATTTACAGACCTATTTAATTTTAGCTATTTTCAAAGGACACCATAAACTAATAGGAGAACAGGTACTATCTTCTTAGCATGATGAATATGGAAACAAATGCTCCAGAAGAACAGGTGAAAGAAGCCACTTAGAGGTCAAAGGTAGGAATTCACTATGCACAAGGTCAGAACAGGAGATGCTCATTGAAGCTGTGTCCCAGACCAGCAGAATGAAATTCTGTGTGAGGCATTTTTGCAAAGGAATCTCTTTCTCTACTCCACAGTATTTAAGGTGCATACCTCTGCCAGTCATGATATCTAAGGGGCTTATGCTCACCTCTTCAATTATGGTCAGCCCTTAACCCAGCCTATCAAAAATTCCTTTCCCAAAGAAATATAGCTTGTTTTCTCAGGCTATCTTCTCATCAATACAAAACTCCTTTAGTTTAGACACAAAAATTATATGCCTCTTATGGATCCTATTTTAAAATATCAGATTTTTCCTATAGTTTTATTGTGTTTCCTGAGAAAGCAAATTCAGGAAGAGCTCTCTACCTTCCCTAATTCTGTTTAAAATCAGGCATACAAAGCTCTTATATTATGTTTACAAAGAGAGCTTTGTAAATGTAGATTTACAAAAAAGATTCCATTTGTAAAGGTGTTTCCCTTTGTCCTCTACCAGGAGTATCAGAGATAGCACCAAGATAAGATTGCATAACAAAACTTATTTAATCAGCCTTTATCTACTACATATTTCCTAGTCATCTTCCTACAACTTACCATCTAGGAGCCCAAACAAACCCCTTTTTCTTTTCCTAGTCATTTCCCATAATGTATCACCTCTGATTAAAATGGCATATAAATCAAATTCTTTGCTTGGTTTTGGTTTTGGTTGTTTGATAATAGCCATCCTAGTGGGCATGAAGTGTTATTCCCTTGTGTTTTATATTTGCATTTACCTAATGATTAGTGATGCTGAACATCTACTATAGCAGATTTATTGCTATTCTATTTCTTATGATTTACTTTTCAGAGGTTCACTGAAATATAATTTACATCCAATAAGGTGCACATATTTAATATATACAAATTGGCAAATATTGACATAAGTATGTATCTTTAAAACAATCACCACAGAAAATGAATCCATCCATCAAGTTTCTTCATGTCCCTTCATAACCCCTTCCTCTATACATCTTTCCTCATCTCCAGGATGGTACTGATCATCTTCTTCTTGTCCCTATAGATTTTTTGCCACTTTCTAGAATTTTGTACAATGGAATCACAGAGTATATACTATTACTTTTTCTCCCTCAACTCCATGTAATTATTTTCAAGTTCAACCATTTTATCAGCATTTCAATAGTTGATTTCTTTTTTATTGCTGAGCAGTATTCTATTGTATGGACCTATCACAAGCTATGTTCACATCTACCTGTTGGGAAACATTTGGGTTGTTCTAAGTTTAAGGTTATTGTCAATAAAACTGCTGTGAACATCATGTTTCAGTCTTTGAATGAGCACATGCTTTCATGTGTCTTGAACAAATATTGAAGTATGAAATTGCTGGGCCACATTGTAAGTATGTTTCACTATTTAAGATACTGTTGTAAAGTGGTAGTGCATTTGTATTAGTCTGGGTTCTTCAGTGAGGAGAGGCAAGGGAATTAATGAGAATATATTAGAACTGATTCATATAATTATGATGGCCAAGAAGTCCCACAACCATCTGTAAGCTGGAGAACCAAGAAAGCCATGGTGTCATTCAGTCCAAGTCCAGGGCCTGAGAACCAGGCAAGCCAGTGATATAAATTCATGTCTGAAGTTAAAAGTCTGAGAACCAATGGGTGGGGATGGGGGGCTGATGCTGGTATAGGTCCCAGAGTCTAAAATCTAACAAAGCACCAGGAATTCTGAAATGTAAGGGAAGGAGAAGATAGATAGTCTCGGTGCATGAAGAGAAAGAGAATTCACCCTTCCTCTGCCTTTCTGTTCTGTGCAAGCCCCCAGCAGACGACATCATGCCTGCCCACATCAGTAAGGACAGATGTCCTTTCCTCAGTCTACTATTCAAATGAGAATCTTTTCTAAAAACACTCTTACAGACACACACAGAAATAATATTTTACCAGCAATCTGGACATCCCTTAACCCAATCAAGTTGACATATTAAATTAACCATCACAACATTTTTCCACATCACATGACACTGGCAACATTTGAGAGTTCTAGCTCTACCTTGCCAACACTTGGTATGGTCAGTCTTTTTAATTTTAGCTGTTTTAGTGGGAGTGTTGTGACATAGCATTATGATTTTTTATAATGAGATTATATATAATAAGATATAGATCCCTCCTACATACTGAGTATCTTTTTATGTGTTCATTTGCCATATATCTCTTATCCAGAGAAGTATCTATTCAAATCTTTGGCTCATGTTTTTTATTGTATTGTTTATTTTTAAGTCGTAAAGTACTATGCCGTTATCTGGCTATATCACATATATTCCACAATGGATATATATCATATATTGTCAAATATGTGCTTTGTAATAATTTTCTCCAAGTCTGCAACTTGCCTTTTCATTTTTTAATTGTCTTTGGAAAAGCAAAATTTTTAGCTTTCATAAATTCCAATTTATTCATTTTTTTCTTCTATAGCTTTCACTTTTTGTGTGAAATTCAAGAATTCTTTGCCAAAACCAAGAACACTAATATTTTTCCTGTGTTTTGTCTTATACGGACCTAAGAGATTATATCCAAAGGAAATTAAAAGTAAAAATACATATCAAAAAAAGGAGAAAGATTTTGACTATCTAACCCTACCCCTGAAGTATAATCACAAAATGTCTGTTAGTATCCTTAAGCTCCCTGTCCCTGCTGCTGCTGCTGCTAACCAAAAAGACCACTCTCTGAAGAAGGTTGACAACTTCATGCATTACATCAGCCTGTATTTTATCTGATTCTGCTATTTTTTCCAAAAAAAAAAAAAACTGTCATCAACCTGTATATCTGACTGGCTATTTAATGAATTTCTCCCTTTTTAAGACAGTTCGACCAGAAAGTCCACAAATTCAAGCTACAAGAAAGTTCCTCTAAGTAAAGAAATTCATAATTCAGCAATGTCTGCTGAAAAATAAAGAATACCCATCCATTAGCTGACAAGATTCTATCAAATCTTTACAATAAGAAGTAGAGACAACCTCTCACTAAACCAAATCAATCAGTTTACCATCTCAATCTTATAATATTAAATGGAAGTCTGATGGAATAATACAAAACTTTTACTCATATATTTATTCCAAAAGACCAAAGTTCTTGCCTGGCATGGTGGCACATGCCTGTAATCCTAGCACTTGGGAGGCTGAGACAGCAGGATTGTGAGTTCAAAGCCACCTTCAGCAACAGTGAGATGCTAAACAACTCAGTGACAACCTATCTCTACATAAAATACAAAATAGGGATGGGGATGTGGCTTAGTGGTTGAGTGCCCCTGAGTTCAATCTCTGGTACCCCCCCAAAAAAAGACCAAATTTCTTTCATAATTAATATAAACAATCAAGTATGCTGTGTGCCTAGGTACTTCTAAAGTATAATGTTCAAGCAAATTCTCCCCTTTCTATGAAATTCATTTTGATTCTTATTATCAAAGTGTCTTCAATAAACTGTGGCTATAAAGTATATGCTTCAGATAGCTTAGGCACCAGAGAAAATAGGAGTGTCACTCAGAACCCAACATAACTATGAAGTGTCATTGATTCCCCTCTTGTTCCTGTGTCTCTATCTCAGGATACATAGTTCCACACATCTGTGTCTCTCCAAATGTCCATAATTCATTGAATAGCTCTTTCTGATCTAGCATGTACATAGCAGATGATGGTTGCTTGACAACTGTCAAGTTTGCTTATCTTTAATACAAGTGACTGACTTGCAGAGTCAAGATGCATCTCACTCCAAATTCTAAATCTTTAGGGGGGAAAATACATTTGACTCAGCTCTGTCTATCCAAAGCAACTATGGCCTGGAAGACAGGGTCATGAGACACACACCTGCCTGCCTGGTTTCTTTTCTATGTGTCGGAGAAAGAATAAAAAAGTTCTCATAAAGTTGGGTAAGGATTGATAAGCCAGGAAGATACCACATCATATGTCCAATGCATTCAGTATATATTGTGATGTCAGGATTAAAAAGATGAGGGTTTCTAGAGATACATAATTAATCTGGAGATGAGGGTTTTTGAGATCCATACTTGACGAATGTTAAAAAAAATTAAAGCACTATTCACAGATTCAGTGGTTTTAATCTCTATATACAAAAAGATTACATATAGAACATAAATAATATTAACCATATGATAGCTATTCATTCTCCTACCTAATTACCTGACAAGGTAAACAAGAATTATAGAAACACTGGTAAAATATGACCTCAACAGGACTCCATCAATGGATTTCTGATTTCAGTTCTCACATGTAAAGAGCTTGGAAGTTTTCACTCCCATCCTTAGAGTGAAAAAGAAAAGACATCAATTGAACAGACTGAAAAAATCAATAACTTTTCTTAGACTCCTCAGAGAACTGATGTCACAGGGCAAACTACCACCTCCAAATCTCGAGTAACAGATGTGCCCAGGGAGACACAATAACTAAGATCTGGTTATTTGGAACAGAAGTCATCAGTACAATAAAACATTAGGAATGCTTATGCAATAACTTTGACAAAGTACTGGAGCCTGAGCATATAGACTTGTGTGAGAAGATTTGGGTTCGCATCTGAGGGGAGAACCCATACACTTCCTTGGGTTTTCTATCCGGGCTCTGGAAGTGAGGATTCAAGAAATATTCTCTACTACCTCTGGCAGTGGGAGGGGAAGAACATCTGTAGAAACTTCTATATAAAATAAACCTGTTCTCCAAGGGAAGGGGCTCTTTCAGAGCTCATTTATGAAAACAGTCCAGCTGGGCAAAGGGATGCTTTGGAAAGTCCCAAGACAGAGACCTTCAAAAAGACCTAGGTTTAATTGGAAGATTATGGAATGTTCTCCTCCTCTATACCTTGCCATCACCAGAATAATGGTGGACTACAGTTAAAAGCAACATGAGACACAGACTGTATCCAAGCAGTAGTTCATAGGGAAACCCAAAGACAACAGGGAAAATAAAAATAATCTGGCCCTCTAGTAACTGTAGCTACAACAAACATTAACCAAAGCCTAACTGCTGGCCAGATTAACATAACACCTCATACTAAAAGTCTGAATACTTCAGTATCTAATTACCCAATACAGCTTTTAGCTTTCAAGGAAAAAATTACAGTGTATGCCAAAAGCAAGAGAAAGAAAACATTCTGAAGACTCAAAGCAATAATGGGAACCAGAATTAGATAGGATACAGAGTTGGAATTATAAGGCAGTAAGAACAAGGAATTTAAAATGCAGTTGTCCCTCAATATCCTTGGGGGATTAATTCCCCACAGACACCAAAATCAACAAATGCTCAAGTGCCTTTATAAATTGTCATAATATTTACATTAAACATATGTACATCTTCCCATAAACTTTAAATAATCTTTAGATTATTTATAATACCTAATACAATTTAAATGCTATGTAAATATATACATATCTCATTTTAGTACACTTCATTTTATTGTATTTTTAAATAAATTGAAGATTTGTGGCAACTCTGCACTGAACAAGTCTATCAGTGTCATTTTTTGCAACAGCTCCAGTTATCATTAACATTTTTAGCAAAAAAGTATCTTTAATTAAAATTTTTACATTGCTTTTTTATATATAATGTCATTTTCACCCTTTTAGACTATGATATAGTGTAAATATAACTCTTACATACACAGGACACTAAAAAACATCTGTTTAACTCATTGCGATTTTCACTTTATTGCAGTGGTCTGGAACAAAGCCTAAGAAATCTTGAATTTATAATAATATATTGTAATAACATATTGGGCAATATAATCTTGAATTATGCCTATAGTTGTTATACTGTATCATTTAATGAATTATGATAAAGAAAACAAAACTATATTATACAAGTTTAGTCCGTATTCTATTTTCTTCTCTGAATATATTTGATCCATAGTTTGTTGAACCATTGAATACAGAACCTGTGGATAATGAAAGCCAACTATAATTATGATTAATATGATAAAGGACCTAATGGGAAAAGAAGACATGTAAGAAGAGATGGATAATGTAGGCAGAAAGTAGGAAACTAAGAAAGAATCTAAAGGAATGTCTAGGAATCAAAAGCACAGAAGAATAAACAAAAAATGCCTGTGATGGTGATTCATCAATAAACTTCTCATGACTAAGGAGGGAATCAGAGAACTTCAAGACAGGTTGAGGGAAACTTCCTGATCCAAAATGCAAAGAGAAAACAACAACAAAACATGTGAGAGCTGTGGGATGAAATCAAAATTTATATGTTACTGAAATGACCAGCCAAGTTGAGAAATATTTGAAGGAATAATGGCTGGAAAATTTCTCAAATTAATAGGAGACCTCAAACTCAAATTCAGGAAGTCTAGAGAATTTCAAGTAAGAAGAAATCTGAAAAAAAAAAAAAAACACACACACACAGAAAGGCAAATCCTATTCCAACTGCAGAAAATCAAGATGAAAAGAAAATCTTGAAAGAAGCCAAAAGGAGAAGTCCTTGGGCAGGAGAGAATCTTACCACTGAGGAACAAAGGATAAGAACTACAGTGGACTTCTTGTTAGAAATGGTGCAAGTAAAAGAAGAGTAAAATTAAATATTTAAAGTGTTGAAAGAAAATCCTAATCTATAATTCTATTTCCAGTAAAATTATTCAAAAGTGAAGAAAAAATAGATATCCTCAGACGAACAAAAACTGAGGGAATGCATTAACCAATAGACCAGACCTGAAAGAAACGTTTAAAGTAGTTATTCAGGCAAAAGAAAATGATATTCCAGGAGATGGATAGAAAGACAGATAAGAATAAATAAATGTAAGTGAAGTCTTTTTTTAAAAAATTGTTCTGAATATAACCCTTTTCAAAGCAAAAACAGTAATAATATATTGGACAATTATGAAATATGGATAAATGAAATAAATTAAGGCAATATCATAAGAGAGGGAACTAAGAATACCCTCTTATAAGGTAATTGTATCACATATAATAGTCTACTGTAATTTGAAGATGGATTTAGATGAGTTAAAAATGCTGATGGTATCATAAACCATATTGCAAACACTAGATTTTTTTAAAAAATAAATCTTATTATATTCAGAAAGGAGATTAAAATGGAACTACATAAAATGTTCAATTAAAGGCAGAGAAAGCAAAAAATTAGAGGAGAGGAGAAAAAGAACAAATGCAATAAACAAAAAAATAGATGTTAATCCAACTATATCAATTATCAGTTTTAATCTGAATAGTATAATAGTAAAGATCGATTCTATTATTGACTTGACAGAATTTTTAGAATCGGGTTATATGGAAAGATTTTATTACCTATGCAATGCTTCAGTAAATTCAAAAATAATAAATATTATTTTATTTACACTAAAAATAAAAAGGTTATTTTAAAAGGAATCCAGCTAAAACAATAAATCTATAATTTTAGGTGTTTTAATTATTCCTCTCAAAATGCAATGCATTAAGTTCCAAGAGGATTTGAATTCATCAGCAAATCTGCATTTGCATTTAAAGACACTGTTTTCTAAAACATCAGTATCCAATGAAGTTTTCTGCCATAACAGAAATTTTCTATATTTGTTCTGTCCAATATAGTAGTCACTCACCATATGTAACTATTGAAAAAATGTGGCCAATGTGACTGAGGGACTGAATATTTTACTTTATATTAATTAAATATTACTTTAATATTAATTAATTAATTGATTGATATAAAATAAAACCTGTTGCTAGTGACCACCAAATTCCTACAGGTCTCTTATACAAGTTAAGAATAGTTCTTCATTTAAACTAACAACCCACTCTCCTTTCTAGTTCTAACATGAATATTTTTAATAAGTTTTGTGATTTTCATAGTTAAAATTATATGACATCAAGAATTAAAAAAAATTATCAATCTTTATCAGATTATCTAGGAAAGTATAATTTACTATATACTATCAGAAGAGAAATCTTAAAAGATTCCAATTTTAGAAACCTCTATTTATCTGAAAATATAAACTTTCATTTTGCTAGATACTAATTTCTAAATTCATCTCAAAGAATTTTCTATGAACTAAATTGTGAAACTGCAGAGTGGATTCCAACCTATTATCATACGTCTTTAAAGTTTCTATCATAGTACTATCAGCTTTCAGTTAAAATGATCTGGTTTGAAGCCCTGAATTGAGGTAATCCAAATTCTTGCTAAAATTTATTTATTAATAACATTTATTTATTACTAAAACTGACTTCATAGAGAAACTTTCATTGGTTACCAGAACAGTGGATTGGGAAACACAGGCTTGGTCTTATATCAATTTATCCATAAAAAAACAGGACAATTTATCCACCTAAAATAGGCCAAAAGACTGTTAGTCCTCCAGGTAGCTCCTACCTCATTAAAACAAGACCTTTACTTACCCTAAAAGAGCTGGAGAACTGGTCCTCTGCCTCAAAAGAACCACTTATCAAGGCAGCCCCAGTGAGTACTTGTTTTCCTTCACATATTGAGGAATCAAACTTTTAAAAAAGTAAGAAAGAAAGGGAGAGAAAAAGAAAGAAAAAAGAAGAAATGGTGCTGCAAATAAAATCCATAGAGATGGAGTACTATACATTTCCTAGCCTAGCACTGTCCCCCACCCACAGACGTGAAGCCAGGACACCTCTGGTGATACATGACAGGCCTTGACCAGTTCAGTCTGAGATGGTGGGGGAAGAACTTCCTCCACGAAACATGCAATGTCATTAGAATGGAATCAGGACCGGTTATATCCACCAACTCACTTCAGAATAAAATGCAGCATCCAACAGAAAGTGCATTTGAAGTATAGACAACTATAGCGTTGGCCACAAATTCCATCAAATAAAGGAGATCATCTCAAATTCACAAAAATTACAAGAGATTAATAAAAAAGATGAAAGTATGACAGATGGCCAGTGAATGAAGAAAACATATTAATAATTAGTTACTCCCAAAGATGTACCAGAAAACAATGAATAATGTCTATGCTAATAAAAGATCTTATAATTTGGTATAATTTAGTATAATTATAAATTATAATTATACTAAAGTAAATCTCAGTGTTCCAAGTAAATCTCAGTCAGTAGATCATCCACATATTCTCTTAAATTGCCCAATTAATACACTAAACAAAATCCAAAAAAGGCAAGCAAACTGATTTCTCCACCAAGGAACAATATAAAGTGGGTCTGAGATTTTTGTCTTTGCAATACTTAGTATCCATATAGTACCAATGCTTAGGGAGAAATGGCTGTAACCTGAGAATCTAACCATGCCAAGTTGTCATTCACAAGTGAAGACAGGAAAAAGACATTCCAATACAGAGTGTTTAGAAAGTATATCACTGTTTTATTATTGTTTAAAAGGTTAAGGAAAGTTGCATGATGGATCCCTTTTCCTTCTCTTTTCACATTCCCATTTCAAAATACAAAACCTTATATCAACCTCAGTCTAAATTCTATTTCCCTAGGGAGATTGGAGCATCTTCCATCCTCTCCTCTCAAGCAGGGAAGAGTTGCTGATCTTAAGTGGCATAAGTTTGCCCTTCATTGGTCCTTATTATGAGGACATGTCTTGTGCCTCAAAACAAATGTATCTCTACCCACCCTCTCTGCTACCACTTTTGACTGCAGTAATTGCCTGCTCAAGTGGAACATGCTCTCCTCTTTTTCTGTACTCAACTAATAGACCATTAGCACAGTTTCTCCAGGCTTGTAGAAAGGAGGTCTGCAGTCCATGTTCTCTGCTTGTGCCGAAATGAATAGATTCATTTCTGGTTCATGCATCCTCCGCTTTCTCAGCTTTAATACTTTGCTAGTTCTGAGATTTGGGCTCTGGACATCCATTCTATCCTGCATCCATAATATTCCTGTAAAGTGGGGAATGGAAAACTACAGAAGTTAATTATTGGCTCCTTTGCAGCTAAAGTTTCAGGCATGATTTAGATTTGATCAATCAAATACACCTGCAGGAGATTTGGAAAAGCCACGGTGTTGCAGAATGCAATTTCTCTAGAGTTTGCTGCTATTTCTACTGATGAGCACAGTAATGGTGGACCTTGGTTTTTCTGAGGCAGCATGAATAGTGTAGTCCCTAACTTCATTGCTGTCAAGAAGAAGATCATTGTCCACCCTATGGATGGTACATCTTGTAACAAGTGAGGCACGATTATGCAGCCAGCAGCAAAAGCAGCTTCCTGAACATGACAGAAAGACTGGAGCTGGAGGTTTCCTGATTACAGCAGGAGAAATTCCTTAGGTGTCCTGTTGCTATGATGTGGCTTGGAATTCACTCTTCTACAGCAAACTTTGAGGCTGTTTCTTCAGCCTTTCTGAAGATTTTATAAACCATTGAATACAGTGTGATTATTTTGTTTTCCTGGTTCAATCACCAGGAGTGGATTAGGTTCTCTGTCATTTAATTTTCTGCAACTTAGTTCTGACCATTATAAACAGAAAGTCATATATTTTAGTGGTTATTGATCCCACTTGGCCCTGTGTCTGTTATCAGCTATTTATAACTTGAAGGGGAGAAGGGCTGGCAGAGTAGGCTCTCCTAAACATGAAAGGCAGCCAACTAAGAATGGCATCAAAATTAGAAGCTCAGTATTTTATACATGGTTATGTAAAAGGACTGATGATAAGCATTGAAATCAAGTAATATGGGCTACATAAAATCGTTGTAAACATGGTTTACCTTTAAATGGAATGAAAATATTACCAGTATTGTATACCATATATGTACTATATGAAGTACTTATTTTACCATTCATGTGGCCTGAAATCCAAAATAAAACTAATAAAGACCAGGAATTTAGAGCTATTATGGACCAAAAATAAAAGTGCCATACAGGAACATCAAAGAGATGCTATTTAATTCTTACAAAAATAAAGATTTTAAATGAAGATAAAAAGTTAATTTTTTAAAACAGTGAAACTCTAGTGTGCCTCTTAATCATTGGAGAAGAAAAAACAAAATATAAGCCCCCTATGGAAAACTTTATAGATTAGGAAATAGTAATGAAGGAAAGAAAAGGCAAACCATAAAATAATGACAACAGATCAAACACTTGGGATTATAAATGTGAATAATATGAATAATAAATTTTCCAATTAAATGACAGAGACACTGTGTACTATTTACAAAAGAAAATGGAATCAGGATGACTAAAATGGGTTAAAAATAAAAGCCTATAGAAAACATATCAAATTCAAGCCAAAAAAATTAAAAACCAGAAACAAACCAAAAAAAAAAAGGAAAGAAATGTTAATTTTAAACAAAGTCAACTTTAAGATACAAATTGTTAAGTTGTAAAAGAAATAAATATTTAAAAAATCTAATCTGCAAAGCAGGGCTATATACTTTTATTTGATGAAAAATATGAAATAAAAACTAAGAAGCACCAGAAGAATTATACAGGAACACAATCTTATACCTTCAGGCTCTAGCTGACCATATTATTGTTAATCCAGAACATAGATATTGTAAATACTATATGAAAGAAGAAAGAATATTTTCTCCTTGTAAAACAGAGTACTTAACTGTTCCTGGTTATACTGCAAAAAGGAAAATGAACTTTTTTAATAAAAAAGTTAGAGACTTTTAAAAAATTAAATGTCTATAATCCTAGACTAAATAAAAATGTTTATGCATAAATATTTACATACTCAGATATTAATAACAGTTACCATTTGACCTTCTATGTCTCAGGCATTATGCTAGGAGCTTTATAAACATTCATATGTAACAGTCATTTGCAAAAATTGTATGAATAATAAAATATTTACTAACATGGAACAATCATATTATATATGAAGCAGGATGGACAAAAATAAATAAAAGTGGATGTCTATATATGTGTGTGTATATACATGCACATAGCATGATCAACTATTATACAGTAGACATAGCAAAAGTCTTAAATGAAACAAAAACATGAAAATATTAACAGCAGTTTCACTGAGTAAGAGGTTATGGTGATTTTTATTTTGCTCTTTATATTTTTTTCAACTTCAATTTATCAAGAAAATGTGTTTTAAAATAACACACAAAGGGAAAAATCCTCATGAATTAAATGTCTTCTCATCACAGTATGAAATAAGGCCATTTTCTACCCCCTTCTTTTAAATTTCACTATAATGATTTAAAATAGCATCCAAAGAAACTAAATCGGTACCCCTACCTTAGCAGTGACATTAACATACTTCAGTGTATCTAACCATTGCTGACTTGAGCAAACCTATTAGCTAGCTATAGTAAAGAAAAAATAATAATAACTTAGCAAGGAATCTAATGAAACCAAAATACCACTGTATATGGCAGGTTTAACATTATATCATTTTATCATATAAGCCGGAGGGGTTTTTTGCAGGGGTTGGGAGGTGGGTACTGGGTATTGAACCAAGAGGCACTCAACCACTGAGCCACATCTCTAGTACCACCCCCATTTTTTATTTTATTTCAAGACAAGAGTCTTGATAAATTGCTGAGGCTGTCTTTGAACTCTCAATCCTCCTGCCTTTACCTCCAGAGTCTCTGGGATTACATGGGTGTGGCACCGAGCTCCACCCATTATTTTTTTTATTGTGGCCAAAGCAATTGTAATTTATCAAGCAAGTTAATTGGAAATGCCATAGAAATGAAGGAAACCTGTATGTATGCATGAGGGAAAAAAAAATTTCCCCACACTGGTTGAAACTGGTTAAATGTCAAACTCTCATATTTTGGAGAAGAATAAATGAATAGTTTACAAGAAAAAAGTGAGTTAGGATTTATTGGAGAATACAAAAGCCCATGAAGCTTATGATGAGGTGAGTACACATACATGTTTTTGTGAAAGTCAAAGTCAACAAGAATAACCATCAGAAAATTACAGCAGGGAGAAGTGAGACTGTGCTGGCGAAGAATGTACATCTAAACTAACTACTAACATCTAAAGCTCTCTTCTTCACCTCCTCCATCGGATTCAACAATTAATTAGGTGGGTAATTAAAAGTATGTGGATGAATGCTTAATAATAACTTGTGTGGATTGTGATTTTTCCATCCACTGTCAAGGTATCTGTTTGAATCTTTCATCAACTCCATCATTCTCTTTTACAAATGAAGTAATTAGCCTTTATTTTATTTTATTTTTAAAGAGAGAGAGAGAGAGAATTTTAATATTTATTTTTTAGTTTTCGGCGGACACAACATCTTTGTTTGTATGTGGTGCTGAGGATCCAACCTGGGCTGCACGCATGCCAGGCGAGCACGCTACCGCTTGAGCCACATCCCCAGCCCCAGACTCTCTGATTCTTCAACTTCCTTTTTGAATCTTTACTTTTCCAGCTCCTCCCACAACTATATAAATTCTAATTCCTATAATAAATCCCTTATCCCATAACTGTTAGTGGTACTACTTCTACTGAACCCCAAATGATTGCAGCAAATATAATTTTTATTTTTATTTATTTATTTTTTTTAAAGAGAGAGTTGAGAGTGAGAGTGAGAGAGAGAGAGAATTTTTTAATATTTATTTTATTTTAGTTATCAGCGGACACAACATCTTTGTTTGTATGTGGTGCTGAGGATCGAACCCGGGCCGCACACATGCCAGGCAAGCGCTCTACCGCTTGAGCCACATCCCCAGCCCCAACAAATATAATTTTTAGATAAAATATAAACTTATCAAAATATGTTAAATATATTTTCAAAGACAAAGCATAGAGGATATAAATCCTATTAAACAATCTTTTGACCTAAATAATGAAGAAATGCTAAGGAAAGCAAGTAATCCTACTTTTGGTATATATCAGAGCAAAAACAGAAAAAAAAAATCTTCCAACAATGCTGAAGTTAAATTTTCTTTTGATAATAATATATTTCTTCCTAAATAGAAGAAAATAAGTCTCACTTTAATTAACAAGAACAAATTGAACAATGATTCACATATCAATGGACAACTTACTAGTCATAAAGCTACAATAAGCCTAAATTGTCTGACACCCTAAAATAAAAACTACTTTCACTCAGTTTATAAATAAATGAAACACAATTCAAAATAAAAACACATGCAGGATACTATATATATAAGACACTTTGTCATTTTTCTAAATAAGGACTCAACCTCCAAATATTCAGATAAATATCTGGTTGGAAACCTAGCAGTAAAAAACACAAAAGTTCATTTTGGTAAACAGTATATGAGTATGCATAAGTATGGATCTTTCGCTGGGGAGGTAGTAGCATTCTATTAAATTAAGTTATCTGAGCAAAGCTCTAAGGGCTCAAACCTCACATCAGACCTAGCCTTCTCCCAGCCTTGACTCTCTTCCCTCTATATTGGTTCCATACCCAGGAAACTTTTCTTATTCTGTTGATGAAAGAAGAACAGAAGACCTCAGACCAACATTCCTTTTTTTTTTTTTTTTTCCTCTCAATTAAAGCAGAAAAGAAGAGCTTCTGTCCCCTAATATGTTGAACAAAGGTCTTGGAACTTGATTCCATTGGCCCAAATTGGGTCACATGTGTATTCCAAAATCAACACCTGTGGCCAGGAGAATGGAAACTACACCGCTTAGCTCAGGCTGCAAGCAAAACTCATTCCCAACCAGATGGCATTAAAAATAAAAACTAAATAAAAGAAATGGAGGCTCAAGGGACCCATGAGAATGTCCATTAATGTCAGATTTGGCATTTGCAAAACCATACAGCAATTAATTGAAATAAAGAAATGAACTTAAGGAAATATTCCCTCAGTTTTGCTTTTTTCTATCTCAGTAATTGCTAAATACTCTGCTTTTCTTGTGTCATGCAATACTGATTTTAAGTCTACCCCAGGTATCTATAACACTAAGGAACACAGGTACCAGGAAATCTACTATTACTTAGAAAATACTGATTTATCTGGCTTTGCACAATGTCCTTAAAATTTGTTCATCTTTTTCCTTTTAAATTAAAAACCCTGTACCAACTTTGAAGTTCCAATCATGCTTTCAGACAGATCAGCAAATGTGGTGGAAACTGCTCTCAATTTTTATTAAAAAACCTTATTTATTGGTAGGCTCATTTATTTTTTAAAGGTCTGGCCTAATTCTTTTAAATCTGTGCATACCACACTTTTTCTTGTTTATAATTAGTTACTAAGACTTATTAGCCTAGTAGTAACTCCAAGAAACTAAATTGCAAGTCAGCAGCAATTTTTATTTTTATGTTTTTTTTAACTTACAAAAAGCATTTTGTTTTGTTTTGTTTTGTTTTATCTTGGAATAAGCTACTACAATTAGGTTTTATCTTTTCACCACTTGAAAATAGCTACTATTATTAGAAGAGAAAATTAGTACAAATTTTTAAAGTAGCACATCAGAAGGATTGAGCTGAGTTTAAGCGGTCTCTCAATTCTATGGCTATGGTGTAACAAAACTTTGAGGCGTCAGGAGAAAAGCAAGTTAAAACAAACCCTTTACCAGCTGCTACATGTGGGGTGGATCAATAACACTAACTGACAACTTTTCATATGAAATTCAAGCAGTCTGAAGTTTCCTTTTTCTATTCCCTGAATATCTGTTCTCTCCACTTCAAAGGCCTGTCTGCTGCAGAGCAAGGAGAGGTGGCTCATACACAACGGCACTCTTCTTCTGTTTAAATTGTAACACTCGGCAGTTCTGGGCTTCCAGGCAATGATAAAAGGGCACAGAGCTTTGATTGTTTATTCTTCAAGAGCAAAGACAGAGAAGTACGGAGAACAAGGGCACAGGCTTAGGAGACAAGCATGGCTGGGGTCCAACTAGCAATCTGTCACTTATCAGTCTTACGCGTGACCTTGAGCAAATTATTTAACTTCTGAGTTTCTCCTTTCCTTGTTTGTAAAATGAATATAATACCAATACTCATCTTTTGTGGTTGTTAGGTGAATTGAGTGAGTTATTCATTGTAAGGTATTTAGAACTTACCACTTTAAAAAAAATCATTTATTATGTGCCAAATCTATGTCACTATAACATTCAATTGATTTATTTATCAATTCAACAAATATTCCTTGAGTTCCTACCCAGCACTGTTCTAGACATTGTTCTAGGACAAATCAGTGAAGAAAACAGACAAAGATTCCTTCCTGGATCTTATATATTTGCTGAATAGCTACAACAGGTATGATTAATAAACATAGTACTATTATATAAAAATAATGATAATAATGAAAATTAGATACCTCAAAATTAACTGGTAGGATGAAGGTTTGCCTCAAGTCCTGAAGGGTAGTTGGTCTCTGCAAACACTTCAGGCAGAATGACATAGTGAATTGAACCAATTGAACCAAGCAAGCATCTGGAAACAACAACTATCCTGCAACAGGGGGTTTTCTGGTGTCATTTCACAGCTGAGTTCCTTCTATCTGTAGATAAATGAAAATGAAAGCAATATGAAGATTTTCTTCAAGGCTGAAGTGCTACTTGTGTTGGAGAATCTAAGGGAATGATTTACGATATGCTCTTTCCCGGTTCCTATAAGAGTTTTGGGACAGTCACAGCTCTTTCATGGTTTTGAATGACTGTGGTGGGCCATTTGGCAATACACTAAGGTTGAGGTGACTAGTGGGGCAGAGCTGAGATTTTCTGTTTCCATTCGTCGGTATCTGCTCTCACACATAAAGTTATATTTTCAGTTTTTGACAGTATTCCTCTTCTTGAACAGAACGTACCTTAAGCATCAACCTTTAAAATCAGAAATAGGATCTATCATGCAAAGGGAACTGGTACCCATTCTTCCATTCTTTTCATTTCTGCTGGTGATTAGCTCAAAGAATAAAAAGGAGAAACTTCACTTTATAAAAACAATGGAACCATATCTGGTAGATGTAGAAGGATAGTGCAAAAAGTATGGGAGAAGCCTTTGATGAATGCAAATCAGGGCTGAGGAGGAAGCCCAGTGATAGTGTGCTTGCCTAGCATGCACAAAGTACTGGGTTCAATACCAGTACCGTAAAAAACAAAATCACGAATTTTAACTACCAAGAACTATCTATCACTTCATACTCATTAGGATGATTGTATTCTAAAAGACAAATAAAATAGATACTGGTGAAAACATGTAGAAATGAAAACACACAGAGAGAGAGAGAGAGAGAAAGATAGTGGAAACACAGCTACTGGGAATTTGAATGGCATGATCACTTTGGAAAAGTGTCTGGCAGTTCCTCATAAGGTTTAACAGATTTACTATGGGAGGGATGCAGCAATTTTCCTCCTATGTATACAGTCAGGAGAAACAAAACTACATCCACACCAAAACTTGTATACAGGTGTTCATATCATTATTCTTAACAACCAAAAAGCATAAATAACTTACATGTCCATTAACTGATGAAAAGATAAACAAAATGAGGAATATCCATACAACAGTCTGCTATTTTGCAATAAAGAGAAACAAAATACTGATACATGCTACAATGTGAATGAACTTTGAAAATATGTGGTAAATAAAAGAAGATCGTCACCATAGACTATATATTATATGGTTCCATTTATATGAAATGGTAAGAATATACAAATTAATACAAAGTAGATTAGCTATTGTGATGGACCAGGAGGAAGGAATAATAAAGAATAACTGACAATGGATATAAGGTTTTGGGGTAAAGTTATAAAAATATTCTAAAATTAATAGAGGTGATAAATGTAGAACTCTGTGAATACACTAAAAACTATTGATTTGTATGACATATAAATTACATCTCAGTAAACTATTTTAATAAAAGCATATGCAGAATAAGTTGTCTTCATCCAAAGTATTTCTTTTTGTTCTTATTCAGTTATTTACCTCCGTTTTAATCAGCTTTTTCATTGTTGGCACCAAAAGATGTCACAAAAACAATTTTAGAGGAGTAAAAGTTTATTGTGGCTCATGGTTTCAGAGGTCTCAGTTCATACATAAATGGCTGGCTCTGTTTTAGGGGCCAAAGTGAGGCAGACATCATGGTAGAAAAGTGTGGTGGATAAAAGCACCTCAGGACACCTGGAAACACAGAGGGTTTCACTCACCAGGAACAAAATATAAAACCCAAAGGCACATCCCCAGTAACCCACCTCCTCCAACCACGCCCCACCTGCCTACATTTACCATCCAGTTATAATAAATGCGCCGATTAAGTTAAGGCTCTCATAACCAAATCATTTTGCCTCTAAACTTTCTTGCATTTTCTCACACGTGAGCTTTTAGAGGATACCTCATACCTAAACTATAAAATTTTACCCCTGGCCCTCATAATCTTATGTCATCTCACAATGCAAAATATACTCAGTCTTAATAGTTCCAGGATTGACCAAAAGTTCAAGCCCAAAGTTTCCTCTGAGACTCTTCATGTGAGACCCTCTAAAAATCAAAAACAAGTTACATATATATCTAATATATAATGGCACAGAGTAGACATTTCTGTTCCACAAAAGAGAAACAGGAGCATAGAAAGAAGGGATGGAACTAAAGCAAGACCAAAATCCAGTTGGGCAAACAAGTCCTATAGTTCAGCATCTAGCATCTAGGGCACATGGCATCCTGATTTTATCTCCAAAGAATTTGTATAGTTCTGCCCTATGGCCTTGCTTGTTACAGCCCACAAGGCCTCTCTCTTGGCTTTTTTTTCCCCCTCAATTCCTTCAGTTTTCCTTGGCAAATGTCCTATATTACTGACATTGCTTAATCTCATGGATCTCCACTGAAGTTTTGGCTTTTTTCTCCCATCTCCATGCATCACCCTGTCAGGAGCTGTCCACCCGGACTTTAACCCAGCTATACTTTGCCTAGCTTCCTAGGCCTTCCTTTGAAATCTCAGTGGAAGCCTCCATGACCCCCTAATTCCAACATCCTGCAATCCTGAAGAAACAGCATCACATGGTTGATACCAATGTTTGCTATCATCACAAGCAGTATCCTAGCCTCCAGGAACTATGACTGCAGCGGCCTCTGAGTTCCTGGGGAGCTGAGCATGGCGAGAAAACTTTCTAGGCTCTCCTGTGCAAGCAGGATACCCTCATGGTCTCTCCTCAAAGGAATGTTTACTTTTATACCCTTGAACCTGAGATGGGTGTGGTCTTGCCAATTTCTGGTATATCCTCAGGCCATCTTTCCTATTTTATCTGGGTAAAGTATTTAATATCTCTTTAATGACTACAAAGTCCTTAACAAACAAAATTTCCTTCTCCCCAGTTTTACCCTCACTTTTCTGGCTGAACTCCAAATGTTTCAAATCTTTCTTCTTCTGATTATCACAGTAAACTTGGCTGAAAGCCACCAGCAATATCCGTGCCACTGCCTGAATGCTGTGCTGCTTTGAAAGTTCCTCCACCAGACTAATTAGTCTATCACCTTTAAATTCAGCTTCACAGAAAGTCACAGGACACAGGCAACTTCTTATCCAGAACACAACATGAATGGCCTCTTTTCCAATTTCCAATAGAATTATTCTCCTCTGAAAGCTCCTGAGCCCAGTCTTCACTGTCGACAGTCCTAATGGCAATCTGGTTTTCTGAATTCCCAATAGAATCATCAATTAAACTCTGCTTACAATGTTCTAAACTTTTTCAGTTTGCATCATTAAACTTTTCAAAATTCCTCCCACAAATTTCAAAAGGTCCAAAATTTCTGAACCATATGGCCAGATTAGTCACAGCAATGACTCCTTTCCTAGTACCAATTTCTGTTTTAGTCAGCTTTTTCATTGCTGTGACCAAAAGGCCTGACAAGAGCAATTTTAGAGGGGAAAAGTATATGTGGCACTCATGGTTTCAGAGATCTCAGCCCATAGATGACTGGCTCCATTGCTTTGGGTACAAATGAGGCAGAACATCATTGTTGCTCCATCCAAAAAAAAAAAAAACAAGTACATTCTTTGAGCCAAACATTGATCTAAGGACTGATGGTACAGCTGAAGGAACCCTGTTCTCATGGAACTTTTATGTTTTAAGGAAGAAATATGTTAAACAAATATTGGGATAAAATGTTTCATAATTAAAACCATGAACCCTGTGAAGGAAATGGTCTTCAGAGTACTTAAGAGAATATTAAAGAATATTAATGAGTAACTTCTTCTGGGCCTTGTCAGAGTGGCTTTCCCCATAGAGCTGTAGATAGAAGGAGTTAGTTGGATGAGTGGGAAACCTTTTGGAGGGGGAGAAACAGTACGTGAGCATGTGCAAGATCCTAACATAGGAAGGAGCTTAGGTGTCTTCAGGAACCAAGAGAAGGATGATCTGCAGGAACACCACATTCATACGGATGCAAAAGACAAGGTGACATAGGCCAGGAGTGTTAAGAAGCCACTGAAGAGTTTTAATTAGGGGAGTAATGAGATCAGATTTACACTCATGAAGACTTGGAGGATGGATGGAAGACAGGCAAAAGAGGAACGGGTAAATGAGAAGATTACTGAAGAGTGGAAAGAAATGATGGTAGATTAGATAACCTATTTAACCCATCCTAAATGCTTCTAGCACACAACTCTTCCCTGCATTCTAAAACCCTGCATATTTCCTGTCCTGGCAATAGCACAATCCACAAACCCTTATGGTATTGAGATTCAATTGCTTTTCAATCCAAGGTAGTAGACAAGAGTCAGACAGAAACATTCCTCTGAAGAATGTCCCAAAAGTGGATGCCTAAATTACAAGTCATACTGTGCTTGTGCTCAGCAATTGCTCATGTAAATTTATTTTTCATGAATTTGTGATAGGGTCTTTTTATGCACAGGCCCTCAGGAACAGAATCCCTCAGGGCTGGATCTAAGAGTGATCTTGTTGAATAACACAATTTATGAGAAACATATTTGAGGGACACAATAGTTGTTCTATTCAAGATGAACCAGTTTAAATACATGCCTTAGAAACTGAATGGGCCAAAAGAATTGTTAAATATAATGTTCCCTTGGGACATTGGTTCTAGGATCCCCACATCTATATTCAAATCAGCAAATGTTCATATCTCTAATATAAAATAGTGTGGTTTTCACATGTAAGCTATGCACATGTTCCCACATTCTTGAAATCATCTCTAGATTACTTATAGCAGCAGCCCAGAGGAAAGAATATCTAATACAAGGTGAAAGTATGTAAATAGTTGTCATACTGTATTGTTTAGGGAAAAATGAGAAGAAAATCTGTAATGTGTTCAGCACAGATGCAACCCTCCTCACCTTTGCCAATATTTTCAAAGATTGACTGAACCCATCAATATGGAAACCAAGATAGAGACAGCCCACTACATAATATAGTTCAATGTTGAAGAACAATTATCACAAACAGTTATCAAAACTAAAACCTTAGTTGTAGGATAATAGACCTGAAGATAACCTTTTTGTTAATAATTACATGGCTCTTTCGTTTTTCATGGATTTCTTTTTGTTGGGTGCTGGAGTTGGGCCCTGTGGCCTGGCACATGATAGATATGCACTCCACCACTGACCTACACCCCCAGTCCTCAGACTAAGTTGTGTATTAAAGGATGTTGCTAGTTTGTTACAAAATGGCATCAAGCTTTGGGAAGGGGTCAGGTGCAGGCAGGTGTCTCCAAACCAGGAGGAATGTGGCAGGGAATATCAAAGTCTTCCACTGACCCAGAAGGCATCCAGCAGTAGAGATGGTAGCTGCTGGAGCAAGGCCATTGCAAGTGCCTGATAACCTCCCAGACCTCATCATCCCATAAGGCAGGTGCTGCCATTTGACTGTCAGACTGTGGAAGGGTGTTCGTGTGGGCTCCTTCCTCTGCCCCTCCAGGGGTCAGAGGCTAGGGAAAACTGCTCAGGCAACCTGGTGGGACAGTAGATGGGCAGTTGTGGGCTAAAAGGAACTGGGCCCTGGAAGCACCATTACTTGCCACTTCATCCCTTGGAGGGGCCTGAGGAGAAGCATAGGCAAGCCTTGCCTCCCACCAGCAGCAGACAGGTGAAGCAGGCAGGAAAACAGGTACAGGAGCTTATGGCCAGCTGTGGAGTGAGCTTCTCCAGGACCGGGAGCCCACCTCTGAGCCTGAGGCCCAAAGCTCTGCTGGGATTACTTTCTGCAGCAATGGCCCCTCATCCTCGGAGCATTGGCCTGTGGACTAAGGAGCAGTGTGAGAAGAAAAAATGTCTATCCAAAGTTGTTGTTACTGGTTCTGTAGCAAGGACTTAAAGACTGCTTTTGCTAAAAGCACTGATTCTTCTTCACTTGGGGCTGCATAAGTAACTAAAAACTGGATAAAAGTGTGGCATCTCTGCCTTTATATTGTATGATGACTCTTTTTGCTACCTTCAATTCAGATTCCTGCTCAACTCTGCTCATAGGGATGTCTGTCTCCATCTTGCCTTTATGACTTATTCTTGCTGAGTCATTCTCTCCTCCAGTCACCTAGGATTTTGAGAACAATTGGTGTGATGGATGACCATCATGTGACCAGAGTTGGAATCCCACCCCCAACCCCTCCCCTAGACAGCCGCAACTTTCCTAATGCTGACAAGGCCCTGCCTAACCAATGCTGAGATAATGATCAAGCAGACCACAGCCTGACCAACACCACGAGTGTTGCAAGCTCTCACCCTTGCCCTTCAAACCCCAAGACTATTGTTAGCCCCTCAGAGAGAGACAGACCTTCAGTCACTGAACTGCTGTTTTTCTCCCCAGTGTGGCCACACAGAGAATAGACTTTTGTCCTCCTCCACCACCATATGTCTCTTTGATTGGCCTTTAGGACAGGTGGCAGAACCTAGTCCATTTGGACTACTGGTCCAGGGCCTCTAGCTTAGGATTCCAATTACTGTTCTAATGATTTCATGGTGAAGACCTATAAGAGAAAACAAGGCTGGAAATTTTAAAACTTTGCAAGGCCATGAAATGGGACATATGTTGAACAACCATTAGAAACTAAGTGAAAATTCACAAAATGCATCATTAAGTTCAGAGATGTTCATGATAGACATTTTCATCAAACTAATGCACACAGAAGAATAGTAAAGACAGCAGCACAGAGGAAAGAATACCTATTCATGTCTAAATAATCAAAATTAATACTTTAAGTTGGCCCAAATATGTTCAATTTATGATGAAGAAAACAAATCTGAATCACAACTGGAGCCTGAAATTAAGAGGAAAGGAGAACAGAAATGCCACTATGTCCTTATCAGTCATCTTCTCTGTGTCCTACCTTAAAGTCTTTTAGATTTACATGATGCAGTTTGACCAGTGGTGGCGATGATGGCAATAACAGGACCAGCAGAGAGAATGCACATCTCCTGAACTAGCCGATTCAGCATGTTCTCCCCAGCACCGTTCTCTGGGAAAGTCGACACAGCACTGCTATAGTTTAGGTCTTGCATGTCCCCTGAAGGCCCATGGGTTGAAGGCTTGGTCCCTAGCCCCTGTCACTATTTGGAGGTGACCAAACATTTAGGAGAGGGGGTCTAGTGGAAGGAATTGAGGTCATTGGGGAAGCATCCTTGAAAGGGATACTGGCTGCCCACCTTCCTTCCTCTTTGCTTTCCTGACACCATGAGGTGAGCAGCTTCTTTGGCAACATACTCCCACTGTGATGTGGTTCTTGTCACAAGGCCAAAAGCAACAGATCAACCAACCATGGACTGACATCCCTAAAACTCTGAGTCAAAGTAAACTTTTCCTCTTATGATAATCTCAGGTGTTTCATTAAAAACACCTGAGATTGGAAAAACGACTAACATAATCATTAAATGAAAAATACCTCCAGAGTAGGAAAAAAATAACTAAGAAGCATTCCAGCCATTCCAGGGTTAAAGCCAGCTACATTACCAAGAAAAGCAAGAATGAAATTACCAGGTAGGTAATTCTATTACCAACACACCTATAAAATGTCATAAAGTGATTTCTCAAGAGATTCTAGCTGATCTTATGTCTTTAAATTGCCAGAAGTTCTTTTCAAGGTGTTATTCTAAACTGTGGAAAAGTACCCGTAGGAACATAATGCTGGCTAATAATAGAGCATATAGAGTTTTTGTTTAGATTTTATCATGATACAACTATTAGAATTTTTTTAAAAGTTATGTAAATATTACTTCTAAATATCTTCTCTGCTCTAACTAAATATAAATGGTGTAATGTCTGAAAATTACCGACAGTGTTTCTGCAGATATTAGTAGGAGTTTATCAAAAGCTGCAAATAAGCCTGGAAATGAGTAAAGATAGATTTTGGAGTAATTACAAAGGAATAAATTGGTTAAAAACTATGGAAGAACAATATATTATTTTAATTTCACAAATTGGCTTTGATCCTCTGAAAAACATATTATCTAAAAATATTGCTAACATTGGTATAAGGAACAATGTTTCTAATTTTTCTGTGAAAATTCTCTTTGAAGAAGCTAGTAGCAAATTGTTGCCTATATGGAAAACATCAAAGAAAGGTGTGTGCAAAAATAAAACACAATTTAAAATGGGTATTTTGAATATAAAATAAATACCACTTTGAATTAAATGATAATTCCAGTGTTTGGATGAAGAGGAAGAAAGCAGAGAGCCAGGCTATTTCCATTTATCCTATAAAACAACTGATAGTATATCTACCACCTCCAGCTAATGGAGCCATCTGTTACTAATGAGGACTTGCACTAGCTAACTGAAGGAAAATTTCTTAATGGTGTTATCACGGACTTTTATTTGATGTAAGTTAATTTTCCACTAAACTGTCAGCAAATCTTTAACTTTGTGTCATATTGTATACATTTGCTTTCTGGTGTCAAACTGGGTTTTGAATTCTAATATTGCTACTTACTGTGTGACACTTGGGAAGCTAATCTGTCCCTACCTGTGTTTCCTTGCTTTGAAATAGGAATAAAATACTAGTATCTACCTGTTGTGAGAGTTAAATAAGAATACATGTTAAAGATTCCAGAAATTTCCAGGTTTTGGCTATTGTTATGATAAAGCTGCTAGAGCACTCTCGTACAAGGTTAATGACATATGATAAATGTATTTTAATTTACAAGAAAATGCCAAACATTTGCCAAAGTACTTGTACCTCTATACCTCCACTCACTAGCAGGGTCCTCTATTTCGTTGCTGTATCAGTCTTGTAAATTTTAACCATTCTAATGAATGTGAAGTGGTATCTTATGGTGATTTAAACCTACATTTCCCTGATGACCACTGATATTCAGTATCTTTTCATATGTTTATTAGCCATTTGTATAACATCTTTAATGCTGTATAGGTTCAAATCTTTTGGTCATTTTAAATATTAGAATGTTTATATTGGTAAGCTGTGGAAATTTTTAATACATCATTTTAGAACAAGTTAAAAAAGAACATGTCAAGCTACTGAGTGTAATCCCTGCTAAACAGGAGCTAAAACAGGAGGATCAAAATCTCAAGACCAGCCTCTGATTGAATGTCTCAAAATTTTACAAAGGGCTGGATTTAGCTCAGTGGTCAAATGCTTGCCTAGCATGTGTGAGGTACTGGACTGGGTTCATCCCCAAAGCTGCAATTAAAAAAAAAAAAAAAAAAAAGAATACATATTAAGACCTAAGAAAAGTGCCTGGCACATGTGAAGCATTCAATAAATGTTTACTTATCGATATGTTTTAATATAGATATTTAAGAATTTTAAAAATATCTGACATGAGGCAGAACATCATGGCAGAAGTGTGTGGCAAAGGAAAGCAGCTATAAACTTGGCACAAGGAAGCAGAGAGAGAGAACTCAGCTCAAAAAGAACAAAATACATACCCCAAAGGCACACCCCTGTGACCACCTACTCTAGATTAGGTCATAATGTGTTAAACAAGTACGGAGTATAATTTCACACACACACAAAAAAAATAGTGTGCTGGTAAAAATCATGTCATCATTAACAGTATCACATAAAAACCATACTTTTTATTTTATATGAAAGTGTGATTCTAGCAAATCAAAAACAGCTATCAAAATATGATGGAAGTTATTTTAAAATGTGGGAACTTCATCCCTCTTTCCCACATAAAAGCAATTCTGATCTGATTAATCAGAAGATGATTACTAGTAACTCCAGCTCTGACCACAGTATGGAAGGCACAGTGTACTATAAATATGAATAACTGGGGGAGGTCTCAACTGAGTTTTGCTTATCATCAAGTTCTGCCCACAAATTAAAGGTCAACTGATTCTTGTCCACTGTTCAAGTTGCAGTTTCACATTGCTATGAGGAAAGGTTTCTCCAAGGTGATTAAAAGTGTGGTAAGTCAGTGTTGGAACAGCCATGCTTAGATCTTGCCTGTTTTTTCAGAGAGACATTAACATAATAAATCAAATTTGCAATTCACCAAGAAGGACATGGCTTATATTGTACAAGGAATTTATTAAATTACACACCAATACGTCTGTAATTGTTCTCTAAAAAAGAAAAGGTTAGACAATATTTTAGGTAAAACTTGGCACTAATAAACAGAGAAATCAAGGAACATTGTAATACACTATGTGAATATTTTGAACAATTCAAACTGTGTAAAACCTCCCACTAACTTCTCAAACTCTTACATCAGCTGTAGAATACAAGGCATAGGGAAGCAGTTTGGTTCAGAATTCAGGGCAAATGACCATGCTCTGTGAAGCCGGACACATGTCACTAGTCCTTTGCCTGATTTCCCCAAGTCCTATTGTTTTAGTCAGCTTTTTCTCTAACAAAAAAAAATTTAAGGAGTTTATTTGAGGGCTCACAGTTTCAGAGGTCTCTATCTATACATAGCCAAGTCCATTCCTTGGGGCCTGACATGAGGCAGAACATCATGGCAGAAATGTGTGGCAAAGGAAGGCATCTATAAACTTGGCACAAGGAAGCAGAGAGAGAGAACTAAGCTCAAAAAGAACAAAATACATACCCCAAGGCACACCCCTGAGACCACCTTCTATAGCCACACCCTACCTACTACAATTACCATCCAGCTAACCCTACCAGGGTATTAATGCACTGATTAGGTTAAAATAGCCAAAACCTAATCGTTTCACCTCTAAACTTCCTTGCATCATCTTACACATCAGCTTTGGGGGGACACTTCACATCTACACCTTAACACCAACCTCAAGTAATTATGATTCAAACCTGTTTATACTTTTCAGTTTGATGAACCATTCCTCATGGTTTTACTTTACCAGTTGTTTTATTTAACACAGAGAGGGTTTGGGGGTGTTAAATTTGATAATAACAAAGGTGGAAATTTCTGATTTTTGTTTCATATGTCAAGTGCTAACTAGTCTCTTTTGGTTGTTTTGTTTTATTTTGAATTGTTTCATTTTCATTGGATACTGAGAAGTCTTTGTCAAAGAAAGGCATCTCTGCTCATTTACTAGGCGTATCCTCATTTACTAGGATACCATGTGTATCAAACCTTTAAGTTCAAAACGGTTAACAGGAAATAAGAGGAAACAAAATCCCCCTTTAAGCGACCATCATGACTTGTAATAAAAAGAGCTAATCAATATGTCTTAAAACCCCTGTGTTCATTGTTGCTCTCTGTCTCCAAAACCTATGAAATAAAAGATCACAACATCTTTCACATTCTTTCAGGGTAACAAAGTGCTTGAGTTCTGCTGTCACTCCCATGGTGGCACCAGCTTCTGTCCTTCCAAAAACATTTCATTTTTCTCAGTTTAAAAACCAAGGGGTCCTGGGGGAGTGTCCAGACCTTGTGAGCTCATTCTGGGGCCACCTTTGTCTTTTCCAGCCATGCCGCCCAGCAATATCCACCCACCCCAATGCACGACTAGATTAGACATGCGGTTTTGATGGGTGGATCTCTGAGTCATGCTTGTGTTTTGGGTGTTTGGGATTTGTTTAGGTTTTTGTCAGAAATCCTCACAACAGGTTTTTCCAAGAATGCCTAAGTAGGCAAGTAGAAAAATCAGACTGAATACCAGGATCCATCTCCAGAGGAAAAACCAGAGTTTGCAGTTAGTTGTAGAGGCAGAAGTGATATCTTTCTTTCCCATCATAGGGGTCACAAGGCAAGTCAGAGAATTTCTTTAGGACCAGCTCTTAACACAGAAAAGTGGGGGAAAGTTAGAGTAATATTTCTAGTTTTATGGCTGGCTTTGGAAAGTTCTAGTTCCTATGATTTCCCCCACACCTTCCCTTGGGGTAGAGAAACTCCAGATTCTATGGCTTGTTTTGGACGAAAAGAGGAGCAAGAGACAAGAGGAGAGGAGAAGGTCAAGTCTGCTTCTGAGGTCCTTCCAATGTCCTTTTTCATGCCCCAACAAAAAACATTTTAACTCTTAATAAAATTTGAAGTCACACATGTTTCTTGACTCAAGTGATAGCATGTAATCCTTACTTAGGAGCACAAAGAATTTGGTATATTAAATGTTAATAAGATTCCAGTTAAAATAACCTCCAAAAAGATAGGCTATGTCAATTAGTAGACTGAAGAAAAGATTTTTAGTTGTTTTTAATAAGGCATTAAGGGGGCTCTCTCAATTTAAACATGTGAGGATAAGTCACTCAGATATGCAAAGTGTGACCATTCGGTACAGAAAATTATTTCTATGTGTTTGCTTTGTGGTCACATTTTCCACAGCTGAGCTGCTATTCCCTCCTATATCATCTATCCTTTTGAATACATTTCTTTAAAACAAATCTCATTTGACTAATACCTAGGCTAAGTCAATCACTGCAACATAAAAATTTCCCCATATTTTTTGATCAGTGAATTTATTTTTACCATAATAAATACTGCATCCAGTATCCAGTTGCAGCAACCAGTAATGTAACGGTCTTTACATCATCTCCCAAACTAATCAAGATGTTCAATGACTTTTTAGATTCATATTGATACAAAATGCTGTGTTCCAATAAGCTCATAAAGTAACTCTTTCCTTTTTCCTTTTTTCAATAATATTCTCAACCTTAAAACAAAATGAAAAAAAAATCCATCAAAGAATTCTAAAGAAAGAGCTCTGTTATCAACTTATATCTAAATAATATGCATCTGTTACCCTCCCCATGTTGAAAACAGACTTTTTAATAAACACAAAAAGAAAAAGTAAATAGGTTAACCCCGGGAAAAGGTCATGCCTTTTTGGTTATAGTACAGTCTGACTGTAGTACAGTCTGATTTCTTAAAAGAATCTATATCTATGAATGAGACATTCTGACATCCTGCAGCCATTATAAGGTGGCTTATACTTTTGAGGTAACTCAACTTACTTGAATCCCTGTGGGATTTTTTAGGAAACCCAGGAAGTTCGGTAGTCTTAAGGGTTTTTGTTTGTTTTAATTTTGCTTTTTTGTTTATTTTTGTTCTTTGCAGAGTAAGATTTTTTTCAATCCTTTTTTAAAAAGACACTGTGAAAATGAAAGTATTAAACTATAGCACATAGTTTTGCATATTTACAATACTTTTACCTATCTTCTGGAAATAAAATCAAGGAAAAAATATTTCCCATACAAAAACATCTCCCCCACAGCTCCCAGAAGATATATGGAAAAAAACTAAACACACTTGGCCCTTCTTGATCCTGTTAAAACAAACTAATTCAAAGTAACCATAGCCATTTTGAACTCTGTCATGTAAAGATACAAGGTATTCTATGCTTCCTCCTCCACTGCCATTAGTGCAGTGTTCTTCCCCACACCAGATTCTTTCTCCTCTGACTCAAGAAGCACCGTGATGGGCTGGGTCTGGGGCTCGGTGATAGCACACTTGCCTGGCATGAAGAAGCAGCAGCACAGTAGCATTAGCTCCCTAATACTGAAAGAAATAAGCAGTGAGCTTGTAGCACAGTAGTTGCCTGATTTATCTTCCTCCTCAGATGAAACAATATGAATTAATGTGAAATGGAGAAAAGACCAGAAGTGGGGCTCATATGATGCCCCACGTTTCCCCATCTATCTTGTTCTGACCGTTTTCATAGCCACCACTCTTCACTAATATTGTTACTATCATCACCACCAGCAGCAATTATTTGGCATGAAAAAACTAAAATTCAGTCTAATGTAATAACTTTAATTTGACATAATGTTTTAAACTATCTCTTTAGGTTACTCAGTCTTTGCTTATATGACTCAAATAAGTAATAAATATTCCATTCCTTCCTCCTGCTCTTCAAGATGGCCCCAGGTGACTAGGTAGGGATGTGATGTACAAGGTAGCAGACACTGGGAAAAGGGACTTGTAGGATAATCTACAGATTATCTCTGCACAGCAAGGAGCTAGTCTTCTTTTTCTGTACTATGTAGGTCAATATTATTTTGGTTACATTTTATTATTTATTCATTTATTTATGTATCCATTCATTCATTCATTGGAAGAACATCTTGCTAGGTCTCAAAACTGAAAACTGAATCCTTGAACTCACCCATTTGCCTCCATTCTTAGAGTATGAGAATACTGCTGCCTCCTGACTCCACCTCTCACCAGCTCTCTGCACCTCCACATCTCTCCCCAGGGTACATGGACATTTCCAGATCCTTTAACTGATCAGCCTCTCTGAAAACGGTATATTGAACATACCCGGTGTGATTAAAACACAACTTCTATTTTTATTGCCGTTCCTTTAAACATTTGTTAGATGAAGAAAATCTTTCTCCCCCGCACAGATGATAGATGTAAGACTTTCACACTTATAAGCAACGCTTCAGTCACTACAACTCAAAAAAAAAAATCTAATTTGGTTAAATTAAGCTAGTTCATGTGATGATCGGAGCTCAAAGCATGACTTTCTCTCGTATCTCTGAACTCCCCCTTGCTTGGGCCCAGGTTGGCCACTTGCAGTAGAAGGAGGGGAGCAACATCCCCTTCTCTCATTCTAGGGTTTACTCTACCCCTTTTCTTCCACTAGCTTGGTAAGCAAAATTTAGAACTTTCCAGAACTAGACCCACAAGAAGAAAGATTTAAGAGAATAAAGTACAGACAGTGGCAGGTGCCTTTGTTATCTGGTGAGAAGGCTTTCTGGGCAGAGTGTTTAACACTGATTCTTCTTCAAAGGGGTTTTTGTGGGCTCTTTTGAGGTTGCCTTCACTAGAAACTTCCATTTCTGCCCCCACTGATATGTAGACAGTTGCCCTTCATGAGCCCATGGCTTTTATAATGGCTCCTTCAATTAGGACTCATAATTAAAAGACCCTTCATCCTTCCAGCTCTGGGCAAGACCCCCTGTCCACATGGCCCAGCATGGGAAACACTTACATCTCCTTGGTCCAGACAGACTCTAGGAGTGTTAGCCAGTTCTCACAGTGCTACCTCTACCCTGCTATGACAGACACGAGGAAAGTATGGTTCACCATTATCCAGAGGCCAGGGCTGCAGTTCAAATTCTCTGACTAGTCACATTGAAATCTCCTCCCAAACTGAACATGATGCAAAGGAGATAGAAATGCCCACCTCCACTTCCACCACACACATTCTCATCCTTTTCCCCATCTCAACAATATCCCCATATTCACTTTCACTATCTTCTCATTGTCTTCATATGAATGAGGAACCACCCTCTACATGAAGGGCCCAGGAGGTGTGAAATTTGCTATTTTCCATTTCTTTTGTTAATTCTGTATATGGTAACCTAGAGCCTCACTTTGGACTATCACGTAGAGTAATTTTCACTAATGTGAGTTCAAAATTTGGATTTTACTTCCTATTATATATCTAACTGTCCTCTTCTGAGATTTATACCATCCTATTTGTGTCATGCTATACTGTGGCATTGAGCTGAAGGTTACTTCTCTCCTAAATATCTGCAGTATTTTCCTCACAAGTCCAGGGAAGCTGGGCAATATCACTGGGCTGCTTTCCAGAACTATTTACCTAAACCAAAATAGCTCTCTTCCACATCAAAGTTTAGTGGGATGAAGGGAATTAGATCTCTGTTGACTCATTTTGCCATCTCCCTCTGTCTTCCTGCCTATAATTCATTCAGATCAGAAAGGGTGACTTTTCTCTAGTGCTCTTCCTGGGGGACTACGACTGCCTGTCTTCTCATCATAGCCTCTTTCTCTTTACATCTGCCAGGCTTTGTCATTGAAGAACAAAGTCACTGCCAGGAATTTTGCAATGAGCAGGCCTCTAGAAGCAAACGTTTTCTATTATAAGTATTGATGCTATGATTGTCTGAAATTATGCCCTTCAGAAAATGTAAGGTTTTCCCCCTTCCTAATTCATACAGTAAGAAATCTGACTACCCCCATATCTATATTCAAATCAAGTTTGTTAACAGTATCACATGGGGAGATTTTTAAAACACTGATTCCTATCTGACCCTACCCCCTGCCCCAAGATCATATTTATTAAGAAGTTCTGAGGGTAGAGGAGATGGAGATCTTGTTCCACGTCCACCATTATTTTGATGGTCAACTATGTTTGAAAACCATCATTTTTTTTTTACCATTGATATTGAAACGTCCTTACAAAGATCACAGAATACAAATAGTAATATTAGATATAGATAAAAATCCATCCTCTAGATGAGTTTTAATTTTAATTTCCTCCATATTTCTAACCAATTCCAGAATATGAGGATTCATAGACATCTCTAAAGTTTGACTACTGATCAATAGTCAATATAAGCCTATGCATTAAGCTTTAATTTTATGAAAGTCAAGTTCATGCTCTTGTTGCACAGCAGTTCTCTCAGGACTTTCATAACAATAATTTGAATTGATTTTGGGGGAAAATTTTTTAGTGCCTTGCCTTCATCTGTTGGAAGGTCATGGAAAGCATTAATAGATTTTGATACAATTTTTTAAATACCAAAGGAACAAAAGCTGAATAGTACTTTGACAAAAATATTTTAAAGGATGTGATTCTTACACTATAAAAGAATTCAAAATCTGCTTGATGTCCAAGGGATATATAATATGTGAATGTACTACATCCAACATTTTTTAGTGTCTAAGCCTCACAACATAAGTTAGAAAGAATAAAATGTTATTATCAAGAAGCTTTTGAGGATGAGAAAGAGTCTTCATTGTACCTATTCCCAAATACATTCACTGATTTTACACAATGTCACAAAAAGAGACACGATAAAAATTTTAACAGACTTCTATCTTAAGAAGTTACACCTCCTGATGTTAGCCTCTTTAGTACAAATAAACTCAAATAGTTCAGATGCATCTCAAAAGTTTCTAAACCATACTCTGAAGGCGGTTTTGCCATCAATTGTCCCCTGCAAGTAACATCAGGGGGCCCTTTGGTGGCTCTATAGTAGAAAGCCACTGATTCTACCAGGAATTATTCTTCAAAAGATATAATGCAAGTATAAAATATTTAGAGAAAACAAACTGTTCATATTTATCCCTGGATTAGAGGAAACCATTGTTATCTTTCCCAGAGTTAAATATATTGTACCTTTAGTTTTAAGAAATAACTTATGAGGAAGTTAATTCTATAACTATGCATAATAGTGATTTCCAATCTTATGCAAGAAATAAATATATTCTAGCAATCTAAACTCAAGGAGAAGCAATCAAAAGTGGGTGTTTTTTTTTTTTTTTTTGGATGTTCTTACTCTACAAAATAATATCCTTAATCTCTTTTATGCCTATTTTTCTTGAACCAGTTTTCTAAGATCAATTACTTTAGTAAACATTTCAGCCCTCCAACAGCCTCAGAGCATTTCTAGCTCTATCTTCGTTAGAACCATTTTGCAACTCAAAAGCTTACTTCTAGGCTATTTTACTTGAACACATTAGATCTACAAGAGACTAAAGGCATTTCTCATAGATATTATCTAATGGGTTTATCACCATGCCTCAGTAAATGCATATTTGAGTTAACTTGTTCTTTAAACAGTTTAATTAGAACTTAATTTTTTAATTTCTCTCCAAAAAAAAGTTAGTTTTAATGAAGTTCATACAGGAAAGGAGAGTTAAATAAGGTTATTTCAAATAGTCATTGGGAGCCATAGATACCTTAATGAGGACTTACTCAGATTTCTTGACTAGGACTCTTTATCTTTACTCTTTTTATCTATTTCCATAAAATAAGAGTTACTTAAATGTATAGTTTTCTTTATTAAGTTATTGACATTTTCTTTCTTTTTTAGTAGCATATAAGACTGAACCCAAGCATTTGTTTATTTTATTTTTGAGACAGAGTCTCACCAAATTGATGAGGCTGGCCTCAAATCTCTGGAGCCTCCTGCCTCAGCCTCTTGCATAGCTAGAAGCACAGAAATGGGCCACCACTCCTGATATGGCTTCGAAAATGGCATTCCCCCTTCTTAGTGAGTATACAATACATGGTAACTCATAAGAATTGAGAAGAAGGCATTAAAATTTCTGTTTAGTTTATCTTTAAGAAAGACAAAAAAAAAACTTCACAAATTTTCTAGAGTTAATGTGCAGATGAACACTCACAACTTTATTCATTCATGTATCATATAGTCACCATCACATATGGGAGATGAGGTATGTTCAGAGAGAAGAGTTGCATAGTTGAGTTAACTTGTTCTTTAAATAATTTAATTAGTGTAGGGTTGGAGGGGTGAAAAGTGATGCCTCAATTATTTGTTTGCTTGAGATGCAGTTGACATTGAACTTGAAGTATCCCTAGCTATGTGGATTTATGGGTTATTTTCTAGTTTGGGCTTAAAACTTGTCAATTAGACAAATATTTAAAAATTCTCCTTCAAATACCACAGACTTAATATAATACTAATAATGTAAACATGAGTGAACAATAAATGACAAAAATGACACTTTTTACATGAAATTTTCCTTATGAGGTAAAGGTAATACCTTTAATACCTTTCCTTATGAGGTAAAGCTGGCTGTCAAAATTAAATTGAGTTTATTAACAAGATTTAAAATGTTCACATTTTCTATGGTTAGCGATTACCTTTGTTATAATTCTTTGTAGCACCATAAGCCATTAATGGATAATACTCTGGCAAGATATTTGAACTAATTTTTTTAAGCTTATGTTTTAATTACTAAGAATGCTTTTAATATATATATATAACTGTTAGAGTCTGAAAACAAGTCAGGATGGCGCCTGGCATTTTGCCAGAGAAATGTTAGAGTCTGTAAACAAGTCTGGATGGCGCCTGGCAAAATGCCAGAGGGAGTGGTTTGTGAAATAACAAAAGCGAGCCATTAAGTGTGGAAATTCCTTATTGGTTGACTGTTGTATCTAGTTTATGCTAATTAAGATAAGCTGTGTGGAATGTATAAATACCCCTCCTGTCCTACAATAAACAGCTTCCATTCATGCTGTATCAATCTACACAAGTTGTTCGTCACCCCCCCGGTTATTTTGCCCAGCCAGCCAGGCTGCAGCATATAACATGTTAGTATAATGGCAAGTGTATTTAATATGTAAATAAACATATAAAAATATTTGTGGGTGTTTTGCATGCTAAAAATATTTTATCAATGAAATAATTTATAAATCATTGATCTAAAAATTGGCAGAAAGAAGTGATACTGCAGAACATATAAAGTAACCCACAACGTATGTTTTCTTATTTTCATACATAATTCTGAATATTAATGTATTTTTTGAATATTCAAAATAAGCAAAAACTAGTAACAATAATATTCTACTTTGAAGATTTATTTAACTTGGAGCTTAAAAGTTCTAAATATCTCCAGTATCTTCCCTCCTTTAAAACTTTTCTTTATTGCCCAATTCAGACTGAATAAGAATTGCCCTTGAGAGCTAAGAAAAATAGCTGCAATACAATGAAGTTTTCCTGTTTGTTTCTGGTTTAAGGAAAGCCAGGACTATTGAACCCCAGGTTAAAATACACCTTGAGGAACTAAGGAAATATTGGGGGGAAAATGTCTTCGCAATTGTTTTACTAACCATGCTTGAAAGTATGGCCCTGTGACCAAAATACTTGACAAGAACAAATTAGGGGAGGAAAAGTTTACTTGACCAAAGTACCTGACAAGACAAATTAGAGAAGGAAAAGGAAATTTTCAGAGGTTCTGTTCATGATCGGCCAATTCCTTTGCTCTAGGCCTGAGGTGACACAGAGCATCATGGAGGAAGGGTGCAGAGGAGGAAAGATGCTCAGCTCATGGCAGAGGAGAAATAGAAAAAGAAGAAGGGGCCATGGACAGATATAGTCAAGGCCACATCCTCAGTGACACACCCCTCAGTGACCTTCTTCTCAAGCCATGTCTTACCTGCCTATAGTTAACCACCCATAGTCCATTCAAATTGTTAATCCATCAAAAAGATTAATCCATTGATGTGGTTAGACTCTCATAATCAAATCATTTCACTTACGAACATTCCTGCACTACCTAACACATGAGA
This sequence comes from Callospermophilus lateralis, assembly GCF_048772815.1. Taxonomy (NCBI): domain Eukaryota; kingdom Metazoa; phylum Chordata; class Mammalia; order Rodentia; family Sciuridae; genus Callospermophilus; species Callospermophilus lateralis. The sequence continues at coordinate 98,266,464 of NC_135310.1, forward strand.
TTATCAGGGAAATTAGAAACTTAATCTCTAACATGTCCCTCCCATAATATCTGGCATAGGGTGAGGGAGATCTCACTAATATGAATACCTCCAAGGAAGATCAGGTGATGTTTGTGAGCAAAAGAAGGGAAGAGAGAAATTTCCTCATGTTTAAGTTAAACATGATGTGGCTAAAAGGCCACTCTAAAAATAACAAAAATTCCTCCTGATTATAATGAAATTCCCAAACAAGACATCTGTGGGTCACTTAGACCCAATCAAATATCTCATTCTTTTATAGAAGTTTAAATATTCTCAGTGAGTTGACCTTATCATTTCACTATGAGTTTTCCTAAGGGTAAATCCTTAATAGAAACAATTTGATTGAGGGTTCCTATTCCAAAGATTGCCAAAGCTGAAGAAAACATCCCTAGCCTATGAAAGCTATCCTTCCTCATCTCCTATAATTTTAGAAGGTATTTTAAAGATGTTCCTGGGATCAGGCTTTATGCGCAACATGTCATGAGAGAGTGGATATTTATGATCAACCTGCTCTTCTAAAATGTATCATAAAATCAGGTTTATAGCAAATGTTCTTCAGACCATTAGCTACCATAACTCTCGAGTCCTTTTCTCAGCTGTTTTATTAATAGTGTACAATCCTCATTAATACTAACTGTTACTTGTTAAAAACAGACCCCTCCACCAGCAGCCAGAATCTCCTCCTGCTGCCTTTTTAACAAGAAATCTAAAAATAATTTCCAAAAAAACCATCTGTCTAGGATGCTCAAGGGTCCTCCCTCCTAGAAATCTGAACAAGGAACTCCATGGCCTCTTCTAGACTTTTCCATTACTAGAATTCAGTATTCCTTAAGACTTAGCCTGGGATTATAATTCATTTGGTTGAAGTTTTCTTAAAAAAAAAAAAAAAAAAAAAAAGTTGATCTCACAGTAACTTGCCATGAGGAAGGGGGAAGAAAAAAAGGAAATTCACATTCAAAAGAGCAGAGAATAAGTAGAAGAAGCCCCGTCCCCCCAGAAACAAAAGAGAAGTCCATTTTCTCTTCCGTGATTATGTTTGATGTCAGTGTCGCCTCACAAAGTCCACTTAGTAAAACTGACAGCAGTGGGTCTAGTTTCCCTTCAGGGTCTGTCTTGTGGTATGACAAGTAAATGGAGGCCCCTTCTCGAGGTCTCTGACAATCCCAGAGGAAATCTTCCTGCTTCCTCGCTGAAGCCCAGTGGTGAAAGCTCATGGCAGTTCAGCGGAACCAGATTGCTTATGTGATGAGGATGGACAGCAAGAGGAGAGTGAAGCCATTCTGCAGAGTGGATGGCAAATAATCAAAGGGAAGACAGATAGCAGGAACTTCAAGGACTCAAGGGACACACCATCTGAAGTCAAGTGACATTGATATCAACATCTAGGAAATGATAGAGGCAGATAAATTGCTCAGGCAAGAAAAAAAAAAGAGATGGGATGACCCAGTTTAAGCAAAAAGTAATTTGCTAATCACAAAGCAAAGAAATAACACAATAGGCTCCTCTCTCCACTCACACACAGCAGGTGTAGCCATTATCCAGATAGAGCAGGAGACAGAAAAAGGAGATCAACTCTAATGTGACTGGTACTCAAACCACAGAGGGCTGCTTTCGAACAAGAGCTCACCCCAAAGAAAAATTGGCAGCCAGTGCCACCTGCAGAGGAAAGATATATCTCCGGCAGGCACCAGCTCTCCAGAGCTGACAAGCTGATATATTCTGCTGAATAAATTGAAAAACTTTCAAGTGGTCTAAAAAAGGTAGGCTGAAGTAGACTGCACTGCAGGGATCCAATCAAGTTAAGAATGTCAGGAGCCTGTGGCAACAGCCACACCAGGAAAAAAGGCTCACAGACTCTGAGTTAAGTGCAAATGAGAAAATACCATGGTGGGTTTTGTGTCTTTGTGTATGGTTTGGATTTGCATGTGTGTATGGTTGTATGTTGTGATTCTTTTAAAAAGACACAAAACTGAAAAACTGTTCTTTTTATGTATGGAGAAAAGGAGGCACAGAAAGTTGGGGGTTTTCTTTCTTTTTTTTCCTAGAACACAAAGCAAGAGTGTTACTTTCTCATGGAATTTTTCCTTAGGCTTTTTGACTCCACTTGGAATTGACTTTCCCTTACTCCAGCCTCTGCTCAAGCCCTGCCTCATCCTCAAATCTCTTCTGAATGAACACAGCTCGCATTGAATGTACAATCTACTGGTGGTTTACTTATTGCTTGAACCATTTAATGTGTAGCTTAATTAAATACTGTCTTACCTTCTTCTAATTGCTTCCTTTGGATAAATTGCACCTCCTAGACAAGACTACAAGATCCTTGAGAGCAGGGATTATGTCTGACACATTATTCAATTTCCCTCAGCGATGCCAGGTAGGTAGGTAGGTAGGTAGGTAGGTAGGTAGATAGATGGGTAGAGAGATAGATATTTTGTCTCCTGTTATTTAATTAAGGGTGGGGAAGGCTTCCTTTTCCAAAAACATCTTCTCTCCCCTACCTTTATTTTCTTTAAATCAAAGAATACATTCATTTTGGTTAGGAAGTTTGCCATGTTACAGTATTAATTGTTCCTAGGATGATGTACTCACTCAGCTATTCTGTAGTGATGTACAAGGTAACAGTTTGGGACTTCAAGACTTGGATTTGGCTCTCCACTTCTTCACTTCCTAATGATGTGATCCCAGCAACTTATTCAAATCTCCATGAAGTTTGCTCACTTATAAAATGGGGAAATGGCATTATACTTATGATTATTTGACAACCAAAAGAAAACATGCATGTAAGATTCAGCCTGTAGTAATAAATTAGTAAATATTAGCTTTGAAAAACAAGAGCAGCAGCTAGCATGTCTGTAAACCAGAGACTTGGGAGGCTGAAGCAGGAGGATCTCAGGTTCAAGGCCAGCCTGAACCTGAGTTCAAGGAGGCCCTAAGCAACTTAATGAGGCCTGTTTCAAAATTTAAAAAGATTGTAGATGTAGCCCAGTGGTAAAGCACCCCTGGATTTAAATCACCAAACAATACAATAAACAATAAAACAAAACAATAAATAAATAAATAAATAGATAGATAGATAGATAGATAAAAAGAAAGGAAAAAACAAGCAACTATGATAAGTGCTCAGAGATAAACTGTGAAGCTTGCCAACAGACAAATGAGTCTGCCACAGTTTTAAGAATGCCAGCAGAATATACTAGACTTCTAAGTTGGAGACAATGGGCTTTGTTATAGCACAGCAAGTAGCATGAGCTGTATGTTTACATTAGTTCCACTCATTCCCGAAGCCCCACAAGGTCTGAGTCACAGGTAGGCACTCCAAACCTAAGAAATCCACATCTTTTATAATGAGCTATATAAAGCAAACTTGCCTAACAGTTGCTCTTGAAGGGGATGGCATTCTTATTAAACTGGATGGTAATCATGCCAGTTTTCTACTGCAAAAGGAGATACCATACCTTTCATGCTATTTGCTATAGAAATATCCTTTAAAAAAAAAAAGTCTAGAATGAAAGCTGTTCATCCTGCTGGCCTCAATATGTACAGGAAACAAGTAATCCATTAAAAAATCACCTCTCAACAAAACTTAGCCCCTACTAGGAAGGACCACACAGTCTGCAGGAAAAAAACAGAGAAGGAAATTTTTAAATTAACAGGTAAAACCAGGTATGGTGGTGTATACCTATAGTCCTATTACCTTATGTGCATATATGATTACATAACCTGTGTAACTCTACATCATGTACAACCAGAAAAATGTGAAGTTATACTCCATTTATGTATGATGTGTCCAAATGCATTCTGTCATGTATAACTAATTAGAACAAATTGGGGAAAAAGTTGCTATTGCAGGCAAAATCATTTTTTTTTAAATTCCTCTTGGATGATCCCTGGCACAACAGACTCGTTATGTCCAAAATGACAAATATCTTTTTTCTTCCTACATATTAGTCAGTTTTTCATTGCTATGGCCAAGTACCTGATAAGACCAAGTTAAAAGAGGAAATTTTTAATTTGGGCTCACAGTTTGAGAGATTTAGTCCACAGTCAGATAGTTCCATTACTCTGGGGCCAAGGTAAGGCCAAAGGACTCTGCAGAGGAAAACTGGTCACCTCGTGGCTGCCAGGAAACAGAGCAGGGGTGGGGTTGGGGCCTTCAGAGAAGTTGATATCTTTTAGAACACACCCCCAGTGATCCACCTTCTCCAAACATGCCCCACCTATCTACATTTATCACCCATTCAAACTAACTAGGATGGACTGATTAAGTTAGAGGTCTTATAATCTAATCCTCTTACCTCTGAATATTTCTGCATTAACACAGGGGCTTTTGTGGGATAGCCTATATGCAAACTACAACACCCACATACCTACTCTTGCTATTTTTCCATCTTGGGGACTAGTACTTTCATCCCCCCTGTCACCCCAACCAAACTCCTAGGATCTACCTTTGAGAGGCCTTCCTCCATTTTCCTCACCACTAACTACTCCCCTCCCCATACCATATACCACACAAAGTCTAGGCAGACATAGTTTCTTTCCCCTGTATTCATCACCACTGAATTTGCCTCTTGTCATACCTCTTCAAATACTTGCAACAGCTCCAATCAGATCTCTCAACTCTCATACTCATTTTCCAATCCCTACAGTCTATATTTCACAAAGTTGCCACAATACATGCATTAATCTGAATGGGTAAATGATGGTTCAATTGTCACTAGTTATTTGCCAATATTAACACAAATCAAATTGCTCAAAGAAATTTTTCAGTCAAAGCGATATTCAAAAAAGAAGATATACTTTCTTACTTCTAACTCACCTAGTACCTTATTCTCTTCTACTTAAATATATATTGTCATGGACTGGATATGCATTATCCCCTAAAAACCTCATGTGTTGGATGATCCCCAATGTAGCAATATTTAATGGTTAAAAGATTAGACTGGGAGAGTTGTAACCTCTTCAGTGGATTAATAAATTTGATGGATCAATCATTTGAATGGACCTGTTATTGCCATGGCCTGAGGTGAGGCTAAGCATCATAGCAGGGCACGGTAGAGGAAATCTGCTCAGTTCATGAGACCCAGGAAACAGAGAGAGCTTGAGTGCAAAAAATCAGAAATAATATAATCTTCAAGGGTGCACCCCCAGTGACCTACTTCCTCCAGCCATCCCATCTGCCTACAGTTAACCATTAAACCAAATTATTAATCCATCAATGGATTAATCCACCAATTAGGTTAAATGCTCTCATAATCTAATCATTTCACACTGAACATTCCTGAACTGTCTCATATGTGAGCTTTCAAGGGACACTCATATTCCAAACCATAACATTCCATCCCTGACTCTTAAAAGATCATGTACATCTCACAAGGCACAGCACATTTAGTCCATTCCCAAGAGTTCCCATAGTCTTAACACTTCCAGCATTGCCCAAAAACCCAAGTACAAAACCTCATCCGAGACTCAAGACAAACTCTTGGCTATGATCTCTCCGCATCTCAAGTGGCTTGTTTCTGCTTGACTTCTGCAGCTTTCCTCAGCAGACATTCCATAAGACTAACATCTTCTAATGTTTGGGGTCTTTACAAGAGCTTTGACTTCCTTCTCACATCTTGACACATTGCCCTTTCAGGTACAGTCCTCAAAGATCCCAGCCCTGCTACACTTTGCCTGGCTTCCCACGCCTTCCTTTGAAATCTCAGTGCAAGCCTCCATGACACCCTCATTGCAGCATCCTACATTCCTGCAGAACTAGCACTTTGTGGATGAGGCCAAGGTTTGTCACCAGCTTAAGCAGTGGCCAGGCCTCCTAGAAATACAGCTCCAGTAGCCTCTAGGTACCTGGGTTGTTAAGCAGGATGAAACAACTTCTAAGGAGCCCCAGTACAGGTAGGGTGCCACCATCATCTCTTCTAAAGGAATTTTTACTTTTACACTCTTGAGCCTATGATGAGTGTGGTCTTGCCAATTCCTGAGATGCCCTCATGGCATCTTTCCTATTGTCACTACTCCCTCATACCAACCCATCCCTTAACCACCCACATTATACCCACCCAGCTCTGATTCCTGAGCCTGCCCCATAAAGCATCACTTTAGTGGCTGTTATCTTTTAAACAATCACAACTTCCTTGGTCCCAGTTTTACCTTTCTGGCCAAATTGCAAGATTTTCAAATCTTTTCACTCTGCTTTCTGCTCCTGATTATCACAGTAAACTTGTCTAAAAGCTGCCATCAATATCCATGCCACTGACTAAATACTGTGCTTTCTTAAAATTTCATCCACCAAATTAATTAGTGCATTGCCTTTAAATTTAGCCTCATAGAAAGTTTGAGGACATGGGCAAAATGTCTGCATTCCTTTTAAAGGCACTATGGTCTTCTGAGCTCCAACCAGAATTACTCATCAAACTCTGCTTACAACACTCTAAGACTTCTCCAGCCTGTATGTCCAAACTTTCTTTCCTCCCACAAGTTATTTCCAAAGGATTTTATACCACATTTTTAGGTTAGTCACAGCAACAACCCCCCTCTCGGCATCAATTTCTGTCTTAGTTTTTGTTGTCTTGACCAAAATACCTAACATGAACAATTTAGAGGAGGAAAAGTTTATTTTGCCTCATAATTGTAGAGGTTCAGTCCATGGTCAACCAACTCCATAGTTCTGGGTCTGAGATGAGAAAGAACATTATGGTGGAAGGGTATAGTTGAGGAAGCATGGGAGGAATAGATGAACTCTAGACAGGGCAGAGGGGTTGAAGGGGAAGTGGGGGCTATGGGGTTAGAAATGATGGTGGAATGTGATGATCATTATTATTCAAAGTACAGGTCTGAAGACACGAATTAGTGTGAATATACTGTGTATACTACCAGAGATATGAAAAATTGTGCTTTATATGTGTAATAAGAATTGCAAAGCATTCTACTGTCATATATAAATAAAAAATAAATAAAAAATTTAAAATAAATAAATAAATTGTTGCTTCATGTGAAAAAAAATAAAGTGGGCTTACTATAGGCAAAGATTGAAAAATGGAATTTGGGGACAATTTACTTTCTTATTATGTTTTACACCTAAAAAAAAATGACTGACCCATATGCACATACACATATAAGCACACATACAAAAAAAAAATACTTCAGAGGGAAGATCTTGCTAGGAAATATTTATTCCCAAAGCCAGTAACCCCACTAAACTTTTGAGCAATATTTAACTATTAATACTCTCATTTATCAAGTGTTTACTATTAAGTCTGGGTATCTTATCCACAATAATACCCTGTGAATTAGACATTGTCCCTACTTTACAGATGGGGGAACTTCCTTTTAGAACATAAGAGCTCCTGGTTAGGAAAAGGATGAACTTGAACCTGAAACCATAAATCCCTAACTTTATATACTACCATCATATACTTCCAGCATCAAATCTTCAAATTTTACATTGAGCCACTCATGTACAATGTGACTTTCTCTCTAATGATTACATACACAAAATCAGTATTTTCTTGGATGGCTTAAAAACAGTATTTAACCAACAGCTCCACCATGAGTATAGCAGGAAAGCAATAGCAGAACTGGTCAATATGGAAATTCATTTTCAAACCACACACAGTTTACACTGCCCCATTTATAGTTTGTTTTTTAAAAAGAAGAGTTTGCCAACAATAATCTGTAATTATTTCTGCAATGAATATGAATAAGACAGCAATGTTTCTGTTTCAGGGCATGTTCTCTAAGTTGTTTTCAAACAATCCAAAAACATTTGTAGCAGGTTAGAGAACAGAATTCTTCACTCATCAGTATTGTCATAACTGTTTCTACTTTGAAGAAATAATAGATTTTTTTCTTTTTCCCCCCAATGAGAATAAATAATACAAATAGTTGGCACTTAGTTACACTTTTTGTATATAATTTGGTTTGCTCAGCTTTAACTCACATAAGTGCTTAGAATACTGAAAAACACTAGAAGCTCAAAATAAGAAGAAACACCTATACCCTACCATTAAGGGCATTGTGGTAGGCAGCCTTAAGGATGGCCCCAGAGATCCCTTCCTCCTGAGTTTACATACTTGTATATAGTTTGTATATACTTGTTTAGTTTCATTCCAACCCTCAGCATTGATCTCTGCAACCAAATTAATAAAATTTATATGTGACCTCAAAGAAGGCTAGGCCATAAAAGACCTCTCCTCCCCCCTCCCCCTGCGCCCCCCCCCTTTCCTTCATCCTCTCTCTTTCCTTCCCTCTCTCTCTCCCTTCCAGCTCATTCACTATGGCAGAAGCTACTTGTCTCTCAAGAAATGCTATGGAAATGTGCACACAGTAAGGACTTCAGACTTCCAACAAATAGCAATGTGAGTGAACCATCTGGAATTGATCCTTCAGCCCCAGTCAACTTCCAGATGAGTTACAGCCCTTTTCAGTATCTTAACTGCAATCACTTGAGACCCTGAACCAAAACCACCCAACTTATCTGCTCCCAAATCCTAACTCTCAGAAACTGTGAGGAAATAAAGTTCATTGCTTTAAACTGTTAAGTTTAGTGTTAATTTGTTATGTAGAAATAGATACATTGCACACTACCTAGAAGTCACACACAAAACTTCCACTTGAATCTTCATACATTTTTTTCCAGGAGACCAAGCAGCCTGTTAAAAATAAGGACTTTGGGGTTGGGGTTGTGGCTCAGCAGTAGAATGCTCGCCTACTGAATGCGAGGATCTGGGTTCAATCCTCAGCAACACATAAATATAAATAAATAAAAGAAAGGTATTGTGTCCAACTACAACTAAAAAATAAATATTTTTTAAAAATAAGGACTTTGGGGATCGGTTTTCTCACTTAGCATGATAGTCTCTAGATCTATCCATTTACCAGCAAAAGTCATAAAGTCATTCTTTTTATGGCTGAGTAATATTCTATAGTGTATATATGCCACATTTTCTTTATCCATTCATCTGTTGAAGGACACCTTAATCCCCCCAAAAACAAAGACAGAATGTTCTTTCTGATGTGTGTATGTTACCACAGAACAAAGTGGGGGTAGGGGTAGAAATTCAGTGGATTAGACAAAGGGGAATGAAGGGGACGGAGGGGGATAGGAACAGGAAAGACAATGGAAAGAATCAGACATAACTTTTCTATGTTCATATATGAATACATCACAGTGAATCTCCACATCATGTACAACCACAAGAATGGGATTTTAATTAGAATAAGATATACTCTTATTAGAATACTCTTATTAGAATTAGAATAAGATTTGTATAATATGTCAAAACATACTCTACTGTCATGTATATCTAAAAATAACAAATAAAAAAATAAGGACTTTTACTGATAAGGTAACAGGGCAAAGGTAGACAGGTATAAAAAGAAATGACAGCCTGTGGGAGACACATTGGTAATCCCTAATGAACTACACCTAAGACTCACATCTACATGCAGTTCCTTCCCAAGGGGACTTGGCCAAGTGATTTGCCTTGGTCCACCAGAGAGAACAATAGCAAGCATGATGTAAGCTTATGCATCTTAAAGGCCTAGCTACCATCTGTAATGCCAGATTACCTGACGGAGAAAGAGACCAGGTAAAGAACCAAGTTGTCCCAGATAAGCTCACAGATGAATGCAGTGGCACAGGTAACCCCAGCAAACACCACGTATGACAAAAGGATCACCACAAAACCACAGAAAGAATACATGTTGTTTAAGGCCCGCCAATTTTGTGGTAGTCAGTAAACATAAAATAAATAGCTGAAATGCAACCCACCACATACAAGATGCTTGCAAGCTATGAAGTATACTATAGACAATAAAGTAGATCTAAAATAAACACTATGCAAAGTGGAAACACTGTAACTATGAAATATTTCTAGAATAAAAGACATTTGGACTCTATCATACAATAGGGCATTTGCTATCCTTGGTTTCAATCAGATAAGGTAATTGACTTACATAATTAAATAATAAAAATGTGATCTTACAGATCATGAAAACTTATTCTTATACTATGTCTAATTAATGCTGGACTTTCCTCTAAAGTACAGTTTTTTAAACTGGAATGAATCACAGATTGACTTCAGGGGCCACATAGATGCCAACTTTTTGTTTTGTATTTAATTTTTTCTGCATATTTGGAAACATGATTTTCTGATGAATATTCCATGCATAATAAATCAATTATTAAGGTATCATTGACTCTAGATAATACAGAAATAGCAATACAATGCTAGTGCTATACATGGTCAATTGATATAAAATCCATTATAGTATCCATGGTTAACTATATAGAATATTCTTCCTTTAAAAATAATTAAAGTAACCTGGATATTATTATATTATGAACATATAATTTTTCAAATTTATTTTTAAAAAATCTACCTGTATAATATCTCAAATCAAGTTTCTATATTCTTAGATTTTTACTTCCATATATAACTGAACATGAATTGAAAACAAAAAGTCTCAGTATTTTCAGTGTTAAAAGATTTTTTCCAATAAAAATATAAAGCCAACAAAATTCAAAGGAACACTTTTTGCCTAAGATACACTAGAAAATGTGAATCTTCACAGAAAGAAGACCGGGTTTTAAAAGGCTGGGATTTTACTAAATCTTGGATTTGCCCCAACACAAAAGTCTTGTCTTGAAATTTTTTAAAAGCAGCCACATATGACTGGAAAGATCTCATTGAAATCATGTGTACTGTTTTGTGACTTGGAGCAGAAAAAAATGTTAATGAGGCAGTGTCCTTGTCAAATAATGTCCCTGACTCCATGAAGCAGGTCATGAATTATAGGCAGTTATGCCATTTGCCTACACCTCGATGAAACCACCCATAGCTTTTAGTGCAGCAAAAATCTTGTGTCTTATATAAATACACACTGATTTGGTGAGATTCCTTTGGATACTGTAAAGGCTATGTTCAAAATAACAAAATATTTATTTGCTATGAAAATATCTGGCTGGAAAATAATCTTTCAGAGAAGTTAGTAAGTCACAAATCTATTTTTTCTACTTTGCTAAAGAGAGTTGCTTCACACATGATAGCATCACACCCTGGCATCAAAAGCTCTGCTAACATCTCTGAAAAACTTCACATTTACCTCTCCGGAAATCTTTAATATGAACAAACCCAAGGTGTCTTCTACACAGAAGCTCATTGGCATTCAGGAGGATCTAGTGTTAAAAGGCCAATGGAACTGAATTTCAATCCCAGGTTGATCATTTCCTAGTTGGAGGATATTGAACAACTTTTATAATTCCTCTGAGTCTAGAGTTTTCCCACTTTCAGTGGTAATGTTGCCTACCGCTGTAGTTAGGCTCTTAAATGTCTCTCAAAAGCCCATGTGTTGAATGCTTTGTTCCCAGGGAAATGCTATTGGGAGATGTGGAACTTTTAAGTGGAAGGTTTTTAGGTCATTGGAAACATGCACTTGGAAAGAATAGTGGGACCTCAGCCCCATCTCCTTCTTTTTCTCCCTGGTCACAAGGTGAGTGACTTTACTCCATTACACACCACTACATGATGTACTACTGCCTCACCAAAGGCCCCAAAGCCTCAGGGTTAACCAATTATGGCCTGACCCCACCAGAATTCTGAGACTAAATTGGTCTTTAATATTTCGGTTTTTTAAGAGAGAGAGAGAAAAAAAAAATTTTTTTAATATTTTTTAGTTTTTGGTGGACACAACATCTTTATTTTTATGTGGTGCTGAGGATCAAACCCAGCGCCCCGCACACGCCAGGCGAGTGCACTGCCGCTTGAGTCACATCCTCAGCCCCTGGCCTTTAATCTTTACAAATGGATTATCTCAGGTATTTGTTATACTGATGGAAAGCTAGCACACCTACCTAAAGATATCGGCTAAGGATCTAATATGATAATGCATATATAAGTCTAGCAATGGGTCTGATAATCAGTAAATATTGGGTTTCTTTACATTGAATAGGCACCTCAAAACCTCTCTTATTCTTTCTGCTAAGGCCCCAACCATAAAATCTCCCAATGCACAAAGACCCTTTTTCCTCAAGGCTTCATCTCCACTCCCTGTGTTGTTTCTAGAACTGGCAAAAAAAAAAAAAAAAAAAAGCTTTTCCTATATTCTCCTGACAAGAGGACCTTTTTCTCAAAGTCATCTTCTGACAGTCCTAAAAAGTTTACAGATACAACTTCTCTCCCTACTGAGATCTTGGTACTATGTCTACCCACATCCCAGGCTATGCTTTTAGTTGGTCTCTCACAGTAAATAAGAAAGTCTATCCACATTACCAGGCAAGATTTTTCTCTGAGTTATCTAGCCATCTCCGCTGATGAGCAGGGATGCTACAATTACACATTTGTCATTTTAATTTTTAGTCAGTTAGTATCTGACATCCACTAATCTACCCATCATCTTCTATGCATATAGATACTGAGTTATTATGGGAATATGACAAATGCAATACTCAATTGAACCCTTAATTTGCTTCAGTGTATGTTTTAAGGTAATTCATCACTCCATCTGCTGATTTTACAACTCATCATTTGTCTATTATGTAATTCTGTTATTTTAAACCAGCATTCATTAAATATTTTACACTTCACCAAACACTTTCAAATATCTATTTGATGACAAAAATCCTATGTGGTAGGAAAATCAGATATTATTAGTCTCACTTTTTTTTAGATGACAGTTTAAGTCAACTGGCTTAAGCCACTTGAATAATGCATCATCAAATAAACTAGAGTCTAGATCTTATGATTTAAGATCTATTTTTTCCCACTATATTACCTTGTCCCTTGGTATCACCACTATCTTTTATCTGACTAGGAACAGAAATATTCAAACCAAAAAGAAGCCTCTGAAATCAGTAACAGAGCATGTGTATGAAGCCAAGTGACTAAAGAAAGCAATATTGCACCAAGAAATATTTTTTAATTTGTATTTTAAAATGTCACACCCCTTGAAAAGGCAAGAATATAAAAATAACTTGTTTTTATGTTATAAAAATATACATATTAATTATAGAAACTGTAAATAAGAAAGATAAAAATCGCCTGGGTAATAAAAACAGGAAGATTACTCGTGCTCATGAGTTTAGAGACCAGACTGGGAAAGACAGCAAGACACTGTCTCAAAAAAATAAATCACCTGGATGTTATTTTGAGTATTTGAAATATTTATGAAACATATCGAGTTTAAGGGGCAAAGAGAGAAAATTTGGAGAATGTTATAGATTGGCTATGAGGTATTTCCCCAAAAGCTCCTATGTGAGCAAGAGATAAAATGATTAAAAAGAACTGTAACTTAATGAGTGAGTAAATCTATTTGATGGTTTAATAATTTGAAAGGACTAAACAGGTGGTAACAATATGTAGGTGGGGCATAACTGGAGGAGATGGGTCATTGGGGGAATACCCTTGGGAACTATATCCAGTCATCCTGGCTCCTCCTTATTTGTATCTGCTTTCCAATTGCCATGAAATAAGTAGTTTTTTTCTACCACACACTTCTGCCATGATGCTTAACCTTGCTTCAGTCCCAGAATGATGGAATTGGCCTACCTTGTAGTGAACCTCTGAAACTATGAGCCAAAATAAACTTTCTCTTCTAAGTTGTTGTCATGAGGTATTTTGGACACAATGATGAAAATCTGACTAACAGAGAAGCCAAGAAGTGAGTCACTGCAGTGAGTTACCTGACCATGTGGTTTAGAAAACTTGGGAAATGACTTGTGGGAATAATTTGGAAAACTCTGGAGATGCAAGTTAGAGAAGTCTTACAATGTTCTAAATAGAGCTTAAAGGGTGCTTCTGATGGGAATTCAGAAAATCAAAATGCCATTAGGAATAGGGATAGTAAAGACCATGCTCATGTGGTTTTAGAGGGGAAAGAGAACATGGAAATTGCAATAGAAGCCATTCATCTTATATTCTGGCAACAGACTTGGCTACATTTTGTCCATGTCCTGAGACTTTATGTGAGACTGAATTTAAAGGTGGTGGGCTAATTAATCTGGTGAAGGAAATTTCAAGGCTGCATGGCATTCAATCAGTGGCTTGAATATTGTTGGCAGCTTTTATCCAGGCTTATTTTGAGAATTCGGAGCATAAAGCAGAAAAGAGGGGATTTTAAAAATTTAAAGTTTGAAAAACTGGGGCCAAGAAAAGTGCAATTATTTTTTCAATAACCACTAAAGTGATTCTAAGTACTTTACACAGAGATGACCGGAAAGATGCCTTGAGGGCGTCTCAGGAATTGGCAAAACCACACCCATCTTAGGCTCAAGTGTGCAAAAGTAAAAACTCTTTGGATAAGAAACCATGGGTGCTCATGGGGCCTGGTGCATATGCTTGAACAGGGGTCCTGGGAAGTTGTTTCACCACGTTGAGCTGCACAGTTACTCAGAGGCTGCTAAAACTGTGTTCCCACTGGATCCAAGTACTGTTTGAGTTAATGGCAGATCTTGGCCTCATCCATATACTTTTGGTTCTGCAGGAATGATGCTGGTAGGAGGTCATGGATGCTTCCACTCAGATTTGAAAGGAAAGTCTGGAAGGCCAAGCAAGTGTAGCAACATTGGAATTCCTACAGGGTTCCCCTGAGAAACTGGTACATGAAGCTATAAATGTAAAGCTAAAGCTGGAATGAAGACCTCAGAAACTAAAGTATGACAGTAATGTGGAGTGTCTGCTGAGGAAATCGTGTGGCTTCAGTGATTGCCAAGCTAAGAGAAAGATCATGAGTATGGCAACTGGCAAAACCACAGGGATGGAGCTGTTCAAGCCCTTTGGAGCTGACATCTTACCACCATTGCACTGGATGCTGGACTTGGGGCTACAGGAAGTGTTTGCCTTCCTGGGTTTAGGTCTTACTTTAATCATATCCCTTCTTTCTATGCCCCCATTTCTTTTAGAATAGGACTGTTTACTCCATGACATTGTAAATTAAATATATGTAAATTGCTTTTCATCATTACAGTACTTATAGCCAAGAGTTTGCCTTGAGTCTCAGATAAGATTTTTCACTTGGACTTTTGTGCAATGCTAGAACTGTTAAGACTATGGGACTCTTGGAAATGGACTAAATTTGAATTTTGCATTTTGAGATGACATGAGCTTTGCGGGGTTAGAGGTGCAATATTGTGGTTTGGATATGAGGTATCCACCAGAATTTATTGTGTTAATGCAGGAGTTCAAATGATTAGAGTATGATAGCTATAACTAAATCCATTGGTTAATCCATTTAATGGATTAATAATTTGAAAGGACTGGATGGTAACTGGAGGCAGGGGGCAAGGCTAGAAAAAGTGGGTTACTGGGAACATGCCATTGGGGATTACATCTTGTCCCCTGTCTTATCTCTCTCTACTTCCTGACTTCCATGGCCTGAGTAGCTTTCTTCTCTGCACCCTACTGCCATGATGCTCAGTCTTACTGAAGGCCCAGAGTGAAGGAAATGTACAACCATGGACTAAACTTCTGAAACAATAAGCCAAAATAAATTTTTTCTCCTCTAAGTTGCTTTCATTTTGTTCACAGTGAAGAAAACCTGACTAATATGGAGGGTGACTGCAAATTCAGTATAGAGGTGAAGGGGACTTAGACTAGGTAGGAGCACCACAGGTGCAAAGTTGTGATGTCTGAAATCAGGGTATCCTTTGAAGGCCCAGATGATGAAATGGACGTGGGATCTGAACAAAAGACAGAAGTCAAGAATACCATGAGATTTGAGCCTACGATTTGGGTAGATGATAGGTATCATCTGGCACAAGAGAAAAGAAAGAGAGAAGAAGTTTCTACAGAAAAAGATGAAAGTTCTACTTTAGTTGTGTTAAGGTTAGTTATTCAAAAGGACTGTCCAGTGGCCGAGGGATATATGTGCATTGAAGGAGAATGGGGGCACAGAAAGAAAAACTAGTGTGTTATTATTATAACATATTGTCTCACTGCACTCAACAGTACCTGTGTGAGTTAAATAGTTGAAAATCACCATAGTTAATCCATCAACTAAGGTGAGTTGGGATCAACTACTTTAAATTAGTAGTCTATGTGGCTGAAAGTATCAAATTAATAGTGGTACAGCTGATCATGCTGGGTAGTACTTATATGAAACTGTCTCCCCAATAAAAATTTGTTTGTTCCTTAATGTAGGATTTTTTTTCCAGATATTTTATGCTCCTATTGCTCTTTTGGCTTTTGTTTTGTTCTCTTTTGGTTTTTTGGAATTGAGCACACCCCCAAAACTTTGTATATATGAGGCAGAGATAGTTGTTCAAACATATGCAACATTAAATTTTTTTTTATTTTTAGCAACAATTGCATAATCATTAACTGTCTGGTTTGATGATAATTTAAAATTAATTTTCTGACTTTTATCTTCTCAAACCTGCAAGAACAATGGGTAAATCAAGCTTCTGGGGTTGGGGACGTCATCCTAATGCCTCTTACACTGTTTCCTGGATCACCAAACAACCTTCTGATTATCATTTTGCTGCCTCTCATGCCACAAAAGAATACACTTGTCTGATTGAGAGCTACACTTCTCATTGAAAATTATTACATTGATCCCCTGAAATACAATAAATAACCATATGTTTCATATGAGAAGCTATAGTGCTAAAGAGATGTAATAAAAGTTGAAGGAAATATAACAAAAGGAAAAGCTTGAAAGAAGACTCAAATGTGCAGCTTCAACATCAGCAATTAGAAATAAAATAAACACAGAGATTCAACAACCAGTGGTGATGATAGAGAAGAATACCAGTGGTGCATAGCAGAAGATAAGGAGAAAATCAAATAGCCTTAAAACCTAAAGAGATACCTGCCCCAACAGACACCTGCACTAAACTTAGGTGATGTCTTTGAAGAAATAACACATTGTTATGTGGTTTAATAGCTGCCTCATTGGTCCTTGATAGTATCAGCGTGTCAACCAAGGTCAAACTAAAAATGAAGTAATGTAAGAGGTACAGGAGAAATTACTATACAGCTTAATAACAAGTTAGGCTACTAAGCATGCAATATCTAATGTGTACTACCTGGTAGGCACGAAGCTAAGTGCTTTCCACACATTTACTCATTTACTTCTCAGACAATCTTGTGAGATAAGTATCATCACCCTTTTAGGTTAATTGTGTGAATGGTGTATTTAAAAAAAAAAAAAAAACAGCACAACAGAGCTGTTTTAAGCAGCCTTCTTTTGAGTACCAGTGATAAAAGACCATCTTGAACAAGCTTAAGGAGAAAACAAGTAAGTTTGACTTACATAAGCAAACTGCACTCAACAGTGATAGTATAGCTGCTTCGGGTCAACAGAAGCCTGTCTTCCAACTTTACCACCTAGAAGATGCCCCCTTCCCAAACCTAGACCATTTCTCTGGTTAGGGTGTGCTTCCCTGATGGGCTCAGCTGTTCAGGTGTCTCCAGCCTCTGTATTAGTCATGGCCCCAAAGGTCCTGGAACAGCACAAACAGGCCCTGTGGATTCCTGTGCTAGAGACCACCACAGATGGTGTGGACTACACCATCAGAAAAGAATAAAATCACTGTCCACACAAAGCCAAAGGGAATAAGCAGAACATTAAAGAAATAGGAATGGACACTGGAGCAGGAAGACGCACCAGCCGCCCAGCCACACCGGAGCAGGAAGACGCCAGGCGCCCAGCTACACCGGAGGAGGAAGACGCCAGGCGCGGAAGTCCGGCCCCACCCCGAGTGCTAGTCTGGAGGAAGCCCATCAACCCTTAAAATCCATCAAAGGGGGTGTGGCTACCAGCACGGTTCTGCGGCTGATCCAGGTACCCGGTTTCCAACTCCCCCACCCTTAGCCGCGATAACTCAAAATATTTCCCACAAGCTTTTGGGGGTTGTAGCCATCAACGCAAAACAACAACTGTACAGGCACCTGGTTTCTACCTCAGAGACTAGAGTAGGGAAGATACAGGTGGAAGCTCATTTCCTTTCACACTGGCTATACCCACCACCCTGAATACAGAGGCTCAACCTAGGAATAGACAACGCCACCTTGGGAAGCAAGGAAAACAGTGTTCTGAGAGTCTTTTTTTTTTTTTTTTGCCTCTTTCTTTCTCTTTTCTTCTCTCTCTTCCACAACTTCAGCATATGTGAAACCAAGAACTGTGCATGAACAACTGAATTACCAAAGTAATATAATATAGAGGAATTGCATATACCCCACCTCCCCCCCATTTTTTTTCTTTATTTCTATCTTACTTCCCTTTCCCTTCTATTATTTCTCTTTTCTTCCTTGTTATTTTTTCTTTTTTTAATTCATATTCTCTCTATCCCACTTTCAACCTCCTAACTTTTGCTATCTATACATAGGGTAACTATCTAAATAGGAGGTTTAGTCTATACATTCTTCCATAAATTACCAGTCTAGTGGTTAGAGTTCTCCAAAGGTGCTAAGTTAGTTTAACCTCATACCCTCACTCCTTTCCCTCTAAGTATAACATCCTTCGTCTGAAATTAAGTTTTCTATATGCCACCAGATATGGTAGGCCTTTTATGAAACTAAGGAATATATTCTTAAGTAATAATTAAAACCTATATCTATAGTCTTAGAGTCTAACTATAAATGTATTAATAATGAAAACTTGTGCTTAGATAATGTACTGTTGATATTGGGATCTGTTAACATTGTCTTTATCTGAAAAAGAGGGATTTTGGAGCTATACAAGAACAATACAAATATATAAGGGGAAAAACATTTGCACAACAGTTTCACAAAGCTAGAAAGAATCATGAGCAGTATGAAAAGACAAGGAAAGAAAGGACCACAAACAATACAGGTCAATTCAACATTAGATGAGGTAATATCTGCAGCTGATGGAATGTCAGACAAAGAATTCAGGATATACATGCTTCAGATAATCTGGAGTCTCAAGGAAGACATTATACAGCAAATTCAGACAATGAAAAATCACCTTGACAATGAATTACATAAACAAATCCAAGAAGCAAAAGATCAACTCTATAGGGAGATAGAGGATATAAAAAACAAACAAACAGAAATCCTGGAAATGCAGGAAACAATAAACCAAATTAAAAACTCAAATGAGAGTATTACCAGCAGAGTAGAACACTTAGAAGATAGAACTTCAGACAACAAAGACAAAGTTTTTCAACTTGAAAAGAACATAGACAGCTCAGCAAGAATGTTAAGAAATCATGAGCAGAACATCCAAGAATTATGGGATAACATCAAGAAACCAAACCTAAGAGTTATTGGGATATAAGAGGGTACAGAGGTCCAAACCAAGGGAATGAGCAATCTATTCAATAAAATAATACTAGAAAACTTCCCAGACTTAAAGAATGAAAAAGAAATCCAAATACTAGAAGCCTACAGGACACTGAATGTACAAAATCATAAGAGATCCACACCAAGACACATAGTAATGAAGATGCCCAACATACAGAATAAGGAGAGAATCTTAAAAGCCACAAGAGAGAGGAAGCAGATTACATTTAGGGGTAAACCAATCAGGATAACTGCTGATCTTTCAACACAGACTCTGAAAGCCAGAAGATCCTGGAACAACATATTTCAAACGCTGAAAGAAAAAGAGTTCCAACCAAGAATCATGTATCCAGCGAAATTAAGCTTCAGGATTGAAGATGAAATAAAAATCTTCCACGATAAACAAAAGTTAAAAGAATTTGCAGCTAGAAAACCAACTCTTTAAAACATCCTTGGCAAAACATTACAGGAAGAGGAAATGAAAAATAACAATGAAAACCAACAGCGGGAGGTAGTACAGTAAAGGAAAAACTAAGCATAGAGGAAAAACAAATCATGTTAAGTATCGTACATAACCAAATATGGCTGGAAATACAAACCATATCTCAATAGTAACCCTAAATGTTAATGGCTTAAATGCACCAATCAAAAGACATAGGCTAGTAGAATGGATTAAAAAAAATCCAACAATATGCTGCCTACAGGAGACTCATCTGATAGGAAAAGACATACACAGACTGAAGGTGAAAGGTTGGGAAAAATCATATCACTCATACGGACCCCAGAAGCAAGCAGGGGTGTCCATACTTGTATCAAATAAAATAGACTTCAAGCCAAAGTTAATCAAAAGGGATAAACAAGGACATTACATACTGCTCAAGGGAACCACACACCAACAAGACTTGACGATCATTAATGCATATGCCCCAAACAATGGTGCAGCTATGTTCATCAAACAAACTCTTCTCAAGTTCAAGAGTCTAATAGACCACAACACAATAATCATGGGAGATTTTAATACACCTCTTTCACCAATGGACAGATCTTCCAAACAAAAGTTGAATAAAGAAACCATAGAGCTCAATAATACAATTAATAACTTAGACTTAATTGATATATACAGAATATACCACCCAACATCAAGCGGATACACTTTCTTCTCAGCAGCACATGGATCCTTCTCAAAAATAGACCATATATTATGTCACAGGGCAAATCTTAGCAATTACAAAGGAGTTGAGATACTACCATGCATTTTATCTGATCATAATGGAATGAAATTGGAAATCAATAATAAAACGAGAAAGGAAAAACCCTACATCACATGGAGATTAAACAATATGCTACTGAATGAACAAAGGGTTACAGAAGACATCAAAGAGGAAATTCAAAATTTTTTAGAGGTAAACGAAAACTCAGACACAACATATCGAAATCTTTGGGACACTATGAAAGCAGTACTAAGAGGAAAATTCATTTCATGGAGTTCATTCCTTAAAAGAAGTAAAAGCCAACAAATAAATGACCTCATAATACACCTCGAAGCCTTAGAAAAAGAAGAACAAATCAGCAGCAAATACAGTAGAAGGCAAGAAATAATTAAAATTAGAGCTGAAATCAATGAAATTGAAACAAAAGAAACAATCGAAAAAATTGACAAAACTAAAAGTTGGTTCTTTGAAAAAATAAATAAGATTGATAGACCACTAGCCACGCTAACAAAGAGAAGAAGAGAGAGAACCCAAATTACTAGCTTACGGGATGAAAAAGGCAACATCACAACAGACAATTCAGAAATACAGAAGATAATTAGAAATTATTTTGAAACACTATACTCTAATAAAATAGAAGATAGTGAAGGCATCGATAAATTCCTTGAGACATATGAACTACCCAGATTGAGTCATGAAGATATAAACAACCTAAACAGACCAATATCAAGTGAGGAAATAGAAGAAGCCATCAAAAGACTTCCAACCAAGAAAAGCCCAGGACCGGATGGATATACAGCGGAGTTTTACAAGAACTTTAAAGAAGAACTAATACCAATACTCCATAATCTATTTCAGGAGATAGAAAAAGAGGGAGAACTTCCAAATTCATTCTATGAGGCTAATATCACCCTGATTCCCAAACCAGAGAAGGACACCTCAAAGAAAGAAAACTACAGACCAATATCCCTAATGAATTTAGATGCAAAAATCCTCAATTAAATTCTGGCAAATCATATACAAAAACATATCAAAAAGATCGTGCACCATGATCAAGTAGGATTCATCCCTGGGATGCAAGGATGGTTCAATATACGTAAATCAATAAACGTTATTCACCACATCAATAGACTTAAAGATAAGAACCATATGATCATCTTGATGGATGCAGAAAAAGCATTCGACAAAGTACAGCATCCTTTATGTTCAAAACATTAGAAAAACTAGGGATAACAGGAACTTACCTCAAAATTGTAAAAGCTATATATGCTAAGCCTCAGGCTAGCATCATTCTAAATGGAAAAAAACTGAAGGCATTCCCTCTAAAATCTGGAACAAGACAGGGATGCCCTCTCTCACCACTTCTATTCAATATAGTTCTCGAAATACTGGCCAGAGCAATTAGACAGACAAAAGAAATTAAAGGCATTAAGATAGGAAAAGAAGAACTTAAATTATCATTATTTGCGGATGATATGATCCTATACCTAGAAGACACAAAAGGGTCTACAAAGAAACTACTAGAGCTAATAAATGAATTCAGCAAAGTGGCAGGATATAAAATCAACACGCATAAATCAAAGGCATTCCTGTATATCAGCGACAAATCTTCTGAACTGGAAATGAGGAAAACCATCCCATTCACAATATCCTCAAAAAAAAATAAAATACTTGGGAATCAACCTAACAAAAGAGGTGAAAGATTTATACAATGAAAACTACAGAACCCTAAAGAGAGAAATAGAAGAAGATCTTAGAAGATGGAAAAATATACCCTGTTCATGGATAGGCAGAACTAACATCATCAAAATGGCGATATTACCAAAAGTTCTCTATAGGTTCAATGCAATGCCAATCAAAATACCAACGGCATTTCTTGTAGAAATAGATAAAACAATCATAAAATTCATATGGAAAAATAAAAGACCCAGAATAGAAAAGTAATTCTAAGCAGGAAATGTGAATCAGGAGGTGTAGCGATACCAGATTTCAAACTGTACTACAAAGCAATAGTAACAAAAACAGTATGGTACTGGTACCAAAATAGGCGGGTGGACCAATGGTATAGAATAGAGGACACAGAAACCAATCCACAAAATTACAACTATCTTATATTCGATAAAGGGGCTAAAAGCATGCAATGGAGGAAGGATAGCATCTTCAACAAATGGTGCTGGGAAAACTGGAAATCCATATGCAACAAAATGAAACTGAATCCCCTCCTCTCGCCATGCACAAAAGTTAACTCAAAATGGATCAAGGACCTTGATATCAAATCAGAGACATGGCGTCTGATAGAAGAAAAAGTTTGGCTCCAATCTACATATTGTGGGGTCGGGCTCCAAATTCCTTAATAGGACACCCATAGCACAAGAGTTAATAACAAGAATCAACAAATGGGACTTACTTAAACTAAAAAGTTTTTTCTCAGCAAGAGAAACAATAAGAGAGGTAAACAGGGATTACATCATGGGAACAAATTTTTACTCCTCACACTTCAGATAGAGCCCTAATATCCAGAGTATACAAAAAACTCAAAAAATTAAACAATAAGAAAACAAATAACTCAATCAACAAATGGGCCAAAGACCTGAACAGACACTTCTCTGAGGAGGACATACAATCAATCAACAAGTACATGAAAAAATGCTCACCATCTCTAGCAGTCAGAGAAATGCAAATCAAAACCACCCTAAGATACCATCTCACTCCAGTAAGATTGGCAGCCATTATGAAGTTAAATAACAACAAATGCTGGCGAGGATGTGGGGAAAAGGTTACTCTTGTTCATTGCTGGTGGGACTGCAAATTGGTGCGGCCAATATGGAAAGCAGTATGGAGATTCCTGGGAAAGCTGGGAATGGAACCACCATTTGACCCAGCTATTGCCCTTCTCGGACTATTCCCTGAAGACCTTAAAAGAGCGTACTACAGGGATACTGCCACATCGATGTTCATAGCAGCACAATTCACAATAGCTAGACTGTGGAACCAACCCTGATGCCCCTCAATAGATGAATGGATAAAAAAAAAATGTGGCATTTATACACAATGGAGTACTACGCAGCACTAAGAAATGACAAAATCATGGAATTTGCAGGGAAATGGATGGCATTAGAGCAGATTATGCTAAGTGAAGCTAGCCAATCCCTAAAAAACAAATGTCAAATGTCTTCTTTGATATAATGAGAGCAACTAAGAACAGAACAGGAAGGAAGAGCAGGAGGAAAAGATTAACATTTAACAGAGTCATGAGGTAGGAGGGAAAGGGAGAGAAAAGGGAAATTCCATGGAAATGGAAGGAGACCCTCATTGTTATACAAAATTACATATAAGAGATTGTGAGGGTAATGGGAAAAAAAATAAGGAGAGAAATGAATTACAGTAGATGGGGTAGAGAGAGAAGATGGGAGGGGAGGGGAGGGGAGATAGTAGAGGATAGGAAAGGTAGCAGAATACAACAGTTACTATTATGGTATTATGTAAAAATGTGGATGTGTAACCGATGTAATTCTGCAATATTTGTAATGTTTTGAATAACCAATAAAAAAAAAAGAAAGAAATAGGAATGGACCGCTCCACCTGACTTCTCTAGTTCCTGAATGTTCATGATAGATCCATTACTTGTTTATCTGTTCTAGCCAACACCAGAATCCAGAAAATGAACGTGTACAGATTGCTATTCAGATTCTAATCTGTCTTCACCTGTGAAACAGCATCTCCATGCATAAAGTATTTCTCTTTCCCAAATCCTAAGATATATGGAACACTGGTATTTATCTTTCGGGGATCCCAGTCATCTTTAATTTTTTAATTAAGCCAGGCCCAGTGGCACATGCCTATAAACTCAGGGAGACTCAGGAAGCTGAGCCAGAAGGATCCAAGTTCCAAGCCAACCTCCAAAAGTAATCAAGAGCCTGTCTCAAAATTTAAAAAATAGAAAGGCCTTAAGATGTTGCGCAGTGGTGGAGCACCCCTGTACCACACACACACACACACACACACACACACACACACACACACGAAAAAATTTTAAGATTAAAAGTCTGTGGGCTCCAGGCCAGAAATGAAACCATCATCTCTGAACTTTAAATCCACCAGTTTTGTGAAGCTGCAAGCCATTTCCTCCTTGTCCCCAGAGGGAGTCCACCACTAGGGGGCTCATCAGGGAGATTGCAAGACAAAGAGGAGAAACAACCCAGTTTCTTTCCACAAGCTTCCAAACAGCTTGTGGCTTCTGAAAGCACCAACTCAACAATTCTTTTCATGCTGGCAATGGTGATTTGTTAGGAAACTTCAATTAAGCCCATGGTGAAGAGATTATAACACCAGAACTAGCCCCATTGTGCCCCCATAAGAGCCTGACACCAGCCACCCTGTGTTCCTTTCAGAGGTCTCCCCAGAACCAGATGAGCAGCAGCTCCTGTGAGATCTGAGTTTCAGGTCTGTAGGCACCAACCCCAAGTTTCTAAGTTTTAATTATTCCAGCCTCTTTTCTTTTTTTCTTCAAATCTAGGGATAGCAGCAGCTTCCTGTGGTTGTTACCTCTGTGATGGCTTAGAATTCTCTTTTTGCCTTTTCAGTCACTTTGTTGATAATTTTAAACTTAATTAATGATTCCTTATGATAAACTCTTTTTAGTAAAATAGCTGATGTGATTTCCATCTCCTAAATGGATAATTATAACCAGAAATACGCACATAATACATACATACTCTCCATGTAAATTATAGTGTCTTCATTTGTACAACTAAAATCTGTCTATAGAATCCATGAACCCAAGGTTAAGAATCATGGGGTCTGATGCAGGACATGTTCAATAATGGTTCTGAGAAAACAATTTAGGGCCCAGTATAGTGGCACACACCTGTAATCCCAGCTATTTAGGATCCTGATATAGAAGGATCTCAAGTTCAAGGAAAGCCTGGGCAACTTGGTGACCCTGTCTCAAAATAAAAAATGTTAGGGGGCATGCCTAGCAGGTATGAGGCCCTGGGTTCTCTCCCCAGCACCACAAAAGACAAAAAAAAAAAAAAAAAAAAGAAAAGAAAAGAAAGAAAGAAAAGAAAAAAAAAAGAAGGAAAAGAATTTGAAAGTACCCTGAGTTCTAGGCTATTGCTCACCAAATAGTCCAGTTTCATAAATAAATGCATTTACTTCATTTGAGTGCTGTTTCCAGTGGCCTTGGCATTTCAAGTGAGATATCACATTAAAAGACTATATTCACCAGTGAAAAATGGTTAATAAATCATGATCCTGAAGGAGAATTGCATGGTTTCAAGGAGCCTCTTTTTGGTCATATTCTATTCTCTAAATAGTTTTAGAGACCTGATTTTTTTAACAGTCTATCTGTAATGTTTTTCAACCTTTCTTTTGGCAGATTCCAATGAATCAAGTTCCCTTGAGTTTAAGTAGACTCAAAGTAAAAGCTGATATTAAGATCTAGAAAATTGTGGGCCAGTATCCTTTTTGTCTTCTAATAAAACTCCAAAGTGAAACATAGATTCTCCATAAGTGGGCAAGATGATTTTCTGGGACACAGAAAGTACTTTTGGAGCTTCAATCTATATCTATATTTTATCTCATGTTTCTAAGTATCTATTTGTATACATTTTATAATGTGCATAGTTTATTAATTTGGTAAAAATATGTAAACATTTCATATATAAATACCTATGCTATAGAATATCCTAAAACCTTTTTTAAAAAAATAATAGGAGTTCATTGTTCTACTGGTAAGGAACTATATGTTCTGGAGCAAGAGTCAGCAAACAGGTTACAGGCCAAAACTGGCCCATATATGGCCCTCCAAAGTAAGAATGAATGCAAAAAAGAAAAAGAAGAATATGTGACAGAGACTGTAAATGGCCCATGAAGACTTAAATAGTTATTTTCTGTCTTTTACAGAAAATGTTTGTTTTGGAATAAGCCCATTCAAAATACAGACAACATTCTTTGAGAGCATAAAGAGATTCATTCCCCTTCTACTTTGTTAATGCAATTAGCATGAAGAAAAAAGGAAAAATCGGTGTAAATTCATAGGTTGGTGCTTGTGGTCCAACTATAGTTGTTGCAGACACCAAAAGTAATTATTTTAACAGGGATGAAAAGCAAAAGATAAGATCAGCAACAGTGAAGGCAGCGATCACTCCTTCAAGATCCATGGAGGCTCTGGGAGGGGGCTTACAACATGGACCCAAACAGTCGTACAGTTAACTTTCATTCACTGAGAAAGAAGTAAGCAAATAGTAAGCTGGCACCAGGAGTTTACATCAATGTTTATGACCAGAATATTTCATAATGACTGATGCTTAGTGTGTGATTCAGAATCATCAAAATCAGGATAAATTATTTTCACTTTCCTCTCATTAAGAAGTGAGAAATATATTCTAGTAGCATTTGTGCCAGGAAAAAAAATGCTGAAATAAATATTCCTTACATGTTAGTTCACATCCAAAAACCTAAGCTACACAGAATGACTTGGTACCCAACTGACCAATTCTTGATAACATAAAGATGGAAACAGAAGCTTAAAGCCAAAATGCTGAGAGCCAATTCATGGAAGTTGCCCCATAGTACCTGTTAATGAAGAAAAGAAAATTAAAATATAAAGTCATTAGGCTGCTATGATAGGGGTAATAAGGCTTTCCAGTAGCTCTATTAACAATGATATGTTAATTCTGCTCCATTTTAGTTCACCAGATACACTATTCAGTGCCTGAAATCTGGAAGCTGGGAATATACCTGTCCTTTGACCACTGGATCAAGTAAAATTAACCTTTTCAAACTTAAGTATAAATGTCTATTAAAAATGTACACCAACTAGCATCTGCCACTGCCAGGACAGAAAGTTTTTATTGCTCACTGAAGCACCATATCGAAACCTGAACAGCTTGAGCATAGGGATCCTGTTGTGGCCAGGGTCTACTCAGCCTTCTTTTTAACAGAAGTTTAACAGAAGTTTGGTTGGGGCAACTATGCATGTAACTAAAAATATCTACTCTTCCAGGTAAGAGTAACTATATAACTTAGAACCTGCCTTAGAGTATGTGGATAAAGGAATGCCATTTATTCCTCCAGAATAAAAAATATAAAACTTCAAGTAGAAGGCTCTGAGTCTGTTCACCTCTGTCCTTCCTAGAATACAGATTTAAGCCTAGAAGAATAGCAGCCATTTGCTACCATAATGAGAAGAGTTGCATGCTAAGAAAGGCAAACCAGGCCTATCCCTGGTAGTATTAGTGAGAAGCTGAACCAGTTTGGGGCTATTTCTTGCCTTTTTGTTATATGAAGAAACAATTCACACACCCTCCCCCGTTTTTTTCAAACCTACTCCTGATCAACTTTTCTATTACTGTCAGCCTAATGGAGTCCTAACTTTTACAATGTGTTGTTATTACTTGTTGGTATGATTCTAAGTGCTTTAAATGCACCATCTACTTTTAAGTTTTTCAATAGTTCTAGAAAGAGGAAAATGCTATTCCCATTTTAAAGGAGGATAAAGGCTTCAATTAGTAGACAGAACTCAAATTCTAATCCAGATCTGAGTCTCTATTATTTCTTCCACAGTACTAACCCCAATGTATTACACACAGATGATTGTTCAATAACCAGTTCTGTTAAGGACATTTGCAAAACAGACAACCATAGAAGCTAGGGAGAATTTCACTGTCCTGGTTGGAGAGCAGATTTATTTATTTACTCATGCTAGGATAATAGGCTCTTCTGCCCTTCCCAGAAATTTGTTTATTTCATTTGCAAGTTACTAAAGATAATGTCTTCCTTGGGGGTAAAGATTGGACAGTGTGACTTCAGCCCTTTATCAGCAGGGATCCTCATGTGTGACACATTCCCTGTGTGCCCCATATCTACCTGGGCCACATCTGCCCTATTCTTATTGGACTTATGGGACAGGGGAAATCAAGCAGACATTAAGCTAGATCATGCATAAATTTTCTAGATACATCTGGGCTTGTTGTATCTATATGAAAGAAATCTGTGGAAATATTACAAGTGAAGCCTGTAGCTGCAGCAGTCATTGCTGCTTGAGGTCAGCCTGACTTTCAAGTTGGCTTGGCCACTTGACAATAGGCAGGAGGTATTTTGGCAATACAGTTGAAATTCCTCTTTTTGGTTCACAAGATAATGTTGAAAAGAATCAACAACCTAGCATTCAAGTGCCTCATGCTATTTTTTTTAAAGATATGATTATTCCAAAGCAGTAATTTTCAACCTTTTGGAATTCACCACACCCTTTGAATTATAGAATTTTTATAGCATATTTGAAAGAATTAAATAACAAAACCATTAGCAATATCATGGAAATAGTTACTGCAATGTAACATCACACAGTTTACATAAAATCTTCCCTCGAAGCTTCTAGTAGCCTCTTAGTACTATGTAGCTGTTTGAATAGAGCTGTCCCCTGCCCTGATATTGACCTCTTGTATTCTCATGGTGCAAAGGGTCTCATATTCTTCCAATAAACACATGGTCTTTCATTAATGCCAGTTATGTATTAACTAAACTATATCACACAATCCATTCACTCTACATCACATCTCACACAGAGTTCTAAGCCACAGTATTAAGTTGAAATAAAACCAAAATATTATACTTCCATAAAAAAAGTTTTCTGTCATGTTAACTTAGCAAAGGTATATGGTTGCACAGCTGTACAACAGATAAGAATCACATTCTGAGAGCAATGGACAACACAATATTCACTTAAATACTGACTGTGTGCAAAGAATGACATTTCAAGCACAGAGAGGATTAGTGAATAAATTTTTATATGGCCCATGTCATAAAAAAACATGATGCATCCTGGAAAATGAACCTTATATATGTGAAACATCCAAGAGTACATCTGTAAACAATATTAATTACAAGAACCAATTAATGCAATGGGTATGAATCTCCGTCCCTGATTCATGTGCAAAGAAAACATTGAATTTTTCTGTTTCTTTCGATTTAAATCAACTCCAAGGGACCAGCTTACTGTGTACAAAGTCTGTGTATATTATGGCACCAAGGGTAGGGAGGAGCCCACCCCACCCCTGGTCATCACTAATCACCACTGAGATTCTCAGTTCCTAGCTGAGCTGATATTCTCCCTCGTGTCAAGGGCTTTGCTGATTCTAGGCACATGGGAGTTTGTAGCAAGGCTGAGAAACCCTGTACCCAAAGGGAAGAAGTCACTCTCTGTGACCCATGCAGTCTTTTTCAAGGAAACTCTCCACCCACCCATGTGGTCTGCAAGTATGAATGCCAGGGAACATACCAGATGTGGCCCGCCAACCTGTCTTCTTCCCCATCAGAGAGAAGGTCCTCTCATGCTTGCCCTCTTTCTCTCTCTCCTTCTCTGCTAATCCTTGTTTAATTTCAGTGCCTAGCACCATCTCAATTACAATGACAGCTAATAGTTACAATGTATCAGGCATGGTTCTAGTACTTTATTATATTATATTAACTTGTCCAGTCCTTATACAACTCTGAGAAAAAGCACTATGACTATCCCGATTTCACAGTTGAAGACATTGGGGCATGGAAAAGTGACTTTGTCCAAGGCCACATAACTGCCAGAACTAGAGGATACTAAACTGGGCCTTTAATAAAGATAAGAGGAGCCACTGACCACAAGAAGTTTCTGTTTTCAGCACCTCTTGTTAGTACAATGCTGTGGAAAAGTTTTCACAGAATGTGGACAATATACAAAGGTAGGGCATGAATATGCTTTGTTCTGCCCTGCCCCTTTTTATTACTATAAATTAGATTCATCCACATTTTAAATATAATTCTTTAAAAAACTGACAAAATTGGAATCTTCATATAATAGGATTTTTTTTAAACTTCTAGTGGGTTAGATTTTTGAATAATAGTATCTGACATAATAGGTTTAACTTGATTGTTCAAAAATAAGGGACATTTGACTTTTTGAATTCATTACTCATTTTTATGTGGATGATGGACAGCTGCATAGCTATCCTGTGGTGAGTTCTAACAATATTAATTTGTGATTTTGTAAGAAGCAGGGTCAAACATCTTTAGATCAAAAATTCTCAACCTTGACCCCAAGGTTTCATATCCCCAGTCCACAGGAAATTTCAAATAACACTCAAGTGAAAAGCAATCTCCTGATTCCCACAAAGTATTTCTTTGAGGGCTTCTGACCCCTGGGACAGAGGAAAGTTGGAAATAATGATATCTCTCTCTCTCTCTCTCTCTCTCTCTCTCTCTCTCTCTCTGTATGTGTGTGTGTGTGTGTGTGTGTCTGTGTCTGTGTCTGTCTATCTGTCTGTCTGTCTCTCTCTCTCTCTCTTTCTCTCTCTCTCTCTAAGGAGTTTTAAAAGCTAAGGTCAATTCAGTAAACTCTTAATAATTTATTTCCAGAAAATGAGATTTCTGGGAAATCTAGAATTTGTTCCCATCTAAATGAACATTGTGAAAAATCAATACTTTTTTTTTCCTTCTGACAATTCATCCAACATGATCAAGTGCAAAAATGACATTAATTTTCTGTGTTGTATTTTTCTGATCCTTGATAGTAACTATTATGAAACAAGCTTCATTTTTAAAGGGGAAGCACAAAGTCTGATGGGTATTTCATGAAGAAAAAAAAACAACAACAATTGATTCACTCTATCAAAGCCTGTCATGTAACAGCTGAGCCCTGGCACCATCAACAACAAACAACAAATGTGCCAAAGACAGCAAGATGCATTAGGGAGATAAAGCACAGCTTCCCTCAAGCCAGAGCACCCCCTTGAACAGATGAAGAGAGGGTGTGAAGGCTGTTTGAAGGAGGCGGATTCTGGGAAGACGGTAGTGATGCCACAGACTGGGCAGCAGTTGAGAATGTCGGTTTCGTTCCAGACCTGAGACAGGGCAGCTGCGGCTGTCTTTTGACATTGCCACTTGAAAATAAGTCATCTTTCTCATTAGGCTCTTTAAATGCCACTTGGCCGTGCTGAAAAATCTTGAGCAAACACAAAGAAGCATTTCAATGTTCCCCAAAGAAAGGTGTAGTTAAAAAAAAAAAAAATAGTTAAACAAAGACAATGTTATCACCTTGCAAAACTCCAACCCATCGCTGGCAAATTTTCCTTCAGTGTTGTCATGAATTATTGTAGCTCCAATCTAAAAATCCTAAGTGCAAATTATAGACTAATTTGGCACTTTCTCCCTTACATCATTGCTGAGAGAATTATTCATATGCTGAGACGAACTATACTCACAACTAAGCTCTGAATGTCATCATTTAAAACACAAATCAACAATTTGGTGGCTGGCTTCTTGGTTCCCATATGTAGGGCAGCCAGAATATGTTTAATTCTATTACCATAAATCATCCAGAAAGCTTCTCAGAAAAGATATCTGGAGTAGAGTTTTGGAACTTCCTAGACCACAAAAGGTTACTTATCACAGAAATCCTGACTCCATCTCCCCTCCACAGCTGACTTATCTTGCTATTCTAGATAAGAGAGAAAAGAAGAAGAAAAATAATGCTAAGACCTGAAATAACATAGGTCGAAATTATTGCTGATAAGATGTCCTCTGATAGTGAAAAGCAAGGAAATGCTAATTATTTAATCAATTAGCAATTCTGCCCCTTAATAAAAAAAAAGTAACAAATTTGACTGAATAATTTCCAACTTGAGGGAGATGATTACAATCCTAGAAGTAAGGACCACTGGGAATGACCTAATATTAGGGAAATATGTAAACACACACTGTTATTAAGGCTTCTGTGAGTTTAATATCATTTTAAGACAGCAATTCTCAAACTGTATTCTATGGACCTTCAAGGTCTTTTAAGGGTCACCATAAGGTCAAACCTAATTTCATCATCATAATAGGGAATCTTCCCTCTTCCCTGTGTTGATATTGCATTTACAATGAAAATCAATAGTGAAAACTCCTGGCACCCTAACCTGGTTCAGTCATTGCTTTCTTCAGTATCAAGCCTCAGCAGTGGAAGTGGTAGGGAAAGGAAGAATGCAGTGTCACGTAAGGATGTCCTTGCTGAGTCAGTCATAAGCATTAAATTTATTAAATATCAATCCTAAGACCACTTGTTAGTATTTAAATATAGCAATATATACACATAGAGCCCTTAGTCATAGAGCCCTCCTGCTCCATACCAAAGTAACATAGTCATCTTAAAGAAAAGCACTTATGTGCCTGCTTGAGCCATGAGATGAACTAGCTGGCCAGACGTTTCAGTCAATATGGGATGCAGAATGCAGCAGTCTGAGGAAGATAATAGGCCATTCACTTATCTAACTAATATTTCCTCAAGCTCAATGTTCTCCTTAGTCTAAACGTCAGCTCTCTTTCAAACTTAAATGATACATTGGCTGCTTTTCATCATTCTTCTTTAACAACAGCTTTATTGACATATAATTCACATAGTGCACAATGCACAAATTGCACACAATTCAGTGGTTTTTAATATAGTCACAGAAGTGTACAACCATTGCCCAATCAACTATAGAACATTGTCATCACCTCAGAAAGAAACCCCTGTACACATCAGTAGTCACTTTCCATTTCTTCCCCAAACTTCTCAGCTCTAGGCCAGAACACAAACAGCAACTCCAACAGTATACCTTTGGTCTCTATGGATTTGTCTTTTCTGAAAATTTCATATAAATAACATCACATAATAAATGGTTTTTGTGACTGGTTTCTTAGATTTTGCATGTTTTTGAGGTTCATGTAGCATGTATCGGTATTAGATTCTGTTATGGTTTGCATGTGTGATGTCCCCCAAAAGCTCATGTGTAAGACAATGCAAGAATGTTCAAAGGTAAGACAATTTGGTTCTAATAGCATTAATTTAATTGGTGCATTAATCCACTCAGATGAATTAACATGGTGGTAACAGGTAGGGTGTGGCTAGAGGAAGTAGGGCACTGGAGGCATGCATTTGGGGTGTACATTCTGTCTGGTAAATGGAACTCACTCTCTCACTCTCTCTTTGACTTTTTTGGAG
Source organism: Callospermophilus lateralis (assembly GCF_048772815.1). Lineage (NCBI taxonomy): Eukaryota > Metazoa > Chordata > Mammalia > Rodentia > Sciuridae > Callospermophilus > Callospermophilus lateralis. The sequence continues at coordinate 98,299,934 of NC_135310.1, forward strand.
CTACTTTCCTCCACTCTGCCCTTCCATCATGATGTTCTGCCTCACCTCAGGCCTAGAGCTGTGATGTTGGCTGCCCATGGACTGAACCTCTGAAACCATGAGCCAAAAATAAACCTTTCCCCCTCTAAGTTGTTATTGTCATGTCTTTTGGTCACAGTGATGCAAAGCTAACTAAAGCAGATTCATTCTTATGACCAAATAATATTTTGTTATCTGAATCTAACATTTGTTTTATCTATTCATAAGGTGGTAGACATTTGGGTGGCTTACATTTGGAAATGCTGCTAGGAACTTTTGTGTGCAATTTTTTCATGAATGTATTTTGATTTCTCTTGGATCATATGAAAACTCCATGCTTTTTCTTTTCAGCAATTGCCAGACTGTTTTCCAAAGCAGCTATATATTAACTTTTAAAAGATTTCAGCACTAATTCATTGACTCATTTAGTAAATATTTATGAAAAACCTACTATGGCCATTTCCAGGTGCTTTATATTAGTGATATGACAGTGAATAAAAGAGATATATTCTAATTCAGAATTCTGGGGGTATAACCTAGCAGGGAAGATGCAGGAGAGGAGTATAATTGTAGAGAAATTACAGCTACATAGGACTAGTTAACTGAGGGACTTAACCTATTTAGATACCTGATAAGAATCTCCCCAAGGAAGAAATGTGTATGGTGAGAACCCAGGGAAAGGATCATCAGAATTAAGTTGAAAGTGTTTGGTACAAAGGAACAAACTCATGTAAGACTCTGGAGGTAAGAGGAAATACAATTTTTTGTCTGTTTGTTTATTTTTGTTTTTGTTTTTTAGGAACCAAAATAAAATTCAACATTACTGGAAATTACATAGCATACAAGGTGGAAAAGGATATACACTATTTGATTTGTTTTTTTATAAAAGGACAAACCTGTTTTTAATCAGAATAATGGACTGGAGGGAAGCAAAACTAGAAGCTTAAAAGCATCCGAGAGGTTATAGACAAAGGTATTCAAGAAGTTATGGTGGCCTGGACTATAGCAGTGGTTGCAGATCCAAAGGCAATGGGATGGAATCAAGAAATGCTTAGAGAGTAAAATCAATAGGACTTCGTGATTGATTGGATGTGGAGGGCAAGAAAAAGGAAGGACTAAAAAAATAGATTTTCTATTCAGGCACTGAATGGATCGTAACGCCACTTACTAAGCCTGGGCAATGGGGAATATGACATATAATGGCCCACAAGAGCATTTCCAATGCACTCACAAAATGCAAGACGCTGGGTTATATAGATGCTATTATAAAGTAAAATATGGATAATGTGAGGAGAATCATTCCTCCACCCCTCCCACCAAAACATGTCTACCTCTTAATCCCTAAGACCTGCAAATAAGTTATAGGATGTTAAGATGAGGATCAACACAAGAATCTTAAATTGCTATATTTGAAAAGGCCTACTTGCAGGATTGTTCTTTGTCCTGTGTAGTCTGGCTAGACATTGGAGAGTGTCTACCATTAACTGATAAGGGTTACTCTGCCTAAATGTTTGTGCAAATAATGTGGTTGGTACTGAAAAACACCCACTTTGCTTCTGGGAACCTGGAATTTTGGTACATGGTAGGCAGAGGATGCCTGTGTGATCAGCCCCATTAAAACCTCTGGACACTAATAAGTCTCTGGTGAGTTTCTCTGTTTAGCAACAGTTTACATATGCTGTCCCAACTCATTGCTGGGGGAATAAGAACATACTGGGTGATTCTGCTGAAAAGGATTCCTGAAAGCATGCATCTGATTTCTTCCAGATTTCATCCAAGTGTGTTTCCCTTGATTGACTTAGCTTGGCATTTTTATGTCACAGATATATGTATACACTGTGTCCTTCAAGTCTTCTTAAAAGATTTAAACTTGGGAGTAATCTTGAGGATCCCCTAACACATGTAGCAAAAGGAATTGTGCAGATTTGATTGAGTTAAGAGTTTTAAATTGGGAGGATATCTTGGATTATACAGTGGGCCCAAAATAATTGAAGCAGAGGTTAGAGTGATATGATTTCCAATTTAGAAGATGGAGGAAATGGCCGTGAGCCAAGGAATACTGTAGAAGCTAGGAAAGGGACTCTTCTTTTATGTCTCCAGACAGAATTCTGCCAACATCTTGATTTTAATCCAGTGCAACACATTTTGGACTTCCAAAAATAAGGTAATAAAGTTGTGTTATTTTAAGCCACTAAATTTGCGATAACTTTTATACCAAGAGTAGGAAACTAATATAGATGTCCTCAAGGAGCACGAATTTAGTATATAAAACAAGTATATATACACATAATATTTCCCAAAGATTTCAATTAATTGACTATTGTACCCTATCCCATTAACCACAAAATTATTCTCTTTTTCAAGGATAGTGACAATGTTTATGAATAATCAGAGAGTTTGAAGGGATAGCTTTTTATAGATTGAGAGAAATAGAGTAAAACTGGTTTACTAGACATTTTCCAGCTCTTATCACACATAACAACAGTGTACGATACAGAAGGTTAAATAACAAACTGTTTTACCAAATCATGAGCAAGAAAATATACCATACTGCTTTAGTAACTACTTTAGATATTTGGTGAATTGGGGGTAGGACACATAGGAAAAAATTTGAGCTGGCAGTTTATCAGTTTAGAAAATCTTAGTAGGTTTTCCTGGTATAAACTAGGCGATAACATGATGTTAATTATTGTCAGACAGAGTTAATTGATGGACTAGTCAATAATACATAAAAAGCAAGGCTTCCACTACCAAGAAAGCAGGTGTCTGCATGATGGAAAAGCAAAGTTAGACAATTCAACCGCCTTTAATTTCACAGTCTGTGATTCTTCATAAAACTTTTAAAGATCAATTATGTCCTATCAATGTTAGATCCAAGCCAACTAAGTGATTTATGTACAAATACCCTCACACATGGAACAATTGTTGATAGAGTAACTTATCTTTATTAAATATGAACTCAAGAGATTATATTGGGAAGCAATTTACACTAGTGACTTTCTCTACGCTTTTTAATTCGCCTCCACTTTCTATTTTAAAAATATGCTGTTTAGGGGCTGGGGCTGTAGCTCAATGGCAGAGCGCTTGCCTTGCATGTATGAGGCACTGGGTTTGATCCTCAGCACCACATAAAAATAAATAAACAAAATAAAGGTATTGTGTCCATCTACAACATATGTGTGTGTGTGTGTGTGTGTATAAATTTTTAAATATGCTGTTTAAATAACTAAAAGACAAGAGAGATGGCTTTTATTTTAAAACAAAATTAAACAGAGTAGTTTAAGGCAATGATTCAAATATATCCATAAGATTTAGGTGATATTATATTTAATCCAGCTCTTCAAAATAAGAGCTTCCAGGGCTGGGGTTGTGGCTCAGCGGTAGAGAGCTCACCTAGCACGTGTGAGGTGCTGGGTTCAAACCTCAGCACCACATATCAATAATAAATAAAATAAAGGTATTGTGTCCAACTACAACTAAATATATATATATATATATATAAAAGAACTTCCAGTGGTGTCATATAGCAATAAAAATTCTAGTCCTGGAGAGTTGGTTTCCTATAGCCATTCTACAACCACTTGTAGTGTATTTGCTACCACACTGAAGAATTAGTGCTAGGCTGCTAGGTCCAGATGAATGAAAGACAGCCTCTAGCCTCAGGAGTTCACAGTCTAATAGTCCAAGTTAACACACGAACAAACCATTTTTAAAATGGATAGAAAAAATATGGCAATGGGGAGCAATTCAGAAGTTTCAAATTCAGCTTCAGGGCAATAGGGAAATACTGTAGGGTCAGGGACACCTGCTATAAGCCTTATCATGGTTTAGATGTGAGATGTTTCCCAAAAGCTCATGTGTGAGACAGTGCAAGAGGGTTTAGAAGTGAAATGACAGAGAGTCTTAACCTAATCATTGTGTTAATCCCCTGATAGGGATTAACCAGGTGGTAACCATAGGCAGGGAGGGTATGGCTGGAGTAGGTGGGTCATTGGACATGGCTTTGGGGTATATATTGTGTCCCTGGAGAGTGGAGTCTCCCAATAATTATTGCCATTTTTTTCATTGTGTCCTGAGTGGTTTTATACTTAAATATTTAGTCCAAGAGAATCCTAAATCTTCTTTTGTTATGCTTCTTAACAACCTTAGATTCAATTTACTACAAAGGAAAATCTCTTGGAAACAGCATTAAGTCCAGGAAGAATCCGGAAAAAAAACCCACACACAGACTAACACCCCAGTTGCATTGCTAAGTCTTTATTGTCCCCCAGCTCTCATGTCATTCTGAGCTGTAAATGAATCGAGGTGTGTCTGCAAAATCCACCCTGTGGACACAATCAGATTAGTAGGACTGTGCTCCTAGAGCACACTACCGCAATGATAAACTTATTTGCATCTCACCCTACCGTATCTAGAACTTAAAGGAAGTCCCAAAGCTTCAAGTAATAACTGAACTCAATAATCCTACTATGAAACATAGTGAAAATAGATATGTAACCAGCTTATGAATTAATATGTAAATAGGATAAAAGGAATTAAATATATGCCCTCCTATCATTTATAATCCCAATAACCATGAAAAAAGAAAGGAAATCCTATCACTATGCAGTATTTTCTTCATTAAAATCTAAACTGCAATATTAAAAACAGTATAGACATAGAATCTAAAGCAATTATGCTTTGCAAAATCTCACAATGCTTTCAGTTTCTTCAATCTGTCTGCTGATAATGTATGAAACAAACTGGAGTCATAATTTTTCAGGTTCAAATCCTCTATCAGAATATATTTTAAGAAGAAAAAGACTCAAGATATGAAAAAAAAATGAATTTTATTTTTGTACTAGATGAAATTCCCAGCTAAATGAAAACCAAGCAAGTCAAGGCTTGCATTTTGCAATTGCATTTGTATCAGTTAAATACATCTATTGTTCAATATTCTAGATATTTGCTAAGGCTTCACTAAGTTGTTAAGGATATCATAGAAACAGAGATTTTGTTTTGCTTATTCAGCATTCATAAAAGGGAGGAAGGGAGATTGATCATCTAGACCAGCCATCGAATAAGTTCCTAGGAACATAAAATACTGTGCAAAAAGTGTTGTAAGAGAACTATGAACAAATAACTGGGAGATGTACAAGCAGTTCATTGGGAAATTGAGATGGCTTCACACAAGAAGGGTTGGAGCTAACTAACACTTGATGGTTGAAATTCATCAAGGAAAAGATAGAAAGAAAGGGAATCCCAGGCCCAGAGATCAACAGAGTCTTGGAAAGACATGAGCCTGTGCAAGAAATTCTGTCTCATTCGGTGTTGCTAGGGCACAAGTGCAGAAAAGAAAATGGTGGGAGATGGGAGAATAGTTAAGACCACACAGGAAGAATCATTTACTGTTTTGAAAGTGAGCAGGAAGTGAGATACAGAAAGGTGTGAGCAGGAAGACAATGCTGGAGCCATACCTCGAGAGGTATAGGATATGCTGAAATTCTGATAAAGTATAAATCCCCTTGAAAGCTTAGATGCATTAAGAGCTGCTGTACCTGTGCTGGTGAGAGCCAAAGGGGAGCTTTACAAAGACAGTAGAAGCAGAGAAACAGAAATGGATTTCAAAGAATAGGTTTACAGAGAAAACTAATGAGTTCAGTGTTTTCCTATGGTGGATATGCAGTCTAACAGGACTCAAAAGCAGAGGGTCTCAGACTATGATTGGGACTGGGTCTGCAGAGGAGAAGAACCAAGTAAAGGTGATGGGCAGATCATCTGTGAGGGGCTAGCCTGGAGCAGTGGCTCATGCCCTATAATCCCAGCTATTTAAGAGAGTGAAGCAGGAGAATCCCCAATTCAAGGCCAGCCTTTGCAACTTAGTGAAACTCCTGTCTCAAAATAAAACACAAAAGGTCTGGGGATGTGGCTCACTAGAAGAGGACCCCTGGGTTCAATCCCTAGTACTGCAAGAAAAGAAAAGAAAAAAAAATATATGAAGGGCTGAAGTTTTTGAATCTTTGCAGCTGGGGTCTTTCTTTGCCTGTTACCTCTTTGTCCCTAATGCCTTGAACACTCTCTGGCATATAGTAGGCACTCAATAAACATTTGCTATTTACTGATCTCTCTGTAGGAATGAGCATAGAGGAAAAGGTAAGATCCTATGAATAAAACTTTATAGATATAATTGGGGCACAACTATATTTAAGGGACAAGCAAAAGTAGGCATTGGAAAAAGAAGTATGAGAATATAGCCAAGGAAAAAAAACAGATCTGGGAGAGAAACACATATCAGAAATCAATAAAAAGCACAGTAATGTGTAGGGAATAAAATAAGAGATCTAACTGGAGGCAAACAGCAAAGGAGAAAGCTTACAAAATGCAAATTAATTCATATCTAGATTGTATCTAACTTTGTGGGCAGATCATCTGTTATAAGATAAACTCAGGAACTACAAAATCATAATCTGGCAATTACTCAACATAGGCATTTATAAATATGTCAAAAATATTCTTTATATTTAAGCACAATTATCATATGGAGATAGTTTCATTTAATCCCAATTAGCTAATAATCTAACTGGTATAGGATGTGCTGAAATTCCCATAAATTATAAATCCCACAAAACTGGAAACACCATTGTTCAACAGTTAGTCACACATACCTTCATTACACTATTTTTCAATGACAAGAGTCTTTTGTCCTAAGGTCCTTGTAAAGCCAGTCAGAGAATGACCTCCACCCTGACTCCCTCTTAACCACTAGTACCTACTAACCTGTTGGTTTTCTAACACCTCTGGAAATTCCATTGGGATACTTTCTTCTTACACCTTCCTTGTCGTCAAGGGCACTGTGGCACTAGTTAAAAATACTCCTCCAAAACTTAATTGACTGAGTATCCAGAGAAATAAAAGGACACTTTGAAGGCATCTGCTGGAAACTATAACCCCCCAAATCATAGAACTAATGGTTTGAAAATCCTTAAAAGCCATTTCGCCCCAAAGATCCCCAAGCTTCCTTGTTTATAAGAATCATCTGGATAGCTATTTAAATACAATGATTCCAATATTTTCCCAGCCCACCTGCATCAGATCCTGATGCCCACCAACAGGCCATTCAGAGCTGGGTCTCTGGGCTCCAGAGGGCTGAAGGGATCTGTAGTCAAGCCACACCTGCTGCTCTCTGCAGCAAAGGGTTAATTCAGCAGGTCCACATGCTCAAATGTGAAACACTGCTTTAATTTAAAAAAAAATGACTTTTGACCAGCTCCTAAGAGATAACCTCTAAACCTTTAGAAATCTTACCTACTAAGAGTGTTTTTTGGGGTCTGAGGTCTGAGGCTATCCTTTATCCATTTGACCTCTGTGGAGCTGGGGATTGAATAAAGTCTGCCACTCACTGACCTCCAGTAAAAGTTCTGACAACTAAAGGTTGGGTCAGCTTACCTGGTTGGCAATACTTTACACTTGGTGTCTCACCTTTTGGGGGGAATCAAATATAATTGCATGCAACTCTACTGAGTGGGAACATCTGGACCACTGAGAGGGACACCTGGTTTCTCCTGGACTTTACCCTGAACACCATTTTCAGTTGCTGATGTTAATCTGTATCCTTTCACAATAAACTGCAACGATGAGTATAAAATCTTTCCTGAATCCTGTGAGTCCTAGTGAATCCTGGATCCCAAGAATTGCCTTGGGAATACCTACCTGCAGGAGAGAGAAGGTAGTATCATTTTCTAAGCCATCACAAGGTTTATGGGGGAATGCATCTATAATAAAAGATTAACAAAACAATAACATAATAATTTGTTTAATAAAATTTTACAGAACACGAGAGCCTTCATAAATTAAGATACCACCCTCCGCAGAAAATGGAGAAAACTGTGTATTTTTATGCATAGGTTTGATAAATAGTGGATGGTTAGGTAGAAATATGATTTGACATAGGGGATATTGTTAAGTAGTAGTTTGTAAGGAGTAGTGAAGTGCATATGATGGTCACGGGTGTTCTTTTTTTTCTTCTTTTTAAAATTTTGTTCTAATTAGTTATACATGAGAATAGAATGCACTTTGACATGTCATACATAAATGGAATATCATTTCTCATTCTTCTGGCTGTACATGATGTAGAATCACACCAGATATACAGTCATATATTACATAGGGTAATAATGTCAAATTCATTCTACTATCTTTCCTACTCCCATACTGCCTCCCTCCCTTCACTCTCCTCTACCTAATCCAAAGTAACACTATTCTTCCCTAGCCTCCCTCTTATTGTGAATTAGCATCCACATCTATAGCAAGTAGATAAATGCAAAGCAAAATGATCTAAGATTTCATCTCACTCCAGTCAGAATGGCACTTATCAAGAATACAAGCAACAATAAATGTTGGCGAAGATGTGGGGGAAAAGGTCAACTCATTGCTGGTGGGAATGCAAATTGGTGCAAATGTTATGGAAAGAGTTATGGAGATTCCTCAGAAAACTTTGAATGGAACCACCACTCGACCCAGCTATCCCACTCCTGTGTTTCTACCCAAAGGACTTAAAATCAGCATATACAGGGACACAGCCACATCAATGTTGATAGCAGCTCAACTCACAATAGCTAAACTATGGAACCAACCTAGGTGCCCTTCAACAGATGAATGGATAAAGAAAACGTGGTATATATACACAATGGAATATTACTCAGCCTTAAAGAAGAATGAATTTATGGCATTTTCAGGTAAATGAATGGAGCTGGAAAATATCATGCTAAGGAAAATAAGCCAGTTCCAAAAAACCAAAGGCAAATGTTTTCTCTGATATGTGGATGCTAATTCATGGGTGTTCTTTAAGTTACTTACAAAGTTTCTTTAAATTCCTTCCAAGGTAGATGAATAAATAACTTGTAGCAGAAAATCATCAGGTGCACAGACCTTGAGAATAAGCAAATAGAAACAAAAGGAGCTGACTGGGGGCTAGTTGGGGAAATGCATCAAGAAAAAAGGATTAACGGGACTAACTTGACTAGGCCTACTGAGATCAGGAGTATGACTATAGGTACTTCAATAAATCTTGAATGGGAGGTTTATTTAGTAATGTTTTAGGTAACTTCTGACCCACCACTGACCCCAATACCTACATTAACATGGGATTGGTTTGTAGATGAAGTCTCCCTGAATAGGATGGCCACTATGACAGTTCCAGAGAGAAACAATCAGGGTCAAAACCACCCCCCAATGTAAAGGAAGAGTTGGACACCTGACTGGTAAGGAGTGCAGAAAGTGGTCCCCAGTTCATAAGGCAAACATCAAACAGCAATAAATTTGAAAAGAGCACTGTTTCCTTTGCTGTTCTCTGCTCTGAGATGAACTACTCTAGAAATGCTCTCTGTTTGAGCTTACTTTATTTCTCCCTAATAAAGTTGTCTTGCATGGCTTTTGGTGTCTGACTTTAAATTTTCTTTCATGAGAACACAAGAATTGAGTTTGTATCTTGAGCTGCCCCCTTTCTAAGATCTAATGGCCATCAACTGTGGGGAGCCTAGCAAGTCCTGTTTGTTCAGATTCTACTTGGCATCTCTGTGTCTTTATTCCTTTCTTCTGGGTAAAGAGTAGGACCCCTGGCATATGAAATTCTTCAGGGTAGAAGGGAGGGAGATGGTCAGAGCAGCATTCCTAGGTCCCAAAGGTCTACTTCAGGGGAGGAGGTCAGAAAGACTTTCCTGCTTTGCTCTTTTCTCAAATGCCAACATGCCACATTTTGGGAAACTCTGATCTACATTAGGGGACCCAAACCTCACTGAATCCAAATTTGTATCCAAAAATCTTTGTATTTTACACACTCCCTGGGGTAAATCTAACACAGTCAGTGAGGCCACTAGTTTTAGCATAAGCTTTTAAGAGCTTCTGATCTAACCAACCAGCCATCTATTGCTTTAAATAACCTGGGGGCGGGGGGGGGGGGGGGCAGCTGTCATTTCTAAAGATAGGAAATTCGCAATCTTTCAAGACAGCCTTTTTAAATATTTTAAGTGCTTCACATTGTTGGAAATTTTTCTTTTATGTGTATGTAAAACATCTCCATGTGACTTCTAATCCTTGCTCTTAGTTATACCTAATGAAGGAGTCAATCTTACCTTTCTTTCATATAACAGTCCAAAACTGCATCTTTCTTGTTCCTCCTGAGTCTCCTATTGTATTATCTCCTAGTGTTTCTCTAATAGATCTCAACCAGGCTGATGGAAAAGGAGCTCTCCAGCAATCATCTCTATCAAGACCCTACAGATAATGACCACAAGGAAATATCAGAATGTAACAAATATATTAAGGAAAGAGGGCACACATTTTAATTAAATATAATCTTTATTTCTAAAGCTGATTTTTATAGTAACAAACAGAAAACTAGTTTAACAAAAATAAAAATATACACACATACATATGATATGTATGAAATGTATGAACACTGAAACCACAATAAATCTATAGATTTGAGGAAAAATAAATTATGGTGGTGGTAGTACTTGTTCTTTGGGTTTCTTGTAAAGGTTCAGACTTACAGTAGATTAAAAATAGAATAAATTTTGGGGAATGATTTCAAGTGGGTCCATGGAAAGAAGCTATATTTCTAGGGAGTATAGACAACCTTGGTGAACTTTGAAGAGAGGGCTAAGGCGGCACTTTCCAGCACCTTCTGGACTTTCTTTCCTGGATGTCTGCCTGCAAGCAGGGTATATTTTGTTCTGTTCACTGTCAGCAGGTAATTCCTCTTTTTTAGAACCTCAACTTACTCCTTGCTAAATTTTAATTCATACACACACACACACACACATCATAAGTTCTTTGGAAAGAAGCATCTATGTTTTATTCTTTTCTTACCTGGACTGCTTGAATGGTGCCATATGCAGAGGAAACATCAATAACTGTGGAAAGCTAAGCAATCTTTCCCAGCAGTTTGGACAACCGTGATTGAAAAGGTTTGTGAGTCACATTAATCTCACAGTTTACAAATAACTAACCTCTTCCCTTTTCCAATTTGATCCATGGCAGGATACAAGGCTCATTGCTGTGAACTCCATCCTCTCTACAGGACTGCTCTGCTGCTTTACATTAGGTGCCAGTGTGCCCTTGAAGCTTTTCTTCTGTCCATTTCACATACAATTATGTCCCTTCAATTCACCACACACCAAGGGCCCTGGCATCCTGAAGTCATCTATTCTCATTGCATTATTGGCCAAGCATCATGGAATTGTGATAAGCTTGGCATGAATGCCTACGGAAGGTCTCTGTTTCCAAATCTCTTTACTAAAGACCATTTGATGTGAAATAAAGCAAGCAGGTGTAGCAATGAACTCTTTCCTAAAGCCAAAAAGAATGTTGGCTGCTAAGAGGTCCAAATGTCACACCCATCCCATAAATAGAGAAAATTTTGCTTTGTTGACCTTTGCATTCTTTAAAGGCCGAGCTCTCTTCTCTGCTATAAAATCTGTTAGAAAAATCCAATGTTTCTGTGCAATGTGGAGCCTAGGAGGGATGAATTAAAGAACCCCAACTTTTTATTTCTCTTAATAAGTTTCTGATATTATTCTTGTTTTTTGTTCAGGATGGGCAACTGGGCATAGAACCTTCCAGCTAAACTACAGGGTATCAGGATGCAGTGTATAAAGTAAGATATTCCATAAAGCTAACAAGCAAAGATGCTAATGGAGACTTGGGTTAAATTAGATGGCTGGAATCAGAAACATGAGGATCTGGATGCAAAGTAAACATCAGGATGCAAATTGAGAATGATACAGAAAACAGATTCACAAGAGCACAATCTACTGGCCACAAGAAGTCAAGGTAATCAGATATCAGTGTCAGAGAGGAGAAAGTCTCTTGTTTGGGCTGAGAACCTGAAAGGAAAGAGGAAATCACTAAGGATGCCTCCACCACATTAGCTAGTTAGAGCCATTCTGAAATAACTATATTAATACTTACATAGTAATATTTCTCAAATATTTAATGTCTGCAGGAATTTTTTTTGAAAATAAGATTCCAATAAAGTTAATATGAGGATGGGCCTAAGAATCTGCATTTCTAATAAGCTCTTGGTGATGCTGATGCTGAGACTGCTGGTCTACAGACTCTACTCCTAGATTGGTACTACTATGCCAGATACTGCTTTACACTTTTCCAATTAATTTATTTATTTAAGAATCATTCCAGGTAACACCAACATCTTTTTTATCTCAGCATAGAGGTGTTACAAATGTGTCCAAATTCTCATGGGTAGTAACTGGCAGAGCAGAATTTGAACCCAGAGAGTCTGATCCCAGAGGTTGTACTAGGGTAACCACCAAGCTGTAAGGGTCTTCCCAGGCTACATAGTCCCTATCGCTCCTCAGATTTGTATAATAACTAGTGCTAAGCCAAATCTGGACGCCCAGACAGAGTTAAATGATTGCAATCATTCATGATTTAATTCAACCTTATCAACAGGAAGACAAAATGACTAATATTTACTCAGTTGAAGTAGAGAGTCGCATGATGTGCTCTGGGCTGGCTGCAGGTTTGTTGCACAAAATGGTTTGTTTCCATGTACTTGCACCTACCATTAACTTATTGTTCCCTTTCCTATCTGAATCTGTTCCTGAGAAGGAAAAATAGACAACAGATTAGCACAATGAACATTATATATAGATTTACTCTCCTTTTTTCCCCTTATAAAAGAATCTGGCTCAACTACCTCCTCAAGACTTTGTATTACCAGCCTGTATTTGCACAGTGTTGCTTGTCTTTGTGAGACAGAAAAATGCTGGCATCTCCTGTGGATTAAAATAACTGTAAAAACCCTGATTTGAAAGGGCCTCTGGGCCTGCTGCCTGGCTGCTCCAGGCAGCTAAGGATTTGAATTCTATTGAATTAGGATCCACTGCAGTCTGGAGGCAGGGGCGGGTAGGGAGAAAGTGCCAGGCTGGCCGCCTGATAGTGCAGCTGCTGAGAGACTTTGCAAGAGTCCCAGTAGCTCCCCAGCCTTTAACCACAGCTCCAGCAACCAGCCAGGCAAGAACTTTGTCTCTGAAATGCAACCCTCAACCCTCATCAGGGAGGTTTAGCTTGCTTCACACATTCCCAAACAGATAGAGGGGCTCATCTAAATCAAACATATGTGTGGAGACAGAGAGACTGAGTGGAATGGTGAGAAACAGTAAAGAGGACTCTGCATTCTACCCTAGAGAGGTAGAGTGAGAAATGAATAAAATATTCCTTTATAAACAAGTGGAAGGAAAAGTGCCCACCCCTCATGAGACTGCTTCCCCTCTTTAATATTTATTGAATTTATTTATGATAAATTTCCATCTTGGGCACAAAGTAATAACATGTAGAATAGGCAGGAAGCTTAAGGGTAGAAAATAGCATGTGACTTCAGTCAATGGTAAGAACAGGAAAATGTTTAGTGCTTTTGCCTTTTTTCTGTGATATTATCAATTGCATAAGAAGGAAGCAACTTTCCTATAACAGTGTGATAGATTTCTATGGACATATTTTCATTTTTTTAGGTAAACTAAACTACTATGTATATATAAAGTCAGCCTATAAAGTATATTACTATATAGTTTTGGAAACATATAATATTCATCTCTGCCAAATATTAAGAGAAGATGATTTTTCTACTTATTTTAATTGATTATTTTAGAATAAGTGAATGTAAATATACATGTTTAGATAATGAAGATGTTTCCAATTAGCTGAGAGTTTGAAATGCAATAAAAAACTTTACGTGGTTTTCTTTTTAAAATTTTCTTGTAATTTTAATTCATTAGCCAGTGTAACAGGAGAGAAAATATTTAACTGACAAATCAATTCAGATTTGCAGAGAAAATGTGACTTCGTGGTTTGTCTATAACTAATCAGCCTTTCTCCCAAGATGGTTAGCATAAAAAAAAATTACTCTAATGTCCAATCTGTTTATTTGAAGTCTGATCTTATAATTTAAATAGTATCTTTAGGAGTTACTCAGTTTCTCTTGGATAAAAGTGCTTCTCAGGGGCTTTTCCTCCATCTTTTTTCTCCTTGAATTTGCTTCTTGGTGTCTGGGTAAGAGTGGAAATGTAGGAACTCTTGGTTCAGGGGCTAGTTGTGGTCCTTGGATCCACTTGGAGTGAATCTTTGCGTCACTTTATAATCTAATCCTCATGGTGTACAAGAGTGTGTCTCTTGTCTGTATGAAGATCATTAGTCATTCAGTCTGTTGATCCTAAAGTTTATAACAGATTTAAACTGTAGTGTTTTTTCTCTTGACTAAGTCAGGGCCTGAGAGTATCCCCTGAGTGATTTAACTTCACACCATTGGCACTGGTGGTATGGACTCCTTTGAGTTAGGAGCTGGACTTTCCACCTGGTCTTAGCTCAGACAATCTACTCTGTAGTCCTCCTCATTCTAGCATATTTCTTGACTAGATTCTCAGCTACTTCTGTTTTCAGCTATGCCGTTGCCATGGTTTGGATGTGAGGTGTCCCCTGAAAGCTCATGTGTGAGACAATGCAGGAATGTTTAGATTTTGAGAGCTGTAACCTAATTAGTGAATTAATCCATTTGGTAGATTAATAACTTGAATGGATTAATGTGTGCAGCTATAGGCATTAGGGAGTGGCTAGAGGAAGTAGATCACTGGGTGCATGCCTTTCAGCCTTATATTTTTTCCCTGGTGTTGGGCCCAGAAAAATAGAGTCAGCTAACCATGGATTGAATTTTGAAATCTTGAGTCAAAATAAACTTTTCCCCCTCTAATTTGTTCTTGTCAGGTATTTTAGTCATGGTGACAAAAAGCTGACTAACACAGACATATTAAAACCAAGAGTAAATTAAGAAATCTAAATTTGAAAAATTGAAAAAACTAGAGTCCAAACAGAAAAAAAAAGAAAGAAAAAGAAAAAAACTCCAAGTAGGGAACTAGGCACAGGTCTGACTAACTTCCACATGTTTTTCATTCTTCTCTTCCATAAATATCTCTAAGTTCTACTTTGAAAAAATTTTCCTATCCTTATCCTCCCACCATCAAGCAACAAGACTTGTGGCTTTCTTACCAGATAAAAATGTTAAGCATGACATCATTAAAATTGTATAAATTTAAAAATTGTGACAACTATTATTATCTTTAGAATTCTATGCATGCTAATCTTTCATATTTGCTTATTACATATTTTATAACAAAAACAAAATTTTTTAAACAAAATTTGATTCTTGAGACTTACTGAAAAGTCCCACGTTTCATGTAAAAGTTGACCATTACCTTATTCTTTCTCTTTCCATTCTCTCTGTAACAAATCCTATATTCCTCATATAGACAATTTGGCCTTGGGCTAACTTGGGGAAATATCTAGTTCTTGGAATTGCAAAATAAAAGAGCACATTAATGAAGTATAAAAATCCCAAAAGAAAGTAAAATTGCACTTGAAATTTGTGGGTATATATTCTCTCTGCAGTCTTGTATGAGTATTAGCTTATTAAGTTCAAAATATATTTATTATTAGCCACTTGGTAAGGAAAGATGTAGCTAAAAGAAAGATCATAAAAAGAGAAAGTTTTGTCAGAGAAATAAAATTCACTCTTTGTCTTGGGGGGATTATCAATTATATGGAATAAAAATAATGTAAACATGGATCTTCCAACCCAATTCAAAAAAACATAGGAGAGAATGTTGTTGATGTCTTCTCCCAGGCCTCCTTAGGTTGAGTGTCTGATAAAAGCCGTGTCTGTAGAAGATTCCCTACTCCACCTTCAACTAGGGAGGATTGAGGCAGCACCCATCCACTTCTCTTTAATTGTAAAAATCTTTCCTCCAGATATATGAAACATCGGGACCAAGACCATGAAAGCAGAGATATTCTCAAAGTTCCTCATATAATGGTTCTTTTCTGGAGTTTTTACCATATGTCAGTGCTAGGGAATGAAATCTACCAAATTATGCTATGTGCATATTCAAACATACCACAATGAATCATGTATGTATATGTGCATATGTAATATGAATACTCATATATAATATATATATGAATCTCACTTATATACATTACTCATTAAAATAATAATTAGGATAATACTAATAAAAAGAGAGATCAGTTGGAAGAGAAATTGGTAAAGAAGAGCAAATGGATTAAAAGGAGAGAGGAGGGGAGGGAAAGGGAAGATTCCAGGGGATGAGATTGATCAAATTATGTTACATGCATATATAAATATGGTATTATGAATCCCTCTGTTATAATTATAATGTATCAATAAAATGAAATTTAAAAATCAAAAATTTTAAATAGTACCACTTTAATTTGTCTAATATTCTAAACATATAGCTGAATCATTAGAAGCTTCTGGTTTGCCTAGATGAGACTGTTCACATTAAGATTGCAGCAGAGACTCCTGGGACCCATAATATCCTTATCTTTTCTGGTCATCCAATTTAACAATATTTTTGCTTCTCTCGCAGTTAGAGTAAGATGATCTGACTGGTTTCTGGCCAATAGAATGAGCATAAGTAATATATGCTATTTCTATGAATGAATCATTAATATATTGTACACAAGACTAGTTCAGGGGTCAGTACACTGTATCTGCTAGCTATATACAACCTACACTGTGTTTTGTAAATACAGGATTATTGGAACAACCAGCTCTTTTCCATACAGTGGTAGGTTGGAGTAATTGCAACAAAACCAAGTGGCTCTCAAAATAAAAAATATTTATCATCTAGGTCATTAGGAAAAGTTGCCAATCCCTGCTATATTTCCTTCTTTTCCTCTCTTTTTCCATTATGCAATAACCTTTAGGGCCATATTTAAAGATAGTAGTCAATTAGAAAGAGACCTAAATTCTTGAATGATAGTATGGAACAAAGTTTCCCTTAGCCTCATTATTGTGCAATGCCACAGAGATTTTAGGATTTTTGTTACAGCATCTATCATCACTTTTCCCAGAAGACCCAAAGACCATCATGAATTTGCCTGTGCACTCTTGGTTCAACATCCTGATTCTTAAATTAGCCTGCAAACTAGAAAAACATCTTTATGATGGAATTATTCTGAAAATATCTTCCTTGTTAATGCCCATAACAGAATACACACTCCCATAACCTTTAATTACACAACATCCAAATTATCAGGTGACACTGTAAAAGATACAATCATCTCTTGTATTTTTTATTCCTATAAAAGTCAAACACTCTACTCTTTTTATGTTAAGTCTAAGAGGGCAAGTGACTATGACATTCTAGCTGTCAGTGTGGATCCACGGACCCATGCATTGAATAAGACTGTGGAAGTGAATAGATTTAAACAGGAACACTTCATTCCACATTCCCCAGAGGAGTTGTTGACCTGCAAAGGCCACATGGTGGATGGCCATGATGTATTACCTCCAACACAAGGCTCAGATGTGATGAGAGAAGACAGGATCTTTGCCACTATGCATATGGATTTCCCTGGTCAGAAGAACACCTGTTCTCTTTCAATAAGGCAGGAGTTTGCAAGATTGTTAGCCACATCATCTGCTGTGCACTTTAAAACTACAATTTGGATCCTAAGGGTAGAGCAGGGTGCATTTTAATCAAGACCAGAGATTTCTTGACATGGGAAAATTGAAAAGTAGAACATAAAATGATTCTTAAAATTTTATTACTTCACCCATGTGCAACATCTGTAGCAAGAAAAAGATCAAGACCACTTTCAATGGAATCTGGTAGCTCTTCTGACAGCAGGGTACCAATAAGAGGTTATCCCTGGGAATGTGTGTCTTGATGATGAGAATAAATTTTCTTCTGTAATCTGGTGCCAGAGAATTTGGATAAGCACAGTTCAGATTATAAATTGTACCTTACTAGGTGGTTTTAGAAAGAAAAAAAAATAGAACAAAACAGAAATAGGAAAGATGTGAGGTGGATCTGAAATCCTGCAATCCAAAAAAGAAAGGAAGAGATTCCTGATGCTTCACAGCATTGAAATGTTAAATTATTTACTAACTCTCCCTAGGTCTGTTTTTCAGCAGGCATGGTATATGTTATATGAACACTGTTATTGTTGAATTGCAGTATAAATGCTAATCTAAGCATATTGATTCTTAGAACTGTACTTGTTCAAATACACATGAAAATTTATTCTGTATACAATATACTCATAGGAAATTTTTTTAAATGTGTATTCATGCATGTATGTGTATGTGTATACACACATACACACACACACACACACACACACACACACACATTTATTTTTGTAGAGTAAGTTTTAGTCAGCGTTTTCACCACTGTGACCAAAAGAGCTGATAAGAACAATGTAGAGGAGGAAAAGTGTATTTGGGGTTCACAGTTTCAGAGATCTCAGACCATAACAGCTGGCTCCATTGCTCTGGGCCCAAAGGTGAGGCAGAACATAAAGGTGAAAGAGAATGGTAGAGGAGAGCAGCCGAGGACATGGAGATTCAAAAGCAGAGAAAAGCTCTGCTCCCCAAAGCATGCCCCCAGTGACCTACCTCCTCCAGCCACACCCTACCTGCCTACAGTTACCCCCACACACACACTTAATCCATTCAAGTCAAGTTCTCATAACCTGATTATTTCACCTCTAAACTTCCTTTCATTGTCTCACACATGAGCTTTTGGAGGCCACCTCATATCTAAGCCATAATAGAGTACATGTAGGGAAAAGTAAGATTTTACCCAGAATTGGGTTTTGTGGTAGAAATTCCCAACAATTTCTTCCAGAAATCTTGCTAGAAGACTGTTCGCAAAATCATGATAATGCAGAAAATACACAAAGAAATAAACACTTTATGCCAAAGTATACCCTCAGCATCACCCTTACCTCTGCAAGGGTCACCTCCCTGTTGTACCAGGAGAAAAGAGGCCCATTTTCTGAGTTTTTCCTGTACTGCTGTCCTGATGCTTAGAGAACCAAGGTGGACAGACACCCCTCAGGCCCCTTAGACTCAATTAATCCCTTTGTTATATCTGGAGAGCCAAAGTGGGACAAGTCACATTTCCCTTTACTCTCATTTTAATTCTTATCAGCACTATTACACAGCTGCATAGGAGACTTCAGCCTGATTCAAGGGTTAGAGAAATTAAGGGAAGTTGGCTTAGGAGAAACCTGAATCCTGTATGGTAAATATGGCTTTTCTCATAATTCAAAGGGAAAGCATCCAGGAAGGAAAACTTCTCAAGGTATGGGAAGGTATTCCAGCCTTCACCCATGCCCAGAGGCATCTCTTCCTATAAAAATTTGCCATCAGATGAACTTCAACCACCCTTATATTCCCACCTATTTAAATACTTGGTCACCTACATATAATCACAAAGCATACACAGCCCTCTTCATAAGACAAGCATTTATTCTCTAAGAAAGTACGTACTAAATAGTATTCAGTCATGTTTTCTTTTCCTTTAAAAAAAATTTCCCATCCTTGATGTGAAATAGTCTGGGCTGGGATCTGCTTAAAATATAAAGTAGCCATTGCTTTTCTGTCCTTTTCTTAATAGCTATTCCCTTAATAGCACAAAGACTGGCCCTGGACCAATTTTGAAGTCTGGCAGTAGCAAGCAAGATGGGTCTATTCACCTTCCTTTGCATTCCAACCTCAAAAACCTATAAAATAGAAAAAAGATGCAACATTGTAATAAAATTAAAATAAAGAATATCAACAAAGGAATTTCCCAGTTTTAGAAACAATTTATCATCAAATACAAAGCTGATAAATGGACCCAGACCTTTGTGTCTAGAGATTGAAACTGTAGTTAAATCCCAGAGAGCCTTAAGATTCACTCCCATCCCTGTCAAAGCATTCTACAAAGAACTCTGTCCCTGAGGGAACTTTTTTTTTTTTTTTTTTTTTTTTTGGTGGGTTGGGGCGGGGTGCAGTTGGTACTGGGAACTGAACTCAGGGGCACTCAATCACTGAGCTACACTTCCAGCCCTATTTTGTATTTTATTTAGAGACAGGGTCTCACTGAGTTCCTAAGTGCCTTGCCATTGCTGAGGCTGGCTATGAACTTCAATCCTCCTGTCTCAGCCTCCAGAGCTGCTGGGATTACAGGTGTGCACCACTGTGCCGGGGCTGAAGGAACTTCTCTATCAGTGTCTCTTTACATCCATTTAGGAGACCACAGCTCCCAGTTATACAACACAGGGCAGTGAGCTACAGATATGCAGCTATAACATCAGGCATACAACTCTGGTGGGCAAGAGTCATAACTCATCACATTGGTTGACAATTGTGATGAAGGCAATAACGTTGAGCAATTAAGATTATGAACACTGCCCAGGGTGGTGCCACACGCCTGTAATCCTAGCTACTCAGGAGGTTGAGGCAGGGGGAAAGCAAGTTTGAGGCCAGCCTGGAAAACTTGGTGAAAACCTTCTCAAAATGAAAAGACTAGGGATATAGCTCAGAGATAGAATACTCTTAGGTTAATACCCAGTATTTTATATATATATACACACAAAAGTCAGACAGATGTAAGTTATAGCTCTGACTCTTCTACTTACTATCTGTGCCCTGGAGGATTTATTTAAACTTCCTGAGTCTCTTTTATTTTTTATTCGCTAAATGGGAATAATACCTCATGAAATTGTTTTTCAAATAAGACAATTTCAGAATTTATCATAGTGTCTGGCACATAATAGTCACTTTACAATAGTATGCAAGAGCAGCAAGAATAATAAAACAGTTTAGATCATAGGTCTAGAGTCTGAGGTTCCCTTCCAGCTAGGTGTGACTAGGTTCTTGGTCAAGAGTATGTGAGAAGAAATAATGTGAGTAGCCTCTGAATCATATAATCAAGAGAAGGTTGTCCTCTTTTCCTTTCCCTTTCTACTGGATGAAATGCAGACATGGTAGCAAACCATTTTGGACCATTCAGATTAGCCATCAGGAACACAGTAGAAATAATAAATTGACAAGATCTTCATCCTGATCTAATATCGAGTGATTACTCCAGGCCTGACCTTCATTTATCATCTGACCTTACCTGCATTTTCTCTATTTAGTTTATTTCTTTATTTCTTATGTCTAAGGTCCTTCTTTTTAGTTCTTTAACCATTTTATTTCAGTAAGAAAGAGTACATGGAAGGAAAGTCTCCTGTGTTCTTGTATGTCTGAAAATGTATTTGCTATGATTTAAATGATAATTTGGTTAAGTATAAAATTCTAGATTGAAATTACTTTTCTGTTAGATTTTTTTAACATTATGTCCTGCTGCTTTCTAGCATCCAATATTTTCAATGGAATGCCAGATATATTAATTTAATATAATATTCAATAGTCTTTATCCATTTGAAGAATTATGTCATTCTTTAGCTGTAAGAAACTGAATGCTTTTAGTCTCTTTAGAAATTTCTCTGCTGAACTTTTTCTATTCTTTCTTATTATTCTCAATCATATTTTGAAATTTTAAAAGTTATTTTTTATGTCCCTGGCCTTTAGTTCACATTCTCTCTTTATTTTATTTTCCTTTCATTTTTAAATGAAGCTTCATGTGGAACTTTATTTACCAAGCATTCTTTACTGTTTATAAGTATTCTTTTTGGTTGTATGCTATTCTTGTTTATGGGCTCAGTGTTTTCTTAAATTATCAAATCCTGCCAAATTTTTTACAAAGATTATCTCATTTCAATTGCAATTACTTTCCAAAGAATGGAATAATTGTTATTATTTACAGAAAAGAAAAGGATTAGCATGAATATGTTAATTTCTAAAGGATTGGGGCTTAGGTGGTCTGACATCAGAGCTAAAAAATTTAACCATTAAATATGCCCATTTTCTTATAAAATTGTAATAGGTTGAATAACAGATTCCAAAAGAGTTTTTTTTTAATCCCTGGAATATTTACATGGTGAAAGAAATTTCATAGATATGATTGAATTAAGGATCTTGAGATGGGAAATGATCCTGGATTGTTTAGATGGGTCCAATGTAATCATAATCTTCAAAAAGTGGAAGAGGGAGTTACAAGAGTTTGAAAACAAGTAGAGATTAAAGTGATGTGATTGTTGCCTTTGAAGATAGGAGAACAGACCATGAGCCAAAGAATAGAAGCAGTCTCTAGAAACTGGAAAGGTTGATGAAAAATATTCTTCCCTAATTTTCCACAAAGAATGCATGAATCCGGTTTGGAATTCTGACCTCCAGGACTATAAGGCAATAATTGTGTTGTCTTAAGACATTAAATTTGTAGTAATTTGTTACAGCAAAAATAAGAAATTAATACATGAATCTTGCATAATTTTTGTTAGATTCACTCAGATGTTTTAAGATTTTTGGCTGTTTCAAAGAATATTCTTTCATCACTTCCATTTCTAAATTACATTTCTCAGTGATAATATCTTCGACTTCTATTTGTTTTTTGTGTGCATATTGAATAATACTAATTTTTTTTAACCATTCTGGATGCAGAGAAATATAAGATTAAGTCACAAGATCTGATATCTGGTGAGTGCCCACTTCTTGATTCATAAATGGCTGTCTTACCAGGTCCTCACCTGACAAAATGGCCAAGGGAGCTGTCTATTAATTAGGGCATTCATCCAATTTCTAAGGGCAGAGTCCTCATGACTTAATCACCTCCTGAAGGTTCCACTACCAAATACCATCACATTGAAGGTTAGCATTTTAACATATGAGTTTTGGAGAGACATAAATATTCAGTCTATAGCAACAAGCCACTTTCCTTAATTCTTTTAGAAGATCGAATGATATTTGGTTGATGTTTTTGACAGAAAACCATAACATATCAAAGAACTCATAATTTTCCCCTTTCTAGTCCTTATGATTTTTTGTTTCTTTTTGCGTTTGACCTATTTATTATCATATTTACTGGCTAGGATCACCTGCTACAAAGTTAATAGTGATAATTTCTGATTTTAATGACAATGCTCATTATATTTTAACTTGAAATATAATTGATAGATTTGATTCATTAAAATTATTTCAGCTATTTGTGCTTAATGTTAACAAATAAAATGGTTTGACTTTCCCTTTTTTGTGCTATCTTATTTTACTATTAATATACAAATCTTGTAAAATTGAAAAGCTTTTTCCACTATTTTCTATGTTCTAAACAGTTCATATAATATAAATTATCTGTTTCCCTGATTTTAATAAAAATTGCCCTTAAGTTCTTGTGGATCAAGTGCTTTTTATATGGAATTAACTTCTAAGTACTTTACCAAGACATATTTCTAGTAATTGTCAATTCTCTTAATTTCAGTATTGGCAACACATATTCTTAAAAAATATTTCATTTCACATAGATATTCACATTTCTTAGTATAGCATTGTATATTATGGTGACTGAATAGCTCCAGAAAAAAATCTTATTTAGCTTGATTTAAAATTGATTGGCTTAACTAGACATGAAAACTGTCCCTCTGGTACTCTGAACACTAAATAAAAAGAAGAATTATCATTTCCCCATATCATTCTGATCCAAAGTTGTAAAAAATACTATAACCAGTCAATATTGAGGATGTTTGGGGTAGAAATTTAATAATTAGAAACAGACAAAAAGAACATTTGACATAGAACCTTTCTCAGAATAATTTTGTTTATAATGTAAAAAACATTTAAAAATTTAAAATGATAAATGCATGATTTTTACTTTAAAGTGAAAACTATATAACTTTTTCCTCCAGCATTTTTATATTTAAACACTGGAGTGTGTGTGTTTCATATTGAGATCAACTCCTAAATGGCTTTATGTAATGTCTACTGTCTGAGGTCATGCTTTCTAAACTATGAGCATCTCGGTGTCAAGAAATAGGTCCCACTGACTACAAAAGTGTCTACAGCATAAGCACAGAATATTTAAAGAGATAAAAGTTAAATAAAAAATGAAAACAACATTTGATGATCATAAATACAAATAATGCTTATTTGTCATCTCACTGTGCTCGACTAAATGCAAGGATCTTTGCTACAATTATCCCTTATTCTCGCAAGTATTTTAAGAGATAAATTAAAGACTTTGAACCTCTGGCATTATTTTGAATGCAAAAATCAAATTCAAAGAAAACCTTTAACTTAAATAAATTAAAATGTTGAAATTCATTTGTAATTGAGAGAATTAATCCTCTTAGATAAGTACTAAGTAAGGAAAGAATGTGATATTTGCCATATGGGACAAGAATTTCACATATTTTTATGTTCAATATCTCTGTTTGCAATTGCACTAAATATTCATTTTCATTTAAAAAATAATACACTTCACATGACCATAAAAATTATAAGTGTAACTGCATTGCATGTATGTAAAGTGTGTAGTATATGAATTCCTTATAAACAAATGTTGTAGTCTGTTCATTCTTTTTTATCCCCAGCCTTAATATTCTATCTGATAAAACTTAAATGAGACTGAAAGTGTGGCAAATATTGGAGAGGAGGATGCACAGTAGAAAGACAATAACAAAATGGCATCATATTGACATGTGGTAAGTACTCAATAAATATCTAACAAGTGAATGAAAAAAAAAAACACAGAAACAGAAACAAAATAAAATTGAACTAGAAGTATAGGTACCTGGGTATTTAACTATTGTGGAGGTTTTACTAACCAATAAGATGCATGGGTTTTTAAAATAATAGGTTCCTGGGTATTTAACTATTGTGGGTGTTTTACTAACCAATAAGATGCATGGGTTTTTAAACTATTCTGTTTCTCATGTCTTGCTTTTAAAAAGGGCTTTGAAAGAAAAGACTTGGCAAGGAGTAAAATACTATTCCAGAAGGGAATGTCTGAGAAAAATAAATGTTAATGTTGTTTTAATTAAGACTGAAGGAAAAGATGTTATAAAACTTTCCCTTTTGCATTTTAAAAAGAATATGTAGACTCCAAAAATCCATTAAAACCTGAGTAATGAGTTTTCAGAAATTAAAGAGATTTTTCAAAATTTGAAATTTTACACATATATTTCCTTGAAAAGCATTTTTATCAACTTATATTTCTTCCTTTAAAGGTAGGTAGATCTAATTATAATTGATTTTTGAGGTGGAGAGGACACGCTGCAAAGTATGATCTTTGGTTACTTTTTATTGAAAAATATCTTTGGTTAACTCAAATATATATCACCTTAATCTGTTTGGTTGCTATAACAGAAATACCTTGGACTAAGTAGTTTATATAAACATTTGTTTCCCATCATTATGGAGTTTGAAAAGTTCATGCATGATCAATAGTCACAAAATTTGGTGTCTGGTGAGGGCTGGTTTCTGGGTTTTAGAGGGTACCTTCTAGCTTGACCTCTCATTGCAGAAGGGGCAAACAAGTTCCATTGGGCCTCTTTTGTAGGGTCCTAATCCTGTTCCTGAGAGCTGCACCTTATCAGTTAGTCAAAAGGCCCCAACTTATAATATCATTGGGGGTTATGAAGTTTGGAGGGACACAAACATTCAGTCCATAAAAATCCCCAGTCTAAAAATCACATCCAAGACTTTGCCTCAATTGAGCTCTGTGAATCACATATTCCTCACTGAAAAGCACTGACACTAGTTGTATTACTTCCTTAGTTTAGTGGGGATATATTACAGATTGCAACATTATTTTTCCCCTACCATATATTGTCCTCTCTGTATTTACTGATGTTTTCCAGGCCTATCACACTGCTACTAGCACAGATGCTTCCTTCAAACAATAACACATTATTCCCAGAGACCGGTATAATTTGTCTAGGGCTGTTTGTTTGTTCACAAATATCATCATGTTGGTTGAACTGCTTCAAATGATACCTTATTGGCTACTTCTATCCTGAAAAAGAGAAGCCAAATATTTATTTTAAAAAATACTCAGAGCAGATATGTGAAAGTCCACCTGGAGTAGAATGTGTCATTGTCTTGAGTATCATCCAAATGCATAGTGCACTTACACATTAAAACATAAGGTGTCAAAGTATTCCTATAGGAAGCGAAATGGATTGTTACAGAGATTTTACAGGGATAATATTTTTATTAACATTTTTGTGGAATTTTTAAATTCCCTGAACAGAAAGGCAATTTTGGGAAAGAAAAAAACAATCTTTAACTCCTACAACCAGCTTAGAAAAGATGGAAGAAGAATTGTTGAAAACAGGGATGAACAGAAGTGCAGCCCTTTGAACTAAGCAGAGGAACAAATCCGATAGTACTACAACATAAAAAGAAAAATCCATCATTGACAAAAGAGACTGTCTGAGGACACAGGTCTGCTATGAAAGTCTGCAGAAGCAGTTCAGAATAACAATGATGGCAATTGCAATGACTACAATTTGTGCATTATAAATGGTATGTTTTTAATAAGTTCTTACATTGATATATCTCTTTGTTAGAAAGATTCCATTTCTCCTTAGGTCATTTTTCATGTCCTTCTCCCTGAACATAGCCTCCTTTTTCTAGCAAAATAGCAATACCCATATTAATGGTACAAAATGGATCAGAGTAAAAAACAAATTATGTAACATAGCTGTAATAACTCTGTTCTTGTCAACTGAACTGCAGTTGACCTTGAAGGGAAGGTTAGATGTTAAATCCCTAAAGTTGCTCTTTTGAGCTGGAAAATGCTGACTACAGAGATGACAACCTACTAAGGGAGACCGAAAGAATGGCAGCTACTTATTCTACTAATATGGATGATGGGTAGCTCATGGTTCATCAGTAACAGTAGCCTTCCAAGACTGATACTGCTGCAAAAGAGAGTGAACCATCTTTATTTTCAAAAGCTCTGTAACTAGAAGTCACTGAATCTGATTCTTTAACAAACATATAATTTACATACCCAAATGTTTGTGGCTTTTCAGTGGAGTCATTAAGAACTGTAAATCTTTCTTCTATTAGAGATATCATGAGTTGATCACTTTGGGATCCAGTGTAGCAAGGCATTCCAAGTAGAGGAGAAAACACATTAACACAAGTAAGACTGAAAGGTCAAAGCCAATATAAGCGGTAAGGGGAGACAGGAGGAGAAGAATGCAAAGTGGCTGCAATAGCAGCATACCTGTGGGGCAGGATAGATCATGAGAAATTTAGGATTTGTTTTCAGTTTAATGGAAGCCACCGACAACTTCTAACTAGAGGAGTAATAAGATAGATTTAAAAATCACTCTGGCTGCTAAATAAAGAACAGTTGAAGGGCAAGACCCGAAGAATACCATTTGCTGGAAAGCAGATGTGGGGTCATGGTGGCTTTAAGTAGTGGGGACAGAGATGGAGGGGATGGAAAGATTGGCTTGTGGTTTGGATATGGATGGAAAGAAAAGTAGTGTGTAAAATAATATCCTCTATTACTCCTTTATACATTGAAGATAAGAAAGCTCAAAAGTATAAATATAGATAAATTATTGAGTACCACCTCACAAAGATATCTACCACCTCCAGATCAAATTGTAACTCTCCAGACATGTTTTTCCATGTGATAAATGTATGTGTTGTGTAGTATGGAGGATAATCATGTGAAGGGACATGATTATCCTCCATAATCATGCTGAGGAATCATCACTGCTAAGGGACAGTGTGGCTTCATAGTTCTATGAGAAGGGAACAATTGGGGGCACCAGGAAAAGCACCATCAGCTTCCTCAGAGCTCAGAGAATGTTTTTGAAGAATTCATTTTTTCCCCACAAGCCCTCACTGTACTTATCTTCAAAATATACTTGCCCACTGACTGCAAGAGGTCCTCATGTGGTGCTTCTCATCTTTTCTATTTCTGCGTGATTGTCTATAGAATTCTAATTGTGGAAATTTACATAATTTATATCCTCTTATAATTCTCAGTAATCATACTTTTTCATTATTACTTTGAGCTTGACTTTCCCATTGAAAGAAAGTTTCAGAAGGGGAAGATTAAAGTTACAGCCTACTGCACTTTCGCATTACCTATCCCTGCCCACTTGTACTTTTAATTCTGTATTTGAGTTCCAATATTATGTATCAGTGTGCCATTAGATTTCAAGTTCCTCAAGGCAGAAATTTTATTAATTACAATAAACTACGGTGTGCATATCTAGAAGGCTTAATGTATATTAAATAATAATTATTTCAGTATCAGAAAAAAATTAAAGGAAAGCTCAAACTATTATCATTGTACCACAGGATATGTAAATATAAAAGTCACATTCACTTTTCTCTTTATTTGCATTTTTAAAATATTACTTTTTCTCTTTAAAAAAAAAGAATGTACCTGTTTAGAAAATTAACATTCGGAGACCTCCACTTCTGCCAAATCAAGTAAACCCTGGCCTGAAACCCAGACAAAATAAATGAAGCAAGATTTCAAGATACTGAACATGAGCAAATGAAGAACAGTGATCCTTTAGAGACAAGAAATGAATGAAACAAGCCCAACAATTGTCCCAGCTTACTGTTTTTTTAGAGAATTCCCAGGTCTCAGTTCAGGGAAAGGGGATTCAGGCTGAGCCTGCTGAACTCTCTGAATAGAAGAGACATGGTTGACAGGACAGGGAAACCAAATATGCTAGAGTTCTTAGGACAGAATACTAGATAGGAAAGAGCTTCATGGAAAGAGATACTCAGACTTCTACATAGGGTTCCTGGGAGTATTCAGCTGAGCACTGATGAGAGGTGCTTTTGAGAAGAGTGCTCGTGGCCAGGATCAGCAGACATAGTGAGAAGGAGCAGGTTCAGCCACTCACACAGGAGTGGGAAAGGGCCTGTTCCCAAAAACCAGACCCCAAAACCTCTGATTCATGGAATGTTGAGTAGAACACTCAGAAGGATCTTGCCTCATTGACCCAGGTCCATCTAACAATTTATAAAAATAAGACAAGCTGGACTGGTGGCACATGCCTGTAATCCCAGTTACTTGGGAGGCTGAAGCTGGAGGATTGCAAGCTTGAGCCAGCCTGAGAAATTTAGCCAGACCATCTCAATATAAAAAAATAAAAAAGGTTTGGAATGTAGCTCAGCAGTAGAGTACCTCTGGGTTCAATCCCTATTATAAAAAAATAAAATAAAAATAAAAAAGGCAGAAAGAAACACTGGAGGGAATTAAAACTAGATTCAACATTGCAGAACAAAAGATCAGTGAACATGAAGATACAGCAATAGAGACTTTCAACGTGAAACACAGACAGCAACAAAGATTTTTTTAAAAAATGAAAAAAAGAAGCAGTGAACTTGGGACAGTTCGTATGTAGTCTAATACATATGTAATTTGACTCCCCTAAGAATAGAATAGTGAAGAGAAAAAGAAAATGTATTTGAAGAAATAATGTCTAAAGTCTTTTCACATTTTATAAGAACTGTAAACTCACAGATTCAGAACCTCACAAACTCTAAGAACAAGAATCATGAAGAAAACTAGATTAAACCACATTATAATCAAGTTTCTCAATACCAAGGTTAATAAGGAAACTCTAAAAGCAGCTAAAAAATGCTGAGCAATGCCTGGCATCCAGGTCAGGATTACCAGTGATGCAAAGAAGCAGGAAATGACAACCCATAATGATAAAACCAATTGGCCCGAATTTACATGGATGTTAGAATTCTCAGACAAGAACATTTAAATAGTGATTAAGTATATTTTCTATGTTCCAAAAATAGCAAGAATAGAAGTAGTAATCCTTTTTAAGACACAAGAGAATGAAAATACAAACCACAAATTAGTAGAAATTATTTGTCAATCAGATTTCTGAGGAAGGACTTAAATCCATACTATATAGAAAACCTCTCAAAATTTAATGACAGGAATATAAGTAACTCTACATAAAAATGCCAAAGGATTTTAACAGATACTTCACACACACACACTATATATATATACATATATACTTGAATTATCATCACCCACCTATTAGAACATCTAAAATTATTAAGACATAATCATCTTAAAAAAAGGAAAGATTTATTGTGGTTCAGGGTTTTGCAGATTTTAATTCACAGTTAGCTGGACCCATTGCTTTGGGGCCTGTGACAAGGCAGTACATCATGATGAGAGTGTGTGACCCAGGAAACTGCTCTTGGCCTACCACCCACGTACCACGTGGGGGTTGGAAATGGGGTTTCCCTCAGGTGGAATGGGTGGCTGAGAAATAAAAGCTAGGAAAAATAGAACCTGAAATAACCACAGAACACAGAAAGTAGTTTCAAACGCAGGGGCAGGACAGGCAAGCTGACCAGAAGGGGCTAGCTTCTAACACACAAAGGAGCCCGGGTTTGCTTTATTTATATCAGAAGACATCAAAGAAATTCTATGGAAAGCTCTTCACCAAAATAGGATAAAGGTGGGGGCAGGTAGGCTGCTGAGTTTCCAACAGGTTAGGCCCATTTCCAGTGCTCCTGTGTGGGACCTTTCTAGCAGAACAGAGGTGGAGGTCACATTCCTTGGGCAGTCGGTCTCTGTGGGAGTGCCATAGTCCAATGCCAGACCTATCCCTTTCCTGGCTGCCTTGCATTTCACAGATGGCTTGTAGAAGTGGCCATTTGGAAGTAAAAGAGGAAGAGACAGTATCCAGTCATTCACTTCCTCAGTGACTTAACTTCCACCACCTAGGGTCCACCTCTCAACATATCCACCACCTCCCAGTGCAACCACAAGCTAGGGAGCAAGGCATTACAACAGGAGCCTCTGGGTGATGCGTAGCTAAACCACAACCAAAGGTTAATGGATAACCAGAGTATGAACAGTGTACATCCATACAACTGAACACCGCTCAGTAATAAAGGAAATGAACTTTTGATAAACACAACAGATGATTTTCAAAATATTATGCATAGTGAAAAAAGAAAAAATATATATATTAATATGATTCCATGTATATAAACTCTAGAAAATCAAACTTATCTACAGTGACATACAGAATAATGGTTTCTGAGGACAGGGATGAGGTAGCACAGGAAGAAATTTCTAAGGGACAAAAGTGTTTGCCATTGTGATTGTGTTGGTATTTACCAGGGTATACATATATGTCAAAACTTACCAAAATGTTCACTGTAAATACATGGTATTTGGATGTCAATGATAGCCCAAAAAAGCTGTCCTAATATAAAAATAAAATTAAAAAATGGGTTTAACATCTTTTAATAAGTTAGTTTTATGTATCTGACACAACAATGATTCTAATAACATTTTTGTTCTTTTAACTTTTTTGAAACGCAGATAAATGATTGAAAAATGTTTATCTTCATATTTTAAAATTTATCTTTAAATAATTCATTTTTTAAAGTATATTATATATAAAACTTTACATATAAAAGCATAATAGCTCATGTTTCTCTTTAAGAATTTTGCCATTGCTTGGTTTATCTCCTGCATGCTTTAGGTTTTTGACTCAGTGGTGAAATTACCCTTGATGTGAAAAGATTTCATACTGAGACTCCCTGGTGGACACAATAATGAAGGTTGTTTAGTTGATATGTTTATTTTTTCAAACTTTACCACCGTACTGACCCCCCAAGTATTAAATCTCAGCATGAGGATGTTTCTAAGTTACATTTATACAACATAGTCATCCATAACACTTCAGGGATTTTATATTATAGTGTCAAGGTTATCTTCTCTTAGCCACTGTGGTTTTTCATAATCACTGGGCCCTAACATTATGGCTGCTGCTTATAAAATTTTTTCATCAAGGTTATATCTAACATGAATATTAGTGCAAAATTTTTCCTATGACATTATAAAGTAAAAATCCCTTATTAATTATTTCCCCAACCAGTTGGATCTATACATGTGATCTGTTTCTGTCTAGTGAAATTTTCTAAATATAAGATTTATTGATTTGATAACTTTAGAAAGAAATTTTAGAAAAAGAAATATTTCTATGATTTGTCAATTGTATTTTCATCAACATGTTACTGAACTGGTTTAACTCTATGTGTTAAACAATAGCTCTTTTCTCTTTTGGCATTACAGATTAAACCCAGGGGTGCTTAACCACTGAACAACATCCACAGCCCTTTTTTTATATGGAGACAGGGTCTCATTAAGTTGCTTAGTGCATGGGCTCTCTCTCATCCAGCAAGGAGGTCCACGGAACAGGGTAGAGGAGAGTGTAGCTGTGGAGTTACTAATCAAGACCTCCGGAGACAAAGCAGGAAGCAGGTCTAATTTTATTGCGCAGTTACCATGTGTATATATTCAGGCAGTAGCTAAGCAGATTACAGGCAGGCACCAATGCAATTGTTGGCCAACTGTCCCTGTATCGACCAATCAAGGAGTGGGCCATGGAGCAAGAGCAGGGACTGCAACACATGGCCTCACACCCAGGGCTATGCCTACAGGGTAAGCGGTTTGCTACTCACTTGCCTAGCACAGGGGAGTGGTTTGCCACTCAGACGCCCTTAATGTATGCCATGTATGCAGTACTCCATGCACTTGTGCCCACAGGTTAGGGTCTTGCTAAGTTGCTGAGGCTGGCTTTGAAATTGTGATCTTCCTGTCTCAGCCTCCCAAGACACTGGGATTACAGGTGTCTGCCAGTGTACCTGGTAAACAATAACTCTTCATAATGCCTCACCTAATGAGAAAGAATTGAAGATTAACATATATAATGAATTATAAGCACAAACCATGTTAACATTCAGAGGACCCTAGGCTAATACTCAAAAAATCGAAAATCACATATTATAATGGATTTGATTTCTTATTAGAAATAAGACAACATATATTTGCAGGAGAATTGAAAATTGTTTTGATGTCTTTGTCCAGTATTCTTATAATAGTAATGTTTTTCAAAGTTTTGATACAGCTTGTAAAAGGCAAATAATCCTTGCTTTCTGTTCTTATTTTGTTGAAGAGAGTCTATAAAGATATTGGTATGTTGAGATTTTCAATGGCAAGGGATTCTAGTGTTGGACAGCCTCTTAGTAACATTATTCTATTCTTGCTATGAGGATTCTGTGTTTTATACATTTAAGTTTCATCTAACAAGCTAAAGAATGAATTTCAACTGGAAATTCTTATTTCTCTTTCTAGCAAAACCACAGAGGAAAAAAAAAATGATTAAGTGGTTTTAGAGGATTATCTGGTGGCTGGGAAAACTGAGTAAACACTTAGCTGAATTTTCTTTGTACTTTTCAAATTGTGTACCTCATGCATATACCCTCAGTTTCATATACAAAACATCACATAACATTATTAATGTTAAACAAATATAACTGAGGTGAAAACATCTATCCTGTTTAAAATATTTCTGGGAGTTCTGGAAATATCAACTAATGATATTCTATAACCAAGAAACCTCAGGAAATTTATATACAAATACAAGTCGGGTGTATTACAATAAGAATGTCTCTGGCCTTTCCGATAAAGACAGGCCTTCTGCAGGAAAAAAAAAAAAAAAATATACCTTTGGAAAGAGCAATTTAAATAACACATCATCATCTATGCCACTAAAAGGGACTGAATCTCACAGATCCATAGTATCTTGTCAAATTTTTGAGAATTTATTTTACCATTTTCTCATAAGAAAAAAAGTTCTATGTATCTCTGCCTTCCACATTTTAATGAAAAATGGTCATAAAGCAAAGGCTTAAAACTAAGAAACAGATTCAAACCAAAAGACCAACACAACTAATAAAAACAAACACTAAACTCAGGATCCCTAAAAACAAGTGTTAAATAAATGCAGTACATTCAATTTCTCTGACTTTTTCTTGATTTTTTAAAGAATTTGGATTTATGGAGGAAAATCACGAGTTTGCTGCAGGTAGATAAGTAACAGAATATATTGTACAAATTCCCAAAGCTTTACTGATAAAGCTTGCTTCTGCTGACTTATTCTTATTGACCAGAAACATCACAATCCCGATGCCTGTAATCCCTTTCCTGGCTGCTGTCGTCAACCATTCAGCTGTGAGGATGGCAATATTGCCAGAGACCTGCACTGTGGGGGGAGAGCCAGCAGTCACAAGAGATGAACCACCATGGTGGCAACATACCAGTGGACTTGGATTCTACCCCACTACCCAGCACCTTCCATCAGTGTCTGGCTCATTCTTCCCTCACTGCCAATAAATCCAGTCTGAAAAAACTGCATTGAATAGCCGTTGCCATTTTTATGCTCTTTTTGTGTGTGCATTCATCTTTTCTGGTGTTCTAGCAAACAAAACATTCCTACTTAGTCTTCAATATAATGAGACATACGCAGCAGCTACCTTGCGCATTGGAGGTCCCTGTGACCAACAGGAGTGTCTTTTGTACAGGTCTGTTTATCTTCTTAAAACATTCCCATCTTTGTTCAGTTACCTCAACTCCCACTAAAATAAACCACCCAAATCAGTCTGAGATATTTTTAGAAGGACGTCCTTTCCATCTGTGTTTCAGAGCTGAAGGTAAAGTTATATGATACTATTCTCTGTAGCCTGGTAACCAGAGTATAGCCAAGTGAGTAATATACAGATCTGATCCCAAATCCTTTTTCAGAAGTAAAAAAAAAAAAATCAATAAACCATGAATGGTATGTATTGCCATCAGCTTATACAGGTAATAAACATTATTTCATAATAATGTTAGCTGGAACTGCTGTGGTATTATTATATTGCTACATGAATACAGAGCAATATAGGATTTATATGTGAAGAGGAGTAGGGAAGAGACAGACTGATTCAGGTTGGGGGGTGAATTGCCTGAAAGCAAATAGCTGAATATTCCAAAGGCTCTCTAAAATCTCCCTCTGCAATCCTGACAGTTTCAATGATGAAATCAACATATGTTCAACATTTCCTCCTCAAAATTCCTCCCCAGCCTGTGTTGCACAGTCAGCAGATCTGAACACAAAAGACCTAAGACAAGGGAAACCCTGGTCTTGCTCATTGCCCCTGAATGTGACAGCATGATAAAAAGATGTAGTTGGATTGCAAGAGCATCATTGTTTCCACAGTCTTACAAAATATTTCAGGATTCGGAAAGCTGAGGTGATGCTGGATCTTTTTGTTTCTTGTGCAGATGTAGGTACACGTAGTGAATAACAATAAGCCCCACACTGTAAAACTGAAGTTGTAGTTTTTTTTTTTTTTTATCAGACTGCATTCTGTACAAATTTGTTTCCAAGGCAGTTGGAGTTTTACATCTTAAAGTTCAAGAACATGTTCTGGAATCATATTGATGGAGATTTTGTCTTGGTTGTGAACTTTGAGATCCTAAAAAGCAATGCAGGATACTTATCAATAAATAAATAGGACAAGCATGTTGGATAAATTTGGAATATATTTGTAATAAGATCTAAGCATGCTCACATAGAGGCTAACTAGTGGGGAATGGCTAAATCTAGTTTAAGGCTGCTAAATACATGCCAGTTTTTACTTAACACCCAAGACTCAGATTTTAAAGTAAACTATTCAGAGAAGTAGAGAGTACAAAGGTGGTCTATTCTCTTTATTTCAAAATATAAGTGGTTAAAAAATTTATTAAGATGTAATAATTAAATGTAACAATAATGTGGCTGTCATTTAAAATTACTATGTCCCAGGTATATTTGTTCTCATTGAATCATGTAAAATGTGTATTATTATCCTTGTGTTGCAGGTAAAGAAAGCGCCTCAGGCATTAAATAACTAACCTAAGTCCAGGTAACTTCCAAAGACCAAGGTTGATGTAAACCAGGTTTATCTCCTTGAGCCCTCTGTGTCAATGATTACAAGTCTTAAGATGCATGGCAATTGATAAATGAAACCAAGACCTGTAAATTGAATTGGCAAAACATTTTGGAGGAAATGAGTCACTTATTAGCTATTATCTGTATCACTCTTTCCTCATCTCCAAAATAAACATTAATAACACCTTCCTGGAAGCATGTTCATGCTCATTTAATGAGGTTCCTATAGCCCCAATCTCTATGAATGGCACTAACATCCATTCAGCTAGATGCCTGGAAGTCATCCTGAACTTACCCCAATGTATAATTAGGCCATCAAGTCCAATTGTTTTCCCTCATAAATATTCCCTCTCATATTCACTTCTTTATTTTTATCTCACTGACATTATTTATTCAAAGTCTTATCAATCCTCTCCTAAATTTTTCTTACCACTCTTTAATATGTTCTTTTCATTGCTATGTTAAAGACCTTTTTCATTTTTTAGTTTTCGGTGGACACATCTTTTTATTTTATTTTTATGTGGTGCTGAGGATTGAACCCAGCGCCCTGTGCATGCCAGGCGAGTGTGCTACCTCTTGAGCCACATCCCCAGCCCTGTTAAAGACCTTTCTAAAAGACTAATTTGATCTTTCCTGCAATTCTATAATCAAGCATACACTAGAGCCTAGCAACTCCACTCAGAGCTATACCCAAAAGAAATGCATACATATGTTCAGCAAATGGCATAAGCTAAAATGTGCGTAACAGCTTCATTTGTAATAGCTAAAAATTAGAGCTACATAAGTGCCCAAATCTAGAATGGATAAAAATATTGTAACATGTTTATACAATGAAATACTATGTAGCAAAAAGAAGTAAACACACTGAACTATTTACAAACGAAATGTATATAAAATGCATTTAAATAAAGCTGAAAATATGCAAAACTAAGGTAGGCTTTTTGACTATAGTTTTTTGATAACTGTAGTTATCTATGGCAGTTGGAGATAGAACCTGAAAGATGTTCCTGATAACATTCCATTTTTCTATCTGGATCCTAGTAATTAGATATGCTCATATAAATTTTTACCAAGAGTATTCGTACTTAAAATATGTTTAATTTTCTTTATGTGTGTTACTTGTCAATAGAAGGAAATAAAAATTCTTTTTTTAAAAAAAGTGATCTAAGCATGCTCACTGTTTATATCAAAGAGTTTAATAGTGGTGATACAGGAAAGAAAAATTGAAAATAAAAAGGTGTGACACTTTTAATGACAAAAAAACTGAGGCTCCTGGTGAGATAATCAGCCAGGTGAGGATGACTGAAATGATGGCGAATGACACAAATTTTCACAAATGAAAAGACCATGAATACGGTTTCTATGGATTGAAAAGAGCAGTACAACAGAGACAGTGGCTCTCAGCAACAATAAATCTTTCAAGTGTCTGCAAAGAATGCAATGAAAAATAATTGGGCTCTCTTCAAACATAGCACAGTAAATTCTGACCAAGCACCAAACAGCCTGCTTTTTCCAAGTGGAAACAACACAAAGCCATGTACAAAGAAAAAAAATATATATAGGGACCTATCAGAACTTAGCTTATAGCGTACTCATCATTGATATAAAATTAATTTATTTTTCTACAAAAAGTAAAAGTTCAGAATTTTTTAACACTCTGACTTCAACTCAAACAGTGATATGTGGGGAGGTAGATTATAGAACCAGAAGATTCTTACCTTATTGCTATGTCATTATAGAATAAGTGTCAGTCTGCTCTTCCAGGTAATGATACACAGTTTGTGACAGATAAGCAAAAAGTATACTGAGATCACAACAGTTAATGCCCAACTAGTTTACCTTTCACCTTCTCAGAGGACAAATTTGACTTTCAAAATACAATTTACCTTCTGTTATTTATTATATCACATAAGGCCATTACCACTTCAAGATTTTTCTGAACAAAAAGTAACAAAAGAGAAGCATCCACAGAGCAAGATGCACCTTATTGTCCCCCTGCACATTCTCTGGGCTTCTCACTTTCCCGTCTATGAGAAGTTTTCATTGATTTGTCATTGAGTGCTCCCTGGAGTCCCATGAAAGCATGGAAAATGTGTCCATATGTTTCAGTCGTGCCCTTGGTCAGGGAGCTGCTGACACCTTCATTGTCCAGCCTTCAGGATTCTTTAGTACATTTTATGTCTTAGAGACACAAGTTATTTTAAAGTGATTGACTGAAGCAGAGCTTCTGGAATTAGAACAGGTGTGATTTGCGTACACATCTGTTTGGTCATAAAATATTGGCAAGGAAGCGGGATATCCAGGTTTGCAGCTGCTTCCCAAAAGTTCCACCCTGTATTTAATACCCTTCCAAGGCAGTAAGATCAGGGATGAAATATTCTCACATTGCAGACCACAAAATTAAATTATCTCTGTTCTGCTGATAATTTATCCTATATTTCTGAATTTTTAATAAAATTAGGCCATCTAAATTCATTGATTCTAATTTATTCCTTTATTTTAAAATGCCCATTCTATTTTCTTGTGGCACTCATAGACAGAAAGGTACATTTAACAAAATAAACAACTTAAACCACACATAAATGTTCCCATTTGCTTTCATCATTTCCCTAGAATAAACCTCAGAGGAACAAATATAATATTTCTTGTTAAGGGGTAAGAGCAAATCTAGAGAATGCAAATACATGCACACACCAGGAAATAATTAAGAAATTCTACTGATATCTCTTTCTTTCCTCTTTTGCAAATATATATTTTGGTAAATATTAACTTATTTTGAGGTGGACGTTCCTAGAAATATGTTAGTAATGTAATCAGACAACCAGATCTTTGCATTTTAGTGTTATTATACTAACGCAATCTTAGAGAAAATAAATTTTAGCTCCTCTCCTGTAATTCCCCTTGCACATTTATATACAAATATTTTCTCAAGCCAGGAAACAAACTACTAAGAGAAAAATCATACTGACTTTCACACCAAGATATAAGTTCTTAGTTTCACTCTCAACAAACCAGTATTTCCATTGGGATAGGCTGCATATGGCAAGGTTCCATTTTCATTAGAAAATCATGCCTTGGAGGTCATCTTCATCTGTTTAGCACCTTTAAGGGAACTCAACACATAGCCATTTCATTTTAAGTAGCTTAAGGCAAAGAAAAATACCTGGCTATTATCAAATTTCTCAATGTTATTCTTTTCCTGGACCCACTATAAATATTCATTCCCTAGTCAGCCAACTCCCTAGTGGGCTTCAAGACCTAATTGAAATTCCTAGGTATTTTCATTATAACTCCTTAGTAGTTTTAAAAGTATATAAAGTACCAAGCAGAACAGCAGATGTAAGTTAGGCCAAGAAGAAGATGTGGCCAAGGACCTAGCACGACCATTGAAAGATAAGACCCTCCACTGACCTCTCCCAAGGTCAACCAACTACAGCTGTTTCAGAGGAGGAGGCATTCAAAAGACACAGATAAGAAGACAAGGATGTGAGGGCTGGAAAGAAGCCCAGGCAACTTCCAGGGGCCACCAAACATTTCAGCCAAGACAGCACTAGGTATCATTGTCCATGCTGTCAAAAGGACACACTACTAGAATGTTTCTTCTATTCAAATCAGATGACAACCTCCTCCTTCTGCTCCCCAACCAACCAAGGCAATGTTCCCTTTATGTTCCACATCTGTGTTCTCTTTAGGTAATCATTTGCTTTTGACTTCAACTCACTGAGCCTTTGATGCCAGGTCACAGCTGCGATACAGTTGTGTGAGCCATCCTTACTGAGTCTTCTCTTCATGCTTCACTGGACTCAAGAATGTGTAACTTTAAGCTTGGATTGTGGGACACTATGACTGATGTATAGTTGGACTTCAAAAAGTCAAGCTCCTTCCTAGGACACTCCATGCCCACCATGAACTTTGATATCATCAGTTTGCCCACAAAAGCTTGCTGCTTCCACTATTTCCTTCATTGATTCCTGATTAATCCATCTTCCACAAATACAGAGAATCTGTGGGGGTTTTTTCCTGTGGGTTTTGTATTTTAAAGTAGAATTATTTTTTATGATGATAAATGCCCATTGTATCACATTTAGCATAATCATAAGTGCCCATAATATTTGTCCAGAAGGTTAAAAAATAGCATGTAATGATGACATTGAGAATTCATCCTTCTATGTTGCTTAGACAGTACCTTCAATGCCTTATCAAATATTTTCTAATCTAGTCATCAAGTGAAACAGATGATCATATGGTCTTTGTCAAAACTACATCTGTATTTGAACAAACAGTACAAGCAGCTTGAATACATAAAACACAAGAACACACAATAAGAAAGTTACACTTTAATGATGAAAGTCTCTTAACTTTTAGCACTCCTTTTCTGTTGCGTTTGTCGGCTCAATTCCTTGCCTAAAACAGTCCTTAAGATCCAGTTTGTATCTTTTTTTTAAACTCTTCAATCATCATTAGAATGATGGTGAGTCAAAGTTCTATCTCTAGCCCTGACTTCTCTTATATGTTTTCTACAATTCTGGTAGAATATGTGACCAACATCATCTTCTTAGAAAAAAATAAATGGAGAACATGATTTGTATCAGTGTTCTTACCTTCTAGTTTCCTTTTCTTCCTTTTCAATTTCCATACATACATCATAACATACTCAGTTATGTTGATACATTTTACATTTGTATAAAATATCTTATCAAGTTATTCCACTGCTGGACATCCTCTACAGCTTTCTGTTTCCTTCAGGGCAGAATACATGGTATTGCTCTGTGATCCCTCCCTACCATACATATTTCTGACTTCTTCCCAAAACTATCCAACACTAGACTACTATTTCTTTCTATTGAAAATACTTTAAGTTAAGTCTGCATTCTGAGCTTTTGATTGTGTAATTCCTATCACATTGGATGCCTTTCCCTTCTTTTCCAGCCAATTCCTACCCATTCTTTAAAGGGAAACTCATTTAACATAAACTGGGAAGTCTTTCTGATGAACCTTTGCTTCATTAATTCTCCTACCTCTACCACTCATTTTGGCAATTTATACATTATCACCCTTTCTTAAATACATGTTCATATGAATGATACATATTTTTAATTGTATTGGTTGGTTTTTCTGAACCCAGAGAATAGCTGGAACTTAAGAACTACTAACAGAAGTAATAAAATGAGCCAGTGTAGAATTTGGTTTGGTGTGGAGCAAAGACTGGGAAGAGGTCAGAATACTGGTCTGAGTTAGACAGATTCCTGGTGAAATCTAAATCTCTATTACTTAATGCCCACTTTTAACTCCAAATCCTTAGACACATCATATAAGCCAGCTGAATATAAAATTACTCTAAAGAAATATGTGAAAATAAAAGCATTACCTAGGCACCAGTTTCAATCTATCGTGTTTGAAAGCAATTGTGCATGTGTGCATATGTGTGTATTATATTCCTTGATATCATATATAAGAAAGAAATATCTAATAAATGTATATTGTTGCATGTGGTGAAAATAAAAATCCCACAGGGACAGCTGATGCAGAAATTATTTTGTTAAATATATTTTCAATACAAAAATAGTCTAATTTGAGGGGCTGGGGTTGTGGCTCAGTGGTAGAGTGCTCGCCTAGCATGCGTGTGAGGCACTGGGTTTGATCCTCAGCCCCAATAAAAATGAAATAAATAAAAATAAAGATATTGTGTCCAACTGCAACTAAACAAACACTTTAAAATGAAATAAAGATATTATGTCAACCTACAACTAAAAAATTTTTAAAATAGCCTAATTTTTGTGAGCAACAATTTCTAGTCAAGTCATCATGATATGTAAATGGGAAATAGAAAGGGTGGAGAGATCTTTCAAATAGAAAACATCCTAAGTTCTTTCCAATCATTTGAGAAATGTCTAATTGATAATACAGAGCTTAATAAAAAATAGTATATGTTTTCTATGAACTAGGCCCTGTGCTATGAGAATTCTCATTCAATCTTCTCAATGAATCCATCAATTAGATACTATTATTATACCCATATTGCATCTGAGGACACTAAAGCCAGAGAAGCTCTGTAATGACCAAAATCACATGGTCAGTAAAGGGCAGAGCAAGATGCCCACCCAGAAGTCCAACTGCATGTTAGGAATGATCAGTGATTCCCATAGTTCCCATACTTCCCATAGTTAAACAGATTCCTGTTGAAATCTAAATCTCTATTAATTAATGCCCACTTTTAACTCCAAATCCTTAGACACATTGTACAAGCCAACTGAATATAAAATTACTCTAAAGAAATATGTGAAAATAAAAGCATTACCTAGGCACCAGTTTCAATCTATCATGTTTGAAAGTAAGGTATGGCATCATAATCCATGATTGAAAAACGAATCCTTGCTAACAGAGAGGAACAGAGGATTAGGCACCTTTAAAAATATTAAGTCTTGGCTAGAAGCTGTTTTAAGACTCTGGCTTCATTGTTCGTTTCAGCATCTCTATCACCTGATTCAATAGAACTAATGGACTTCAAACCACTTCACCAGTTTATGAAGAACTGGGTTAAGAAACAGAAAGCATCCCTACTGATATTTCAACCCCTACTGAAATGTGAAAAAGAAATAGCCAATGTAAAGAGAAAAACAAAATCCTCAAAAGGTCTGTTTTTTCTGATAAAGTGTAATACAATGAACTTCCTCAGGCCAACAGCCTGGAAAGACAATTCCAAGTATTCAAAGGACCATATTTGACATTCAGTTGTAATGTATAGACCTCAGAAATGGAATCTTATACATATTAGCATGTAGCCTTAGTGTGGTTCATTTATTCACGGATTCATTCCTTCATCCATCAAGTAAAGGGACAGTTTCTAGTGACATCATTTATTCCTTTATAGACTTATATATTTATTTCTCACATTTCCCCTAATTTATATACAACTTGACATAACTGTATGACCTATAAATATTCTTTAAATATCTAAATGATAATGTATCTGATGGTCAATTTTTATCACTTACCTGATATTCCTTGATTCCTTGTTTTGAAAAATTTCAAAACTATAGAAAACTGAAAGAATATTTCAATGAGCAGTATTTATCCTTTATCTATATTCACCATTTGTTGTTCTTCCCAAATGTGCTTTCACTCTCCATATAACTTTCTCACACACATAGACATGTGTGCTTTATAATGAAGTAAGTTAGAAATGGTTACGCTTCACCACTAATTACATCCCATTCCTTTCTTAAGTACAGGAACATTCTCTTTCATAAATACAACACCATTATAACAGCCAAGAAATTTAACATTAGTATAATATTGTCCAATATACACTACGTACTCAAATTTTCCTGATTGTCTACAAAGACATCCTTTCAGGCTGTTTTTTTTTTAATATTTATTTTTTAGGTGTAGATGGACACAACACAATGCC
Source organism: Callospermophilus lateralis (assembly GCF_048772815.1). Taxonomy (NCBI): domain Eukaryota; kingdom Metazoa; phylum Chordata; class Mammalia; order Rodentia; family Sciuridae; genus Callospermophilus; species Callospermophilus lateralis. Next base: position 98,342,877 of record NC_135310.1, read on the forward strand.
TTTATTTTTTTTATGTGGTGCTGAGGATCGAACCTGGGTCCCACCCATGCTAGGTGGGCGCTCTACAGCTGAGCCACAATCCCAGACCCTCTGGCTATGTTTTTAAAATTTAAGATCCAATCAAGAATTAATCATTTCACCTACTTCTTTATGTCTCTTTAGTCCTCTTGTGGTAGATGGTCAGTGAAAAAGAGTGAGCTAGAAATCTCCATATGATAGCAAAGGTAATATGCAAAATGAAACAATTTTTCTGATACAATTATCTAACTATGAATATTAAAATTGAATTTAATATTGGCATGTCATATTTCTTTTATGCTCATATTTTCTCAAAGTTAGCAAGTCGGGGGGTTGCTCCTGTGTTCTTTTGACATGTTCCCACTACTCTTGCAACAGTTCCATTACTCTCACAATACTTCTTTGCTTTCCAACAGATGTTTCAAGTTTATCTCATGTAAGACCTGAAGTCATTCAATACTCCAAGGAGTCCTGGTTTCTTCTAGTGGGAGTTGTAATAAGAAACCAATATAACCTTGCTTGCAAGGTGTCACTACCTCTTGGTCTTCTCAGTGAACAACAAAAAGAATCTATTAAAACCATGGGTTCACTAAAATAGATGACCCATTTGGAGTACATTCTAGTCTTTTTCCAAATTGCCAACAACTTTTAGTCCAACATCAGGACTGAATTGTAAAAACTGTAACCAGCTGTTATTTTAGGAAATACTTGTGGTCTCAGTCACATGGTAGTTCTCTGGATGTTGTTCTAGAGCCATCATCAAGATCACCTGGGAGCTTGTCAGGATGGGTAGAGTCTTCTATTCCACCCCAGGCCTTCTGATTCAGAAACTTAGGGTACCTCCAAACAATCTGTGCTTCAACAGATGGTTAAATGAATCTGAGGCACACTCAAGTTTGAGGACCACTAGGCTAATTTATCTTGGGTTCATTCATCATTCAAATCTAGATTGTTCTTCTGGTCCATGTCTTACTGTCCCTTTATGGACAAAACAGAAATAGTCATTTCTTACATTAGAAATTCAATGTTCACTTATATTCTTGATTGACCAGCATATTTTCTTTTTTGGTACTGGGGACTGAACCTAGGGGTACTTTACCATTGACTTACATCCTCAGCCCTTTTTACTCTTTATTTTGAGACAGGGTCTCCCTAAGTTTCTGAGGGCCTTATTAAGTTGCTGAGGCTGGCCTCAAACTCGAAATCCTTCTGCCTTGGCCTCCCAAGTCACTGGGGTTACAGGCATGTACCAGAACACCTGGGCAACCAGCATTTGTAGCATCTCAACATCTTAATAGACTCACACAGTATGTGTCTCACCTTCCTAAAGCAGATTTCAAATACTCAATTTCTGATACTTCTTGCCACTGATGAGTGGGCAAGTGGCCTAGGCTATCCCAACAAATGCACTCAAAGGAGAAATGATGTGGAAGGAGCAGCCTGCAGGAGTGACTGCAAATAGACTATTCTTAGGGCTACTGCAGTGGTAAAGAGCTCCAGTTCTTTGAGAGCTGGGGCAGAGCTTCTGCATTTTTGTCAATGCCAAGTGCTGAGCAGTGACGATAATGGTGCTTTTTCTAGAAAAAATCTCCCCCTGTGCTTGGGTGTAGCTCCTGGCACCATTGTTCCTGACTAAGGAACACCAAGCCTGGTTCCTGGCCCCTCATGTCATATTTGTTTAGTGACAGAAATGTTAAGATAAATAAATATGTACCAAAGGTCAAAAAGTAAAAGTGAGAATTTTTTTTTTTTAGAGAGAGGAGAGAGAGAGAGAGAGAGAGAGAGAGAGAGAGAGAGAGAGAGAGAGAAGAGAGAGAATTTTAATATTAATTTTTTAGTTCTCGGCGGACACAACATCTTTGTTTTGCATGTGGTGCTGAGGATCGAACCCGGGCCGCACGCATGCCAGGCAATCGCACTACGGCTTGAGACACATCCCCAGCCCTAAAAGTGAGAATTACTAAGTTATATATTAAAACTAAGTTACATATTTAAAAAATTATCTTTTTGCTATCAGATGGATATTTTACTTTTTTGGCCCATAGTACTTGTTTTATCCATCTAAATGAATATTTTAGAATTTTACTTTTAAATAATTTCAAGTTTGTATAAAAATTAATTAAATCACAAAATTTGCTGCATACATTTTATCCATAACAAAAATTATGGATGCTTCAAGTTAACTGCTTCAAACCTTAGCAACTCCAAGCTGCAAGAGTTTCTGAAGACAATTTCTCCAGATTCTGACTGAGTTATCAAATTAGTACTTACAGTCCTTGGGGCTTTCAATTTGATTCTTAGATAAATCTAAAAAGAAATGATTTAAAATTGAGAATGTGATATATGAATATTAAAGATAATTTTAAATTATTTATAGTCAGATAACTATAACAGAAAGATTATTTCCCTTTTTGCACATTATCTTTGCTATCAGATGGAGATTTCTAGCACACTCTTCTTTACTGAAGATCTATCACAAACCTCAGTTCCAGCTCTCCATGCTGCACAGGCCCATGAACTTGTCATCTATCCCCTACTTCCAATTCCTACTGCAAAGCTTTTAGAGTATTCTTGGAGTTGACTTCTTTTTAATCTCTGAATATTTAATGCAAGTTTAACTATATCGTCAAATGGATGTTCATTGTATTTTATCCAACAAAAGGTCTTTCATGATACCTGATTTTTCATTTCACTGGAAGTTCAAGTCCTATCTTTTATATTTCTATCACATAACATATATTACCAGAACATAATTAGCCATTTTCTAGAGCAGAGCTATTGTTTCAAAGGGTATGTGCATTTTTAGTTTGCTCACCAAAAAGCTGGATAGATTAATTATTTCCATGAATATTAGATGACAGTGACTGGCTTTCCCTAGCCTTAGCAATACTAAACCTTATCCGTCTTTATCAGACGTTTATCTTTCTTCTTCCTTTTCTGAATTGGCTGTTGATAGGTTTTGCCTGTGTTCTTTCATTGCACCATTTATGTATTGTTCTCTAAGAGTTTTGAAAATGTGGTTTTATTATCCAGGTATTAATCCTTTTCTATGATCTGATTCAAATATTTTCTTCCAGTATGTTTTCTTCCAACTTTATTTGTAATAATCTCTATTTCATGCAGAAATTAAAATTTTCTGTCATTTCCAATCTGACATTTTTACCTGTATTTCTGTTTATGCTCCAAGATTATAGACTATTATGCTGTATTTTCTTTCAAATTTTTTTGTTTTTAAAGACACTCAGAGATTGTTTAGCATAATATGAGGAAAAATCCATTTTTAAACATCAATGGCTAATTTTTCATCATTTAATAGTTTGTATTTCCCTCATTAATTTGATATCAGATTCATATTTACATAAATATGCATGTATATATGTGCCTCTGTGTGATTTAGAATTTTTTACTGTTCCTTTAATTGATTTACCTTTTTCTAAGCCAATCACTTGTTATTTTAATTATTGTAACTTTATAATGTATTTTGCTCTCTTGTATGTTTTGATGATTGAAGTGAAACCCCAATCAAAAAAGAAGCCTGCTTTACGAATTCTTAGCTATTACTGTGCATGTCCAGACAAATTTTAGAATTGTTATTTGTCAAAATCCTCCCAAAGGTATTTTACTTTATTATCTTCTATGAAACACTTATTTCTTATTTTCTAAACACTTTCCTTAACCAAATTGGATCCTTAAAGGATCCTTTATGATTCAATTAGAAGTCCTAAAAATTGAGTTCTAGAAAAGAAATAAAACATAATAACAACAAAAACATCCACCACACTTTTCTTTCAAATGCTTAATAAACATTATCTCATTTCTTCCTCTTAACAACCCTGCTAGGGACATTTTGTTAAACTCATTATAACAGTAAAGAAACTGAAGTTTGGGGAGCTTTGTCAGCTTGGAGCTACCCAGCCAGAAAGGTAGTGAAGCAGGGATTATAACTGACTCCTTTAGTGTCTCTTATCTCTAGAGCAGCAGTTCCCAGACTACTCTCCCTGGCCCAGCAAGAGCAGCATCACCTGGGAACTTGTTACAAATGCAGGATCCCTGGCCCACACAGACCTACCAAATCAGAAACTCTGGGGAGAAGTCCAGCAATCCATGTTGTCAAAACTCCCCAGGTGTTCTGATTCAGATAAAGTTTGAGAACACCAATTTAGAGTCTAAACACTAATGAGTAATAGGAGAGTGCAAGAAACATTGCATGAAAAGAAAAAAAAACAGCATAGTATAACATTCATAGAAATGAATGAGAAGAAAGGCTGTGGCCATTCAGGTTTTTTTTTTAATTAAATTATGATAGCATTAGCAATAACAATCACTTGAGAGTATAAAAGGTAAAACAAAAAGTGCTTAGCCAAAGAGGCCCCCTTATACTTTTTAGATCAGAAAAACTGAGAAACCATTGAACCAGAATGTATAAAAATCTAAGCTATATCATCCCATTTCTCTAAGATCTGTGGTCAAGAAATGCATCAGTAAACCTTGGCCAAGGCACAAATATTTCTCCATATGAATTTTGATTTCCTTCAGAAGCCAAACCATAAATAGGTGTGAGCATCAGAGTGCAAAAGCAGCTTGGGGGAAAAAAAACTGAGAAGAAGAGAAAACACTGAGAGATACCAGAAAATAAAGGGCAATTGTCAAGAAAGCCCAGCATAAAGCAGCAATGCAGCTAGAAGGCCCAGAAGGGTGAGGGACCAGCGAAGGAGTCAGGGCTGCCAGGGTGGATGTGGGGGCTGGGCCAGCGGCATATGCCCTGTGCATTTGGGGCCGTCCACAGCCGGCCTGTGATTAGAAAGGGAACAAAAATAAATAAATAACCTTCTCAATACTATTTTTGAATTGGATACATTTACTATTATTTGCAGCAACATAGAGTTTGGCCAAATTCTCATTTAGTGAAATTAGTGCATCGAACCAGCTGGATCTGCCCATGCAAAGAGGACTTGGTGGGTTCAGGTGTTTAGCCTCTTTGTAATAATTACCTATTAATTAAGTGATTAAGGATAATTAGCCTTTCTGTTGGGTATCCTGTCAGGATTAGGGATAAATTCTCAGAGAACACCAACTGTAACAGGCACAGACTTGAATTGAATGCATTTAAAACATTCCCTGGCTTTTTATCTAGTAGTGAGGTGGCTGCTCAGTAGAAAAAAATTTAGCCCACAAGATTTTCAAAATCATCCTATGAACAGACTGTTACTGTAGCATATCCTCACCACCCTCTTGGAATTTAAAGCAGCATTTCCAAGGTTTATTATTTGTATTGGTTTTAATAGGACTCTTTTATGAACCTTTTTAATGAGGAGTGTTCAATTATTGCTTCCTGAAAACACTGCTATAATATCAGACTCCATGCTGTGAGGCCTCCTTCAGTAAAAGTGTATGTGATCTGAATGGAAAATAAAAGAACTATTAAATAGCCATCCCTTTCCTGTACTGTATTAGGCTTTATGTCTGACAGTGTTGGTGGATGGTAGATACATGCAAACTTTCCATCCTTCTAGTTTGGGAAAGTCACTGGATTTTAAAAGAAAGTGTATTTAAATGTTAAAATCTATATGATGTGACACTTATCAGATAAGGAGTTTTTCAAACTAAAACCTTCTCTCTTTTCTTACAAATCCAAAAGGATTGGGCAAAAGTTTTCTAAGCCTGTGGGATCATTAATTAGAGAGGGTGCCCCAGGCAAAGCTCAAGAATCCCAAAACAAATGTGCATGTTTAATCTGTAAAACTCAATCTCGAGTTTACAGCTAGATCTAGCAACTTGGAGCATGAGCCCCAAGGCATGACTCAGATACTCTGCAGAAGAACCTTACCGATAACCCTGAAGGAAGAAATTCAAATCGTTGATCCACTTTTTTTGTTGTTGTTGTTGTTGTGAAGATAAAAGTGGTAATTTATTTTTTTTAATTAATTTTTATTGTAGGTTGTTCAAAACATTACATAGTTCTTGATATATCATATTTCACACATTGATTCAAGTGGGATATGAGCTCCCATTATTACCTCATATACAGATTGCAGAATCACATCAGTTGCAGAACCATTGATTTACATATTGCCATTCTGGTGTCTGTTGTATTCTGCTGCCTTTCCTATCCTCTACTATCCCCCCGTTGATCCACTTTTAATCACCAATCAGAAGAACCTTTGCAGATAACTTGATAAAACAGATCAGACTGTGAACTGAGTTGAAAGTGTTGCTTGCCTTTTATGCACATTTAATGAATGCTCTCCTGAGCACATGTGCATAGTAGATGATATTCTACTAGAGAATGATAACTGGGGATGTTCAAAACCAGTTTAAGAGGTTCGAGAACAAGCCCATCCTTGATGTGACAAAGAGAACTCATATATCCTGGTCAAGCCAAGACTCTCATCATCCTACCCTGATTATCCATGTTTAATAAAAAAAAAAAAAAAAAAACTTGAACTTTTATGTAGGTAGAAGCATCTTAACCCCTTGTCACTCAAACATCTGGTGTATGGTACTAGGTAAGTGCATCTGGGACATGAAGTGCACTCACAGAAGAACTTAACTCCCACGGAGGCCTTCCTTTGGCATGTTATTCTTACAAGGGTTACCCCAATCCAGTGAGAGAATGACATGAGAAAGAAATTAAAGAACGAAAAACATTTGTACAAAGACTATACAGGAGTTATGTCTGCAATAGGTGTTTTTGATCTATTTTAAGTACCAAAAGATGGAGCACCATACATCACTCTGATGAAGTAGCTTGTGGGGAGTGAGGGGAGGCAGAGAAGCAGCTCTACGTGGTGCCCCCACCATGACCCCTCACCTGCACTCACTTGCCCATCACCGTGCATTGATCCTCTCCCTGGCCATCCTAGGCACATGGCTGTCCAAAGCAACCTCAAGACAAGTCTCTTAGCCACCTCATCTCTTTCCATCAAGCCTGTCCCATTCCTGTGCAGAATTTCTAACTCTGGCATAATATAAATGGAAAGTACTATTGGATTTTTTTGCTATTGTTTTTATTGTGATTATTATTATAATTGTTCCCAGGTGAGGCTGAAGAATCTCAGTCTTTCTGGTTGCAGTTCTTTCCTTCCTACTGAGCTAGAGATTACCACCTCGTTATACCAGCTTTTTATTCATCACCAAACGGATGCTTGGGTATGGGCATATTTTTATTAAAACATTTTTCATAACAGTCCAATGATTTGGTGGGTATGATTATCTCATTTAAGTGAAGGGGAGGAAAAAAGTGTTGCCACATATATCCTGAGAGTTAACACCAAGTTAGAATTCACAAGCCTGAGCTTCTTGCTGATAGTCAAGCCAGCTGTCAAATAAAAAAAAAAAAATGAAAACAAAAACTTCCACCCAAGGAGTGTTTATCCTTGGAGTAAGCAAATTGACATAAATAAACTTACCTTATTAGTTCACCAGAACATTGCACCTTAGCACTCATCCGTCAGCTATTAGACAATCCTATTGCCATTGAAAAGCCTTAACAGGGAGGGAAATGCCCTGTCATCAAAACTGGGGCCCAATTTAACCGAATTTTATTCAGTACATATTAGTAAAAAAGTACCAGGATTGTGAGATTTTCAAAGATGAACAAAGTTTCTACATGACATTACTTTCTGATGTGGTCCTATGTTGTTGTTGTTTTTTTTTTCCCCCAATATTGGAGCAATTTCCTCAAATTATCCACCTGGCCAGTTCACACTTGGCACAAGCAGCCCTTCAGATATTAGCTATGGTCTTCCTATACTCTAATGTTTCAGTCTCGGTGATCCTGGCTTTATCAAATTTGAATCCTTAAGCTCATCCTTTTCTTTCCTCGATTTGGCCAGGAATGGTAGGAATGACCACCAATCTCACTGTATTTATTATTTGCTTTAAAAAAAGGTAAGAAAGCATCACATATACAGTTGCCCAGATCTTCACTTCTTATAAGTGGTTGATTAAGAGGACCCAATGATGATATTCTGCATATTTCTATTGCCAGATCATGCCATAAACTATTAATGCTCCCATTACTACTAGAAATAATCATTAACACCTTTAAATCTAATTAGAGAACCAAGTAAAGATACCTCAGAACCAATTCAGAAAACTCATCCTTCTGATTCTATTCCTCAGGAGTTATTCTTAACACCAAAATCCATATTAGGGTTCTCCAGAGGAGCAGAGCTGCTGTCTCTCTAATTTATAATAAGGAATTGGATTACACAATTATTCAGGCTGAGTGACCAGTCCCAAATTCTGCAGTTGACAATCTAGAGACCCAAGAAAGCCAATAGTTGTTCCAGTACAAGTTCGAAGACCAGAGAAGAAAGAGTGCTGTGGTCTAAATTCTAGTCTAAATCCAAGTCCAAAGGCAGTGGAAGACTGATGCCACAGCTCAAAGAGAAGCAGAGAGAATCAATTCTCCCTTATGCAGTCCTTTTGCACTACCTGGACCTTCAACTGATTGGTTCAGATCCACCCACATGGGGGAGGACCATCTTCTTTATTCAGTTTTACCAATTCAAATGTCAATCTTATCCAAAAATACTATCACAGACACATACAGATTGTTAACTAAATACTTGGGCACTCTATTTCCTAGTTAAAAATGACACATAACATTAATCATTACAAAATCTTTTAGGTGTACTCACACTAGTTTTACCAGTAAAACTGCTTACAGCTTACCAGTATTATATTCTCTGAAGACACACACAGCAGAAATTCCCCAAATATTATTATTTTAAAAACAGGCTTTAGAGTCAAAATCAAATGAAGCAATGTCTTTGAGTACCAAAGATATGCAAAAATGAAGTAGCGAGCACCAACGCTCCCTCTGTGCTGATGAATTAAACAATAATATTAAATACAGTGGCATTTCACCTTCACCCTGAAATTTGCATCATCTCTGTACAACTGTGTATCTACTTAAATAACATTCTGAGTGGCCTCAAGGCAGGCCACCTCTAAGAGGCCTGGGTGGCCCAGTTCTACTCCAGCTGAGACTCTCTCCTCTATTTACTAATGGCTGACCTTCTTCCTCATCATTCCATAAGCTCCCTGAGTACCTCACTTGATTTCAACCACCTCTAAATTTCTGATGTCCTAAACAGAGATGGGCACATATTAAATCAAAATTAAACAAATAATAGTTTCATGATTCTTATGCAAACACACACACACACACACACACACACACACACACACACATTACTAAAAGAGCTTTTCACCTGTGGCACATAACGTCAGTCTCATGGCTTTACAGATGTGCCTCCTTACACTTGTCATCTCAGTTATGTCTATGGATTCTGTGCCTCCCCAACAAGATAAATTCCTCAAATGTCAGGGATCATGACTTTCTCTTCTTTAGGTTTGTGTTTATAAGGTAAAAACCTATAATGGCTCAATAAAGTCTAGATGAATCATGCTTGGTTGTATTCTTGGCTGAACAATGGTTGCCAAACACCAAATGTAAGGTTTATAGAAAAAGAGACAACCCGTGTGCCCTTCTTGAAAATATTATTTGAAGACGAAGGATAAAAAAAAAAAATTAACAGCTCAAAAATAAGAAAGTCAGAATAAAAAAATAGGCAGTGAACATGGAGACCAATTAAAATGAGATATCCTAGTAATTGCAAATCTGGTTATGAAATGAGAGGTAAATGTCAAAAAGAGAAGGTTTCTTAATGAAAAAAGTCTTAGTAATAATGTACATCTAAGATTTTATTAACAAAGTAATAAGAAGTAGTGATTGAAGACTAGAAATCCTCTTAAAAAGGTTTCAAAATAAACCACTTTATTCATGATTTTGACAAAGATGGGAGATGTTAATGAATGGTTTAGGAAAACATAAAAATAATCACCTATAAAATGAAAAGCAAGATGTATAACTTTTATCCAGGTGTGGTAGCACACATCTGTAATCGCAGGGACTCAGGAGGCTGAGGTAGAAGAATTGAAAGTTTGATGTCAGTCTCAGCAATTTATCATGACTCATCTTGAAATAAAAAAGGGCTGGGGACATAGCTCAATGGTAAAGCATATCTGGGTTCAATCCCCAGTACCTCCCCCCTTGCAAAATGTGTAACTTTCAAAACACTGAAGAAGGTAAAGGAAGTAGTTGATTTCTTAGCTTGTCAAATACATTTTGAACATCCTGTTTCCTAGCACTACTCTTGACTGTGAGTTTTAGTAGTGCTTTGAAATCTAGAGACCCAAGAGTTACATAATGTCTCTCTTAACAGGAATGTAAAAACAATTAGGAAAAATATGCTACTTATAAGAAATATCCTAAAACGAAGCTAAAAAATTAAAAATTGAGATTAAAAATTTATACAAAGACAAAGAAATCCTGAGGGAGTAACCTGCAGTTCTCTGGCTATTCACTGGGTTGTAGACTTCCCAGATGACCCAGCCTGACCATCGCTCCAGTCTCACCTTGACCATCTACACCAATCAGTCCAGTGCTCATTTCCCTTCATTGCCAAGGGTATAGCACATTCCCCAGGAAATAAGTTTTTGTTTGTCACAACAATTAGGGGCCACTATGGACACTCACTGGGTGGAGTTATCATGTTGAAGAAACTTCTTACACTTCATGTAGTTTTAGAATATCTCGTTAGATATTTATATAAGATAAAACATTTTTTACTCTACTATTACCTCAACCAAGTTATGTTTTATTGATGAAAACAAATTCATTTTTGCACAGTTTTCATATAAACAAGCTTCTGCGTCAATCAAGGGAAGTTTTTTTTTTTTTTTTCATTTTGTTCAGAAGTTTCCCCAAAATTGTTCACCATATGATAATATCAGGTCATTAACAGCAACTCAACTCCTGAAAGTAAGTTACCAAAACAATATGACTGAATCAGTCTGCATTTGTACACACTGCCTTCATAGTACTCTGATGTTTGGGGACATCAGATTTCATTATACCTTCTAGAATTTTTGTGACCAAAATTTACACACTAAAAGTCATATTAATTTATAATATATTTATTTCCTTTTGCCTCTCATTTGTATTCCAGTTAAGGCATGATATTCATTTTTTAAAATTATGTATGTAAGATATATACATTTCATTTCAGGATGGAAAAAGGGGTATTGCAAAAAATCTCTGCTATGAAAGACTTCCACAATGACCTTCCTGAGGTTATTCTAACACACCAAACTTTTTCCCAGCTCAGGTTTCCATACAGATAAATCCCACTCTTTCTACCATTAACACAAATCATAAAACTCCCTTTTCCCCATCCAGAGGCTGATCACGTTTGCTTGTTTCCTTGGCCTTCCCACCATGGCTGAAATGTTACCCCAGCTGGGAAGCTTTCCATGAATATTCTAGGAACTAGATTTCCTCTGTTACCTTCCATATTTTCACTTTGTTCAATCCTTTGAAAGCACTTATCACTGTTGGCAAAAATTATGTGTTGGTTTGTGTGTGCGTTTAAATGAGGATAGTAATAGTCCCTATCTCAGGTGGTTCTTGTAAGATTTACCTTCCTCATAGAGTTTTTGAATATTAATTGAGGATATCCTCAACATATATAATCTACTTGAAACAGTCCCTGTTTCTAATAAGAGCAAGATTATTAGAAGGAAGCCTGGGAAGTGTAGTCTTCAGCTGGCCGACCATGGACTCACAAACAAAACAGAACCTACATTTTAGGAGAAGAAGGGGACAATGCATATTCTGCTCTACCAGCAGAATCTGCCCCAATCTACAAACCAGGCAATATGGTGCTTGTTTGGACTATGATTAGGGATTTTCCTCCCAAATTTGATTGATCTACATTTGATGTTGATCTCCCATTCTCATTTTACACATGCAGCAATTAAATCTTTAGAGATGTTCAGTGTTTGCCACAGAGCATGCAGCCAGTGGGAGGGGTGGGATTTGAATCTTCCTCTTCCTGACTGCTGTGCTGATGGCAGGAGAAGACCCAGTCTAAAGGAGCCCTGATCTCAGTGATGGGCATAATGTTTTACTCAGCTTTTTTGACCTGCGAAGAACAATTTTAGAGGAGGAAAAGTGTATCTGGCACACTTGTTTCTCAGAGGTCTCCATCCATAGCTGGCCGACTCCATTGCTCTGGTCCCAAGGTGAAGTAAAACATCATGGCAAAATGGGCTGGAGGAGAAAAGCAGCTCAGAACATGGCCACCTTAATAAATAAGCAGAAAGAGCTCTGCTTACCAAGGACAAATATATACCCCAAAGGCATGCTCCAGTGACCTACTTCCCCCAGCCACACCCTACCTGCCTACAGTTACCACCCACTTAATCCATTCATATGGATTAATGCACTGATTAGGTTAAGGCTCTCATAACCCCATTTTTTTTCACCTCTAAACTGTCTTGCATAGTCTCACACATGAACTTTGGGGGGACAGCTCACATCCAAACCATAACAGGCATAATACTGGATAATGAAGTTATTCTTGAGAAAGTCAGTTTTCCTGTCATTATCAATACTAAGTGAGTGTGCTTTACAGAGGATTCGAGACAAAGACACAAACAACTGGAAATGAGAGTATATAAACTGTATGTGCTTTGACATCGCCAACTTGGCGTAGGAGGCATGCTTCTTAGAGGTCAGCCACTGGCAAGGACAACCAAACATTTTGCTGAGATGCCAAAATTTGGTTTTACAATTGGACCAATAGCTCAAGTAAATCTTCTCAGAAAATTTTATCTTTTGACTGAAAACAGTAGAAATCCACTACATCCAAAAGGGACCAAGGACAAGCAAAAAGAAGAAAATGTTATAAGGACATCAAGGTGTGTCATAAAACCAAAAACCCACTTTGGCATCACCAAAGATGGGACCATCCAAGGAAACCCATTGAGACCAAGATAACTACTCTTTTCTGGCCTCTCTCACACTCTCTCATCCACGTGGCTCCTCTCTTTAACTCTCAGCGTGTTGGCTTCATTCTTTTCTTTCTCTGCAAACTAGTATGACTCAAAATGGCCACCCTACAAAAGCAACCTCTGCTCAGAAATCTGAATTGCCTCAGTTAAGGCAACTGACAAAACCAACTATCGTTTAATTTAATCTCAATTATAAATTCTGGGTAAAAAAGACTAAATTGACCTAGTGTAATTAGCAGTTTACTGCCAGTCAATCGTGTATGGCCAAAGAGAAAGAGTCATGTACAAATACTGTTTTAGAAGCCTGCTCATGTGGGTGGGTTGTGATAGTGCAGCTCTTGGGAAGGAGGATTGTGGACTGGGTCCCAAAAATACATGTACGAGAGTGAAATTTCTGTTGAATGACTATAAAGTTAGAGAATAGGTCAAACTTATGTTCCTATATGTGAAAAGAATTAGTAAGCCAGGGTTATTTCAAAAGTGAGAAATAATAATTTTCCTGCAGTTCCTTTAAAAAAAAAAAAGTCACATTATAAACTATAACACCAGGGGCTAAAAGGACTAAAGAGTGGTGTCCATATTGATTTTTTTACATCAGCACAACTCCTCTTTCATTTGAGGAAAGCTTGTATGTATGTAATTAAAGAAAAAGCCCCAAGATCATTTCAGAAAGCTCAGATTTTAAAAAAAATCTGCAGGTTTTTTCCTACTCTGACTTCTTTACAAGTAATCAACTGAATTCTGCAGAAAACCTTCTACAGTGCTCAGTGTCCGGAAATAGGAACAGTGAAGAGCTTTACAAACTAACAGACTCCTCCTAGTCTCAGAAAGGTATTTCCCCCAGAATCTGTTATCACCTTCTGGTTCTGATGAGTATGTTAGAACGTTACCTTGACACTGACTCTAGGCAGTTGTGCCAAATGAGAAATCCATCACAGTCACCGTTCACATATTGCATTTGAAGATTAATAAGACAGTCTCTGGGAATTAAAATGTGGTCCATAGCACAAGGAAAGCTTCTGCCTTCATTATCTATAGATGACTCTCTCTCTCAAGGAATTGATAGGTTTTCTGAAATGACATATGGCTCCCAACTTTTATCTACATTTCTGAAAACAAAAGAAACATTGTAATAGCTAAACTGATATGTTATCTGTGAAGTTGGGGCCAGAAAATAGTGGAGAATAACATCCACCATAGCCAAAAGGATTGCACAATAAGGTGAGGAAAAAAGCTAAGCCCTGAAAATGAACAAACTTTTTATATAGCGTATTCATTTAGTACTAATTTTTTAGCCATGATGGCATTTATAATTAAGAAAATTCTTGTATTAAAAAATATTTGGGGATAGCTCCTGTGATTACAAATGTTTTCTTTGTAATAATCCCTGCAAGTTCCACCCCGAGGTCCTAAGACCATCTTTTGTAATCATCACACTGAATAAAGAAAGATCCAACATCTAAGATGCAACAGAGTGACATTATTATTTTTCCCCCACCACTGCCCTTTCCTCTGGGTCTGAAGACTTGGTTCTTTCCTATTTTTTCCCCTAAAATGCTAGAATAGTCCCTATGATTTTCTCTTTCCCCTCATATGATGAAAATATATAAATATGTGCAGATAATAAGAATAAACTTACAATTGTGTTAAAGATTCTCTTCTCCTGCACCTTTCTGGGCCAGCAGCTTTGTAGGAAAGGAGCATGTGGTCATTGTTTTCTCTTTCCCCACCTGGCACTTCTCTAAATCACTCACTAGGTTCTCTCTGCTTCCATTTGGGGGTGGAGAGGAAGTGGCTGTGAGAGTCAAGAAAGATCTTGTTTTCATCAGTACGGTCCTGGTCATAGAGTCTTGGTATTGTGTGAGTTTGGCAGATGTCTAAAGCTGAGCTTTTCTCCCACACACTTTGCAGATTTTTGGAAGCTCTTTTACATCCAGCCATCATTGAATTTCTCACTGGTCATCCAGCATCCTTCTCTTGTAGTACTTTAAGGTAAGATCTAGGACAACTCTCCTTTAACTCCTGTGTGACCTACCATGTGGCCTTATCCAGACCAGAGGAAATGCTCTGCACTCTTAGACAGAAAAACTCTGGAAAAGCAACTTGCTGTGGTCTGGTCAAACAGCATCAAAATCCTGGTATCTGAAAAGGTTACTGATGCCATATTGACCTCTCTTTTACCCACCCCCACAAGTGAATGGCCATCTTCTCCAGCTGTGTAGATATTTTTCAGGAATAAGTCTGAATATATCTGACAACAGCTATAAAAGAAGTCTAGCTCTCCACAGGGGTCCTTTCCCTAAATTTGGAAAGAGCAAGAGGTATCCACTTTACTTTTGCCCCACAAACTGGGGAGACTCAAAACACAATAAGGGACTTCTCAAAAAAAAAAAAAATCATCTTTAAGACTCCAACTCAACCCCTCCATACCCTTGATTAGGAAGAGGTGCTAATAGTTGCCTTGATGGCTTGTGAACATGTCCTCTGTGGTCTTTCACAATGGTTTAGTGCCTTATTCTCAAATCAGAATAACTTGTCACCTATACTTGGGGTGCAACTGAAAATTAAATTGGTGCTTTTGTTTTAAATCATGTGCCCCGTGGGAACACAGACAACATGGATGATGATTCTTCCATAGGAATACCTTTCAAAAGCCCTTTGAAAGGACTCTCAAGGCTCTTTGCAGTTTTCAGGCACTTCACATCCCTTCAAACATCTGAAATTCCTTTGTAAGGTAGGAAAGATGGGTACTAAATGAGACCTTCAAAGATATAGAAGTAACTGTTCAAAGCTCTGTATTAAAAAGTTCTGACTACTTTATACTATAAATCCAGTGACCAGTCATAAGCTAAAAAAAAATTATTTTTTGAAGCAAGTGTGAATTGTGTGATCCAACAGAACTGAAAGCCAAATTGATGAATACACTACCAAACCTTGAAGGGCCCTGAAAAAAAATGACCACCGCCTCCCTGGAGTCCAGCGACTCCTACTGTGAATTCTAGGCATAGGTATATTTTCAGGAAGTTTACCAGGTGATTATTTTGTGATATATATTTTTTTCTTTTCCTTTTCCTCCTCTTCTTCCTTCCTACTATCCCCACCCACCATTTCCCCAAGAATCACCACCCTAATAGGTCTGAGAAAAATGGCAGCAGTATATCAGACCATTAACCAAAAACCTGTTGAGACAAAACAGATTTGTAACCCAGAAACAAGTTATTTGAACACAGCCCATAATTACCACCTAATCTCAGCTTTCTGCATCTATTCATTGAAAGACATGTAGGGAATGGATCCTCCTCTCCCTCCTGAACCCCAAAAGGCCATAGTTTGTGTTGTGGCTATTAATCATGATACACTTAAACTACCAAGCACTCCTTAAAGTATTATCTAAACTAAACCAAAGGTGAAAGGTCACTATCTATGACCTTCTGTCCTTATATTTAATTTCCTTTGTTTTACTCTTTCAATTTTTTCAAGTTGTAGCATTAAAAGAGATTGAAACAGGCAATCCTAGGAAATAATTTAGGCATAAACAATTTTAGTTGACTTAGGTATTCTTTAACATACAAATCTTATTTTTGTCAAAATATTTAGAACACATGGAGTCATAGGCAGAATACCCAAGAGAGAGAATAAGGAATGAAGAAAATTTTGTGTGTGTGCAACAAGTTGTGGTAAGGGACAGGAAAAAGGAAATGATGTTGATAAATATGCATCAAATATATAACATATATAATAATATAGTACCTGGAAAATGGATCCTACCTTAACAAAAAATCTAGAATATGAGCCATTGGCTCTGGGACTGGGCAATAAGCAGAATCTCAATGGGCCTAGGGAGACTGTTGGCAAGGGTTTGAAGGCGGTGAGGAACACATTATTAGGCAATGGTGGAAAGTTGGCAACACCGACACCAGTGGTCATATGCAAAGTAAAAAGGATACCTAATCAACTCAGATCTGGCTGGGGAGATTGCCAAGCAGAAGGTGCCAACTTGCCCCTTGATGCCTATGACAACACATTAGAAAAGACTGATGAACTTCAAAAGAACTATCAGGCTTTCCAGCAGAATTTAGAGAAAATGTGAAAAGGGCTGGACGTGCTTGATTTGAAACTAAAAGTTGTTTCTTATTCCCAGTCTCTCTCAGCAAAATATTCTCAAAGAACTAAGGCACGAATCAAATCCAGGGTGCCATCAGCAAAGCATGATTCCAAGGGAAAGACTTCAAGGCATGGCTGTAAGACCATTCAGAAATACTTAAGAGTGTACCTAGCAGGACTTGTAAGCATCTTAAGGGTGTGCTTTCACAGACTTTCTCGGTTTAGCAATAGGGCTTCTTAGAATTCTAAAGGTATTATCCCATAGAAGCTTCATGGTTGTCAAAAGCCGAAAGGGAAATGGACATGGTAGCACTCACCTGTAATCCCACAGGCTCAGGAGGCTGAGTCAGGAGGATCACAAGTTCAAAGCCAGCCTTAGCTGCTTAGTGAGGCCCTAAGCAACTTAGCAAAATTTTAAAAAAAAATTAAAAAGGTCTGGGGATGTGACTCAGTGGTTGAGTGCCCCTGGGTTCAATCCCTGGTACCAAAAAAAAAATAAAAGAAAAAGGAAAATAAAGAAAGACCTAAGAAATAAATATTAGTGTGGCTTTTGTATAAACAAGTATATTATAAACTGATACCTAAGAAACCAAAAAATGTTTATACAGGAACTTGTTCTGAAAGGGCAGAGATAGTTCAGAATAAATAGAGCATTGGCTCTCAGCCTTCTATGGTCAGAAAGCAGGCTCAGAAAACTACTCAGCTTCAGAAAAGCTACACAGAAGAGGAAAAATAATATTAGCAGAAATGAAAGCCCAGAGAACCGTAAAAAAAAAAAAAAAAAAAAAAAAAAAAAAAAAATCTTCCCAAGGAGCAGGAATGGACCATAACAAAGGAACTGCCAAAATGTGCCTGGCTGGATTTTAGAATTGCTGTGGACTAGTGACTGCTATGTGCCTGCCAGTCCTTTGAGAAAGGGAGTGCCTCTGAGCTGCCATGGTAAACTGGGGATCCGTGGGATTATCACAGGCCTCTCAACAGAAAGCATCTGTACTCAATGAACTGCACTTCAACTAAATCTGTAATTAGCCCTAATTTAAAAGAGGAGATCCTATGCTTTGCAGAGAGCAGGAGATGGTTAGATGGTAAATATTTTGATTTACAAGACACAAGATCTCTGTCATAACTACTCAGCTCTGCTGCAATAGCAAGAAAGCAGCCACACACAATATAGGACTTAAGAGGCATGACTGTGTTCCAATAAAAGTTTATTTAAAAGGGGAAGGACATAGATTGCAGCTCTTGATGTAATGACACAAGATTTCAGTGATCTAAACAGGGATAGTTGACATGTGAGAAGAATATAAATCAATTGTGACCATGGGTGGACCACAGCAGGAAAAAAAAAAAAAAAAAAGGCAGCCATGATTCTTTGATGCTCTTCCCTGAGATTCTGGGAGGTCTCTGTGACTTCTTTGACCAACAGAATACAGCAGAAGTGACACTGTACTGATTTCCTCAACCTTGAAACACTGGCAGTTTCCATTTCCTAGTTCTTCACTGTTGGAGCCCTGAGCCACCAACTAAGGATCCCCCTACCTGCTGGAAAGATCAAGTGGAGAGACCCTGAGACTATCTGGGGGAGGAAGAGGAGCCAGCAGAGCCACATGGTCCAGACTGTCCTGGGTCCTGTAGACCAGGCTAGCCACCAGTTAAATACTACCAAGGACCTTGGTCAACACTATATGGAGAGGTTCACCCAGCCAAGATCTGTCTGAACTATTGATCCACAAAGTTATAAGACATGATAAGACAGGTTTGTCTTTTAAACCACTAAGCTGTTGGGTATTTTTGTTACAAGTCATAGGTCAAACATGCATACCAATATTAGGAACTATTCAGGGATTGTGGGAGTTTAAGTTTGGAGTTTTGTCTTGTTTTGCTTTTCATGATTTATTGTGTTTTTCAAGTCTAAAAAATAAGCCCAGAAGTTTTCCCTCTGGCCAAAAAAAGAAAAAGAAGAAGAAAAAAAAAAAAAAAGGCAACGGAGAGGCAAATCCAAACTGAAGTAGAAAGGAATGACATGCTCAAAATGACCCTTAAGAGACAGCAATTATTTTTGCTGCAACGTGAGAAGGAGCATACAAGAAGGCTGACACAGGAGCTTTACCAGAGCCCAGAGAAAAGTTGATTAGGATCTGGTTGTGAAAAGGGAGGGAAAGACAGATATTTTTAAACATTGCCCAAGAATAGATAGAACTCACTTTCTGCATTTCATTCATGGAGATGAAGGTCACAAGAATTGTACCCAATAGCCACAAGACTATATAGCATCTCCATTCCTCTGCCTCCATCCTGAATTTAAGGAAAGGAATAAGAAAATATAAGAACAGGATTATTTTTGCATTCCATCATACTCCTGAGGATGATATTTGTGTTTTTGTTTTTGTTTTTAAAACGGACTCTTTAGTATAATAGTCTAACACTGGAGTGTCCTACAAAGTAGGCCACTTGCTCTTGATCTACAAGGGCCCCCACCTCCCAGACCCACTTCGCTTTTGTTTTCAAACCCAGATGCCAAACGGGAATTTATTTGCAAACATTAAGTATTCCTGCTACATGCTATCAGAGGTCACAGGCTGCCTCCTAATAGATATTCTAGGGATGTATTAATTGTATCCAAGGTGATTTTTTTTCTGGCAAGGGAAGCAAGCTGTTCTCTTCAGCAAAATGTCTAGGCAATCTGTACCCCAGTTACTGTATTCTAATAAGCCATCTAGGATGCTTTTCAAACAAGTCATTTGCATTCTAAGACATGAGCTTTTAAAGGCAAATATTTGACCCAATTTTCAGCACCTCAATTTTTTAAAATGTTGTCTCTCTCCTTTTTTTTTTTAATCCACCTGCAGTTGCACAGCAACAATATGAAGAAGCTGTACAACAGGTGGCTTATTGATATGCCCTGGAAGTTTACATTTCTGCTTTGATTTTCCAGAAAGAGATAGATGAGACATCTTAATGAAGGACAGCAGAACACATGAAAAACTAATGAAAAGAACACGATGATGCCGCAAAGGTGCCTAATACATTGTGAGTTCCATTATAAATAAGACGGGTTCTTTTCTTCTTTCTCATCAGATGCATCCTCTACGCTTGTCTTTCATTCCTGCTGAGGGAAATTCTTCACTGACACTGAATCAGAGAAATGGTTATTTTCCCCAACTGATGGCTTTGTGTTTCTGGAAAGATGACTTTTAACATGCAAATTGGATGCATCCAAAATCATTCTGATGCAAGACCAGAGCTTCACAACTCTTTTTTACAATTTCAAAATGAGTTTGCTGCCCAAAGGAAAACATAAAACACACCAAAGCTGAAGAAAGACAGCCACCACTCTAATATAGCTTAGAAATTTTCCCCTGCCTGATGAACTGCTTTTATTAAAGACTTTACTGTTTTTCCCCAAATTCAAATGGATGTTTCTAAAAATGGAATGACTGGTAAAAAGGCAAAAGGAAAGAGGCTGATGAGCTTGTAACCACAGTAGTATCCAGACTCCAACAACAGGAAGAAAACAATAAATCCGGAAAGATATTGTTGACATAATAATGATAGCAAATAATTGCATAATGCTTACTAGTGCCAGGCACTACTGTAAACCTTCACTGTCTCCAATCCATTTAATCTTCACAACAGGAGTAATTCTAATTTTTATCTTATAGATGAGAAAATTGAACCATAAAGAGGACTGGTAAATTGCCCAAGGGGTGAAGCTAGGATTTAAACACAGGCAGTTTTGGTTCCAAATTTCAAGTTTGAACCATTGTAGGACAGTGCCTAAAACATCCAGTTTCTAAAAGCTAACGATGTCATGTGGGTCTGGAAAAAACTGCTAAACTGTTTTCTCAGGACAGTGAAGCCAGAGAGACAGAGAATAAATACCCTATCCTTCCTTATCTCTTCAAAAAGTCTTCAGGGTTTCCTAAGGGTAGTGGGGGGAAAAAATGTTTCCCAGGGTAAGTTGGTGTCAGAGGATTGATAAAAACAGCCACACTGCCTAAAGGTCCATAAATTATCTGCTGGGAATTCATAACAAAGCACAACAATACTGTGGTCTCCACCATCCCTCCTCACTTTAATAGACCAAGATGTTGACATATATTTCTTTCAAGTTTTATAGCAAAACTAGGTTTACAGACAATTTTTTTAGGGAAAAAAAAAACCAGCAACATTTTGATATTTTAGTGGTAAATGTATTTTTGGTTGATACAGGAATTTTTGTCATTGAGAGTCAATAGGGAACTCATGAAAGTTACTCAATATCCAACAGGTCCATTGAGTTATCATATAAAAGCTATAACTCATCAGGATAGACTAAATGTGCCAAGTCCGGACAATAGCAGGGGTTTTTGTCAACATGATGAACTTTAAAAGATGTCAGCCTGAATAGATTGTGTTTTCGTAGTTAAATAGAAATCACGAGTTCCTTCAAAAGGAAAGCATGCTGACATCTATCTTTTCACACAGCAAATGTTTTCCACAGGATTTCATTTGCTTCAAATTAGTATTTTTATGAGAAGCAGGAATATGAAATCTGATAATGCAATTTTAGAAATAACATTTATTTTCTTTAAAAAATTTTCTTCACTTATTTCTCTGCCTTACTTCAATGTTACTTATAGAATTTTAAGCCTGATGAAAGTTTAAATAGGGACCATTCACTCATGTAAACATTTTCACGAAACATTTTCTGGTGTCAGGTACAGTTCTAGGGGCATTCTACCTGTAGATATAATGTCTGCTGTCCAATCTCCTCAATGTGGAACTGGAAAAGAGAGCCACAGAAGGAAAGTACCAGCATAGGTGGCAGGTTCCACATAGAGAGTTCTTGAGTTCAAAAGCAAGTTTTCTCTCTCTCTGCCAACACTGCCTCAGAAGAGTGAGACTGCTCTGAACTATGTGAGTCAGAAAAGTGTTCTTTATCTTGGGCTTGGTCATGTGACTCACTTTGGCTAATTCTCATTCTTATCGAAGATTTGACACAGTTAAAGACTTGGAATGTACTCACTCATGTGGTTGGGCTTGCTCTTTTTGGTTTCCACCATCACCATGGAAAGAACACAAAGCAGGTAGGAGAAAAGAGACACGTGGACACACACCCAACAATATGCAAACAAGACGAAAGTTAGTTATTTTGAGCTACTGAGGTGGGGTAATTTTTGTGCTGCAAAAGTTGATTGATTCAGCTTGAGATTTGCCTTTTTAAAGGCAAATTTATTTAAAATTAAAGAAATAATTTTTCTTTAATTTCAGCCATTTTGTAAAACTTGGGGTTTTCCGTTGTACCTTAACTTCTGGTTAGTATTCTTAGTTACTAACCTTGCCACAAAGACTAATTCAAAATGACTAAGATGAATGGATGAATGGATGGATAGATGGATGGATGGATAGATGGATGGATGGATAGAAAGAGAGAGGAAGACAATAATAAAAGTGGTGTTAGGTTTTGTATAGGTTTATATATG
Organism: Callospermophilus lateralis; assembly: GCF_048772815.1. NCBI lineage: Eukaryota > Metazoa > Chordata > Mammalia > Rodentia > Sciuridae > Callospermophilus > Callospermophilus lateralis. The sequence continues at coordinate 98,365,331 of NC_135310.1, forward strand.
GTCTTAACAAAAACTATAGCACCTGTAGATATAATGTCTGCCTCATTTTTTATGAATAATATACTTTGACCTTTTTAGGAGTCACAGTTTCTATTTGTGTTGTGAGGAAATGTTCAATGGACAGACGGTTTTCTTTGTCTCAAGGAATGTTTATAATATCTAATGACTACATATTCCCTGCATTTATAAAATCCTTTCTCACCAGAGAACTCAGGTGTTATTTTAGTTCTCCTTTGGCCCTAGATAGATTTTAAAATAGAAAATCACTTACTAGTCAATGCATGATGTAGGCATACCCCAAGGATTATGTAGCATAATTATTTTCCTGTTCTGTCTCATTTTGTTATTCTTTTCCAATCTGATGTTATATCTTCAAAATAGCTAGAGAAAATTCCATTTCCCCCACATAATGGTAAACAGACTGAACCTCACAATGCATTTATTTTTATTTTTACTGCAATTCCATTAGATTTGTCTTCACTCCATGTTATAATTTTAAAAAATCCATATGTAAGTCATTACTTGATCTTCCCTGACCCTCTTTTTGGGATGGACAACTAACTAAAATATAATCTGCAGTTGATTCTTTGTGTTTACTTAATTTAATTTTATTTTTTTATTGGTTGTTCAAAACATTACAAAGCTCTTGACATATCATATTTCATACATTAGATTCAAGTGGGTTATGAACTCCCATTTTTACCCCAAATACAGATTGCAGAATCACATCGGTTACACATCCACATTTTTACATAATGCCCTATTAGTAACTGTTGTATTCGGCTGCCTTTCCTATCCTCTACTATCCCCCCTTCCCCCCATCCCCTCCCATCTTCTCTCTCTACCCCATCTACTGTAATTCATTTCTCTCCTTGTTTATTTTCCCCTTCCCCTCACAACCTCTTATATGTAATTTTGTATAACATTGGGGGTCTCCCTCCATTTCCATGCAATTTCCCTTTTCTCTCCCTTTCCCTCCCACCTCATGTCTCTGTTTAATGTTAATCTTTTCTTCCTGCTCTTCCTCCCTGCTCTGTTCTTAGTTTCTCTCATTATATCAAAGAAGACATTTGGTATTTATTTTTTAGGGATTGGCTAACTTCACTAAGCATAATCTGCTCTAGTGCCATCCATTTCCCTGCAAATTCCATGATTTTGTCATTTTTTAGTGCTGCGTAATACTCCATGGTGTATAAATGCCACATTTTTTTAATCCATTCATCTATTGAAGGGCATCTGGGTTGGTTCCACAGTCTAGCAATTGTGAATTGTGCTGCTATGAACATCGATGTGGCAGTATCCCTGTAGTACGCTCTTTTGAGGTCTTCAGGGAATAGTCCAAGAAGGGCAATAGCTGGGTCAAATGGTGGTTCCATTCCCAGCTTTCCCAGGAATCTCCATACTCTGCAGGTGATTTTTATAGTTATAGTCATTCTTGTGACTAAAAAGAAGAGGAAAGCATCTGGGGAATAATCTAATTATAGCTCTCAAATGTGCAAATATACAAGATAGTGGGAGAATGGGTGAAGCAAAAACAAAAAATTTGACAAAGATAATGATGACCTAGGACCTCTTATCCCGGCTGCCAATTTCTACTCATCTTCTAATGCTCCCTCTCCTTTAGTCAGCTAGCTCTTGCCATCCATCCTTCCTACTCTGACTGCCAGTATTTCACTCCAGTCTTTCAACATTGTTAAGCAAGATTTGTCAGCATTTTAATGCGCATATTTATGTACATGGGCAGCTCAACAAACCAGTATTAGACTGATTCTCATATTTCAGGTGTTATTCAGTAGCAAATAGACATTTTATAAAAAAAAATAAAATAAATAATCTGTTAAAAGTATGGGGAGACTGGGGTTATGGCTCAGTGGTAAAGCGCTTGCCTTGCATGTGTGAGGCACTGGGTTCGGTTCTCAGCAATACATATAAAAACAAATAAATGAAATAAAGGTCCATCAACAACTAAAAAAAGAATTTAAAAAAAATATAGGGGGAAAAAGAAAGAAAAATGAACAATCCCCATTATAGTCTTAGAATTTAGACTCTAACATCCTGAGGAACTGAGGTCAGCTGAGAAATGTTCTTCCAGAAGATGTCCCTGTTCTAACCTTGGAATCTGTGAATGGTAACTTATCTAAGACCTGGTCTTTATAGATATGATAAAATTAAAGAAATGGAGATGGGCAGTTTTTCCTGGATTATCTAGGTGGACTCTAAATGTAATCACAAGTATTCCTGTAAGGGGAGGTAAGGGGAGACTCTATAAACAGTGAAAAGGAGAAGGCAAAGTGGCCAGCAAGACAGAGCTAGGGTGGATGCAGCTGCAAGGTAAGGAATGTGGACAGCCACCAGACCCTGGAGAAGACGAGGAATGGATTTTCCTCTAGAGCATCCAAAGGGAGAGTGGGCCTGCCCATACCTTGATTTCAGCCCTGTGAAACTAATTGCAGACTGCTGACCTCCAGGACTATCAGACAGTACATTTCCATTCTTTTGAACCACTAAATGTGTGGTAATTTGTCACAATAGACTTTGAAAACTAATACAAGCACTTTAGCATTACAACAAGTAGATCTCCTTCAACGGAGGCAAGACAGATTTGCTTTACGTAAAACTTTGCTTCATAATAAATATTAGATAAAAAACAAGCATAGAATAAGTGTTCATTAAAAAGAAATCTTTGTTCTTCTGTTCTATTGCAAAGTATAAGAACAAGATTCTGTCAAATAACTACCTTTTACTGATAATTAACCACATGCGGAGTCTGCTTTAGTTGGTTTATATACATTCACTTTATTTCTTCCTCATTATAAGCTTCTAATTGAATTTTTATTTTCAGGTGAGGACACCAGGACGCAGAGATTGCCATGGTCACACAGTAATTAGCAGAGCCTGACCTTCTAACCCAAACAGTGTAACCCAGTGTCCATTTTTAATCCATTACAGAACACAGATGTTATTTTCAAGGAAGTTACTTTCAAGAAGCATCAGGATAAAAATAATTTATATGTCATATTAATACATTCAGTTTTATGCAAAAGAAAATCACATTGGCACATTCCTTTTAGGAACTTAATTCAGCCTAGAATGATATAACAGTGTTTTGACCCCTCCTAGCCACAAGATGTACTCCATGTCTCCCTGCCCTCCCGGAAAGTGAAGAGGCAGGGATGTTAGATCTGTTCAGAACTCCACATGTCATATTTTACAGGCATAATTAATACAGGTTGGAGCCTGCCCTCTGTTAGCATAGTCAATGGTGTCTTTCATTCATCCAATCAACAAAACAGTATTGAGTGCCAACCACACGAAGAGTACAGTTTTGGAACTGCTATAAGTGATGCAAAAGTAAATGGTACATGTCTCCTGTCTTGAAGGAGCAAGAGATCCAGGCTGCCATTTTGTATTTCCAAAGCAATTTATGACCCAGTACCTCTCCAGATGGGTCCCACTGTTTACCATAAACTATAGTGAGATATATTATATTTGGTGCTATTTGAATTAGTGTTATTTGTAACATTGCTGAAGGTTTTATTTCCATTACAAACAGAGTTTTTCCTTGGAACATTTAAAATGATATTTTAAGGACATCTTTTCTAGGGCATTCAAATCCTATTTTGTATTCTGCCCTACAGGCACTGAGCTATAAAAGTGACCTTGTGAAAATCGAGAATGCATGTCATCCTATTCACATACCAGTCAAGATCTGAGTTCAGAATTCTATGTTCCTCCTGAAAGAGTGGGGGACAGTAGAAGCATCTAAAGTAGAGTTTTCTCCTACACTGCCTGTGAGTCTTCAGAGCTTGAGATAATAAACAGAAACTTGCTGTATTTTTTCCATGTAAAAAAGAAAAGACTGACATCTCAATTTTTTTTCAAGACAGTCTGATTCCTCTTGCTCTCAGAGCAATGTCAGAAAACCTTGACCTGTTTTTTGAAACAGGCTGCATCAGTCAAGATCTTGTTTCACTTAATATGTGGAAACAGTTCATCCTAAGACTAGAGAGAAGAAGAATGTGTCTCACCTCCATAGGTCATCTTTTATCCAACCTTAGAAACATTACCCAAAAGTTTAAAAATGTTCTTAAGAGAAATTAAGACAATTATTGCATATAACATTTGGGGAATTTAAGTATCTTTTCTCTATACTATGGTTCCAATTTTCAAGATATTAAATAATATAAATTCTTGAATACCAAACACAAATGTTTTTTCCTCACAAATATTGCACATACAGGAAAAAAGAAGATCTTCTTCATCAGATGACTTTTGTGACATTACACTGTGGACAAGTTCTAGAAGCAGCAGGCTTTTCTGGTGGAGCACTATACATTTCTTATATTTAAGGACCAGTCTCCACAGTTGTCTCTTTTACACCATGAGTGGATATATACAGCAAATGAATAAAACACAATTTTTGTATCTTCCCATGAAAATTATTATGGACACTATATATATAGGACGCAGTACTCCATGCCTTTAATATATAATATTTCATTTTTAAGATGAACACATAAACAGATAAAGTTTAAACTCCTACTGTGCCAGGAATGATTTTAGATGCTTTAAACATACTATTTTCAATTCTCAGACACTAAAGAGATAGATGTCATGGTTCACAGGTTTCAGATGGGATTCTGAAAGGTCACATTGCTGGTGTGCTGACTCTGAAGCTCTTACTTTCTCTGAGGCACTATGTGCCAAGGAGCAATGGGCCCTTCAATATCTATCTAGAAGTCTCTTCAAATTCCATCAGATAAAATCGTACAAGCCCTAATGAACTTTGTCAAGTGGAAGAGAAAGCTGTGAAAGTGTACCAAACCCAATGTTTACACAGGATGAATAAGCTAGACCAGATGTTGTGTGTTCTTGGGCAATGTGAACTATTTTTAAAGCCATTTGGGATAGGTTAAGAGACATGGTACTCAATCAACAAGGACTCTTCAAAAACCAATTCAATTCAAATATTCATATACATATCCATGTGTCCATACATAGATCTACACATACATACATCTACCTATATGTGTATATTTATAATCCATCCTTTTCAGAACTATATTAACAATAATGATTACAGAAATATTTGAAATGTGCCATAGTAATTCCACCAGGAATGACAGCTGCTCATCTTGGCAGATTTCCTTGGCACCTTGAACAAAGGAGTACCAGAAACCTACATTCATGATTCACCACAAACCATCACAGAGGACACTGGTGTTTTGAGGGCCATTAGGGGAATATCTAGTGATTCTTCTCAGAAAGTATGCTCATCCACAATCTCTGTGGTGCATGCATACAATCTCATCTGTAAATGAGATCACCTATGGCAGAGGATAAATATGAGTATTCACTGAGGTACTAACATATACAAAACCAAGAGTTTTGGAATCTCAGACATGAGAAGAGCTCAGTAAATTAAAATACAATTATAGGTCCTGCAAAAGTGATCCTCAGAATTTCTGCATAAATCTCAAAAGCCTTATGAGAAAACGAGCCACTTATATAAAATGATTTGGAGGAGCTAGAAAGGTTCTCCTTCCTTTTACTATCTCCTCCATTACCTGTAATTCCCCCTAAAAGCCCCTTTAAATTCTAAAGCCTTTTTGATCTTCAGGAGTCTCCTATTAAAATGCTCCTATCACTGGGACTTCTGTTAATTAACATGTAAAGGAAATTCTTATCAGCTGGTATATCTTCTATAACAGCTGACAAAGAAAAATATTCTCTAGAAATAGGTGTGAGGCAGATGCCTAGGAGTGAATGTAGTGCTTGGTTTGAGTGGTGTGGCAGGAGAGATACAAAGGCCAACCTTGCCTGTTTCACATTTTTGCCTGAGGCCAGACCCAGTAAGTGGTATTCTTACAAAGACATCTTGCTTGACAATTTCAAATTTCAAATTACATGTTGCTATGTAATACTCCTTTAGTACTGCTTCCAGGCTACTAGTCAATTACTGCTTCATTGCACTGAATAGTGTTCCACTTGTCTGAAGAAGGGACTACAATTCCCTGAAGAACATAACTCACTCCAAAGGAATTGTTTTACTCACTAGTGGAGTCTGGTTCCGTAATGCCTGCCTTTGACTAGTGTATTGAGGGCTAAATATAGACATATAGGTATCCAACAATAGTTACCTAGTAGAACCAGCAATTTACCCACATGCTCTCAAATTCTAACAAAACCCCTGCAAGCTAAGTATTATGCCCATATTACAGATGGATATTGAAACGAAGGCTAGAAAAACATAAGTCCAGGTCAGGAAATACCACCAAGGAGCAGAGCTTGAATTTGATGATAGATCCAAGCACATTACATTACACAGCACAGCTTTCATTCCTGTTTTCAGAACTACTACTCATCTTCACAATTTAATCAGACAAGAATTGAAGACTTACTAGTCACCAACGAAAAGAAACAGATCCTTAGCACAAAGACTAGTTGAACATCATAAAGAGTAATTAACATTTTGAGGCAACATATGCTATTGCTTAACAGGTAATATAAATAAAGTTACTAAATGTTGTAGCAAACTTCCTGAAGTTTTTGATCACTGAGGACTATGATGGTCAGAAAAGAGAATGTTAGAAGCCCATTCTTACAAGTACATATTAAAATGATGTTAACCTTGATGTTATTGACATATTAAGGTGTTCTTTTCGTGGGGGTTATCCCGTATATTGTGAGATGCTTTGCACCACTCCTGGCTTCCACCTACTAGATGCCAGTAGCACTCTCTATTAATGACAATAAAAAATGTCCCTGGACATTGCCATATGTCCCCTGGGAAAGCAAAAACCACTCTAGGTGAAACCTGTTGTAGAAAAATATTTGAAGATATGTAACATCATTATGATATTATTTTAAAGGAAATAAACATTAACTATTTTAATATATAATAATTGTTATATAAAAATAAAAATATTATTCAAAATAAATATTCCAAATTGAAAAACTGTTATAAAATAAAATGTACCATGTGGTCAAATTTGATTATTTTTTTTAAATGCATATGTATACAATAAATAGAACTTTAAATATTTTTAAATGTTTTAAATGCTTGTGAGTCTATTCTAAGGCAATAGGTAATTTTTTAAATTGTGTACTTTCTAGTCTTTCCACATTTATTAATAATAACAAACTTTTGCATCATCATTATAGTTTAGAAATTCTAGAATTCGTTTATTTTAAAATCTGGATTGGAAGACAACAGGGAAATTTATGTAACTCTGAAAAGCTCAAAATAAAGAAAAAAAAGTACCACTCCCTGACAAGTTTAAGCTTCAAGTCTGTTAGTCACACAGATCTGTAATCTTAATTTCTTCTCCCTTTGCAGTCTAAAGAAATTTAAGTTGATAAATTACCATACAAATCCATCCTGGATCACTAGTGCCTATGGATCATGTAGTAGGAAGAAATAACAAATTGATCTGGATGAACACTTCCACATCTTAGGCTTCAAGGGGCAATTTTCAAACACAAATAAACAATGAGTCTCCTCTAAAAATATGTCTCAGTCACTTGGGGATAAACCTGCTATGGGAGAGAGTCAATAGACAGACATGAGGCTTAAAGCTTTAAGAACATATAAAAACTTTTATCATCCACAGTTCATGCGCAAGGACTGTGGGATAGATTACCAAGAGATGAAAGAAAGTACCTGGAGGTGGCATGTGTGACCTATGGTTTACTTGAAAAACACTTGTGGTCCAGTGGCAAGAGGCTGGACAGATAGCACTCCATCCTCACAGTGCTTCACAGTAATGTGTCCATCCTCATGACATTACTCCAGAAAATAGCATCTCCATCCCTCCTGGTGTCTTGTCCAAGTCTGCTGTCCTCAGTTCTGCATCAGTCACCACAGACAGAAGGGTTTTATAAGGTAGCCTTTAGAGCAGTAATGTCACAAGCTCAGCTTGCTTTGTTTCATTGTATGACCAGCAACCCAAGGAACTTGGTGTATATGCAAAAAAGCAGCTTTCTACAGGTAACTTGTCCTAATTCCCAGAATACATGAAAGAAACCACGTCCTTCAAGAAAATATTTACCTGTGTATTCTGTCCCAGACTTGCTCTCATTGATTTCTACTCTTGGCTAGATTCTTGGGACTTGAGAGGGGCATTTCAGGAACATGGTGTTTTACCATCCTCCTTTTCTGCAATAATGGATGATACACAGCTGAAAGACAATCTGAAAGAGAATGTAAAAGCAATATGTTTCAATACTAAGAGGATTTAATCACCCTACCTTAAATGCTAAGGCACTGTGAAAATAAATAGGTAATCAATAACTGTGGAAATTGATAGGGCTTTGAGAAATGAAATCTACAGTTGAAAAGAAAATTAGAGAATTGAAAGATAAATCTGAGAAAATTACTGTATCTCAGAGACAGAAATCATTAAAAAAAAAAAAACAAACACCAGTGTAGAAAGTCTAATAGTCTTTTGTTGTTGTTCTTTTTAGATATAACAGTAGAATGTACTTTGACATATACATATACATGGAGTATAACTTCCCATTCTTGCAGTTCAACATTATGCAGAATTATAATGGTTGTGTATTCAAATAGAAACATAGAAAAGTTATGTCTGATCCATTCTACTGTCTTTCCTATTCACATCCTCCCTCCCTTCCTTTCATTCCTCTTTGTCCAATCCAATGAACTTCTTTTCTCCGCCGCCCCTCCACAACCCTTTTTGACTCACTCCATGCACAGATCAGAGAATATTTGGCCTTTGGTGTTTTGGGGAGTGGCTTATTTCACTTAGTATGATAGTCTCCAGTTCCATCCATTTACTGGCAAATGCCATAATTTCATTGTTCTTTTTGGCTAAGTAATATTTTATTGTGTATATATGCCACATTTTCTGTATACATTCTTCTGTTGAAGGGCACCCAGGTTGGTTCCATAACTTAGCTATTGGGGAATTGAGCTGCTGTAAACATTGACATGGCTGAGTGACTGTATTATGCTGATTTTAAGTCCTTTGGATATATACTGGGAGTGGGATAACTGGGTCAAATGGTGGTTCCATTCCAAGTTTTCTGAGGAATCTCCATACTGCTTTCTATAGTGGTTGCACCAAATTGCAGTCCCACAAGCAATGTATGGGTGTACATTTTCCCCCACATCCTCACCAACATTTACTGTAACTTGTATTCTTAATAGTTGCCATTCTGACTTGAGTGAGATGGAATCTCAATGTGGTTTTGATTTTCATTTCTCTAATTGCTAGAGATGTTGAACATTTTTTATATATTTGTTGACTGATCATATTTCTTCTTCTGTGAAGTGTCTGTTCAGCTTCTTTACCCATTTGTTGATTGTTTTTCTTTTGTTGTTGTTTTTTTGTTTTGTTTTGTTTTTTTGCTTTTTGGTATTAAGTTTTTTTTTTTTAAAGAGAGAGAAGGATGAGAGAGAGAGAGAGAGAGAGAGAGAGAGAGAATTTTAATATTTATTTATTTTTTTTAGATCTCAACGGACACAACATCTTTGTTTGTATGTGGTGCTAAGGATCAAACCCGGGTCGCACGCATGCTAGGCGAGCGTGCTACTGCTTGAGCCACATCCCCAGCCCCAAGTTTTTTTAATTCTTTATATATTCTGGAGATTAATGCTCTCTCTGAGGTGCTAGTGGCAAAGATTTTCTCCCATTCTGTAGGCTCTCTCTTTTGTTCTTGATTGTTTCCTTTGATATGAAGAAGCTTTTTAGTTTGATACCATTCTATTATTTTACTTCTTGCACTTTATGAATCTTGTTGAGGAAGTTGGTTCCTAAGCCAATGTAATGAAGAGTTGGGCATATATTTTATTCTGGTAGGTGCAGGATCTCTGGTCTAATGCCTAGGTCCTTGATCCACATTGAGTTGAATTTTGTGCAGGGTGACAGATAGGGGTTTAATTTCTTTCAGCTACATATAGATTTTCAGTTTTCCCAGAACCATTTGTTGAAGAGGCTATCTTTTCTCCAATGTATGTTTCTGGTGCCTTTGTCTAGTTTGTTTCTGTGTCTTCTATTCTGTTCCATTGGTCATCATGTCTTTTTTTTTTTTTTTTTTTTTTTTTTTTTTTTTTGGTGACAGTACCATTCTGTTTCTGTTACTACAGTTCTGTAGTATAACTTAAGATCTGATATTGTGATGCCTCCTGCTTCACTTTTCTCACTAAAGATTGCTTTGGCTATTCTGGGCCTCTTATTTTTGCAAATGAATTTTATGACAGTTTTTCTATTTCTATGAAGAACATCATTGGAATTTCATTAAATCTGTATAGTGCTTTTGGTAGTATGGCCATTTTGACAATATTAATTCTGCCTACTCAAGAACATGGGAAATCTCTCCATCTTCTAAGGTCTTCTTCATTTTTTTTTTCTTTAGTGTTCTGTAGTTTTCATTGTAGAGTTCTTTCACCTCGTTTGTTAGATTGATTCCTCAATTTTTGTTTTAGGTTATTATGAGTGGGATAGTTTTCCTAATTTCTCTTTCAGATGATTCATCATTGGAGTATAGGTATGAAATTGTTTATAAAGCCAAGGTCAACATCATTTTAAGTGGAGAAAAATTGAAAGCATTCCCTCCAAAAACTGGAATAAGACAGGGATGCCCTCTTTCACCATATTATTCAACATAGTCCTTCAAACTCTAGCCAGAGAAGTTAGGCAAAAGAAAGAAATTAAAGATATATAAATAAGAAAAGAAGAACTCAAACATCCCTATTTGCTGATACATGATCCTATATTTATAAGACTAGAAAGACTCCACCAGCAAACTTCTAGAACTCATAAATGAATTCAGCAAAGTAGCAGGTTATAAAATTAACATCCAATAGTCTTTAAATAGGAATTTGCAAAAAAAAAAAAGAAAGAATTGAAAGAAGGGAAGATGCAACTTCAAAAAAAATAGTGAAATTTTTTGAGAATTGATTACATCCAAGAGTTCTGCCATACATCTGGCAGCAAATTGATTAAACATGACAGAGAGTATAACTAGACTGACAGCTAAAAATACAAAAGCAGCAGCAAACATTGGAAGGTAATGGAGAAATATCTCCAAAATGTTATAGAAAATAGCTGTCAACCAAGTATTTTATCCCCAGATGAATATTTTTCTACAGGGACCACAATTTTTTTTTTATTTTCAGAAAAAGACTAAAATAATTCATAAAGAGTCACAATCATTTAATTTTGCTGAAAGAAATACTGATAAAAATATGTAGTTTAGGAAGAGGGAAACTGAAGCCAAAATGAATGAATATGGTATAAAATGTAAAGATAAATAATAAAATTGATAAACACGGGTAAATCTAAAAAGGTATCATTGTGTAAAACAATAATAAGCAACAATTTGAGTGAATTAAAACAGGCTGGAACTAAAATAATGGACTATATATATGTAATATATATATACAATGGACAATATATACAATTATATATTATTAAAATGTAACAATGTTTGGTTTGAAATATCCAATTACAAGAGGGGAGAAATGAGGAAATATAGATGAAAGAGAACAGGAATATGCTGGCAATTAAAGCTGAATCAAGAGTACATGGATGGCGTGGCTGTGGCTCAGTGGTAGAGCACTTGCCTAGCATGTGTGAGACACTGGGTTCAATTCTCAGCACCACATATAAGTAAATGAATGAATTAAAGGTCCATCAACAACTAAAAAGAAAACATTTAAAAAAAGAGTACATAGGGTTTACTAGGTTTACAATAGCCTTTTCTATGCTTATATGGAAAAACTCCATTTTGTGAAGTTTAAAATAAAATACTGAAAATGATAGTATATAAAATGGAAGGGAAGATTAGAATCCAAGTGTTTTCTGTTCTTATGTGTTTAGTGGAGGATAGAGAAGACTTAGTTAAGCCAAGGAGAGTGTGCTACAAATATAACTTTTAAATTTTTATTCTTTAACTATTAAAAGAATAATTATAAACTAAATGACTTCTAAAACACTAAAGGAAAAACAAGAGAACAAAGAATTGATCAGTAGAAGAGGGGAGCAAACACAAGAGAAAAGAATAATACAAGAAAGACACAAAATAAGGTGACAGAAATAAGTTAACACCAATAATTTTAAATATAAGTGGGGCTAACCTTGTAAAATTTAGAAGATTTGAGTAAGGATTAAATAAAGGAAATCCGGCTACATGCTGATGAAGAGAAGTCACAGAAAGGTTGGAGACAAAAAGCAAATATTTAGCAGCATTAATATCATTAAGAATAGACTTTAAGATGAAACCAAATTATTCAAGAAAAAATAGAACATAGCACAATTGTAACATAACAAGGAAAAAAGTCGGGGCAGAAATCTGAGGTCATCCTTGACCTTCTATTTATTTGCATTATAAATCCAAACCATCAGCAAATTATTTTGGCTCTATCTTCAAAAGAAAGGGTGGGGATTTAGTCAGGTATATATATGTACATATACATACACACACATACATACACACACATAGGTATTCACATATATACATATAAACATGTTTATTTATAAAAGACTGAGCAAATAGCAAATTTGGCAAGACAATATGTATGTAATCTTAATGCTGAGTACATGGATAGCTGAATAATTTTCTACAGACTATTATATTTGGAGCATCTTCTAATTGAAATATTTTGAGTGTACCTAGACTCATTTCTGGTTTAAAAAAAGAAAGAAAAAGTATTTCTGCTCAGGAGCCACCCCACTGCATAGTTATATAGTGCTTCATCGAAATCTCAAAGGGAGTCTTTTTGGAGGCTTTCTCTTTTCTCTCAAAGAAGCCTTGTCTATTGAATCCTTTTTTGGATCTCAGACATCTGCACCATCTCTCTGCCTCACCACCCTCTCCTTCATCACATTTCTGAGTTTCACTGAAACGTAGAGTGAGAGAACATGATAAGACAGCTATCTGAAGTTCTGTTCTTAACAACAAAGAAGAATGTGTTTTTGGTGTTTATGTTGTTGTTTAGTTTTTGGGTTTTTTTAAATAATGCCTAAAATCCACTTAGAAATTAAATCATGACCAGGCATAGTCACATAATCATGCAAAGTATCTCTGTACAAAGCTTCCAGTCCATCTGTCCTCCCAAGCCCTAATCATTTCTCAAGCTGCTAATAATGATAGACTTCCTTTTTAAGTGGGAGCTGGAGTAAAAAGTAGCATCAGATGCTACCATTCATTGTCTTCACACAAAATCACCCAGATTCTAAACCTATTTTAGCTTAGAAAGTACTTTTTCTAAACTCAGGGACTTCTGAGACTATTAGAGTCATTAAGTTAAAGATCTGAGCTATTTGGCAGTAAGGAACCAAAAGCCTACCATCCAGAGAAGAAGACAAATTCACTATTTGTCTAATCAGATAATAAGAGGTCTAAATTACTTCTCCAAGAGAGTTTGGATTAAGAAAACAGAATATTGTATCTGAATCTGACAACCATAAGTGATCTACCTCAAGAGAAGTAAATAGTAGTTAAAGTTCCATCATATTTCTATATGGAAAAGAAAATCTGCTCAATAGTAAACTCTATCAATGTGGAATAAACACTATCAATGTGTGAGTAAAGAAATAAACTGGCATATTTAATCTGATTTTCTCATTACATAAATTTGGAGACTTTATTTAAATTTTCTCTATACAATGTAACCAAATTGATTAACTAAACTGTTTGTTAAAAAATTAAAAGCTTGTCAAATACTTGGATTAACTTACAATTTGTCGTGGAGTTGCCTGGTTTTATTTCGCCTTCTTCTTTTTTTAAACACTGAACAATGAATAGACCAAATTGACAGCATTGTAGGTACAGAAAACATTCATTGTTTTTTATATATCAGACTGATAAAGTATATATCACTTATGTTTACTATAATCTCCATTGATTTTCTCAATCAGTTCAGTGTGATCGTTCTTGGATAAGTACCCATATAACTCTCTTTTTGTCCTACATAACTTTCAAAACCCTTGCATATCCATCAATAACAACACCCTTCATAAAAACTCAATTTCATAAAAAAAAGATGACAAAGCCTTCAGCAATTGCCCCTTAGACATATGTCAGAATAAAATTTGGCCCTAAAAGTTGGTTGTACAGGTTTCTACTTAAACCTGATTGATTCACAAATCATACAATACACTTTTTTTAATGTTTTTTTTAAGCAAAAATCCATCCGGAAAATTGGGCAAACAGTAAGAGTTATTATTGCAAGGCCAGAAACTGCTTAAAAGAAAGCTTTCTGAGCTAAGCGAAATGCTATTTGTTTATACACACACACACACACACACACACACACATACACACACACACATATGGAAAATAACTGTCAGGGAGTGATTAAATTTTCTAATAGTTTTGATATGGATTTGCATTTATAAATCAATAACAGCTACTGGATATGTTTCAACATTGTACAGGTGTTTTTTTTTTTTTTTTTTTTTTAGAGAGAGAGAGAGAGAGGAGAGAGAGAGAATTTTTTAATATTTATTTTATTTTTTTTAGTTTTTGGTGGACACAACATCTTTGTTTGTATGTGGTACTGAGGATTGAACCCGGGCCCCACGCATGCCAGGTGAGCGCGCTACGCTTGGGCCACATCCCCAGCCCCAGGTGTTTTTTTTTTTTTTTTTTTTAATTCCTTCAGAATTGCCAGAGAAACTCATACTTGGTAATCTACCTTCATTTTCCTTGTATTATTAAGCAACAATTGATAGGTTTTTCCCAAAAGTCTCTTTCTTTCCTTTAAATTCTTGAGTGAATACATACATGGTTTTTTACTGGATAAAGGAGATGTTAATGAATTTTTTCCATCTTAGCAATTCATTGAAATCCATGTAATACTTTGCATTGTCTGGAAGTGTTCATTGCTATGATTTCTGTAAATGGAAATCAAAGAACACATTTCTAAAATGTAATAGCACTTTAACCTTGAATGAAATTCTTAAAGCATGTCCTTTATTTTATTGATATTAAGAGAAATTGAAAGGAAAGAGGAAAAAGAAAGGAATTGTTTGCATAGTTACTTGAGTGCCTATACTCCCAAATAAAATAAGGCATTTGGCTGACATTAATTTACAGAAGCATAATACCTCTATTCCTTCAGTTCTTTCTTCACTTTCCCTTGATTTAGAATTGGATTAATTTATGAGAAGACCAGCAAGCATCTGACCAAGAAATCATGTTGCAGGTAATAGAAAGATTCCCTGTAAATTCTTAGACACATAACAACTAGAAAAATAAGATAAGTTAGAATATGAATCACATGTCTAGAGACACATTTTATAAATAGGATTAAATGAAATGTTGTAAGTAAAATATAACCTATGGTATATAGTAAAGGGTCAATAAATGCCTGATGGTGCTGGAATCAGGGATCAGGTCTAGAGAGACCAATTAGGGACTTGAGTTTAAAACCTGTCTCCTAAATCCTCAACATAGAGGTTATATAGATTAACATCATAGGGCTGCCAATTAATTGAGTTTAGATTATTGAAACAGAAAAGAAGTGTAGTTGTTGTGGTACAGACTGCAAATTCCCCCAGTACCTCCCTCAGTCATACCTCCAGAAGGGACTACACAGCATGCCCACCCGCAACCCCCTCACACACAGCAGCACTCAGCGTCCCAGCCCTGTGAGCTCCTGCCCCAGCCACAACAGTCCAATGGAGTCACCTCCCAACTCATCCACCTAGGAATGGGCGGGCAGGAGGAGACTCCACCCAGAGACTCCACCCCTTCAAAAAATCCAAGATGGCCGTGAAAGGAAGGCTGAGTTTTTTAGTTGTTCTGTGGGTTGGAATTCAAGCAGCAGGAGAACTGCTTCTCAGCAAAGTGAGTGAAAGAGGGAAATCACTGATATGCAATATTGGTAGAGTACTCAGAAATTTAGGTACACTGGACAAAGAACAAGAAAGTGTACTTTGGAGTCAAGCCAGTTGCAACAACAGCAGTGCTGATTCACCACAAACCGGGGGAATAATACAGAAAGAAACACAATGGATAAATTTGAAATGGAAAAACCTATAGATCAGAACAGCACTTGAAACTTAGCTGATTCAGAGACTGCACAGGGAACTGGTGTATGAAAAGTAGCATTTGTAAACCAGTAAATGGAGAGCTGAGGTTGGAGCCAGCTGGAAGACAACACACAGAAGCTTGCTGCTGCAGGAGCTCAGACACTGTAGCAAACATTGTCATTCTGTCCTAGGCTACTATGTGGCCTAGGGTGTACCTAACAGAACATGAGTGAAACAGGAACAGAGAAGATTGTACCCAGGAGGGTTCAAGTAAGAAGGGACCCAGAAGAACAAGCAAACAAAAACAAAAACAAAACAAAACCAAAAAAAAGGAGAAAAAAATTTCTAACCATCAAAAAAAAAAAAAAAAAGACAAGGAGAAATAATTGTCATAATGCAGAGGAGTAAACTCACTTTCCTCTGAGTCTGGCTACTGCTCATGTGCATTTGTGACCAATGCAGGAGGGTTGGGAAACTGAAGAGATGAGCATGAAAACACTCAGGGACTAAGCATTAGAAAGCTTTATTCTTGGGCAGTAGAGGGTGTGAGACCTGTAGCAAGTTGGTTCCCCTTCCCCACAAGTGGAGCTCTTGGGAGGTTCCTGAACTCTGGACACTCAGCAGAGATCTGCCTATGCTCGACCCTGTGCATGTGTTGATCTAATCTTTCCAGAGCAGATACCACCCCACAAAGTCCCTAAGTCCTGATTAGACTTAACCCCCTGCTGCCAGAACTTCCCTCTTTGTTGCCCCACTCTGGGAGTACATCCATCTGATCTGGCCTGTTGGGACAAAATTCCAAAGTACCTCCCATTCCATCCTACCTTGTACTGGTGATTAGGAAAGCTGAGAGATATTCCAGCCAGCGACAGTTTTCTGCCACTCCAGTTGTCAGCTCAGTGAACAACACAGTAAGAGAAAGGTGTTAACAAACCCCAGCCCCTGTGTTCTGTCCTCCCTCTCTCTCTGGATAGCCCAGGAAGAAATGGGGAAAAGGACATTTGGGTTGAGGCAGTGAAAATCCATCCTTATTGACAGTTTTGCCCACCTCAGTGGAGACAACTCTTACATTTTTTTTTTCAATAAGAATCTTTTTTTCTTTTCCATATGCATGCATGTGTGTGTGTGTGTGTGTGTGTGTGTGTGTGTGTGTGTGTTCTTGCTGTGCTATTGGGTCATGGGTATGTCTACATGTATATATGTTTCTTTTTACTCACATTTAGCTTTTTTTTTTTTTGCAAAATGTCTTCTCAGGGTTAGGGGTTTTTGTTTATTTTGGGTTAGGTTTACCTATTTCCTTGTTTCTTTTTCCTTTCTCCCAGTAACAGCCAAATTTCTCTATCCTTTTACTGGATAGAGAAATTTTTTAAAAATTTTTTTCTCCTTGTTCTTTATAGCCATCACTTGGTAAATCCCTTCTGCATTCTTTATGTTCACATTTTGAACATTCCAAACTTTCTTTTACTTTTCTATCACATTTCTCTTAATGAACTGTATTCTTAGCACATTTTAGAACTATTTGGTTTATATACGTCCTGTCTCCACAACTCATGTTGTGCAGTTATTAGTACTCTGTAAGGCATAGTCTATACCTATCATTTATTTTATGCCAAATCTAGCTCACAGCTATTTATTGTTTTTCATGTTGGCAATTGCTGACCCCACCATTCCTGGCTTTGTGGTAGTAGTATTGTAAATGTCATAGTAGGCACTGGGTATTTGTTTTAAAGAATGAAAACAATTTTTATTGTTTGCTTCAATTGTTGCTGTTGTTTGTCTTCCCTTTTATGTGAGGTTCTGGGATCTACAGGAACAATACAAGTCCACAGGGTAGAGACTCTACTGCTACACTAAAGCCATCCAAAAGACAACACACCTTGATCCACACACAAATTAATCACACTCAGACTTCAATAATACTTTAAGACAAAGAACAGAACAGATTAAAAACACCAAAGTAATAACAAGGTCCCAAGTAGGAAGAGTTTAGGAGGACCTTCAAGCCCCTCAACCATGAATATTCACTCAAACAGAAAAAACAAAATTAACACAAAGGCTGTGGATACCACACCTATGTGGGGTCTCAATATAGATCACTCTAACACTTTGGCAAGAGAAAGATGTTCCCTAAAAAGGCCCACATACAAGAGTGGAAGAGAAATCCATCTCAAAAGAAGCAAAAAACCCAACACAGAAATATAAGAAATGTGAAAAAAAAGTAACACAATGCCTCCAGAGTTTATAAATCACCAGCAACTGATTGCAAAGATATTGAAGTCGATGAAATGTCAAATAAAAAATTCAAAGAAAGATTATAAAAAGTGATCAATAATTTTCAAGACATCACTGAATGAAAATTTAAAAAGTCAGTACACAATATAAGTGAGACATTTAATAAGGAAATAGAGATATTGAAAAAGAACCAAACAAATCTTGGAAATGAAGGATATTATAATAAATCAAATAAAATATTTACTTGAAAGTTTCTTTAATAGAGCAGTCCATGCTGAAGACAGAATCTCAAAGCTAGAAGACAAACTAGCTACCTTGAACATTCAGACAGTTAAGAAAACAAGTAGCCATGGTTAGAGTAAATAAGAACTCTGGGACCACATTCAGAGACCAAGTTTAAGAGCCACTGGAATTGAAAAGGATTGTGAGATACAGCCTAATTACATGAATAACCTCTTCAGGAAAATAATAGCAGAAAAATTTCCAAACATTAAGAATTAGATGGACATCCAGATACAGAATGTCTTCAGAATCCCTAACAGACAATATCAAAAAAGTACCTCTCCATGAAATATTATTCTTAAAATACCTACCATACAGAACAAGGATAGAATTGTTAAAGTCTCAAGAGAAAAACATCAGGTCACATTTAAAGGCAAACCAGTCATAATTACTTCTGATGTATCAACACAAACTCTAAATTCCAGAAGGGCTTGGAAAGATATGTGCCAAGTCCTGAAAGAAAATAACTGTCAACTAAATTTGCTAGTTCCAGCAAAACTATCTTTGAGAATTGAAGAAGAAATAAAAACCTTCCAGGATACACTGAAACTAAAAGAATTCATGACTACTAAGCTGGCACTACAGAAAACACTTAAAGAAATACTTCACACAGAGGAAATAAAAAAACAAACCCCACAGCTCACAAATGCACAAGTTTCATTTGAAGAGTAGCTAAGTATATCCCCAGCCCGCAAATGAAAAATTGAACCAAATTAAACATTAGAAACAAAATGTCAGACTAAATAAACAGCTGTCTATAAGAACATTGAATGTAACTGATATCTCAACTCTCCAATTGAAAGACATAGGCTGGAAAATGGATTAAGAAATAGGTCCCAACTATACATTGGTCCCAACTATACACAGGCACAGACAGTCATAGGCTGAAAGTGAAGGGATAGAAATTGATCCTGCAAATGGAGCCCCCACCCAATCAAGAGTAGCTACTCTCATATCTGAAAAAGCAGACTTCAAGTCAAAATTAATCAAAAGAGACAAAGAAGGTCACTTTGTATTGATAAAGGGAACAATTCAACAAGAAGGTGTAATAATAGTAAATATCTATCCACCAAATGTTGGTGCACCTAATTACATAAAATAGACATTACTCAAATTAAAGCTTCTGATACTGACTACTCAAATTAAAGCTTCACATAATACCTAGTGATTTCAACACACCTCTATCATGAATAGATAGGTCATCCAGACATAAAATTAGTAAAGACCCTTTGAACATAAAAAGTACTATAAATCAAATGGACTTAATCTATAGAATATTTCTTCCAACAACAGCTGAATATACTTTCTTCTCAGCTTTTTGTGGAATCTTCTCCAAATTAGACCATATTTTAGGTCACAAACCAACACTAAGCAAATACAAATTAAGCAATAGAATTCCTTGCATCTGATCATAATGGAATAAAATTAGAAATCAATACCAAAAAAACCCTATAGAAACTATATAAATGCATGAAGCTTGAACAATACACTTCAAGAATGATGAATGTGTGATAGAAGAAATCAGAAGAGAAATTTAAAAATTCTTAGAATCAAATGAGAATAGTGATACAACATGCCAGAACTTTTGGTACATTATAAAGGCAGCTCCAAGAGAAAAGTTTACATCTATGAGTGTCTACATAAGAATATCAGAAAGATAGAAAATAAACAACCTAATGATATATCTCAAAGCTCTTGAAAAACAAGAACAAATTTCAAAACTAGTTGAAAGAAGGAAATAATTAAGATCAGAGCCAAAATTAATAAAACCGCTTTAAAAAATACAAAGGAGTGGTGAAATAAAGAGTTGGTTCTTTAAAGAGATAAACAAGATTGATAAGCCCTTAGCCAAACTAACTGAAAGAGAAAGAGAGAAGATGAAAATTAATGAAATTAGAGACAAAAAAGTAAAACTGCATGATATTGTCATAAAAAAAAAAAACCAGATACATAGACCAATCCAGAATAGAAGACAGGCAAACCCACACAGATACAGTCACCTGATCTCCTTGACAAAGATGCCAAAAACATACACTGGAGAAAAGACAGCTTTTTAAATAAATGGTGCTGGGAAAATCGGTTATCAATATGTAGGGGGATGAGCTTAGATTCCTTATTTCTCACTCTGCAAAAAAGTCAACTCAAAATGGATTGAAGATCTAGAAACTATATAACCCTTAGAAGAAAATTTAGGGTCAACATTTCAGCATATAGGTTTGGCAACAACTTTCCCAGTATAAACCCTAAAGCTCAGAAAATAATACCAAGAGTTAATAAATGGAATAGCATCAAATTTAAAAACTTCTGCACATCAAGGAAAAAAATGAAGAATGTGAAGCAAGAACCTACAGAATGGGAGAAAATCTTTACTAGCTTCTCTTCTGACAGAGTATTACTTTCCAGAATATAGAAAGAACCAAAAAAAAAAGGTAACATTAAAACAACAAATAATCCAATTAATAAATGGGCAAATGAACTAAAGCAACATTTCTCAAAAGAAGAAACACAAATGGTCAATAAACATATGAAAAACTGTTCAACACCACTAGCAATTATGAAAATGCAAATCAAAACTACACTGAGATTTCACATTACTCAAGTCAGAATGGCAGCCATCAAACATACAAACGATAATAAATTCTGGAGAGGATGTGGAGACAAAAGAAACTTTTACATCGTTGGTAGAATTTTAAATAGTACAACCACTATGGAAATCAGTATGAAGGTTCCTCAAAAAACTAAGAATGGAATTACTATATGACCCAGCAATGCCACTCCTTGGTATTTATGTAGATTTTTCTTTCCCCAATGAGTAGGGCTTCTTCTTGCCTCCATGCTTACCCTACCTCTCCCTTCAACTCTTAATTTGTGATACCTCCTTTAAAAAGTCCTTCCCTGACTCCCTTTCTTCACACCCACATTAAGTCTCACCTTAGCCCATATCTTTTCCATAAAGTTTCCTCCCATTATTCCAACCCATTTCACTGATGGAAAGTCAAATGTGTTACACACCAAGTATTTACTATGCCAGTAGTTCATGGTCTGAAGTCATAATCCCACTGAGGTGGGGAAGACCTGGGCCTTTGTGTTTCTACCAGTTCCCCAGGTGATTCTGACACTGACCAAAGTTTGAGGATTGAGCTACTATTTTGTCTAGAATTGTTCACTAGTGGTTTTCTTTAGGTAAATATCCTATCCAAAAGGATTTGAAACTTCTAAGGAAGAAAAAGATTTTTCTTTGGTATCTTTCTTCCTATCTCCCTATAACCTTCCATAATTCATATTCTTCATTAATTATGAAAACCAGAATTGTCTTTTATCAGCTCTTTGCAGTACCATGATTCTCAACAAATTAGGCTGGAGGAGTATAAAGATAACTATTTGGGTCAGGGTGTAGCAGAAGTAGCTATGTGTCGCCCTACTATTAATTCTCTGGAACACTTATAAATTCATGCCAGTTTCTGCTTGATACTTTTAAGAATCTACTCTTCAGACATCTGTGTGTCAATTATGATGCTGATAAATAGAATTACATCAATATTTTCACATTACAGGTACTTTATATCAAAATATTTTATTTACAACTATAGAGTAATATTTTAGTGTCAAATAAATTTCATTTCAGATAAAATCATAAATAAAAGGGCTTTTACCTCCTCTTCAGTCAATTAATATTAGAGTGAACATAGAAAAAAGTTAGAAATTGGAAATCTATTGATTTAAAATTTATTCAACAAGCTAGTAGAATACTGTGTTCCATGTGGGTACATGAATATATATGAAATTGAGTATCATATCATACAGTGCTCCAGAATCTAATCACAAAACTGCAGAGAGGGTAATAGACTGTTAGGTCATTTAGTCAGCCCAGCCTCAAAAAAAAAAAAAAAGTGTGCATCTAAAAACTACCTGTTAGGTCGTTACTTACCCAATATCTATGTTCTCTAGAGAAAGAGAATCAACAAGTTCCCTTGGCAGCCTGTCCTAGCCCTCACAACACTGCCATCAGTATATTTTTCCTGTTCCCTCTAGGCCCTGGCAACCCAAAGTTCAGTTCCTTCTCTGGGAATTTGTCCCAAATGCAGAATCTCAGGTCCCACCCAGAACTACTGAATCAAAATCTTCATTTTAACAAGACCCCCAGGTGATTCATGTATGCTTAAATTTTGAGACACTCTGCTTTAGTGCATCGGGCCAAGAATCTAAATAGGAAACAAGTGTTTACAAATCATGACCTAGTCTTGGTAAATGTAGAACACAGCTGAACTGTTCTGCCTACATTAGAGATTTTAGGAATAGTCACAAGCCACAAGGATTTATTGGTATTTATTCTGTAATACCAAAACACAAAGCCAGGTACAATGGTGCATGTCTATAATCCCAGAAGCTCGGGAGGCCAAGTCAGGAGGATCATGAGTTGAAAGCCAGCCTCAGCAACAGTGAGGTGCTTAGCAATTCAATGAGATCCTGTCTCTAAATAAAATACAAAATAAGGCTGGGGATGTGGCTCAGTGGTTGAGTGCCCCTGAGTTCTATTCACAGTACCAAAACAACAACAACAACATTGGCATTGGGTTCTGCCTAAAATTTCCAATACTAGAAAAAAGGGATCTCCGTGGAAATGAGGTCACAAGAGAGTTGGTTTGCAGAGGAAGGAGAGACCAGCATATGAAATGTTTAGCTATAAGTTAAACTAACACACATATTACAATACATGATTATTTACTTCAGGTACTCCTTCCTGTGGCAAATAACACATTTCTAAGAAAATGTCAAATTTCTATGAATGCAATGCCACTTGAAAGATTATTACCTTCCATTTTTATTCCTTTTCGCTGATCAGTATTCTACTACCATGGCTCTAAATTTCTTTTCTAAAATATTTCCTCTTAGATATATTGAAGAACCCATAAACAAGAATATGGCCAAAAGACAAAAAGCATATCATCCATAAACAGGTGAGGTTAACAACTAATTCGCAGAATGCCTGCCATGTACCAAGCCCTCTAAGATTAAATCCTTTGATTCTCACAACAAACATGTAACGTAAATGCTACTACTGTCCCGTTTCACAGATGAAATATCTGAGAAACCACAGCTGCTATTGTTGAATAATTTACCCAAAGTCAGACAGCCAGTAAGTCAAACAAGCCAGTTCTGAGCCCCGGCTCTCATCCTCTATACTCCACTCCAGGACACAAATTCTAATGTGCAAAAAATAACTAATAATAAATTTTCTGTGATTCACTTTAATTTCAACTACAAGCTCCCATCCAAAGGAGTCCATTCTTAGAGCTTCTCTCATGCATGCAGTTCCCCCCTTCTGATTAATTAAACAACAAGTAATGTGGCTTAAGGACCGTGCTTGGTAGGTTGTCCAATTCAACATATGGTTCTTACCCGTCATCGGAAAACTGACCTTTAGGCGTCAGCCTCCTGTCTTAGGTTGATACCACTGCAATTGGATCATACCCGTCACTGACTATTGGTCCAGCATATAGCCATTGGCCCCCAAATTTTAGACCATCACTAGCAGAAGGGAGGAGGATACAGAAATGCTACGACACCAAGCCAATTGACGGCTCCTTGGGAAAAATTGCATCACTGGTGACACCATCAGCAAAGATATGCCAGCACTACTACAATTAACATGGGGTGTGCTGGCAAGGAAATAAAAATTGCATCACTGGTGACACCATCAGCAAAGATATGCCAGCACTACCACAATTCGCTGCACCAAATGATAGTTCACAATGTCCAGGCAAGTTCTGCAAGCAGTTCAAAGTGGAGGAATCTATCAATATGTCCGTTTCCTCCCAAAGTCCGTTTCCTCCCAAAGTAAGTTGACTCCTTGATTGAGCATTACTTGTTGAGTTATATTCATTGATGCATCAGTTTATACAGTTTACTGTGATAGCTATCATAGAAGCTGTAGTTTGGTTTTATCTTTGTCTTCACTGGCACTGGGATGAAGATAGGAATTCTGGCAATGATGCTAAAGAGACATTATCCTGAAAAGAATTATTAAATATAATGAAAAGGAAAGGTGAAAGTAAACAAATAGATCTGTTAACTTCCTTTAAAAACAATCCTTAACAGCTGTGTACCTGATTTAAATTAGTAAACAAACAGATCTGTTAACCACCTTTAAAAACAATCCTTAACAGCTGTTTACCTAATTTAAATTAAGCCATTTAAATCATGTGAATAGAAAAAAAATAATTCAGATCCATATTTCATAAGCACTCCTCATATATGAAATATGGACATATGCACACACAGACATACAACACAAAACACAAATGTGCACACAAACGTACAACACATAAGACAATAATAAAGGCCTTGTAGCTTTACCTAGGTGAAATCTCCATTGCAATGTTTAAAAACTCCAGTCAAAAAATAAAACTGATCAGAAAAACATTAACCTAGGTTTGTATGAGCTCAAAAATAAAAATAGAACCTTATGATGTGGAAAAATGCAATAATAAAATAGATATTGAAAAAAGCACCCTGGTTAATCATTGTTGCAGATGTAAGAATAGCCAAGCTGGAGTTTTGGATATCAGCTGTTATGGATTTGAGTCAAATCATCTTCTTTTTGATCTGTAGAAATTGTTTTAGTTAATCTCTCTGGAATCCAAATCGGCTGCTGTTGTTGTCTTAGTTTTTTGTATTTTTTTATCTGAAATACCTTTATTTGACATTTTTAACCATTTTTATCTTGTTTGTATCTTCTAGTGGTGTCGTGGCTCCCAGCATGCAGTCTTTGGATCAATCCTACTATCAGCATTAGTGAGGCCACTCTAGTCATTGGTCATCTCCACAGTGGTCACTTCTAAGTTATCCTGCATTTACCTACTCACTACCTACTCACTTGGTCCTTTCAGTTCCCTGGTCTGATCCTTTTGTATTACTCAAGAACACAGAAGGTTATACACAGACTTCCGGGTGCCCTAAGGGGTTGTCTTCTTGATATTCCAGTGGGCCATGCTCCTGGGTACCCTGGAGGCCAGCCACTCTCCTCTCCACCTCAGGTCCTGCTGTGTCTTGGGTATGGTTGAGATGCAGGGGGGAATCATACAATCTCTCTCTCTCTCTCTCTCTCTCTCTCTCTCTCTCTCTCTCTCTCTCCAGTAATTCTAGTCTTTCCAATAGTCTTTTGCTTTTCAAAAACAATATAAGAAACCTCTGAATCAAATCTTCCCTGAGGCAAGGAATAAAAATTCATACTATCTGCCTGAATTAGAAGAGGAAACAAATACATGAAAATATCTGAGAGTATTGTAGAGCTACATTTGAATCCTAGGCACTCGATCAACAGCAAGTGAAGGCATCGATAGTAAAGTTTGGCTCCATTAGAACAAAAAAGAACACCAATTTACCCAGACCAACCCTGGGCATGAAGATGCTGAGATACATGTGTCTTCCCTGGGGCCGGTGTGCAGTGACAGTGACTAAGCAAGAGAAAGCAGCATTTGCCAGCAACACCAAGAGCAGACCAGGACTTGGACCTGAAGGAGAAAAAACCATGTGATATGTGTATCCTTGGGAGGATGGCCTGTCACCTTGGCTGTGACCACATGGCTGCTCCATCCCTTTATTCCACAGAATCTTTTCTGGCAAGGATTAAAAGAAGTGCCTTCCAGGTGATGAAGGCTCTGTAACCTCTTCAAGAACACATTTTGGATCATGAAGTGTTATAAAACAGCCAATTTTTATTTTTCTTAACAAACATTGAAAACACTAGAAATTCCTATGTAAGTTTCTCCACCAAGGATAGAATTCCCAAACATAACCATCTTCCCTGCATAGAAAGACATGCTTAAGACTAGGAGAAACTTATTTGAATATAGCTCTGTTGCTTAGCTTATTGGCTTAGTCAGTTTTTTCATTGCTGTGGCCAAAAGACCTGAAAAAAAAAAAAAACAATTTTAGGAGGAAAAGTTTATTTAGGGCCTCACAGTTTCTGAGGTCTCCATCCATAGACAGCTGACTCCATTCCTAAGGGCTCAAGGTGAGGCTGAACATCACTGCAGAAGAGTGAGATGTAGGAAAGCAGCTCAGTGCCGCAGTCTGGCTGGGCACAATTCAGGAGCCACTTGTCAAAAGAAACTAACTTTATTTTTAGAACCACACATGCCAAACAAAACAGCTCCTCAGGAAAAAACCCTCAGAGCCCAACTGCCACCACCGGCTTCCCACAAGCCACACACCCCACCACCAGCCTCTTCCTCCCACAATCCTCCTGCTCTTGAGGCCAATTGGCTGGGTCGCATGGGCGGAGCCAAAAAAGTCCCCCAATGAGCAGCTCCGTGGTCTGAAAGGGCAGGGAAACAGCCCAATGAGCATCACTGCAGAGGAGCCAATCAGCTAGATGTTGCTAGATGTTGCTAGATGTTGCTGGGGCTGCTGTGAGCCAATCATCAGCTGGTAGTCTGAAAGGGCAGGGAAACAGCTCAATGAGCATCTCCACAGAGGAGCCAATCAGCTAGATGTTGCTGGGGCCGCTGTGAGCCAATCATCAGCTGACAGTCTGAAAGTTTGCTGGGGCCCCTTTGGCTGTGGCTCTCAACAGCTCAGGACACTGCACCAGGAAGCAGAAACAGAGCTCCCCTCTCCAAAGATACAATATGAACCCCAAAGGTACCCTCCCCAATGACCCACCTTCTCCAGACACACCCTACTTGCCTACAATTCTACTCAATTAATTCCTACCAGGGGATTAGGTGAAGGTTCTCATAACCCTATCATTTCCCTCTGAACCTTCTTGCATTGTGTCATACATGAGCTTTTGGAGGGACAACTCATATCTAAACCATGGCATTTATCTATGCCAAGAACTTCAAATAGCACCTGTTCCACACTGCATGGTAAACTAATGTCTGATGCTCGATTAATAGGCTGAGTAACACACTGACACAGATCTGGGTGTGGGAAAATATAGGAAGATTCTTCTGGTCTCCACAGACATGAATTTTGACCAGCATGCAGACCAGGACTTAGACCTGAAGGAGAAAAAAACATGTGACCTGTGTGTTCTTGGGTGGCCTGTCATTGGCATTTGCTCATGAATATAAAAAAAAAAAGAAAAAAATCAACAGCATTATCACTACTTCACAAGACTTGGGAGGAAGTCAAGAAGGCTTTTGTTCCTCTCATGTCTTGGATAGTACCAAGCTCTGGCCATGAATAAAGCTTCTTGAAACAATTCCTTGAACAAGACAATTTCTTTCTCTCTAATGCTGAAGCTGTAAGGAAAACAATCCAGTTTGTGTGGTGGCTCTGCTCTACAGAGCAGGTTTCTAACTAAGAAGGCCTTAGGAATCCAGGCTCTACAGTCCTGCTCTGCTTTGCATGAGTTCTGTTCCCACGGCTGTTACCACCAGGTCCAGACATCATTCACCTACAAGATAGAAGGAAAAGAAAAATAATAAAAAAGGGCAAGAGATATGTGTCAGTCTGGAGAACTTTCCCAAAGCTGCCATAAACATGATTCCATCAGCCAGAATTAGTCAAATGGACACATGTAGGTGCAATAAATATTAGTGTAGACCTTTTTCTGAGCAGCTGTGTGCCCTTCAGAATTCTATATCACAACAGGAGAGAAAGGATATTGGAGACAACAACAGTCTCTGTCCTAGCAGCCCTCAATGGAAGTAGGCCCAAAATATTAGGAACAATGACACAGAATTCCTGAAGCCCTTTTTCCCAAAGAACGCTTCATTTTCATATAACTCACTGATAGCAGGAAAGACCAAGTACTATTATTTGTGAGTGCAGAGACCATGTTGAATGAAGAGGTTTTATTGTTATTATTATGACTATCAGTCACTGAGTGCTTACGGCATGCCCAGTGGTTTTTGTCATTATTAATCATTCTGACAACCTTATGACATTGGTGCCAAACAGAGGCCTGCAGCAGGTTAATAACTGGTGGATAACAGGAGGACATGGAGTTGCTTCTCAGTAATGCAAAAGCCTGTGCTCTCAGCACCATCCGTGTCTGTGGCCAATCCAAGGTCTGGTTAAACTAGAGAAGGCCCACGCTATAAGATCCTGTCTGCCCATTTGTTCAATTGCTTATTTAAAATATATAATTTGGGGGAATTTATTACCCATTAATTATGCTGGCCTCTGGGGATGCAAGTAGTAATTAAAAGCCCATATTCCAAAGGACTAGTGGAGGCTAAATAGTAATCAATTAATCCTAAGAATAACTGTGATTACTGCCACAAAAAAGAAATTTTCATAGTTCTATGAGAAATTAGAATTCAAGGATGTAGTTTAATCTGCTGGCACTGGGAAGGCTTCCCTGAGGTAGGCATGTTTGAACTGATATCTGAGGAATGATGAGGGGTGGCAGGCTCTGAAAGCATTCTGAGCCAACACTGCAGCACATGCAAAGGCCCTGAGGCAGGCCATCGGGCATAACTAAGGAAGAGAAACAAAGCTGAGGTGGTTAGAGTCAAGTAAATGTTGATAGAAAGTGAAGCTATAAGGATGGACAAGGACCCAATTATGAAAGCCATAGGAAAGATTTTCAATCTTAAAGCTAAGAACAGTTAGAAATCTACCAAAATGTTTTAACATGAGGAGGGGAGGTATGAGGAAAGAATTTTATTTATCCTGATCTCCACTATGTCCTCTATACACAGTAGGAACTAAAAATGTTTGTGAGATGAATACACGAATACATGACTTTTGAGAATATAATTCCAGCTATAATGTGGAGAATATTATTTGCAGGTAGCACCAAGAGGGTACCGGGAAGCTCTTTAAGGTGCTATTCCTGAGCTAAACAAAAGACTTGATGAGGAATTTGATATAAACAGGGACAATGAAAAGTCTCAAGACAGCTTCCAGGATGCTGGCATAAGCCCCGGGGTAGATGACAGCCCCATTCATTGAGACTGGGAAAAGGGCCAGGTTTGAGGAGGAAGGTCACATCGTGCCACCAAAAGTAATTACTATTTATAGAACCACAATCTGTGAATTCTGTCAACAAAGGAAGCTGGAAATAATAAAAATGCATTCACGTGGGCCCAAACTTCAAATCTGGAGTGAGAAGTAGCCCCAGGTATCCTGACTCCACTTGACTCCACCCTTAGGTCAAAACTGCCCTGGGCTGGGGATGTGGCTCAAACGGTAGTGCGCTCGCCCGGGTTCGATCCTCTCTTAAAAAAAAAAAAAAAAAAAAAAACCTGGACCTTTGTGCAAAGGTGATGTGTGGTAGATGCTGAAGTCTGTCTGAAAAGTCAGTCTGTGAAGATGAGATGCACAAGGGAAGGAAAGCTATTCAAAGCACATTCGCTTGGCAACAGTGAAGGTGGTATAACCTGAAGGTATGTGTAAATTTCAGGATTTTTGAAAAAATCAATCATTAAGTTGTAGTCTTGCCACATAACAGAACCGGTGGGTCTTTCTAAGAAACTGCTGAATTGCCAGCAGGAATAGGCTCATGAGGCCCTATTTACCACTCACCATTCCTTCCAAAACTACCCAAAACAGAGAACTTAACAGAGCCACCAAACAGTGGATTTGAACAACTTATTATGTCTCCATGACACCTGGGTTTCATTTGGTCTGAGACACTGTCACTGTCAGACTTGATAATACAGTCTGTGCTAGGAAGGGAACTTATGGACTAGTAATCCTGTAGGCATAAAATGAACTATCTTCATAAACTGGGCGATATCCATGTACTTTAAAATCCTAAGTCTACAATCCATATATCCAGGAATTCTTCTAAAGTCAGAGATGATGTTAAAATAGCTTTACCGCTAGGCATCCTGCTTTATCCTTCTATAGGACAGCAATTTTCCAGAACTAAAATCTCATGGTTTCCCTGAGGTCAGCATGATTGACAAGATTTTGCACCGCAGATGGCTGAGCAGATGCACACACAGGTATGATACCTCGCTGCAGACAACTAGCCAATCAGGGAGGAGCTGAGAATTCCACTCAGAGGCAATTATAAATCCTATCCAGGGAGATTAGAAATCCCACTTGTATAGAATGGTCCCATTTTCAATCACTTTGGAATGCAGAATTAGGCCATCCTTGCACACCATCAGGTATTGTCCACATCTACAACTGACAGTCCCACCCCTCTGAGTTGCAAAGGAGCGCTCCAGTTGAAGAAATCCTTCCCTTAAACAAAATTAGGGGTGAAGAGCACAGTCTGTGGAGTCAAACATACCCATAGTTGAATCCTTGCTCTGCCTGTGAAAAGACAGGCAAATGGCTTGACCTCGCTAAGGTGCAGGTGGCTCCCTAGAAGAGGATGTAGTGACCTCCCTTGCAGGAATGCTGCTCTGGTATAAATGAGCCGAGAGCACTAAGTGCATACTTGGCATACTCCAAAAATGAGTATTTTTAATTCATAGAATTGCAAGCATCAGTGACTTGCAAATTATAACAGAAAGCACTTCCTTGTTCCTTGGGTCAGAAGTAATAGGACACAGCACAATAAATTTTGAAAAGTTCTCCCAAAGTAGAATATGTAACTTGATAATTTCAGAGTTAAAATAATCAGCTACCAAAATGATATTTCTTGGAATCCTCCTAATTAGCTTTTTTAAAAGATGATAAATTATTTGTTATATTCTAAAATACATGTGTTAATTAGCATTTCATCACTGTGACAAAATATCTGAGAAAAACAATTTAAAGGAGGAAAGATTTGTTTTGGTTCATAGTTTCAGAGGTTTCAATCCATGGTCAGCTGACCCCATTACTTTTGGGGTTTGTGGTGAGGCAGATCATGAAATAAGTGTGTAAAAAAAGCAAAGAGCTTCTCACTTCAAGGGCAGTTGGGAAGCAGAGAGAGACAGGGAGAAACAAAGGAGAGAGCTGAGGACAAGACCTAGTCCCCAAGGGCCCATTCCCTTCAACTGAGTCCCACCTTCTACAATCTCCATTACTTCCCAGTAGTCCACTGGGCTACGAACTCATCCGTCCACCGATGAAGTCAGAATCCTTATGATCCAGTCACTTCCCAAAAGCTCCACCTCTGAGCATTGCTGCATCAGGGATGCCTTAATCTTCAACACATGAGACTTTGGGGACATCCCAGGCCCAAACAATAACGAAGTGATCATGCAGGTTTTAAGATTTAAATGAATTACCCATCCTCCATATTAATCCTAGACTTCTTGGTGGGGTACCCTGCTGCTTCTCAGAAGCACAATGCAGAAGAAACAAGAATATTGGAGCCAGATGTGGTTTAAGGAGTTGAATTTCAGCCCAACGTGTTAAATGGGCAAGAAAATTACTCCTGTAGGCCTTAGTATTCCCATATGTATACTTAGAATAAAACTATTTTCTTCACAAGGTTTGTTACCACTCCCTCCTCCCTCCGACACCTCACCATGTCAAAGCGTTCTCCAGTCTCAAAAACTATAAGAGATACTTTTTCAAAAAATTATTTTAAATATTTTCATAGAGATTAATGCCTGGCTCCACAGTAGAAGCTGAAATACTAAAAGATAATTTCACATCAAGATTTTAAAAGAAAATATTCATGGTGAGACCTGACCTTTTCTGACCTGGCCTCCAGAGCCACACAGCACTACTTCTGCTGCATTCCATTGGTTACAACCAAGTCACAAATGTCAATCCAGATTCAAGGAAAGGGGATGTGTGCTCTTCCCTGATGGAAGGAGTGTCAAAAATATGCGTTTGTGTGTTTTTTTTTTTTTAACTCTAAGTTCAGTTTTTAAGTTCGATGATGAAAGCTATCAGAAGAATATTCTGAAAAAAATATATTATTTTGTCTTAGGAAAATCAAAACCAGCTCACTATGGTCACAGTACTGTAGCAGGCAAGCCTCTGAGATCGGGGAAGTTGCTCAGCCTGTGGGGCCATGCCCTGGGGCAGAGGATCATAGCCAGGATCAGCCTCCTCACCCACCAGCTCCAAGTCATCCACTTTCTGTAACAAAGACTCATTCACGCCCACCTTATCTCCAGCAAGCATCTTTCTAGAACTGGCTAAGAGGGGTGATAAAATTATGATCTATTTCAAATAATCGTTTCCCTCTTATTTTTTTCTACTTGTTCTTTCACCCATTTCCTTTGAATTTCCAAGAGTTCTGCATCAAACTTGGCCGTCCAACTTGAGAAATTCTCCACTGTGACAGGATTGCCATGGAATCATCGATTTTCTGCTTCTTTTTCAGTTGGTTTCTTTTCTTCCTCCCTTCTAGTCTATATCTGATCTACTGCTGCATTTAATTCCTTTTACACAGCTGCCACTGGACTAAAGATTATCACTATACCAAGATTTTCTTCAGTCTCTAATGTTAACAATTTTAAGACGTCTGAGACATCATTATCTTCCAGATTCTCCTGGGAGAATATTTCATAAAGGGGAACTTCATCTGGGTATTTTCCATTGTATGTAAACTTGAAGGTGTTCTGGACAGTTTTGCCGTTTTCTCCAGGATCACTGATATATCACTGTAATGGTGAAGCTGGGTGGGTTTTCTGATTGTGATAGACTTGTTGGACTGCTCCTCAGTGATCTGCCACTGTGACTCTGGCTGCAGCCCATGGACTTCCTCGAGACCAGGCAGTGCTACAGTCAAGACCATGCCTCACATGTTTTAAAACATGTATGTAGGTCACCTCCCCTGAAAGTGCCCAAGAGTAAATAAATGAGGCAAAGATAGATGTGCAGAGCTAAAAATAAATTGGAGAATGCATTTCAGGAAAGATATTAATCCTCCTTATTTTTTAAAGATTTAATAAAATCTTAATAAAAACTATAACAGATAGAAGCCAATTAATGTAATTTTTCATATTAACAAAGCTTTTTTATTTTTAAAATTTATTTATTTTAATTTGTTATACATGACTGTAGAATGCATTTCAATTCATAGTACACATATAGAGCACAATTTTTCATGTCTCTGATTGTACACAAAGTAGAGTCACACCACTTGTGTCTTCATACATGTACTTAGGATAATGATGTCCATCTCATTCTACCATCTTTCCTGCCCCCATTCCCTCTTCCTTCTCCTCCCTCCCATTTGCCCTATCTAAAGTTCCTTCATAGCTCCCATGCTCCCCCAACCCCCATTATGGATCAGAGAAAACATTCGGCCTTTGGTTTGGGGGATTGGCTTACTTCACTTAGTATAATATTCTCCAAATTCAACCGTTTACCTGCAAATGCCATCATTTTATTCTCATTAATGCTGAATAATATTCCATGTGTATCTATACCACAGTTTCTTTATTCATTCATCTATTAAAGGGCAGCTAGGTTGATTCCAAAATTTAGCTATTCTGAATTATGTTGTTATAAACATTGAAGTGGCTGTGTCACAGTAGTATGGGTATAAACCGTATAAACTGAGGAGTGGGATAGCTGGGTCAAATGGTGGTTCCATTCCAGGTTTCCCAAGGAAACTCTATACTTCTTTCCAAATTATTTGCACCAATTTGCAGTCCCACAAGTAATGTATGAGTATGCCTTTTTCCCCACATCCTCACCAAAACTTATTGTTGTTTGTATTCTTAATAGCTTCCATTCTGGCTGGAGTGAGATGAAATCTTAGAGTAGTTTTGATTTGCATTTCTCTAATTGCTAGAGATATTGAATTTTTTATATATATTTGTTGATTGATTGTATATCATCTTCTGAGAAGTGTCTGTTTGGTTCCTTGACCCATTTATTGATTGGGTTATTTGGTTTTTCTGGTGTTAAGTTTTTTTGAGTTCTTTATATATCCTAGAGATTAGTGCTGTATCTAATGTGCATGGGGTAAAAATTTGCTCCCATTCTGTAGGCTCTCTCATTGCCTCACTGACTGATTCTTTTTCTGACAAGAAGCTTTTCAGTTTAAATCCATCCTATTTATTGATTCTTGATTTTATTTCTTACTCTACAGGAGTCTTATTAAGGAAGTCGAGGCCTAATCCAACACGATGAAGATTTGGGCCTACTTTTTCTTCTATTTGGCGCAAGTTCTCTGGTCTAATTCCTAGGTCCTTAATCCACTTTGAGTTGAGTTTTATGCATGGTGAGAGATAGGGGATTAATTTCATTTTGCTGCATATGGATTTCCAGTTTTCCCAGCACCATTTGTTGAAGAGGTTATCTTTTCTCCAATATATGTTTTTGGCGCCTTTGTCTAGTATGAGATGACTATATTTATGTGAGTTTGTCTCTGTGCCCTCTATTCTGTACCATTAGTCTACAAGTCTATTTTGGTGCCAATATCATGCTTTTTTGTTACTATTGCTATGTAGTATACTTTAAGGTCTGGTATAGCAATGCCACCTACTTTACTTCTCTTGCTAAGGATTGCTTTGTCTATGATGGGTCTCTTATTTTTCCACATGAATTTTATGATTGCTTTTTCTATTTCTATGAGGAATTCCAATGGGATTTTTATTGGAATTGCATTAAATCTGTATACTGCTTTTGTAGTATGGCCAGTTTGACAATATTAATTCTGCCTATCCAAGAACAAGGGAGATCTTTCCATCTTCTAAGGTCTTCTTTAATTTCTTTCTTTGGTGTTCTGCAGTGTTCATTGTAGAGGTCTTTCACCTCTTTCATTAAGTTGATTCCCAAGTACTTTGTGTTTTTTTGAGGTTATTGTAAATGGGGTAGTTTTCCTAGTTTCTCTTTCAGAGGGTTTGTCACTGATGTACAGAAATGGCTTTGATTTATGGGTGTTGATTTTATATCCTGCTACTTTGCTGCATTTCATTTATTAGTTCTAGAAGTTTTCTAGTGGAATTTTTTGGATCCTTTAGGTGTAGAATCATGTTGTCAGCAAATAGTGATAATTTAAGTTCCTCTTTTTCTATCCATACCTCTCTAATTTCTTTCATCTGTCTAATTGCTCTGTCCAGTGTTTCAAGAACTATGTTAAATAGAAGTGGTGAAAGAGGGCATCCCTGTCTTGTTCCAGTTTTTAGAGGGAATGCTTTCAATTTTTCTCTATATAGAATGATGTTGGCTTAGGGTTTAGCATAGATCGCTTTTATGATGTTCATACATTCCTGTTATCCCTAGTTTTTCTAGTGTTTTGAACATGAAGTGGTACTGTATTTTATTGAATGCTTTTTCTGCATGTATTGAGATGATCATAAGATTCTTATCTATGAATTTATTGATGTGATGAATTACATTTATTGATTTCCATATGTTGAGCCAATCTTGCATCCCCAGGATGAACCCCACTTGATTGTGGTGCATTATCTTTTTAATATGTTTTTGTATTAAATATGCCAGAATTTTATTGAGAATTTTTGTGTCTATGTTCATTAGAGATATTGGGCTGAAGTCTTCTTGCTTTGAAGTGTCTTTGTCTGGTTTTGGAATCAGAGTGATATTGGCCTCATAGAATGAGTTTGGAAGTGTTTCCTCTTTTTCTATTTCATAGAATAATTTGAGGAGTATTAGTATTAGTTCTTCTATAAAGGTCTTATAGATCTCAGCTGTTTATCCTTCTGGTCCTGGGCTTTTCATGGTTGGTAGGCTTCTGAGGGTGTCTTCTAATTCATTGCTTAAAAATGATCTATTTAACTTGTGTTCTGCAGTGTTCATTGATGATATATTCTAGCTGATATTATATATATATATCTGTTAAGTCTAAGTTATAAATTGTATGCATCAATTGTATGCATCATCCTGATTCCATTTGGGCAAATCATATGACTCTAGAAATTTCTTGATGCCTTCAATATTTTCTATTTTATTGAAGTACAAGTTTTCAAAATATTTTCTAATTATCTTCTGTATTGCTGTAGTGTATGTTGTGACATTTCCTTTTTCATCATGTATGTTAGTAATTTGAGTTTCCTCTCTCCTCCTCTTCCTTAGCATGGCTAAGGGTTTATCAATTTTATGTATTTTTTCAAAGAACCAACTTTTTGTTTTGTCAATTTTTTTTCAATGTTTCTTTTATTTCAATTTCATTAATTTTAACTCTGATTTTAATTATTTCCTGCCTTCTACTGCTTTTGGTTTGATTTGTTCTTCTTTTTCTAGGGCATTGAGAAGTAATGGTAGGTCATTTATTTGTTGACTTTTTCTTCTTTTAAGGAATGAACTCCATGCAATGAATTTTCCCAGAGATTTTGATATGTTGTATCAGTGTTCTCATTTACCTCTAATAATTTTTTAACCACCTCTTTAATGTCTTTTGTAATCCATTGTTCATTCAATAGCATATTATTTAGTCTCCAGATGTTGGAGTAGCTTCTATACTTTATTTTATAATTAATTTCTAATTTCATTCCATTATGATCTGATAGAATACAGGGTAGTATCTCTACTTTTTTATTTGCTAAGAGTTGTTTTGTGGCATAATATATGGTCTCTTTTAGAGAAGAATCCATGTGCTGCTGAGAATAAAATGTATTCACTCATTGAAGGATGATATATTCTATATATGTCTGTTAAGTCTAAGTTATAAATTGTATTATCCAGTTCTATAGTTTCTTTGTTTAGCTTTTGTTTGGAGGATCTATCCAGTGGTGAAAGAGGTGTGTTAAAGTAACCCAGAATTATTGTGTTGATCTGTTTGACTCTTGAACTAGAGAAGAGTTTGTTTGATGAACATAGATGTTCCATTATTTGGGGCATGTATATTTATAATTATTATGTACTTTTGATTGTTGTGGCCTGATTGCTCAGAAAACACTTTCAGTCCAAATTTTGTTCAAATTAGAATCTTTTCTTTAGCAAGCTGGGACTGCTCCCTGCAGGACCCAAATTGTCTCTGACAGGAACAGCTCCAGATCCGAGTTCTATGGGGTTTCTAAGGGGAAAAAACACCTTCTCAAAATTGTAGATGCAGGAAAGCAAGCAGGATACAAAGGCAGAGAAAGCAGTTAGCAGAGCAAAAACAGAAAACCACATCTGGGTTCGAGCACCTTTTGGGCATAAGAAGTACAGAAAAACAGTTTTTAACATCTTAGAAAAAGCTTAATATTATTTATTCTATAACCCTTATCACATAATCCTATTATCCTACTTATTAATATTTCACAACCTATAATCTATAATTTATAATCTCTAATTGATATTGATTAAGCTCAGACCATAACATTGATGTATGTTTCCCTTAAGCAATATGTAATATCCTTCTTTATTCCTTTGGATTAACTTTGGCTTGAAGTCCATTTATTTGATATGAGGATGGAAATCCCTGCTTGTTTCTGCAGTCCATGTGAGTGGTATGTTTTTTCCAACCTTTCACCTTGAGTTGGTGGATGTCTATTCCTATGAGATGAATCTCTTGAAGGCAGCATTTTGTTGGGTCTTTTATTTTAATTCAATCTGCCAATCTATGTCTTTTGATTGGTGAGTTTAGGCCATTAACATTCAGGGTTATTATTAAAGCATGATTTGTATTCCTGGTCATTTTTGTTTATTTTTGGTAATCTGACTTGGTTTCTCCTTTGATTGTTTTTTTCCTTTAGATACCTCCCTTTGCTGCTTTCTATTTGTAAATTCTTTTCACTTTTGTTTATCATGGAAGGTTTTTATTTTGTCATCAAACCTAAAGCTTAATTTTGCTGAATATAAGATTCTTGGTTGGTATCCGTTTTCTTTCAGAGCTTGGTATATGTTTTTCCAGGATCTTCTAACTTTCCGGGTCTGAGTTGAAAATCTGCAGAGATTCTAATTGATTTCTCCCTCTATGTAATCTGATTCCTTTCTCTTGTGACTTTTAAAACTCTCACCTTATTCTGTTTGCTGGGCATTTTCATTTTCATTGGTAAGATCTGTTGTGATTTTGTAAATTTGGTGTCTTGTAAGCCTCTTGTATTTGATTTTCTAATTCATTATTCGTGTTTGGAAAGTTTTCTGATATTATTTCATTGAAGAGATTATTCATTCTTTTGGTTTGTACTCTATGCCTTCCTCTAACTCAATAATTCTTAAGTTTGGTGTTTTTATGTTATCCCATAATCCTTTAATGTTCTGCTCATGGTGTGTTACCATCTTCACTGTGGTCAACTTTATTTTTAAGATTATATATTTTGTCTTCATTTTCTGAGGCTCTGTCTTCCAATCTGTGATCTAATCTGCTGGTGATACTTTCTATTGGGTTTTTAATTTGGTTTATTGTTTCCTTTATTTCAAGAATTTCTGTTTGGCTTTTTTTTAGAACCTCTATCTCCTTATTGAAGTAATCTTTTGCTTCCTGTATTTTCTTTTGTAGTTTTTATCAAAATGATCTTTATCTGTCTGTATTTGCTCTTATATCATCTTTTAATTCATAGAACATTTTAATTCTGTATATCCGGTACTCCTTCTCTGTAATTTCTGGTATGCTGGTCATGGATTCTAATAATGTAGTATCTTGGTTTGTTGGGGGCACTTTCTTCCTCTGTTTTTCATGTAATTCATGTGTCTTCCCTTCTATAAGTGCAGATCTGAGCAGTTATAGTTTTTTCTCTATAGGCTTACAGTGTCCCTGCAGGATTCCAGTACCTCTCCTTTAAGGGAAAGAACAATATTAACAGATCCCAATACAAGAAATATACAGCCTTAAACCAAATTTCTCCTATTAAGACATTTATAGTTTTGTCACAATATACAAAAATGGTGAGTTCAATTATTATCTACAATATAAATAGTAGGTTTGCAAAAAGGTTTACAGTTTCTGATGGTGGACAAAGAGAGAACCGGGGTTGGGGAGTAGGATGATATGTTAAGGAGATAGGAGGTAGGAGGTGAGGACATAGAGTTATTAGATCTTAGGAAGTGTGAAAGAAATATTTATAAAGAAGTTGGCTAGTAGTAGGAGAAA
This sequence comes from Callospermophilus lateralis, assembly GCF_048772815.1. Taxonomy (NCBI): domain Eukaryota; kingdom Metazoa; phylum Chordata; class Mammalia; order Rodentia; family Sciuridae; genus Callospermophilus; species Callospermophilus lateralis. The sequence continues at coordinate 98,404,637 of NC_135310.1, forward strand.
AGAGAGAAAGTCATTTTGGGGAGACAAGTAAGTTGGAAGGCAATAGAGAAAGTACAAAAAAACAAACATAAAAATTAAGAAAAATAAAAAAAATGTAAAAATAGGAGATAAAAGAATATACAACACAACTGTAATATACTATTCAGACATCCCAGACCTCAGTAGCCTAATTCATGAAAAGTACTTCGTTTCACAAATGTTGTGGATGTGAGAGTGGGAGAAGAGAGGGAGAAAAAAAAAAGAAGAAAAATATCTCAAAGGAAAATACAAAGATTGTTTGTGCTAGAGTTCAATGTCTTTCCTGCTTCCCTTCTCATCCAATAGGCAGGGTTATCTGTTGTTTGCTGGTAGCTCCACCCTCAGAAAGGTGAAGGTTATTAGGGTAGGAGGGTTAGTCTTGGGAGTGGATCTCCTGGAGGTGCTTGTCCCAATGGGAGGGTGTACCCCAAGGATCTCCTTTGGGTCTCACTCCTATGATGTGGGTGCCTGGTCTTATCTCCTTATACGGCCTGTAGACCTCACCATTCCTGGTCTCTAAATTTGCCTCTAAACTATATCTCATTCACCCTTCCCTTTCTACTTCCCAATCAAGAACCTCTGTCTCTGGAGGTCTTGTGGACTCCACTCTGGGGGCTACACACCTTTCATGGAGAGCTGCTTTGTATTGGGCAGTTCAGGGCCAGGCTTTGTGAGTTATGGACCTACCATGTGCAATTACAAGAACTGTTCCAGGTTAGTGGCTGTGGTGAAAAGCGGGGAGTTGGGGACTATAGGTACCTTGATATTTCTTCTAGTCTCCAGATAGTGTCCCAAGCTGGGAGATGGCTCAACTAAAGATGGTGTCATCTTCAAAGATGAAGCTCTATGACATGCAGTGTTATGTCTGCATGCTGTCTCCAGTCCCTGCCCTGTGTTCCCAGGTGCAGGCTACCATGTGTAGGGGACTATGGCAGTGACCGCAGTGTCCCAAGATGGAGGTGACTGGGCGAACCCCATGTTGGTAAGCGGGGGTCCACACGGGAGTGGTGGCTGGAGGGCCTACGTGTGGGCAGTGGCTGGGTATCCTGCATGGGAGCAGGCCAGGATCCCTGCATGGATGGGAGGCCAGGGGTCCTATGATGATTCTGAGGCCTGGGGACCTGAACAGGCAGGGTATCTGGGATTCCTGCAGCTGTTAGGGGTCCTCTAATAACTCGTATAGAAACAGTATTCCCACTACTAGAATCCCAGGTCAACGGAGAGACACAGAATGCAGTCTCCCTCTAGCCTGCCATCTTGGATGTCTCCTTAACAAAAAATTTTTTAAATACTTTTTTAGTTGTAGATGGACACAATATCTTTATTTATTTTTATGTGGTGCTGAGGATTGAACCTAGTGCCTTACATGTGCAAGGCAAGTGCTTTACCACTGAACTATGGCCTCAGCCCCCTTAACAAAGCTTTTTTAAAAAACTATATGTTTAGCAAGTTCAAAGCCAATCTCAGCAACAGTGAGGCCCTAAAGACTTAGTGAGACCCTGTCTCAAATTTAACAAAAATTTTTAAGACTGTATGATTATACCAATAAATATACCAAAGGAATTAACAAGACCCTGATTTAAAAACAAAACAAAACAAAAAAACTTAGACTCTTAGAAATGGAAAGAAATCTCCTCTAGGATCCTAAGATATCTATACAATACAGGTGACATCACACACAATAATGAAAGACTGCTTTCCTCCTAGCACCATGAACAAAGAAAGGGTGTCCATGTTTACCATTTCTATTCAAAACTGTACTAAAGAATATAGTCACTGCAGTAAGGCAAGAAAAAGAAATATAGGGCATCCAGATTGTAAAGGGAGACATAAAGCTTATTATAACCACAGATAACATGATTGTCTATGCAGAAAATCCCAGAGAATCTATAGAAAAACTGTTAAAATTATTAAGTGCTTAGCAATTTTGCAGAATTCAGATAAATGTATAAAAATCAATTCTATTTTCATATACTAGCAATAAGTTAAAATTATAAATCATAAACCATACAATTTATAGCATCAAAAATATGAAATAATTAGGGTTAAATCTGTCAAATATGTGGAAAACCTGCACTCTGAAAATGACAACGTATTGCTGAAATTCTCTAAAGAATAGGTAAACAAATCAAGAGGTGCACCATGTTTATAGACCAGACTGTTTTGTTCAAATGTTAATTCTCTATAAATTGGTCTATATGTTAACATAATCATAGTCAAAATTCCAGCAAGTTTTTGTGATATATATTGATAATCATATTCTAAAATCAATGAAAAGGAAAAAAAAGTTGATGTCATAGAAGTTGAGAGTAAACTGGTTGTTACCAGAGACTAGGGAGAGAGGGGGAGAAGGAATGGGGAAATGTTAAGATACTGAGTTATATAAAATAGATATAAAAAAATGTTGGTGTGCTGTTACCCAATCAGGTGACTACAGATAACAATAGTGTACTATACATTTCAAAAAGCTAGAAGAAAGAATTTTGAAAGATTCACCATTAAAAATGAAAAATGTTTAAGGAGACAGATATGCTTAAACTGATTTAAACATGCAATTCATACATGTATTAATGCATTACATGGTACCAAATTACAATTCTTATGCTGTCATGTATCAGTTAAGTAAATTTTAAAAAACAAAAATAAAATATTACCGTAAAATCAATGCAAGGGCCTAGAATAACCCAAATGACTAAAAAAGGAGAACATAGTTTGAAAACTAACCTGCTCTCAGGACTTATTTAAAAACTGCCGTAATCAAGAGAGTCTAATACTAGTGTCAAGATAGATAAATTAGATAACCATTTGTAGAAAAATAATAATAACTTAAATCCATACATCTCACTATATATAAAGATTTCAAGTGGATCCTAGAGCTAAGTGTAAAACTGAACAAAACTTCTGGAAGAAAATCTTGATAACTTTGGATTAGGCAGATTTCTTAGATATATCAAAAGCATGACTGATCATAGGGAAAAAAAAAGATAAATTGGACCACTGAAATTAGGAATTCTTCTTTTTCCAAAGGTATTCTTAAGAGGGCAAAGCTACAAACAGGGAGAAAATCATTATAAGGCACGTATCTAATAAGACCTTATATCTATAATATATAAAGCACTCTCAAAACTCAATGGTAAAAAATGAACAAGCCAATAAAACCTAGACAAAACATTTGAACAGACACTGTATCAAAGAAGATAAGCACATGAAAAGTTGTTCATTTGGCTAAATAAAAGTGAATTTGGGAAAGTGGAAAAGCTTTACTAAACCTAATACTTCTTACAAAGAAATAAAGAGTGTATTGACCTGGTCTATGTCAGTGATTATTCTTGTCTGTTAATGTCTTTCTGTGTTGCAAGCTCAGTGTATGCTCTTTTGTTGTCGAGTGGAAATACAACCTACATATATTGTTAAATAAAAATTTTACAGAGCAATATACATAGCATGATCAATAATCAAGCATCCATTCATCCATTTCTCAGTGGACAGTAAGTTACCAATTAGTTTATTTTCATTTATAGCCTTAAAATGTATAAATATTCAAACCATAAACCCTTTAAAGGTCATATTCATGTGTCTCATGAGAAATGTCAATAATAACAAAAAAGAACACTGTTAACGTTTTTGTACTTATTGAAAATTTCCTCCTGCTTTAATAAAATTCCTTATGATGCAATTTTTTATTTAACACTTTAAAAATCATGTGTCATTCTTTGGAAATTTTATTATAAGAGCATATGGATACATACATTCAGAAATAGGTATATTAGAGCCCAAGTAGCAGACACATGGGACCAAGGTGTTGGAGCTGAGGTGAAAGTAAAAGACACCATGAAAGTGTCAAGAAATCAAGAATCCTGAGTTGTTTACTACTGAATCCCCAGTGTCTACGGCTGTCAGATAACACAGTGAACCACAACAATGACTGTCATGCATGGAGCCAGACATTTATGAAGTGCTTCATGGACAGTACTCTTTTCAACATTTCTCTTGGGGAGCTATTATTATTCCCTTTACTAATGAATAAACTTGGCTCAATTAGGTGACTTACCCAAAGTCACACAATTATTAGATGTTAGAACCTAATACTACTGTTTCCCGGACAGTCCTCAGTAAATATAAATTGTTGGCATACTTAAATAAATGGGAGGATGGAAGGAAGGAGAGGGGTGGATGGGGAGGGGACAGAAGTAGATAACAAGATCCCATGGTATTCCATTAGAGGCAAAGAACAATTTCCCTGGGAGGACAATTGATGAGACAAACCTAACTTTCTTGTTGTAAGCAACTCATATGCTAAGCAGATAACCAGTACAGACCTAGAACCAAGAATTTTCTTCCTGCTTCTCTATCTTATTTTGCAGTCTGCTTTCTCTCTCTACCTACAGTGGCCTAAATTCACACACCTTTAATGAGGTTATCTGCAAGTAGCAGTTCGCTTTGTTTGGAATTGGCCCTTACCACTTCCACCACACCTTTACCCTGGCCAGTCCTACATCCTTCAAGATGCAGTTTAAAACTGAGGGAAAACTGACCCATGTCTCCCACATTCAGGCCCTATGGCAAATAATTAAAATACAGAATTGCAATTAATTGAATTTATGAGTATTTTAGAGCCTGCTTTCACAGTTAGACTGCATGGCTTGAATTCTAGCTCTGAACTTAATAGTTATGTGCTGTGTTAATAAGGACAGGCCTTGCTATGAGGCAGCACCTAACAAACTGGATAAGCACAGTAAGTGAACCCAAAAGAAGTTTATGCATTTCTCATAAAGTCCACTCACCCAGAGTGCTGTCTGTGTATCGTGGCCCAGCAATCCTGAATGCTCTCATCAGGGGCTCCTCCATCTCAACAGGGATCATCATGATTGCCAGAGAAAAGAAGTAAGAGCAAAGTGGCAGAGAGGCAAAGGGAGATTTTACACACAGAGAAGAGGAGGCAAGGTGACCAAGGTGATGTGAACACAAATCAAGGAATTCCAACAGCCACCAGAAACTGTTAGAGGTTGGGAAGGAATTCTCCCTTAGAATCACTGGAAGGCACACAGTCCTACTGCCACCTTGAATTGGCCCCTGATTCTGATTTTGAAATTTTGGCCTCCAGAGCTATGGGGGTATAGATTTCTGTCAAGCACCAGGCTTGTGGTCACTTGTGATAACAGTTGCAGGACTCTAACATAACTAAAAATTCTATAGTAGTGACTATGGGCAAGTTACTTAACCTGTCTGCGCTTCAGATTCAATTACCTGTAAAAGGCAGATATTAATAGCACATATTATAAAAGGTCACTAACAAGATTAAATAAGCAAAGTGCTTGGAAGAGTGCTTGGTTCATACAAATCATTCAGTAATTACCAGCCATTGTGTGTTTCTCTGTATAGACTGTAGACTATAAATTTGATGAGGACAAATTCTTGTCTAGCTTACCACGGTGCCTGGCGCAGGAGTGAGGCAGAAGTACAGATGGAACTCAGTGGAGTGTATCTATCTGAACAAGAGGAGCTGGTTAACCTAAGTCAGCTAAACTCCTAAGTACATTCTGTTCCCGTAAGACCTAGGGCAGAGCTGCGTGGATGGGAGAGTCAAGCATCTCTTGCTACAAAGAATAGGGAGATAGAGGCAAGGAGACTCAGATGGGTTCTGTTATAGTTTAGGTCTTACATGGTTCAAAGTTCCACGTAGCAGAGGTGTGGTTTCCAGCATGGGGCTACTCAGAAGTGGTGAAAACTTTAAGATGAGGGGCCTGGTGAGAGGTCTTTAAGTCAAAGAGGCATGACCTTGAAGGAGATGGTGGGACATCAGTCTCTTCCTCTGCCTCTTTCACTCCCTATGAGGTGAGCTGTTTTATTCCATCATGTGCTGCTTCCATCATCTGCTGCCTCAGCTCAGGTCTCCTGGAAGCAATGGAGCCAATCCAGCCAGGACTGTGACCACTGAAAGTGTGAAATTATGAGTCCAAAATAACCCTTTTCTTTTTCACTCTTTTTCTTTCTTTCTTTCTTTCTTTCTTTCTTTCTTTCTTTCTTTCTTTCTTTCTTTTAGGTACCAGGGGTTGAACCAGAGACACTCAACCACTGAGCCACATCCCTAACCCTTTTTATTTGTATTTTGAGACAGGGTCTCACTAAGTTGCTGAGGCCGGCACTTCACATGTAGCAGCACTACAGAGGAACTGAGCAGCCCTGTGTGACTACACTAGGAGAGGACTCTTGGAAGCCTGTGCTTAGTTTCTTCCAGGCTTGGGTAGGAATGCCTTTTCCCTCAGCTGATTTTTATTTATTTCTTTTAACCATGATAAGAGGTATAGTATTATATGCTGAATCCAGTGGGTTTTTCTAGTCAATCGCTGAAGCTGGTGGTGGTCTTGGAGACGCCTCCATCAAACACAAAACTTATGGTTTGCCAGATTCATGCTGTGAGATAAAGAAACTTGAATCAAATGATCATACAATTCTGATAGATACTATAAAGATAGTTATGATATCATGACTTAGTAAGATAATAAAAGATTTAGCTCAACTGAAAAGGTTGGGAAGACTCTTCTGAGGGAGAGATCATGAGCAGGGATTAATTAGTCAGCAAAGACTTGCATAAGCATCCCAGGGGGGCAGGCTATGAAAAGGTGGTAGGATTGCCTTTTGCTGAAGTTAGCAGTTGGGGAGCAATTCACACAGAAACTCATGGCCCCAGTTAATGAGTTTGTCCTTCATTCATGATTATTGGGAATATTTAAGAGTTTGCATGATTAGATGTGTGTTTTTAAAAGATAAATAAGAATTGGAGAAAAATGATTTTTTAAATAGTAGACTTTCTTTTGTAGAACAGTTTTATGGTCACAGAAAAATTGGACAGAAAGTACAGTTCCCAAATATGTCCTTCCTCACACGTCAGCCTTTTCCATTATCAACATTGCCCATTGGTACATTTGTCACAACTGATAGACTTATATTGTCACAGGCTTTATCATTCAAAGCCCATAGTCTACATAGGGCTCACTCTTGGTATTGTACATTTTATGTGTAATATATAATGACACAGTTCTACAATTAAGGGGATCAAAATTTGATTTAAAAAAATTACAATAAAGATGGTGAAGGCTTGATGTTATGGAAAATTTTATTAGGAGGATGTCTGTCAAGATGAAAAGAAGTCAATGACTTCAGGTGATAGAATATGCAAATAGTAGAGATGAATTTGGTAGAGGTATGAGGATAAGGAAAGTGTTAAGGGCTGGGGTTGTGGCTCAGTGGTAGAGTGCTTGCCTAGCACGTGTGAGGTCCTGGATTCAATCCTCAGCACCACATAAAAATAAATAAATAAAGGTATTGTGACCAACTACAACTAAAAAATAAAATATTTGAAAAAAAGAAGAAGAAAAGCATTAACAGGGACTCTGCCTTGCTTGTGGGGCAATTATGAACCTTATTCCACAAATCAAGTGGATAAGAAAGATCAAATTTATTAAATTAAATTTCAATTCTAAGACCTGAGCCTTTGAAGCTGCTAAGACTGCTTCCCTCTGCCTCTTTCTCAGGGTGTATCTCATTTCAAGGAGTTCTGGTTCACCTTGCCCTGGTTCAATGGCTAATCTGTCCAGCATTACCATCAAGTGTCCTATGCTCTAGTCCCCTTTGTCCCTTTGGCTCCTACAGAATCACTAATTCTGTAAGTGATCTGGTCACAGGAACTTTTGATGAGACTGAATGCAACTATCCCCCTTGGAAATTCCCCCTCACTGCCTCCTAGGGACATAGTCCCCTGCAGAGATCTTCTCAGACCTCTCTCTTTCCTTCCTGGTTGGAGTAATCTCCTTCCTCTCTACTATCTCAAAAACCTTTCTCAACTCCTCTGTCTAACTTGCTTAAGCCATTTCCAAAGACCAGCCCTACACTCCAAGGCCAGCCAGGCTTGAAGTCACACTGGGAGATTTCTCACTGTATGAGAGAGCGATGCTATTTTCAAACAAATGAGTAAGAAAAGCACAGGAAGAAGCAGCACAATTCCACATTTCAATACATTATTTCACCAAAGAAGGACAGTACCATTCACTGAGGGAAGGAACATGATGAGATGACTACGTTTGAGGCAGGACACCACAAGTTAGGATGCTGGGTAATGAGTTGGAATTTAATGCCTTTGAGATGTCCAGGAGGGAACATTGAAAGGCAATTGGAAAGGCTAGGATTGTGGCTCAGTGGCATAGTACTTGCCTAGCACATGTGAGGCCCTGGGTTTGACCCTAGGTACCACATTTAAAAAAGAATAAACAAATAAAGTTTTTTTTTTAAAAAAAGGCAATTGGATATACAAATCTACAACTGTGAAATTTACTTTTTGTAGAATTCAGTCCAAATTTCAATTCTTTTACTTCTTTTCCATTTCCAATGTGGACAAATAAACATTACTATGCAATAGTTCATAGGACCAAGCCTATTTATTTCCAATACTTTGATTCATTAGTCTTACCAATATTCTGAAAACCTCTTATATTGTCATGTTGGAAGAAAATGACAAGAACAGAAATTTAACAAAATATTTTCCTTAGAAGTATTTAAGGTCTATAAATTTATTTAAGGTTCTTCAACTTTAAAACAAAATATTATAGGAGAAGAAAATTATGTTTTTGGAGATGAATGTCTTCTTTCCAACTGACCACAGTCTCTTTTCTGTTTCACTTAATTCCTACAATGCATTGTTGTGGGGAAAAATGATTGGTTCATAAAACATTTAAGAAACTGTAAGAAACTTTCCCTCAAAAATCTGTTAAATTAATCTCTAGAAAATGCCACCGATTAACGTAGTCCCCAACTTCCATGACTATTACTACTGCTGAAAGTGTAATGTTCCAAAACTCTCAATCATGGTTTAGTGTAAAAAGTTCAAGTTGTAAATATTTGAGAGATTACAAAACCACACGCCATGAGCACTCTACTTGCATTTACTATAACATTAATAGTTTTTCATCCATATTGTTCATATCACAGTGGGATAAGTTGCAAAACCAGGTCACAGTTCCAGCAAAGGGAAATATAAACTGAGAAATAACAGGGCCTTTTACACGTGAGAGAGGTGTATACCAAAGGCAGAGGGACCTAGTGATTCCACAATGATCCCATGGCCACCAGCTGCAGAGTGGGGGACAGAACTTACAGCTCTTCTCAAGGTTTCTTCTCACCTCAGGACAGGGCAAACTCTCCTTGGTGAATCCAACATGCTCTCCTTCTTCATTAATGAGCTTGGGAGAGAGATGCCACCATGAGAAGTTCATGTCATTTGGAACTTTTACCATACGCATTTCAAAATCGGGCCCAAACCTGCAGTGAAGATCTGGAGCCAACAAATAGCACTTCCTACCATTGAGATGGTAACGTTGGCTAATTTATCAGAATGTCCTAAAATCCTAAATAAATACAGAAAACAGAGTTGCCTATGAAATGAACAGATGAAATCAATTTCACATTGTAGTTCTCCTCTGTGTTGTTTAACTTAGAGGTGAGATTTTGATAAAATTCTGGCAGCATCTATCCCTCCTGGCCAGAGTCCCAGAAATAATCAGTCCCTGCCTTCTTCAGGTAGTCTCTTTGAGAAAATATAAAAATGAGGATATTATAAGCAAATTATAAGAGAAGACTAGGAATCAAAGGAAATGCCTTCCTTTCTAACATGTTACCCAACAAATAGCCTAAACAGTCTGATTAACAAAAATCCTTCTTTGGTTGGATGGAGTCAGGAAAAGGCTGGGGTGAGGCCAGTCTGATGTAGAAAGAAGGGGAGAAGTGTTGCACTCCTAACAAACAGCCCTTATTGCAGTGAAGAGTGGCTGTTTTCAAAACCACTTTATATTAATCCAACCAAAGCATTATTGATCATCGCTTACATTCAAAATGTGGCCACAGTATTCTTTACTTAAGTGCTTACCATGTGGCATACTCATTAGCTAATTAGAATATTACAAAATAGGATATTATATGCAACATCATAGACTGAATGCTGAGGAAATATGGCTATGTATAAACATAGGAGCGGTATTTTCAAAGGGCTTACAATCTGGAAGAAAAGACAAAATAAGGAACTCACTCAATAAGCAATTCATTCACTCATGCTGGACAGAATATGATATACACAGGAAGAGGCAATGAGGATTCGTGTAAGGATCCATTTGGCACTGATATTATCAGAGGAAGCTTCGAGGAGATGGTTGGATTTGACAGGGACCCAAAAAGAGTGCAAGGCTTTTTAAAATAAATATTGTATGTTTTTCCATGATGAAAATAGTGCATGTTCATGACACAAGTGGAAGCCATTTTACAGAAGAGGGAATTTTAACAAAGGAAAAACAATCGCCCATGGCCTCATGAGATCCGAACATTTTAGACAGAGTAATGGAAAAGAGGACACCCCAGGAGAAGGGGCAGGATATACCAAGACACAGGAAGGGGAAACACAAAAGAGGTGAGAAAACATCAAGAGAGCTAGTTCAGTTGAGACACAGGGCTTACGTAAGGAGAATGGAATAGTCTCTGTCTACTCCATAAACCTGAGACAAGCTTCAAAATGCAAAAGTTCTAATAGGAGCTGGGTTACAATGCTGATAGAGACGTAGCTGACAGCTCTTCTCCCACTTGACCTCAAACCCCACTTGTCTTTGAGGGTTGGGGTCTCCTAAGCTGTGTAACTGAGCAGCACCCCTTTCCACATAACTACTAGCATCTTCTAATTTCCTAGAGATTGCAGCAACCCTGACCAAGACCTGATTTCAGGAAGGACTATGGGGACCCTGCACAGAGCTCACCATATTAACTAGAGATCTGTGAATCCCAAATTTAGGGACTCCAAAAACTTGGATAGGAAAAAAGAAGCACATCTTTATTTTCACTTATCTTCAACTTCAATGTGGCATTTCCTCCTATAACAAATCAGAGTCGTGTTAGAAATATTTGTGACTTTGCATCCAATTGGAAATACAGGTAAGTTCATATCATAGTACAATTACTACAGTTAATTTTAAAATATAATTTTATCATCATTTCAAAGTTGGTAATTAGACCTACCACTGGATCTTGTTATCAAATGTGCTAAGAAGCAACTTTTAAAACTATCTGATTAAAAGTGTTTCTTTCTAATTAGCCTCCTTTACAATTATGTATTTTCTGCTATTTAAATACATTATTCTTAGAAAAGTCCATAAGCTTTGAACTCCCAAAGAAGTTCATTGCATTAAAAAAAAAAATTAAGAACTTTAACCATACAGGAATAAGAAATTTGGTCTATAATTCAGACTAAGTACCAAGCCTGAGAAATAGAGGGAATGCTTGCTCTAAATATAGCAAAGTGGTCTAAAGCTAGAATTAAGTTGTGGAGACACATGAACTTCTGAAGATTTTTGGAAATCAACAAGGAGGAACTCTAGAGGGGAAAAAAAATCTTTTCCCTTTGGTCAAAGAGGTAGGTCCTCAAGAGATGATGAAGATTTCGATGTTACCATAACTGTAGCTTCATTTAGTAATAGGTGGGCAACACAGAGGACAAATAGGGAATCAAATGTTCAGATTGTTAGCTCTGGGGGACTCATGTCCAAAGAAAGAAATGAGGACACTAGATTTAAAGCTCAAATTAGTATTTCCTGTTTTTCTCCTCTCTACTTTTGAGATAAGGATCCAGCCTGTTTTTGAATCCATTACATAAAGAAAAATCTTATATAATGTGGAACTTCTAGTTAGAAAACAATAATGAAGCAAGTAACCCAGATTGTCTCTTCTCACACTGTATCCTCCTTTGAGAAAGACAGCTGAAGAATGTGGTTCAGAGGACGGTCAAGTCACCTAATGGGAGTTCCGTGAAACGAGGCAGAAGATACTTCTCTGCAGCTCATCTAGGGAAACAGATGGATCCAAGCTAAAAGAAAGTCCTGACAGAGAAAGAAAACAACCAGGAAAGTTCTAGGGCCTTGAGGTATCCATGGAAGCGGCCCAGTAGTGGAAGAAGCCACAGTGAGAGCCAAAGCCTTTTAAGCCCAATCAAGATGACAGCCTCCCGAAAGCATGGAATCGTCCCTGGCAGAGCCTATCGGGGGAATCCAGTGGGGAACCCAGCAGGGATTGAACTCTCTGGCAAGAAGCTTGAGGAAAGGGGCTTTGACAAGATCTCTGAGGTCCTTGGCCAGTTTCTGGTACTAAAGAAAGAAGAAGACCTGTTCTGGGAATGTCTGAAGGACACATGAGGGCCAATGCCAAGCAGTGCCACCACTGCTCTGGGTCCTTCTAGAATGGTGTGACAGCATGAGACTCCAGAGTTTGCAGTGACTGGGGGCTCCTCCCTTACTTTAGGAGAGAAAGGAACTCACTTCTGATGTACTCCAGGGTCTTTGGGGAGGTCTCTCCCCCTACCATTTCAACCTTTTTGGAATTCTTGCTCTCACCTGCATCTCCCTTCCTCCTCCTTCCCCTGCTAGCTCCGTGGCTTCAATTACCAGCTTTCCTGATCAGAGTCCTGGCCCCTTCCCTCACCCCCACCTTTATTTCTGGTCTGTTTGATGCCATTTGGCATTTATTTTTTGGCAGAATAGTCTCTGTTCTGGTAAAGAGTTTTAGATCAATAAAGTCAGTGGCCTTCAAACAGAAGAAGAAGAAAAACAATTTCTGGACACTCTAAATAAAAACAACAAAAAAATTAGATCCAATTTTTTGGTACTAAAATTATCCAACTGTTAAGTCAGAGCTTTGCAAAGATATTCAAAATAGGAAGAATTTGAAGTGAACTTTAAAAAAAGAATCATCCTCATTCTTAGACAGAGCCAAATAATCATGCTATCTTTGTAGTCCAGCTCGATAGAAGGGGGTTGAAAGAGGTAAAGGAGAGTGAGCATGTAATTGTCTAATATGATATAGATAGAATTAGGTCAGAGTTTTTAAAATATCAAGCAGACTTTGACATAATCACTCCTGATCAGCCATGAACCCCAATAATTTGGAGAAGAAAGTCTGATCCCCCAGAGACATATCTTCAAATGGCTAGTTGTTCTGGGTTAACAGCTAGGATAAAACTTAAAAGCAGAAACCAAGATACAACCACTTTACCCTGCAAAGGAACTTTTATTGCTTGCTATTACATTGCCATAGAGAAAAGAAACTACTTCAATAAAATCCTAGGAATGAAATCTTAATTTTCTATATCACATTGTAAATAATGATTCAACAAATAATTATGGAGCACTTTCAAAGGGCTAGATATTATGATTATATACCTCATTCATTCAGTCATTTGATAATTAAGTACAGTCATGTGCCACATAACAAGGTCTTGGTCAAAGATAGTTCAGATGGCATGTATGGCAGTGGTCCCATAAGATTATAATGGAGCTGTAATTTAGCTATGGCCTATACATGCACAGTTAAGAGGCAAGATAAAAGGAAACTTCAGAAGAAGAAAAAGAAGAACCCCTAAGAAAAGTCACAGTGAAGACTAGCAGATGCTTTTGCAGACTTCAACAAGTTCCTTAACTAGTTTAAAAATAAGGATTCTAGCACAAAAAGTTTTGTGTTGCTTACAAGCAAGTCTATGATGAGAAAAAAAAAAGAAACAAAGCAAGAAAAATACCGTGAACATATTTCTAAAAAGAGTGAAAGTTCCTGAAGAAGAACCTCAAGAGGATTCCAGGAAAAGGCATTGTTATGGTTTGGATATGAGGTGTCCCTCAAAAGCTCACGTGTGAGACAATGCAAGAAGTTTCAGAGGAGAAATGATGGGAATGTGAAAGTCTTAACCCACTCAGTGAATTAATCCCTGATGGAAATAACTGAGTGGTAACTAGAGGCAGGTGGGTTGTGGCTGGGGAAAGTGGTTAATTGGGAGTATGGCTATGGGGTATATATTTTGCATCTGGAAGTGGTCTCTCTCTCTCTCTCTCTCTCTCTCTCTCTCTCCTTTTGATCACAATGATGTAAGCTACTTCCCTCCACCACACTCTCCCACCATGGTGTTCAACCTCACCTCAAGCCCCAAGAAATGGAGGAAGACCTCTGAAACCATGAGCCCTCAAACAAACTCTTCCTTCTCTACAGTTGTTCTGATCAGGTCCTCTAGTCACAGCGATGAAAAGCTGATGAAAACCAGTATTGTTACCATAGGAGATGGTGGCTCCATGAATGGTACTGCACTGAAGACCTTCCCATAGGACCTTCCCAGGTGGAAGTGGAAGACAGGGATGCTGATGATCCTGACCATGAATAGGGCTAAACTAATGTACATGTTCGTGTCCTAGATTTAACAAGAGTTTAATAATAAAAAAATTTAAAAATTTTAAATAGGAAAAAAATCATCCTACACGGTAGTAAAAGAAGACTGACAAGTTTATATTGGTGGTATCAAATTAAATTCCTCGTCACACTTACTAAAAGGTCTTTATTTGTGGGAATATCTAGTTAAGTAAAAACTCTTTTAAGATAATTAGCACTTAACAACCAGAAGCAATGCAGCAGTAAACAAGAGGACAAGGACAAACTTAAAAGCTCAGAATCAGTTTTTCTATCTAAAGACTCCTGTGTTTTATTAGAAATAGTGAGAAAGTGGGAGATAAATAGCATGAGAATAAAAAAAAGTAAAATAATTTAACACATTCTTTAATAATTGCTTATGCCTTTTCAAATCGAAGAAAGCCGAGGCCTCAATATTGAAAAAAGGTAGATTCGAGGTCATTCTTTTTCAATAGAATTTCTTCCTGTATCCATTGCCAAAGAGCACTGCTTGAATTTTTAATTGAATGTTTTTATGCTTAGGAAGCCTTGGATAATGGCAACAAGGACTGTAAATAATAATTCAAGGTCCTTTGGAAATCTTAACTTCAAGTAAACGGTAACATGGTACTTTCAAGTTGAAATTAAGAAATTTAAATTGCCTACTACATTCACTAAACATGTGAACACCATACTGGTACTGGAAGAGAGGGGTGTGGACAAGAAGAGGAGCAGATCATGCTTTATGACTTTTTCTTTTATTGTTCAAGGACAAAAGAAAGCTATTATTGTCAGGGTCCTATCCTTGATAGAAAAAGGTGATGACAAATAGAAATCTTGTTCCTGAGTCTTTGCTGGCCTCCCATCTGTCTGGGCCCCTGACCACTTTAGGACCTGCAGCCACCCCCAGGATATGCCCCATCCTGTGAACAGACTTAGGGAGCAGAGGCTTTTATCATGTGGTATAGCAAAAGAGAAAAAGAAAAAAAAAACCACTGGGAGTGTTAAGTTTGTGACCTGATCCTTATTCACCACAAAAAAATCCTGTCACTTTGAGCAGTAACCAAATTCTTCATCTGTCAAATGGACACAGTCAGGGGCCCACAAACTTATTCTGTAAATATAGCCACATAAAGATTTGGGGCTTTGAGGACCACACAGTCTCATCCAACTACTCAACTCTGCCACTATAACACAAAACCAGCCACAGATATTACGTAAACAAAGAGGTGTGGCTGTGTTACAATAAAACTATAGAAACAGGGAGCAGAGATTTGGTCCAAAGGCTATCATTTATTAACTTCTGTTCTAGATGACTTCTTAAATACTTTCTAATTCTGAGATTCTGTCAATCTATAATTCTAGGCAAGTGCTCTATCAACTGAGTCACATTCCCAGTCCCTTACTCTATGATTCTACAAATGAACAAGGCAGTGTAAAATGTAGCAAATGAATTTGAACTATCCAAGAAGATAATGCAATGGATCTAGGAAGACTTCAGGGCAATTCAGAATGCTTTGGTAATTTGGTGAGTCTATAAATCCATCTTTATCTAGTCAGTACACTAAGATAGGAAAAATAAACGTTGTGAAAAAGAAAGTCATAAAATTGTCATTATTTATGGGAAAAAGGGTCATGCAGATTAGATAACAAAAAGAGAGAGATGGTGGAAGGGGGAGAAATGATCAGAATAAGTCACACATAGTCCAGTCAGCTCTTTATTCCTCTAAGATTTGTCCTGCATTTTTACCATTCTGCATTTATGTTCAGGGAACAATATTTTACAGCTGCCTTTGCCTCTGGTTTCTACATGCATTCAGCTGATGGAAGGATCTGGGTGAATATTAGTAGGTAGGGATAGAGGAGAAAGTGGATGGAGTATTTCTCTCCCTTTCTGTTTTGTTTTTATTTTTGTAGCACTTCAGGTAACTATGGACTCTAGCTCTGGCTGCATAGGTTCCTTGTGGTTCCATTTCTTATGACCAATGTTAGTCTCTGGGCTTCAGTAACACTGTCTCTTTATTTTATCCCTCCAGCCTGGAAGTAGAAGCAACTTACTGCTCTCTTCTGAGTTGTTCCTGAAGTTATCTGCCCTCTTTCAAGTCTCAGTTCTTCTAAGAACTGTCATAAATACTTTATGTTAAATTCTTGTTTAAAATACTTAAAATAGTCTGTTTTCCTGGTTGAAAAATAAACTGGTATATACCAAAAAAAGTAAATTTAATTCTATAACACCAACAAACAATCAGAAAAATTAGGTTTAATAAGATACAGTTTGCAATAGTGTAAAAAATAAAAAAATACCTAGGAATAAAACTAATAAAAGATACACAAGCCTTTTACCCAAAACACCATAAAACTCTATTAAGAGAAATTAGAGAACATGTAACTAAATGAAAAGGAATTGTTTTTATATAGTACACTAACTATAAAAGCACTAACTATAAAAGCTAGATAAATTAGGCAATAATAAGTTTAAATGCCTCTGTGCCTCAAAGTACATGATTAAGACAGAGAAAACAAATAAAAAAAGAGATTTGTGTATATACATACATCTATATGTTTATACATGTGCAAATACATGAATTTGCCCCCATATTCAACAAAAAACTAGTAATCAGATATATAAATACATATATATATATATATATATATTGTGTATATATATATATAATCTTCTCACATATAAATAATATAGAAAATGGAAAAGAACTAGAGCATAAAGATTATCCAAGTGGCCAATGACAGAATAAAATATGTGGCCTCATTACTGATAAAGGAAATTAACATTGAACTACACTACACCACATGTGAATATGTCTAAAATTAAAAAGTTTGCAATATGTAAAATTTATAAACCTGTGGGACAATAAACCTCATGAACTGTTGGTGGGAATGTAAATTGGTGCAACAACTCTGGAGAATATTTTGGCATTATTTACTAAAATCTGAATATATGAACACTGTATCTTCTAGTAACTCTATTCCTTGATAGACACCCAATAGAAAACATACCTGTGTGCCTCAGTAGACATACATTAGTCCTGATATCCAAAAACAAGATATAATTCACATGTCCATCATCAATAAAATTGGTAAATAATTATATGTTGCTGCAATATGGCACTATATAGCAGTGAAAGTAAACAAAATAAGTCTACTTAAAACAATGTGAAGGAATCTTATAAAGCCAAGCAATAGAAGCCTCTTCAGACAAGATCCATTTGTACCACTATAGGCCCACTCTCTACCCTTCTCTGCCCATTTCTGTGTCCGTGGCCTGGCCAGCCCGAGCTTTGTCAAATGAGAGACATACATTTTGGTTTTTGACCAGGTACATTCAACAAGAGGCAGGTCAAAAGGTGAGAAATCAAAATATGTGTCCCTTTGGGCTCATTTTCAGGGCATTGTTGGTGGTAACTAAATTCCTTTGCTGCTGGTCAGGTGTCCCCTACAGTAAGAGCAAGTGCAGGGTTCCCGAAGCTGCTTGTTGCTTCCCTGAGTCCTTCAGGTCTAGAGACAGTGAAGGCTCCCCACACCCCACTGACCCTGGAGTACTGCAGAATCCCTTACTGATCTTTTAATCTTTAATCTTGTTCACAGTTTGTATATCATCTCTTTGTGAAACTCCTTTAAATCTTCCTTTTAAATATGCTATTGTTTTCCACCAGGAACTAGAGCCATACAAAGTCAGACCCTCCACTTATAAACCATATTTAAATAATTTTTTTAAACAGAGAAAACTCAACTAGAGTTTGGGAGAATGCATACAGAGGAAATAAAATTATAGAGAAGAGGAAGTAATTACCATAAAAATCAGGATAGTGAGTGGAAAGGTAGAGAGGGAAGCAAACATTAGGATATTCTCTGGTGCTGGAAATGTCCTATTTATTTACCCGGGTGATGGGGAAATCTCTTTTGCCTTATAATATTTATTAAACTGTATATTTGTGTTTTAGACAATTTGCTGCATGTTCACTATTTTTATCATAATAATATCTCAAAGAAGTAAAATATAGTAAAGGGGAAATTAAATTTTATTGCTGTATAATTATTAAGCATCCTTCTGTTTTAAGAACATAAAATGCATAATGTAATCAGACTCACAATTTGGAGAGGAAAGCAGAAATCGGGAATCTTGGGAACTCTGTTTCCCCTAATGGCACTGAGATGTTACTTGGGTTATCAGCTTACAAGGCTCCAGTTGGTTTAGTTGGCCCAGGGGAGCATAGAAGGAAAGGCAAGAAGATGGAGGAGAGATGAAGCACTTCAGCAAGAGGGGCAGGACAAAATGAAAAGGAAAAGGTTGAAAAGGAGATCAGAAATATACAAAACCAAGTTGATTTCAGTGTTGCTAAGACAACTGGATAAGAAAGGGCACATCTGGGCCTTGAGTATCAAAACATACAGAGTTTCACTTGACAGTCATGTAGTTACTAACTCCTCATAATCTTCTCAATAAAATGAGCTGGTACAAAGATTAAAATATTTACTTGCCAAAAAACTATAAAAGAAATCTGTAAATGAAGAAAAGTCAACAGACTATAACGTGTTTAAATGTGTTTTCTAGCAGCCAAACTCATTCTTTGTTCAAATTAAAACACAAAATAGCAAGGAAAATAAATACGGGGTCATAAGATAAATACAGACTATTTTCATGCAGTCACATTAATGGCTTATTCACACTTATCACTTGTACCTACTATGTGGAAGGATTACAAACTCCAATCTAGCATCACTATTTGCATGTATTCAAATCATACAAACATTGAATCAACTACTTATTTGTGTAGTAAATGACATTTGAATGCCACTGTGAACCTTAATGAACCAATAGACAAAAAGTGTCTCCCCATCTCAAAAACTGCCCATTAGTACCAAATCACAAAGTTAAAAAATAGCAAAATAGGACTAGAAAAGTTTCATCATTGTAAAGAAGATAACATAGAATTACTTTATTTAGTGGAAAAACACTTCAGTGTGGTATATACAGTTAATGGCTAAGATGGGTGATACCATATTTATTGGTGGGTATAATTAAGGTGATTCATATCCTGTAGTATAGCACCTATTTTTTCCTTAGTCCAGAACATTATAAGTAGTAATTTCTGCATTTAAATACTTCACTATGTTCTTTTGAATCTTTAAGAAATAAATATCTAAAATGTCTGATATCTTCCTGTCACTTGCATTTTTCTAATCTTATATGTTAAATCATGTTTGTTTTTAGACAACATATGAAAATTAAATGTACAAGAAGGTATACTACGTAAAATGCCCCTTCTACTCCTCTTCCCCAGACAACCAATTTCCTATTCATGAATAATCAGAGATTTTGAGAGAAGCAACTAGGTAAGGTAATAATATAGAAGAACAATCCTACACCCACATCTCCCCACAAGACCCCTTGCAAACAAACCACAGGTTCTCTGCGGTAGGGCCTTAAAACAAGCCTGAGTCCCTGAGGATGTTAGAAAAATATATCATCCCATGAAGACCACAAAGCCTTAGGTGAACTTACCAGCCCCTGTCTGGGCACAGGGTCATTATGGCCAATACTGGTTGGTTCGTGCAGCTTCACACAAGGATCAGGGTCTTTCCCAGTCCTTGAGCCGGGTTCCCAACTCAGGAGGGCTTTTCCATCACAAAGCAGCTTGCTCTCCCCTCCCTGTGTCATGCCATTGTCAATTATTCTCTTGTGCACTGTTAATATCCATAACTATATATATTCCACAAGATATTGTTCTGCAAGATCACTGTCTGTCATTATGGCTGCCCTAGGCCTATACATCCATGTTTGAAATTTCATCTGTTTCATACAGAACAAAACAACAATTTGGTGAAATAACAAAGTAAAATTGTGTCTATGTCACTCATCTTTTGGTATGATTAAATTTATCTTATCTCAAAGACAAGAGAGGAAGAAGAGAGTTCTTGAAATGAAATGTAGACATCATTGAATTTTTAATGTGTATCAGATTTTGCTATAGGATGATTCTTGAACTTGGAATACACAGAAAATAAACTGAAAGTTTCAAAAGATAAGCACCAAAGTGACAATTATTTCCTCTAGGTTGGGGAAGAAGATTCATTTTGCACTTTTTTCCTATCCACATTTTTCAGAATAAATGTATAATGCTTCCTTAATATGAATAAATTATAATTTATTCAACTATGTAAGAAACTATGGTTCCCATTTACAGATAGCAAAACTGAAGCAGCGATGCATTACACAATTTTGCCACTTGCTTTAGTCAGGTTTTTTGTTGCTGTGACTAAAGGATCCAACCAGAACAACTGTAGAGGAGGAAAAGTTTATTTGAGGGCTTATGGTTTTAGAGGTCTGAATACACAGACAGCAGGCTTTATCTCTTGGGGCTCAAGGTGAAGCAAAACATGGCAAAAGAGTGTAGTGAAGGGAAGCAGCTTACATGATAATCAGGAAGGAGAGAGGGAGAGGGAAGGAGGGAGAGAGGGAGAGAGAGGGAGAGAGGGAGAGGGAGGGGGAGAGAGAGGGAAAGGGAGGGAGAGGGAGAGGGAGAGAGAGGGAGAGGGAGAGGGAGAGGGAGAGAGAGGGAGAGGGAGAGGGAGAGAGAGGGAGAGGGAGAGAGAGAGAGGTCTCCACTTGCCCGATACAAAATAGACACCTCGAGCCATGACCCCAATGAACCACTTCCTCCAGTATCATCCCACCTGTCTCCAGTTACCACCCAGCTAATCCCATCAGGGAATCAATTCACTGATTAGGTTAAGGCTATAACTCAATAATTTCTCCTCCACATTTTCTTGCATTGTCTCACATGTGAGCTTTTGGGGTACACCACATCTAAACCATCACACCACTGAACCTCAGAGATTCAGTACTGAAATAGAATTTCAAATAAAGATCCTCTAGTTCTCAGTCTATTTCTTAGCCCACTGACTCTGCTGTCTTCTTTTATAAGAGTGCTGAATCTTGAAAGCATCTCTTGAAGACACCTGTGAGGTTAATGCCTTAGAAAAACCTATCAAACATAATGACTTTGATAGAGACCATTTCACATTACTTTCACCAATCTATTTTTCTTGGTTCATGCTCTCAAAAATGTCTAACTTTCCCAATGACACTGTTCACACTGATTCTAGTTTTTAACAACATAGGCAAAGATTTAAGCTGGTCATCTATAAAGCAAAAAGAAAATGACAGTAGAATTCAATTCACCAAGATAGAGAACATGCAATATATCTCCACCTTAGGAACCATCAGAATTGCATCATCCAGTAACCACTACAACAGCCAAAGTAAACAACCCAGGAAGCATCAAAAAACCCTTGAAAAAATTTCCTCCCCCCACGCCCACAGTGCATCTCCAGGTATTCTTTTTAGATATTGGGGTTACTAATATAAGTAGTTCCAGAGCCCAAAAGTGTGAATTTAGTGCCTAGACATAGAAAAAAATGGAATATATAACTTCTATAGTATAGAAAGTTTTATCGACATATTTAGTCAAATTCCTTCACAGAACATAAAAAAATTCAAACACTGGAATTTTTTAACAAATGATTGGCTGTATTTTTAAGGTTTTACATCTCCAGGAAGAAGCAAAGTCATTTATCTAACTAAATCTTTTTTTTTTCCTGAAGAAAAGAGTGGGAGTAGAACTGAGGGTCTCTCTTAAGAGGAATTGAGGAGGGAGGTCTATCAGTGCCAGGCGACTCTCTGCTGCTGTCTCACCTACTGTGATTGGTTCAGTCTAGCTGTTATCTCTCCCCAAGTGAGGGTGTTCTACTTTCTCTGTGTTTCCCTTGAGATACAACTTCTCTCCAATCCCTGTGTTAACTGGAATGCCCCTGAGCCCACAGAACTGGAGTAAAATGGATTGAGTTTGACTAGGCAGTTTCAATCTTTAACCTGCCAGGCTATCTGGAGCCAAAGATTAGGTCCTAACGGGATGATAAAGATTCAGATATAAAGAGCCAGAGAGGTTAGTCTGGGTTCCATTCCTTAAGGAGGAAATATCAGTCAAATCAGAATCCAATTAAACAATCAAGTCTGAACTTGAAATTTTACTTTATCTCTCCTTAGAGTTTTTATTAGTCAGGCTTTTGGTTATAAGCAACAGATGTGGACACTGGTTGATTAAACAACAACAACAACAAAACAATAATCCACAAAAGTGTTGCTTGGAGGCCTGGAGAACCATACCCAAGAATGAGGTTGGTTTTGGTGACAAAAACCTTGATGCAGTAGACCCAACATGGCGGCGGGCGGGGAGGCAGCGCTTTCAGTATCTCCTCAATAACAGGGTCAGAGAGACGCATTAATACGCTTAGATTCTACATGCTGAGAAACTTCTAGCAAAATTCCGCTGAAGTGAGACCAGCCGGGAATTAGTAGGATTATTGGAAGTGACAGTTTGCCCCAGACGAGTGAATCTCCGCCACGCGGTGCGGAGGTCCAGACCCACCAGCCGCCGCCTGCCTGCCCGGCTCAGCAACCAGCAGCTGCTGCCCACGCGGCTCAGCGACCAACCTCCAAGGCGCAGGGACCCTATGAAGAGGTCTCTAACCAAGCCTTCATGAAATAGCGAACTGGGAACCGAAACCAACCGAGATTGGGTCAGACCAGAGACAGGCCAGTCCCACCCCTCCCTTCGGACACTCCGGCAATTAGCCTGGGGTCTGCCATAGCAGAGAGGTGACGTCACCAGAGTTCGGCTGACGAGATTTCTTCCCAGCGTAATCCACTTTAGCAGGTGTGTGACTCCCACCCCCACCAGATACAAACAGCCGGGAAACCTCAAAAATCTCTCTGTGGGCATGACTGTAGGGGACAAGGGACTCCCAACCCCCAACTCCCCATACCACCAGCGGCGTGGGCATGAGTGTAGGGGTGGAGGGAAGCAGGGAAGACTCCTCACCCCCAACTCCCCATACCACCAGCGGCGTGGGCATGACTGTAGGGGCGGAGGGAAGCAGAGGGCACTCCTGACCCCCAACTCCTTCTACTGACAGCAGAGTGGACATGACTCTAGGGGCCGAGGGAAGCAGAGGGGATTCTCGATCCCCAAATCCCCTTACCACCAGCAGCGACACCCAAGGTCTTAGCTGCCAGTTTCTGGGGGCGTGCCCACCAAAGGGGTCCGGAAAAATTAAACTGTTGGTTCCCAGATCACCGCTCCAAAGCACTGGGGCTTAGATGAATGACAGAGAGAGTGCTCAGTCGTTCGGGAAAGAGGGCACGCGGTGGGCCTGCAAGTGTAACCAGATCCTTGGGGAACTGCCTTCGGTGAGCAGGACCTGGCTGGCTGGCAGGAGGAAGGGGGGAGGGGCCGGAGAAGTGAAACGGCTCTGGACTAACAGGATTGAGAGACTCCCAGGAGCTGCCTTACAGGGATTGCTGTCAGCACATAGAGGGCAGAAGCTTGGCTTGGAGGGCACAGCTCAATCTACTGGAAGAGAAGAAAATGGATCTCTAAGATTTCATTTTTTTTTCTTTTCTCCCCTTTTCCTTCTTTCTTTCTTTCCCTTTTCAAGCTTTATTGTTCTTTCCATTCTCCTCTATTCTATCTCTCTCTCTCCTTCTTTCTTTTTAAGAGCACCTTCCTTCCCCTACCCCCCAACTTTCATCCCAAGCGTTACGTCTTCCATTACGTGTAATTTTCTAAATGCAAATAGGTGAATGTTTTGAGGCTGTCGATAGGGCTCCTAAATACCTAGCTATTACCAAACACCCTGATCCAATCGCCTGTTAATATCCCCCCTCAGTAGAGCAATCTTCCAAAGTAGCCAAGACATACTAACCCTCATACCATCATAGCACCTAACCTAAACATAAAGTCCTAAGACCAAACAACAGATCACTATATGCATACAGAATCCGGAAGCCTTTTATGAATTGAATGAATCAGCTTTAAAGTACAATAAAGCCCAACATTTCTAGGCATAGTCTCCCACCACAAAGGAGAGACCACAGAGATATACAAAACCAAAACAAATTTATAGGAGAAAACAGAAACACAGCAGTTAAACAGAGTTGGAAAGTAATGTGAACAACATGAAAAAACAAGGGGAAAAAAGGATTACAAACAATGCAGGACAACTTAAATCTACAGGAGGACCTAGAGGCATCAGAAAAATGGAACAGAGAAAGAACTCAAGGCATACCTGACTAAGATGGAATGGAATCTAAGAGAAGTCATGAGACAACAAGTCAAAACAATGAAAGAATACTTTGAAAACGAATTGCATAAGCAAATTCAAATTCCAAAGAAGGAACTCTACCCAGGAGATAGAGATTTTAAAAGAAAAATCAAACAGTAATCATAGAAATGCAGAAAACCATAAACCAAATTAAAAACTCAAACAAGAATATTACAAATAGACTAGATCAAATAGAAGTCAGAACATCAGATAATGAAGACAAAGTTTATCAACTCGAAAAGAATATAGTCAACACAGAAAAGATGTTAAAACATCATGAGCAATCCATGCAAGAGATATGGGATGTCATAAAAAAAAACCAAACTTGAGAGTCATTGGGATAGAAGAAGGTATAGAGGTTCAAACCAAAGGAATGAACAATCTGTTGAATGAAATAATCTTAGAAAACTTCCCAGATATGAAAGATGGAATGGATTGCCAAATCCTGGAAGCCTACAGGACCCCAAACATACAAAACCATAATAGACCAACTCCAAGACACATAATTATGAAGATATCCAACATACAGAAGAAGGAGAGAATACTAAAAGCTACGAGAGAAAGGAGGCAGATTACATTCAGGGGTAAACCAATTAGGTTAACGGCTGATTTTTCATCACAGACTTTGAAAGCGAGAAGATTCTGGAACAACGTATTTCAAACGCTGAAAAAAAAGGATTCCAACCAAGAATAATGTATCCAGCAAAATTAGGCTTCAGATTTGACAATGAAATTAAAATATTTCATGATAAACAAAAGTTAAAAGAATTCGCAGCCAGAAAACCAGCACTGCAAGGCATTTTGAGCAAAATACTACAAGAAGAGGAATTGAAAAATAGCACCCAAAACTAACAGTGGGAGGTATCTCAGTAAAGGGGGAGAAAAATAACCAAAGAGGAAAAACTAGCCAAATTAAAATAAATAAATAAATAAATAAACATGACTGGAAGTACAAACCATATCTCAATAGTAACCCTAAACGTTAATGGCTTAAATTCACCAATCAAGAGACATAGGCTGGTAACCTGGATTAAAAAAAAACAGATCCAACAATATGCTGCCTTCAGGAGACTCAATGATAGGAAAAGACATACACAGGCTGAAGGTGAAAGTTTGGGAAAAATCATACCACTCACATGGCCCTCGGAAGCAAGCAGGAGTGGCCATACTCATATCGAATAAAATCAACTTCAAACCTAAGTTAATCAAAAGGGATAAAGAAGGACACTATAAACTGTTAAAAGGAACCATTCACCAACAAGACATAACAATTATCAATATGTATGCACCAAAAAATGGTGCTGCAACGTTCATAAAACAAACTCTCCTCAAGTTCAAGAGTCCAATAGACCACAACACAATAATTATCGGTGACTTCAACACACCACTCTCTCCATTAGACAGATCCTCCAGACAAAAGCTGAATAAAGAAACTATAGAACTCTATAACACAATCAATAACCTAGACTTAACCGACATATATAGAATATATCAACCATCATCAAGTGGATACACGTTCTTCTCAGAAGCACATGGATCCTTCTCAAAGATAGACCATATATTATGCCATAGGGCAACTCTTAGTAAATATAAAGGTGTGGAGATAATACCATGCATCTTATCTGATCATAATGTAATGAAACTGGAAATCAATGATAAAAGAAGGAAGGAAAAATCCTGCATCACCTGGAAAATGAACAATATGTTACTGAATGATCAATGAGTTACAGAAAACATAAAGGAGGAAATCAAAAATTCTTAGAGATAAACGACTATACAGACACAACATATCGGAATCTATGGGACACAATGAAAGCAGGTTTAAGAGGGAAATTCATTTCCTGGAGTTCATTCCTCAAAAAAAGAAAAAAGCAACAAATAAATGAACTCACACTTCATCTCAAAACCCTAGAAAAGGAAGAGCAAAACAACAGCAAATGTAGTAGAAAACAAGAAATAATTAAAATCAGAGTGGAAATCAACGAAATTGAAACAAAAAAAACCATTGAAAAAATTGATAAAACTAAAAGTTGGTTCTTCGAAAAAATAAATAAGATCGACAGAACCTTAGCCATGCTAATGAAGAGAAGAAGAGAGAGAACTCAAATTACTAACATATGGGATGAAAAAGGCAATATCATAACGGACACTACAGAAATACAAAAGATAATTAGAAAGTATTTTGAAACCCTATATTCCAATAAAATAGAAAATAGTGAAGATATCGATAAATTTCTTAAGTCATATGATCTGCCCAGATTGAGTCAGAAAGACACACACAATTTAAACAGACCAATAACAAAGGAGGAAATAGAAGAAGCCATCAAAAGACTACCAACCAAGAAAAGCCCTGGACCGGATGGGTATACAGCAGAGTTTTACAAAACCTTCAAAGAAGAATTAATACCAATACTTTTCAAGCTATTTCAAGAAATAGAAAAAGAAAGAACTCTTCCAAATTCATTCTATGAGACTAACATCACCCTGATCCCGAAACCAGACAAAGACACTTCAAAGAAAGAAAACTACAGACCAATATCTCTAATGAACTTAGATGCAAAAATCCTCAATAAAATCCTGGTGAATCGAATACAAAAGCATATCAAAAAAATTGTGCACCATGATCAAGTAGGATTCATCCCTGGGATGCAAGGCTGGTTCAATATACGGAAATCAATAAATATTATTCACCACATCAATAGACTTAAAGATAAGAATCATATGATCATCTCGTTAGATGCAGAAAAAGCATTCGACAAAGTACAGCATCCCTTTATGTTCAAAACACTAGAAAAACTAGGGATAACAGGAACTTACCTCAACATTGTAAAAGCCATATATGCTAAGCCTCAGGCTAGCATCATTCTAAATGGAGAAAAACTGAAGGCATTCCCTCTAAAATCTGGAACAAGACAGGGATGCCCTCTCTCACCACTTCTATTCAATTTAGTTCTTGAAATACTAGCCAGAGCAATTAGACAGAAAAAAGAAATTAAAGGCATAAAAATAGGAAAAGAAGAACTTAAATTATCACTATTTGCGGATGACATGATACAATATCTAACAGACCCAAAAGGGTCTACAAAGAAACTATTAGAGCTAATAAATGAATTCAGCAAAGTGGCAGGATATAAGATCAACACACATAAATCAAAGGCATTCCTGTATATCAGCAACAAAACTTCTGAAATGGAAATGAGGAAAGCCACTCCATTCACAATATCCTCAAAAAAAATAAAATACTTGGGAATTAACCTAACAAAAGAGGTGAAAGATTTATACAATGAAAACTACAGAACCCTAAAGAGAGAAATAGAAGATCTTAGACGATGGAAAATATACCCTGTTCATGGATAGGCAGAACTAACATCACCAAAATGGCGATATTACCCAAAGTTCTCTACAGGCTTAATGCAATACCAATCAAAATCCCAAGGGCATTTCTTGTAGAAATAGATAAACCAATCATGAAATTCATATGGAAAAACAAAAGACCCAGAATAGCGAAAGCAATTCTAAGCAGGAAGTGTGAATCTGGAGGTATAGCAATACCAGATTTCAAACTGTACTACAGAGCAATAGTAACAAAACAGCATGGTACTGGTACCAAAACAGGTGGGTGGACCAATGGTACAGAATAGAGGACACAGAGACCAATCCACAAAATTACAACTTTCTTATATTTGATAAAGGGTCTAAAAGCATTCAATGGAGGAAGGATAGTATTTTCAACAAATGGTGCTGGGAAAACTGGAAATCCATATGCAACAAAATGAAGCTGAACGCCTTTCTCTCGCCATGCACAAAAGTTAACTCAAAATGGATCTAAGAGCTTGATATCAAATCAGAGACTCTGCATCTGGTAAAAAAAAAGCTGGCTCCGATCTACATATTGTGCGGTCAGGCTCCAAATTCCTTAATAGGACACCCATAGCCCAAGAATTAATAACAAGAATCAACAAATGGGACTTACTTAAACTAAAAAGTTTTTTCTCAGCAAGAGAAACTATAAGAGAGGTAAATAGGGAGCCTACATCCTGGGAACAAATTTTTACTCCTCACACTTCAGATAGAGGTCTAATATCCAGAATATACAAAGAACTCAAAAAATTAAACAATAAGATAACAAATAACCCAATCAACAAATGGGCCAAGGACCTGAACAGACACTTCTCAGAGGAGGACATACAATCAATCAACAAGTACATGAAAAAATGCTCACCATCTCTAGCAGTCAGAGAAATGCAAATCAAAACCACTCTAAGATACCATCTCACTCCAGTAAGATTGGCAGCCATTATGAAGTCAAATAACAATAAGTGCTGGCAAGGATGTGGGGAAAAGGGTACATTTGTACATTGCTGGTGGGACTGCAAATTGGTGCGGCCAATTTGGAAAGCAGTATGGAGATTCCTGGGAAAGCTGGGAATGGAACCACCATTTGACCCAGCTATCGCCCTTCTCAGACTATTCCCTGAGGACCTTAAAAGAGCATACTATAGGGATACTGCCACATCAATGATCATAGCAGCACAATTCACAATAGCTAGACTGTGGAACCAACCTAGATGCCCTTCAATAGATGAATGGATTAAAAAAATGTGGCATTTATACACAATGGAGCATTACGCAGCACTAAAAAATGACAAAATCATGGAATTTGCAGGGAAATGGATGGCATTAGAGCAGATTATGCTAAGTGAAGCTAGCCAATCCCTAAAAAACAAATGCCAAATGTCTTCTTTGATATAAGGAGAGCAACTGAGAACAGAGCAGCGAGGAAGAGCATGAGGAAAAGATTAACATTAAACAGAGACAAGTGGGGGGGGGGAAAGGGAGAGAGAAGGGAAATTGCATGGAAATGGAAGGAGACCCTCATTGTTACACAAAATTACATATAAGAGGTTATGAGGGGAAGGGGGGGGGAAACAAGGGAGAGAATTAAATAACAGCAGATGGAGTTGAGAGGGAAGATGGGAGGGGAGGGGAGGGGAGGGGGGATAGTAGGGGATAGGAAAGGTAGCAGAATACAACAGTCACTAATATGGCATTATGTAACTGAAGTGATTCTGCAACTTGTATTTGGGGTAAAAATGGGAGTTCATAACCCACTTGAATCAAATGTACAAAAGATGATATGTCATGAGCTTTGTAATGTTTTGAACAACCAATAAAAAAATAATAATTTGCATTTTTAAATTAATAAAGATGTTAAACATTTTTTCATTAAAAAAACCTTGTTGCAGCTGGTATGTTAAAAAATGACCAACATGCCAGGTGTGATGGCACATGCCTGTAATCTCAGTGGCTTAGGAGGGTGAGGCAGGAGAATCACAAGTTCAAACCCAGCTTCAGCAACTTAGTGAGATCCTGTCTCAAAATAAAAATAAATAAAAGGAGTTGGTGATGTGGCTCAGTAGTTAAGCATCACTGGATTACATCCCCAGTACCAAAAAAAAAAAAAAAAAACCCACTTCTATGCTCTCACCAAAGTTTAGAGGAAAACACTGTAACCAATGCCACACTGTATGCACTAGCAAGCAGGAGATGCCACCCAGAGCTATTTGTTCATCTATCAAAGTCTGTCATAAACACATCTTATGGCTGAATCCTAGAATATCTGCCTACATTTTAGCTGCACAGGAGGCTATAAATAAGTTTGTCTCTACATTGGAATGTGGGACTCAAAAATGGAAATTTCTCCAAATACAGAAAACTAAAAGGTAACGGACAATTTTTGACAGATGTGCCAAGATAATTTCATGGAGAAATATTCTTTTCAATAAATGGAGCTAAATAATTCACATGCAGAAAAAATAAAAATAAAGCTGGAAACCATTTTCCACCACACACAAAAATTTACTACAAGTGAATCATGGACCAAAATATAAGAGCTAAAACTATGAAACTCTTATAAAAATACATGTGTGCATGTTTGTGACCCAAAGTTAAGCAAAGTCTTCTCAGATATAGGACCAAGAATGCAAGTGACTAAAACAAAATAAGATACAAGCACTTTATTGGTCACCTATACTCACAGCCCTCAGACAGAGGACACCTAGTCACATAGGACCAAATGGAGTTACATTCAGGAACTTACATTTGAATATTTTTAATGAGCTCACTATTGGGCTGGGGATGTGGCTCAAGCAGTAGCGCGCTCGCCTGACATGCGTGCGGCCGGGGGTTCGATCCTCAGCACCACATACAAACAAAGATGTTGTGTCCACCGAAAACTAAAAAATAAATATTAATGAGCTCACTATGAAAACAGAAGCTATCAGATAAGGACCTCCTCGCTTTCCACCACCAAGCCTGCCAACAAATCTGCAGTGGAAGTGCCATTCCTGCTCCTTGGTTAATACTTCTATGTGAGCTTCTTGCCCCAGATCCTTTCAATTGTTCAAGGATTCTATTCCTAATATCTTCTATTCTCTTTCTTGAATTATCAGTCTCTCTCTCTCTCTCTCTCTCTCTCTCTCTCTCTCTCTCTCTCTCTCTCTCCATCTCTCTATCTCAGAAGCATATCAGTGTGCTTTGATACCATCTATCTGAAAACATCCTCCTTTAATCCCATTTCTCTGATCCCTTCCTGGGTATGCCCCAAAACAGATGCTGATTTTTTATTTCTCTGTTTTACCACATTTCATTTTTGTCCTAACATATTTCAGTTGTGTTTTAACCCCATCATTCTATCAATATGTTTATCAATAGGCATATGTTCTGCCATTTCCAGTGCACACTTTCCTGTCTTTGTTTTACTCAATCTCACATCTATCAGACAATCCTTCCCTCATTAGGAAATATTCTCCTCCTTTGATTCCTACAGTATCATACTGTCATATCTTCTTTTCCTCTGGATGCTTCTACTTAGTCTCCTTTACCAACTCCTCCTCTTCTGCCTACTTTCAAATGTTGACATTTCTCAAGATTCAGTCACATGACATCTCTTCTCTCTTCCTTAAGTTGTTCATATACATCCAACACATGAAAGTCCCTGTGCATTCCAAGAACCCCACATTTATGCCTCCAGATTTATATATACATTGATCACTTTGAGATCTCCACTTTCTACACATGCAAATTAAACTTAACATGTCTACAATAGAACTCTTTATTCTCAAACAAGTTATTCTCCTTGGTACCCCCACCCATCTAGATACTCAAGCCTGAAACTAATTGGGGTGCTATTCATAAATTACTCTTCTTCTTCCTTGATTTCTATCCACAGTAACCCAACAGCAAGTCCTCCACAATCTACCTCCAAAATATGCCTTGAATCTATACACTTAACTCTATGTCCAATGCCACCAACATAATCCAAGCTTCTGCCAACATTCATTTGTAATTCTGCCATAGCTCTTTTCCAGCTTAGCTTTCCTCCAATCCATTCCCCACATAATAGCCAGAAAAAATTATCTAAAAAGATGACATTTAACAAACTCAGTAACAAGCTCTTAACTCCCTGCCTACCTCTCCAATCTTATCCAATGATAATCTCACCAAGCGTGAACTACAACCATGGATTTCTCATTCGTGAATCAAATCATGTTCTTTCCTGTCTTGGACCTTTACAATTACTATTATAAACTGTAAATATTTAACAGGTCATAGATAAGACACAACTTCTAGGATAGAATGAACATAATGTACATTAGATATCTATTGCTGTATAACAAAGTTCTCCAATTTTAAATGAGCCCTCGCCCTTCTCTCATCCACCAGGCTCTTTGTTGAATTTGTTTCTCATTATGTTTTCTATTTGAGGTGAAATATCTAATTTCCTGACCAGATACTTTCTTCATCTTCTTTATAAATTTTTGTTTATAATAATAAAATTTATTCGCTTGTCTATTTCATCTGTAAACTTACTAGACTGTAAACTCCATGAACAAACTACAATGGCTTCTTCATTCTAAATGCAGTGTCTAGAACAGTACTCTGAATATATTAAGCCTTTATTAATATTCATAGAAATAATTATAATGCTAATGCTATATGAGACTCATGGAATTAGAATATTCAGTTTAAAAACCTACAAAACCAAAGACCTTTAAAAACAAACTGGCCGATCTTTTGCAAAAGGTACATATGTTACCAGTGTGCTTCACCTTTAAGAAGCTTGTTAAGTACAATAATGCAAAATCACTCTGTTCCCATCTTCTCAGCAGCTTGCTGCATATGTGTGTGTATGAGGTTGTGTTTCTTTCTTAGAAGTCCCTACTCTTCTAATTCCCTTTTCCAGTATCTTCTAATTCAGATTGAACAGTATCTGCCCAAAAAAGTAAATGCTCTTGATTCCTCCTAGAGTACTTGACCTTAAAAGGCCACCTATCAGAAGCCTAAAAATGTCAGCATTTCCCCAGATACAGAGGCTTGTCTCATTTCTTTAACCACCGAACTAAATGATAAATCAAAGACACTCTAAGAGGGAAAAAAACTATCAGAAGTCTTACTTGTAAAGCAGAATTGAAGTTGAAAAGAAAGTAGGAATGAGATACACTATATGGGCATCAGCAGCCACAGGGGAATCCTGCCCAAAAGTCAGAAATAACTTCTCAAGGGTAACCATTTTCAATCTATTTTATTCCTTTTTATTACTCTTCCCAGGTAACACAAAACTTCAACTGATATGAAACCTTTTAACAAATGTAGCTTGTAACACGGTCTATTTATATTCTTATTTTATTTGATTCAATTATTCTCCCATAATTCTCCTGGTATTAAAAGTCCTTTTGATGGTTGTTCTGTTTTCCATTTCCGAAGTCATTAACCTCCATTCCCTACCCAAGGTAAGAGGAACACACTGTGAGTGACAGCCTTGTTTACAGGGAGCAGGAAAGGACTTGGCAGCTGTTCCAAAGTGTCAAACGAGATAGCCTCAAGAATGCTATAGAAAAGTGTCACCAAATAGGAAAGCGACGTCACACTAACTCGACTGACTCTTTGTTGTTCGCTAATGGAATTCTCTGATGTGCACCTGTTGAGCGAGAAAGATTTTTCTAAGAGGGAGAAGTGCTGGGTAATTTCTTCTATACCTTTCATATGACTTTCATGGTTTTCAAACTCTCAAAATCACAGAGATTGGCTTAAAATATGAATAATAAGAAGCAACAAAATAAAAGACTATATTAATCTGAATTAAAACACCATGACCTTTTGAGAATGAAGGGCTTCATTTTTAATATCTCACGGTACCTTTAATATACCAAAATTTTAGCACAAAGTTGATGTTTTTAATCCATTTCAAAAGGTACATCAGAGTATGTCAAAGTGTTAATTCGAACTGTCATTACTTGAAAGCATAGGCTCAGGTAATAATTGACCAAAGTCCTCTAAAATATTTAAGTATTCTATTTTCTATCCTCTTGTTACATTTAGTCCCTGGGTGATTGCAATTCCAAGCACTCAAAATTTGTTCATTCAATAAGGATGTACAATTCCAAGCACTCAAAATCAAATCAATTCCTGAGCTATATCAGCCACACCTAGGAAATGTCCAACAGTTCTGCCTGGTGGGACAGAGGGAAAAGTCCATGTTCAGTGCTGCAGCAGCCATGAGAATGTCTCCAGGAATTGTCCTTCCATTTTTCTGGGCCCAAGCCTTGATCTGAATTCCAGTTCACTTCTGCAGGAAAATTCCCCATCTTCACCTCAAAGCCAGGATGTTTAAGACAGATTTTTCATTCTTCCCAAGACCTGCCTGGTTCCCATCCCTAGACTCCTAATTGTCAAAATAATAACAATGAGCAGTCACTATGCACAAAATATCATGTGAATTACAAGGCTTAGCTGATTCAACTTAGGAACTGATTTTTTTACTTTATTTTATTAATTTAATTTTAATTTTAAAAACCAACTCTTAATGCAATTATTAAGTATGTGAATATTATATTGTTTTCAACTGTAAATTAATGAAATTTAAAAACATATCAGTATTTCTGAAAAAAATAGCTTTCAAATTGATATGTGCAATAAATGTAAAATTATACATCAGATATTTGAAGTACTGGTATGAAAAACAATAACACAAAATATCTCACAATTTTTTTATATTGCCTACATGTTTTGATGATATTTTGGATACATTAGATTCAACAAAGACATATTATTACAAGTAATGTCACCCATTTCCTTTTTATGAGAAATTCAAAAGCACAGAAAAAGCTGACATTCTGTTTCTATTCCTGGTCTAGAGACTATCCTTTCAAGTACTAAACTATCCCAACTCTCAGAAAGTTTTCAATTCTGTAATCACACAGAAACAAGTTCCTATCACTCAAACTGGCTAATTTCAGTCACCTTGCCCACTCCCCAACCCCCAACAACTGTTTGTTTTGGAACATTTTAATCTCTTCACTCTCTAGCCTCCTCCTAAAGATTCTTTAATACTTACTTCCACCACTACAGTGCAGTTTTTATTTCAAAATATTTTTTCATTCCCTCACTTCAACATAAAAATATGTTAATTGTCGAAATGAATAGTACAAGCCGGTATTTCACCTAAATGTTTCTCATTCAAATTTGTAAAGAATGTCACTATTGCTTCACTTTGAAAAGGTTGTCTGTCACCTTATCCAGTGCTTAATTTATATATTTTAGCCATGTTCTACTCAGCTTTCTAGA